>NC_091439.1:63339730-64592230 GCF_964237555.1 Oryctolagus cuniculus
GAAAGGAGAAGCACAGTATGGGCTGGGCCACTTCCTTCAAGGCCAAACAACCCTGCAACACACCAAGGAAATGCCTCTGCACTTCCCTCTTCATCAGAGTCTGCGTTTCACCATCTCAGTGAATTCACAGATAACCTGTGAGGTTCAAATACCAGTGGATTTACATGAGCCCCCAAGGTCATATCTAGTCTAAGACGGCAGAGAAACAGGCTGAAGTACAATATTTCCTTCTGTTCATCCTGTGATACCATGGCTTGGTCTGGGCAAAGATCCCAAGCTGAGAATTTGTTCATTCTAATCCCAAAACATTTCTTGGTACCCTAATGATGGTGGCAAAATCTTAAAATCTTTTTGTAAGATGGTAGGCTTATCTTACTTTTTGTAAATGAAATCTAATCTCTTAATGTCTCTCCCTAACTTACCTTGTTGCTATTAGCAAGTTAGAATAATTCTACCCATCAGAACTCAGTCCCCCGGCTTCAAATGACTCTCCTGTTCGTGAATCCTGGATCAAGCCGACTTCCCTTCATTCTTCCCTGCACTAGCCTATTAGAGCTTGGTAGGAGGGACAAATCTTAGTATTCAAGAATGCCCTTTTTTATCATTCATTTCTGACACTGAGTGTTAAAATGAAATAGAACACTTTCTAGTTATCTAAAACTATGCAAATCAAAATTTTATTCAGTTCAAGCTGTAGAAGAAATCATGACTTTCATATTATAGCACTCCGAAAAATTTTCCAGGAGTCATAAATTACATTTAATTTTCACCATATATAAATATTCCTCTCCCCAGCAAGAGAAAAAAATTAAAAACCACAAAAAATGTGTTTGGGAACTGCTTTACTTGTATACTCACTGAATACTGATCATGTACTATGTTGCATTTATTAATCTTTCTGTTATGATTAGAAGTAAGTAGATGATAAGGTAGGCTTGTCACAAGGAAATGAAACATTCCATATTTCAAGTTATTACTTTTGCACTTGGCTTTGTTATTGACATTTTGTCAAATGGTCTCAGACTTGCTAGTTTGACAAATGGTATTTCACTCACTGTCCTTTTAAAATACATTTTTACCTTTCCCACTATTCTAAAATATGTCATTCATAAAGGAGAACTCTCATAGAAAAATGTGAAATTCACATGACATGAATAACAAACACTCAATTTGAGTCAGTTTAAATACACAGGCATCCGGACAACCTCCCAATCACACTATCATTGATAGCTTTGTTAGAAATAGGATATTTTGTGATAAATTTGAAGATTGTGTTGTTCAACTACCTCTTCAGCTCCTTTCTGTTCTCCCTTCTACACAAACACAACACACACACAAACACACACACACACACACTAGGTAATGTTATAATTATAATTATCAAGTGGATATAAAAAGAAATGACATATTTCACTTTGAAATTGGTGAAATAAGTACATAAAGGATCAACTTTCCACAGTAAACAGGCTTTCTCTTTATCAAAGTGTGAAGTATTAGCAGACACTAGTCTTGTTTATATGATCCCTTTGACTCTTAATCCTATCATTATGATCAATTATGAACTGAAACTGATCATTTTGACTAGTGAGATGGCTTTGGTACATGCCACCTTGATGGGATTGAACTGGAATCCCCTGGCACGTTTCTAACTCTACTGTTTGGGGCAAGTCCGATTGAGCATGTGCCGAACTGTACATCTCCTTCCTCTCTTATTCCCACTCATATTTAATAGGGATTACAAATACTAACTGATAGAATTAAAAAGGAGAGCACGATCCAACATGGAAAGCAGGGTGTACAGCAGACTCATAGAATGGCATATTAGAGCACTCTGGTCTCAGAATCAGCCCTTAAGGCATTTGGATCTGGCTAAAAAGCCCATGAGAGTATTTCAGGCATGGAAAGCCAAGACACTCTGGCAAAAAAAAAAAAAAAAAGAAAAAAAAAATGACCTAAATGAAAGATCTCTGTGAGTGAAATCCTAGTGGAAAGAACGGGTCATCAAAGAAGGAGGTACCTTTCTCTGAAGGGAGGAGAGAACTTCCACTTTGACCATGGCCTTGTCTAAATAAGATCGGAGTTGGTGAACTCAAAAGGCTTCCATAGCCTTGGCAACTCATGACAAGAGCCTAGGGTGATTACTGATGCCATAAACAAGAGTGTCAAGTGTTAAGTCAACAACAGGGGTCACTGAGCACTTACTCCCCATATATGATCTCTGTCCTTAATGTGTTGTACAATGAGAATTAACAGTAAAACTAGTCTTCAAACAGTACTTTACACTTCGTGTTTCTGTGTGGGTGCAAACTGTTGAAATCTTTACTTAGTATATACTAAATCTATCTTCTTTATATAAAGATAATTGAAAATGAATCTTAATGTGAATGGGATGGGAGAGGGAGCGGGAGATGGGATGGTTGTGGGTGGGAGGGAGGTTTTAGGGGAAAAAGCCACTGTAATCCAAAAGCTGTACTTTGGAAATTTATATTTATTAAATAAAAGTTAAAAAAAACATAAAAACAAAGTGTCAAGTAACCTAAAATAATATAATTAAATGCAGAAATTAAACTAATGACTGAAAAGTAATGAAACTAAGAAAACACGCTGATCTTGGAAGTGTCCTCATGAAAATACTAATGTCTAGATAAATACCAAATGCTCCATGTTTGGCTTGAGTCCTTATTTTCAATGCATTGGATAGATTATCTGACCTTTTTTATTTTGTGTTGTCCAGACCTGAATAAAGAAGAAATTCATGCCTTAACAATCTTCTTTAATCCCTCCCTCTTTATCTGCTCTGAAACAGCTTTAAAATGAGCTCATCACAACAGTGATGTTGTAATGGATTAGCTGTCTCCTACTGACATTATCTGGAAATTTGTCTGCCTGTCTGTAACAGAGATTCACTTCTTCCCTTCCTATTGAGCAGTAATTCTATCTTATTCAAAGAACATTCCGACTTTACAGCAAAGTGGGAATCCTCTTATCCTGCCTTAGCTCTTTAGATTCCATTCTGATCAACTTCAAGGGAAGATCAACTTACCTGGCATAAGCCCTCCCCTGGATCTGCCACTCTACATAGACATCCCATGGCCTTTGCAGTCATATAGTATTTAATCTCTGTTGTGGCCTTCATGATTCCATCACAGTAGACATCCACATTGACCAAGCCAGCAGGAAAATCTTATGAAACACAAACAAGAAAACTTTAAGAATTCATAATAATTTTACTAATCTCTAGCAGTTAATTTTTTTTTAATCTTAGTAGGTCAAACCACAAAATGGAATGCACAGTTTTAGACTTGATTATTTTTCCAAAAACATACAAGCTAAAAACACATGTTAAATTATAATAAAAGGAAGTCACTAAACATTTCTCACTACTTATCTTTGTCATGGCCTAAAATCACCCTTCTATATGTTTTAAAATTTAGAGAAGTACAACTACTCATTTAAAGTTAGGTTTTTGTTATTTATCTTATGGAGAGAAATCTAATTAACTATAACTAGGCTTCTCAATGCTATATTTGGAAAAAGTAGAACCAATTAATATTACAGAACTTATATTCAATTGATTATAACAAAAACCCCTTGTGAAAGCAAGATTTAAAGCTCGGATCTCTTGGGATCATTTACACATACATTCATCCAAAGCTTCTTTATAAACAAGTCACTCTAAGTATCTGATATACTGTACTATGAATTCTGCTGTAAAATACCAGCAGAGGTAACATTACACAAGAATCTGGGACTTTCCATGAAAGAATAGCAAGAGGCAACCACTTAAATAGAATAGTTACTGTGTTTTAATCTAACAAAAGTTAACAAAATCTTGCTCTTTTGTTTCATTTTTAAAATGATTTTTATTTTTTTGTTTGAAAGTCAATTACTGAAAAGGAGAGGCAGAGGCAGAAAGAGGAAGTTAGTTCTATCCTTGATTCACTCTCAAATGGCTGCAATGAAGCCAGGAGTTTCATTTGGGTCTCCCACATGGGTGCAGGGGCCCAAGGATATGGGCCATCCTCTGCTGCCCTTCCAGGTGCATTAGCAGGGAGCTAGATTAGAAGTGGGGCAGCCAGGACGCAAACCAGCACCCCCGTGGGATGGCAGCACTGCAGGCTGTGGCTCCACTCACTATGCCATAGTGCTAGCCCCTTTCATTTCATTTATAGAACAAACCTTCAAAGCATTCAGTCTGTCAAGGACATATTTCCCAAATTCTCCAGAGAAACTGTCACCCAATAATCTGAGGTTTGGAATAGGTCATTAATCATAAGACCAATTACGTTGAATACGTAATTCTTAGGTTTAAGCATTGATTTCACTTATGAAGAGGCTGAAGGACCTCATAATATTATAATATTTAGGAAAATTAAAAGGCAAGGAGAACAATCTTAAGTAGCTAAAGCGACTGAAATTTCCTCTTTTCTTATTGCTTGACTAGACATCTAAGTTGTGCTATGAAGAAGATATATGTAGAAAAGTAGAAGTACTCTCTTCCCAAATAATTCTCCCAATATTGAATGTGAGAGAAATCACAACAAAACTGGATGATGTAAAGTACATTTTATCAGGTAAAGCAGTATGCATATAGCAAAGAAGTTTCAAGAATTACCAGAGTCAAATGAAATAAACTTCAGTAGATTTCATAAAGATAATATTTTTGTTTCAATTCTTATTTTATCATAGTAAGTAATAAAATGATTTTGAAAGAAAATATTGATTTTGCTTATCAGAAAGAGATTAGAAGTTTCACCATAGAGAATCAACTTTTTGAAAGAAAGGTAACCAATAATGACAGATATATGGTCAGAGTTCTTGGTAATTCTTTGATACATAATACTTAACTGTTTCAATTTCTTTATATCTAACGTGAAAATAAACTGCCTTGTTTCTGATATATTGTCATTAGCTGATTCAAAATATTAAAAACATATCTACTGAAAAAGATGCTGATATAAGAGCAATGTCATAAGGAGAGAACTCCGTATTTCATAAGGAGAATGCCTTATGGATTTATCTGGTTGGGAGGTCATCCTTAATAAGTATTGAATTGGCCACATGCTTTGGCAGTTTGAGCGTTATTTTCCTTTAACTTTGGTTCAATATGACTATATTTTACAGATCTTCAATAAAAATAAAAAATCAATTAACTTAAGGACTCTAATAGAAGAAAGCAAAATAAAATTCTGTTTACTAGGTAGACCAGATATGTAAAATCTGAAATTGGAAGTGCACACAGATTGCCAAATCAGGGATAGTCAGCTGTGAAGAGAAACAAGGCACACCTGGGAGGGAAAAATTGGACTCCCTTGTCCCCATCAGAAATACATGAGACCTTTGAAAATCTTAAGGAAAATATTTTTTTACAAACTGCATGGATTTAAATTTATTTTTTGCGCCCAAATTAACTCATGTTAATTTGTTATTCTCAACAGGATCTAGCTTATAGGTACCAAGGAGAGTGAAAAGAGAGACTATCTGAACAACATGAATTCTGCTAAAATTGAAAATCAAACATTAAATTAATGGTGAAGCTTGGGTGATAGAATGATGAAATTATTCATGATTTACCAACAGTTTTTGGGCATAATTCCCTAAAGAAATCAGCAGTTTACAAATGACACCTCATTTCAAGAAGGGATGAGGGTACCCTGAAAATGAAGCCTACAGCAACAGACCATCCACATCAATTTGCAAGGAAAATAACAATCTTGTACACATCCTAATTGAAGAGGACTCAGAATAATGCTAGAAACACTACCAGTATCATAAGCATCTTCAATGATTCAGCTTCCACCATTCTAACCATAAAAATCAAAGTGCAGCAAACTTTCTGCTCAATGGGTAACAGATATGCTGTGCCCAATACCGATGCAGACAACAGTAGAGTTTTCAATGGAAATTTGCAATAAGTAGGATTAAGATCCTAAAGAATTTCTTCAAAGAATTATAACAAGAGATGAAATATGGTATTACCAGTGTGATCCTGAAGACACAGCCTAATTAAAACTGTAGGTACTAAGAGGTAGAAGCTGTTCCGTCAAAGCAAGTTTATCAGTCAACAGCAAAGGTCATGGCAACAGTTTTTTGAAGGATTCTCAAGACATCTTGTTTGTTTATTTTCTAGAGGGCCAAAGAATGATAACACATGCTTAGTAGGAGAGTGTTTTGAGAAAGTTAACCAAAGCTATGCTAGAAATACATCTAGGCATATTCCCCCATAGAGAACATCTCTATCTTTACAATGCTGCTCATTCCTTTCATCAAACTAGGACAATTTTGCAAGAGTTTTGATGGGATGTCATTAGACACTCACCTTGTAGCCCTGAGGTGGCTCCTTCTCATTTTATTTGTTGGTTAATCTTAAAAACTCTCTAAAGGATGCACATTTCCCTTTAGTTAATAATAAACAATGTATTGCCATGGTTAAATTCTCAGGAAGCCTCATTTCTTTAGTGATGGACTTTAAAAAAGTGTCTTGAATTTTATAAAACATATGTTGGGAAATAAATTTTGTAGCTTTTATTTTTTTTTAATCTTCACCTACTTGAAAGGTAGAGCAACAGAAGACAAGAACGAGATCTTTCATGCACTGGTTCATTTTCCAAATGCCTCTAACAGCCATGGCTGAGCAGGACTAAAGCAGGAGTGAGGAGCTCCATCTGAGTCTCCTACATGGGTGGCAGAGGCCTGAGCATTTGAATCAATTGTGTGCTACCTCCCAGGATGCATTAGCAGGGAAGCTGGAATAGAAGTAGTGTAGCTGGGATTTGAACTACCTTTTGGATAAGAAGTGGGCATTCCAGTGTATGGTTTAACCCACTGTGTAGTAATGCCCATTTCTATTTTTACCTTTTAATTCCATTTTTATGAGCATTTGAAGTTCCCCATGTATACAAAATAAGGTACAGTTGTACAGATGTAATGATAGAAAAAGAATTCTGGTTAAAGTTCAAATCTCGAATTCAAGGCCATTCTAACATCTTTGTCAACCTTCCCATTCCCCGTGATTTAAGTGGTCCATCCATTTAGATTAGGGACAAGCTGAAGTACTTTATGGAAAATATAATTCCAATGTATATCTTTCTGAGTAGTGAGAATTTTCACTAATTTCACAAAACAGATATTTCGCAACTATATTAATTTCAGAGCACTTCTGCTTATGTATTTCTACTACCTGGAAAGCTATGTTCCTTTATTAACCGATTTTAGCTTTTTCCGATTTGGTAAACAGCAAGTAGATACATAAGAACCGAAACCTGCATATCACTGCTTTTATTAGAACGTTATCTTTCAATAAGAATGGATGGCTTTAAAATCTTGGCCTGGCCTAAAATTAATATCAATTTAAAGTATGTTGGGACTGGCACTGTGGTACAGGTTAATCCTCCGCCTGTGGCACTGGTGTCCCACATGGGTGCCAGTTTGAGTCCTGACTGCTCCTCTTCAGATCCAGCTCTCTGCTTTGGCCTGGGAAAGCAGAAAATGGCCCAAGCTCTTGGGAACCTGCACCTGTGTGGGAGACCCAGAAGAAGCTCCTGGCTCCTGATCGGCTCAGTTGAGGCCATTTGGGGAGTGAACCAGGAGATGGAAGACCTTTCTGTCTGTCTGTCTCTCTCACTGTCTGTAATTCTACCTCTCAAACAAATAAATAAAATCTTTTAAAAAAAGGAAGTATGTTAAAATTGTTTTCTTGAATTATGATACCTACAAAAACTTATTATCAGTTGGTATTTTTTTTCCCAAGCAAATTCAGCATAATATATGGCATATCCTGAGGTAACTTTCATGTTCCTTTAATGAAACATAAAGTTATAATTTACATTATCCAAAGCACAGTTTCTTAATTAATAAAGAGATTCTTTATCTTTGTGGATACATTACGCATTCCTTTCAACTTTTAATTGGTTGTCTCCCTGCTGTGCTGAATTTTTGCTGGCAGTCTTTAAGGTACCTGAGGAATACTCTCTTGCTCCAGTGTAGAAATTAGTTAATATTTCTAGTTTAAAGCACTCAAATATATTTTTATGGGTTTTTGTTGTAAACTGAGATTATAGCATTTGCAAAAAATCTTTGTCAGAGACACAGTTATGTATGTCATTAATACAGCATGCCTCCTAAAAGATAAATTATGAAGGTATTTTGAAAGTTCATGGAAAAATTAGGTTCAAGAAAGACTATTTTGGTGAAAAAATTTGAAATCCTTGCATTTTTTTCTTAATACTTAATTTTGTTGGATTTTTGGAGACCCCTTTAATATTAGGTATATCAAATTTTTGAGATGAAAGGAAAGGAGAGATGGCAACACTAGCTAATTTACCAAATACAAAGTCAGGTTAAGATGGGGAGGTATATCAAAAGGGAAAGAATGACTTAGAAGAGAGTATCTTGGATTTTCTCAGTGGTTAGCATAATTTTACTCTAACATAATTTTTGCTTGTCTCTACATTTTTGCCAAGTAAAAATGTCTGGCACTGGTGTTTTCTTTTATAGAAAGTGAACAATTACGAGCCCAATTCTTGAGGTTATGCATTTCTCATGTGTTATTTTTGGTAGCTCATATCTTTCAACAAATTTGTCCATTTGTCCAACTTACCAAATTCGAAGGCACAAAGTTAATTGTAGTACTCTCTTTATTATCCTTTCACTATTCATGCATCCAAAGTAATGACCTCTATTTCATTCATGATAATGGCAATTTATGTCTTTATTTTTTGTTGTTGTTAGCCTGGCTGGAAACTTATGAATTTTATTACTCTTTGAAAGGAACTAGCTTTGGGTTTCATTGATTGTCTTTATTGCTTTGCCTTTCATTGTTTCCTTTTTTTTTTTTTTTTTTTTTTTGACAGACAGAGTGGACAGTGAGAGAGAGAGACAGAGAGAAAGGCCTTCCTTTGCCGTTGGTTCACCCTCCAATGGCCGCCGCGGCCGGCGTGCTGCGGCCGGCGCACCGCTCTGAACTGGTGGCAGGAGCCAGGAGCCAGGTGCTTTTCCTGGTCTCCCATGGGGTGCAGGGCCCAAGCACCTGGGCCATCCTCCACTGCACTCCCTGGCCACAGCAGAGAGCTGGCCTGGAAGAGGGGCAACCAGGACAGAATCTGGCGCCCCGACCGGGACTAGAACCCGGTGTGCCGGTGCCGCTAGGCGGAGGATTAGCCTAGTGAGCCGCGGCGCCGGCCTCATTGTTTTCTGTTCTAATTTTTAACTAATGAATTTCTTGTGGTGCTTTATTCTTAAATTACTCATCTTTCTTTAGTTTCTTAGGAAGGAAGTATGAGTTACTGATTTTAGTTTTTTTTTTTTGTTAGAAATATTTACTGATAAAATTCTGCTACAAGTGTTATAATTTCTACTCCCCATGAGCTTTAATAAGATGCACTTTCATTCATCTCAAACTATTTTAAATTTAGACATGTTTTAAATCTCTAAGTTCTTACAGATTTTCTAACTATCTTTCTGTTATTGATTTCTATCTGAATTCTAAAGTGGTTTGAGAAAACACTTTGCATGATTTATTTTTTGAATTGATTACAGTATTTTGAAAAAAACATCCAACATGTGGTTTATCTTGGTACTTGTACCATGTGAGTTATAGCATACATTTTGCTATTATTACATGGAGTATTCTATAAGTGTCAACTAAATAATTTACTATCAGTAACTAATCAGTTACTAAAACTGTTCAGGCCAACTGTCTACCTACTGATAGTCTAGCTGTTGGATCACACAGTTACTGAAAGAGGGGTGCACACAGCTTCACCTGGAATGGACTTGTATATTTCCCCTTTCATTCCATCAGCTGTTGCTTCACATATTTGGATGCTCTGTGGTTAAATGCATGAATGTTTAGGACCATTCTGTCCTTTTGGAGAATGTTACCTTTATTTGCATACAGTACTCCTGCTTATCATTAAATAATTTTCCTTATTCTAAATGTGCTTTTCCTGAATTAAGAGAGCTATCCAGCTTTCCTTTGGTTAGTGTTGGTATGATATTTCTTGCTGTATAACTATTTTTATCTGTGTCTTTATATATATGAGTTTCTTATAAACAACATACAGTTGTGTCTTGCTCTTAATCCAGTCTAGCAATCTCTCTTTTAATTGGTACTCTCAGACCACTTACATTTGAGTGGAGAATGCTTGGCTTCAGTAAATAGTTGAGTTACTATATACCATATTTTATTCTTTTATTTTTATTTTTATTTTTATTTTTATTTTTTGCCAGGCAGAGTTAGACAGTGAGAGAGAGACAGAGAGAAAGGTCTTCCTTCCATTGGATCACTCCCCTAATGGCTGCTAAGGCCGGTGCTGCGCCGATCCGAAGCCAGGAGCCAGGTGCTTCCTCCTGGTCTCCCATGCAGGTGCAGGGCCCAAGCACTTGGGCCATCCTCCACTGCACTCCCAGGCCATAGCAGAGAGCTGGACTGGAAGAAGAGCACCTGGGACAGAAACGGCGCCCCAACAGGGACTAGAACCTGGGGTGCTGGTGCCGCAGCCGAAGGATTAGCCAAGTAAGCCACGGCGCCGGCTATATATACCATATTTTAACTTTTTTTCTCACTGCATTTGTTCTTTGTTTCGCCCTTTAACTACCCTATGTTTTGAGAATTTGATATGATTCCACTTATCTCCTAATTACTGCGCTGGATTTAAAAATAAATATTTTTAATAAATTAAGTCTGCCTACAAATAACTTTGTATCACTTTACATGTAGCATATGTTCCTGATAATAGAGTATTCCAATTCTTACCTCCCATTCTCTGACACCGCTGTAATTCATTTCAATTATCCATAGTCTACCATCACCAATGCATCATTACTGCATTTACTTTAGAGATGGATTTATCATTTAGATCAGTTAACAATAAATAACACAGTCTATCGTTTACTTTTATTTACATGTTCTTTCTTTGTGTAGAAACAAGTTTCTGGGCTGTTATCATTTACCATTTTTTGCAAAGGACTTACAACATTTCTTACAGGAAAAGGTCTGCTAGCAATGAATTCCCTCATCTCTTGTTTTTCTAAGAAAGTCTTTATTTGGCCTTTATCTTTTAAGAAAAATTTCACTGGATATGGATTATCAGGTTGTGTTTTGCTTTACAATAATTAATGTATTTCACTTCAGTCTATTCTTGCTTAAGGCATTTTCTTTTTTGGTTTCACTTTTTCTTTTTTAAATTTAAGTTATACAAGTTTCATGTATTTCATATATGCAGATTTAGGAACATAGTGCCACTTTCCTCCACCATTCCTCCCACCTGAGCTCCAACCCTTCTTCCTCTTCCTTGTCACATTCCCACTCTTAATTTTTACAATGATCTATTTCAGTTTACTTAATGATCTTATAGTTAATCCTACACTAAATAAAAGAGTTCAACAAATAGTATGAAGGAAAAAAATACTGTTCTTCAACAAAAGAGACAAGGTTGTAAGCAGTCATTGAATCTATGTTTTCTGAAGAGAGGTCCAACATAATTATTTTACCTTCTCCTGTATAGGCAAGGTACCTGTTTGTTCTGCATTATAAGATTTTTCTCCCTGTTTTCAACTTTCTGCATTTTAATTGTGATATGTGAATACTTCAAAATGTTCACGGAAAATGCAATTAAAAGATAGGCATGTTTTGGCACAAAATTCATGCCCAAGGGCCTTTACAACATTCACAGAAAATTTTGGAAAAACCATATGTGGATTTCAAAATCTCTTTGCACCAAAATAAACTTATAGTTTAATTCCATTTTCCATGAACATTTTGAAGCATATTCATTTATCTAGGTGATGATTTTTTATTTATTTATAATGCTTTGTTTTCTGAGCTTCCTGGATCTGTGTTTTTGGGTCTGTCATTAATATATGAATCGTTCTTTGCTTCATTTTTCTCATTCTTCTGTCTGTACTGCAATTAAATGCATGTTACTCTTTCAAAAATGTTCATGTTTTTTGAATATCAGCCCTTTCTGTTAAAATTTCTTTCTCATTGCATCTAAATTTCAGAAATCTTCATTGACCTATCTTCAAGTTCAGTGAGTCTTTTCTCACCCATGTCTACTAAAGAGCCAATCAAAGTTAATTTTTACTTCTGATATTTTTGATTTCTAGCATTCCCTTCTGATTCTTTCATAGAATCTATCTGTTTAGGGGCTGGCATTTTGGTGTAGCAAGTTAAGCTGCTGCCTGCAGTGCTGGCATCCCAGGTGCAGGTTCGAGTTCTGGCGACTCTTCTTCCTATCCAGCTCCTTGCTAGTGCACCTGATAGAGCAGCAGAGGATGGCCCAACTGCTTGGGCCCCTGCAGCCAATTGGGAGAACTGGTGGAACTTTCTGGATCCTGGCTTTAGTCTGGCCCAGCCCTGGCTGTTAGGGCCATTTTGAGGACAAACTAGTGGATGGAGGATCTTTCTCCCTCTAGCTCTGCCTTTCAAATAAATATTTTTTTAAAAAACAATCTAGTTTTTACATAACTTATAGCACACTGTCTACTTTTTCTATGAGACTCCTTAACGTTTTAATCATAGTTATTTAAAATTCCCTGATAATTTCAGTACCAATGTCACATCTAAGTCTGCTCTAATGCTTCTCTTTTGCTCCTGTATTTTAACTTGCCTCTCAGCATGCTTTATAATTTTTGGTTGAAAACACGACCTGTACCAGGTCATCAGAGTTGAAGTAAATAATCTTAGTGTGAAAAAAAATGTATGATAATCTGTCTAGCGGTCAGGCTGCATTTAATGCTTGCTGTAGCCATTGGTGCGAGAGATTTCCAATTTCTCTACAGTCCCTTTTGCTGTCCTCCTTGCTGACTGTATCTTCCTAAGTAGTCCTTTCTGTTGAGAGGAGGAGAATTGCAGTTCTCACCATAAGTCAGTGACATTATACAAAAATCCTGTTGTGCATAACTGCAAGTAGTGGGGAGGGGGAACTTTCTAGTCTCATGATTCAATCTTAATCTCCCAGTGCCCCTTTGCTGTGACTTCGTAAGCACTTTAGGTGTGGGACAGCTTCCCCAACACCCTCTTAAGAAAGGCAGGGAGGCTAGGAGCGGCATGGGTGGCGTGACGCTCTGCAGCTGGGGCAAGGCTTGCGGAAAGCATCGTCCCCTGGTGATAAGCCTTGTTTATGGAGAACGTGCTGGGAGTATTTCACTCTGATTATTCTTCCTCTGACCCAGCCAGGACTACAGGGGCTCTTTCTCAGATCTTCACTATGTGAGCCTGGTGGGGTTCCTAGAGGTAAAATCCACAAAGTGTGGGGGCCTTTTAAAAGGACAGCCCCCTAGACAGTTTGCTGTCTCAAATGTATCCTCACTTCGCTTTTAGCATTCGCTAGAATTAACACGTGCTTCTGTGACTTGGGCTCTAGAGAAGCAGATCTCAGACATCACTCTCCAAGTTTAGCTTTCTCTCCAGATTTCTGAGTATTAGTTTGCCTGTGTTGGTGCTCAAAACTTGAAACCTCAGTGTGTGGCTATTCAGTGTGCCAAGTGCTTTGCACTGAAAGAGAGCAGAAAAGCTCTGATGGCAGACATATGTGACCTTCTCCATCCTTCTCGTACTCCTCTTCTCTGTCTCTCTAAGTGAGTCACAGAAACCAAAATGTCTGTTCACTAAGGCTGGTCATATACACTGGAACTCCTCTTCCCCAAAGCAAGTTATAAAACCTAGAAAGGTTTCTTTTTTTCCCTTGAAGACCCTTATTCCATAGGGATCCTGCTTTATATCCTGCAGGAAGTAATGCTACACAGAGAAGACTGGAAGTATCTGTCCATGGTCTTTCTGGAGCACCCCCCCCCCCATCCTGTAAACATTTGGTCCAATCATTTTTTACACACTTGTCCATCCATTATATAATCTAAGCATAAAAATAAGTAGTTTTCTCTGGGTGCTTGTGTATTCATTTAAGGCTCCCATGTTATTATAAAACTGATTAAACAAATTTTGAAGCCTTTCTTATGTTATTCTTTTTTTATATTTTATTTGACAGGTAGAGTTATAGATAGAGAGAGAGACAGAGAGAAAGGTCTTCCTTCTCTTGGTTCACTCCCCAAATGGCTGCTATGGCCGGCAATGCGTCAATCTGAAGCCGGAGCCAGGTGCTTCTTCCTTGTCTCCCATGCAGGTGCAGGAGCCCAAGCACTTGGGCCATCATCCACTGCCCTCCTGGGCTACAGCAGAGAGCTGGACTGGAAAAGGAGCAACCAGGACTAGAACCCGGCACCCATATGGGATGCTGGTGCCGCAGGTAGAGGATTAGCCAAGTGAGCCATGGCACCGGCCCCCTGTCCTGTGTTTTGTTATAGAGGTGTTGTCTGTAACCTTTAAGGTGGGTAAGGAAAGCTATCATGCCTTTCCGGCACTACACTGTAAACTTCTGATCTTTGATAGATTCAAGAAAATTGATCAACTCTGATTTTTCTGCTTTTTCTTATGAGAGTGATGAGTTCTAAACTCTTAATATTTTGGGGATTAAATAATTAATATTAAGCATGATTTAAAAAAAATGTCTGCTTTCATTCTGTATTTGTAGATAAATACTGGGTTGTGATATAAGATGTAGTTCTTCCTGGGTTCAAAATGTTCCAAAAAATATTGCCAGGGCCAGCACTGTGGCATAGCAGGTAAAGCCGTCACCTGCAGTGTCAGCATTCCATATAGGCACCGATTCTAGTTTCAGCTGCTCCACTCCCGATCCAGCTCTCTTCTGTGGCCTGGGAAAGCAGCAGGAGATGGCCCAAGTCCTTGGGCCCCTGCACTCCTGTGGGAGACCCAGAAGAAGCTCCTGGCTCCTGTCTGCAGATCAGCACAGCTCCAGCTGTTGTGGCCATCTGGGGAGTGAACCAGAAGATGGAAGACCTCTCTCTCTGCCTCTGCCTCTCTGTAACTCTGCCTTTCAAATAAATAAAAGAAATCTTTAAAAAAAATTCTCATAAGGCAGAGAAAACAAGACTGTGGGCCAATTTTGCTGATGCTTTTCTTCTTCATATTCCCATACAGATTCATGTAATGGTGGTGTATATTGCTACATATCAACAAATAGTTTTTTTTTTTTTAAAGAAATCTCTCATTAATTTATAGAACACTGCAGTTGAAGAAAAGATTTGGAGTGAAGGAGGGAGGGAGGATTGGGTAGGAAGTGTCATTATGCTCTTAAAACTGTATATATGAGGCTGGCGCCGCGGCTCACTTGGCTAATCCTCCTTCTGTGGCGCCGGCACCCCAGGTTCTAGTCCTGGTTGCCCCTCTTCCTGTCCAGCTCTCTGCTGTGGCCCGGGAAGGCAGTGGAGGATGGCCCAAGTCCTTGGGCCCTGCACCCGCATGGGAAACCAGGAGGAAGTGCCTGGCTCCTGGCGGCAATTTGAGGGGGGTGAACCAACAGAAAAGAAAGACCTTTCTCTCTGTCTCTCTCACTGTGTAACTCTGCTTGTCAAAAAAAAAAAAAAAAAAAGAAGAAAAAAGAAAATGAAAAAGAAAAAAAAGCTATATATATGAGATACATGAAATTTCTTCCATTTATATAAATACGATTTTTTAAAAATAAAAAGATTTGAAAAATTTTAATAATTGGTAAATAATTTATTTACTACAAGTTTGCTATTTAACCATGTAGATAATATTATAGTATGGTAAAACTTGAGAAACATGGTATATTAGTTTTCTGCTTTTCTAATAAACAATTTGAACTTTAATATGTTTTATTCTTGCCATTACTCTTAACCAGTAATTATACTGACCAAAATATCCTTTTTAATGTCAAAAATTTTATTTGATAACTTGATTTGCTATTTGAGAAATATTATTTTAAGTATTTCTTAATTTACCATATTGACTTTTCTGTAGTGATTTCAGTCCAACAAGATTTAAACACTAAAATTAATTAGCTCAAAATTATTGTTCATTTAATTAGTTAAGACTACAGTTTACAGAAATAGGGGGATTAGATACAAGGAGGAAAGAACAGCTAGGGGAGGGAGAGGGGATTCTTTCTCATCTCACTTCTGCATGTACTCGTCCATGAAAGGAAGCTGTAAATGAAGTGTTTATAAAGGCCCCATGCAAAGTCTTTTCCTTCTTATAAAGTAATTCCAACCTAAACTGTGCAAGCAAGTCCGTGTAGGGGACACACGCTTTGCACAACAACGGCCTACAAATGCTCCGTAATTGAACTGCATTATAGCTACTTTTTTTTTTTTTTTTTTTTTTTTTTTTTTTTTTTTTTTTTTTACAGGCAGAGTGGACAGTGAGAGAGAGAGAGAGAGAAAGGTCTTCCTTTTGCCGTTGGTTCACCCTCCCATGGCCGCGGCACACCGCGCCTATCCGAAGGCAGGAGCCAGGTGCTTCTCCTGGTCTCCCATGGGGTGCAGGGCCCAAGCACTTGGGCCATCCTCCACTGCACTCCTGGGCCACAGCAGAGAGCTGGCCTGGAAGAGGAGCAACTGGGACAGAATCCGGCGCCCTGACCGGGACTAGAACCCCGTGTGCCGGCGCCGCAAGGCGTAGGATTAGCCTAGTAAGCCGTGGCGCCTATAGCTACATTCTAAAAGGAAAAAAAAAACACACACAAAATATGCTCAGTGTTTAACATCAAATTCAATTTTATATATTTTTGCTATATTCCCAGTTCACAGTAAGATTGGGCATCTTTTTATTTCCAAATATTTATGAAGTCATATTTATGAGGTTTCACATGGTAATGTCACTCTCTGTTCATAAATGGATATTATAAACCACCAAGCAGTCCTGCATTTATATGAAAACATTCAGACATTAATATAGATTTTTACTTCAGTACAATGACTGGAGCAAGTGTGGTTATTTTAAATCTGACATAATTTATCATGCTGTAAGCAAAGCAGAATAATGAAACTGTTAGCTTCATAAATGAAACGATGAAATGATGGGAATATTACATGTAGAAATCAGCATGATGATAAAGCAATAAAAACTAATTATACTTTCCACAACAACAAAAAACTTGAATTCTTGAGGGTGAATTACAGGAAAAGAAAAAGATTAATGTAGGATGTAAATAATAAAAGTCCACTTTGGCTACCCATAGATATATAATCATGGACTCCAACATCGTGAAATGTACAATTCGAGATGAACAGAAACATCTAACAACTGATCTCACTACAGTGTATTAATCCTTTTAAAAGCTGTAGGAGATTGATATCAAAATGGGTCTCCAAAGTCACAGTTGTTTTGGCAGCTTTCTGCAATATTGGCCTTGGTATTAGAAAGTGTTGGGCTGTGAAGTTCGGGTTACTTTAGCTTTGATCCCATTTATTTATTTCATTTTCTGAATTAAAAAAGAACAGAATAGGATTTAATATTTTAAGGTCATCTTGAATTAAGGAATTACATGTGAAAAGAGCCTTGTGAGGTAGCATGAGATTATAGAACAGACCTGTATTTTTCTCTAGTCTTAATATCATAATATTTGGATATTTGAATAGGTATGTAGAAATACTCGTAAACATAGGTACCTAATGTAAATGTTTACATGTATTAAAACCTGCATATATTTTTTTAAAAATCCGATTATCTGTTAGCCCTAATGTTGAATAGAGTAAGTGATCTCAGCTCTGTATGTAATTGTTGATGTATATTAACAAATGCTCTCTGCTGTCAGTTTAAAAATGGGTGATGTTACTAGCTGTCACTTAGTTACAAAGTACACAAACTAATTTCTCATAATTTACACATTCTTCCTTTTGCAAATACAGATTAATAATAACAAACTTGGGTGTGAAAACTAAACACAGGAAGCACCTGTGGAACAATATTCATTTCTGTAGGGAAGTGAAACCATTTTTCATAAATTTATCGAAAGGAACTCAGGATGATGTTCTATAGTTGTATATAAAAGCCTTACCTAAAGCTTTCATACGCCAGACTTTCTTATTCCACAGGGCTGGTCGTGTTCTAATGCGCTTATTATTTGATGTAAATTCAGCCTCCACAGTCTCAACAATTACTTCATCTCTCAAAATAATGAATATTTCACCAGGATTCTATAAGATGAAAATGTGACCCAATTAAGCAACTGCAAAGTTTGCATTAACCAAAGAACTAATTTATTTATTAATGATAAAGGTCATAAACTATCCTTGAATAAGTCTCAAATTGTGTTTTTATTTTCAATCACATTCAGATATGAAAAATATAAATGTGATTCTCACTGCATTTTAAAGTCATAATTTTGGTGTTTTTTAAATGCTCTGTTTTTCTCCAATACCATGTTTTCCAGCTGAAACAACAAAGACCAGTGAGATTTGAGTTGCTCCCTTTTCCTCTTACCTCCTTCTATGTATGACTTCCTAGGCCATGGTCCAAGCAAGATTTTGCAGATACAGCAGGGGCTACAAAATCAATTGTTAATCAAATCCTTTTCCTTCTATCCTTCTACAACTCACCTTGCTTTTTATATATGAAGGTTGAGCAAGTTCAACTTTAAGAACTCTTAAATTTTAAGTATAATGTTATTTAAAAATTTTTAATGGTTGTATATTTTTATAAAATAGAAATTCTATGGTAATTATTTATGAGGGTCTTTGAAGGCTCTGAGTTGCTCAAAGGTCATACATCTAAATGTTTCAAGATTTAATTAAGATGGAAATGTTAAATCTAGGAATACAATGTAATTTTTGAAGAATTTTGTTTTTTGAAAAATAATTCAGAAAAAAATAATAGAGATGAGAAGACTGGAGTTTATTCAGAGAAAATAAAGGAATAAACATTCATTGAGCATCTATTTTATACCAGGAATTATGCTAAGTACCCTTTATATGAAGGCATTCCTATAAATCCTAATCAAAACATAAATACATATACACATACACATAGAAAAACCAAAACGGAGAAGGTTATTTCTCCCTTTTAGGTACAGGGCAAATAATACATAGACTTACATCCTGAAGAATAATGAAAACAATCTAACTCACAAATCTACATTATTCCAAAAATAAGTATTATCTTTATAAGTATATCATAAAGAAAGCAGATATCACCATTTAAAGGCTTTCTTCAATGTCATACTAAATTTTAGTCCTATAATAAACAGGAAGCTCATTTACACGCTCTTATAAAGTCATGCTTATGCATAAGATATTAATTTTAAAATTCTTTTATTTAAACATTATCTCTCTAAACATGAATCATCCTACAATAAAACACATCTGAATGATTTTTATTAGTTTTTTATGATTTATTTATATATTTGAAAGTCAGAATTATTACAGAGCAAGGGTTGGTCCAGGCCAAAGCCAGAAGCTTCTGTGTCTCCCATGTGGGTGATGGGATCCAAAGCACTCTGGCCATTTTCTGATACTTTTCCCAGGCTGTTAGCAGAGAGATGGATTGAAAGTGGAGCAGCCAGATTGTACAATTTGGGACATGCTCAATCGGACTTGCCCCAAATGGTGGAGTTAGAATCATGCCAGGGGATTCCAATACAATCCCATCAAGATGGCATGTACCAATGCCATCTCACTAGTCCAAGTGATCAATTTCAGTTCACAATTGATCACACTGATAGGTGTAAGAGTCAAAGGGATCACACAAACAAGACTAGTGTCTGTGAATACTAACTGATAGAATTAAAAAGGGAGAGAACCATCCAACATGGGGAGTGGGATACACAGCAGGCTCATAGAATGGCAGATGTCCTAAATAGCACTCTGGCCTCAGAATCAGCCCTTAAGGCATTCGGATCTGGCTGAAGAGTCGATGAGAGTATTTTAGGCATGGAAAGCCAAGACACTCTGGAAAAAAAAAAAAAAAAAAGAAGACCTAAATGAAAGATCTCTGTGAGTGAGATCCCAGTGGAAAGAATGGGGCCATCAAAGAAGGAGGTACCTTCTCTGAAGGGAGGAGAGAACTTCCACTTTGACTATGACTCTGTCAGAGTAAGATCAAAGTAGGCGAACTCAAAAGGCTTCCATAGCCTTGGCAACTCATGACTAGAGCCTAGGGTGATTACTGATGCCATAAACAAGAGTGTCAAAGTGTTAAGTCAACAACAGGAGTCACTGTGTACTTAGTTCTCATGTGGGATCTGTCCTTAATGTGCTGTCCAGTGTGAAGTAATGCTATAAATAGTACTGAAACAGTATTTTACACTTTGTGTTTCTGTGTGGGTGCAAACTGATGAAATCTTTACTTAGTATATACTAAATCGATCTTCTGTATATAAAGGTAATTGAAAATGAAAAATGAATCTTGATGTGAATGGAATGGGAGAGGGAGTGGGAGTTGGGAGGGGTGTGAGTGGGAGGGAAATTATGGGAGGAGGAAGCCATTATAATCCATATACTGTACTTTAGAAATTTATATTTACTAAATAAAAATCAAAAACAAAACAAAACAAAACAAACAAACAAACAAACAAAAAATAAAATGTGAATGCATTAAAAAAAAAGTGGATCCCTGTTAGGAATTTGGAAAACATTATGTTGAGTGAAATAAGCCAATCCCAAAGGGACAAATACCACTTGTTCTCCTTGATAGGTGACAGCTAACTGAGCACCAAAAAGGAAACCTGTTAAAGTGAAATGAACACTAGGAGAAATGGTGACTTGATCAGCCCTCACCCTGACTGTTGATGAGCAACTTAATATGTTATCCCTCTTAGTATTTTTTGTTTGTTTGTTCTACTTAATACTTTTGGTTGAATACTGTAATCAATACACAATTCTTCTTATGTGCTGAAACTTAACTGAAAAGTGATTGCTGTTAAATGTAAGAGTGGGAATAAGAGAGGGAAGAGATGTGCAATTCGGGACATGCTCAAGCTGACTTACCTCAAACGGTAGAGTTAGAAACATACCAGGTGATTCGAATTCAATCCCATCGAGGTGGCATGTACCAATGCCATCTCACTAGTCCCAGTGATCAATTTCTGTTCACAACTGATTGTAATGATAGGACTAAGAACCAAAGGAATCACAGAAACAAGAATAGTGTCTGCAAATACTAGCTGATAGAATGAAAAAGGGAGAGAATGATCCAACATGGGAAGTGAGATACACAGCAGGCCCATAGAACGGCAGATGTCCTAAACAGCACTCTGGCCTCAGAATCAGCCCTTAAGGCATGCGGATCTGGCTGAAATGCCCATGAGACTATTTCAGGCATGGAAAGCCAAGACACTCTGGGGGAAAAAAAAAAAAAACTAAATGAAAGATCTCCACGAGTGAGATCCCAGTGGAAAGAATGGGTCATCAAAGAAGGAGGTACCTTTCTCTGAAGGGAGGAGAGAACTTCCACTTTGACCAGGGCCTTGTCTAAATATGATCAGAGTCAGTGAACTCAGGGGGCTTCCATAGCCTTGGCAGCTCATGACAAGAGCCTAGGGTGATTACTGAGGCCATAAACAAGAGTGTCAATTTGTTAAGTCAACAACAGGAGTCACTGTGCACTTACTCCTCATGTAGGATCATTGTCCTTAGTGTGCTGTACATTGAGATGTAATGCTATAACTAGTACTCAAACAGTATTTTTCACTTTATGTTTCTGTGTGGGAGCAAACTGTTGAAATCTTTACTTAATGTATGCTAAACTGATCTTCTGTATATAAAGAGAATCGAAAATGAATCTTGATGTGAATGGAAGGGGAGAGGGAGTGGATAAGGGGAGGGTTGCGGGTTGGAGGGACGTTATTGGGGGGGAAGCCATTGTAATCCATATTCTGTATTTTGGAGATTTATATTCATTAAATAAAAGTTAAAAAAAAAAGTGGAGCAGCCAGGACAGAAACTGGTACCCATACAGGATGCTGGCATTGCAGGTGGTTGCTTTACCCACTATTCCACAATGCTAGTCCCTCATAGTTTCTACAAATATTATGTGTTCCTGTTATAAAATCATTTCAGCTGACACACAAATCCACTTTTGGCATTTTCCACCCGAATCTAATACTCCCAACTATTTGGCCACGAAATATTTTGAATTCCTCCTTGCCAGTAAACAGCACATGGAGAAGAGACCCTATTGCAATGGAACCACCAGAATTCCTACTATTGCTCTTGTCCCACACTGGCAACAAGACAAGAGGTCAAGAATGTGAGTGCCCCCAATCTTCACCACTGCAACCTCCCTCCCACTCTTCAATAAAGCTCACTTCTAGCACATTTCTTTTGTTCCTTTTGCTTTTCCTGTCTCCTTACCTCAAATCTTTAACATCGAAATACTGACTTTCCTTTTCACTTTTGCTCAATTCCCCAAGCTGCTCTGCTTCAAAGCTCTTTCAGGTTCTTTTCTATGCATCACTCCTTGCTTTACTTTGACTTATCCCTTTTCCAAGCTTGATCAATGCACGTGTATTCTCTCAGTGCTTTCTTCACCCAGCCATCTCATTCTCATTCTAGAGTACTCACACAGGCTGCTTCTTATGCATCAGATTCCTTCCTTAATAGAGGGCAAGACTTGACCTTTCAACCATTTCCAGAGAAAAGTTCTAAACCAAAGACAAGCACACCTGCCACTTCAAATGAGAGATTTGTATCTTCATTTGTACCCAGGGCTGGCTTCATGGGCCAATGACATGTACAGTCACCTGGGATCCTATGCCTAAAGCCTCTGCACTTGGTTAAATGCTCTGTCACTTCCTTGAATTGCTTAATAACTTGAACAGGGGTCTTGCAATTTCATTTTGCACTGCAAATTAAATTGCATGGCTGACCCTGCTTATTCATCATACTGGTATGCTTTTTAGTTAGTTCCTTTTCTTCCTCTACCTCTGACACTTATCATTCCCATATAGGTTTAACTCAGGTTTCACCAACTGCACAAAATCTTTCATGAGAGTATATCCACAAAGAGTGTTAGCACTTTCAAAGAGGTTGGAGTTTTTCATTCCCATACCTCTCTTCTATTTCTATGTCATACTCTTAGTCTGTCATGGCTGCATCTTCCCAACTAAATTTTATACATCTTAATTGTGTTTTATTTTCTCAAATCATTGTGGAACTTTGAAAGTACTAAGCACGTGAGAAATATATTCACCAATTGCCTGCATCTCCATGTACATAGCCTTCTCCAAGAGGGAAGACTCCTCCTTTATCATATGGATACATTTCATTCAATGGAGCACAAACCAGAACATTCAGATTGTCATAAAATTAGCTTTTTTTTTGCCATTTGAATCTACTATTTTGCTCTCAATCTTTCCAATTCCTTGGTATATCCTTTATTTGGATCTGAGCATTCAGAGAAACAAAAAAATTTGGTATTATCATTGCCAAACTCTAAAGTTTTGCCACATTGGAGACAAATCTTGAGACCTAACCCAAAGGATGGAAACTTAGTCTACCATATGACAGGGTGATAATGAAAAATCCTGGTTGTGTTAGAGTGAATTTCTTCATTAAATCATTTTAGTTAGCAGCGGATGATTCTGATTCTAGTGGACCATATCAGCTTACCCTGGCTTTTGTACAGTGGCCAATGGCTTCTCATGTATTCCTGACTATGTTATCCGGCACAGGTCAACCAGGATAGGTACTTGTCAAGTAAGGACAACTCTGCAGATTTCTGCAGGTGACATCACTCTGGCCCATGAAAGCGGAGCAAGCATTTGATTATGGCAATAGTTTAAGATTGGGCTGAGGTCTGCGCCGCGGCTCAACAGGCTGCCGGCACACCGGGTTCTAGTTCCGGTTGGGGCGCCGGATTCTGTCCCAGTTGCCCCTCTTCCAGGCCAGCTCTCTGCTGTGGCCTGGGAGTGCAGTGGAGGATGGCCCAAGTTCTTCATGAGAGTAATATAGGCATGGAAAGCCAAGACATTCTGGCAAAAAAAAAAAAAAAAAAAAAAAAAGAAAAGAAAAGAAAAGAAAAGATTGGGCTGATAGTTCTCACCTTCAGAGTCACCTTGGAAGCTTTTAAAACTCTCAGTGCACAGGTTCTAAGAGACCATATTTATATGTGAATTTCCGGCAATAGGATACAGGAATCATTAGTTTTTCAAAATTCTCCTAGGAGTTTCTATAAGGAGCTAAGTTTGAGAACTATTTGACTAAGTGAAAAGATGTCTTTTGGTTACTATAAAAAAAAATCGGCCGGCGCCGCGGTTCACTTGGCTAATTTCTGCCTGCAACCTGAACCCCGGGTTCTAGTCCCAGTTGGGGCACTGGATTTTGTCCCGGTTGCTCCTCTTCCAGTTCAGCTCTCTGCTGTGGCCCAGGAGTGCAGTGGAGGATGGTCCAGGTCCTTGGGCCCTGCACCTGCATGGGAGACCAGGAGGAAGCACCTGGCTCCTGGCTTCGGATTGGTGCAGCACCTGCCATAGCGGCCATTTGGGGGGTGAACCAACGGCAAAGGAAGACCTTTCTCTCTGTCTCTCTCTCTCTCTCACTGTATAATTCTGCCTGTCAAAAAAATAAAAATAAAATATTTAAAAAATCACCTGCAAAATGGTAACATTTCACAATATAGATGATGCAGATAATGACACACTCCATCAACTTGTGCTATTTCATTATTTTTCAATGAAATCACAGGATCAGGCTTTAAGTCAACGTTGGTTACCAAGACTGGTTTGTGATTCGGCATCAGAAGAGTGCTGCTGTTAGTTACTGTGGTTTTTTTTTTTTTTTTTTTTTTTCATTCTGTTCATTGCCTAGGAATGAACTGGAAGGAAGTAATGTCTGAGATGCTTATGGCCCTTAAGCATCACATCCTTTCAATATACTCAGGGCAGCTCTAGATTTGTTGTTGATTGCACAGTTGCTGTTCTGTCTTGTGGGTTTGGAGACTCAGCTGGTTTCAGCCCCAGAAGGATGTCAATGAGAAGTCTTACAAAATGAAGGCCTCTACCAGGGAATGTGCCCTTTTCCAGGATTCAGAAAAACCATTCAATGAAATTAACATAGTTCTGGCTACTGCTCAAATCATTTTAATGGCTCTTGTGGTTGCACTATAACTTCAAGAATTAAATTTACTTAAGAAATCAAAAGGTGACTGAACTGCCTGTAAAAATGTTTCTGTCTGGGGAAGGTGTTTCACTGCCTGTGATACCTACATCCCATATCCCCATATCAGATTAACTGGTTTGAGCATCAGCCCTTCTACTTACAATACAGATTCCTATTACTGTGCACCCTGGGAGGCAGCAGGTGATTACTCAAGTACTTGAGTCCCTGACACACACATGAGAGACTTGGATTGAGTTCTAGGTTCCTGCCTTTGGCCTGGCCCAGCCAGCCCTGATGGTTGCATGCATTGGAGGAGTGAAACAACAGATGGAAGACATCCTTATCCTTCTGCCTTTCAAATAAAATGATTAGCATTATCATCAGGATTTCTACAATGGGAGAATAAAACAAAATTCAGTCGTATGAATTTATTATGCTAAAGTATATCAAAAAAGTTTAGGAGACAAACTAAGATTGCACTCTGTATGTTCTTCCAAAGTGGAAGGAAAATGGCATGCTAAACATCTGCCTGGACACAAAAAACAGGACAAAGAAAATAAGCTCATTCTTAATTGCTCTCTGGGATGGTGCTACTGCAAAGGAATTAAATATAGAAGCCATTATCAAATCTGTCACAGGAGCTCATAGAAATCACAGGCGAGGTCAGGAATAGACAGCAAACTGCAGCACTTGCAAGAGTGGCCCCATCAAGGAAAACATTTGGATGCTCTCAAAGCTTCCAGTAAAATCTGTAAGAAGAGTGACTTGACTCATTCCTTAGAGATTAGGCAGTGCTAGCAAGACATTCTAGAGCAATTAGGCAAATTGCAGAGAAGCCTTGGAGGGTATCCTTGAATTCTTGATCCCATTGTAAGGCAAGTTTGAAGGTGATTTAGGTAAGAAGGTAGATATATTTTCTGCCTTGAGTGATTTCACTTTGTCTATTTATCTCGATAGATATAATTTTATTTACTTGAGGGAGAGGGAGAAGGAGAGGGAGAGGGAGAGGGAGAGGGAGAGGGAGAGGGAGAGGGAGAGGGAGAGGGAGAGGGAGAGGGAGAGGGAGAGGGAGAGGGAGCTCCCCTCTGTTGGTTTACTCTTTAAATGTCCACTATGGCTAGGGTGCCAAAGCTGGGAGCTTGGAACTCAATCCCAGTCTCCCAAGTAGGTGTCAAGAACCTAACCACTTGACCTGCTGCCCCCTAGGGTCTATACCAGCAGAAAGCTGAACTCAGAAGCTCTAGCCAGGAATCAAACCCATTTACTTTGATGTGGAACATGGCCATCTTAGCTGCTAAGAAAAACATGCGCCTCTCTATTGATATTTTTTGGAACACAAAAATTATTTTTGTTAGAGTGTTGTATTATGGGATGTTTAGTAGCATGCCATGCTTCTACCCACTAATGCAAGTAGCAATCCCCCAAATACGACAGCAAGCCATGTCTGCACTTTGACAAATGCGCCCTTAGTAGAGTTAGGGCAAAATTACTCCCAGTTGAAAACCATTGCTTTGAGGGTATTTGCTGAGGAAATTTGTGGGATTTAAGACTTTGGTGTAATGGACAACCAAAGAGACACTACCAAACTCATCAGATCTGGTTCTAGTCTAGATGCTATTTGAACAACAGAATGCCTCACAGGTCGATTTTTGATCAGTGAGATAAAATTGGATAGAATTCATTGAACAATTGGTATGTTTGACAGACTTGGAATTCACTGACTTTGTATTTCTCATGGCCAATTATCATAAGATAAATATCAAGAGAACTAGATTATACTAGAAAAATAACTGCCTAGGCCCATATACAAAGGCTTAAAAAAATGAAATAGAACAATGTGTCAATAATACAGAAGTAAAAGAAGAGGCCAAATTAAGCAAAGTTAAACTTTACCTAGGTATCTCTCTAAGAGACATGGAGTAATTTACATACATAGAACACTAAAGGCGTTTCTTTGGTCGTGCATGGATAAAATGTTGAAGAAAGAAAAAGCCCTGCTGTTTTTAAGGAGGCACAAATTGTTTAAGGCCTAGGACATACAAATTCTGTGGAAAGCAACAGTGCTGGGCAAGATGTCAAGGCAGACAGATCCATACTGTCAAGTTCCTATGTCTCTGACAGCAGCAGCAGCACCCACTGCCTCCATTACAATCTAATGATGATTCCCCAGGACAGGTGACATGACTGGAGGAGAACTTCTCTAAGAGGCAGGTGCAGAGATTTCAAGCAAGAAGTGTTAGCAGGAGGTTTTGATACTAACTACTTGCTCATCAGAGAAAATGAAGATTATGCCACTCTAAAAATCTCAGCATTAACTCAAGGTTTGCATGCTGGAAAGTCAAAACTGCCACAAGGAATGAATAGGTTTGAAGATGGTGGATGTGAATAAGACATATCTTAAACAAGACCTGGTGACTGGCAGGAATAACATTCTCAATTTGCAGTGGTGTAGAATGGCAGGAAAGCCTCAACTGCATCTTGGGTGAGAAAGTATTGGTTGGAAGAGTTCTCAGAAATGAGTTTAAGTTCAAAAGTGATGCTTTCAGATGATTAGCACAGAATGAGTATTATCATGGCTAATCTAAAACATGATTTGCACTCAGTTGAATACAAACAGTCTTTTGGGAGTTGCTTGGTGACCATCATAAGTTCCAGGTATGGACAATGCATGCTTTTGCCTGGAATAACTATTTTTGGGCCAAGGATTAGCTTATTTTGAATTTTTAGTAAGGGGCTGGGGTTGAAATAATCTTGTGCAACTTTTCAACTTTTACAATTCTTTAAAAAGTAGGATTCTGAGAGACAGACTGGATACTGAAATAATTTAACTTCAAAGGGACTGAAAGAATTATATCCATGTCAATAAAAAACAGCAGTGATTCTGCTAATGAAAAAAACCCTAACCAGGACCGGCATTGTGGTGCAGTGTGTTAAGCCACTGCTTGTGATGTCAGCATCCATACTGGAACACTGGTTTAACTCCTAGGTTTCTGCTAATTCCCTTGAGAAGACAGCAGAAATGGACCACTTATGCGAACTCAGGCAGGATAGAGTTTTTGGTTCTTAATTTTGTGGTGGTGTAGCCCTGGCTGTTGGGAGTATTTGGGGAATGAACCGGTAGGTAGAAGATTGATTCTCTCTCTCTCTTGCTCTCGTTCTAAGCTTTCAAATAAATCTTTAAAGAAAAACTCCAAAATGTCTAACCTAACCAGTCACCTGCATAAGATATCTCTCCTTAGAGGGTAGTGAAGTGCAGTTTTTGAACTTTGATTTCATTGTAACATTGGTAAAGGGAGGGTTTTATAGTGCTCACATCTTACTATTGAAGATATTTTTAAAAGCAGCTATGTAGACTCACTGCATAACTCCCCACAAGATATTTTTAGTTTCTGCTTTGATTTCATCTACTTGAGAGTCATTCTCGTTTCTTCTTTATTACAGTCCTTTTCTGTCTCCGCCATTTTTTCTAACTCAATAGGAGCTGCTGGTTCTGATCATTTTGTCTGATCTCCTCCCTTCTATTCTGGAGCCTTTCAAATGGGTTGTAATTTTTCTTGTTCTGGTCATCTCCATCAGTCCCCTCAATCCTATATAGATAGTCAGGTTTCTGGGGTTTCCAAGGTAGTGTCTGAGCAATTTTTATTCTTCTGGAATTGACAGCAAAATAGCATAAAATGGGGGTGCTTTTTCTTAGATACGGGAGGGGATGGGAGTGAGAATTAGACTTCACTCAGCTCAGAATCTTCTCCTTCCTTCAGGACTGTGGCAGGGTCGGGGGTTCCAGCCACAGTGTCACTGAGTCCGTCATCAGGTCCTGTGAACCCATGGGCTTCCACCTAGGACCCTTCCTGTGACAACCATAAGGCTCTCCTGTGTTCTTGGCTCTTTCCCTTGGAGGACACCCCAGACACTGAAGCCCAACATCTTTCTGTTCACTTAAGAAAGATAACATAGCCAGAGATTCCAGTCAAATTCTACCAGGATTCACCCAAGGAAGACTTTAGAGGAAGAAATATCAGAACTGTGCTTCATGTAATTATCTAACCAGAAATCCTACCCCAACATTATACTCTCATTCTTGGAAGTCTAAGTTCTTCTAGCTCTTATATTTCCATTAAGAATATTGATCTTTAATAGATGTCTTAGAATTAAGAAACTAGTGGTCTTAGAAATAAATGTTTTAAAATTCCATTCAGTAAGGCTGGCACTGTGGCTCACTTGGCTAATCCTCGACCTGTGGCGCTAGCAACCTGGGTTCTAGTCCCATTTGGGGTGCCAGATTCTGTCCCGGTTGCTCCTCTTCCAATCCAGCTCTCTACTATGGCCCGAGAAGGCAGAGGAGGATGGCCCAAGTGCTTGGGCCCTGCATCCGCATGGGAGACCAGGAGGAAGCACCTGGCTCCTGACTTTGGATCGGCACTCCCATTTGGGGAGTGAACCAACAGAAAAAGGAAGACCTTTCTCTCTGTCTCTCTCTAACTCTCCTGTCAAAAAACATTCCATTCAAGAATATGTTTTCCTTTTTTAAAACAATGAATCCAACTGTTTTTGGTATTTTGGTATCTATGGTAGTTATGGTAGTTACAGATCTATTTGCAAAGTCTCAAATAACTTTTGATGAAATTAGCATTCCCGTATCCTCCAGTATTAAACTATTCAACAAATATGTATCAAGTGACTTCAATTTGCCAGACTTTGTTCTAGATTCTGGGGATTCAGCTAGGAACAGAGTTGACCAAAACGCCAGTTATGTTGGGTCATACTTTCCTGTTAAGTGCAATTTCTTAAAACAATAGGACCCCCTAAATAACAAGATATCTTTACTAACCTCACATGGAATTTCAGTGGGGATCACCATCACCAGTGGCATGATGCTTCTGGAAGCTTCTGGTAAGACATCAATTTCCTTTCTCTGGCTTATTTTCCCAGGATAGTTAACTCTTAGGTCTGCTGGAATATTTAACTCAAGGTAGTCTTCATGACCTAGAGAAAATTCAATGAATATATATATAATATAACTATAGCCATATATTTCCCTTATTTCTGTGAAAATTGTTGACCATTAATTTCATCAATATATGGGAAGTCTGACTGTAAGCCAGCTGAAATAATTGAAACAATGTTATGATTTAAAAAATGCTTCACAAGATAACTGGCAGTATTACCTTTTTGAGGAAACTACAATCAGCTGTATATTATATTCAACTAAATGTTTTCCAAAAAACAAAAAGTCCATCTACCATTTATAATTTCTCTTAAAATTAAAACAGCAAATCTGAAAAATATTAGACATTTCTTTTTCATGATGGTTATGAAGAAAATGCATTTTAATTTACATCAGAACAATTTTCACCATTTGCATATGTTTGTGTTTTTTTAAAGATTTATTTATTCGAAAGTCAGAGTTACACAAAAAGAAGAGAGATAGAGAGAGAGAGGTCTTCTATCCGATGGTTCACTCCCCAATTGGCCGCAATGGCCGGAACTGCACCAACCCGAAGCCAGGAGCCTCTTCCAGGTCTCCCACAGGGGTGTAGGGGCCCAAAGACTTGGGCCATCCTCCACTGTTTTCCCAGGCCATAGCAGAGAGCTAGATGAAAGTGGAGCAGCCAGGTCTTGGACTGGTGCCCATATGGGATGCCGGCACCTCTGGCCAGGTTGTCAACCTGCTAAGCCACAGCGGCGCCAGCCCTTTCTGTGATTTTTAAAAATAAAATGTATAACTAGGAGACAACCACTAACATGTTTTTATGAAATACTCATTTCATAGTGAAATTAGTGATTAGCAAAATGTTAATGTGTTCTGTGAAAAGGAACATGTTCTATATCAAATAAGTTGTGTTTTCTTACAGTAGTTTTGCTAACAACATTGACATACTAATATGAATTTTTAACATCAAAGAAGGGGTACAGTATCCATTTTTAAAAGCACATTTTAACATTTAGAAATTTAGCATTTAGTTTCAACCAAACATTGTTCTTCATTGAAACAAATATATTAAGAAATAGACAATTATTATTACCCAATGTCTCAAAGCCCAAAGTATTTCATTGGTACATAGAATCAATTTGACTGAAATCAAGACTCTCAAAGCAGCAAGGTCATATCTGCAAGCTTTTAGCCCACATTGAAATACCCCTCAAATCTCCAAAGTAGAAAACTGGAAAAATGAAAATAAGTTCCTGACAGCTGGAAACTGTCCCAGGGCTTTGAGGAGACAAAGAGCTCTGTGAAGGCGGCCTGGCCCCCACAGGTAGACCTGGGACTTCTCTGACTGAGCATCAATATCTTCATAAAACATCATCAGGCAAGGTCACTGTCACCAATGGGTCCAGACAAACACAAAACACAAGAAATGAACATTTCTCAAATCCATGAATGGCCATATAGCGCGAGTCCTAACCAGTATGAATGACTGTTCTTTACCAAGACTATTTTAATTTCTCCTGCCTCCTAGATAGGTCACACATTCATTTTGCCTAGGATTTACCTCATTTGGGCAGAGAAAATGCCGTGTTCTAGAAACTCTTTCCATTCCATGATAACTAGAATAGCATGTCCCACTTCTAAATAGTCATTAACATATCATGACTACATCATATTATCAATTTGTCCCTGCTTCTTGACAGGAAGCAAACTCTAGGCAAACTCTGCTTCCTTGAACCTTCCCTCAACTTACTTAAAACAAGCCTATGGTCCTGCAAAGTCTTTTTAAATACCTTCTTACTAAGATACTCTATGGTTCTCCATTGTATATGTCCTCTTCACTGCAACAAGAAAAAACCCGAAGAGTTCAAGTGCAGATATGTTCCTGGTGGTCTTTGTGTATAGGGCATTGATAGAATAAATAGGAAGATGACTCAAAGGCAGTACAGTTAGATGTAGCTAGAATTTTGACCTCATTCTACCCAAAACAGTAAAGACCCAGTTCCACAAAGGTAAGTTTATCAGAAAAACAGTAACAAAAGGTGTTCCTTAGAGAGGAACTGTCTCTCTGCATCTAAAAAAGGCAGACTTTTTTGTTATTGTTTTTTGGTTTCTGTTTTATGGAAATTGAAGAATTAAGGCACAACCACACCTGGGATTTCCACACTTCTCTCAGCACTAGTCTTGTTTGAAATGAAATGACAAACAGCCTTTATTTTTCTGACAATTGGAGGCACTTTCATAAGCAGTCTCATTTTCTTCTCTGTTGGTGCACATACACACACACACTCAAAAACACACAAATCAACATAGTGTAAAACTTGTATAAAACTAGCTCATGCATTTTGTGAACTGATTTTATTTAATACACATTACAGGAAGGAGGTTTAAGTCAATCCACCATGGCAGTATCTAGATTCTAATAATTTCTCTGTGATATTAGGAAGACCTATTTTTATTTACCCTGGGGACATAATTACACATGTACAAAAAGATTTATCTCTATGAATGTTCACACAGCACAGTTTAAAATTCAGAAAAATGCAAGCAATGTAAGCAACAAGGGACTAGATTAATAACATGTTTTATGATAAAAAGATACTGCCAGTAATAAAATTCTACTAAAGATATTTAACAACATGGAACAAGTACATAATATAACTAAAAAAGTTCAAGTCACAAAATCGTCAATTAGTAAATTCTCACTTAAGTAAGATTAAAAAAAAAAACACACATACAAAGGATTATATGGTAAGAATTCAAGATATACTCTTGAATAAGAATAATCTGTCCAGGGCTCGCATTGTGGCATAGCAGGTTAACCTACCACCTACAATGATGGCATTCCACATGGGTGCCAACTCAAGTCCCAGCTGCTCCACTTCTGATCCAGCTCCATGCTAATGCATGTGGGAAGGAAGCAGAAGATGCCCCAAATCCTTGGGCTCCTATACCAACATAGGACAGCTGGATGAATCTCATGACTCAGGCTTCAGTGTGGCCCAGCTCTGGCCATTCAGGCCATTTGAGGAACAAACCACTGGATGAAAGCTCTCTGTCTCTGTTTCTCCTCTGTCTGTAACTCTGCCTTTCAATTAAGTAAATAAATCTTTAAAATAATAAAGAATAAGATGTCTATATATAGCAAAAATATCAAAAGGGTTATTTCTGGTTAGTGAGTTCAGGGAAATTTCATTATATATGCATATGTACATAAAATATTAATAATAAAATACCATGTCATATAAAAGCATGGTTTTTCTACAATGAGAATGTATTTTTTTACACATTAAACTATATACATTTCAAGCAGAGGAATGAGTTAAGATTGTAGACTGAGCACACTATCTACCTTCTCTACAACAAGTAAATAAAATAAATAGAAAAGATTATTTAAAAAATATATTAGAATACTACAAATTGATAAATGACTCAATTACATAAGACAAAACTTAAAGATTTCCATAAATCTAAAAATGAATCTGGAATTAAATGAAAGAGTGAAAGCAAATCTCTGTTCAAGTGTCTCTAAAAGCCTAGGCAAGATATCACTGGGACCCAATCTTAATCGTAATCCAAGGTTTCCTTCCCCTTCCCCTAGGATGGCCAAAAGAATTCACTGAATTGTGGCAGTGGTACAACTGGCCCTGGGGGATTCTAATTACTAGGCTCAATAAATTATTTTCTTCTTCAATAACTAAAAATTTGTGGGCCAATATTGACTAGAGGGGTTTGTTTAGGATAATTCCCAGTCTAGACAGAGAAATTCCCAGCCTGGGGCAGAATGTAATTAATACCTACATGTAACCCCCCAGACCGCTGAAGCCCACTGACCAATCAGGGACACAGATACAAACAGAACATGTACCTTTCCCTAATTTCAATCTAGAAGAACCTCTGCCCCTGAATTCCCAAAGAGCCTGGGAATTAAGAAATAGCTGCTCAGCCCTTTGCAAATAAATACCTACTTTCTTCCACCACCCCATGTCAGTGATTGGCCGTCTGTGGTTACATGAGCGGACCCAAGTTTGGGGGGTTCTATAGCAATACCTCCAACTAGTTTTGGGGGGTTGTTCTGCAATTAAAGAAAAAGCAGAGCCTAAAACATGTTTGGAAAATGTAACATCAAACACAAGGTTGGTTTTCCAACACTAATTTCCAAATCTTAAGAAACTCCAAATCAAAATTCAAAGAGCAGAAAGTGTTCCTAAGACAAAATTAGTGTTAATCAGTTGAAATTTCATTAATAAAACTGAAATAATTGGAATTTCCTCAGCTGCTACTTCTGCTGAGCAAAAAGCAGCTTGCTCTTGCCCTAAGATAAGAGCTCCAGACTCCAAACACGACAAGATGGTACTGGGTCTGCCTAAGGCAACAGCACGAGGCCAGATGTGTTTCCTAACTTTCTGAAAGACAACATCCCCTTTCCTCCCACCTTTTCCAGCCTCCGGTAACCACTGTTCTATTCTCTACTTGTATGAGATCATTTTTTTTCAAGATTTATTTATTTGAAAGACAGAGATAGATAGAGATAGAGATGGAGACGGAGACGGAGACGGAGATGGAGACAGAGGGAGAGGGAGAGGGAGAGGGAGAGGGAGAGGGGGAGGGGGAGGGGGAGAGAGAGAGAGAGAGAGAGAGAGAGGTCTTGCATTCAGCTGGTTCACTGCCCAAATGACCACAATGGTCAGGGCTGAGCTGATCCAAAGCCAGGAGCCAGGAGCTTCTGCCCTGTCTACCATGCAGGTGCAGGGACCTATGGAGTTGGGCCATCTTCTGCTTTCCCAGGCTATAGCAGAGAGCTGGATCAGAAGAGGAGCAGCCGGGACTTGAACCGGTGTCCATATGGGATGCTGGAGCTGCAGACTGGGGCTTTAACCCACTGTGCCACAGTGCCAGCCCCTGAGATCAATTTTTAAAATATAATTTCATATAAATTTAAGATTTTTATATTTTGTGTTTAATTCTTAATCAATTGGTTAAATCCACATTTAACAAAAGGGCAGATTTCCTGATATTTGATAAAACTAGGGAAAGATTGGAAAAATTGGAATATTTAATTTTTATCATATTTGGATCACTATCATTATAATGATTTAACATGATAAAAGAAGTTATTCCTCAATGCCCAATGACTTAAAATCTAACAATAGGTAACAGGCAAGTCTAATGTTCTGTTTTCTTTTACATCATGTGGATGAAACAAAAAAGAAGCACTTCATCTAGAAGAAATCTGCCCACTATTAGAAAAAAAAAAAACTATCTTTTAGTGTGACCTTAGGAAACCACTAAGAACTTATAAACTTCAGTCTCTTCAGTGACTTAACAGTGTCTTCTTTGCTGAGTCATGTTGATTTCATCAAAGAATATGGACAATGTAAAGGTCTAGAGCAGACACGCAGTATTAGTCTCTTTTTTTCCTTTGATTTCAGATATCAAAATGAATAAAACAACGGTTTTATTTCAGAAGCTGTAAATTTTATTGTCAAAATCATTTGTTTTCTGTCTATCCCACTATGACTTAGAAATCAACTGCAACAGTTCTGTGGGATGTCAACATGGAGCAACACTTTCTGTCAAATTTATAACCCTGGTAAGTGATTTTATAATCATAATTCTGATCATTATACTAAGTGTATGCTGAAGCAATACAAATTCTAGCAAGCCCTTCTGGTGTTTCAATGTCATATAAAAGACTATAATACTCCCCACCACTCAAATCAACTGCCATATCTCCAAGTGATAAAGGACATAAATGTACTGCAAAGATGTAATTTTCACAAATCTCTTGGTTTGGCACTGACATTCTTAAACTATTGTTTCTGCAGTGTAAACCAAGGGATATAAAATAAAATGTATTTTTCAAGGATACTGTAGCAATAATAACAAAAACTATTTACCTATCATATATATATAAGAAAAAATACTCAGATGTAAACATTGGTTTCCAATAATAGGAAGAGAAATCTAGTTTGCTTTAAATGCCCATTTCCTACCCCCTTCCCCCTATACATTCTTACTATCCACACTATACCAGCTAAAGTTTGTTCAAATATTAGTAGGAATTCATATCTACAATGATACTTCAAAAAGTTTATGGAAAAATTGAGTTAAAAGTTCAGTAAGGGGATAGCATTGTCACGTAGTGGGTTAAGCCACTGCCTGTAACACTGGCATCCCATATAGGCACTGGTTTGAGTCCCAGCTGCTCCACTTCTGATCAGCTCCCTGCTAATGGCCTAGGAAAGCAACACAGAATGGCCCAAGTGCTTGGGCCGCTGCCTCCCATGTGGGAAACCCAGATGAAGTTTCTGTCTCCTGGCTTCAGCCTGGCCCAGAACTGGCTGTTGAGGCCATTTGGGAAGTGAACCAACAAATGAAAGAGCTGTGTGTATGTGCATGTGTGTGTGTGTGTCTTTCTCCCTATTTTTTTCTCTAACTTTGCCTTGCAAATAAATACTTTTAAAAAGATAAGTACATATAGGGGCAAAAGTTCTAATGCATTCATAATTTTTACATAATATGTATTTTCATGAATACACACACACACTAAAACAGCACCACCATGTTAATTGCCAAGATAAAGACATGTAGTATTAAGCATATAAGCTGTCATCCTTATAACTCCTCAGACATGAAACTAAAACTGAAAATAGTAAATAAGAGACAGAGAACATGTTAGTCATTGGACATGGATTCTCATTATCTCTTATGCCAGTCTTCACATACTGAGGAAGTGACCATCTTAATCACTGATGAATGGAACATCTATTCAGTAGTTCTTGGTAAAATGAACAGACGATTGCATTTCAAGTAGAAATACTTGAAGGGGATGGTGTTGGATGGAAGCAGTAGACTAAGAGTGGAAAGGTACCCACCTCCGCTTGGGAAGGACCTGTTTCTAACAATCATGAGACTCAGGGAATTAATGACAACTTTAATGTGATCATTCCCAGTACTACCTGAATTCAGAGCACTACATGTATTTACACATGATAGCGACACGAGAGAAAGTGCAGGGAAGGAAGAGTAAGACATGGTTGAAGAAACGAGTAAAGTTTGTGGACAATAGCATTAAAGGTTAACTTTATTTTGGTGAAAAAGTTTCTTGAAACTCATGCATATGAGATGTGATCAAAATGTTTGTGGAAAATGCATTTTGTGAAAAAAATCACTATGTATGAATTCAAAACAAGCTTATCTTTTAATTCCATTTACCATGAATTTTGGAAATATTCTTGTTTGTCCAGCTGTCATCTACTCAATGACTCAGCCTATTAAGTAGCTAGAACTTGGGAAATAATTCAAAGGCTGAAAGAGAGAGTTGGAAAGATGCTAGAAACAAAGTGGCACATCCTTCTGTAGGCCTGGAAGAGTAAGAATATTTAAAGGCTGCAAATTAAAATAAACTGTGTTTAGGTAACAACAGAGTGGCTTCACTCTGTGTTGTTTTCATGACCATAAATGAATAAGCAATGACATAAATCAGTATAAGAATATTACCGGGCCGGTGCCAGGGCTCACTAGGCTAATCCTCCACCTTGCGGTGCTGGCACACCGGGTTCTAATCCCGGTCGGGGCACCAGATTCTGTTCCGGTTGTCCCTCTTCCAGGCCAGCTCTCTGCTGTGTCCCGGGAGTGCAGTGGAGGATGGCCCAAGTGCTTGGGCCCTGCACCCCATGGGAGACCAGGAGAAGTACCTGGCTCCTGCCAGCCGCGGCGGCCATTGGAGGGTGAACCAACGGCAAAGGAAGACCTTTCTCTCTTTCTGTCTCTCTCACTGTCCACTCTGCCTGTCAAAAAAAAAAAAAAAAAAAAAAAAAAAAAAAGAAAGAAAAGAAAAAAAGAATATTACCCTTCATTTTAAATCCCATGCCCTTGACCACAGATGTTTTATTTTTTTCCCATCCTCAGTGAATGGCTATGTGATTTAGCCATGTGGATATCATGCCTGATCTTACTCTTCTAATGTCAAAAAGGTCAGCCTTAATTTACTGTCAGGAAACTGGAAAGTTCTTAGAAATGATGACTTTTAGCTTAGCTTGAATAGAAAGCTATAACCAATTATTTGTATAAAAGACAAGAATTTTAGCAATTTGACCTAAACTGAATATCCATGGTTTTCTAAACCAATTTCCATAGGAGTATTGATAACCACAACTATTGAAGGTCTCCAAAGTTGTTGAGATAGGTATTACCTGCATTATATAGGATAATATATTCTGTGAACAAATATTTATCAACCGAGTATGTATTAGGTACTATTAAAGATGCCGAGGACACTGCCATGAGCCTTTCTTCATAGGACCAGCAATCTAGTGGGGGTGGGGAGGCAAACAACAGAGGAGTAAAATAAGAAAGGTAGCAAGTGCACTTGGTGCTCAGAAGGAAACTGAAGCCACGAAACCTGATAGAGGGCACAAGGCAAGGGGTTAAGAGTTGCTGTTTCAAACAAGGAAAATAGGGTTCTGACCAATAATTCATCCTTCCAAGGCCATACATCTTATTATTATTGATAATCTGGCTAATCAGAATCCAGAGGCCCCCTAATCACTTCTTTGCTGTTTCCTGCCCTACAATAATATTTCACATATATAACAGTAAATCCATCATAGGAAGGATATGATAGAATCAACTTGGCAGGCATTTGGCCTAGCAGTTAAAATACCAGGTAAGACACCCATGGCCCCCATTAGAGTACTAAGGTTCAATACCTGACTCCAGCTCCTGTTGCCACCTTCCTGCTAATGTTGACCCAAAAGGAGTCAGTGGTGATCACTCAAGAAATAGGGTTACTATTGTGAATAAGGGAAACCTTGGCTGTGATATTGACTATTGCTTCTGACCTTGGCCCAGTCTTGGCCATTGTGGGCACTAGGGGAGTGAATCAGAGTAAGCGACTCTCTCTGTTTATCAGTCTTATTCTCTATCTCTGCCTCACAAATAATTTTTTTGAAAAAAGAATTGAAGAAAAAAAAATTCAGTTCTGTTCAAAACAGCATATGGTCCACACCCCCAGCAAAATGTCTAAATCATTAATTCTTACCATAGCATAAGATTAAACTCCATTTGACATTAAATTGATGCTCTGGTTTAGAACTGCTAATTTACATAGGAATGGCACTTTTTATGTAAATGAGTATGTTTATCAGTTCTTGTTGATCACTGAATTATCTCACAAGAATATTTTAGTTTACAACAAATTCCCAGGGGTGGTTTATATGTTGTTGGATTGAATCTTGCTGCTAGAGAAAAATGACTCTCTTCTTTATACTGCCAAATGTGGAATTATTATCAATAGGTAATGACAATTCTCCACAGTTCTTATGACATTGCTTGGCTCAAAGGATGTTAGAATTTCTTTTAAATGTAAGAATTGAAGGAATTGGCCAATCATGAACACACAATATAAGAAATAGTATGTCCTCCTGTATAAGCACAAGGCTATTTGAAAATTGGGCTTCAGAAGAGAAAAACCAGTGTTCTGATTCAATAAGGATTTTCTCAGTTTTCTCCCCACTTCTAGATTATGCTTCTTGTGCAAGGAATGCAATGTCTTTGAGTCTCAGTTGTACCATCTGTCAAATAACAATGTTTTAGAAGATATTATTTGAGACCAGTTTTAACTCTCGAACTAGTCTATGATTTATTTATGAGAGTTTCTAAAAATTCATCATATCAAGTACTAGAAAAATGTTCACACAAATTTATAACTTTTTTTATAACCTTTCATGTTTGTAGCTTATCTCTGAAACACATATTTTTGCCTGTTCCAACATCCATACACTGCACAGTTCTATGTAATTAAGGTTATCAATAGCATTAGAATCTATGATTCTTTACGTTCATATTTTGCCCCATTATTTTGAACTATTTCCTCCAAACTGGAATCTTTCATGAGTATGTAACATTGATTTTGGTGAGATTTTTATTTTCTCATGGAACAGTTGTTATTATTTTATTCCTAAGAAAAGACAATATCTGACTTATCAAATTTTTTAAGTTAAAAAATTATTCTCATATTCATTCATTTATGCTTTGCTTTTTCTTGTAACACAAGTTGTGATTGTGTTTTTAAGATTTATTTATGGGCCGGCGCCCTGGTTCACTAGGCTAATCCTCCACCTTGCAGCACCGGCACACCGGGTTATAGTCCCGGTCAGGGCGCCGGATTCTGTCCCGGTTGCCCCTCTTCCAGGCCAGCTCTCTGCTGTGGCCAGGGAGTGCAGTGGAGGATGGCCCAAGTGCTTGGGCCCTGTACCTGCATGGGAGACCAGGAGAAGCACCTGGCTCCTGGCTTCTGATCAGTGCGGTGCACCAGCCGCAGCGCTCAGGCTGCAGCAGCCATTGAGGGGTGAACCAATGCAAAAGGAAGAGCTTTCTCTCTGTCTCTCTCTCACTGTCCACTCTGCCTGTCAAAATAAAATAAAATAAAATAAAATAAATTTAAAAAAAGACTTATTTATTTAGGCCAGGACTGCGGCTCACTAGGCTAATCCTCCGCCTGAGGCGCTGGCACCCCGGGTTCTAGTCCCAGTTGGGGTGCTGGATTCTGTCCCAGGTTGCTCCTCTTTCAGTCCAGCTCTCTGCTGTGGCCCAGGAAGGCAGTGGAGGATGGCCCAAGTGCTTGGGCCCTGCACCCGCAGGGGAGACCAGGAGGAAGCACCTGGCTCCTGGCTCGGATTGGCGTAGTGCGCCAGCTGTAGTGAACATTTGGTGGGTGAACCAACAGAAGGAAGACTTTTCTCTCTGTCTCTCTCTCTCACTGTCTAACTCTGCCTGTCAAAAATAAAAAACTTTTTTTTTTATTTTAAAGGCAGGGTTACAGAGAGGCACAGAAAGAGAGAGAGGTCTTCCATCCACTGGTTCATGCCCCAAATGGCCACAACTCCTGGAGCTGGGCCAATCTGAAGCCATGATCCAGGAGCTTCTTCTAGGTCTCCCATGCAGGTGCAGAGGTCCAAGCACCTGGGCCATCTTCTACTGCTTTCCCAGGCCATAGCAGAGAGCTGGATTGGAAGTGGAGCAGCTGAGACTTGAACTGATACCCATCTGGGATGCCAGCACTGCAGGTGATGGCTTTCCCTGCTACACCACAGCTCTGGCCCCATGATTGTGTTTTAAATGATTTTGTCTACATATTTGGCAAGTACCCACTCAATACTTAAAATACTCTAAAAAGGCATCTATCTATGCAATGAAATATGCCAAAATGTTAATAGTGATTTCCTCTGGGTATGTTCATTCTGAGTGAAAAGTTTTTCATTCTTTTTTATATCTTCTATACTATTCAATTTAATTTTTATTTGATTATTTAATAATGAGCATGCATTATTTTGATAATTAGAAAAAGCAAATATTGGGGCCAATGTTGTGGCATAGTAGGTAAAGCTGCCACCTGTAGTGCTGGTACCCCATAACAGCACCTGTTCGAGACCTGGCTGCTCCACTTTTGACCAGCTCTCTGCTGTGGCCTGGGAAAGCAGAATATGGCCCAAGTCCTTGGGCCCCTACATCCATGTGGGAGGCTTGGAAGAAGCTCCAGCCTCCTGGCTTCATCCCACCCAGGCCATTTTGGGCATTTGAGGAGTGTACCAGCATATGGAAGACTTCTCTTTTTCTCTCTTTGCCTCTCTGTAACTCTTTCAAAAAATAAATCATTAAAAAAAAGAAATCTTAACTTTTTAAATGTTTTTCTCAGGATTTTTTTTTAAATCACTATCTAGAATTCAAAGTCCATGTCATATTGAGATGAAATGTGTTACAAAGTTAAAAATTTGGAATTATGCAGTATCTATTACAAAAGGAAAGAAGACAAAAAATACACCACTGAAAATCAATTCATAGCTTTCCTTTATTATTTTTTTTATTGGACAGGTAGAGTTATAGACAATGAGAGAGAGAGAGACAGAGAAAGGTATTCCTTCCTTTGGTTCACTCCCCAAATGGCTGCTATGGCTGGCACTGCACCAATCCAAAGCCAGGAGCCAGATGCTTCTTCCTGGTCTCCCATGTGGGGCAGGGGCCCAAGCACTTGGGCCATCCTCCACTGCCTTCCTGGGCTACAGAAGAAAGCTGGACTGGAAGAGGAGCAACCGGGACTAGAACCCAGTACCTATATGGGATGCCAGCGCCACAGGCAGAGGATTAACCAAGTGAGCCATGGCGCCGTGGCTAGCTTTTCTTTCTTTTAAGTCTAAGCAGATTTGAAAAAGATTGAAACAATTACACATTAGAAAGAAATCATATTTTCTCATATTCTAAGAGTTTACATGAGTTTTAAAAAAATTGGACAGTTAGATAAATATATATACACATAGCATATGGTATTAGTTATTGTAATCAGTGAAACACTGATTGTGACAAATGACTCGATTAAGAAACTTCCAGACTAGTGAAATGATTGATATATCATTTATTAGTGGATCAGGTGACATTCAATTAGGGATGAAAAACACATTTTCTCAATTTCCATAATGCTACCCAAATGGAATTCTTATTTAGGTACTTCAATAAAAAGTAACATTGAATAAGAGTTAAGCTTCCTCATATGGGAAGCTGCTAAAGAGACTGATGAACATTACTTAACATTCCTACCAATATTTGTACAGCAATTAATCGTCTTTAACCATACAGATATAGGATGAGCTGAAGAGGAGGACTCATGTTGATTTCCGTCTGTGCCAACATTCCTATTGCAATTCAGAGGGAACCATAATTGCCTAGTATAGAGTGAAACAATGAAAATTTAATAAAGTTCCTGGAAAAATATGCAGTTTCATCAATGCTATTATGCAATTTGAAATGATAATTTTTCCAAAGTCAGCTCTCTCAATATATAGGAATATTAAAATACTAGTTAAGACAATTTGAAATAACTCATGGAAACTTGAAGGTGAAAAATACACATCCTCAACATAGGAGTGCCAGTGAATCCCCATTTGGTGGTATCAAAATACCTGACATTTAGAAACTTTATTGGCCGGTGCCATGGCTCACTTGGCTAATTCTCCGCCTGCGGCGCTGGCACCCCGGGTTCTAGTCCCGGTTGGGGCGCCAGATTCTGTCCCGGTTGCTCCTCTTCCTGTCCAGCTCTCTGCTGTGGCCCAGGAAGGCAGTGGAGGATGGCCCAAGTGCTTGGGCCCTGCACTCGCATGGGAGACCAGGAGAAGCACCTGGCTCCTGGCTTCGGATTAGCACAGCGCAATGGCATAGCAGCCATTTGGGGGGTGAACCAATGGAAAAGAAGACCTTTCTCTCTGTCTTTCTCTCACTGTCTAACTCTGCCTGTCAAAAAAATATTTATCAATTTAAACTGATTATTTTGTTTCTCAGTAAAGAATAAGGTTAAAATACGTAAGTCTCTCACTCTATTTTCTATGTGGTATATAAAGATATGGTAAAGCAGTGTCAGATATATTTCCTTGTATCAAGCTGTGAACTGATCTTATATGAGCCTATATCTTGTCTTCCAGAATAAACGTAATGTGGATTAAAAAAAAAAAACTGTTACTGATTTTAAGAGCATAAAGTGTAAAATGTTTCTCTAGGGAACTAATTACTGAAAGTAGCAAATGATCAGGCACCAGCTAGGGCAAGATGTAGTCAGGTCAAGCTACAGATGTTCATTTCTCCTGGGGACTTGAAACATGAGAAAGAAAGCCAGATTATAGCAATTGTGAAAAGAAATTATCTAAAAGGAGCTAGGATTTTTTGAATAGCAAAAGAACAATATAATCTACTAAGTAGTTGGTAGCCCAAGATTCCTGATTCACATGAAAGAGTACAGCTTAGTGTTGACTCAAAAAGAGAAGTGGTAAAAAACAGGTTAGAGGGCACTATATATATACATGGTAGAAAAACTACACAGAGTGTCATTTCCAGCAGAAGTAAACATATCCTAACTAAATGACATTGCCTTGTTTTATAATAAAGATTAATAATTTTATAATATCTAGGTCTAATGCACTTCCTGTAATAATGGTGTTCGAGTTTTATTCTTCAATTCATGTAAGAGTGAGCCAAAATGGCATTTAGAAAATAAGATGGAAAACATTATGCTGAGTGAAATAAGCCAATCCCAAAGGGACAAATACAACTTGTTCTCATTGATAGGTGCCAACTAAATGAGCACCAAAAAGGAAACCTGTTAAAGTGAAATGAACACTATGAGAAACGGTGACTTGATCAGCCCTCACCCTGACTGTTGATGAACAACTTAATATGTTATCCCTCTTAGAATTTTTTTTGTTTGTTGAATTGAATACTGTAATCAATACACAATTCTTCTTAAGTGCTGAAACTTAACTGAAAATTGATCGCTGTTAAATATAAGAGTGGGAATAAGAGAGGGAAGAGATGTGCAATTCGGGACATACTCAAGCTGACTTACCTCAAACGGTAGAGTTAGAAACATACCAGGGGATTCCAATTCAATCCCATCAAGGTGGCAGGTACCAATGCCATCTCACTAGTCCCAGTGATCAATTTCTGTTCACAATTGATCGTAATGATAGGACTAAGAACCAAAGGGATCACAGAAACAAGAATAGTGTCTGCAAATACTAGCTGATAGAATGAAAAAGGGAGAGAATGATCCAACATGGGAAGTGAGATACACAGCAGACCCATAGAATGGCAAATGTCCTAACAGCACTCTGGCCTCATAATCAGCCCTTAAGGCATGTAGATCTGGCTGAAAAGCCCATGAGACTATTTCAGGCATGGAAAGCCAAGACACTCTGGGGAAAAAAAAAAAAAAAAAAAAAAAAAAAAACCTAAATGAAAGATCTCTGCGAGTGAGATTCCAGTGGAAAGAATGGGTCATCAGAGAAGGAGGTACCTTTCTCTGAAGGGAGGAGAAAACTTCCACTTTGACCAGGGCCTTGTCTAAAAATTATCAGAGTCAGTGAACTCAGGGGGCTTCCATAGCCTTGGCAGCTCATGACAAGAGCCTAGGGTGATTACTGATGCCATAAACAAGAGTGTCAATTTGTTAAGTCAACAACAGGAGTCACTGTGCAGTTACTCCTCATGTAGGATCTTTGTCCTTAGTGTGGTGTACATTGAGATGTAATGCTATAACTAGTACTCAAACAGTATTTTTCACTTTATGTTTCTGTGTGGGAGCAAACTGTTGAAATCTTTACTTAATGTATGCTAAACTGATCTTCTGTATAATAAGAGAAACAAAAATGAATCTTGATGTGAATGGAAGGGGAGAGGGAGTGGGAAAGGGGAGGGTTGCGGGTGGGAGGGACGTTATGGGGGGAAGCCATTGTAATCCATAAGCTGTACTTTGGAAATTTATATTCATTAAATAAAAGTTAAAAAAAAAGAAAAGAAAAGAAGATAATGAAAATATAATTACAATGACAAACTGGCTATAACACAAAGATAAACTTCCACATAGAAAAGTTGAATATATTTCACAAGTTGGGGTAAAATGTTCAAACCTTAGTCTTTATAGTCTCAGAAATGACTTGAGCTCTTTTATGAACTCATACTAGCCAGGAAGCTCTTTGGGGCAAAATAAAACCCTTGGTTAAAGCATCAGATAACTGAACTCACATTCATGGTTCAGACATTTTGAGTAATATACCCATCAAACAATCCATCATTTTAATTGGAATTCTGAACATATAATGAACTATTAGTTTCTTAGAGAGAAAAAAGCAGATATTCATAACTGTATTTTAAATTTGACAACTAATAAATTTTCAAACTGTAGTAAATTCTACAAGTACAAAAACAGTTCTACTGACTGGTCTTTGTCCTAAATATACTAAGCTATTACTAAACATTTACTTTTAGAATTGATCAAATATCGTCAAAATTAGTGAACAATCAGTGTAGGTGCTTTAAATCCTGCAGATAATTTTAAAATGCATTTTACATAATATGTGATTGTGGGATCCATATCTATTGCTCTAAGGTATTCTGATTATTCCATAAGTGATGTAGAGCCACATAATCTAGTGTGTGTGTATGTGTAAGAAGAGCACAGAAAGAGAAGATAGTAGAGAGAAAACAGATGACCAGTTGGGAGATACTTGAAGCACAGAGTGAAATGGAAGATCAATTCCTAGGCCAATGTATATAAAGTTGGAAGGGACAGACATTTTTTTTTTTTTTTTTTTTTTTTTTTTTTTTTTTTTTGACAGGCAGAGTGTACAGTGAGAGAGACAGAAAGAGAGAAAGGTCTTCCTTTGCCGTTGGTTCACCCTCCAATGGCCGCCGCGGCTGGCAGGAGCCAGGTATTTCTCCTGGTCTCCCATGCAGGTACAGGGCCCAAGCACTTGGGCCATCCTCCACTGCACTCCCGGGACACAGCAGAGAGCTGGCCTGGAAGAGGAGCAACTGGGACAGAATCTGGCGCCCCGACCGGGACTAGAACCCGGTGTGCCGGTGCCGCAAGGCAGAGGATTAGCCAGACAAATTAACTAAATATGGAAGAAGGGGAGGGTCTGTGACAGCTCTGGAGTAATGGGTTTGTAGTGATGCTCTTAATTAAGATACAGAAGGCATGAACAGAGTTAACTGTTTCTATGAGTGGCAGGGATGGAAGGAATAATAATTTAGTAAATCTAGAAGTGAAACAAAAATAATACAGTGTAAAGTCTATGTGTAGGCTGGAGAGCAATTGACAGGGTCTATGAGGTCGAAATAATTCTCATAAAAACACTAAGATAATTTGTCTGTGATGGTGCAAAACTAATAGGGAGTAAAACAGATGTCACCTCAGCATGAGTAAAGGCAGTGATAAAAACTGTGCTGTTAACTTGCAGTTAACACTGATGTTAATTTCATACAAGAATGTCCTTAACTAAACAGTAAATTTCATTAGATTCCACTCGAAGTTTTTTTTTTTTTACAAGTTCTTTGATGTTTCAGTGAGAAATACATGTTTAAACTGCGTGTTTACAATGTACGATTTGATGAGTGTGTCATATATATTGCAGGAGACATATAAGCCAGCTACTACACATACACACATGCACACTCACACACATATCACCACAACCAGGATAATAAATAAAGCCATAATCACAAAAGTTTCTTCCAGTGTTTAAATTGTTCCCTCCTTCCTCCTTGCACTATGCCCTGGACATGCAAGCAAACACTAATATGCTTTCTGCCACCATAGATTACATTGCCTTTTCTAGCCTCATATAGTATGTTCTCTTTAGCTTCTAAATCTTTGACTCAGTTCAGCTGTATGCATTAGTCCATTCCTTGTTATTGCTGGCTGGCATTTGTATTCCATTGCATAGGTGCACAGCAGTTTGCTTCTGCATTCACCTGTTAACGGGCAATTGGGTTGTTCCTAGGTTTCAGCTATTACAAGTAAAGCTGCTATGAATGTAAAGCTGCTATGAATATCCATGTAGACATGCATTCATTTCTCTTTGGTAAATACTTAGTAGTAGTGAATGGCTGGACCATACGGTAGGTATATAGGTATATATTTACCTTTTTAAGAAACTACAGGCCGGCGACCTGGCTCAATAGGCTAATCCTCTGCCTGCGGCACTGGCACACCAGATTCTAGTCCCAGTCAGGGCGCCAGATTCTGTCCCAGTTGCTCCTCTTCCAGGCCAGCTCTTTGCTGTGGCCCGGGAGTGCAGTGGAGGATGGCCCAAGTGCTTGGGCCCTGCACCCACATGGGAGATCAGGAGAAGCACCTGGCTCCTGGCTTTGGATAGGCGTGGAGCACCAGCCGCAGCATGCCGGCTGCAGCGGCCACTGTGGGGTGAACCAATGGAGAAAGGAAGACCTTTCTGTCTCTCTCTCACTGTCCACTCTGCCTGTCAAAAAAAAGGAACTACAATGTTCTATTTCCAAAGTGACTGCACAAATTTTGATTTCCACAGGCAGGACTGAAAGTTCTTTCTAGCAGTTGTATGTCTTATAGCAGTTTTTCTTTTTAAAAAACTTATTTATTTAAAAAGCAGAGAGAGAGAGAGAGAGAGAGAGAGAGATTAACTTGAATCTGTTGACTCATTCCTCAAATGGCTGTAACAGCCAGTGCTGGACCAGGCTAACGCCAGGAGCCTGGAACTCCATCCGGTTTTCCTACAGGTATCCTATGTGGATGGCATCAGCCCAAGCATTTGACCCATGTTCCATTGCTTTCCTAGATGCATTAGCAGGGAGCTGGATGGGAGATGGAGCAGCTGGGACTTGAACTGTTGTTCATATGGGATGCAGGTGTCACAGGTGGCTGCTTAACCCACTGTGCCACAACACTGGCCCCAGTTTTAATTTTCATTTCTTTAATGACTAATGCATAGAATACCATCTCATATGCTTCCTTAGATTCTGGATATTATGTTTCAGGAAGCACCTATTTAAACATTTTCCCTTTTTTGTTTTTTAACTGAAACGTCTGCTTTATCACATTTTCAAAGTTTTCAGATACTCTGGATGCATGTTCTTTAAGATTGTTCTCCTGGTTATGAGGAAAAAGTTCCTGCTGCTTTGTCTGCTGAATATTTTTTATTTGCTGCCAGATATTATGAACTTGAACTGCTTAGGTGTTATCTTCTTAAAGATTTTCTTTAGCTTTGCCCTAGGATTTGGCTGTGTTATTTGAAAACAGTTGGATTCTTTAAGGCTTTCTGTTCATATTTGTTAGGTAGGGCCAGAACAGTTTTCAATCCTAGACCAATAAGGCTCGAATACCCAGACAGCACATTTCTGAGTACGGTACCTGCTGTTTTTGGATGACGAAGGTTTTCCACTCTGGCAGGAACACAAAGCTTGCTTAGCCCTGAGGCAGTCCTTGAGATTCTTTCTCCGCTCCCTGAGGATGTTTCTTTGCCTGGTCTTCAGTAGCTTCTTCCCATACATGCCCCAATTAGACCTCAGCAGCGGATGAAAGGGGATTCCTCTGCAGGGCTGAGAGTCCCTCCCTGCACCATGCTCTCCTCTCCAGTATTCTCCCAGAAAAACCTAGCTGCCATCATCTCCCTGTGCTCCCACTTACATATCTGAATGCAGGGAAATAATTGGCTCCGCCTGGGCTTCCCCTTGCTGTGCTGTGGCCTAGGAATTCTCTCCAAGCTGTAAGCTGGGGCAATTAGAGGACTCGGCTTATTGTTTTCCTTCTCTCAACAATGACCCTGACCTGTCCGATGTCCAATATCTGAAAATGGTCATTTCATGTATGTTTCCCATTTTTGTCTAGCAGTTCTGGGTCCTAATTAACACAAGTTTGACACAAAAAGGAAGTCCAGGTCTTCAATTTTTGATATTCTATGTGGCAAAATGCATGCTTCACTTCTGCTACATAGTTAGCTTCAATAGTTATCTTAAGGAAAATTTTATGTGCAATTTTATGTATTGCAGCTAAAGAAATCACATGGCCTTTCCCCATCTCCCACCCCCATTAAACCATAGTTGTAGCTCAAAGAACAGATGAATTGGTTATTCAGACTTGGGTACTGGCAAAGTGAAGGAAGTGAAATTTTCATTTTAATAAAAAAAACCAATATTTGTTGAACAATATTTGTTCCCAATGAGGAAATCTATATTTTCCAAGAAGATAGAGAAGTTCCAAGATGGCGGAGTAGGGAGGGTGCTTACTGCTCTAGTCCAGAGGAAAATAGTTTAAAAAAAAAAGTGGAAAGAGTGCAGTCTAAGGGAGGAGTTAGAGAGAAAACAGCAGAGGAGGGACACAAATTAGAGGGACACGGTAGACCTACACGGAGGGCATGGATGCCAACAACTCAGGACTCCAGCAGCCAAAAGCCCACACACCAGCACTGGAAAGTGAGGTGAAACAAGACCACAACAGCCCAAGTCACAGGCTATAAAGCAGCAGGAAAAGACTACAGGGAACCTGGCTTGGAGCCCCATAGGGGATAGTGTGCCTGCCAAACTAGAGGAGAAAAAAAGAAGGACATATTTCTCTCTTCCCAATCACTTTACAACGCTGTCCTGTAACGAGCCAATACAGCGGGCACTATTTTGGACATACATAACAGCTGTGCCACCTTGTGTTCATGCCCAGCAACCTGCTGAGTGGAGACTCCTGACTGGCGGGGAGAACTAACAGGGGGCTAGGAGCTCGTGACTGTGGGAGGCTTCTGTGCTGGGTGAAAAAAACTGAGGGTGTGTGGGAGGACTCATGGTGTGGCTGGGACTTTGACTATGACCTTGTCTGAGTAAGATCGAGGTCGACGAACTCAAAAGACTTCCATAGCCTTGGCAACTCATGACTAGAGCCTAGGGAGATTATTGACGCCATAAACAAGAGTGTCAAATTGTTAAGTCAACAACAGGAATCACTGTGTAATTACTCCTCATATGGGATCTCTGTCCTTTATGTGTTGCCCAAAGTGAATTAATGCTATGGCTAGTACTGAAACAGTATTTTACACTTTATGTTCTGTGTGGGTGCAAACTGATGAAATCTTTACTTAATATATGCTAAATTGATCTTCTGTATATAAAGATAATTGAAAATGAATCTTGATGTGAATGGGAGAGGGAGCGGGAGATGGGAGGAGTGCGGGTAGAAGGGAAGTTATGGGGGAGGGAAGCCATTGTAATCCATAAGCTGTACTTTGGAAATTTGTATTTACTAAATAAAAGTTAAAAAAATAAACAAAATTGACACACCACTGGCCCAACTAACCAAAAGAAGGAGAGAGAAGACCAAATCAATAAAGTTAGAGATGAAAAAGGAAATGTAACAAAAGACACCAAAGAAATAAAAATAATCATCAGAAATTACTATAGCGAGCAATATGGCAACAAACTGGGAAACCAAGAAGAAATGGATAGATTCCTGAACACATACAATCTACCTAAATTGAGCCATGAAGACAAAGAAAACCTAGACAGACCCACAACCAATATGGAACTTGAATCAGTAAATAAAAGGCCCTCCCCACAAAGAAAAGCCCAGGACCAGATGGCTTCACCATGGAATCGACAAGACATTTACGAAGAACTAACTCCAATTCTTTTCAAGTTATTAAACACAATTGAAAGGGCGGGAATCCTCCCAAATTCTTTCTATGAAGCCAGCAACACATTAAATCCTAAACCAAAAAATATGCAACAGAAGAAGAGAATTATAAACAAATATCCCTGATAAACATAGATGCAAAAATCCCCAACAGAACTCTAGCCCATTGAATCCAGCAACACATCACAATGATCATCCACCCAGACCAAGCGGGATTTTTCCTTGGTATGTAGGATGGTTCAACATTGCAAATCAATGTGATAAATCACATTAAGAAACTGCTGAACAAAAAAACATATGATTAACTCAATAGATGCAGAGAAAACATTTAATAAAATATAACACCCTTTCATGATGAAAACTCTAAGCAAAAAAAAAAAAAAAAAAAAGGCCCGCGCCGCGGCTCACTAGGCTAATCCTCCGCCTTGCGGCACCGGCACACCGGGTTCTAGTCCCGGTCGGGGCGCCAGATTCTGTCCCGGTTGCCCCTCTTCCAGGCCAGCTCTCTGCTGTGGCCAGGGAGTGCAGTGGAGGATGGCCCAAGTACTTGGGCCCTGCACCCCATGGGAGACCAGGATAAGTACCTGGCTCCTGCCGTTGGATTAGCGTGGTGCGCCGGCCGCAGTGCTCTGGCCGCAGCGGCCATTGGAGGGTGAACCAACGGCAAAGGAAGACCTTTCTCTCTGTCTCTCTCTCACTGTCCACTCTGCCTGTCAAAAAAAAAAAAAAAAGAAAAAGAAAAGAAAAGAAAAGAAAAGAAAAGAAAAGAAAAGAAAACTCTAAGCAAATTGGTTATAGAAGGAAAATTCCTCAACATAATTAAGGCAATTTATTACAAACCCATGGCCAGCATCAAATTGAATGGGGGAAGGTTGGAAGTATTCCCACTGAGAACCAGTACCAGACAGGGATGCTAATTCTCAGCATTGTTATTTAATATTGTCCTGGAAGTTTTAGCCAGATCTACTAGGCAAGAAAAAGAATCAAAGTGATACAAGTTGGGAATGAGGCAGTCAAACTATCCCTATTTGCAGCTGACATGATTCTATGTATTGGGCATCCAAAAGACTCCACTATTGAAATTCATAGAAATTTGCTAAAGCAGCAGGATACAAAGTCAATACACAAAAATCAACGGCATTTGTATAAGTGGACAATGCCATGGCTATGAAAGAACTTCTAAGATCAATCCCATTCATAATAGGTACAAAAAAATCAAATAACTTGGAATAAATTTAACCAAGGATGTCAAAGATCTTACGATGAGAATTATGAAACATTACAGGAAGAAATAGAAGATACAAAAACAGAAAAAAAGGAAAAGCCTTCCATGTTAATGGATTGGAAGAATCAACATCATCAAAATGTTCCTTGTTTCAAAAGCAATTTACAAATTCAATGCAATACCAATCAAAACACCAGAGGCATTCTTCTCAGATCTGGAAAAAAATGATATTGAAATTCATATGGAAACACAGGAGACCTCGAATAGCTAAAGCAATCATATACAACAAAGCAAAGCCAGATGTGTCATAATAGCAGATTTCAAGACATATTGCAGGGCAGTTATAATCACAGCAGCCTGGTACAGGTACAAAAACAGATGGATAGACCAATGGAACAGAAGAGAAACACTAGAAATCAATCCAAACACTTTCAACCAACTTAAATTTGATCAAGGAGCTAAAACCAATCCCTGGAGCAAGAACAGTCTCTTCAACAAATAATGCTGGGGAAACTGGGTTACCACATTTAGAAGTATGAAGCAAGACACCTACCTTACACCTTACACAAAAATCCACTCAACTGGATGAAAGATTTAAATCTATGATGTGACATCAAATTATTAGAGAACATTAGGGAAACCCTGCAAGATATTGGCACAGGCAAAGAGTTCTTGGAAAAGACCCAGAGGCACAGGTTGTTAAATGCAAAATTAACAAACAGGATTAGATTCAATTGAGAAGTTTCTCTACGGCAAAAGAAACATGCAGGAAAGTGAAAAGGCAAATGACGGAATGTGAGAAATTATTTGCAGACTACGTTATTGATAAAGAATTAATAAGCAGAATCTGCAAAGAGATAAAAAAAAAAGCTCCACAACAACAAAAAAACAACTCACTTAAGAGATGGGCCAAGGATTTAAATATTTTTCAAAAGAGGAAATCTAAATGTTCAACAAATACAAGAAAAAATATTCAGGATCATTGGGTGTCAGGGAAACATAAATCAATGCCACAATGAGGTTTCACCTCACCCCAGTTAGAATGAATGGCTTTCATACAGGAATCAACAAACAACAAATACTGGAGAGGATGTGGGGAAAATGGTACCCTAATCCACTGTTGGTGGGAATGCAAACTGGTAAAGCCACTGTGGAAGACAGTATGGGGATACCTCAGAAATCTGAATATTGACCTAATATGACCTAGCTATCCCACTTCCGGGAATTTACAAAAGGGAAATGAAATCAGTAAATAGAAGAGTTATCTGTACCTCCATGTTTATTGTAGCTCAATTCACAATAGCTAAGACATGGAATCAACATAAATGCCCATTGAGTGAAGACTGGTTAAAGAAATTATCGGATATGTACACTATGGAATACTAGACAGCAGTAAAAAGAAAAAGTAACTCTGGTCATTTGCAATAAGTGGAATGCAAAAGATTCCATTAAGAGACTACTGTAACTCATAGAAGAGTTTGATAAAGTGGCAGGATATAAAATCAACACACAAAATCAACAGTCTACAGCTGGCACTGTGGTGTAGCAGGTAAAGCCACCACCCACAGCATCGGCATCCCAAATGGGTGCTGGTTTGATATTCCACTTCCAATCCAGCTCTCTGCTGTGGCCTGGGAAAGCAGGAGAAGATGGCCCAAGTCTTTGGGTCCCTGCACCCACATGAGAAAGCCAGAAGAAGCTCCTGGCTCTGAATCAGTACAGCTCCAGCCGTTGCAGCCATCTGGAGAGTGAACCAGCAGATGTAAGAATCTCTCTCTCTCTCTCTCTCTCTCTCTCTCTTTCTCTCTCTCTCTGCCTCTCCTCTCTCTGTGTACCTGACTTTCAAGTAAAATAAATAAATCTTAAAAAAAAAATCAACAGCTTTTGTACACACAGACAATGTCATGGCTCAGATTGAGCTTCTAAGATCAATCCTTTCACTATAGCTACAAAAAGAATTAAATACCTTGAGATAAATTTAACCAAGGATGTCAAATACCTCTATGATGAGAATTATGATACATTAAAGGAAGAAATAAAAGATACAAAAAAATGGAAAAATCTTCCATGTTCATGGATTAGAAGAATCAACATCAAAATGTCCATACTACCAAAAGCACATTATAGATTCAATGGGATACCAATCAAAAACCCATGGCATTCTTCTCAGATCTAGAAAAAATAATGTGAAAATTCAAATGAAAACTCAAGAGACCCTGAATAGCTAAAGCAATCTCATACAACAAAAACTCAGAGGCATCACAATATCTGATTACAAGACATACTACAGGGTAGTTATAATCAAAACAGGCTGGTACTGGCAAAAAAACCAAACAAACAAAAAAACACAGATATATAGACCAATGGAAAAGAATAGGAACTCCTTAAATCAATCCCTGGAGCAAGGACAGTCTCCTCAACAAATGTGCTGGGAAAATTGGATTTCCACATGCAGAAGTATGAAACTAGAATCCTACCTTACACCTTACACAAAAATCCAATAAAAATGAATCAAAGACTTAAATCTATGACCTAATCCTATAAAATTACTAGAAAACACTGGTAAAACTCTTCAAGACATCTGCATAGGCAATTCTTCTTGGGAAAGAACCGAGAAGTCCAAGCAATCTAAGCCAAAATTCACAAATGGGATTACATCAAGCTGAGATGCTTCTGCACAGCAAAAGGAACACTCAGCAAAGTCAAGAGGCAACCAACAGAATGGGAGAAAATATTTGCAAACTACACAACTGATAAAGGATTAACATACAGCATGTATAAAGAGCTCAAGAAATTCAACAACAACAAAACAAACAATCCAGTTAAGAAATGGACATAGGACTTGAAAAGACATTTTTCAAGAGAGGAAATTCAAATGGCCAACAAACACTTGAAAACATGCTCAGGATCACTAGTCATCAGGGAAATACAAATCAAAACTACAATGAGGTTGCAACCTCACCCCAGTTAGTATAGCTCTCATACATAAAACAACAAAGAAATGCTGGCGAGTATGTGAGTGAAAAGGTTCCCTAATCCACTGATGGTGGGAGTGTAAACTGGTGCAGCCACTGTGGAAAACAATATGGAGATACTTCAGAAATATTAAAATAGACCTACCATATGATCCAGTCATCTCACTCCTGGGAATTTTCTCAAACCATAAGAAATCAGCATATGAAAGAGTTTTCTGTACCCTTATATTTAGTGCAGCTCAACTCATAACAGATAAGATATGAAATCAACCTGGATGCCCATCATCTGTTAATTGGATAAAGAAATGATCATATATGAACACTATGGAGTCCTATTCAGCTTTTAAAAAATGAAATCCTGTCTTTTGCAACAAAATGGATGCAACTGGAAATAATTATACTTAATGAAATAAGCCTTTCCCAAAAAGACAGATTTCACATTTTCCCTGATCAGGCGTAACTAATAGATTTCCTAAAATGTAATGTATTGGAGAAATGTACATTTTGAGATTTGATGATTGTTTACAGTCCTTGTCTCTTCTGTTGGTAACAGTGGGTTTTTTTTTTTCATACTACTTGTTGAACTCGTTTACTTAGTGAAGGGTTAACCTTATGATTATTAAGGAAACTGAAAGTAGATCTCCAAAACTTAAAAGCAGGAATGGGAGAGGGAAGACAAAGGGTTGGATTGTGGGTGGGAGGGAGGGATGTATCATTTTGTTCCTAAAGCTGTGTATATGAAATAAGTGAGACTTCTATAACTTCAATTTTTTAACAACAAAAAGTAATGACATATTAACTATTCCTAAGGAATCCCTTTTTATATAAATTTAAATATAACTTCCTGTTTAATTGGAGTATTTTGAAAAAGTGTTTATTTTCATCATTTTATAATCTCTTAAAAATATTTTTCCTCTTAAACTGGAATGCTTATAAATTTTTCAGTATTAATTCACTAAAATATTTTGAATGTTTTACTTCAGAAATAGATAGTTCAATGAAAATGCAGCATGTGAAGATAAAACAAAGAGAAAAGTTTTACTTGTTCAACTCAAAGGATCATTATAGCTCTGTGTGAAGATTTTTGTCAAAGATCTTTTTCAGTTGAAATCTCTAATTGTTTCCAGTCCATGCTATACTTCAAAAAAGATTTATTTGAAAGGCAGAGTTACATAGAGGCAGAATCAGAGATGGAGGTCTTTCATCTGCTGGTCCACTTCCCAGATGGCCACAATGGTTGAAGCCAGGAGCCAGGAGCTTCTTCCAGGTCTCCCACACAGGAGGAGGGGCCCAAGGATTTGGGCCATCTTTTACTGCTTTTCAAGGCCATAGCAGAGAGCTGGATGGGAAGTGGAAAAGCTAGGACTCAAACCAGCACCCATATGGGATGCTGGTACTGCAGGCGGCGGCTTTACCTGCTATGCCACAGCATCAGCTCCATATACTCCTAACTAATAAGAATTTCTTTCCCACTTTATAAAGTCTAGAGGGGCTGGTGCTGTTTTCTGCTATCGCCTGGGAAAGCAGTCGAAGATGGCACAAGTCCTTGGGCCCCTGCACCCGCGTAGGAGTCCCAGAGCAATCTCCTGGCTCCTTGCTTTGGATTGGTGCAGCTCTGGCTGTTGCCATTTGGAGAGTGAACCAGCAGATGGAAGATCTCTCTCAGAAAATTTCTGTCTCTGCCTCTGCTTCTCTGTAACTCTGCCTTTCAAATAAATAAATCGTTAAAAATATAGTAATCCATTTACAGAAATATAACAATCTAGAGATTCAGAATCTCAGTTTCTTTGTGTGAGACTTAAAATAGTACAAATAATAATGGTAATTACAGTCTGTTACTAATCAATGTTCTGATGGTAAAGTAGGAATATTTATCATTGTAAAAAAACAACAGGCTCCAATAATGCACTGGCGGAGGGGACACACTGGAACCTGTATTTGCTGTGAGCTTATATTAGGATTCCCAATGATGCTGGTTTAAAGAGCTCCGTATTCATGGGATAGAGGCAAAGTCAGACAAAAAATAAGAGGCCCGACGACAGTTCTTGTTTTAAATCTGGGATACTCACACTTGCAAAAAGAAAAAAAAAATTTTTCAGCCATGCTTCTGGGTGGAACAGAAAAGTAGAAAATCACTCCTTGAGATTTTTGAACAAGAAACATTTAAGAGGATTTAGGACCTGGATAGATTCTTCCTCAAAAACAACAAAAAGCAATGAGCCAGAAATTCAGTTTAAAGTGGTCCCAGGTGGAAATTTAACTTTTTGGCAAAACGAGAACCAAATCTTCTCTTTAAGAAAATACATTAAAACAAAGCTTCCAAGGTTTTCTATAAAAACAGAACTACGATAATCAACAAAAAATATTTAAAAAACAAATGACTCCAAGAATCAGGCTAGTGATTTGCATATTACTATTTATAGAACGAGACTAAAAATATGTACTAATACAATGAAAGAAATAGAAAAAGAAAATGAAGAAATCAAAGATTGTTAAGGTGGGACAAGCTTTAATAAAACATCCAAATACATCTCTTACGAATGAAAAAAAGAAAAGTGTCAACTGAAATTAGAAACCCAATGATTTCTAATGGCAGATGAGAGCTGAAGAATGTGTCATCCAAAAGATAGATCTGAAAAAATTAAGTCCAATGAAGCAAGACATTTGAGGTAAGTGTGAAAGGAAGGTTATAATGATATGAAGGGAGAAAGGGAGAAAGGGAGAGAAGGATGGAAGGGTGTGGGAGGTGGGAGCAGAGTAGAGAGACACAGCAGGCTAGAGCCATACATGGGCCTAAAGAGGGATCTGGGAGGGATCAGAGTGAAGGGGAGGGGGGGAATCATGGGGGTCGTGATAATTCAGTATTTTTTAATTCTTGAAAAACAGAATTCCAGAACTAAGAAACAAAAATAATTACAGACAGGGTAAAGTTGTTAAATATTAAATATCTCAGCAGTTCTTTGTAAAGCTGGAGAAAGCCAAAGACAAGATGATCTTAATAGTAGCTAATGAGAAGACAGGCTGCCTACAGAGGACTGTCAGAGAGGAAACAGACTTCTCAGTACTAACAATGGATGTGAAAGGAGAGAAGAATGTTTCAGAATTGATAAAACAAGTGGATTTCAAACTCCAGTGGGGACATATTTTAGTAATGATGCAAATGATAATGTTTTGCTCAAATGAAAAATGAGATTGTATATCAATACCTAAACTCAAAGACACTCTTCAGTGCTATACTTCATGAAGAAAAAAGAAATGATCCTGGAAGAAAGATTTGGGATGCAAGAAAGAAATGTGTGTAACTAAAATGACACCTTTACAATTTTCTTTAAACAAGTATTAATTCCATAATTATCAAAAACATGGAAAAATTCATATAATTTACCTATAAAGTTGGAGAGAAAATGATTAAATGATTAGAGATAAGGCATGATGAGACGTTTTTATTTTTCAAAAGAAATGAAAAATAATTGATAATAATTAAGTATACATCTTATAATTTCTAGAATATCACTGAAAGAACAAAGTACAATGTAAATAGAATGGCTAAGGAAATCCAATCCAAAAAATGACAAAAGGTTAAAGAAAAAAACATATAATAAGGGAACACATAGACTACAAATAAGAAGGTAGAACTGAATCTGTGTCAGGGATTTCAATCAATATAAAAGTTTATTGAATTACATGTAAAAAAAGACTGAATAATAATTGGATTTTTAAAATCAGGCTATGTACATGCCTATAAAAGATTCACCCAATATATGTTCAGATGTTTAGATATATAAGTATTATATATAAAGAATATAAATAAATAGTATTTTCAGAGAAGTAGATAAAAGACAAAAGGAAGTGTTTCATAGCTTCAACCTAAAACTCAATATATGAAATATAAATATATGAGCAAATGATAATTGGTAATGAAGAAAATACAAGTTAGGGACTGGTATTGTAGTGTAGTGGGTAAAGCTGCAGCCTGTGCCTCCAGCATCCCATATAGGTGCTGGTTTGTATCCCTGTTGTTCCACTTGTGATACAGCTACCTGCTAATGGCCTGGGAAAAGCAATGAAAGATGACGCAAGTTATTGGGACCCTGCTATCCACATGGGATACCCATTCCTGGCTGTTGGTAGCCATCTGGGCAGTGAACCAGCAGATTTAAGCACTCTCGCTCGCTTGCGCTCTCTCTCTCTCTCTCTGTGTATGTGTGTGTCTGTTCCTCACTTCTTTCAAATACTTTTTTAAAAAAGAAAATGCAAGTTAAATGTGCAATGAAGTATACTTTCCCATTAAGTTACAAAAACTAAAACCTCTGAGGGTAAAAAACACCCCCGGATAGAAAGCATTAGAGATTCTCATGTATTTCTATCAAGTAAATTAGTGGGGCCAGTGCTGTGGTGTAGAGGGTAAAGCCACTCCCTGAGATGTGGGCATCCCACATGGGCATCCACATGGGAATACAGGTTGCTTCACTTCAGATCTAGGCCCTGCTAATGTGCCTGGGAGAGCAGGTAAGGATGGCCCAAATGCTTGGGTCCTTGCACCTATGTGGAAACCGGGAAGAAGCACCTGGCTCCTGGCCATTGCACTCATTTAGGGAAGATCTCTCTCCCCGCCCCTCTCTTTCTCATCTGTCTCTTATTCCTCTCTATAATTGTGCTTTTGAAATAAAATAAATCTTTTTTAAAAAGGAAACTGGTACAATTGTATTGGGAAATATAACTTGCTTTAAATTTTATATACACAAATTATATTAAACATATTAAATATTATATACAGCAATTCTCTCCCTGTACATATGCAACCCAAAATTGTAATACTTGTGCACTGGGAGACTTGAGTAAAATTACTCACTGAGTGATGATTATAATTGCAACAAATAAAATAACAAAATGAACAAGGAGAAAGCTCCGCAAGTCACCACAATTCATGTGGAGCATAAAGCTGACAGGTAAATTGTGGGGTATTCCACCTATGTGGCAGTAAAATTAATTGAACTATAGCTATATACATCAGTATGAATAAATCCCCTAAAATAACATTTAGTGAAGTCAGAAAAGAACAAATTCAATGTTTCCACTAATGTAACTTTTACAAAATACAGAAATCCTAGGAAATTCAGATAACATGTTTTATGCATGAATATGCATACAGTAAAACTACAAACAAAAAAAAAAACCAAAAAAATGATTAAAACGATGCTCAGAAGGATAGTTACTTAAAAGAAGGCAGAGAGGAAGATAAGAGGGGAGAAGTTTCCAAGTAGCTTCCAGGGAATTCGTGATGTTGTATTTCTTAAGGTGAATGTGAGCTCCCAGTTGTTTGGCTTTTTAATTATTGCACAAAATGTGTATACACATACACTTTACCAGGAATGCATAATGTACTTTACAATTACAGTAAAACAAGGACAGTGTATCAAAAGCATGTTTCCAGACTAGTAAGAATGACCAGTAATCATGTTTTGGGATAATTATTTTCCAAAGTAATGAACTAAACTATAGCTGCATACACATTCATAAAACCAACATATACAGTGTCTTTTAAAAAAAATTGAGAAACTTTCATCAGCAAAATAGAGATACTGATCTAAAAATGCTCTGTGCCCCTCTGCCTTCCATATTTGCAGGTTCCACTTGCATGGGTTCTACCTAGCATACATGAAAAATATTCAGAAAAATTGTTTCTATACTGAATCTGTAAAGACGTTTCTTATAGTGATTATTCCATAAGCAACATAGTATAACAATTATTTATACCATCTACCTTATATTATGTATGGGAAGTAATAAGTAGGTGATGGAATTGTACAGGGGGCTGTAGGTAGGTTATACGCAAATACTAATCCATTCTATATAAAGGACTTTTATATCCACGGATTTCTGGTATCTGAGGATCCTGGGACAAATACCCTAAAGATACCAAGAGACAACTGGTTTCTAATTCTTTAAGTAATGCTTAGTGACTCATTAATAAAAATTGTATTCCTGGGACAATTGTTCCAGAGCAGTGATCTTAAACTTATACACTAAGTGCGAGTGGGAATCTCATTCAATGCTGATTCCCATGACTCCCTACACTGTCACAGTCCCAGAGATTTAACAGATGAGGACCAGGCTGGGGCCAGGTATCTCCAGTTTGGATATGACTCCTTGCCCACTCTCTTGCCATCTGCTACAGATTTATAAAGCCCAATGCAGTGAATAATAACAATTTATTTATATGTATTCCTCCTGCTCTTACATACACTTGACACAACACAGGTACAGTCCATTTAAAAAAAAAAAAAGGGCTGGCGCTGTGGTGGTATGAGTAAAGCTGCCGGCTGCAGTGCCGGCATCCCATATGGGAGCCAGTTCGAGTCCCAGCTGTTCCACTTCCGACCCAGCTCTCTTCTATGGCCTGGGAAAGCAGAAGATGGCTCAAATCCTTGGGGCCCCTACACCCGCATGGGAGACCAGGAAGAAGCACCTGGCTCCTGGTTTCGAATTGGCACAGCTCCAGCCATTGTGGCCAACTGGGGAGTGAATCAGTGGATGGAAGACCTCTCTCTGTCTCTCTCTCTCCTTCTGACTCTCCTCTCTCTGTGTAACTCTTTCAAATAAATAAATAAAATCTTTAAAAAACAATTTTGATTAACAATTTGTAAGGCCCCTCCATTTCAGAATAAAGAATTCTTGATACTTTGAAAAGTATAAACACTGAATAAGTAGGAATAGTTCTAAAACATCCATAAAAAGCCCAAATGTATCACACAGTGAAATGGACAGTTAGATTCACCAGAAAATTAAATTCTACTTATCTTTAACATATGCATCCATCTGTGCCGATTTGCAACATAAAGCTCAGGAGAAAAACAATTCCAGCTATCCAACAGGTAAGTTATCAGAAATGTCATTCTCTTCAAATTCTCCCTTCCCACTCCTGCAGAACTTCCTTCTGTGCAGGGTCCCAAACCTGCAGTTACTCACCTGTCACTAGCCTGGGCCAGCCAAGGGAGAAGGTGCAATTCCTGAGCCATGATGATTCAAGTCCATCTCCTCTTCCTTTTTTATCCTGCTTCCTCCATTCTTACCAGTTTCCTGAACTCCAACTCACTGAAGAGTTTCTGATAGTTACCCTGTTTCTGACTTCATTCTTTTTTTAAAAAAGGATTTATTTATTTATTTGAAAGAGTTACAGAGAGGCAGAGGCAGAGAGAGAGAGAGAGAGAGAGAGAGAGGTGTCTTCCATCCACTGGTTCACTCCCTGAGAAGGCCACAACAGCCAGAGCTGTGCAGAACTGGAACCAGGAACCAAGAGCTTCTTCTGGGTCTTCCATGCAGGTGCAGGGATCCAAGGACTTGGGCCATCTTCTACTGCTTTCCCAAGCCATAGCGGAGAGCTGGATCAGAAGTGGAGCAGCTGGGACTCGAACCTATGCCCATATGGGATGCCAGCCCTGCAGATGGTGGCTTTACCCACTACACCACAGTGCCAGCTCCTGACTTAACTCTTTACCTGATACTCTTTTCTACCTTGAGTTTTCCATCTTCCACTATCATCTTTGCTTCTTCCATATTAGAAACAGTCAGACCTCTATTTCCAGTTGGATGGAGCTCCTGATCTCTATTGCTTTCCTCCCCTTTGTTTTCCCCACCCTCCTTCTCATTTCACTTCTCTCTCCCTCCCTTCTTCCCCGAGTTCCTTCCTTTCATCCTCTCTCTTTCACTTTATGTATACATAGTAATAAAACTAGTTTACAGAGGGCCGACATTGTGGCACAGCCAGCTAGGCTGCTTCTGATCCTGACTACACTGCTTATGACTCGATGGTTTTTCTATTGTGCCTGAGAAGGAGTGGAAGATGACTGAAGTACTTGGGACCCTGCCTCCCATGTGGGAGACCCAGATGGAGTTCTTAGCTCGTGGCTTCTGCAAAGCCATTTGATAAGTGAACCAGCAGATAGAAAGTGGCTCTCTCTTTCCCAGTCTCTTTGTCATTCTTCCTTTCAAATAAACAAAATAAATCTTTAAAAAATACTAGCAGATATTTACTGGAGCACATTCTCTAGGCCAGTCACTCTTCTAAGCCCTTCATACATATTAATATGATTAGAATCATATCACGTAGAAAATATTACTCAACCACAATATATAATAGATTAGAATATAAGACATAGACATGCTATTTGACATAAAAAGCTAACATAACACGTAGAAAACAAGATCTGTGAACAAAACAGAGTGAACAGGACTTCTCATGTCAAATGATCCCCTAACCCACAGTAAGATCTGAAGTAGAACACTATATATTTACACACAATAGATATTTAGAGGCTCCATGGTTGTCTAATATAGAGCAAGTAGGTCTAACGTCACAGTACCTACCTTGAACTATGTTCTCCTTCAAGAAGCATCAACTCTAAAACCTACACAACAATCAGCACATAGTGAAGGACTGTGTTTAATTTGGTTGGTGTGCATTTCTGTCAACTATAGATATGTACAGTAAATAACTCAGTAACAATCATACACACAAATACAGTTGTGGGAACATCAAATGTTTGTGGGGAAATTGAACTAAAATACTAATTTAGTGCAAAAATGCTTGAAATACATGTATATTTGTCATAATTTACATTTCTATTAATATTTGAAGGCCACTTCTATGTGCACCTATGTCTGTGTATATAGATTCATATGCCTATTTGTGTGTTTACATATATAAAATTACATAGATCTATAAATATTCACATGCTTACCTATATGAGGGTACATCAACATTCATGGAGAATGGAATTTTACAAATTGAAATGAACAGGTTTTGTAGCTTAGCAAGCTGGTCAGAGCGCTGATCACACCCCATATGAGAGTGCCTGCTAGAGTCCTAGCACCTTAGCTTTTTATCCATCCTCCTGCTAATGTGCCTGAAAAGGCAGCAAATGATGACCTAAATACTCAAGTTCCTAATACCCATGTGTGAGGTCCAGATGTAGTCCCTGGCTCCTGTATTTGGCATGACCTGGCAACAGCTGCTGTAGATATTTGGGGAATTAACCAGCAGTGAAAGATCTCTCTCTCTGTATTCCTCTTCCCTCCCTCCCTTCATCCCTGTGTTCCTCCATGTTACTCTTCCTTTCAAATAATCATTTTCAAAAAGAGGTAAAAATATAAACTATAATTGTTTCTCAACATAAACTCCATCAAGTCCAAGATACTTTTGTAAAAGATGACAACACTGAGTCCATCCCTAAATTCTGAGGATAGGGGGATGGGAAAGTTTCAAGATGGTTGAATAGAGATTGCAGCTACATGGACTTCAGCTGCCTCGGGATACAAAAAGAACAAGGGAGGAACAATCTTTTCAAGGGTCTGATGGATGGAAATCGTCATTGGAAAAGTGACAAACCATACTCTGTTGGACAAGAGGAGGGAGGACAGAGAAGCTGGTGCACAAGGCCACAAGGCACAGCCAGCTGCCAGCTGGGAGTCACCATCTTGGCAAGTCAAGGTAGGAAGGAATTGCTATCACCCTGCTACCTGCAGCTTTCTTCAGTGTTGTTCACACCCAGAAGGCTGCTTGAGAGTTTGGGGAACTTCATTAATATTGACCTTCTCAAAAAAAGATAAATGCTGATTTCTGTTTTTCTTCCACATTCAGAAGTTCACTGATCAGCTGCCTTTTTATAGACTTATTTAAGCTCTAGGTGGTGTTTCAAAGTGACAGCACCTGAAGTTGACTGTTGTATTCTTTGTGAAGATATGCCACACTTTGATAAAAGAGTAGAGTGAGACTACTTTATTTATTATATTCTTGAGAATTCTACATTCACCCATGGACTTTTACCCCTCTCCCCTACCCCTGCAGAGCACCGGATTCTGTGAAAAAAATCTCCCAGCATACTTCTATAATGCTGCTACTGGAAGCAAAGACAGCTGGAGTCAGGGCAATTTGGAGAGCAGATAACAAACCTCTGCATCCCAAAACTGGGAATTTTGGAGCATTAGCTTCAGAGCTACTCACTCACTCCACATGATCCCCTTAGCTTCTGGGGTCTGGTATCAGCAGCAGCCCCTATAACATCTGCCCTGAACCTGGGAGGTCTGTGTAATGACTCACCATACTATACACTACCAGGAATGTAACAATCAGTATTAATTTCCTCAATCCCACTGAAATATACCCAGTGCATCCAGAGAAAAACCTACCTACAATTCACCTCCCTGATCAGACGCCAGTCAGAGCAAAATCTCACGTATATTCAGTTCACATCCCCCAGGACTAGGGCTGTTAGTGTTTAGAGCCACTAGAACAGCTACATTCTGCTGGCAGGACCTGAGAAAGGACCTATGCATATCACACAGCCCTGGAGTCATAGCAATTGGTGCCACAAGTCCTATTATCACTCAGGTTTACCAGTGGCACAAGAGGATAGTTACATCTGTCTCCCTAAGCACCAGACAAGGTCCTATCGATCATAATCCCCAGGGTTACTGTAACCAAACTCTCTCTGGACTGGAGATAATCCCCCTGGAAAACCTACATTCATGTCAAATGCACACTTCTGACCCTAAGAACCGTAGTAGACTAGACCACTTGTGTCACTTATAGACACAACTGACTTTGATTATACCAAAATAAATTACTTAGACAGTATTTCTGGGTTCACCTAGAACCTACGTCAAAGTAGTAAGCCAAATTATACCCTGCTTTCCATCAAAATCATAAACCCTTTTCCAATAAAACCTACTCCATTAAAAAAAGGGACTGTTAAATGTGCAGATGTCAATACAAAGATACAGGAGATATTAAAAATCAAGGTAGCATGATACCTCCAAAAGAACAAAATAAAATCCTCCAGAATTAGATCTTGAATTTAACAAAATCTAAGAAATGCCAGAAATAATTCAAAATAACATTATAAGGAAACTCAGCGTGATGCAATATAGAAACAGATGAAAGAAATGAGGGAATCAATGAATAACATGAAGGAAAAATTCATTAAGGATATAGAAATCTTTAAGCAGAGCCAAATACAAATTTTGGAGATGAAATCACCAAGCAATGATATAAAAATACAATTGAGACCTTTGACAGCAGAATAAACCAAGTGAAGGAAAGATGTTCTTTTTTTTATTTTTATTTTTTTTATTTTTGACAGGCAGAGTGGAGAGTGAGAGAGAGACAGAGAGAAAGGTCTTCCTTTTGCCATTGGTTCACCCTCCAATGGCCGCCACGGCCGGCGCGCTGTGGCCGGCGCATCGCGCTGATCTGAAGCCAGGAGCCAGGTACCTCTCCCGGTCTCCCATGCGGGTGCAAGGCCCAAGCACTTGGGCCATCCTCCACTGCACTCCCGGGCCACAGCCGAGAGCTGGCCTGGAAGAGGGGCAATCAGGACAGAATCCGGCACCCCATCAAAGACTAGAACCAGGTGTGAAGGTGCTGCAAGGTAGAGGATTAGCCTAGTGAGCCACAGCGCCGGCCGGAAAGATGTTCTAACCTTGAGGACATAACTTTTGAAATAATAAATCCAGACAAAAATAAAGAGAAAAGAATTAAGAAAGTATAAGTGAAATGAGACTCCGTGGGTCGGAGCCATGGCTCACTTGGTTAATCCTCTGCCTGCCACGCCGGCATCCCATATGGGCACTGGGTTCTAGTTCTGGTTGTTCCTCTTCCAGTCCAGCTCTCTGCTGTGGCCCAGGAGGGCAGTGGAGGATGGCCCAAGTGCTTGGGCCCTGCACCCACATGGGAGACCAGGAAGAAGCATCTGGCTCCTGGCTTCGGATCAGCACAGTGGCAGCCATAGCCGCCATTTGGAGAGTGAACCAAAGGAAGGAAGACCTTTCTCTCTGTCTGTCTCTCACTGACTATAACTCTACCTGTCAAATAAAGAAAAATATTTTAAAAAAACATGAGATACCATTTAGCAACAAAATATTTGTATTTTTTTTATTTTTTACTTCTCATATATTGGTCTTCACTTAAGTTGCATATAAGCAAAAGAGTGGCAGGGGACACACATTCTCTCCAGTCATAATTACTTGATGTTTTTTACTAACAGGAATCAATGAAGTGACATCATGTCTGTGGTAAACAAGGATTCAGTTGTGTTCTTCTAAGTAGATGAGGGAAAGGAAGAAGAAGGAAATTTTAAATGAAATATTCTTCACGTAATTTAAACCCAACATAAAAGAAATGATGTAAAATGCAGATAGAGTACTGATTCAAGATAAAAATTGATTTACATAGGATAAAATGTAATTTTATATGTTTTTGACTGACACATAAATATTATGCATATTTATCATGGACTATATGATGTTTCCATATGTGGGTACACTATATAATGTTAAATCAGAGTAAATATAATTTCTCTTGAAATACCTAACATTACTTTATGTTGAAAACATTCAGAATCTCTAGTTTTCTTTCTTTTTTTAGAGACATATAAAGTATGTTATCATCAGTAGTCATCCTATTTTGCAATAGGCCATCTTCTACTGCTTTCCCAGACCATAGCAGAGAGCTGGACTTGAAGAGAAGCAATTGGGACTAGAACCAGCGCCCATATGCTGGCGCGTCAAGCCAGGGCATTAACCCGCTGCGCCACAGTGCTGGCCCCAAGTTCTAGTTGATTTATCAGGTTTTCAATGCCTTTTGCCTTTTCTTCTCCTTCATAAGGAGATGATATGTTATCCCTCTTAGTACTTTTTTTGTTTGTTCTACTTAATACTTTTGGTTGAATACTGTAATCAATACACAATTCTTCTTAAGTGCTAAAACTTAACTGAAAATTGATCGCTGTTAAAGATAAGAGTGGGAATAAGAGAGGGAAGAGATGTGCAATTCGGGACATGCTCAAGCTGACTTACCTCAAACGGTAGAGTTAGAAAGATACCAGGGGATTCCAATTCAATCCCATCAAGGTGGCATGTACCAATGCCATCTCACTAGTCCCAGTGATCAATTTCTGTTCACAATTGATCAAAATGATAGGACTAAGAACCAAAGGGAGCACATAAACAAGACTAGTGTCTGCAAATACTAGCTGACAGAATAAAAAAGGGAGAGAATGATCCAACATGGGAAGTGAGATACACAGCAGACCCATAGAATGGCAGATGTCCTAAACAGCACTCTGGCCTCAGAATCAGCCCTTAGGGCATGCGGATCCAGCAGAAAAGCCCATGAGAGTATTTCAGGCATGGAAAGCCAAGACACTCTGGGGGAAAAAAAAAAACCTAAATGAAAGATCTCTGCGAGTGAGATCTCAGTGGAAAGAATGGGTCATCAAAGAAGGAGGTACCTTTCTCTGAAGGGAGGAGAGAACTTCCACTTTGACCATGGCCTTGTCTAAATATGATCAGAGTCGGTGAACTCGGGGGGCTTCCATAGCCTTGGCAGCTCAATCAGCTCATCAGCTGATTACTGATGCCACAAACAAGAGTGTCAGTTTGTTAAGTCAACAACAGGAGTCACTGTGCACTTACTCCTCATGTAGGATCTTTGTCCTTAGTGTGCTGTACATTGAGATTTAATGCTATAACTAGTACTCAAATGTCGCTCCCCCTCTTCGTGGAGGAACAACACAGGAAATCTGCGCTGTTCTTTTGTCTGCTCGGCCCTTCCCGGGTTTGCTGCTGGTTCTTCCCGGGTTGGCTACCGACCCTTCCACCTCCGTGGAAGGGCGGTGCCCCCTGCCACTTTCCCCACTTCTGCGGGGGAGCGGCACACCACCGGCCGGCTCTCTCGGGGGCTGCTCAGATGTTCCTCAGGTGTTCCCCTTAGATGTTCCTGGTGCATATTGTCTCTCTCCTCCTTTATAGTCCTCTTCCACCAATCCCAACTCTGCTACCCACACGCCGAGTACGCTGCTCTCCTCCAATCAGGAGCGGGATCAGCTCCTGCAGGTTACTGGTTGAACTGGAGGCAGCTGTGTAAAAGTTGTTTTTACTCCTCTCCCAGCGCCATATTGTGGGAGAGCAGATGCATAGAATAAGTCTTAATTCCAGTAACTTAGTCTAGTCCGAGTTGCTCCCCACACTCAAACAGTATTTTTCACTTTATGTTTCTGTGTGGGAGCAAACTGTTGAAATCTTTACTTAATGTATGTTAAACTGATCTTCTGTATATAAAGAGAATCGAAAATGAATCTTGATGTGAATGGAAGGGGAGAGGGAGTGGGAAAGGGGAGGGTTGTGGGTGGGAGGGACGTTATGGAGGGGAAGCCATTGTAATCCATAAGCTGTACTTTGGAAATTTATATTCATTAAATAAAAGTTTAAAAAAAAAGTCTTCCATATAGGAAAACTCCCAGACCTGATGGTTTTACTACTGAATTCTACAAAACAGATAAAGAGGAACTAACTCCAATAGTCTTCAAACTATTCCAAAAATATTGAAAAGGATATAATTCTGCCAAACTCTTTCTATGAGCCCAGCATCATTCTAATACAAAAAGTGAATAAAGACACAGCATGAAACTGTAGACCTATATTCTTCATGAACAAATTCATAAAGTCCCAATAAAATACTAGCAAATCAAATAGAAAACGACATCAAAAGGATCATACCACAGAACTGGCACATGCTGTATTCTTACTTTCAAAATAAATAAATCTTTTTTTTTTTTTTTTGACAGGCAGAGTGGACAGTGAGAGAGAGAGACAGAGAGAAAAGTCTTCCTTTGCCGTTGGTTCACCCTCCAATGGCCGCTGTGGCCGGCGCACTGCAGCTGGCGCACTGCGCTGATCCGATGGCAGGAGCCAGGTGCTTCTCCTGGTCTCCCATGGGGTGCAGGGCCCAAGCACTTGGGCCATCCTCCACTGCACTCCCTGGCTACAGCAGAGAGCTGGCCTGGAAGAGGGGCAACCGGGACAGAATCCAGCGCCCCGACCGGGACTAGAACCCGGTGTGCCGGCACCGCAAGGCAGAGGATTAGCTTAGTGAGCCGCAGCGCCGGCCAAATAAATCTTTTTACCAAGAAGAAAACCACAACGAAGTTTCACCTCATCCCAGTTAGAATGGCTATCTTCCACAAATCAAAGTCAACAAATGCTGGTGAGGATGTGAAGAAAAAAAGTGCTGTAATGCACTGCTGGTGGGAAGTAAACTCATACACCTGTTATGGAAGACAGTCTGGAGATGCCTCAGAAATCTGAAAACAGATCTATCATGGGAATTTGCCCAAAGAAAATTACATCAGCATATGGAACCTATATTTATTATCATGTTCATAGAAGGTAAGATATAGAATCAACCCAGATGTCCATCAACTGATGACTAGACAAACAAAATGTAGTATATATACATGACAGAATACTACAAAGACTTAAAGAATGATACCGTTTTTTTTTTATTTTTTTAGTGAAATGGATGTGCAGTGGGAGACCATTTATACTTAGCGAAATAAGCCAGTCCCAAAAAGACAAAAATCATGTTTACTCTCATTTGTGGTAATATATAGAGTACAAAATTGTATTGTATATGAATAAAATTGACACCCCTAGATTTGATTATTGTATATAGCTCATGTCTATACTTTTGAGAAATGATGGTTTTTCTACTTACTACTTGTTGAATTCTTTATTTAGTGGAGGATTAAAATTGTGATTATAAAGTAAATTCAAAGTATGTCACTGCAAAAATTTAAAAGAAAAACAAGAAAGGAAGGAGGAAAGGTGGGAGCAAATGAGTTAGAGAAGGTGGTTAGTATCATTATGTTTTAAAAATTGCATATATGAAATGCATGAAAACTTCCTTTTTTATAAATAAGAAATGTAGAAATCACAAAAAAGTATTAAACATTGTTCCGATCCGTGACAATGAAGAATACATGAGGAAATAAGCAATGGAGGAGCATTTGGTGAAAATAACTCATGGCTAAAAGAGCAGGGTCTGGGTAGACCAGAGGCAAAGGCAGCAGAGCAAAGGACACAGCAAGGGAGGAAGGAGGCCCAGGAGCAGAGCCTCCTGCACAAACCCGGCAAACAACTTTTGTCAGAGGGAGAACTTAAGTACAAAACACTGACACGCAGAAATGGTGGCTGATTTTGTATAAATTTGAGACTAGGCAGGTATTTGGAACATCAAGTAAGGTTCCCCTTTGGACACCCATATCCTATTTTGGATTGCCCGAGTTTAAGTTCTACTCCAAATTCCAGTTTTCTACTAATGTACACCCAAGGAGGCAACAGGTCATCGTTAAACTAGTTTAGTTCCTGCCACCCACATGTGAGACCCCAGATTGATTCCTCGGCTTCTGGCTTCTACCTGTCCCAACCCCAGCTGCTGTGGACTTCTGAGGAATGAACAAGCAGTTGAGAGATTACTATTTGTATCTTTTACATAAATTACAATAAACAAATAAAAATTTTAAAAAATAAATGTGAAGAGGTGGTTCCAAGATGGCGGAATAGGAGGGAGCTTACTGATCAAGTCTAGGAGAAGATAGTTTAATAAAAGTGGAGATAGTGTAGTCTCAGGGAAGAGTTAGGGAAAAACGGCAGAGGAATCTCTTCAATAATTAGAGGGACATGGTGGATCTACATGGAGGGTGTGGGAGCCCACAGCTTGGGACTCCAGCAGCCGAGAGCCTCCACACCAGCAATAGAAAGTGAGGGGTGATGAGACCGCAGTAGCCTGAGACACCGGCATAAAAGTGGCAGGGAGAGCCTAGAGGGAATGAGGCTTCAAGCCCCGTGGGGAAAGTACACCAGCCTAATAAGAGGAGAGAAAATATAAAAGGGACGGTTGGACACAGTTCTCTCTCCCCAATCATTTTACAAAGGCATACAAGCTGATGCAGCAGGTGCCATTTTGGACATACGTAATAGCTGTGCAGGCTCATGTCTGCGCCTGGCAATTAGCTGAGCGGAAATTCCTGACTCTGGTGGGTAGAAATAATAGGTGGCTAGGAACTTCTGACTGTGTGAAGCTTCTGAACCAGAACTGTGGGGAAAAAAAAAAAACTGAGGGTGTGTGGGAGAACAGATGGTGTGGCTGAAATGTGAGTGGTATCCATGGAAGACACAACAAGCTTGGGCAGTCCAGGCTACTTGGTGAGAGACATTGCAGGGGAATCTGAGCTTGCACTGAGGACTACACAGATCCTTTGTGTGGTCTTTGGGACAGAGCAGACGAATATTATACCCACTGGGACTAGTGCTCAGGCACTGATCACCATCAAGGAGAAGAGCACAGCTGGGCAGATTTACTTCCCTTCTGATAAAAAGAGAGAGAGAGAGAGAGAGAGAGAGAGAGAGAGGATTTACTACACCAAACCTCAGTGTGCAACCTTAGGAATGCCCTTAACCTTGAAGAACTGAACAGAGCTCTCTGGCCACACCCACCACAAGCCTCTAGAGATTCACCAGAAGCAGACAGTCCACTTATCTACAGAGTCATAGTATGATAAAAGCTGCCACGGTGGAAAAAAAAAAAAACCAACAAGTATCTCCACAAATGCGGAACAAATGCAACAATCCAAGAAACAATAAGGAAGACATGACACTCCCAAAAGAACATGACACTTCAATATAAGAATATGAAGACAATGAGATAGAAGAAATGCAAGAAATGGAACTCAAAAAATTGATGATAAGAATACTTAGAAGTAATCAAAAGCAAATGCACAAACTACTGAAATCCATGCAGGACATGAAAGAAAATCTCTCTCATGAAAATAAAATCTTAAGGAGGAATCAAAATGAAGAATTCAATACAACATGAAATTGAGATATTGAAAACCAAATTAAATGAAGAATTCAATAGAACAAATTAAAAATACAGTTGAAAGCCTTAAAGAATCAGTGAGGCAAAAGAGAATATCGGACTTAGAAGACAGAGCAACAGAGCACAGGAAAGTATACAGTCAAACCAAAGAAAAGAAGAGGAAATTAGAAATCTAAAAAATATTGTTAGGAATCTATAGGATACTATTAAAAAACCCAACATTCAGGTTCTAGGAGTTCCTGAAGGCATGGAGAGAGAGAAAGGATTGGAAGGCCTTTTTAGTGAGATACTAGCAGAGAACTTCCCCAGTTTGGAGAAAGAGACGTCCAAATACAGGAAGCAAGCAGAACTCCCAATAAACATGACCAGAAGAGATACTCGCCAGGACACATTATATTCAAGCTCACCACAGTGAAACATAAAAGATTCTAAAATGTGCAAGAGAGAAATATCAGATTATTTTTAGAGGATTTCCATTAGACTCACAGAAGACTTCTCATTAGAAACACCACAAGCTAGGAGAGAATGGCGAGATATAGTCCAAGTACTAAGAGAGAAAAAGAGTCATCTCAGTATATTATATCCTACAAAGCTCCAATTGTGAATGAAGGTGAAATAAAGACCTTTCATAGCAAACAGAAAGTGAAAGAATTTGTCACCACTTGCCAACACCTGCAAAAGATGCTTAAAGAAGTACACACAGAAACACAGCCATTTGTATGAAAGAAGGCAAAGGAAGAAAATCTCTCAGTAAAAGGTCACAGGAAATTCAAATTATATATTAGAAATATCTTTAGAAAAATGGAAGGGCAAAGTCACTACTTATCATATAGTCACAATGAATGTAAATGGTTTAAACTCTCCAGTTAAAAGACACAAGCTGGCTGAATGGATTAAAAAACAAAACCCATCTATTTGCTGCTTACAAGAAACACATCTCTCCAACAAAGCTGCATGCAGACAGAAAGTAAAAGGTTGGAAAAAGATTCCATGCCAACAGAAACCAAAAAGAGCTGGCGTAGCCATCTTAATATCATACAAAATCGACTTTAACACAAAAACTGTTAAGAGAGACAAAGAAGGACACTTTATAATGATTAAGGGAGCAATTCAACAGGAAGATGTAACTATTATCAATGTATATGCACCTAATTACAGGGAACCAGGTTATTTAAAAGATATGTTAAGGGACTTAAAGGGAAACTAAGATTCCAATACAATAGTACTGGGGGATTTCAATACTCCACTCTCAGAAATAGACAGATCAACTGGACAGAAGATCAACAAAGAAACAGCAGATTTAATTGACACTATATCCCAAATGGATCTAACAGATAACTACAGAACTTTCAATCCTACATGAAAGAATTTACATTCTTCTCAGCAGTGCATGGAACCTACTCTAGGATTGACCACATACTAGGCCATAAAGCAAGTCTCAGCAAATTCAAAAGAATTGAAATCATACCTTGCATCTTCTCAGATCTCAACCAAATGAATCTGGAAGTCAGAAACTCAAGAGTCCCTAGAGAATATGCAAACACATGGAGATTGAACAACATGCTCCTGAATGAACAATGGGTCATTCAAGAAATCAAAAGAGAAATCAGAAACTTTCTGGAAGTAAATGAGGATAACAACACAACATATCATAACTTATGGGATACAGCAAAAGCAGTGTAAAGAGGAAGTTTTATAGCAGTTGGTGCCTACATCAAGAAATTTGAAAAAGTCCAAAAAAATGAGCTATCAATGCATCTCAAGGATCTAGAAAAACAGCAAACCAAACCCAAAACTAGTAGTAGAGAAATAATTAAAATTAGAAAAGAAATCAACAAAATTGAAACCAAAAACATTACAAAAGATGAACCAAATGAAGAGCTGATTTTTTAAAAAAATAAACAAAACTGACACACCATTGGCCCAACTAACTAAAAAAAGGAGAGAGAAGACCCAAATCAATAAAATTAGAGATGAAAATGGAAATGTAAAAAAAGACACCACAGAAATAAAAACTCATCAGAAATTACTACAAAGAGTTGTATGCCAACAAACTGGGAAATCTATCAGAAATGGATAGATTCCTGGACACACAACTTACCTAAATTGAACCAGGAAGACACAGAAAACCTAAGCTGACCCATAACCGAGTAAGAAATTGAATCAGTAATAAAGGCCTTCTCAACAAAGAAAAGCCCAGGACTGGATGTATTCACTGCTGAATTCTATCATACACTTAAAGAAGTATTAACTCCAATTCTTCTCAAACTATTCGAAACAATTGAGAGAAAGGGAATCCTCCAAAATTCTTTCTATGAAGCCAGCATCACTTAATTCCTCAACCTGAAAAAGATGCAGCAGAGAAAGAGAATTACAGACCAATATCCCTGATGAACATACATGCAAAAATCCCCAACAAATCTCTAGCCAATTGATTCCAGCAACAAATCATAACAATCATCCATTCAGACCAAGTGGGATTTATCCCTGGTATGCAGGGATGGTTCAATGTTCACAAATCAATCAATGTGATACACCATATTAACAGATTGCAGAAGAAAAACATATGATTATCTCAATAGATGCCGAGAAAGCATTTGATAAAATACAACACCCTTTCATGATGAAAACTCTAAGCAAACTGGGTATGGAAGGAACATTCCTCAATACAATCAAAGCAATTTATGAAAAACACACAGCCAACATCCTATTGAATGAGGAAAAGTTGGAAGCATTTCCACTGAGATCTGGTACCAGACAGGGATGCCCACTCTCACCACTGCTATTCAATATAGTTCTGGAAGTTCTAGCCAGAGCTATTAGGCAAGAAAAAGAAATTAAAGGGATACAAGTTGGGAAGGAAGAACTCAAACTATCCCTCTTTGCAGATGACATGATTCTTTATTTAGGGGATCCAAAGAACTCTACTAAGAGACTATTGGAACTCATAGAAGAGTTTGGCAAAGTAGCAGGGTATAAAATCAATGCACAACAATCAACAGTCTTTGTATACACAGAAAATGTCACACTGAAAAAAACTGCTAAGATCAATCCCATTCAGAATAGCTACAAAAACAATCAAATACCTTGGAATAAACTTAACCAAAAATGTCAAAGATCTCTATGATGAGAATTACAAAATCTTAAAGAAAGAAATAGAAGGAGATACCAAAAACTGGAAAAATCTTCCATGTTCATGGAATGGAAGAATAGATATCATCAAAATGTCCATTCTCCCAAAAGCAAGTTATAGATTCAATGAGATACCAATCAAAACACCAAAGAAATTCTTCTCAGATCTGGAAAAAATGATGCTGAAATTCATATGGAAGCACAGGATACCTTGAATATATAAAGCAATTATGTACAACGAAAACAGAGCAGGATTCATCAGAATACCAGATTTCATGATACTACAGGGCAGTTAGAATCAAAACAGCGTGGTACTGGTACAGAAACAGATGGATAGACCAACGGAACAGAATAGAAACACCAGAATCAATCCAAAAATCTACAGCCAACTTATATTTGATCAAGGAGCTAAAACAAAGTCCTGGAACAAGGAAAGTCCTCAACAAATGGTGATGGGGAAACTGGATTTCAACAAGCAGAAGTATGAAGCCTCACACCTTACAAAAAAATCCACTCAACATGGATTAAATATCTAAATCAAGAACACAATACCATCAAATTATTAGAGAACATCAGAGAAACCCTGCAAGATATAGACACAGGCAAAGACTTCTTGTAAAAAACCCCAGAGGCACAGGCAAAGCGAAAATTAACAGTTGGGATTACATCAAATTGAGTAGTTTCTGTGCTGCAAAAGAAACAGTCAAGAAAGTGAATTGAAGAGGTAACTGACAGAATGGGAGAAAATATTTACAAATTATTCAACTGATAAAGGATTAATAACCAGAATTTACAAAGATTTCAACAAGTTCCACACAACAAAATGAACGACCTACTTAAGAGATGGGCCAAGGACCTAAGGATTAAAGATCTAAATCTACGACCCGACACCATCAAATTATTAGAGAGCATTGGAGAAACACTGCAAGATATAGGCACAGGCAAGGACTTCTTGGAAATTACCCCGGTGGCACAGACAGTCAAAGCCAAGATTAACAATTGGGATTGCATCAAATTGAGAAGTTTCTGTACTTCAAAAAACAGTCAGGAAAGTGAAGAGGCAACCAACAGAATGGGAAAATATATTTCCAAACTATGCAACAAATAAAGGGTTAATAACCAGAATCTACAAGATCAAGAAACTCCACAACATCAAAACAAACAACCCACTTAAGAGATTGGCCAAGGACCACAATAGACATTTTTCAAAAGAGGAAATCCAAATGGCCAACAGGCACATGAAAAAATGTTCAGGATCACTAGCAATCAGGGAAATGCAAATCAAAACCACAATGAGGTTTCACCTCACCCCGGTTAGAATGTCTCACATACAGAAATCTACCAACAACAGATGCTGGCAAGGCTGTGGGGAAAAAGGGACACTAACCCACTGTTGGTGGGAATGCAAATTGCTTAAGCCACTATGGAAGTCAGTCTGGAGATTCCTCAGAAACCTGAATATAACCTACCATACAATCCAGCCATCCCACTCCTTGGAATTTACCCAAAGAAAATTAAATTGGCAAACAAAAAAGCAGTCTGCACCTTAATGTTTATTGCAGCTCAATTCACAATAGCTAAGACCTGGAATCAACCTAAATGCCCATCAACAGTAGACTGGATAAAGAAATTATGGGATACGTACTCCATAGAATACTATACAGCAGTCAAAAACAATGAAATCTGGTCATTTGGAACAAGATGGAGGAATCTGGAAAACATCATGCTGAGTGAATTAAGCCAGTCCCAAAGGGACAAATACCATATGTTCTCCCTGATCGGTGACAACTAACTGAGCACCAAGGGGGAAACCTGTTGAAGTCAAATGGACACCATGAAAAACAATGACTTGATCAGCCCCCTTGCCCTGACTGTTGATGAACAACTTAATACTTTACCCCTTTTAGTGTTTTTTAATCTACTTAATACTATTGGTTGAACCCTGTAATTAATACACGATTATTCTTAAGTGTTGAAACTTAACTGAAACGTGATCCCTGTTAAATAGAGGAGTGGGAATAAGAGAGGGAAGAAATGTACAGTTTGGCACATGCTCAATCGGACTTGCCCCAAATGGTGGAGTTAGAAACGTGCCAGGGGATTTCAATTCAATTCCATCAGGTGGTATGTACCAATGCCATCTCACTAGGCAAAGTGATCAGTTTCAGTTCACAATTTATCATGAAAGGTTTAAGAGTCAAAGGGATCACATAAATAAGACTAATAAGTCTGCTAATACTCTCTGATAGAATTAAAAAGGGAGAGAACGATCCAACATGGTAAGTGGGATATACAGCAGACTCATAGAATGGCAGATGTCCTAAATAGCACTCTGGCCTCAGAATCAGCCCTTATGGCATTCGGATCTGGCTGAAAAGCCCATGAGAGTATTTTAGGCATGGAAAGCCAAGACACTCTGGCAAAAAAAAAAAAAAAAAAAAAAAACAAACAAACAAACAAAAAAAACACACCTAATTGAAAGATCTCTGCAAGTGATATCCCATTGGAAAAAATGGGGCCATCAAAGAAGGAAGTATCTTTCTCTGAAGGGAGGAGAGAACTTCCACTTTGACTATGAGATTGCCTAAATAAGATTGGAGTTAGCAGACTCAAGAGGCTTCCATATAGCCTTTGCAACTCATGACAATAGCCTAGGGAGATTACTGACGCCATAAACAAGAGTGTCAATTTGTTAACTCAACAACAGGAGTCACTATGTACTTACTCCCCATGTAGGATCTCTGTCCTTAATGTGTTGTACAATGTGAATTAAAACTATAACTAGTACTCAAACAGTACTTTACACTTTGTGTTTCTGTGTGGGTGCAAACTGTTGAAAGCTTTACTTAATATATACTAAATTGATCTTCTGTATATAAAGAGAATTGAAAATGAATCTTGATGTGAATGGAATGGGAGAGGAAGCAAGAGATATTAGGGTTGTGGGTGGGAGGGAAGTTATGGGGGGGAAAAAGCCACTGTAATCTAAAAGCTATACTTTGGAAATTTGTATTTGTTAAATAAAAGTTAAAAAAACAAAGAGAGCGGAGGGAGGAAGGGAAGTATCACTATATTTTTAGAATTATATCTGTGATCTGCTTGTAATCTGTTCTCTTTACAATTATAAAAAAATTTAAAGTAAAAAAAATAAATAAAATACAACCCCTCTTAAAAATGAATCTTAATGAAAATAAATAAAATAAAATAAAAAAGTAAAGTTAGGTTATTCATATTATATTTAAATAATGCTATATTAAATCTATAATGTAGGAAGACAAGAAGGAGAAAATTGGGTAAATGACCAAAAATGCCTAAAAAAATAGAAGAAAGGTAAAGGCAGGCATGATATTGAAGTGGTTTTAAAGCACACAGAAAGATGGAAACATGGTTTGTTACTACCCCCAACTGGAATTCAGAAGACAGCAGGGGTCAGTGCTGTGGCTTAGTGGGTAAAACCACCATCTGCAGTCCTGGCATCCCATATGGCCACAGGTTTGATCCCAGCTGCTCCACTTTCAATCCAACTCTCTGCTATGACCTCCCCCCCCCCCCCCAAGAAAACAGTAGAAGATGGCTGAAGTCCTTGGGCCCCTCAACCATATGGGAGACCTGGAAGAAGCTCCTGGCTTCTGGTCTCAGATCGGCCCAACTCAGACTGTTGTGGCCATTTGGGGAATGAAACCAGCTGATGGAAGATCGATCTCTCTTTCTCTCTCACTCACTCTCTGCCTCTATAACTTTATCTTTCAAATAAATAAATAAATAAACATTTTGAAAAGGATAAAGGAAATTTAGTTTTCTTAATTCCTTAACATGAAATAAAATACTCAGATAAAACACGAATTACTGGGGCCGATGCCGTGGCTCACTTGGTTAACCCTTTGACTGCGGCGCCGGCATCCCATTTGGGCGCCAGGTTCTAGTCCCGATTGCTCCTCTTCCAGTCCAGCTCTCTGCTGTGGCCTGGGAGTGCAGTAGAGGATGGCCCAGGTGCTTGGGCCCTGCACTCGCATGGGAGACCAGGAGAAGCACCTGGCTCCTGGCTTCCATCAGCGTAGCTCCGGCCATAGCGGCCATTTGGGGGGTGAACCAGCAGATGGAAGACCTTTGTCTCTGTCTCTCCCTCACTGTCTAACTCTGTCAAACAAAAATAAAAAAAATGAACTTTTCTTTTCTTTAACATTTTTAATATTGAAAACTTTTCCCTGGAGCCTTGATTAATTATAAAATATCTTTCTCTTACATTGTTTTATTAAATTCCTGATTTTTGTCTCATTTTAATATATTAGAATGTTTATTTTCATGTCTTTCTTGGCATTTCTATTAATTATCATTAATGTTACTAAATAATAAGTTTACTTTATAATTTGTATACTTTCTATATGGAATATGATAATATAGAAAAAGGGCAGTAACAATAAAATTCTAAATCTTTTAACCTGTTTTATTCATTTTTTTAACTTTTATTTAATGAATATAAATTTCCAAAGTACAGAATATTGATTACAATGGCTTCCCCCCCATAATGTCCCTCCAACCCGCAACCCTCCCCTTATCCACTCCCTCTCCCCTGTTTTATTCATTTTTAAACTGTTCTTAATTTTGAAAAGTAGACGTTATGAATTCAAAACAACTGGAACATGAAACACAAAGTAATCTACCACTTAAGCTGTTTATTAAAACAAATTCATCATTGCCTAGACTATAGCAATACTGACAGATTTTTCAAGGGACACAACACATCTATAAAAGTTATTTTATGCGTAGTTTGGAAATTGCCTCAGACCTTCACTACAGTACGTTCTTGTAACTCAGAGAAATGTGTTGTATTTGAACACTCTTTTCCATGTTCCACAGTTATATTTTCCATTAAGTTCATCTATGTTATTTGAAAGAATCAAAGTCCAAAACTTGAATGTGGGAAGATGAGAGCTAATAGTGTCTTCAGAGTAGTATTATTTAGAATGTGTCAGCTTTTCTCCTGATAAGTAGGAACATAATTTAATGATACAGCACAGAATACCACTTTCACAGGCACCCAAATGTACTCACAATAAAACAACTTTTAAACAACATAACAGTGCTATCATGATTTAAATGACCAAGAGATTCAAATTTTTCTGAGGAAACAGAAATTATGAATGTAAGGAACTCTCCAAAATTTGCGATGAATCTGCTGTAAACCTCTATAATGGCAGAGAAGTAGTACACATTTACTTATAAGTACTTTTTGTGATTTTTTCATCATTTTCTAATTTTTTTAAACCAAGAAAAGTTTACTACAATTCAAGAATGCAAAAAAAAAAAAAAATAAGAAACTTGATGTTTCCAGTGCTATGTTTTCTCTTTTTATTCCTGGAAATCATCCCAAGACAGACAGCGAGAAACAATTATGCAACTGCCCTATCTAGTGAAAATAGGAAATAAAATGCTGGGACCCCCAAATTTTAATGAACTGGTTCACAAAACAGTGATGACTTAACACAAGGATTGCCAAAGGAAACAGAAAAGAAACTTGGAAGAAATAATCTAGAAGCTGCCTATCAAACAGTACAGATGCAGTGTTCTAGAAGGCTGGGGTACCTGCTTTGTTCTAATTTTAGACATGATGTAACAGCTTCAGGTAGAAGCTGCTGTGGAAAAAGTCTGGTTCCAAAGATACAGTGAGGCTAAAAGTGGAACTATACAGAAAAGAAAAATTACAGAAATCAGTCTGTATCTGTAAAAGCAGAGAAGTTTTTTATTCTAAAATAGTAATAACAAAACAGAAAAAATAGAACCAAAAACAAAATCCACATTTCCATCTTCATTGGCTCACCTCCCACCCCCACCCCATTCACTTTACTCTGTGACAAAAAAGGGAAACTGATCCAGCATAAGGTGTACATAAAGATAGCATGCTGGTGGTTGGGAAAGACCAAGGTACCCAGAGACCACAAGCTAAAAAACATACTGCCATAAAGGATGTCAAACGTCATAACCAAACATTCCAGCATGGATTTCCAAACGTAATGAAGAGCAATCATGTTTTCGAAGCAACTGTAAAATGCAGAAATGCAAGGTGGAAGGGAGAAGTGAGCCAAACAAGAACAAGAGTGGAATTGTCAGCTCAAGTGCTCAACCAGAAAAGTGTCATGTAAAAAAGTGTAATGGAAAAAAGCAAAACTAGTATAAGAATGAAAGAGTAATTACAAGTAATACAGAGGAAGAGAAACCACTAAAAATATGAGAAACTAGCTTGGGCTGAAGTGAAAAATACAAACTAAGTAAGTTAGCTGTTAATAGACTCAAAAGAGATTAGAGAGAAATGGTGCAATGCATCACAGACAAAAGAAACACAAAATACATATAAAAGAAATCTCCGAAACATAAAGTCATATTATTAGGATAGAGAAAATATTTGGATTTAAGACTGAAATTTTTTAACGAAATTAAAGAAAACTTAAATCTATATTTTGGGGAAAATATTAAAAAACAACATGTCTCTGGGCAAAATAATCCAGACGAAAATTGACCTCTCACCCTCTTTCTCTTGCTCTCTCTAGTTCTGTAACAAATAATTTTTTGAAGTACTGAATTTGAAGAAATGCAATACTAGTATATAAGAAGAGATTTATTTTAAAAGAGAGTTGCTTTCCCATAAATGAAGATTGAGGGATATTAACTCCTTCAAGTGTAGTGAGAGGAATTTCCAGCAAATTATTTGGAATTGGTATGTTTCCCTGGATTTATTTATTTAAAGTTTTTATTTATTTAATTTCATTTAATTGAGAGTCAGAGAGCCAGGGGGTTAGGAAGAAAGGGGAAGGCACATGTGAGTGTGGAGGAGGAGCCAGAGGGAGGGAAGTAGGGATGGAGGGAGAGGGAGAAAGATATTTTCCATCTGCTTATTTATTTCCATCTGCTTATTTATTTATTTTTGAGTAGAAGCCAGGACCAGGTCAGGTTGAAGCCAGGAACTCCCTATGGTTCTCCCACATCGGTGGCAGGGACTCAAGCACTTGTTCTAAAGCTTCCATGGATGCATCAGCAGGAAGCCAGGTTGGAAACAGAAGATCTGGGACTCAAAACAGCACTCGGATGTGGGATAAAGGGCACAAAATGTACCAGCTTTGCTGGTTGCACCAGAATACCTGCCCTAACCATCACTTGTGCTTGGCTCATGTACAGAAACAACTAAAGACAAGTAACTATGAATGTGTTGCTGCTCTGAGAGCAGGACGGTGGTTGCTATGCTGGGAATGGTTTGGATGACCAGAGTGCATCAGGACAAAAGATGTGAGAATTCCCATCCAGGAGCTATGTTAGGGTGATTTTCACCATGAGAAAGCCATAGGACAAAACAATGTATAGGTTGAACAACCATAATCAAAGGGATCACTCCTCTCACCAAGGAACTGCAGAACTCAGACACATGCTCCAAGAAATTGAGCTAATTTTTAATAATTAACATGGTCTATATAAATAATTGTGCCATCTCTTTCCTAGCTCAAGACAGAGATGAAGGCAAAGTACAGGCTGAGAAAACCAGGCAAGGGCTGACCACAACACTCCCTGCATATATACAAAATAGAAGTGCATTGGAGAGAAGTTTCAACAATTGTACATGTCGGAGTTTTGATTAGTATATGGGACCCTTGCGTTCTGATTTTTTGCATAATGATTATATGCTTAAAATTAAAGTTGTTATTTAAAATGAATAAAAATGACAGTATTTCATACCCTAATAATAAATATCATACAGTTATCAGCACAACTGATACTCTATAATTGTAACTTTGAACTCCTGCTGACTGGTAATAATTATAGGGTAGAATCTCAAGCCTCAGTTAAATAAGAATCCAGCTTCCAGTATCAACCTGGATATTGGGAAAGTATACCATACTTGTTCCACCATGGTCTCAGTCTTCCCAAAGAAATACCTTTATAAACCATTTTCAGAACAAGTGAGACGCCTTGACTGGCATCAAGCTAAAATGTAAGAACCCTAATGCATTTTGTGAAAAGTACAACATACTGTTAAATCGAATTGGCTTTTATTTCTTTCTTTTATCCTAATATCAAATTTTCATTGCTTTAAAAAAGAGAAAACGTGCAACACTACCTCTGAATAGGACACTCTCGATCACAGAGATGTAGTCTTCAGGCTCCTGTGCAGTTGAGACCTCCCATTTGCTTCCAGAGATATTTAATAATTTATAGAGCTGATCTGAAGTCTTCACTCCACAAAGCAGAGTCACTACACTTTCAGGAGAATGAAGTACCTTTTCCAGAAACTGACATTTCTTTGGGGTTAGGTCTTTAAGCAGGCTGTTTGATAATATCAAAAGTTTACATTTGTAAGAATTTAAGCTCATTAATTCCAAATGCCAGAGGGAGAAACTCTCCAAACGATATAAGAGGATTGCTTCCGTTTTCACAACATGCGAGAAAACTTCCCTCAAGTACAGAGCCCATTCCTCTGCATCTTCCTCATACAGGATTATGATGTCTTTTGTATTTCCTAGAAAAAAAAAGAAAACAATCTATTAATTTTCTTATATTTGAAGTGCTAACAGTAGATTATATTGTTGTGAAGTCGTTAATATACCCTTTAAGCAGTATATAAATTCCCCGGCAGCCACTCCTGCACCTACGCAGCCAGCTAAAGGCACAAAGTGACATTTTGGCTGGGTAAGTTGAGAGGCACCTGCTGTGGCCCCTGCCACTGGCAGCTTTCTGAGGAAGAATTCCAGATTTCCCACCAGCTTTGAGGGAAGCCTGGGGAAGTGGCAGGGATCTGGGTAACTAGTTTGCTCTATGAAGGGAGGCTACATTGCCTTCCTCCCATCCACCCCATCAAAGTACCAGCCTCAGTTTGCTGTGGTGGAGTTACAGCTGAACTCTGTCCTGACTGGAGCATAGCAGGTAGTCCTGCTGATACCAGGATCCGCTGGGACCAGGTCTGAGCAGCTTGCAGGATGGAAAGCAGACTCCCGTGACTATGGGAGTTATTGTCATAGGCCACAAATTTGAAAAGGCCGTGGGTCGCAGCTAGGTTACTGTGCATCCACCCAGACTGATTAGAGAGACTTGCAAAGGGGTAGGGGACATATTGTGGAATGGGACTCTGCTCTGGACAACACATGTGCCTGGATGGGTTAGGGGCATTGCCACCATGATCTCACTTTAGGCTCTGAATCAGTTGCTTCACATTGGCACAGAGAAGGACTGGGAATGTGAACATACTAGCTTGCTCCAACATCCCCTCCCACCACTGACTGTAGCTAGAAGTACTCCACCATGTGGATCTTGGGTCCCCTTTGCAGTCTTGACCCACCCACTAATTGTGGATTGAGCTCCATGGCCCCAAGAAGCACACACCTTGGAACTCAACTGTAAGCCTTAAGAAACCAACATTCATTCAAAAAAAAAAAAAAATCAAAAGACAATCTGGGGCCAGTGTTCTGCCATAACGGGTCAAGCCACTGCCCACGATGCTGGAATCCATATGGGCACCTGTTCAAGTCCTGGATGTTCCACTTCTTATCCATCTCCCTGCAAATATGCCTGGGAAAGCACATGTGGGAGACCTGGATGAGGCTCCTGGCTCCAGCCTGGCCAAGCCCTGGATATTGTAGCCATTTGAGTAGTTAACCAGCAAATGGAGGAGCTTGATCTCTCCCTAACTGCTTTTCAAATAAATAAAAACAAAGCTTTAAAATAAATCTTCCAAAGGAGATAATAACAAGAGATCTCCAAAATGTGAGAAAATCAATGTAGAAACACATGAAACTTGAACAAGGAAGGCAATAGGACTTTCCAGATGGACACAGTAATACATTAAGATTGGACTGTAAAGAAGGGATATTGTTGAAACACCTGAAAAAGAATTTGAAAGAATGACTGTAAGGTTACACAAAATCACAGAGAAATATTTAAAGGAAATAATAAAATCAGTATATGACATGGACAAGAAATTCTGCAAAGATCAGAAATATTAAAGATGAAGCAAAAAACATAGTGGAAAGCTTTAATAGAAGACTTGGTGAGTCCAAAGTAAGAAGTTCTACAGTGGCCGGCGCCGCTAATCCTCCGCCTGTAGCACCAGCACCCCAGGTTCTAGTCCCGGTTGGGGCGCCGGTTCTGTCCCGGTTGCTCCTCTTCCAGTCCACCTCTCTGCTGTGACCCGGGAAGGCAGTGGAGGATGGCCCAAGTGCTTGGGCCCTGCACCTGCATGGGAGACCAGGAGGAAGCACTTGGCTCCTGGCTTCGGATCGGCGCAACATGCCAGCCGTAGTGGCCATGAACCAAAGGAAGGAAGACATTTCTTTCTGTCTCTCTCTCTCACTGTCTAACTCTGCCTGTCAAAAAAAAAAAAAAAAAAAAAAAAAAAAAAAAAAAAAAAAAAAAAAAGAGATGTACAAGACAGGTCTTTTCGAATATCTGTCAGACAAAAAAAAAAAAAAAAAAAGAAGAGGATGAGAGAGAGGGAGAGGGGAGGGGAGGGGAATGGTGAGGACGAAGAGGAGGTGGAGAAGGAAGAAAAATAAGAAATTAGACCATAACAGTGTTTGGGATCTATGGCATACCATCAAATTATCAAATATATAAGTTGCATATGAATTCCTAAAGATATGGGAAAAAATGACTTAGAAAACCTATCCAGTAAAATAATAGCAAAAATATTCCCTTCTTCGGAATGATATGGATATCCAATTACAGGAAGTACATAGAACCCAAAATAGGCTTCATCAGAAAAGATCCTACCCACAGCAAATTATGTTCAAAGTTTCAAAAGTAAAACAGAGAGAATATTCTAAAATTCGCGAAACAGAAATGCCAGATCACCTCTAAATGAATCCAATGAGATTGGTAATTTCTCAACATAAATCATACAGGGCAGGCAAGAATGAAGAGATACAGTACAAGTACTAATCGAAGAAAAAAAGTACCAGACCAGAATACTTTACCCAACAAAAGTTCTCATGCATAAGTGAAGGTGATAAGCAAGAATTGAAATAATCTTCATCACCCAGTCTTACAAAAGATATTTAAAGATGTACTACACAAAAACATAGTAGATAACCAGCATCATCAAAGAACGTGAGGGCAAAAGACCTCCAGTAAAAGAGCAAAGGAGATTCAAAACAAACAATAGGAATATTCAAAGAAAAATGGCAGGATCCAGTCATTATTTGTCAATATTAACCTGGAATGCAATGGAGTAAACTCTCCAATTAAAAGATATAGACTGGCTGAATGTATAATAATAGAAGATCCATTTATATGCTGCCTAAAGAAACACACTTCACCAAAGATGCAGACACTGAAAATGAAAGAATGGAAAAGATATTCTATACAAATGGAAATCAAAAGCAAGCAGGTGTAGGTGTATTCATATTAGACAATATAGACTTTAAGACAAAAATGGTTAAAAGAGCCAAAGAAGGTCATCATGTACTGACTGAGGAATCAATTAAACAAGAAGATGTAACTATAGTAAATGCATGTGCACCCAATGCTAGGGCACCCAGTTTTATAACACACATATTAATGGATATAAATGGAGACATAAGCCCCAGTACAATAATAATGGGGGACTTTAATACTCCACTTTCATCAATGGACAGATCAAGCAAACAAATCAATAAATAACAGAGCTAATCTATGCTACAGAACAAGTGGACTTAGTTGATAACTACAGCACATTCCATCTCATAGTTGCCAAATACATATTCTTTACATCAGTGCATGGAACATTCTTTAAAGATAGACCATACACTAGGACGTAAAGCAAGTCTCAACAAATTTTAAAAAATGAAATCATAACGTATCTTTTCTGACTACAATGGAATGATCCCGGAAATTAACAAAAGAAACTCTAATACAAGCACATGGAGACTGAGTAACATGATCTTGAATAACAATGGGTCATTGAAGAACCAAAAAATACCTGGAGTGAATGAAAATGAAAACGCAACATATCAAAACTTATGGCATATAACATCAGTGTTAAGGGGAATGTTTATAGTAATAAGTGCCTATATCAAGAAATCGGAATGGTATCACTCAAATGACATAACAATGCATCTAAAGGGCCTAGAAAAATAAGTGCAAGCCATACCCAAAGATCAGTAAAAGGGAAAAAATAATAAAAATTAAAGAAATTAACAAAATAGAAAATCTTTCAAAAAGATAAACAAAATGGATAAAGAATTAGCCAAACTGACCAAAAAAATAAGGAAAAGACCCAATTTAATAAAATCAGAGATAAAAAGGTAGTATTACAACTGATACTATGGAACTACAAAGAATCATTAGTAATTGGTACAAATTGTTATATGTCAATGAACTGGAGAATCCAGAAGAAATGGATATACTCTAGAAACACAACTTATCAAAATTGAGACGGAAAGACATAAAAAACCTAAAAAATCCAATGACCAAGACTGAGATTGAGATCAGTAATAAAGAGCCTCTCAACAAAGAAAAACCCAGGACTGAATTCTACCAAACTTTCAAGGAAGAACTAATCCCAATTCTTCTTAAACTATTCAAAACAAAGAAAGAGAATGAATCTTTCAAACTTTTTTCTATGACGTCACAATTATCTCAATTCCAAAAACAGAGAAATATACAACAAAAAAAGAGTAAGAGAACCATAGACTAATATCTCTGATGAACAGACATAGAAATTGTCGAGAAAATACTAGTAAATTGAATCTGATAATACATCAAAAAGATCACCTACCCAGACCAAATAGGATTTATCCTAGAGATACAGGGATCACAAAACAAGGTACATCACATCAACAAAATGAGTGATAAAATCCATATGATTATTTCAATATGTAGAGAAAGCATCTGACAAAATCCAATTTCCTTTCACGATTAAAAAAAAATCTTTAAAATGTGGGTATATAAGAAACCTATCTGAACTGAATTAAGGCAATATATGACAAAACCACAACCAGCATCACACTGAATGGGTAAAATACAAAAGCATTTCCACCAAGATCTGCAACTAGACAAGGATGTCTACTTTCAGAAATGCTATTCAATATAGTTCTGGAAGTCTTAGCCAGAGTCATCAGGCAAGAAAAGTAAATTTAGGGGATACAAATTGGAAAAGAGGAAGTAAAATTATCCCTGTTTGTAGATAGCATGATCCTTTAGATGGGGGAACCAAACAGATACCACTAAGAGACTATTAGAGGGGCTGGTGCTGTGGCATAGCTGGTAAAGCCACAGCCTGCAGTGCCGATTCCCATATGGGCACCGGTTCAAGTACTGGCTGCTCCATTTCCCATCTAGCTCTCTGCTATGGCCCAGGAAAGCAATGGAAGATGGCCCAAGACATTGGGCCCCTGCACCCATGAGGGTAATCGAAAGGAGGCTCCTGGTTCTTGGCTTTGGATCGGCACAGCCCCAACCATTGCAGCCAATTGGGGGGTGAACCAGAGGATGGACGACCTCTCTCTCTGCCTCTCCTTCTCTGTGTAACTCTGACTTTCAAGTAAATAAATCTTTAAAATAGAGAGAAAGAGAGAGAATATTAGAATTTAGAATTCAGCATAGTTGCTGAATATAAAAATCAACACATAAAAATCAATAGCATCCTTATCCACCAACGATGTTCTGCCTGAGAAAGAACTTATAAGAACAGTCTATTCGTATTAGCTACAAAAAATGTAAATACTCTGGGATAAATTAAACCAAGAGTGTGATATTTACAATGAAAATTACAAAGTATTAATGAAAGAAATAAAACACAGAAGAATGGAAAAAATGTTCCATGTTCATTGATTGGTACAGTTAATATCATCAAAATGTTCAAATTACCCAAAGCAAGATTCAATGCGATCTCAACCAAAATACCAAGGACATTCTTCACACATCTAGAAAAACTTCATAAGGAAACACAAAAGATCATTAATAGCTAAAGAAATCTTAAGCAAAAAACACAAATCCAGAGGTATCACAATATCAGATTTCAAGATATGCTACTAGGCTATTATAATAAAAAGGCTGATACTGGCAAAAAAAAAAAAAAAAAACAGACATGTAGATCAACAGAACAAAACAGAAAAATTATATTAATCCACTTGTCTACAAAACTAATCCACATGTCTACAACCAACTAATCCTTGACAAATGTGCTAGAATAACTCCTTGTACAAAGCACAGTCTCCTCAACAAGTAGTGTTGGGAAAATGGATCTCCACATGCAGAAGTTTCAGATAAGACCCCTACTTTACAACCTACACAAAAATCCACTCACAGTGGATAAGGAATCTAACCTGAAGACTTGAAACCATCAAATTACTAGAGGAAAACTTAGGGGAAATGCTGCAGAATAGTGGCGTAGGCAAAGACTTCTTGGATAAGACCCCAGAAGCCTAGGCATAAAAGCAAAAATAGACCAATCTGGCTAAGACGATTCTACACAGCATAGGAAACAAAGTAAAAAGGTAACAAAAAGAATATTAGAAATATTTGAAAACTATGCATCCAATAAAGTATTAATATCCAGGATGTATAAGGATTTCAGGAAACTCAACATAATAAACAATCTGAAATAAGTAAGAAAAGAATTTGAATAGCCATTTTTCAAGACTGAAGACAAATGGCCAATGACATATAAAAAAATGATCAGGGTCACTAGCCATTGGGAAATGCAAACAAATACCAAAGTAAAGTATCATTTCACCTCAGTAAGAATGGCTATTATCCAAAAATTTTAAAAAATAAAAAATGCTGGTGCCAGCACCCTGGCCTGAAGCGCCGGCAATCCATATAGGTGCCGGTTCGAGACCCTGCTGCTCCACTTCCGATCCAGCTCTCTGCTATGTCCTGGGAAAGCAGTGCAAAATGGCCCAAGTACATGAGCCCCTGCACCTGCGTGGGAGACCCAGAAGAAGCTCCTGGCTCCTGGCTTCGGATCAGCACAGCTCCAGCCTTTGCGGTCATCTGGGGAGTGAACCAGTGGATGGAAGACCTCTCTCTCTCTCTCCCTCTGCCTCTCCTTCTCTGTGTAACTCCAACTTTCAAATAATAAATAAATATTTTTAAAAAATAACAAATGCTGGCAAGGATGTAGACAACTAATTGAGCACCAAAAAGGAAACCTGTTAAAGTGAAATGAACACTATGAGAAACGGTGATTTGATCAGCCCTCACCCTGACTGTTGATGAGCAACTTGATATGTTATCCCCCTTAGTATTTTTTTTTTTGTTTGCTCTACTTAATACTTTTGGTTGAATAATGTAATCAATACACAATTCTTCTTAAGTGCCGAAACTTAACTGAAAAGTGATCGCTGTTAAATGTAAGAGTGGGAATAAGAGAGGGAAGAGATGTGCAATTCGGGACATGCTCAAGCTGACTTACCTCAAACGGTAGAGTTAGAAACATACCAGGGGATTCCAATTCAATCCCATCAAGGTGGCAGGTACCAATGCCATCTCACTAGTCCCAGTGATCAATTTCTGTTCACAATTGATCATAATGATAGGACTAAGAACCAAAGGGATCACATAAACAAGAATAGTGTCTGCAAATGCTAGCTAATAGAATAAAAAAGGGAGAGAATGATCCAACATGGGAAGTGAGATACACAGCAGACCCATAGAATGGCAGATGTCCTAAACAGCACTCTGGCCTCAGAATCAGCCCTTAAGGCATGCGGATCCAGCTGAAAAGCCCATGAGACTATTTCAGGCATGGAAAGCCAAGACACTCTGGGGAAAAAAAAAAAAAAAAAAACTTAAATGAAAGATCTCCACGAGTGAGATCCCAGTGGAAAAAATGGGTCATCAGAGAAGGAGGTACCTTTCTCTGAAGGGAGGAGAGAACTTCCACTTTGACCATGGCCTTGTCTAAATATGATCAGAGTCGGTGAACTCAGGGGGCTTCCATAGCCTTGGCAACTCATGACAAGAGCCTAGGGTGATTACTGAGGCCATAAACAAGAATGTCAATTTGTTAAGTCAACAACAGGAGTCACTGTGCACTTACTCCTCATGTAGGATCTTTGTCCTTAGTGTGCTGTACATTGAGATGTAATGCTATAACTAGTACTCAAACAGTATTTTTCACTTTATGTTTCTGTGTGGGAGCAAACTGTTGAAATCTTTACTTAATGTATGCTAAACTGATCTTCTGTATATAAAGAGAATTGAAAATGAATCTTGATGTGAATGGAAGGGGAGAGGGAGTGGGAAAGGGGAGGGTTGCGGGTGGGAGGGACGTTATGGGGGGAAGCCATTGTAATCCATAAGCTGTACTTTGGAAATTTATATTCATTAAATAAAAGTTTGAAAGCAAAAAATAAATACATAAATAAAAATAAAAAATAAAATGTTTAAATAAAAATTAGTCAATATTAAGCAGCCTAAGAGTTAATTGTAAGTATGCAAACTATGTTCAAACTTACTGGGAGTAATTTTTCTTGTCAAGTGAAATAAAGTAACAGAACATATTTCAATAGTACAGCTATCAAAGAAGAATTTCTAGGACTTACTTCTTGGCTCTAAAATGCAATCAATGTAATTATATAACAAGCTATGATACCTATCATGATTACTCCCATGTTGTGTGGTTGGTATCACAATAAACAGACAATAACATGAACTCTATTCTGGAGAATATCATACGTCTTTCTAAATCCCAAGGAAATTTTACAGGTTGGATTTCTTGATAGTCTATGGCGAGTTTTACTTAGGTTGAAAATTGAGCCTTCCTGTTAAATTTATGTTTCTTATACTTTGTCAATAACCTCCTTAGGCCAACTTTCAAAAATCTGAATATTAGCATTAGTATCATTATTTTCTTCTCTAAAGATGAAATTACGTCAGTTTAATCCCATATTTTCCTATAATTTGTAACTGAGACTTTGCATATCACTAAATATGTTGTTAAACAGGTAACATATTACCTCATTAAACTCTCATGAAACTATGTGGAGCAGGGCTTATGTTTTCTAATGATTATACTGAGTCTCAGATATGTTAATAATCTGTCAGAACCACAATGATGAACATTGATTATTACAGTCGGCTTCATTCTTTTCATATGAAACCAAATTATTAAGTTATTTTAATAGTCATGATTTTTTCCCATGTTTTATAAAACAGAATCTTGTACTTGCATAATATCTAGGTGAGGACCCAACAGTAGTTCCCTGTGAATTGTCAAGGTGTTGGCTGGCAATGCATTTTTTATATACTTGAATTTAATTGAGTCTAAATCATGATGTACCCCATTTGAAGAGGGTTACTGCCATTCAGATTGGCTATCTTATGTAGGCTGTGAAATGATGAACCTGAAACAGAAATATTCATTCCTAGAAGACTTCATCATTATAAAGAGACATTACCATTGAAGATACAACTAAGGTCTTCAAATACATTATTTACTTATTGTCTTTAAAGATTTATTTATCTGTTTGAAAAACTTACTATTTTATTCCTTTTAGTATTTTTTTGTTCTACTTAATACCATTGGTTGAACTCTTTAATTAGCACACAAGTATTCTTAGGTGTTTAAATTTAACTGAAAGTGATCTCTGTTAAATATAAGAGTGGGAATAGAGAGGGAGCAGATGTACAGTTCGGCACATGCTCAATGGGACTTACCCCTAATGGTAGAGCTAGAAACATGCCAGAGGATTCCAATTCAATCCCATCAAGGTGGCATGTACCAATGCCATCTCACTAGTCCAAGTGATCACTTTCAGTTCACAATTGATCATAATGATAGGATTAAGAGTCAAAGGGATCACATAAACAAGACTAGTGTCTGCTAATACTGATAGAATTAAGAAGGAGAGAATGATCCAACATGGGAAGCGGGATATACAGCAGACTCATAGAATGGCAGATGTCCTAAACAGAACTCTAGCTTCAGTATCAGCCCTTAAGGCATTCATATCTGGCTGAAGAGCCTATGAGGGTTTCACAGGCATGGAAAGCCAAGACATTGTGGCAAAAAAATTGACCTAAATGAAAGGTCTCTGTGAGTGAGATACCAGCAGAGGGAATGGGCCATCAAAGGAGGTACCTTTCTCTGAAGGGAGGAGAGAACTTCCACTTTGACTATGACCTTGTCTAAATATGATCAGAGTCGGCGAACTCAAAAGGCCTCCATAGCCTTGGCAACTCATGACAAGAACCTAGGGAGATTACGATGCCATAAACAAGAGTGTCAATTGTTAAATCAACAATGGGAGTCACTGTGCACCTACTCCCCATGTAGGACCTCTGTCCTTAATGCGTTGTACTATGCGAATTAACAGTAAAACTACTCAAATATTACCCTACACTTTGTGGTCTGTGTGGGTGCAGTCTGTTGAAATCTTCACTTAGTATATACTAACATGATCTGCTGTATACAAAGATAATTGAAAATGAATCTTGATGAAGAATGGGATGGGAGAGGCAGTGGGAGCTGGGATGGTTGTGGGTGGGAGGGAGGTTATGGGGGGGAAATCTGCTATAATCCAAAAGTTGTACTTTGGAAATTTATATTTATTAAATAAAAGTTGGAGAAAAAGACTGATTTACTTATCTGTTTAAAAGGTAGAGACACAGAGACTAACAGTCAGAGACACATTCTTCTTTCCCCTGCTTCACTTCCCAGATGAACACAGCAGGCTCGACTGGACTAGGCTAAAGCCAGGAGACTGGAATCCCATCCAGGTCTCCAATAGATTGGCAGTAGCCCAACCACTTGGGCCACCATCTGCTGCTTTCCCAAGCGCATTGGCAGGGAGCTCAACTAGATGAGGAGCAACTGAGACTCAAATCAGTATTCTAATATGGAATGCAGACATCACAGGTGGTGTTTAAATGGTTGCACAACACTAGCCCCAGCAAATAAATTATTTAAAACACTAACTTTCAATCTAATAGCATAAAGTAAATGACAGCACTATCCAAGGGTTTTGTAGGAACAAAGTTGTGCCATATTAATTTTTATAATGTGTTTTTCAGATTCAATAATGTATTATCTTACAACATAGAAAAATTTTTAACTTGAAGGAAATTTAAAACTGCTTTTCTACCAAAAAGATATTATATATTACCAAAAGAATGAGCCCAAACATAAATCACAATCCTTCTTATTACATATGCACAACTTCAAATAGCAGATTTTCTTTTGAAGAAGCTTCAGTTTCATATGCATGTTTTGATTGTGCATAATGGGAAAAGATTACATGATGTATCTCTTCAATATTACATTTTTCTAACTGATAACCAAAGTACAGAAAAGAAGAAAGTAGAAAATTACCCCCAAAAAAGTTACAGCCATAATGGGTTCAGATGTGACGTGACATTAATCATGATATCACACAGGCAGACACACATGCCATTACTTAAATTATAGAGTAAGTGTAACTGAATAGGTTTTATAATCTAACTTTGTACTATTATTTCTAGTAAAATAGAGGAAACACAACTGTGCGTTCCCATAGTGAAACACACTACAAGTCATACTTCTCCTCTGGGAAAATCGGTTAATTTCACTTACTCAGAGTGGCAAAAAGTACCAACAGCTTCCTGCATAATATGCATACACCTGTGCAGTGGAGGCTGCTGATGTACAAGGCACAGCTCCCTGGATCATCAGCTACAGCTTAGTGGGCAGTTCATAAGCACACTGACCACTTCTCCCCTCCGCTTTGCAGCCTCAGCCTGCGCACCTCTCCACCAGTTCAGAAATGCCAAGGACTTAATGTATGGCAGGATTTGGGGGGCAGGAAGAACTTCAGCCAATTTGTAAGAACTCAGTTTTTCCATTTGACATTGGACAATTAGGAGGTTTGTTCTACACAGTAATCAGATAGTTCCCAGTGTTACTGAATGGTAATTGCTCATATATTAACATACACACCATTGATTTTTCTCCTTTCGAGGGCTAACATTCCCCATTCTCTCAATAGTGTTTCATGGCCTTTTCCTATATATAAACCACCTGTACTCAAGAACATCTCTCAGATTCTTAAGAAATCTCTAGTCATTTTTTTTAAATTTAGTTAAGAGGTAGAGTTACAGTCATAGAGAGGGAGAGACAGAAAGGTCTTCCATCCATTGATTCACACCCCAAATGGCCTCAACTGCCAGAGATGAGCCAAACCAAAGCCAGAAGCCAGGAGCCTTCTCCAGGTTTCCCACGTGGGTGCAGGGGCCCAAGCACTTGGGCCTTTTTCCACTGCCTTCCCAGGCCATAAGCAGAGAGCTGAATCTGAAGAGGAGCAGCTGGGACTCAAACCGGCACGGCTGGCGAAGGCCCAGCCCACTACGCCACAGTGCCAGCCCCAGTCATGCGTGTTTTTTAACTTAGTTCTTACTTTCCTATACTAGATAGCACCAACACATAGTTTTAAGACATTTTCAGGTATGGTAAAGATTGACAAGTAAAATTATTTTTATATAAATTTAAAATCTTCTCTTCCTTTGCAAGATGCAAGCAGGTCTCGTGGAGCAATCACAGAAGGGATTTTGTTTCTTTTATATAAAAGTATTGTGTTAATTATGACAGGATTATTTTGCAAAGACCTACTAACCTCGCATATATAAACTGAAAATGTTCAATTCTCACCTCTCATCAATTTTTAAGCTAACCCATCACATTTAGCAAAACACAAGTACCTGATTGGCTGTTGAGCACATTAACTGAAAAGTGCATTTAATATGTTTATCACAAAGATAAAAAATAAGTCAAGAAGTTCAAGCTCTTTCCAGTGAGACTGTCTACATCTGAAAGGGGAAAGGGCATATTCAAAAGTTCCACAGTAAGATATACAAAGGATTAAGCATATATTACATTTTGAAATAAAGGACTTTCTTCAAAGTATATTATCTGCCTTGTTTATAGATATTGGTATGGAAATAAGAGAAAAATTCTTCCAAATTTCATATCAAGTTATGATATCATGAATGAGAATTTATTACTCCTTTCCAAGTTTCCAAGGCGGTTTGCATCAACAGAAGGAAAAATGTAGTTAAGTTAAAATTTGGACAGTGTGTCATTTTGGAAATGATCTGTTATTGTCTTAAGATGTATGAATCATGTTTTAGAAATCAAGTCATAATAATTATAGAGTAATAATAATTGCTGCTAAGTTTTAGGGTGTCTCACTATAATCTAGGATTGTTCTAGAAGAATCTTTCAATCTTCACAAAAATTCTATGTTACTATTTTTGTAATTATTTCTCAGAGTAGGAAATTTCAGATTTGTAGATTACCAATTAACAAATTTGCTCAAGGTTGCAACATATAGCAAGTCCAGCTGATATTCAAGCCCAGGCCATCCTGCTCAATGCAACTACAATACTAGCCTTCTAATCTACTTAATCACTTAGTATGAATAATCAGTCTTCATTGTGATTTGGTTACTTTATCTGGACAAGAGCTCATTAGAAAGAATATACATTAGCCAAATCCTTTTCTTTTTCTAACTTCTACAGTTCTTTGAGTATTATTATTATTTATATACTTATGCAAGAGCAGAGTGGATTCAAATATTTACACTCCAACTATTACAAAATGTTAACAGCTCATTTTTTAAACCTCAAATATATAAGACTCTAGATCTATAGAAGACTCTAGATCTATGTGGAAGCTCTAAAATGCTTCACACTGTTAAGTTTGAACAATTTTATACTGTAATATTTATATCATTCCTTTCCCTTTTTGTCATTACAACACGAAATATTTTCTTTCAAAAAAGATTTACTTATTTATTTAAAACAGATAACAGCAGGGTAGAGGAGGGAGTTTGGGGGAGAAGGGATAGAAAGGTTTTACTTTCCCCAGTTTACTCTCCAAATGGCTGCAAAAGTCAGGGCTGGGGCAGTCCAAAACCAGGAACCAGAAATTCTATCCTGGTCTTCCATGTGGGTGCTGGGGTGCAAGTATTTGGGCCACCATCCGCCACTTTCCCAGGTACATTAACAGGGAGCTGGACCAGAAGCAAACCAGTCAGGACTCAACCTGGCACTCTGATAAGGGATGCTGGTGTTGCAACTGGCATCTTAACAGGCCGCACAATAATGCCAACCCCAATTTTAAGATATGGAACATAAAATAGCCCTTTATTTATGTTATTGTAAGAGAAGATTACTGTGATCAAACATAGTAAAATATGCTATGAATTTTAAGGTAATTCTAATTTCTCAGAATCTCAAAGGACAAAAAAATTTAAATATGGTATTGGAAACATCTAATATAATTTATCAAGTGTTTATTTCTCCAACTCACTCTCAAGAGTGACCTCGTTAGGTCCTGGTTATTGTCTGTAATATCCGCAGATTGGTTCCTCTCCTGGAGATTGGTCTCCATGCATTACATTATCCAGGCTCCATGCCTACCTCAATGGAAACCACCATTAGAACATCAAAAGATGGGAAGAATGAATGGTGGGGTTATTTATTAGCCCTCCCTCTCTCTCTCTACTCTCATTTTAAAAAGTTTTCTTGGATGTTCCTTTTTCTTTGGCTTTTTACCCACTGCTCCAATTTTCACATGACTCTAGTCATCATTTCCCTTTCTTTCCCACACAGGCATACTAAAGGATTCCTGCTGTTTGCCTGAAGTCTTCACTACCCCTCCTTGGATCTTCAACTCTGCTCCCCTCGATAAGTAATCCCATTTCTTTTCAGTTAAAATTAATGGTACCATCTATTACCTGTCAGGATCCTAATAAACACAGGTGCAAGGAGTGCCCACAGGACAAGTTCTAGAAGATGATTTCAGAATTGTGTTCTCATAATTGTGGAATACACAAGCAATCCTCCAGCACTGGCAACTTTACAGCACAAAGAGGTACCATAAAGATTAAGATTGTCTCCAGAGAAGAATAAGTATGGAGTGTTAATGAAGGGGAAAGTTTTAGGAGATCAAATGTCTACAGACTTTAGTTGGTATGGTGGCATTTGGAATTACAAAGATTGGGATGGGGTTGAAATAACAGCTGGGTATACACATGTACAGAGTTTCAACTCTAGCAACAGGCAAAACCCTCCAAGATTCTGGCACTAATGAAATAGCACTGTTCAGGAAAGTGTTGACTCAAAAGACTTGAGACAAGAAGACTGGGAAAGACATGAGGCTGAGAATTTGAGCTTCCAAATGCCCCTGGATCTTAACGTAGACAACCAGTATTTTCTTGTAGAAAAAAAAAAAAGAAAGAAAACAGGCAAACAAAACCAGAAGTTTTTAACACATCTCTTTAGTAAATTGCCTTAAAAGTAACATTGACTTTTCTCAGTCCCTATATCACAACTGATTGTCTTTATGATCAATAGCTAGAGTTAGCTCCTATAAATGAAAGGAAGTATTTTCTAGAGAAACTATTTCCAATTCAAAATTTGTCACTGGGTCTTGTCATGTGCAGAAGCATGATTCTGGAAGCACATATGGAATACATGTGTGTAAAGATCTATTTATACATGAAAGTTGTACAGAGATCTCCCATCTGCTGATTCATTCCTGTTGGCTGCAATGGCAGGGGCTAAGCCAGGTCAAAACCAGAGCCAGGAGCTTCATGTGGGTCTCCCACTTGGATGGCAGGGACCCAAACACTTGGTACATCTTCTGCTGCTTTACACAGGTCATTGGCAGGGAGCTGGATGGTAAAAGGAGCAGCTGGGACATGAACTGGTGCCCATATGGAACGCCGTCATTGCAGGCTGACGCTTTACATGCTACACCACAATGCTGACCCCCTGGAATACATCTGCGGGCTTATTAGACAAAGGAAGACAAAGCAGAAGATTGGATATGACTGAATTTATCAATACAGTTTTATGCATACAAAATTCAAGATTTAGTCAGGCACTTCAAGTTCTGAGGATGACAGTAACAACACAATAGCATAATTATCCAATTCTGGACCCTATGGTAGCCTACAGTCAATAGGCTGTGACGCCACATTGTCCCTTCAATGGTACAGAGCAGGGGTCAGAAGGCAAAGTTACAGTAAGGAGATAGATGGTCAGTACTTTAGGCTTTGGGGGCCAAATCTTTTTCTTCTTACTTTTGTCTTATTTCCTTTGTTCCCTCTCTGCCTCCTCCCTTTTTATGACCCTTTAAAGTGTAAAAACACTCTGGTATACAAACAAGACACCAGCTGGGTATTACCTATTGGCTGTAGCTTGCCTAGTCCTGTTCTACAGTATTCTACTCCCTTCTCCAAACTTCAAGGAAATCCATTCATGAAGAATATTGTGCTGTGTGTATCACCTCCAGCATGGAGACAAGAACTGGAGTTAGGCCTCTGAATAGAACTTCTTGATTGTGGGGAGCAACTGAGACTAGACTGAGTTACTGGAATTAAGACTTATTCTATGCATCTGCTCTCCCACAATATGGCGCTGGGGAGGAGTAAACTTCTACGCAGCTGCCTCTCACCAACTTGACTGATAAGCTGCAGGAGCTGATCCTGCTCCTGATTGGAGGAGAGCAGCGTGCTCGGCGTGTGGATAGCAGAGTTGGGATTGGTGGAAGAGGACTATAAAGGAGGACAGAGACAACATGCACAGGGAACATCTGAAGGAACACCAGAGCAGCCCCCGAGAGAGCCGGCCAGCAGTGTGCCACTCCTCTGCCGAAGCGGGGAAAGTGGCAGGGGGAGCCGCCCCTCCACGGAGGTGGAGGGGTCGGCAGCCAACCCGGGAAGGACCAGCAGCAAACCCGGGAAGGGCCGAGCAGACAAAAGAACAGTGCAGGGTCCTGTGTCGTTCCTCCGCGAATGGGGGAGCGACACTTGATGAAGTCTGGATTGCTAGATAATGAGTGGCAGCACTTAATCATTGGAGACAACATCAGTAATCAAAGTGTTATTCAGTGCCAAATTGTGGTGGTAGCTAATTGATCTGCGGGTCCTTAAGAACAAAATCTGAGTACAGCCTGTGAAGGTTCTTCATAAACAAAACCATTGTGAAGTTGAATGCAGAAACTGACAAGAATTGCCATAAGGGACATTCGGAGTCTTTAATTAGTTTGCAGGTGTCGGGGCCTTTGAGGGGAAGTCAAGTCCCTTAGAGAGAGGATTCTTTGTGCTGTTAAATATGTATATTATAAATCTTCAAGTCTTCTTCAGAGGAGCCTGCAGCCACGTGTAAGAGGGAAAGAGGAATATCCATATAGTATAATACCCAGGAATATATTCTAGTGAGTACTAGTGGGAGGTCTCAATTGACCAAAGTTCCCCCAAATACGAAATTCCACCATGGGACATTGGTAAGAGTGAGAATTCATGGAAGTCAGGTATAATAATAAATGACATTTTGCCTGGACTATATCTAATAATGGCTCCAACGGCACCAGGGGGATATCCTGTGGGTATTTTTCTAAGCCTGGAATGTATAATGACATGTATATCACTATATAATCATAAATGCCAACCCATAAAGGAATGAGGGATATTATGGCAAGAAGGGCAGAATCTCTGTTTCTCCCTCTCTGTAAATCTGCCTTTCAAATAATTAAATCTTAAAAAAAAATGTGGGGGAGAGGGCTTGCCAGCACCATGGCACAGCAGGTAAGGACTTTACAGGCGCTGGTTTGAGCCTCAGCTGCTCTAGTTCTGATCCAGCTCCCTGCTTATGCACCTGAGAAAGCAGCAGCAGCAGCAAATGGCACAGGTACTTGTGCCCCTGGACACACATGGGAGATCCAGAAGAAGCTCCTGGCTTTAGATTGGCCTAGCCCAGCTGTTGTGGCCATTTAGGGAGTGAACCAGCAGGTGGAAGATCTAACTCTGCCTTTCAAATAAATAAATTTTAAAAAAATGAAGAGGAAAGACAGAAAAAGAAAGCAAAATATTACATTCCTGAGAATTACAAATTTGTGCCACCAACAAACACTCAAAAGATGTAATAGGGATTATTTCTTTTCAGTTCTGTTTAACTCACCAGTTTGTCAGGACAAAAACCTTAAGATTTATAAGACTCAATTTTTATAAACATAATTAAGTGTTGATACTAACTGCTGTTCAACCCATTATATCTTTACTTGAGAAAAATCTATCAGCCCATGGAAACTAGGAACAGATATTGATCAAGTAATCACTTTTTGATTTAATATTAAAGGCAAGAAGTTTTTCTTGTCAGGGACAGAAGTAATGCATCACTGACTATATTCAAAGCTACCACTTCCTGTCATAATAGAATCTGTAGAAATGTTAATCATATTGATATGCAGTAAAATACATTTTGTATTACATATAAGATATATAACTGATAATATTAGCTAAACTTGCTATTAAGGAATGAGCAAATATCCTAGATGTTCTAATATGAGGGTAACTCAAAAAGTTCACAGAGGGGCAGGTACACAGACTAGCAGTTAAGATGCCTGCACGCCACATCAGCATGCATGGGTTTCAGTCCCAGATCCAACTCTCAACTCCAGGCTCCTGCTAATGAAGATCCTGGCAGGCAGGGGTGCTGGCTTAAGTAACTGGATTCCTGTCAGTCATGTGGGAGACCTGGACTGAGGGAGACCTAGCCTCAGCCATTGCAGGTATTTGGGAAGTGAACCTACTGTTGTGTTGTTCTCTCAAATAATAATAATAAAAAGTACTCATGGAAAAAGTGAACTAGATGATGTTTATTTTACTGCAAAAATCTATGCATATTTTTCCATAATATAAATTTCCATGAACTTTTTGAACACAATCCATATACATGGGTTTCAAGATTTTTTGCACCTGCATAGCTTATCTTTTTATGTATTTTTCATGAACATTTTGAAGTATGTTTTTATGATGCATTTGTGCAGGTGTATAAAGGATGAATCAGGTTGAATTTCAGAAGCCTGAAAACTTTCAAGGCATACAGTGCTTTAAGGTGTGCCAGGATTCCTCTGTGTGCTAAAACATGTTGCTAAATCCCACCACCTGATGGGCCTTTTTGCATGTTGGAGAAACAGACATTTGGGTTATTCTGACTTATATATCAGGTAACTAACTGGTAGGGATTTTACTTTAGAGTAGGACCCAGAAAAGGAAAGGGCGCCACCACACAGACTAAAATGCAAACCACCCTGTCACTTGAGCTTTGCAGTAGCATCATAATGCTTGACTGAGTTCATGGCAACTTTCAGTAGAGCTCCACAGCACAGACTCCTAAGACTTGGAGCAGGATTATTTTGCCACTTATTCTTTTCCACTTGAAAATTCACGTGTGAGATATTAATAGAGGTACTGGTAGAGAATATCTGTTTATACGATATTATGTGTTTGGAGAGTCTCCATGACCATAAATAGACTGCTGTGCTATGATCCATCAATTATAAATTTCATTGTGAGATACCAGATTCCATTGAGAAATGGATACAATATATACAAAACCAGACTTAGCCAGGTCTAAATGAGACCAGTACCATGAGCATGTGCTTCAAACTTTTGTGACACCAAATCTTATTGCTTTGCTAGTTCTCCATACATACCTATAGCTTCATGGGGGAATTATCTAACCTGCGGGCAGAGGGCAAAGCTTTACCCTCCATGCCACAGTGCTGGCCCCAGGGGACCAACATTTTTGTTTGTTTGTTTTCTTTTTTTATTTTAACTTTTATTTAATGAATATAAATTTCCAAAGTACAGCTTATGGATTACAATGGCTTCCCCCACATAACATCACTCCCACCCACAACCCTCCCCTTTCCCACTCCCTCTCCCCTTCCATTCGCATCAAGATTCATTTTTGATTCTCTTTATATACAGAAGATCAGTTTAGCATACATTAAGTAAAGATTTCAACAGTTTGCTCCCACACAGAAACATAAAGTGAAAAATACTGTTTGAGTACTAGTTATAGCATTAAATCTCAATGTACAGCACACTAAGGACAGAGATCCTACATGAGGAGTAAGTGCACAGTGACTCCTGTTGTTGACTTAACAAATTGACACTCTTGTTTATGGCCTCAGTAATCACCCTAGGCTCTTGTCATGAGTTGCCAAGGCTATGGAAGCCCCCTGAGTTCACTGACTCTGATCATATTTAGACAAGGCCATGGTCAAAGTGGAAGTTCTCTCCTCCCTTCAGAGAAAGGTACCTCCTTCTTTGATGACCCATTCTTTCCACTGGGATCTCACTCGAGGAGATCTTTCATTTAGGTTTTTTTTTTTTTTTCCCCAGAGTGTCTTGGCTTTCCATGCCTGAAATAGTCTCATGGGCTTTTCAGCCAGATCCGCATGCCTTAAGGGCTGATTCTGAGGCCAGGTGCTGTTTAGGACATTTGCCATTCTATGGGTCTGCTGTGTATCTCACTTCCCATGTTGGATCATTCTCTCCCTTTTTGATTCTATCAGCTAGTATTTGGAGACACAATTCTTGTTTATGTGATCCCTTTGGTTCTTAGTCCTATCATTATGATCAATTGTGAACAGAAATTGGTCACTGGGACTAGTGAGATGGCTGGTCAGTCTCCCAATTTTTAACCAATAGTTATTTTGTTAAGTTTCTATAACAAACAACAGTATCTGTTCTTCATAGCTCGTGGTCTATGGTCCTTTGTCTCTTGTGGCTGGATGGGTACATTTGTCTAATTCTGACAGTTCACATTACAAATTTTTTCTCAAAGATATAAGCCATATTAGCCAATACCAATTTCATCAGTAATAAAGGCAATATCTGAGTTCCCTTTAGTTTATTCTTTCTTTTTCCATATTTTCTTATTTTTAATAAAGCTTTAAAAGCAGAGTAAGATAGAAAGGGAAGGAGAGAGAGAGAGAGAGAGAGAGAGAGAGGAGAGAGAGAAGCTTCCATCTGTTGATCCACTATCCAAATGGCCACAACGAATGAGAGTGTGGGGGTGTCAGGCTGAAGCCAGGAGCCTGGAACTCTATCTGGGTCTCCCACATGAGTGGCAGGCTCCCAAGCACTTGAGCCATCTTCCACTTCTTTCCCAGGAGCATTTGCAGGAAGTTGTATTGGAAGTTGAGCAGCCGGGACTTGAACCAGAAGTCATACATGATGCCCAGCCTTGCAGGTGGTGGCCTAACCCACTGTGCCACAACACCAGTGTTTGCCATATTTACTTTCTTTTTAAAATTTATTTGAAATGCAGAGTTAGAGAGAGGGATAGACAGAGCGATCCATCTGCCAGTTCACTATCCAACTGGCCACAATGGTCAAGGCTAACACAGGTGGAAGCCAGGAGTTAGGAATAGCATCTGGGTCTCCCGTGTGGGTGGAGGAGACCTGAAGATTTGAGCCATCTTCTGCTGCCTTCTCAGGCACATTATCACTGAGCTGGATCAGCAGTGGAGCAGCCAGGTCTTGAAGCAGTTCCCATATGGGATGCTGGCATTGCAGGTGGCAGCTTAACCCACTGCACTACAATGCTAGCCTCCATATTTCTTAACATTACTTGATAACTCGAGCATTAGAGAGGGGTATTCACTGCTCCATTCTCATTCCAATTTCCATACAAGTCCTTAATTCTTTTACTGAAAAGTAAATTAATTTGATTACATTTCAAAGTCTTATTTGCTGAAATCCCATTCAATAGTGATAACATACAAAATATATTCACATGAATATCATGGCGTATTTTGAGACTATTAATAGTACTAACATTTTGGGAAAAGTATTTTAACTCAATTTAATTCAAAATCAAAATTTTACACTAGAAAAGTTTTTCCTTTTTTTTTTTTTTTTTTTTTGACAGGCAGAGTGGACAGTGAGAGAGAGAGACAGAGAGAAAGGTCTTCCTTTGCCGTTGGTTCACCCTCCAATGGCCGCTGCGGCGGTGCACTGCGCTGATCTGAAGCCAGGAGCCAGGTGCTTCCCCTGGTCTCCCATGCGGGTGCAGGGCCCAAGCACCTGGGCCATCCTCCACTGCCCTCCCGGGCCACAGCAGAGAGCTGGCCTGGAAGAGGGGCAACCGGGACAGAATCCAGCGCCCCGACCGGGACTAGAACCTGGTGTACCGGCGCCGCAAGGCGGAGGACTAGCCTATTGAGCCGCAGCGCCGGCTAGAAAAGTTTTAAACTAGAAGTTGATACTTTCCCAGTCACAACAATATTAAACCACAGAGTTTTACTTAAATTTACATCTTTTAACTCTGGTTTCAGTGTCAAATAATACAGACATGGGTCGCACTGTTGTGTGGCAGGTAAAGCTGCCCCTGCAGTGCCAGCATCCTATATGGGCACCAGCTGGAATCCCGGCTGCTCCACTTCCGATCCAGCTCTCTGTTGTGGCCTGGGAAAGCAGTAGAAGATGGCCCAAGTGCTAGGACCCCTGCACCCATATGGGAGACCCAGAAGAAGCTCCTGGCTCCTGGCTTTGGATTGGGCAGCTTCAGTCATTGATGCCAACTCGGAAGTGAATCAGCGGATGGAAGACCTCTATCTCTCTCTCTCTCGAACTCTAACTATAACTCTGACTCTGACTCTGACTCTCAAATAAATTAATAATTTGTTTTTAAAAAATGCAGACAATATTACTGATAAAATAAAGCAAAATTTGCATCCCTTCCTTAGGGCTCCCTAGAGATGACAGTATATGTCAACAGATCAGCTTATTTTCAGTTACACTAGCAAATCTAATTTTGAAGTCTTATTTATGAGCAAAAGAAAAATGTGTTGGCATTTCCTTGTTTCTTTGTTTTCCATCACTCCCCAATTTGTGCTCTTCTTTCCAGCTCTCAAGATGGTAGCCGTGGTTTAATAAAGACAGAGAGTAAGACTGAACTTGACTTGGGATGATTTTCCTTCCTTTCTTTCATGAACTTCAGGCAGATTTAATTGCTCAAATGAATGCTTTTTAACCTCTGTTACGAAAGCACATAAACCAAAGATGTGATGTATACACTCCACACCTTCTAATTCTAAAATGGTAACTTGCAATTTAATTACATTGGCAAGCATGTGATTATTCCTTTGACACTGAAGTCTTTCAAGCATTGTTATATGCAAAATTCTACATGGCATCGTATTATGAATACACAGCTGATTAAGATCACACCTTTAGGAAAACATTCTGCAGGAATACTGCACCACGATTCACACCCTACTGGGGTTCTTAGTATCTTAGAAAAACAAGATACTAGAAAATATGTGTACACTGAAAGAATAGGATGGATTTCTACTTATTTGACTCAAGAAAAACCAGCAAGAAAGTAGCCTCCCGAGGTCTGCATCCGCTGCAGCTTTTCTTGGTAAGAAAGGAAGCAGCAGACCTGCAGAGTCTGTCTCTTGCCAGCCGCAGAAGCTCCCCAAGGCCTCCTGGGGCCTGTGTGCGGGGTAAACAGAACTTCTGGGTAGGGCTCACAGCACAGCAAGTGATCAAAGCACCAAGCAGTTCTAGAACCATTCTGCACTCTGTCACAGAAGTCAATAACAACTCCATTACTCCCATATCAACTCCATCCCCTTCTGGAAATGCGGTGAAGGGCCTGCCTGCATCGGATCCTCCTTTGGGAGCTCATTAGAGTCTGACTGTTCTGGAACTGAGGTCCAGGAAAGGATAATCATGTAACTAAGCACCTGGAAAATTCTTAAGTCTGTTAATCTGGAGAATCACTATAGAGTTTTTTTTTTTTAAATTCTGATAATATTTCTTATGCTACAGTTTATTATTATAGCCATAATTCCTTTTTTCATTGATATAAAGAAAATGCAGATTTTAGTCTTTCTTATGGCAAAAAAATTCCAAATGGCCTATAATATTATTTGTTAAGGAACTGAATGTGAATGATTCCATTCAATAAAGTCATTAACTTGGTCAAAATCTTAATTCAGTAAAATGATTGTCAGTTAAGGGCCAAAATGCCTACTGACAAATAGGGGACACAATATTTGAAATTATGTTTCTAAAATTTGTATTGCAATTCTGAAGTGAATGTTGTATTAATGAGGCTTATCCAAAGCTATAAAAAGTGTATATTAGTACATGATGTTTTCTGAGGTTATTTTATGACATTGATTAAATAAAAGTAATTTTAAGAGTATTCAATTTTATGCTTTTACAAAGATTTTTTTTTTACTATTCAATTCCCACATTTTAGATTTCATATTAAAAAAACTAATTCAGAACTCAGGCAGTAACCTGGTTACAAAAGCCAAATTTTATATAATTAATGCTGAATTATTTTACCTATGCTTGATACTTTGTACAATATTGAATACTAAACTCCTTTTTGAGCTGAGATAAGAAAGTATTGGAAATTTTATTAATATTTGACAGTACCACTTGACATTTTCATTAATATTTGTTTTCATTAATACATGACATTTGAAAGTATAATAAGATCTATATATAAGTTTCATAAAAATTTGAATGCCCAAAGAAATAGTATTTCAGAATATGAAGAATCAGAAAGAAATATTACAGTTGTTTATATTTTTCTTTTCTTCCATTAAAATGTGGGGGACATTCTTAATCCAAAACTGAAGCTCTACACAATATGACTGTATTAAAAATGGAATACTGTCAAGAATACATGAAAAATGAATGTTTTAAATTTATTCTTAATTTTAGCAATCCATTTGTTGAATCTATTATTTACATTTAAATAATACATTTAAATAGCTATCCAAATATAGTTTCCATACATAAAAACATTTTGTCTGAATTTGTAAATATAAAATGGTATGTAGTTTACCACTTGACTTGAGGATATGACTATGTTAATGTAATTTACAATTATAATCAAAATAGGAAGTAATAGGCATTTAAAATAGAGATAAATTAATAGATACACAAATGAATAATGAGACAAACTACAGCTGATTCTTTGAAAATTCTTAATACTTAAACTCATTTGGATTTAATGGTACAATCTTCCTATGTTTCTGTTACCATCGTAGACTAATATTTTTATAGTTTTTACTCATCATTTGGATTTTTCATATCAGTTATTTTTGAAATCCAAAGGGATGGTTTACTAAAATCATCCATATTAAAGATACATAAAATCAATTCCTTATACTTAAAAATTATGCCTTTATGTTTATCTAATAATCATTTAATGATTTTTTTTTAAAGATTTTATTTATTTGACGGTAGAGTTACAGCCAATGAGAGAGAGAGAAAGAGAGAGAGAGAAAGGTCTTCCTTCCTTTGGTTCACTCCCCAAATGGTCGCAACGGCCGGAGCTGCTTTAATCCAAAGCCAGGAGCCAGGAGTTTCCTCCTGGTCTCCCACATGGGCACAGGGGCCTCTACTGACTTCCCGGGCCACAGCAGAGAGCTGGACTCAAAGAGGCACAACTGGGACTAGAACCAGCGCCTATATGGGATGCTGGTGCCACAGGTGCAGGATTAACCTAGTGCGCCATGGTGCCGGCCATTTAATGATTTTTGAAAATCAATTGTTCAGATTTTAAGAGATAAAAAGACTATAAAGCATAATTCATGCCCTAAAGGGATCAAGATCATAAAAAGGAAGCAAACTTACATGGAATTACTTTAACACAACATAGTTTACTTTCACTAGGACCTGAGCTTGAAGAATCTTCTAATCTCATTTAACCAAGGATTAGAATATAAATATTGTCTTGGAAGTAAAGTGTCAATAAAAACTTTGCACCATAAAATGAAGGACTGACTATAAATCAGAATGATCTAAATTTTACATAATGCCTGTGTTTGGCAAATGTACCTGTGCTTTTAGGATCTGACATTTGAAACACTGAAAATATATCAAGAATGAATGCATAAATTACATGAAAATTACAAAGCCATAAACACAATATGAGCTCTTATATACACAAACTCATACAACTCAAGACAAATATTATCAGTACTCATTTCTGAGTGGAGATCCATGGTAAATTATAATTTTATTTTTATATTATTCTATGTTCTTCAAATACTCTATAATGCACATATACTACTCTTATAAGATGGTAATCTTAATTATGTCATATAGTTCCACACAGGGCAAACCAGCACAGTCCACCTGAAATTTTATCATTAGGAGAAGAGTCACAATAATTTCCTTCCAGTGTTACAGAGTAATAGTATTGACCTTTCAAAAGCAGTGCAATAATACTTGTACATCTAAGTCAGTCGTCTTTCTCAGAATATCTTCTTATCTTTGAGGCATCAAGACCAAATAGAGATTTAATGGAGTCACACAGCATCCAGTACTAAGACAAGTTCATGGATAGTAAATCATTTCAGCAGCTGTCCTGACTCCATCACTTAAAAGCTTTCAACTTTGGTTAAGTGACTTTCTATACTCCATTAGTTACCTGAAAAAAATGGAGGGGTGAGTGTTGTGGAACATCAGGTTAAGCTTCCATACAGAATGCCCACATCCTATATCAAAGTGCCTGGTTCAAGTCTCAGTTACTCTGCTTTCAATCAAGCTTCCTGCTAATACACCCTGGGCAGCAGGTGATGGCCCAAGTGGTTGAATCCCTGCCACCCATGTGGGAGACCCAGATTAAGATCCTGGCTCCTGGCTTCATCCTGGCCCAGCCCAGTTATGGCAGGCATTTGGAGAGCGAATTGCTTGATGGAAGATATCTCCCCCTGTCCTTTTTTGTACTGCCTTACAAATAAAAATGAATAAATAAACCTAGAAAATAAAGATCTCGATCACTAATTCCTAGAGGTAAAATAGGAAACCTGTAAAACTGGCTTAGGGCCTGGTACCCAGCAGTTACTGACAATGTACAGCAGTGATGATGGCACGACTGATGCTACTTATAATAAAGGTTACCTAAATGCTGTGTACACCTACTATGGACGAAAGACCATTCTGCTATCTCACAAACTTTAATTATTTTAACCTCATAACAATCTTGCACTCTAGTTATTCTCGTTTTGCACTCATGCTAAATAAGCACTATAAAAATCAGTACCTTGCTGCAGTCCATGTATTTGCACTAGTATGACTTGTCACTACAGCAGTGGCCAGTACCACTGTTGACAAGGATTACTGAACCAGTAAAACCACTGATTGTGAATAAACAATGGGACTTTGCCATCTTCCTTGGTAATAAAAACAACCGTGACTTCCACAGACATGTTATAATAATGAAAAGGTATATATCTTGCCAAGATGACTACCCAAAGGGAACATCGATGTGTTCCTCATAGTTTATAAAAGGTTATTTTTTTCTGAGTTACATCCAGTTTTTGTTAGCTAGACCGATGGTGTAGCAATGGCTCATGGCTATGGTCCTGTCTGCGACCTTCATGCTGTAGTATGCTGGATCTACCTGCCTTTAAAAATCTGCAAGACCACAAGTTTAGCGACTTTAAAGTGACACAAATTTATCTTACAGTTTCTGGAAGCCAGAAGTTTGAAATGGGTTTCACTGGTATAACTCATGATACTGGCAGAGCGACTCCCCAGGAGGCGCTGGGGACGCATCTACTTAACGCGCATTTTCCGGCTCCTCCAAGCCATCCTCGCTCTTGACTCACGCTTGGCCTCATGCCTCCTTCTTCAAGCCTTTGGATGTTACACGCCACCATTTCTGCGGTACCTGTGCCTCTTTTTTCCGCTTAAAGTGGACGCTGGTGAATCTATCAGACCCACCCGAACAACTAGTGATGCTTGCCTCATGGCCAGGTGAGCTGATGAACAGCCATAATCCCTTCTGCAACCTTAATTTCCCTTTGCAGATAACTTGACATAATCAAAGGTTCAGGGGTCAGGACATGAGTGTTTGGGTAGGAATGTTATTTTGTCCACCAAAACGTCTGAATGCCACTTTCCTCTCTAGCTCTTTCTCTCACCTAGAGTCCTCTCAAGCAAACAGAGAGGTTGCAGTGTAGGATCTGCTGTTTTCACCCAGTGTTTGTAGCATCACTCTGATTAAACAGCTCAGATGATTGTTGTTTAGGTTACTCATTCAGTCAAAGCACATGGTGTATTAGAAGAACTTTCTAAGAGTCAGGTAGTGGGGGGTTGAAAATTCCTTAGAGGGTGCAAAGACAGAAGCACATTAGCCCTGCATCCTCAAAGTATTCTTTATGACTGGCATTTTACAATATGTTTTCATGACATATGTATCACAGCTTTGACCATTTATGTAAACTAATGATATCACTAAAGACTCTGGTTTTCTACATAACATTGCAGGCATTTTGTTTTCTGTTATTTCATTGGCCTCCAAAGATCTACAAAGCTGTAAAACTTTCTAAATTTCTTACTATTATCAAAGGGGAACTCTTGTCTGTTTCAGCCCTTGTAAAGAAGGTTTTTATGTTAATCCACAAACAGGTAACAATAGCCTCTTTTATGCAGCATATTTTTCCTATTAAAATAATTACAATAATACTCCTGTACATATTACAAAAACAGAAACGTCCACATAGGAAGAATTTCTGATATGGATGTAGATAATATATTTCTGTAAAAATGAAATGAGTTTATTTCAGAGAGACATATAGTGGATAAGAGGCCAGACTTTGGTGCCCTGGATTTGAATTCAAGCTAAAATAGTGATTATCTACAAGGCCTGAAGCTAATAATTAACTGTTCAGTGCCTGGATTCCCCAAGTGGCTAACACCACCTGTGAAACTTGTTGCTGTGAGAATTAAGGAAGATAAAGTTTGCAGAGCAATTATCATAATGCCAAGCACCTGTAAGTGCTAAATAGTTCATTTTCAAACTCCTGGAAGGTGAAATGTTCTTTGGGTAAACAATATTAGCCAGTGGGTCACGTGCAAACTCCTGTGGTAAGGAATAATAGAAAATCAGCCCCTCTAGAATGCTTCCCAATTCTGGCTTTCACCAGTGCAGTGTCTGAGTTTGGAGAGCTTTTGACTTCAGGAATTCCAACACTTTCAAAAGCTATGAGCCAAGGGAATATGCCCAGAGTCTCTCCCTACTTCTAATCATTTCAAAATCATTTTATTTTCAATCTGTTTGTATGGTTGCCTTCTATCTATGGTATTTGGCAATGGCTTCTCATTTCTGGTAGTGAAATGAAATGAGAACAGTAGAATACTCAAAAATTGAGGAAGGTCTTGTGGGAATAACACATTTGCAAAGCACTGTCTCAAGGGACTGCACTCATGACTGCCTTCTGAAATGAGTGGTGAGTTTCTGGAGCAGCAGTTATGTGTCAGGAGTCACCCCCAATAGGTAGTGAAAACACTCAACTTTTGCTCACCCCGACTAACTAGTTCTTATAAACTGAATTATTCAGACCTTGGCAAGCTTACCATTTTTGAGTCATCTGATGTTGTTAGGGTGAAAATAAAATTAAGTAGAGCTATTCAGCTTTCTCATCCCTAGGTCACATAAATATAGTCCATGAGAGTGGAAGCCTTTTTGTATATCCATTGAACCTGGCAGAGTAGCTCTATACTAGCCAGTTGGAGAACAAATGAATGAAGAATAATTACCCTTGCACAAAATTATGGAGGCTTCAGGACACTTTATCACCCAACATCCTCACTTCTAAAAGCCTAATCAAAGCTATATTCATTTCTGCAGTGTTTTTCTTTTAAGAAAAAAATCTATTAAATTGCTATTTTGAACAAAGTATTGTCATAAGTAATTAATGTGATTATTACAATAGGTAAGGCCTCCTGGGTATCAGACAAGTTCCACAGCTTCCAAAAGACTAAGATTAGTGACAGAGCTAGAACTTGCTCCTGTGCTTGTTCAACTTCAAATCCAGTGCTATGAAAAGTGTTTCTATGCTAATAAGAACAATTTAGTCTTTCCTGAGATTAATAATAATAGTCTCATATGGAGGATTATCTATTCTTTTACCCAAAAAATCATTGTGGATTTTTTAAAATTTCTTATGCTTTTTAAATATTGTATAATAAATTTATATAGGGAAAGAGCAAAATTGAAACATTTACTAATAAGACCTCACCAAATAACCATACAAATGTAACCTTAAGGTGCATATGCAAACATTAAATTTATTAAAGCTACAAAGCTGAAGAGGTAAACAGAAAACTTAAAACTAGAAAGTATGGGCACAGTGTTTTTTTTCCTACCTTTTTCACCTTGTTACATAGTTTCAATTATGTTCATGTTTTATCTTAGAGAAATAAATAATGTGTGTTAATCTTCCAGATACACAGAGAGGATATTAAATTTCATTTGCTTTTAGATCCTAATTATACTTTTTTCTGTTTTAAATTGGTAAATATTCTGCTATATTAAAAGGTTACAGAAATCTTGGTACAAATAACTAAAGTACTTCTTATCAGATTAAAAGTTAATTTAATATTGAGAAATACCTTAATATTAACTTTGTATTAAAGGCTCCATGAATTTTTAAGATTTTTCCCCATAACAAAGGAAGATCTTCTGTAAACTAGTTTGAAAATAGATGCCCAAAGCTAGGGTGGTCATCCAAGAGTAGATAAGAGAACTCTGGAGATACTCAGAAGTGTGGCTTTCAGAACACCCTAGAAACAAAACAATCTGAAATGTCTCCAGTTCTATTTGTCCATGAACTTAATTAGCCACTCAAATGACACTCTTTGTACCAACTAATAAGCCAGTATCTATTTATGTGCTTATCTCTACTGCACTAAGGACAGAGGATACCCTTTCCTATAAAGAGCATCCAATCTATGAAATTGATAAAAGTCATTGCCATATTAATTTTGTTTTTGACATGGCCTGTTAAGTCAGCCTAAAAGATGTAAAAGCCATTTTCTGTTTAAATTACTTGCATTTATATCAGTTACTATTGTTTTAAGCAGAAAAAATATTTCAACATTGATTTGATTGGATGATTTTTAACAGTCTACATGTTTGTTTTAGAAATGTTCTTCACTGACAAACATTTCTCACATGGAAATAATTAGTTTTGAGGCATTGTTGTTAAATTGCTCTTAATTTCAGAGTGTTATTATGAATAAAATCCCAATATTTAAACAGAGTGTGTTGCATAGGTTATATCATCATTGACTTGGTATCAGCTCACAGAATCCAACATGAATACCTGTACAATCAATTGATCAGTTTAAATGCACACATGCTTTTTAAAATATCAGCTACATATTCAGACACAAAATTTTCTTATATTTATCATTCCCTTTTCACTTTCCTAGTTTTACTTCATTCCTATACTTTACTTTTCCTAAAGCGAATCACTTTCTGATTTCCTCTTATCTCCTGTAGCACATCCCACCATCATCCCACACAAATAACTGGAATCAATCATAAGGGTATTAAAAGACGTAATAATTGGGGCCGGTGCTGCGGCTCACTAGGCTAATCCTCCGCCTTGTAGCGCCGGCACACCGGGTTCTAGTCCCAGTCGGGGCGCCGGATTCTGTCCCGGTTGCCCCTCTTCCAGGCCAGCTCTCTGCTGTGGCCCGGGAGTGCAGTGGAGGATGGCCCAGGTACTTGGGTCCTGCACCCCATGGGAGACCAGGAGAAGCACCTGGCTACTGCCTTTGGATCAACGTGGTGCACTGGCCACAGCACACCGGCCGCAGTGGCCATTGGAGGGTGAACCAACAGCAAAGGAAGACCTTTCTCTCTGTCTCTCTCTCTCTGTCCACTCTGCCTGTCAAAAAAAAAAAAAAAAAATTGTATGTCCATCAGTGCCATTTCCCCTATTCTGTAACTCTAAAGTTTCTATTCCTATTTCAAGTTCTCCTTTATCTCACTCATTCAAAGCGTGGCTATCTGCCAAAGATCGGAACTTTGTTTCCAATATGATGTGCACAGCACTAGAGAAAAGTAAGCACGGTGCCATTGATCTTCTTGTGAGAGAACAATTATCTCAACAACTTTGTGGAGAACAATTATCTCAACAACTTTGTGAGAGAACAATTATCTCAACAACTACCTGCTGTATCATAGAGCTGATACATTTGCAAAGGAACTTATGTCTCTACCAGGGCTGAGATAACAACATCCCATAGCTAGTTGTATTCGTGAAACAATGAATTTGTAGTACGCGGATTTGTACTATAAAGAAATACCTGAAGAAATTAAATTCATGAGAAAAGGGCTTTCAGCTCACAGTCTTGGGATGTTCAGGTCCAAGACTGGGTGGCCCACTGGTTTGGCCTCTGGTGAGGGCGGCAAATGGAAATGTTGGAGGAATAAAGGATTGCATGATGAAACAGGAAGCAGAAAGAGAACGGCTGACTAGGCCCACTCCTGAACACCATAATTTGATTAAGTGTCCTACCTCTTAGTACCATTACTTAATGACTTTGGGATGTAAAGCCATGCATGAGTTCAAGAGCCAAGTCACTGTCACACCATAGTAGAAGTAGAGAGAATTCTGCAGTTAAGGAATTTCTCAAACCAAAAGAATATTCAAATATGCATATTCACCACTAACACCTTTTCCAAGAAACATATATGCTGCAGAAAACAGTTTAGGCCAAAAAGTACCCAAAGAATAAAGGCATGAAAGTGTGAGTTCAAGTATTGCAGCTGTTGACTATCAGGTAAGAAAAGTATGAGTCACTCCTTGTACTGATGCCTTTGGCCACACACCTACTCACCCAGCGACAGCCATGTCAACTATCAATTACCGAAACTCGATGATTACCACATATTCTTTCATGTTTTGCCAACTGAAAAACATAAGTTATAGAGATGACTCGTGATGGCATTATCTAAGGTCTTACAACTAGTAAATGATGATTCTATTACAGACACCAGATCAGAAAATGACTCTGAGAGATCATAAAGTAATGAAATACTATCTATCAATACAGCAGACATGTCATGAATTCTCTAGATTTTCCTGAGGAAAAGCAGAAACATAATGTTTGTTAATTACTTTTATCACAGTAGGTGGGTCCTCATAAAAGAAATAGGAGAGCTATCCCTTTCTTCTTCCCATAATTATGCTTCCTAATTAACTAAAACTTTTTTTGAGGAATATTTCTATTATTCTGTGAACATCAAAGATCTAAGGGAGACACTATATACTTTATCAATTCATACCCTATAGGCAAAAAATTACTTCAGAAATCCTTTAAACAACTTGAATATATCACTAAAGCTTTGCCTATACAACTATATATGATACTCCGTTTACTTGTTTGATAACATCTGAAATGTCTTTATTTCAAAAGCCATTGAGAATCTTAGAGTCAACTCCACTATAATCTACTCATTTTGTGTGTGATGTTTTAATTTTTGTTTCAGTCTGGAAGAGAATGATATATGATACAGTTATGGACTACATCTCCTTCAAGAAATAAAGACGTGAAAAATTAGCTGCATCCTTATTAAAATTATGTATAAATGGAATTAAATTTTCAAAATTACTAACTTTTCTTTGCTCATTAACTATTTTCTCTGGAGACAGCACACAATTTCACATGTAATACCACGTAATTTGTTTTCCTAACAGATCATAAATCTCATCAAGCTCAATTTATATTCAATACTTAGACACATGTGTTTGAGAAATTATAGTGTTCAACATAACAATGGGGAAAATTAATCAGAAAATATGAAAAAACAATTCTATAGGGTTCTTTTTCCTAAGATTCATATGAAATTGACACCAAAAGTACAACAAATGAATCATACATATTCCTTCTAATAAAAGTGAGATTTGAACACTATTTCATGAGCAAAATATTTGCCATTTAATAAGCATCTGCTATGCATGCTTTCTAGAATACATATGAAAACACATTTTCATCATGATGCCTTATAAAATATGTGTGCTATTCATTTCGGATATAAAGAAATCAGATTTTAGAGAACTTTAGTAGCTTGTCCAAAAATCATAGAATAAGCAAGTAACATCTCATACTTGAATATAGATATCAGTATTATAATCCCACAAATGAAAACAAAATTGAAGCTTTAATTATCTTCAAAAACCAGTTAAGTTGGGGCTGGTATTGTGGTGTAGCAGGTAAGGTCATCGCCTACAACGCTGGCATCCAGTCCCAGCTATTCCACTTCCCGTCCAGCTCCCTGCTAATGTGCCTTGGCAAGCATCTGATGATGGCCCAAGTGCTGGGGCAAGTGCTTGGGTCCCTGCACCCATGTGGGATAACTGGATTAAACTCCTGGCTCCCAGCTTTTGCCTGGCACCGCCCTGCCTGTTGTGGACATTTGGGGAGTGAACCAGTGGATGAAAGACTTCTCTCTCTCTGTAACTCTGCCTTTCAAATAAATCTGAAAAAAAAAAAAGCATTAAGTGCTTTATTTTAACATTTTACACAGTTTAGTATCAACTAATCAAAATAGATTTTCCTTCTCATCTTTTTAACGCAGAGTTAAGCCTTCATGTGGTTGTACCAGAAGTAAATGAAGCTTCCAGGTTTGTCATTTGACTTAAATAAAACAAGTTATTATATATTCCTTCCGAGACCAATAACCTTTTAGAACTTTTCTCCTCAAGTTAATGCAATGAAAGATTTACTAGCATATCAAACTTAGTTCTCCTCAAATGAATACACAAATAAAATTAATTACCAATGAAATGAAAGGCATCTCTGTTTATTGCTATGGATCTAAGAAATAGGAGATGGTTCAGGAGCCAGAAATTCTTGGGGTTCAAACACCAGAGTGTTCCAGGTGTCAACACCTTGTTCAATGCCTTTATGGTTCTCTTACTTCCTAATAGTAATACATACAGAAGATCCTCTTGGTGGGCTAGTTAGAAAAATTGTTCCTGATGGCCCAGCCCAAAAGCCTAAAACCAATTTAACAAAAATAAATTAACCAAAATATTTGAGATGAGGAACATAAAGTTTAAATCTTCACTATGTAATGTGGTTTCACACATTTTGACAAAAGTCACAATGAAAATATGAGTAAATTATATGAATATGTAATATATGGAAGAGAGAAACCCTAATCCCAAAAAGTACCCGAAAAATAGTGTTCAAGAAAAAAAATGCTAAGTAAATCATGAAATAACACTGCAGGAATGTAAAGAGGTGCTAACTCCACTGCTGGAGGAAATGGGACTTTCACTAGAATTTTTGTGAGAACAATCTGATGCTATATAACCAATGATGTGTCACAAAAACGAAATAAAATCTCTAATAGGATTCACTGGAAATTTTTTCTAAAAGATGAAGGTAATGTTCTACAATAGAAAACACAATGCAAATCTCAATTACTAGCCACAGACATAATTTTAATTTTTAGCCCCTTTATTGCAACAAATAAATAGGTTAAATTAATGATATATTTAATAACTTGAAAATACTGTCATTTTGACATGCAGTCAGTGGGACTGACTCTTTGTCTACCAGCACTCACGTGTCTGATTCCCATCAGTCTGTATCATAAGTCATCTTTTCCTACTACAAATTACTTTCTATCTTTTCCTACTACAAATTAGTTACAGTCACAGTTTTAAATACCATATTTTTTCCCAATCTTGTATTTCCAGACTGAATAGCCTTTCCCACATTCCACTCGTGTTATCCCTGACATCTCAACCTAATGATTCCTCACACCCCTCAAGTGCAATGTATCAGAAAGTGAAAACATATTCTTTCATGCACCACTAGTTTTCTCCTGCTCCTTCAATCTCTTCCATTGCAGTAAACAAAGCCTTGGGATCCTCCCAGTTTTCCATGCTACAAGCCTCAGAGTAACCATCCACTTCTCAGTCTTCCTTAGGCACCATATATACTGTACCATTAAAAGTATTTAAGTAATAAGTTCCTAAATTTGTATGTAAGTAATAAGTTCTTAATAACAAATACACCCCCTTTGTATTTTACTGTTCAGTAAGCTCCACATTGTTCACCAGCTTCCATGGTTTCCTTCTTTCTTATCCCAGTAGCAGTTCTTGTGCTCTTTTAAGAACAAAAATACAACCAATCATGTCATGCCTCCGCTTAAAAACTCTTCAAGAGCTACTCTTTATGGGACACTCTACATAGATTCATGCAATTTAGTTTTGGATTACTTTTCCAGCTTCTTCTCCTGCAACATTTTGTTTATTTGAAAGGCAGGCAGAGTTACAGAGAGAGGAAGAGAGAATGTGAGTACAGGAGACCAAGCTCTCGGACAGGCTTCCACTGATTTCCCAGGGTGCATTAGCAGGGAGCTGGATTGGAAGTGGAGCAGCGGGTCTCAAACTGGCATCCATATGGGATGCTGGCACTACAGGTGGAGGCTTAACCTCCAACGCCACAGTGCTAGCCCCTTCTGCAACTCTCACTTCACTCATCATGACACTTCGTGTTAAATTTCAAAAAAAAAAAAAATCATTCTGAATATCATTCCTTCATCTACATCACTGCACTTAACTGATCACACCTGAACTTTATTTATTCATATCTCTATAGTTTAGCAACCCTAAAGTGGATTCTGAATTATTTTCCAATGTTATCATTAATCTCCTTAACATATCATATGTAACTTAATGAGGATATTATCCTTTCTATTTCACTACAGAAAATTGTGCGGGTCAAGGACTAACAAGGACTAATAACCTCTGAAGTACAATACTTATAGTTCAGATTGATACTTATCCACTGATACTGTATAAAAAGGTTTTCAAAATGGCCTAACAATGATGCCATTTTTCTTCATATACCAGGGGAATTGAGATAGTAGCTGGTAAATCATGCTATACTTATAGCCTCTCTTCCTCTTTTTCTAAGATAAATGTCACAACCATTATCACTTTGTATGTGTCAGTTTAAATAAATTTTTTAAAAGGTTTATTTATTTATTTGAAAGGCAGACTTAAAGAGAGGCAAATACAGAGAGAGAAATAGAGAGAAGTCTTTCATCCGTTGGTTCACTACCCAGATGGCCACAAGAGCTGGAGCTGCACTGATCTGAAGACAGGAGTAAGGAGCTTCTTCTGGGTCTCCCACGTGGGTGCAGGGGTCCAAGAACTTGGGTCATCTTCTACTGCTTTCCCAGGCTATTGCAGAGAGCCGGATAGGAAGTAGAGCAGCCAGAACTCCACCAGGCGCCCATGTGGGACACTGGCACTATAGGCACCGGCCCCTAAATACATTTTTAAATCTATCCAAAATACCATAAGTTTTCCAGATAAATAAAAAATGTCCTATTAACAAAACATGGAAAAATACTAATGTTATAATTTTATGATGATAAAGTTCAAACTTTTAACAATGCTCACTTCTTATAATACTAAGCTTTGAATTAATTATTTCCTCACCAACTCTAGGAACTTCAGTTGGAGGCTTAAAAAAAAAAATAACTGCAGGGAGGGGCTGGCATTGAGCATAGAGGGTAAAGCTGATGCCTGTGACAACAGTCCCATATGGGCACCAGTTCATGTACCAATTGCTCCAGTTCCGATCCAGCTCCCCGCTAATGTGCCTGAGAAGGCAGCAGAAGGTGGCCCAAGTGTCTCAATCTCTACCAGCCATGTGGGAAACATGGATCATGGATGAAATTCCTGGCTTCGGGCCTGGCCCACAGCTGGTCACTGCAGCCATCTGGTAAGTGAACCACAGATAGAAGATCTCTCTCTCTCTCAACTCTGCCTTTCAAATAAATAAATAAATAAATCTTTAAAAATAACTGTACGGGCTTTTTTCAACTTTCAATCATAGACCTAGAAACTCCAAATATCCTCATCTGGAGGAGCACTACACGTACTCATACTCCGTTCGTAAAAGGAACAGATTCATCCTCAGATTGTTTACATTTCAATGGAAGATACAAAGCAGACATTTTAACAGTAACATCAACTTTCTAAAAGCAAAAGAAGCTTACAGTGACAGAAGTTGCAGTTTTTGAGAAACAAAGAGTCTCTAACCTCAACTTTTTTTCTTCCAAAAAGAGAATAATTGTAAAAACATCAAAGGCAATTTGAGGGACATACAAGACCAGCAAACAAATGCAGCTGGTGCCTGCTTGGCCTGAGACTAGGAAGGCAGAAAAGAAGACTAACTGCTCCCTCTTTCAGTCCTCTCTTCTCTCATCACAGCTTCTTTCTAATTAACCATCTTGCACAGGAGCTGTCAGCTATGTAAATCAGATAAGTTGTTGACCTTCCACTAACAATAATCTTATTATATCTACTTTAATAGGGAAGAGCTTTGTTGAGTCCAACAAATGTGTATCATCCCAATCACAGTTGTCATTGGCCATTATGTAGCCAATGGACTTGCTATCTTTGAATCAAGTGCTTATTCTTGGCCTAAGTGAGTACGTCTGAGAATTTGAATGAGTCATAGGGCTTTACCCATTTTATATGGGTATAGATTGACAGCATCCACTGTAGGAAAGCTCTGTGAGCTATAGAGAAGTGCTTGGAGTAATGAAAGTTCCAAGTTTGTATCGAGAAAGAGATGAGAGAATTAAGGAAATTATCTCATTTTGCTCCAATTTTATCTCACTGACTTTCTCTGATAGCACCTAATAAGTCAGTAACTGTACTGAAAATATATTTAACTAAAGAGATGTTTAACTTTATCAATGTTAAGCCTAAATAAAGTGTTGTCAACTGATAGAAACTGTGTAAACTTTAGGGAATTCTCCAGACAGTAACAAGACCGATGATTCTACAGCTGCTATTCCAGTGATTTGTAGAATACCGCACATTGGTGCTTCTCCACACCCCCTAAAAATATTGTGACTCAGAAGTTCTAAATTTAATAATCAGAAAAACTTTCATAAATTAAAGAACACAATGAACTATCACATATTTTTATATAATTCTCCTGATCAACATAACCTCTTGCTCATGGTGCTCTCGCTTCTCAAGGTAATTCCATGTCCACTTCATATGAGTTCAAAGTAGGAACACAATGAACGGTGGCTATAAAAAGAAAGCCAGACTTTCAAGTGGTCTTGACACTGTATTATTCCTCTGAAAGTTAGGTGTGATCTTATGGCTGAAAAGGAATGAGAATATTGATTCAGACGTGAGGATGAGAATTTGCCCACAGCATGGATCAGACCGAAGTAACGAGACATACTGCAAACAGCATTCTATAGTCAGAAGACTGTTCTTGTACTTTTCATTCTGTTTTTATCATGTGGAATACATATAAAAATGAAGCAAAGAGAACTTCTAATATGGAAAAGTGGCAGAGGAGCTTATAAGAAAGGAAAATATGACACAGAGTATAATAAAACATACATTATTTTAATAAACCAGACACGAAGGAAATCTTATAAAAGACCACAAAGCATTGATGAATTACTTTTCATGACTGCAAAGGAAGTTGTCTTGCTGGATTACCTCAGTGCAGTGCACTTGGAAATAACAAAGAAAGTTCTATCCACTGGTAAATTTTTAAAAGGCTCATTATTTTTCTCAAAGTGAAAAACAGATATAAGATTAGTGTGATTCTATGCAATACCTCGTATTTGTCACCACCTGGACTATCTCAACACCTGGTGTAAAACATAGGCAGCATTCTTTTTATTTAAAGCAGAAAACAAATTATGAAGCCAATGGACAAGTTACTTTTTAAATAATAACTTCTGGCCGGCGCCGCGGCTCACTAGGCTAATCCTCCGCCTAGCGGCGCTGGCACACCGGGTTCTAGTCCCGGTTGGGGCGCCAGATTCTGTCCCGGTTGCCCCTCTTCCAGGCCAGCTCTCTGCTGTGGCCAGGGAGTGCAGTGGAGGATGGCCCAGGTGCTTGGGCCCTGCACCCCATGGGAGACCAGGAAAAGCACCTGGCTCCTGGCTCCTGCCATCGGATCAGCACGGTGCGCCGGCCGCAGCGCGCCGGCCGCGGCGGCCATTGGAGGGTGAACCAACGGCAAAGGAAGACCTTTCTCTCTGTCTCTCTCTCTCACTGTCCACTCTGCCTGTCAAAAAAAAAAAAATAATAATAATAATAATAACTTCTGTAATGTCTGCCCTTTGTATTTTTATTTCATATCTGTCCCCAAAAGATATTCTATAATATATGAATAAAGTAATAAAATAACAACTGTAACAAGTTATTAAGCAACACCATTTACTCTTAAAATAAATGATGTAATTTTTGTGCATATAATTGGTAAAAATAATGGTCCTCACCTGTGTTTTTTTAATACAGCTGTAAATATTTTAGTGAAAGATTCTTCATCTTATAAGTTGAAGTATACCACAATTTAGTTTGATAATTACTGTTTCACACATATTTATGTGTAAATTGAGTCACAACTGGTACTCTGAAAATACATTCTATTGAGTTTTCATTCAATGTACACAGTTTCTACTTTGTTTCAGTATTGGGTATTATACCTTTCTTGCTTTAGTTAAAGGACAAGTGGGTCCTGATAGTTTTTCTCTGATGGCAGTATCCACAGATAGTGTCTTTACAAGCCAGTCACCTACTCCTAGGAATGAAATATTTTCACATGAAGGAAACTGTGTACCCTTACTACTGCACAGCTTTGGTGGAGGGATAACAGGCTGTCAGGGAGTTGATGAATGGATGATCTTTAAACATTTACTGCTTATGGAACTGTCAGCAAATGACTCACTGGATGTTTTTTCTCTTCTCTAAAATTGAGCAGCTAGACTAACTGATCCCTAGCATATCATGGGAAGCTGTACTCTTCAGTGCTAGGGAAAAACATGCCATGCTCAGAGCAGTGAGAGGTCTCCCTAAAACATGCCCCCATTAAAGCAAGCAAGCAAACCAAAAGGATTAATAAGAACTAGCTCACTTAGAAGATACTCCAGCCAAGGACATGGGCATGAGTTAATGTCAAAATACAAGTCATTAAAAGAAAATTTCATTGTCCTGTCCACATAAGAAACTGAAGCAAGTGATAAATAAGGTGTCGAAAAGGACCAAAGGAGATGGGGGAAAAGTACATGAAAAGTTAAAAAACAAAAAAATAGGAATGACCTAAAAGTTGGTTCTTATCACACTCTACATCACATTATAGACATTATAAGAAATTAAAGTGTTACTTAAGTATAAAATGAAGTAAAAGCTGTTTTCTTGATAAATACTCAATCCAGAAGTTTAAAACAAATTGAACTCCAAACTACTAAATTCCACTGAAATTACACAAGGGGTGATCTACCCAAGACGTGAGAGACGTGGCTGGTTTATTTACAGAAACTAGCTTCTGGGAGCCACAAAAAGTTTACAGGAAGGTCAACATTCCATATTTTAAATGTTAACATTACACTTTCATGACCTCTAAGTTCTTCCGTGTTGATTTCCATCATCACAAATATACTTCCCATTTTAACTGAAAAGCAATCTTTTAAATTTATTTATTGAAAATACAGTAGTCAAGAGAAACAGCTTAAGCCAAAATTACATTACCTAAAAGAGTAACAGGCTATGAAAGTTTAATTCTATTAGCACATTAAAGGAACTTCATCCAGAATGTACTTTTTGTTGCATTTCTCACCATGAACATCTCACTAATTTTTAATACCCAAGTGAAGCATGTTTTTTTTTTTTCATTTTTCAAAACTGAACAGTTTTACTATTACAGGATTTGCAAATGCATTTGAAACATGAAGGTATGTTCAAGTTCGGGGAAAATTTGCAGTAGGCATGGGTTTCAAAATGTGTTATACCAAAATAAACATCACATAACTCCAGCTTTTCAAGTACTTTACTACTTCGACAAGAATCGAATACAACTGATTTCACGCCCTTTTGAAAATGTATTCATCCATGTTTTTATTCTACCAAATGGATGGTTGTCTTTTGTCCCAGTTAGTGAAGGCCAGGGCAGCTGGCCGTGGAGTTTCTCCGCAGAGCAAACTATCTCCTAGGCACGTCACACTCCATCCCAGCAGCCAGTGTACCAGCCCGGGGCTTTGTTAGGCCTGGCGCATAAGCCACAGCGCTGCAACAGCGTGTTTTCACTACATGCTTACAGAAATTTCATGCATGCCTTGATTTTTATTTGTTTGTTTGAGAGGTAGAGGCTGGGAGCCAGGAACGCAATCCAGGTCTCACAAGTGGGTGGCAGAAACCCAACTACTTGGGCCATCACGTACATGCTCCCAGGGTCCTCATTAGCAGGAACTCTGGAGACAGGAGCCAGACCTAGAACTTGAAGCCAGGAATGCACCTGTGCACCCGATGTCCCAATCAGGCGTCCTAACTGCTTAGCACAATGTCCACCCCATGTATAACTTTGAAACATGTTCCACAGTGACTTTGCGAACTATTGGACTCTGTCTCAATAGCTCTGAAAATTCCAACCTTCAGAATCCCGAGGGCCAGAGCTGAGCGCTGAGCTGGAAGCTAGCTCCCCACCTCTTGACATCCCTGATTGCCCAGCAGGAGGCCTGGGGCCAGAAAAACCCTCGGGCTGCCCCAAGCGGCGGGAAGAAAGCGGACGCGCTGCTCACAGGAGCCTGTTGGCTTCGGCGGCCCGAGTTCGGTTAATGTCTGCCGGCGGCCTAGGGTCTCCGCAAAGCCCCAGAGCCGTCCGGGTGGCCTCCCCCTCCGGCCTCTCCGGACGCGCGTGCACCAACCTGGGGGCGCTGGGCCGCCGCGGGGCGCGTCCCGGCTCACGCCCGCCTTGCTCCGCGTCGCCGGCAGCATCGCGGTGGCCAGAGCCCGGGTGCCTGCGGACCGCCCTGCCTGGCCTCTGCCAGCCGGAGTCTCCTCGCACTCTTTGCTCCGCGCAGCTCCCGGGCCTGCTTTCCACGCGGAGCGGCTGTGGCCGCGGTCTGCGGAAACGCAGCCCCGGGGTTCTAGCCACAAGACCCGGGCTCGGAAGTGAAACTTCTCAGTAGGGCGTTGCTCCTGCATCCTTTTTCTGAAGGCTGCCTGGGTGGCCTTTTTGCATACTTCTCCCTGGCCCTGGCTCCCTCCTCAGCCATTCTTGCAGGGTCTGCCCAGGCCTATGCGTTTACTGTTAATTCTGGACCCGTTCTAGCTATTGCTTCGGGCCCCCTACTTCCAGGAATAAACAGGGCAGGAAAATGTGGGTATCTGCTGGAAAGAGGGAGCCAGAGGGACAAAGATGTAGATAAAATCATTAATTTTACCCTGATTGTCTAAACAGGATTCATAAATTGTAAAACGATTTTTAACTCCCATATAAAATGTATCTCCTACTCTTATTCCACTTCAGAAATACGTCTAAGTTGAAAAAGAAAAATAAGGAGCGCTGGACCTCCAAACAAGATGTGTGTGTGTGTGTGTGTGTGTGTGTGTATTTGAAAGACAAATACCAACCGAGTTGTACCAGAGCCTTAAAATAAATGTCCTTTCTTCTCAAGGATCTCTAACCAGTAATTTACCTTCTAAAGCAGAAGATATTTTGAAGATCAGCTTGAAGATTTGGAAATGATATATGGTTTAAATGACCCTGTCTCCCTTAACAAGGAAACTTAAATATAATATAAAAAAAAAAGGCTTGGTCAGCATCTATTTCTCTTACAAAGACTTTTATAACACTATTGTAAATATCAAGTGTCAAAGACAATGTTAACTTTTTTTCACATAACTGGACTGTTTAGTAAGAACTTTATAATGTAATGTAGAAAACTAGGAGGAATATGTGAAGGGCCAGACAGTTTTGGAAACTATTTTAGATACTTTGGTTGTTCCTTTGACCTCGTTATCAATTTTGAGTCATTTCTGTATTTGAATAACAGAATATTTTATGTAATTTATGAAATAATATATTGTAAGGTCTATTTTGTTCTCTATATGAGTTTACCATGAGGCTTCAGTATAATAAGTTAAAGAAAGAGGATTTGGTTTGAAGGGTCTGTATATGCTTTTGGTCAATATTCTCAGAATTCAATTTTTAGGAAAGCATGAGTCTTCTTAAGTGAAATTATAATGTCCTAATTGATGCATTTGCTTGTGGACATAATCCTGACAACAGCTAATCTCAACAACATACACTCTCGAACGTATGCTCCCAATTCTATGCATCCATCTATGCAAATAAAAGTTTGTTAGTAAGGACAATTTTCAGATTATAGATCTTATCTGTCACATGTACAGAACAGCTGTCCTGTGTGCAGCCCCCTATAAAATAATTTGGTTCATCCTGACTCAGCACCTCTCTGGGAAACCAGAACATTTCTTAATGTTTCTGAACTTTACGTATCTCACCTAAATGAGGAACTTGGAAGAATTATATCCCAGTGTCTGCCAGCTACTAAGTTTTAGGACACTATAATATATATTGAAAATAAGATTCTCGATACGTACATAAAATTAAGTACATTTTCACATGCTCATTTCCACTATTAATGTCAATAAGATCTTGGAGAATGGAAAAATGAAAGTGAAATGCGTTTTAAAATATGAGTATTTTTTAAAATTTGGCTTAGAAAATCTTTAAGAAATTCCACTAAACTGTAAAAAGCATTCCAGCTGGGATGGGGCCAGTGCTGTGGTGCAGCCAATTAAGCTGCTGCCCTCAGCGCTGGCATCCCATGTGGGCACCAGTTCCAGGTCTGGCTGCTCCATTTCTGATCCAGCTCCTTGTTAATGTGCCTAGGAAAGCAGCAGAAGACGGCCCAAGTTCTTGGGCTCCTGTACCCATGTGGGAAATCTAAAATAAGCTCCTGGCTCCTGGTTTGCACTTGGCCCAGCCCTGGCCTTTGCAGCCATTTGGGGTGTGAATCAGGGGATAGAAGATCTCTTCCTCTCCCTCTCCTTCTCCTCTCTCTCTCCTTCTCTCTCTCTCTCTCTCTCTCTCTCTGTAACTCTGACTTTCAAATAAATAAATAAATTTTTAAAAAAATCATTCCAAGCTGGCGCCATGGCTCAATAGGCTAATCCTCCACCTTGCGGCGCCGGCACACCGGGTTCTAGTCCCGGTTGGGGCGCCGGATTCTGTCCCGGTTGCCCCTCTTCCAGGCCAGCTCTCCGCTATGGCCAGGGAGTGCAGTGGAGGATGGCCCAGGTGCTTGGGCCCTGCACCCCATGGGAGACCAGGAAAAGCACCTGGATCCTGGCTCCTGCCATCGGATCAGCGCGGTGCGCCGGCTGCAGCGGCGGCCATTGGAGGGTGAACCAACGGCAAAGGAAGACCTTTCTCTCTCTGTCTCTCTCTCTCACTGTCCACTCTGCCTGTCAAAAATTAAAAAAAAAAAAAATCATTCCAGCTACTTTTATTTTGGATCTAATGAGAACACAGCTCTTATTTAATAGTTGTAAAGTAATGGATAACCCACTAGCTTATGTATTTTATTAGTTACTGTTAATAGCTATTTTGTTTTTTTTTTTGTTAGAAGAAATTCCATGTGCCAACACTTTGTAAAAGTTTCACAATATTTATGTCATTTTGTTTTCAAAACAATGTGGCTTTAGCTATATTTTACAAATGCAGAAACTGGGTTTTAAAAGTTTTAAGTGACACAGGTAGAATTCAATCCTAGAGCTGATTCCATATCATATCTTTTTGATTAGGTTCACCCTCTTCCTTTTTAGGTGATACATAAATCTTAATAAAGAGCATGTGGATATCATAGCCAACTCTACACACACACACACACATGCACACACACACAATAGTCTTTATCTGTGGAGGATAAATTCCAAGACCCCAGTGGAAAGTGTGGCTGATTCCAAACACTATGTAGATGTACTATGCTTTTTTCCTGTACATGCACACCTACCATAAAGTTTAACTTATCAATTAGGCATAGTGAAATATGATTAACAATAGCTATTACTACTAATTATAATGTACTATAATAAAAGTTATATGAATATGATCTCTTTTACTTCAGGAATTTTCCATTTAATATTTTTAGATCATTGTTGACCATAGATAACTAAAACCATGGAAAGCAAAACTGCAGATAAGGTAGGACTACTGTATAGAAAAACTGCTCTCCATCCACTTTATAATCCTGTTCAACTAAAAATTAATGTTCTTAAAAATAGACGTGAGCTACACTCACTATTCATTATAATTTTGGCACTATTTGGTAGAGGATGTAGATGTTCACACACACATACACACACACACACACAAACATACTCGTATGGTAACCTAAGTCTTATACGTATTCTAACTTTGTTAGTGCATCCACGAAAATATATTTTAGAAAAGCCATAATTCGTTTGAGTCTTGTTTCTCAGTATTGAGCACATATTTAATCACAGTTGACTTTATTCTACCCCCTGCTTTCTCCCTTAAGGAGATCACACTGTCTGAAATGTTGAGTTATCTCTTAGTTCACATTTGTTCCCAGGGAAAAGGCACTTAGTAATTCTCACACCGAGAGGCTTTTTCACTCTGAATACCACCAGCAGTGGGTAATCGCAAGTTTCTGATTTTACCTCAGTTGCAGAATGCCAGAAAATGCTAGCTACAGTTGGTTTCTTGTTTTTCAATATATCAGACTCTTGGATCCATTGACTTCTTTCCTTGCATTCTTCCTTCTAGCACCACACTGACAACCTCAATCTGATTATACCACTCTGTGGAGATTATAAGAGCCCCACGCTGACTCTATGTTCCAGTAATTGGATAGCTGAAGCTGTTCACTAAGGCCTTGCACCGGTTGCCATGGCTGATTCTTAGTGCCTTTGCAGACTGGATGCTTCTGCTCATGCTATTGGAATAATTTCTATGAATTCTAAAGATATTTGAAGAACGAACCCAATTCTTTCCTAAAACAACCAGCCTTGTAAGAGTGAAATCATTTGCATACTCAGGACTATTTATTAATTGGAGAATTTTCTTCTCAATGGACATATCTATATTTTTGAACACTGTATTATTCCCCTAAGATTTTATTATGCTTTTTATTTTTTAACTCAAAGCTAGACCAAATATTAGAAAAATGTGAAGAAACCTCTTAGCAATAATACTTTTCTGTTATTACTGGGAAATTTTATTCATTTTTTAAAAAATTCTTCCTCACGTTTAACTGAATTCTGTAATTTTAATCTCACTGTGCAATGACCCCTCCCCCTAAAGATGTCCATATCTGAATCTGAAGAACCTGAGTTGCTACTACATTACATGGAAGGAAGAATTATGTTAAGATGTCGGTATGGGAAGATGATCCTGGCTTATTGAGGTATGGTCATTATCATTAGGTAAGCATGTGGTCCCTAGAAGGTGGAGGCAGGAAAGTCAGAGTTGGAGAGGTGTCACAAGGAAGTGGGGCTTGGAAGTAACGGGCCTCTAAGGCAAATGGCTTCTGGGACCTGGAAGAAGGAAGGAAACAGATTCTCCCGCTGAGACTCCAGCAGGAACCAGCCTTGACTTTTAGCCAAGTGAGAGTGATTTTGGATCTCTGACCTTCAGAACTGTAGGATGATAAATTTGTGTTGTTTTAAGCCACTACATTGTGGTAATTTATTATAGCAGTGATAGGAAATTGCCATATCAACCTTGGTGAAAAAATGAGTGAAAGTTACCTATAAGAAAAGTGTTTTTGCATCCTTCTAAATAAACTTTTTTTTTTTTTTGACAGGCAGAGTGGACAGTGAGAGAGAGAGACAGAGAGAAAGGTCTTCCTTTGCGTTGGTTCACCCTCCAATGGTCGCCGCGGCCGGCACGCTGTGGACAGTGCACCGCGCTGATCCAATGGCAGGAGCCAGGTGCTTCTCCTGGTCTCCCATAGGGTGCAGGGCCCAAGCACTTGGGCCATCCTCCACTGCACTCCCAGGCCACAGCAGAGAGCTGGCCTGGAAGAGGGGCAACCGGGACAGAATCCGGCGCCCCGACTGGGACTAGAACCCGGTGTGCCAGCGCCGCAAGGCAGAGGATTAGCCTAGTGAGCCGTGGCGCCGATCCTAAATAAACTTTTAAAGACTACTTAACTCCATTTACCAATAACTTACTATGTCCCTATAGAGCAATATCTCATTGCTAATTGTTGCTTGTGACAACTCTTTGATATTCCCTGTTGCTGGGCTTTTGCATTCCACAGTTGCTTCTGTTTTCTAGTGATGGAATGGATGTACTGCTTTTCAATTAGATTGAGGATGGCCTGAGGAAATATCCATGTCTTCTGTTTACACTGTTACACATACCCTCACCCCATTCCAACCACACCCCTACCTGTACTAAGAAGTGAAAGTAAGTTGGCTGGAAATAAGCTTTCTTAATAGATCGGCATTTAACAAACAACACTATAAAACATTGAATGTCATGAAATCAAAAATTCTCCATTTTCCTTTTTGGGATTTTTTTTTTTTTTTTTTTTGCTTTCGATGTGAACTGCCATCATTTGTTTCCGTTTCTATCTAACACTTATTGATTTGATTAGGGTTGCAGTTCCACAACCTACCCAACACATAATTAAGTTTTCCTTAGCACCTAATTCACCATATGTCTCTGCATATCAGAAACTCTAGACTTTATCCTCTACAAAACTGATAAAAGAACATTGCTCTTCATGTTTGCATTATTTATTAATTCGCTCAAAACAGGTTAGTAAGTACTCACCATATACAAGACACAGTGCTAGGCATTGAACACAGAGTGGTGAAAAAATGCAGCCCTTGCTTCTTAAAAAGGCTGCCATTTAGACATTCTGCTTCTGTTTCTGTGGAGAATTGTGCAAGATAAGGTAATGCTAAATGATGTTATGATATTGTACCACACCATTGTACCACTGGAAGGATCAAGAATGCTCTTCTAAGTAATGTGATTGCTGAAGGACTTCACTGTAAATAATTCATAGTAAAGAGACACACTGAAATAAAGGGGACTTGGAACCTGAAGACAACAGGAAGTGGTTGGAGAAAAACTTCAACCGGAAGAAGAGCAAAGATAATGTGTTTCACCATTAGATATAGGGTGAATCTTGTCTATTATTGTGCTCAGGGCAGTTTCCAGAAATGTGCCCCACGACATGCCAAGAATTGGAAGAAAATATAAGATGTATTTTCTACATCCACCACTACAGAGTAATGAGTAAACTGTTAACAGTTTAGAGGCGAAGATAATTCAGACATTTATTTGAGACCAGTGAAGTTAGTTTCTTTCTACAGTCAAGATCATCTTGGACTAGGGCCTGGAAAGAACATGTCCTCACTGTTGGTATCTGAAATACCCAGTCGGGGGGGGGGGGGGGGAACCAGTTGGCATAACAGCCTGTTTTCCAAAGAGCTGAAACAGGGATTAAGAGCAGAAAGTGGCATTTTTATGGTGAAAATTCTCACTAAAACAGTTTTAAATGTCTAAAAGCAAGCAATAGCCATGTTGAAAGCTGACACCAGTGCCACGAGGACAGCTTCAACTCAGCGTTCTGTCTGTGCCTTTCCTGTGGCTGCAGTTGCAGTGCATTCCCCGCCTCTGTGGGACCAGCTGTGGGGTCCCGACCAGTCTTCTGAGGGCACGCTGCTGAAACTCCTGCCGCACCGAGAGCCGGCGAGGAGACTGCGGGAGAGAGGACGCGCAGTGACTCAGACGCTGCGCTCTGCGCTCAGGGGGAGGTCGTCCCTGGACATTTCAGGCCATTCTTCTTGAAACAAATGAAAAGGATTTTTGCATGAATCTCTTCTGGAATCTAAAAATTACATATTTTAGAAGAAAAGAAGATATTATTCAGGAGTGATGTCTTTGTGTGTCTAGATCAATCACACCAGAGGGATGTTTATAATTATATTGATAAGGGGCCGGCACGATGGCTCACTTGGTTAATCCTCTGCCTGCGGCACCAGCAAACCATATGGGCACAATCTTCTAAGTAATGTGATTGTTGAAAGACTTCATTGAAAATAATTCATAGTAAAGAGACACACTGAAATAGAGGGGATTGGGAACCAGATCTACCAGAAGAGGAGCAATCGGGCGTTCTACTCCTGATTGCTCCTCTTCCAGTCCAACTCTCTGCTGTGGCCTGGGAAGGCAGTGAAGGAGGGCCCAAGTACTTGAGCCCCTGCACCGGCATGGGAGACCAGGAAGAAGCACCTGGCTCCTGGCTTCGGATTGGCACAGCATCAGCCATAGCAGCCATTTTGGGAGTGGACCAACGGAGGGAAGACCTCTCTCTCTCTCTCTCTCTCTCTCTCTCTCACACTAACTCTACCTGTCAAGTAAAAAAAAAAACATTATATTGATAAACAAATAAGAGTGTAAGTCGTAAGTATGGCTACCTGGTGGCAGCTTGATTGTACACAAAATGGAACAAGGTGATAGTGAATTCATCTAAGACTAGATATGTGATTTGGAGAGCATTTTGAAAAATCCTCCCAAAGATTTAAAAAAAGTATCGAAATTCGTAAGTGCAATTGAAAATATTTGTAAAAGTTTGTTGCAGTTGTTTACTATGGCCAAATTTTTTGAGAAGACTTAAAATAATATTGAAAAGTAGCAGAAATTTAGAAATTTAATATTAGAAAGGAAATTTATTTTTCATTCTGTAAATATTTACTGAGCATCTTCTCTATGGATGGGCATTCCATGTACCTAAATGCATAATTTATAAAGAGACCTTAATAGTAGACACAGTTAATAATAAAAATTCCACCTAAAATTGAATAAATCTTGCTTTATTTATTTAAAGATGTATTTTATTTATTTGAAAGGCAAAGTTACAGAGAGGTAGATACAGAGAGAGAGGTCTTCCATCCGCTGGCTCATTCCACAAATGGCCACATTGGTCAGGGCTGGGTCACACTGAAGCCAGGAGCCTGGAGATTCTTCCAGTTCTCCCACATGAGTGCAGGGGCCCAAGCACTTGGGCTGTCCTCTGCTACTTTCCCAGGCACATTAGCAGTGAATTAGATCAGAAGCAGAGCAGCCATGACTCAAACTTGCACCCATATGGGATGCCAGTACTGCAGGTGGCAGCTTAAACCCACTGTGCCACAGTGCTGGTCCCAAATCTTGTTTTAGAGACATAATGAATACTTAACATAAAATTATATTAATAAATTTGAAAAAAAGGTGAATATTCAAAATAATTATAATGGATTATTGTGTAGTCATTGTGTAACTATATGCTGAATGTCTACTGTGTGCCATGATTTACCCTTACGACCTTTTTTTTTTTTTTCAAAGATTTATTTATTTGAAAGAGTTACACAGAGAAGCAGAAGTAAAGAGAGAGAGAGAGAGAGAGAGAGAGAGCGAAAAGAGAGGGGTCCTCCAACCAATGGTTCACTTCCCAGTTGGCTGCAACAGCCCGAGCTGCGCCAATCCAAAGCCAGGAACCAGGAGCTTCCTCCAGGTCTCCCAGATGGGTGCAGGGGCCTTCCTCCACTGCCTTCCTAGGCCATAGCAGAGAGTTGGATCAGAAGTGGAGCAGCCGGGACTCAAACTGGCACCATATGGGATGTCAACACTGCAGGCTTGGCTTCACCCACTGCACCACAGTGCCGGCCCCAACCCTTAAAACCTTTATCCTATTTATTCCTACTACAAACAATAGTAAATGTAATAAAACAACTACAATAAAATATGTCAATATTATAATAGAGAATGGATAATCTAATAAATTAGACACTAGACTAAATAGAATATTTAGCCAATTAGGACAAGGCAGAGATTAGCTTAGCCCTGGGTGAGAAAAAAAAACTCCCTGTTTTTTTCTGAAGAACAAGTTAAACTAATAAGTAAAGTTTCTAAAGTTTCAACTCAGAAAAATGGCAAGTGTCTTTTGATACATAAAAATATTTTTGCAAGGGAATAGTAATTGTAACAAAATATTCCAATATTATAATTTTATTTGTATATATGCCCACATTGTAATTACATTTAATATATTTTAATGTAGGTTGGAATTCTACATTGTACCATATATATAAATAGTAGATTAGTAAATGTATTATAATAAATAGTACTTACATGACTTTACATGACACTATGTTTTTTTGTTTGTTTGTTTGTTTGTGACAGGCAGAGTGGACAGTGAGAGAGAGAGACAGAGAGAAAGGTCTTCCTTTGCCTTTGGTTCACCCTCCAATGGCCACCGTGCCTGGCACACCACGTTGATCTGAAGCCAGGAGCCAGGTGCTTCTCCTGGTCTCCCATGGGGTGCAGGGCCCAAGCACTTGGGCCATCCTCCACTGCACTCCCAGGCCACAGCAGAGAGCTGGCCTGGAAGAGGGGCAACCGGGACAGAATCTGGCGCCCCGACCGGGACTAGAACCCTGTGTGCTGGTGCTGCAGGCGGAGGATTAGCCTAGTGAGCCACGGCGCTGGCCCATGACACTATGTTTTTAAACTTACTATATTTTAAAATTTCTTGTAATTTTTTTATCATTGTAATTCCACAATTAGTGGAAATTTTTTTCAGTTCTCTTCTCTTCAAACTCCAAACTTCAGTTGCTGTTAGTTTCCCCTTTTTATGCCTTTCATGCTTACTAAAGAATGACTGATAGATTGCACATTTTATCTTGCCAGTCACTGTCTTTTTTATTATTATCAGAAATTGTACATTAAAGGAGAAATAGAGAAGCTACAAGTGAAATACAAGTGCGTCATCTTTTTTTCACCCTTTGTATAAGTATCTTGTACTCAGTACTTCTTTGTACACAAGCATAACCAGTTCAGAGTAATCCAAGTGTCTTGCTTAGGGCCCTTTTACTTTCCAGGAAGGGGGGCTCCCTAACTCCCCTCAGATGCAAAAGGTAGGAGAGATCCCACCAGCAAAGGGATGTTCACACTGATTAGCAGGTATCAGACTAAAGCTGTTAGATATTCTGTGGATCTAAAGCGAAGTAGCTGTGGACCCACAGGCTGTACAGTGCAGCCAGAAGCCCAGAGTCCCTGCAAGGGTTCACGGGAGATTGGCTTTTATTCCTAAGAATTTCTATGATTTCAATATCATTGACCACATCTTCTCGTGGCTTACCTATTCCCTATACTTATTCTTTATCATAACACCACTTACATACTTTATTCTTATTTTTTAACTTTTATTTAATAAATATAAATTTCCAAAGTCCAACTTTTGGACTATAGTGGCTCTTTCCCCCCATAACCTCCCTCCCACCCACAATTAATTCTTGCTTTTTAATGAAATCTTTCCATAGTAAAATATAAACACTTCAAGAGATCTTACTCACTTTTCTACCTCTAGGCCAATCATAATTTCTACTGTGGAATCAGTTACTAACATACAAAATTTTATAAGTGTTTGTTGAATTAATTACTATAAGATTGCCAGAAACATGAAGTTGAACCAGAATCCTAGGTCTCATAATGTTTTCAGAGTAACAAAGAAAGTAGATACAGAAACTACTGATAATGTTACATCCCATGGAAGTAAACCCTAAACATCGATAAAAAGAAAAGCTGCTTAAGCTTAAAAGTGGAACAAGTGATTAAATGCCAGTAGCATTCTGAGCAAAGTAGGTTTTGAAGTTTGCTGCTGCTTTAAGGTTGGGCTTATTTATACAGGCAGATTATTTCCATAAAAAAATGAGGGAGGTAGAGTGAGGGAGCAGCTGTGAGTTATTTTCTCAACATTGGGCCCTTATTTAAATAGCTTTCCCTGGTTCTAGGGTTGGTCAAGGTTTTGCCGAAGTCTTATATTCTAAATCTTTTTTTTTTTTTTATCACATGGTAGAAACCTGGTTCAAAGTAGCTAATATAGAATGGTGATGTTTTAATGAATCATGTAATCAGCAGGGTGGTGATATATCCAGGCCTTGAGAGACAGGACTTGCATGCTTTTTCTCTTACCACTTTGTCTCTCTCTCTCTCTCTCTCTGTCTGTCTATCTCTCTTTAAAGGTAGAGTTACAGAGAGAGAATGAGCACATTCATCTGTTGGTTCACTCCCAAAATGGCCAGGGCTTTGCCAGGCCAAAGCCTGGAGCGAGGAGCTTCTTCTGGGTCTCCCATGTGGGTCAGGGACATAAGGACTTGGGCCATTTTCCACTGCTTTCCCTGGTGCATTAGCAGGGAGCTGGATCAGAAATGGAGCAGCTGGGTCTCAAATTGGTGCCTATATTTGATGTTGGCATTGCAGGCAGTAGCTTTATCCCCTGTGCTAGAACAACAGCCCCTTTCTCTTTTTCCATAACAGTTTCCTGAAAAAGCTGAACAACGCTCAACTGGGGCAGACTGAGGACCAAGAGTTGTTCTCTCTAGTAACAGATTCGTGAAAACCCAAATGTCTATGAAATAATGAATGATAAAGTATAGCATAACCATACTAAAAATATTGTTCTGTAATAAATAAGAATGAAGTACGGCAGCCAGTGTTGTAGCATAGCAAGTAAAGCGACCGCCTGCAATACTGACATCAAATATGGGTGCCAGTTTGAGACCCAGCTGCTCCATTTCTGATCCAGCTCCCTGCTAATGGTCTGGGAAAGCAGCGGAGGATGACCCAAGAGCTTAGGCCCCTGCCACCCACATGGGATACCAGGAAGAAGCTCCTTTTACTTGGCTTCAGCCTGGTACCATCCAGGTCATTGTGACCATCTGGTGAGTGAACAAATGGATGGAAGATCCCCCCCCCCATATATATATATATATATATATATATATAGACAATTCATGCTACAACATGGAAGTGTTATGCCAAGTTAAATACATCAACCTTGAAAAATCACATATTGTATGATTCCATTTATATTGAGCAATAGGCAAATCCTTAGAGAAGGAAAATAGATAAGTGATTGCCAAGGCTGGAGTTTAGGAATGGAAGAACGCTGACTGATGATGAATACAGAGCTTCTCTCTAGGGTGACAAAAATGCTTTAAAATTACATAGCAGTGATGATTGCTAGACTCTGTGAATATAGTGATAACTATTGAATTGCACAGTTGAGATGGATAAATCTTTATGGTCTGAATAATCTCAATAAAAACATAATAAAAATCATGAGGAAAACTTTTATCTATATTGATGTAATAACTAATGTTTTAGGTGGCAGAGGGTGGTATAGAGCATGCTGATTTATCTAAGTTAAGGCGCTCATCTTTGGACTGATGAAAAAATGTTCTGTGTGGTGAAGGGAAGGGAGGAGTTAATGTATGTAAGAAATTAGCCACACAGATTCAGAGCATTGAGTTGGATTAAGGGAAAATTTTCCTTGGAAAAAGTGGTTGCTATCCTCAGAAGAAGGAAATAGGTGAGGATAGATTTTAAAAACAGATGTATATTGTCTGACACCGTGACTCACCAGGCTAATCCTCCACCTGCGGCACCGGTACTCCGGGTTCTAGTCCCGGTTGGGGCACCGGATTCTGTCCCGGTTGCTCCTCTTCCAGTCCAGCTCTCTGCTGTGGCCTGGGAGTGCAGTGGAGGAAGGCCCAAGCACTTGGGCCCTGCACCCACATGGGAGACCAGGAGGAAGCACCTGGCTCCTGGTTTCGAATAGGTGCCGTGTGCCGGCCACAGTGCACTGGCCATAGCGGCCATTTGATGAACCAACAGAAGGAAGACCTTTCTCTCTGTTTCTCTCTCTCACTGTCTAACTCTGCCTGTCAAAAAAAAAAAAAAAAAAAAAAGGATGTATATTATAAGATATCTGCTAGAAAAACCTAGATATGACTCCAGCAATTGGTTCAAGTAGTGCATGCTGTGGTATATCCTGCACAGGCACCTCTTCAGTTTGGTGGCACCCAACTGCAGCACCTGAGAATGTTGGTCAAGGACAATACAGAGCTCTGTTCACTCCAGCAGTTTCCCTTGGTCAAAGAAGCCATCTGACCCAAGTTTACTTACTTCCCTAATGAGGCAACCCACACCCACTGAGTTGTTCACATGAGAGCATTTTTGTTAATCATTTACCCACTCAAGAGAAATCCCAAGGGTTATCCAGCCAGACAATGTCCCAGAGTGTATTTTGAGGTCTTTGCTGCAACTGCTTCTTTGTTCAGCTTCTCCCTTTGCCCAGTCTTCCTTCCCTTAGACCTTGTATGTGTTCTTCCAGAGGCTGTTTTTCAACAAATTTCCTACATGTAAATATCGGAATGTGATTCCCAGAGAAATTAAAACAATTGGTACCAAGAGGATTCCTAGAGAGTAGACTCTACATTAAGATTTATAACAGGCCGGCGCCGCGGCTCACTAGGCTAGTCCTCCGCCTAGCGGCGCCGGCACACCGGGTTCTAGTCCCGGTCGGGGCGCCGGATTCTGTCCCGGTTGCCCCTCTTCCAGGCCAGCTCTCTGCTGTGGCCAGGGAGTGCAGTGGAGGATGGCCCAGGTGCTTGGGCCCTGCACCCCATGGGAGACCAGGAAAAGCACCTGGCTCCTGGCTCCTGCCATCGGATCAGCGCGGTGCGCCGGCCGCAGCGGCCATTGGAGGGTGAACCAACGGCAAAGGAAGACCTTTCTCTCTGTCTCTCTCTCTCACTGTCCACTCTGCCTGTCAAAAAAAAAAAAAAAAAAGATTTATAACAGTCCTACGCTAGTCAGCTGGCCCTGAGGACATCTTCAGCGACACTGAGAGCTCCTAACATATGGCTTCAGTGTAACAAATAAAACTTTTGTCCAGTAGTGAAACCACAATTTTCCAGTTTGGAGGACTGCATTCATGGGTGCAACATACCAGGCATTTGAGAGGTTTGGGGAGAATAATAATGCCAAAGACTATGGAACTTGATGGTCATAGTGAAGGCCATTAGTATTCAATTTGAGAAAAACAAAGGCTAGGGGTAACAAATCACCAATATAAAATAAATTGTAACAGACAGAGGGTCTCTGTGGCAGCATATGAAACACAGAGAGATTCTCATTGTCTGAAGATAGTGATCAGAGAAAGTTAAGGATCAGGGAAAAACCTAAATTCTATGCATATCAATGCTTCTAAGATATTCAAATTCTTAGTCCCAACAAGTCAGCTGCGCCAAAGTGAGGGCCTGATTAGGAGGAAAGGACCCCTGACACCTGAGATGGTGATCTCTCGGTCTCTCTGTCCACATATTTATAAACTTTTTGATCCGCAAATTTCTCTGAACTCTCTGGGCCGACAGAAGCATACCTCTTCTCTATGTGAAATTCTGCACTTCCTCCTTGCTTGACCACAATACACAATGTTGTGTCTTACAAAACAAAATATACTTACCCCTCCAGATCCATCTTCTTCTCCCTTCCGTGTCACCATATTAATAATTAGGGTTCAGCTCTAACACAACCAGGTTAAAGGAGATATGGACCTCCTAAGCAAAAGAGTTTATAAGTCAAAAGAGCATGAAGACCTTGAAAAAGTGCAGAAGAGAGAATCTTGAATGAAATGAATCAAGTGAAACATAAAGTTGAATAATGTAAGGTTCATCAGATGAGAGAGTCCTCTTGTGATAGAGGATTTAATATTCTGGCAATGCTTTAGGATATAGAAAGAGTGTTAATATACCGTGTAGATGGCACTTTGAGGGCTACAAAAATTGGTGGCCCCTGTGACATAAAATAGAATTGATATGGCAAATGGTAGAGTAAGGAGATTAAAAGCTCATATAGGCTTGCTGGAAAAAATATATTACACAAGATGGAAGACTCACAACATGATTTTGTTTTATGGGGAGGCCCACAGGAGTGCCTTGTTTATCAAAGTGGTAAAGAATCTACTTCTGAGAGGGAAACCAGAATTGTTAAGAAACTTAGTAGATGCTGTCAAGGATTTTGCATTATTAGGATACGAGACATCAAAGAGGATGTGAGGATCCTAAAATGATCATTCCAATACTTTAGCTATCAGAAGCAAAATGGGCATAATAATTGTAATGGGCAGCAAGATTAGTGTAATAGCCAGGAGCATTTGCTCTTCAGATACCTATAAAAATGATTAATAGAACATACTGTTCCTGAGAAAAGACAGACAACCAACAAAGGTATTGCTCAGTTTGATAAAGCTATATGAAAGAAAAAGAGTTTATTTGTATGAGGCATTTTATAGATTTGAATAGAACTGATTCAGTCAGTTTAGTGAGCCCCAGGAGAAAGAACCCAGCATGACCCTTGGAAGTTTTTGCGGTAAAGATTCCTATTGGCTTTGCCCAAGTATTCCTATATACATTTACATTTTTTAAATTATTTTATTTATTTATTTGAGAGGTAGAGTTACAGACAGTCAGAGGGAGAGACAGAGAGAGGTCTTCCATCTGCTGGTTCACTCCCCAGATGGCTGCATTGGCTGGAGCTGTGCTGATCCAAAGCCAGGAGCTAGGAGCTTCTTCCGGATCTCCCACATGGGTGCAGGGGCCCAAGCACTTGGGCCATTTTCTACTCTTTACCCAGGCTATAGCAGAGAGCTGGATTGGAAGAGGGGCAGCCAGGACTAGAACCAGCGTCCATATAGAATTCCAGTGCTGCAGGTTAACCTACTGCGCCACAGAGCTGGTCCCCATTTACATTTTTTTTAACCCTGGAGAAATTCTTGGGTATTCTGTTGAACTCATATAAAGTACATAGTAACTCTGATTTAATCATTTCAGGCTTTCATTGGAAGTTAAATAGAATTTCTTACTTGAATATGAAAGTGAATTTTTCTTTAAATCTTAGAGGAGATAAAACTGAAAATATTTGCCTAGATGGATCTCGGAATTTCTATGAACCTATGACTGCTATCAATTTAAATTATCCTGCTTCTGTCTTGCAACTGGGGGAATCATAAGAAGATGGTAATCAGCTATTTAGTGTACAGTGTTCTATACTTGGGAAAGTGCTCATGAGTAGTTGTACACAAGGAATTTCATCCCCAGGACTCAGCATAACCTGGCCTTCTTTCAGGTGATATTCTGTACTTCAAACCTAAACTTCAAGAAACAGCCTGAAGTTGTAATGGAGTGAGATTTTTGGATGTTAGGAAAGGATGTGTCTTTCCCACATTGATTTTGGTTGACCATGTGAGCAATATATCATAAATAGCATAATGCAAACAGAAGCTTGATAAAGGTTTGAAAATTGGAATTTGCCTGCAAGGATCTCTCTCTCTCTCTCTTTCTCTCTCTCTCTCCCAAAATCCTGAAACACTGCTTAAAGTGGTCCAGCTATCTTGATAGACGAAGTAAATAAGGAGAAATGCTGATTTAAAACACAAAAACACAACATAGGCTTAAATGGGCCTGAGATTTACAATGAGAAAGACCCTAAGGATATCACAGTTACCTGATCCAAGATGGCTGAATAGGGAAAAAGAGTGCTGATTGACTTCAAAAAGATACCAGAAGAATGGGTAGGAACCATTTTCCCAGAGGAAATTTTGAGAAAAAATTTTTGTGTGAAGCCTACAAAAAGAAGAGGGACTCCACAAAGAAGTATGGATGGTCCAACCACACAGCAGCGAGTGGGACACTGCCAGTGTCTCCCACAGCTGATGATTTGTGGGAATTCCCTGTTCTCAGATTGAAGTGAGAGGAATCTTCAGCAGCTGTGCCACTGGTGATATTGCTTGAGGGAGAACCTTGTGGTCCCTACCGACTTTAAGTCTGGCCTGAAGTGCTAGTAGGGGCAGGGAACCCAACTAACCTGAGAAAGGAGAGCCCATTGCGTTGCGTTTTCCCCAAACTGAGGTACCATGACCAGAAGGGAGAAAGAAACATCTTAACAAGATGAGTTAACATCTTAATAAACATCTTAATAAGGGAGAAAGAAACATCTTAATAAGGAGGCTGCTGTGGATGTAAACAAATGGGGGATTTTTTCAGAGTGCTAAATCCATGGTCCCCACTGATTTTGAGTCTGGCCTGGAGGGTTGTCCTGGGTGAGTTGCCAAGGCAAAGCACTGACCAATCTCTGTTGGGCAGGCAGCTGGCTCCAAGAATGCTGCAGCTCTCTCCATGGATGGAGAGGCTCATGGGGCTGAGAGTGTAACCCAGCTCCCTGTGACTGTAGAAGCCCTGTCCCCTGTAACACTGGGAATCTTAAACTATGTGGCAGGGCATGGGATGTGGCTGATTCTTTGGTCAATCACTAGGTCTGTCTCCAGAGGCTCAGAATTCCCTGAGTGCTGGGGTGAGTCACTGCAGGGGGATCTGAAGTCACAGCAGGGAGCAAATAGTTCCTTTGTGTGGTGCATACACCTGGAGTGGGTGGGATGTACAGCCACTGTTGGCTCACGCTGGTGAGTTGGTTCACTTTGCAGAGTGTCTAAAACTGTGCACAGGCCAGCTGATGTGATCATACTGTCCCCCTGCTGATGATAGAGGAGATCTACCACACTCAATTTGGATGTCACTCTGGACTCTTGAACCCACTCTCAAGTACTGAAAAAAGCTCCCTGGCCCCACCAAGCACATACCTCTTGATGTCCACTAAAGGAACAAATACTCTATTAGGCATGGAGGGATATTTCAAATATATAAAAACCATCAGAGAAGAAAACCAGGGGTTTCCACAGATGCCTAAAAATAAATGTAGAAATATAAGAAACATGAACAAGGAAGACAAGATGATTCTCCTGAATCATCACAATAATCCTTCAGTATTAGAATGTGAAGATGAAGAGATTGATGTAATGCCCAAAAAGGAATTTAAAAGAATAATACTAATATTACTCAAAAACACAGAGAAGTAAATACATAAGTTAAAGAAATCAATATATGACACATGAAAAATTCTGCTGAAAACAGGGATATTAAAGAAAAATCAAAATAAAATATTAGGAATGAAGAATTCAATAAAAAGTATATGGAAAGCCTTAACAGCAGACATGATTAGGCAAAAAAAGAGTATCCAAGCTAGAAGACAGATCTTTGGAAATATCTCAGTCATTAAAAAAGAAGAAAAATTAGAAATATCAAAAGTAGTATTCAAGATTTATGAGATACCATCAAAGAACCAAACATATATGTCTTAGGAGTTCCTGAATGTATGCAAAGACAGAATGGATTAGAAGACTTAGTCAGTGAAATAATGACAGAAAATTTCTCTAATTCAAAGAAATATATGGACATCCAAGTTAAGTAAGCATATAGAGCACCTAGTACATCTGATCAGAAAAGATCTTCACCAAGACACATTATAGTCAAACTTTCAAAAGCAAAACAAAAAGATCCAAAAATGAACAAAAAAGTAATGTCATATTACCATCAAAAATATCCAATTAGATGGACAGCTGATTTCACATCAAAAACTCCACAGGCTATGAGAGAATGGAGGGACATACTCCAAGTCTTAAAAGAAAGGAAAAAAAAAAAAAAAAACTATCAACCCAGAATTATGTTGCAGTGAAGCTCTTATTTATAAATGAAGGTGAAATGAAGACCTTCCAAAACAAACTGAAATCGAAAAAATTTGTCACCAATGGTCCAGCCTTAAAAATAATACTTAAGGATGAGATACACACATACAGAGAAAGATAGTCAGTATCATGTAAAAATGAGAAAGCAGAAAACCTCCTATTAAAAGTACAAAGATTGGCCAGCGCCACGGCTCACTGGGCTAATCCTCCACCTGTGGCACCAGCACCCCGGGTTCTAGTCCCAGTTGGGGCACCTGATTCTGTCCCGGTTGCTCCTCTTCCACTCCAGCTCTCTGCTGTGGCCTGGGAAGGCAGTGGAGGATGGCCCAAATGCTTGGGCCCTGCACCCACATGGGAGACCAGGAGGAAGCACTTGATTCCTGGCTTCAAATTGGCACAGCCTGCTGGCTGCAGCACACTGGCCACAGTGCCCATTTGGGGGGTGAACCAATGGAAAAGGAAGACCTTTCTCTCTGTCTTTCTCTCACTGTCTAATTCTGCCAGTCAAAGAAAAAAAAAAAAAAAACAAAACAAAGATTGAGCATGTGCCGAACTGTACATCTTCTCCCTTTCTTATTCCCACTCTTATATTTAACAGGGATTACTTTTCAGTTACATTTAAACACCTAAGAATAACTGTGTGTTAATTAAAGAGTTCAACCAATAGTATTAAGTAGAACAAAAAATACTAAAAGGAATAAAGTAGTAAGTTGTTCCTCGACAGTCAGGACAAGGGCTGATGCTCATTCAGACTTACCCCTAAGTTAGACACATGCCAGAGGATTTCAATTCAATCCCATCAAAGTGGCAAAGTGACTAGTGCCATCTCACTAGTCAAAGTGCTCAGTTTCAGTTCATAATTGATCATAATTATAGGATTAAGTGTCAAAGGGATCACACAAACAAGACTAGTGTCTGCTAACACTAACTGATAGAGTTAAAATGGAGAGAACAATCCAACATAGGAAGCGGGATACATAGCAGACTCATAGAATGGCAGATGTCCTAAACAGCACTCTGGCCTCAGAATCAGCCCTTAAGGCATTTGGATCTGGCTGAAGAGCCCATGAGAGTATTTTAGGCATGGAAAGCCAAGACACTCTGGCAAAAAAAAGAGGACCTAAATGAAAGATCTCTGTTAATGATATCCCAGTGGAAAGAACAGGCCATCAAAGAAGGAGGTACCTTTCTCTGAAGGGAGGAGAGAACTTCCATTTTGACTATGGCCTTGTCTAAATAAGACTGGAGTTGGCGAACTCAAGAGGCTTCCATAGCCTCGGCAGCTCATAACAAGAGCCTCGAGTGATTACTGATATCATAAATAAGAGTGCCAATCGTTAAATCAACAACAGGAGTCACTGTGCACTTACTCCCCATGTAGGATGTCTGTCCTTAATGTGTTGTAGGTACTATGTGAATCAACGGTATAACTAGTACTCAAACAGTACTTTATACTTTGTGTTTTTGTGTGGGTGCAAACTGTTGAAATCTTTACTTAATATATACTAAATTGATCTTCTGTATATAAAGATAATTGAAAATGAATCTTGATGTGAATGGGATGGGAGAGGCAGTGGGAGATGGGATGGTTGAGAGTGGGAGGGAGGTTATGTGGGCAAAAAGCCACTATAATCCAAAAGTTGTATTTGGAAATTTATATTTATTAAATAAAAGTAAAAAAAAAAAAAGTACAAACCAGGAGAGGCGCCTGGCTCCTGGCTTCAGATCGATGTGGTGCACCGGCTACAGTGCACCGGCCATAGCAGCCACTGAGGGGTGAACCAACTGAAAAGGAGGACCTTTCTCTCTGTCTCTCTTTCTCACTTTCCACTCTGCCTGTCAAAAAATAAAAATAAAAAAAGATGATCCCAAAAAATAGGAATATTTATGGAAAGTGGCAGGGCTAAGTAATTATTGCTCAGTAAAAACCTTGAATTTAAATGGTCTAATTTTTCCAATTAAAAGAAACAGACTGGCTGAATGGATTAAAAAACAAGATCCATCAATGTGCTGCCTACAAGAAACACACCTCACTAACACAGATACACAGACCTGAAATTGAAAGGATAAAAAAAAGATATCTCATGCTAACAGAAATAAAAAATGAGCTTGAGTAGCTATGCTAATAGCAACAAGAGATTTTAAAACAAAAACTCTTAAAAGAGACAAAGAAGTTCATTATATAATGATTAAGAGATCAATTCAACAGGAAGATGCGTCTATAGTAAATGTATTTATAACCAATATAAGGCCCCCAGCTATTTAAAACAAATGTTAATGGATCTAAAGGAAGACATGGGCTCTAATATAATAATAATGGGTTAATTCAAAACCCCACTTTTATAATGGTCAAATAACTACAGAAGAAATCAAAAAAGAAACAAAAGAGCTAATGTACACTATCGACTAAATGATCTAATTGGTATCTATGGAACCTTTCATCCCACAGTTGAGAGATACACATTCTTTACATCAGTACATGAACTTTTCTTTAGGATAGACCATATGCTAGGCCATAATGCAAGCATCAATGTATTCAAAAGAATTGAAATCATGCCATGTATATTTTCTGACTGCAATGGAATGAAGCTAAAAATTAACAAGTTAAGAATCTCTATAATATATGTGTATTCATGGAAATTGAATAACATGTTCCTGAATGAAGTGGGCCTTAGAAGATATCAAAAGAAAATCAAAAAATTGACATAAATAAATGAAATTACAACACAACTTACGAAACTTATGGGATACTGCAAAAGCATTGTGAAGAGGAAAGCTATAGCAATTAATGCTTACCTCAAGAAATTGAAAAGACATAAATAAATAAGCTAACAATGCATCCCAAGGATCAAGAAAAAAAAAACACAAAATTAGTAGAGGAAAGAAATAATGAGGAAGAAGGGTAGTAGTATAGGCAGGAGGGTGCTTAGGGTGGAAACTGTATATATGAAATACATTAAATTTGTATATATCAAATAAAAAATAAAATAGAGGTGCACATAAAAAATTAGAAAAGAAATAAAATTGAAGCCAAAAAAGATACGACGGGGCGCTGGATTCTGTCCCAGTTGCTTCTCTTCCAGTCCAGCTCTCTGCTGTGGCCTGGGAGTGCAGTGGAGGATGGCCCAGGTCCTTGGGCCCTGCACCCGCATGGGAGACCAGGAGGAAATACCTGGCTCCTGGCTTTGGATCAGTGCAGCGCACCGGCTGCAACGCACCAGCCACAGCGGCCACTTGGAGGGTGAACCAACAGAAAAAGGAAGACCTTTCTCTCTGTCTCTCACTGTCTAAACTCTGCCTGTCCAAAAAAAAAAAAAAAAAAAAGATATGAAAGATAAGTAAAATGAAAAGCCGGTTTTCTTAAAAAAGATAAAGTGATAAACCATTGGCCCAACTAACCAAAACAAGGAGAAAAGACCCACATTAATGAAATCAGAGATTATAAAAAGTTACAACGGATGCCACAGAATTAAATAGAATCACCAGGAATTACTACAAACAGCTATATACCAACAAATTGGAAAAATCTAGAAGAAATGGATAAATTTCTGGGCCGGCGCCGCGGCTCACTAGGCTAATCCTCCGCCTAGCGGCGCCGGCACACCGGGTTCTAGTCCGGGTCGGGGCACCGGATTCTGTCCCGGTTGCCCCTCTTCCAGGCCAGCTCTCTGCTGTGGCCAGGGAGTGCAGTGGAGGATGGCCCAGGTGCTTGGGCCCTGCACCCCATGGGAGACCAGGAAAAGCACCTGGCTCCTGGCTCCTGCCATCGGATCAGCGCGGTGCGCCGGCCGCAGCGCGCTGGCCGCGGCGGCCATTGGAGGGTGAACCAACGGCAAAGGAAGACCTTTCTCTCTGTCTCTCTCTCTCACTGTCCACTCTGCCTGTCAAAAAAATAAAATAAATAAAAAAAAAAGAAATGGATAAATTTCTGAACACATAAAATTGACCAAGATTGAGTCATGAAGACATTGAAAACTTAAACAGATCAATAACCAACATGTGGATTCAAATAGTAATAAAGAACCCCTCAACAAATAAAAGTTCAGGACTAAATGGCTTCACAGCTAATTTTTGCCAAACTCATAAAGAAGAACTAATCCTAAATCTTCTTAAACTCTTCAAAACAATTGAAAGATTGGGAATCCTCCCAACAGCCTTCTAAGAAGCCAGCATCACCTTAATTCCTAAACCAGGAAAAATATAAAACAAAGAGAGAACTATAGGTCAATATACCTCATGAACATAGGTGCAAAAATCCTCAACAGAATGCTAGCTAATCGAATCCAACAACACATCAGAAAGATCATTCAGCTGGACCAAGTGGGATTTATCTCTGGTAAGCAGGGATGGTTCAACAAATGCAAATTAATAAAGATGATACATCTCATTAACACACTGAAGAATATAAGTCAAATGACTATCTCAATAGATGCAGAGAAAGCATTTGCTAAAATATAACATTCTTTCATGATAAAACCTTAAGGAAATTGTGTATAGAAGGAACATTTCCCAACACAACCAAGGCAATGTATGAGAAACACAGCCAATTTCATATTGAGTAGGGAAAAGCTGGAAGTATTTCTACTAAGATCCAGAAGCAAACAAGGCTGTCCACTCTGACCATTGCTATTCAATATAGTTCTGGAATTTTTTGGCATAACTCTTTTTTATTTATTTATTTATTTGACAGGTAGAGTTATAGACAGTGAGAGAGAGAGACAGAGAGAAAGGTCTTCCTTCCATTGGTTCACTCCCCAAATGGCCGACATGGCCGATGCTGTGCCAATCTGAAGCTAGGAGCCAGGTACTTCCTCCTGGTCTCCCATGGGGTGCAGGGCCCAAGCACTTGGGCCATCCTCCACTGCACTCCTGGGCCACAGCAGAGAGCTGGGCTGGAAGAGGAGCAACCTGAACTAGAACCCGGCACCCATATGGGATGCCGGCACCGCAAGGCGGAGGATTAACCAAGTGAGCCACGGCGCCAATCCATTTTTTATTGGTATAACTCTTATAAAATTAAAAAAAAATCAACAGCAAATATATACAAAAAGCCATAGCTGAGAAAGAACTTGTACGACTAGTTTCGTTCACAATAGCCACAAAAAATTTAAATACTGTGGGATAAATTTAAGCAATTATGTGAAAGAGTTCTACAATGAAAAATACAAAATATTAGAGAAATAAACAGAACACAAAAAATGGAAAAATCTTCCATGTTCATGGATTGGAAGAATTAATAACATCAGAATATCTGTACTACCCAAATTAATATACAGATTCAATGTGATCACAATCAAAATACCAAGGATGTTCTCATATACAGAAAAAATGACCTTAAGATTCATATGGAATCTAAAGAGACCTCAAATATCTAAAGCAGTTTAAACAATAAAAATTAAGCTGGAAGCATCACAATATCTGATTTCAAGACATATTACAGATCAGTTATAATCAAAACAGGCTGGTACTAGCACAAGAATAGACATGTGCTCCAATGGAACAGATTAGAAACCACAGAAATTAATCCACACATCTACAACCAACTTATCTTCAATAAATGCACTAAAACCACTTCCTGGAGAAATGACAGTCTCTTCACAAATGATGTTGGGAAAACTGGATCTCCATATGAAAAAGTTTGAAACTAAACACATACTTTACACCTTATACAAAAATGAACTCATAATCAGAGATCTAAACCTAAGATTTAAAACAATAAAATTATTAGAGGAAAACATAAGAAAAAACACAGCAGTACCTTTGCATAGGCAAGGATTTCTCAGATAAGTCCCTGGAAGCACAGGCAATAAAAACAAAAATGTACACATGGGATTACATCAAGCTAAGAATCTCCTACAAAGCAAAGGAAATACTTGTCAAAGTAAAAAAGCAACTGAAAGAATGGGAGAAAATATTTACAAACTATACATTTGATAAAGGACTAGTATCCAAGAGCTAAAAAAATTAAACAATAAAACAAAAAATCCAGTTTAGAAATGATCTAGTTATTCGAACTGCATTTTTCAAAGTATGAAATACAAATGGCCAACAGACACATGTAAATATGTTCAGGATCACTAACCATGAGGGACATGCAAATAAAACCACCATGAGGTTTCACCTTACCCAGGTTAGAATGGTGTCATCCAAAAATCAAAAAATAACAAATGCTTGCAAGAATGTAGTGGAAAAGTTACTCTAATACACTGTTGGTGGAAATGTAAAGTTGTGTATCCATTATAGAAGACAGTATGGGGATTCTTCATGAATCTCAAAATAGATCTACCACATGACCCAGCCATTCTACTCCTGGGAATTTACCCAAAGGAAATGAAATCAGCATATGAAAAAGTTATCTGTCCCACACGTTTGTTGCAGCTCAATTCACAATAGTTAAGACATGAAATGAACCCAGATGTCTATCAACTGATGACTGGATAAAGAAATTATGGAACATATGCATGATCGGATACTACTTGGCCATAAAAATGAATGAAATCCCATCTTTCAAAATAACATGGATGCAATTGGAAACTATTATGTTTAGTGAAATAATCCAGTCCCAAAAAGAAAAATATAATATTTTCTTGGATTTTTGCTAACTAATATATACAATAAAAAATTTAATGTAGATGAATAAAATTGACATTTTGAAATTTTATTAATGTTTATAGTCCTTGTCTATACTCCTGAGGAACAGTGGTTTTTCTACTTTCCATTTGTTGAATTCCTTATTAAGTGGAGGGTTAAGCTTATGATTATAAAGTAAATTGAATGTATGTCATTGCACAAAGTAAAAAAAAAAGAAGAAGAAAGCAATGGATGAGGGAAAATGGGAGTGAGGGAGGGTGGGAGGTTAGCATGGAAGTATCATTATGTTCTTAAAACTGTGTATATGAAATACTGAAATACATTCCCTTTATAAAAAAATTTTTAAAGTAAAAAAAATCACAGTCAGCATTTATTAAATGCCCTTAAGATAAACAATTTTGCATGAAATCTTTAAAGCAGTTTAAATGTATGAGAATTAAGATTCCACTACCATGATGATAAATTTTATTGATCAAGGAAGCGGGATAACAGAGGAGAAGGGAGTATGCATCTGGGATAAACAAGGTCAATATAGTTGTAGATAACAAACAACAGAGTTACAGATAAGTATATATGAATGATTTAAATCCTTAAGCATACACAATTGTTTAAAAATAAAAACACTTTGGGCCAGTGCTGTGCTATAGTAGATTAAGCCACCATCTACAGTGCCAGCATCCCATCTAGGTGCTGGTTCGAATTCTAGGCACTCCACTCTGATCCAGCTCCTTGCTAATGCACATGAGAAAGCAGCAGAAGATGGCCCAAGTCCTTGGACCCCTGCACTCAAGTAGGAGACCTGGCTGAATCTCTGGGCTCCTGGCTTCGGCCTGGCCCAGCCCCAGCCATTGTGGTCATTTGGGAAATGAACCAGCAGATAGAAGATTTCTCTCGCTGTGCCTTCTTCTTGTCTCTCTGTAACTGTGCCTATCAGATAAATAAATAAATCTTAAAAATTAAAAATAAATTAAAAATTGATTTCATGTAGAAACAAAATGAAACTAGAGAGATTTTGTTTTGCCTTATTTATATTACAAAATACAGCAATAAATGTTTAAGCCTGAGAGCTACGGCTTTGATTACTTTGTCATTTCTGTGGTCTAGTACCTTTTTGTCAAGTGTTAGTATTAATGACTTTAGTATTTCTGAAGTACACATGGCAATAAGTGTTAGCTCTGATCCATACCCTCCCTGCCCAGCTAGAAGGCAGTCTAGGGTGACATCGTTGACCAAAACATGATTACCAGGAGTTTAGTAAGTGTGGTTGTTAAGACACTGCCTCAGCTGTTGTGTGAATCATAGCTGCTATGGTTAATGATGGATTCTGTACCATGGTCTCCAGGGTTTTGATGATTATCCAGGTATAAGAATGCATACAGTGGGATGCAACCAACTGTCTGACTTGCCCTTGAAGAGGGTGAACCTGTAGGACACAAAATGAATAAGCAGCAGTGGCCTTTATCACCAACATTGTGTACCTGGGTTCCCTAAACAACAAAACAACAGGCCTTTCTTCTGAGGGCAAGTGCTCTGTGGTCAGCATTCCCTACAAAGGAACATATAGGTAGGGGGAGCTCATATTCCTATGGCCAAAACAAAAACAAAAAGTGTTGTCATAAAGAGCACTAAACCAGTTGCAGAGTAGCATTCATCCATGGGTCAGTGGTCATTAAAAAGTTAAAGGGAGCACTGGTCTTCCCAAAGTACCAGCAATGCTTGACATTTCTTGCCCACTCAAGTCCTACATATATATATATATATATATATATATATATATGTGTGTGTGTGTGTGTGTGTGTGTGTGTGTGTGTAGGACATATATATATATACACACACACACACATATATATATACATATATATGTATTAATGCATTTGAAACTGGATGGTCATTGATTTTGGGTGCAAAGTTAATGATTAGCCATGTTAGAACAAATGTAGGCTTGGTTGACAAATTCGGGATCCACAGATGACAAACCCACCACCTTATCATAGTGTTACTCTAGGGAACTGACTGGTTAATGTAAACAATTACACTGCCCTGCCATACCTAACTCCAAAAGATTGTAAAGTAGAATAGGTTGACAAGGTTAGTTACTCCCCTTCCACATATACACCTCCCAGAGTGTCAGATGTACTCAATCTAACAACCACAAGGGAGTGTTCTAGCTGTTCCACAATACCTAGTCTGTATGTCCTGTCTGCAAGTGCTGGCTTCACCAGGTGTTCACTCCTTGGCTGTGCATATGCATATCTTACTTGTATGATCTAGGAGGCCCATCAGGTGGGTAATAGTGTCAACCATCTTGATATACTTCATAACTGCACTTGCAGAATCATTCTCTTTGACAATCCTGATGAAGGTTGTCTTCCTTCCTATAGTCTCCCATAGGTCCCTGCTTGGAGTGAGAGATGTCTCCTCAAGTAACATGAGTTCTAAGTTGGTTGTAACTTTGCTGTACTGAAAAGGGACTACACAAACAACCTACCACTCATCAGTTTCTGTTTTGTTCCAGAGGGAAAAAGATAAAAAGTGGGAATACTGAGTGTGGATGACAGCTCTTGCATATGGATGGGACCTGGCATCTTCCTTGCTTCCATTCGTATTATTCATTGCTATGGTTCCTTTACGCTATTTTTTGGATGTAGACAGTGGTGTCTTGTGTTTCCCAACTCAACTGCTCTTTCATCCGCCATTATATTTTATTTTACACTAGTAGTCTGAGGGGATTTGGAGTATGCATTGTCCTCCTAATGCTTCAGGGATGCTACCCATTGTTGAATATCTATTCCTCAGTCTAGTATGTGGCACAAAATTTCTTTGTGTTCAAGATGGCTGTGCCTAAGTCCATGTGGTGATCCATGGCCATCCCAGAGCCTTAAATAGGTGTCTACCATTTGGGGACACCATTTAAAGCCTTGACTACAGAATATCAGTTGGATATGATCCACTTTCTGGACTTGCATTGGAGATTGGCCCAACAAGTATGAACCCACTCTTGTGGTTCCACTGGGCATTGCCTAGCAGGGATTGCCTGGTGGTTCTGCCCTGCAAAGTTTCTTCCTAGGTTCCCAAGTAAACTTGATACAACCTTTAAAATTCTAGGTGGAAGCCGCCATACCTCCCCAGCTCTTGCATTCTCCATGCTTGTAGAATTAGTACTGCATGGACAAAGCTAATGGCTTGAACTTTCCACAGTAATGGGTTGAGCTGCATCTGGACCCACTAGAGTCATGTCAGGGTACTTCCCTTCTCCCCCATGATGCCTTCTGCCAGAATATGAAGCAGCAGGAAAGTCCCATCAGATGTCTTGGCACATTGTTTTGGAGCTTCCCAACTGCATAATCATAAGCCAATAAATTTCTGTTCACTATAAAGTATCTATTATAGCAAACAATAGACAGTAAGACAAATCTCAAATAGGAAGTGGTATAAAGGCAGTAAGCCTGCAGTTCTAGACTCCTTAGACCTATTCCATTTTGCCTGCAGAACTCGTCAAACGTGAGCAAACCCAATTAGTAACAGTGGGATAACTGAGCCACAGCCACATACTACTTCATTTCTTTTTTTAATGGCACAAATCAATATTTATGTAGCTCTTTATTAGCATTCTTTTAGAACTGCATCTTGCACAGATGCAGAGTGTTGAATAATTAAATTAAAATTTGAGTTTATGCAGGAGAATTAGGTCTTACTCTATGCCATGCTTTAGTCCACATGCCCAGAATAAATTGTAGGGATTTCAAGCAAGTCCCAAATAACAATTGACCTCCATTGGTTTTTGTTTTTCTTAACCAACTCCTGAGAACAAATGATAATAATTAGCATAGAATCAGACATTACTGATCCCCTGGACACCCTAGTGTTCAATGGCAACAAAGACCCTCCATCATTTCTAATAACTGTGTTCATCAGACCACTAACACCTAAAACTAAAGCAATATCCAATGTGGACCTGTACAAAACTATTTTAATCTAGTGGAATCGAAGTGTCTGGTATCAAAGATATCTCTTTATTATTGAGAAAATTCACCCTTATTTCCAATATGTACAAATACTTTCACAACTTGCTAACAAATCTCTTGCTTTGAAACAAGTTTCACTAGAAGTACTGAAATAAAATATTTATGGTATTTAAATGGCATTGGATTGAGAAACACAGTCTGGGTTGATTTTTATGCTTCTACATAAACAGGCTTGGTCGTGGCCTTGGTATTATCATTTCATTTCAGCCAGAATTTCATCTTTGTAAAATGAGATACTTGGTCCAAATATTTTCTATGCTTCTTTTATGTTTTGATAATTGAGAACTAAAATGCAGATCAGATGTCCTGCTCCAAGGTGATGGTAAGCATTTAACAGTTTCATTTCCTTCAACTGTATACCAACCAATAAATGCACAAAAGATAGCAAGAAGCTGACAAAATCCAGCTTTAAATAAATAATTTGTCAGCAAGTCTGAAATCACAAATTGGTGGAAATTGTTTGGAAAAAAAATAGAGAGAAGATATTTACAGCACTTGGTCACTAGAGAACTACCAGGTATTTTAAAGGTAAAAGGTATACACTGAATTTAAAACTACTTTCTTGTTTGCTATTTGGGATGTAAGAGCACAGATAAACAATAAAAATTTACCTGACATAAATAGGTTTGAAAAACATAGGAGACCATTTGAAAGAATTATTAAGAGAAATCACATGAAGAAGAAACAGTCTGTTCTCATGATAACTGGCAGATAGGAAAAAAGACAAACAGAATGAAAGCTCTACCTAAATATCTCCTTTCAATTGGATCAAGAGAAATAATGATTAATTCTGAGTCACATGAAAACTAACCATTAATCTAGATCAGAACCCAAGCCTGTCCTCAAATGAAATCTTCAAAAATCCAGGGCCGGCGCTGCCGCTCAACAGGCTAATCCTCCGCCTTGCGGCGCCGGTACTCCGGGTTCTAGTCCCGGTCGGGGCGCCGGTTCTGTCCCGGTGCCCCTCTTCCAGGCCAGCTCTCTGCTGTGGCCAGGGAGTGCAGTGGAGCATGGCCCAGGTGCTTGGGCCCTGCACCCCATGGGAGACCAGGAGAAGCACCTGGCTCCTGCTATCGGATCAGCGCGGTGCGCGGGCTGCAGCGCGCCGACCGCGGCGGCCATTGGAGGGTGAACCAACGGCAAAGGAAGACCTTTCTCTCTGTCTCTCTCTCTCACTGTCCACTCTGCCTGTCAAAAAAAAAAAAAAAATCTTCAAAAATCCAAACAGAAAAAAAATCACCTCGTGTCAAAATGAGTACCTACAAAAACATAAGGAAGAAAAGAGGAAACAGATGAAGAAAAGAGGAAACAGATGATGAAAACTCACTAGAAAAATATTATCATGGAAAAAAAAAATGAAACTTCCAGAACCTAAACTGTGAAATATTTCCAGCATGTTAAGAGTACTAAGCATAGATACAAAACCTCATGAAAGGGATTTAAGGAAAAGATAAAATATAAATTACTTATACTAAAGAAAGTTAGGAGGAAAAATCCAAATCACTATAAAATTAAAATTGGATACACTACAGCAAAAGAGAAACTGCTGAAAATATATCTGATACATAGAAGACAAGACTAAGAAAAAACAAACCCAAGAAAAAGGAAATAAGAATAACACATTTATCAAGGGACATTAAATGAAAATTTTTAAGCATAGACATAACCGGAGTTCCAAAAGAATGATATCAAAGTAAATGAACAAGTATTCGGCCAGCACCACAGCTCAATAGGCTAATCCTCCACCTGTGGCGCCAGCACACTGGGTTCTAGTCCTGGTCAGGGCGCAGGATTCTGTCCCAGTTGCTCCTCTTCCAGGCCAGCTCTCTGCTGTGGCCAGGGAGTGCAGTGGAGGATGGCCCAAGTGCCTGGGCCCTGTAACCGTATGGGAGACCAGGAGACGGACCTGGCTTCTGGCTTTGGATCAGCACAGTGCGCCGGCTACAGTGCGCCGGCCGGCCATAGCGGCCTTTGCGGGGATGAACCAACAGAAAAGAAAGACCTTTCTCTCTGTCTCTCTCTCTCTCACTGTCCACTCTGCCTGTCAAAAAAAAAAAAATGAACAAGTATTTATTTATAGCTCCAGAATATTTTCCAGTTTTTAAAGAAGTGTTAGAGTCACATGTTGAAATGAGATAGCATTATCATAGAATAATCAAAATTAATTATATTGTAGTAAAATTTTTAAACTCCAAGGATAAAAATTACTCTTACAAAGATTAACAGACATAAAAAAGAAGGCAGATATCAAGCTGTTATCCCAGTTTTTCTCAACAATATTAAACACAAAAAGACAATGGTGTTATGCATTTAATTGAAAAAAAAAAAAGCTATTTAGTTGAGAGGCAGAGTGTTGGAGAGAGGGAGAGTTAGAGACACAGAGAAGAATTTTCTTTCAGCTGGTCCACTCCCCAAAATGGCCCCAAAGCCAGGGCCATGCCAGACTGGAGCCAGGATCCAGGAACTCCATCTGTGTCTCCCACATGGGCAACAAGGGATAAAGTACTTGGACCATCATCAACTGTCTTCCCAAGCACATTATCAGGAAGTTAGATTGGAAGTAGAGCAGCCGAATCTGAAACCAGCAATCTGACATAGGATGTTGGCGTCATATGCAAGGAATTAACCCACTGTACCACAATGCCAGCCCTCATGCACTTAATTTGACCTAAGAATGTTATACAATCAAATTCTCCCTTAGATAAATAAAATAAACATTTTTCAAAATAAAAGCACTTAGGTAGCATTGCTCCTTTGAGACCTTACTGAAGAAACTAATGGTGGACTAACTCCAGTCAAATACAAGATAAATTAAAATGGTAAAGGAATAAGCATTGATTATATTTAGCTGTAGGTCTAAGACTTAAAAAAAATAAAAAATAAAATGTCCACGAATGTAAAAATGATATAGCTAATGGATGTTTAGAGGTGAAGTAAGAGAGGAACACATATTCAATTGGATTCTCTATGCTGCAGATTCTGAGATAGGGATTTAAGCAAAAAGGTTTTTTTTTTTTTTTTTTGATTTGTAATATTTTATTCCAGTGAACACCTTTGGAGAAGCAGGAAACAAAACAGGTAAAGGAAGTTGCCATTACAAGTGCACCATTGTGTAATGGCCAACTGGGTTGCAGTCTCACTGAATTGATAAGGGATAGACTGTAGAGAAAACATTAAATTATTTCAAGGGCTTAGAGAGCTGAGATCATTTTCCAGCATTGGCTAAGGATTACTAATTTCCCAGCATTTATGTTATATGGCTTTGCCAACAGATTTTTTTTTATCTTTTATTTAATGAATATAAATTTCCAAAGTACGACTCATGGGTTACAATGGCTTCCCCCCCATACCGTCCCTCCCACCCACAACCATCCCCTTTCCCACTCCCTCTCCCCTTCCATTCACATCAAGATTCATTTTCGATTATCTTAATATACAGAAGATCAGCTTAGTATACCTTAAGTAAGGATTTCAACAGTTTGCTCCCACACAGAAACATAAAGTGAAAAATAATAGATGATTTTTTTTAAATGATGATGAAATCAGATCAGACCTATTGTCATGTTTAATCCCAGTGAGAGTCAAGTTGGGAATTGATAATTTCTTTTTTTTTTTACAGAAGATCAGTTTAGTGTACATTAAGTAAAGATTTCAATCGTTTGCACCCCCATAGAAACACAAAGTGAAATATACTGTTTGAGTACTCGTTATAGCATTAAGCCTCAGTGTACAGCACATTAAGGACAGAGATCCTACATGAGGAGTAAGTGCACAGTGACTCCTGTTGTTGACTTTACAAATTGACACTCCTGTTTATGGCATCAGTAATCTCCCTATGCACCAGTCATGAGTTTCCAAGGCTATGGAAGCCCTCTGAGTTCTCCGATTCTTATCTTGTTTAGACAAGGTCATAGTCAAAGTGGAGGTTCTCTCCTCCCTTCAGAGAAAGGCACCTCCCTCTTTGAAGACCTGTTCTTTCCACTGGGATCTCACTCACAGAGATCTTTTTGCCAGAGTGTCTTGCCAACAGATTTTAAAAAGCCTTCAGATAAAGGCCGCTATGAGTTTCCACTACCACATATGTACACGGTGAATGCAAAGCAAATATAGTCATATCAAATGTCAGTATGCGGTGAAAGAGTGTGTGTGTGTGTACTTGTAATTATTGCCTGACTTATGATATCCAGATATCAAATAATATCACTTCTTATTGATCTTAAAATATATATTTAGTATTGCAAATATAACCAAGAAGAACAATACAATGAACTCTATTTGGCAAGAGAAAAAGAAGGAAATGTAATTTTATTATTGTGAGTAGTCCAGAGGTAGTACGACTAAATATATTGAAAGTGAAAACATTATGCAAACTTAAAATATAAAGATTCCAATTTTCAGAAGAACTAGACTGCAAAACAACTAGAGCCAAAGATTTTTTAAAAGTGAAGTTACATAAGCAAAAGTTTAACCTAAACTAACACTCTCTCAAATATCAACAGGGGCCAGCACTCTAGCATATTGGGTTAAGCCTCTCCTTGTGGTGACCACATCCCATATGGGAGCGGATAATCCAACCTTATTCAGCCTTAACTACAAAAAAAAGTATCTGTTGGAAAGTAATAGCCAGAGACTCTATAATTTTTCATAAGCAATGTCCAGCATTCTTGGCAAGATACAGGAACAGACATCCAAAACCAAAAGAAACACACACACACATGCAAACATGCACACACATACCCCACACCAAAAGGACAGCCACCTAGGGTTTGAAGAGTTTTTTGAATTATTGGATCTGAACTTTAAAGTATATATGATTAAAAGGGTGAAGGTACTAAATGGAAAATTTGCTCAGAAAAATTGAATGAATAATAAAATGAATCAATATAAAATAATAGAACTAAACATTACGTCATATCCAACTAATAATTAAATGGATTAAACTACCAATTAGGGTTACAGGAAATAGGACGAATATACATTGATGGAATTTTGATTGAAACTCAGAAAACAAGGAAAACAAAAACTCAATGAAAGAACTTGGCTATAAGTCACTGCGGCTCCAGGATATAGCAAAGGAGAATAAAGAAAAGATCTTATTTGAAGAGAAGATGATTGAGAAGTTGCCAGCTTAAATCAAAGATATCAATTCTTCAATTCAAGAACTTTCACCATAAAAAAAAACAGAAAGAAAATCACTCTGACTCATATTATAGGAAAATTGCTGGAAGTGAAACACAAAATAACCCAGAAAAAGACATTACTTTAAAAGAAACAACCATATTATTAACAATTGATTATACAATAGAAAAATATGAAATCATGGAGATAATGGAATACACCTTTAAAGTGCTAACAGAAACATGTTTTCAATCAAGAATAATAAGCCAACCAAAATTTCATTCTACATAAAATAAATCCATATTTCAGGCAAAGAAAAACTGAAAAAAATGTTACAAGTATAGACACAATAAGAGAACTACTGAAGAAAGCACTTCAGGAAGAGAGAAAATTGTCCCAGATGAAACTACAATAATTCCAACAGATAAAAAAGATTACTAGAAAGTGTAACTATATTCAAATCTATGTAAATGAATATTTGTGTAAAATTGTAACTATAATTACTTGTAAGTTTCAAATAGGTATACAAATAAATCATATGATATGTTAAACAGTATGAGACAAGAGTTGATAAATGAATTTAAAATGTTCCTACAACCTTGCATTCATTGTCCATGGAGCAGTGATGTAAATTTAAGACAAATTAGAACAAATCAGAGATTCATGTTTAAACCTATAGGAGGGGTCAGCAAAATATTTCCATAACAGATCTAACAGTAAGTATTTTCAGCTTTGTGTACCACCATACAGTCTTGGTCATAACAATTCAAATCTGCTTTTGTAGTGTGAAACCAGGCTAGAGTTTTCACATGGGTCCTACTTTGTGAATTCATGCTTGAAACACCTAACTGAGCACCAAAGGGGAAACCTGTTGAAGTGAAATGGACACTATGAGAAACAGTGACTTGATCAGCCCTTGTCCTGTCTGTTGATGCACAATGTAATACTTTATCACTTTTAGTATTTTTTTTGTTCTAGTACTATTGTTTGAACTCTGTAATTAACACACAATTATTCTTAGGTGTTTAAATTTTAACTGAAAAGTGATCCCTATTAAATATACAAGTGGGAATAAGAGAGTGAGGAGATGTACAATTTGGGACATGCTCAATCGGACTTGCCCCAAATGGTGGAGTTAGAAACGTGCCAGGGGATTCCAATACAATCCCATCAAGGTGGCATGTACCAATGCCATCTCACTAGTCCAAGTGATCAACTTCAATTCACAACTGATCACACTGATAGGTCTAAGAGTCAAAGGGATCACACAAACAAGACTAGTGTCTGCTAATACTGATAGAATCAAAAAGGCATGGAAAGCCAACACACTCTGGGGAAAAAAAAAGACCTAAATGAAAGATCTCTGCGAGTGAGATCCCAGTGGAAAGAACGGGGCCATCAAAGAAGGAGGTACCTTTCTCTGAAGGGAGGAGAGAACTTCCACTTTGACTATGACCCTGTCGGAGTAAGATTGAAGTCGGCAAACTCAAAAGGCTTCCATAGCCTTGGCAACTCATGACTAGAGCCTAGGGAGATTACTGATGCCATAAACAAGAGTGTCAAATTGTTAAGTCAACAACAGGAGTCACTGTGTACTTACTTCTCATGTGAGATCTGTCCTTGATGTGTTGTCCAATGTGAAGTAATGCTATAACTAGTACTGAAACAGTATTTTACACTTTGTGTTTCTGTGAGGGTGCAAACTGATGAAATCTTTACTTAATATATACTGAATTGATCTTCTGTATATAAAGATAATTGAAAATGAATCTTGATGTAAATGGAATGGGAGAGGGAGCGGGAGATGGGAGGGATGCGAGTGGGAGGGAAGCTATGGGGGGGGAGCCATTGTAATCCATAAACTGTACTTTGGAAATTTTATTTACTAAATAAAAGTTAAAAAAATGAAATAGTCAAAATTATAAGTATGTTCAACTATAAACAAAATCTTTTCAAATAAAATAAAATAAAATAAATCTTTAAAAATGATAAATAAAAATAATATAAAGAGAATAATAAAATTTATATATAACTACAAATATTTATACATACATTGCATGATATACCAATGGAATAAAAATTTTCAGGCTAGGGGATAGCATTATGGTATAGTGGATCAAGCTACTGCCTACAACACACACATTCCATATGTGTGCTGGTTCATTTCCAGCTGCTCCACTTCTGATCCACCTCCCTGCTAATGTGCCTGGAAAAGCAGCAAAAACGGCCCAAGTACTTGGGCCTGTGCCACTTACATGGGAGACTCAAATGGAGTTCCATGCTCCTGGCTTCAGCCAGGCCCAGACAAGGCCATAATGGCCATTTGGGGAGTGGCCCAGCAGATGGAAGATCCATCTATGTGTATATGTGTGTGTGTGCATGCATATGTGCATGTGTGTGTGAGTGTGCATGTGTGTGTGTGTGTCTTCCTCTCTCTAACTCTGCCTGTCAAATAAAATAAGTAAATCTTTAAAACTATTTATCAGGCTAAATTTGAAGGCAATACAATTCATATTGCTTATAAGAAATTTACCTACATATGAGAACATATATAGATTGTGCAATAAAAGCATGGGGAATACATGGATACCATGTAAGCACTAAAAAAAGAAAATAGTTTGGGGACTGGGTATTTGGCCTGATGGATAAGATGTCTGCTTCCCACACCAACGTGCCAAGGTTTGATTCCTGGCTCTGGTTCCTCACTCTAGTTTCCCACCAAGGCACACATGGGAGGCAGTGGTAATATCTCGAGTAACTGGGATACTGCTACCCATGAGAGAGACTTGAATTTTTGTTTGTGGCTCCTGGCTCTAGCCTTGACCCCACCTAGGCCATTGAGGGCATTAGGGGAGTGAACCATTACATAGGAGTCTCTGTCTTTCTCATTCACTCTTTATCTTTTTCTTTCTCTCACTCTCTCCTTATCTTTATGCTTCTCAAAAAATTTTCTCTTTAAAAATGAAAAGCAGAAAAGTATTTAACCTATAGCAAGAATATTCAACAAAATGGCCTTGAAAGAAGCATTACAAGAAATACAGAGGGATGTTTCATGATGATAACAAGGTCATTTGAACAGAAGATATAAGAACACTAAATTAGTTTGGATGTAACTTTCTTGCTTCAACATACATAAACCAAAAAATGCACAGAACTCAAAGGAAAGATAGTCAAATTTGCAAATGCAGAACATTTTAGCACACTTTCTTGTTACTGATATAATATGCAAATAAAAATCACCAAGGATATAAATTTTTTGAAAAAACACAATTTTGACCTAATTTATATAAACCCAGTATGAACCGAGGACTGTATAATATGCTGCCTTTGCAAATACACATTAGCCATTTAATAAAATAGAATTTATATAGGCATTTTAAGTCTAAAAAATTAAATGAATTCCTATAATTTAAAATATACTCTCTGACAATCGTGGAGTTAAGCTAAAAAAAATCAGTGAGAGGCAATAAGTAAAGTAAGTCGCCTTTTTTTTTGGAGATTTACCAACACATTTATAAATAACATAGGCAAGAGAAGAAATCATTAAAGTAGTTAGAAAATATTTCGAATGGAAAGGAAATGAAAACATAACATATAAAAACTGGTGGGATGTAGCTGAAGCTTTGCTTAGAGGAAAATTTGTAGACTTAAATGCATATATTAAAAATAAACAAAGGCTGAAAATTAATGATTCGAGCAAGAGGCAAGAACAAAGAACAGCAAATTATATGTCCAAGGAATGAATGAGTAACACAGGAAATCATAATAACAGAAATAGAAAAAACTATCATAAGTTTTCAGATATAATAATTTTAAAGTCATCAGAGAACTTACTCATTCTCTTTTTTATGGGGAAAGATAAATAAGTGAAAAAAGAACAGCATTTATGAAAAATGTGTATTTTATTAACATTGGGGGCTTCTTCAACATCTCAAAGAGTAATTTCCAAACTAATCCATGGTGATCTAAAATTATTAATGAGAGGTTGGTTTAGCAGTTAAAATTTTGGTTAGGACCCCTGCATCCCATACCAAGTGCCTGGATTTGAGTCTCAGCTCTACTTTCAAATCTAGTTTCCGGATAATCCACATAGCAGGTGATAGTTCAAGTAGTTGGGTCCATTCCAAGCATATGGGATACCTGGATTGAGTTCCTGGCTTCTAGCTTCAGTGCGGCAGAGTCCCAGCCACTATGGACATCTGGAGAGTGATTCAGCAAATGGGAGATTTCTCTCTGTCTATCCCTGTGTTTGCCTCTCTATCTGCCTCTCTGCCTCTTAAAACTAAAACAAATTAATTAAAATTTAAAAAATAATAGTAATGACGCTAATGCAGTTTTGAGCCATGGGGATATGCTCTGAAAATGCACTTTAGGGGATTTCCTCGTTGTATAAACATCATAGATGGTACTTACACAAACCCAGGTGGTATAGCTGACTAGACACATAGGCCACGTGATACAGCCTATTGCACATAGGCTACAAACCTGTTCAGTATGATACTGTACTGAATACTGTGGGCAGCTGTAACACAATGGCAAATATTTGTGTATCTAAGCATAGAAAAAGTAGTATAAAAATATGATTAACTGGTATACCTTTATAGGGCACTTATATAGAATGGGGCATGCAGGACTGGAAGTTGCTGTAGGGGAATCAGTGAGTGGGTGAGGAGAAAAGACAAAAGTTAACCACTACTGCAGGTCTTATACATAGTGTACACTGAGGCTGCAATAAATTTATAAAAAGAGTCCAATAAGTTACTAAAAACAATAAAGTAAGCTTTGTTTACTATTTATTAGTATTTATTTATTTATATATATAATTTGCATTTATATATTTTTATTTGTTTATTTCTATAATATTTTTACTTGTTAAGCTTTATCTTTTATACAATTTTTGGCTTCTCTCTAATAACATTGAGCTTAAAACACAGACACTGTGTATGCCTATACATAAATATTTCCTTTCTTTATATCCTTATCCTATGAGTTTTTTTCTTTTTTAAAATTTTGGTTAGAAACTAAGACACGGCCGGCGCCGTGGCTCACTAGGCTAATCCTCCGCCTTGCGGCACCGGCACACCGGGTTCTAGTCCCGGTCGGGGCGCTGGATTCTGTCCCGGTTGCCCCTCTTCCAGGCCAGCTCTCTGCTGTGGCCAGGGAGTGCAGTGGAGGATGGCCCAAGTGCTTGGGCCCTGCACCCCATGGGAGACCAGGAGAAGCACCTGGCTCTTGCCATTGGATCAGCGTGGTGTGCCGGCCGCAGCGTGCCGGCCATTGGAGGGTGAACCAAAGGCAAAAGGAAGACCTTTCTCTCTGTCTCTCCCTCTCACTGTCCACTCTGCCTGTTTAAAAAAAAAAAAAAAAAAAGGAAAGAAACTAAGACACAAGCATGCACATTCCTCTAAGCCTACACAAGCAGGATCATCAACATCACTTTCTCCCACCCCCACCCCTTGTCCCTTAAATCTTCAGAGGCAATAACACACAAGGAATTGTCATTCTCTGTGATACCAATCTCTTCCTCTAGACACCTCCTACAGGACTGTCTGAGGCTTTTTTACAGGTAATTTTTTTCTTTTTAAGTAGAAGGAGTACATTTTAACATAATCAAGTATAGTAAAAGCATAAACCAGGAGCATTGTTATTTATTACCATTATCAAGTATTATGCACTACACTATAATTGTAGCATTATAATTCTATGTAACTGGCAGCACACTAGGTTAATTTACATCAGCATCATCACAATCATATAGTGTGTTCTGCTATGATGTCACCATGGCTATGATGTCACTAGATCACAGAAATATTTCAGTTCCACTATGCAGTCTGCCATTGACCAAAACACCATTATGCAGTACATGACTGTATTCTGATGTATCTGATTTTTTAAAGATTTATTTATTTATTATTTGAAAGAAATATTTACAGAGAGGCAGAGGGAGAGAGAGAGAGAGGTCTTCCATCTGCAAGTTCATTCCCCAAATGGCCACAATGGCTGGAGCTGGGTCGATCCAAAGCCAGGAGCCAGGAGCTTCTTCCGGGTCTTCCATGCAAGTGCAGGGTGCTAAGGCCATCTCCTACTGCTTTCCCAGGCTGTGGCAGAGAGCTGGATAGGAAGTGCAGCAGCTGGGACTCAAACCGGCGTCCACATGGGATGGCATTGCAGGCGGTGACACAGCACCAGCTCCTGTATTTGATTTGAAAATTTAAGAAATACCTAAATAACTGACCCATATTGAATCTGATGCTTTCTGTTGTAGAGACAGTGTAAAAGAACAGGATACTCACTCAGAGAGTTTCAATCCAAGTAACACTTCATCTTAATTTTGTAAGGGAAATCAAAGATAATTACCATAACTCCTTCTGCAAATCTACTGTTCAATAAGCTTTTGAAAAGTAACTAATTGCAAAAGATAGTCAACATTTTTCTATTATCCACTTTAGAACTAAAAGGTTTTCCATTTATTTTATCCTTCATATTTATCATAAAATTTCCAACCATATTGCAAGTAGAATGAAAGTGCTGAAACAGATTCTTGCTTTTTTCAAAGGTGTACCCTGCGTACCTACAGCAGTAATTTGCCCAAAGGACGGTTAAATTAATGTTGACTTAATAAGCTGTCTGTGTCTCTGAAGATTCTTACTTCCTAAACTGTTCTTTCCCTCTCCCAGCATCCTGCCCCCACTGTTTTCTCCGTTTTCAATTTTAGATTTAAACTTAATTTACCTCCTCCAATATTTCAGAGAAGTTTCACCAAGAGAATAACTTAATAGCAATGCTACTTGGTTGTTGTTTAAAAGAAAAGTTGTAAGCTATTGAATAGCATGATGGATGCTTTCTTTGTATATTGGCAAAATTGGGTGAAGTGTTTTGCATTTTAAGTGCTAATGAATACGATTTGAATTGGATTTTTATAGACTGTCTTGTCAAGACATTGTTTACAAGTATATAGTGCTTGGGTGATCCTTATTAGTTTTCACTGGGAAAGTAGACAAAGGTAGAGAAATGATTTTTTAAAATGAGCCTTTGTTCTTTAATTTGATTTTCGTTCATAGCTTTAAATCAACACATTGAACATTCTCTCATATCTAAATAAAAGTAATCTTAAAAAAAGCTTTATGAAATTCACTCTAGATCATTTAATTGCTGCCAACTGTCAGTATGCAGGGCACTCATGAATTTGGGAGGATTGTGAATTTCAGCATATCAATTTCACTTATGTGATAACATCCTAATGCATTTTCTATTGAAAACTAACTTCAAATAAAATAAGGCAAATTTCTTGTCTGAATATATAATGCATGAATGGCTCTTTGAAAGAGATACATAAATAATAAATCAGCTCTTGGATATCGAGGCTATGTATTATTAATTAAAAAATAAAGATCAAATCTACACTGAAAAATACATCATGATATCTAGGCTGCAATGTATTTTAACAGCAGGGATTAAATTTTATGGGCAATGAAATGGCCTTTTATTGATTCATGATGTCCCAGTAATACATGTGCCTTTTTAAATATTCGTCTCAAAATTCACTTTCTCTAAAAACATTCAACTCACTCTTTTTGGTACCATTCTTGGAATAAATCTCACCCAAATTTAATCAGTGTGTTCCCTAATACTGTAATCTACTTCCATTTTATTTCTGAATGTGAGTAGCATTTTATGCTAAAATCAAATAGAGTTCCTCTATGTAATCAACACTTCACAGTTAAAATCATTGGGTGAGCTGGAGGGACTGAGAGAGAGAGAACTCCCATCTGCTTGTTCACTCCCCAGATTCCTGTTACTTCCAAGGCATACCATGGGTCAAAGTCAGAAGCCAGGAACTCAATGTAGGTCAAAGAAAAACAAACACATCCAAGATAAGTTAGATTTACAAAGCACAGTTATGGTATTGACAGACCTCAGTTTCTTCCAAGACTCACATACCCTTCCCTACACTATAGGAGGTTTGAAAATCTCTCTATCCCCAAACTTTTGGTGGAACTGCACAAGACCAAACCTGCCTTGTCCACCTACAAATACTAAAACAGACTTATCATTTATTGGAACATGCTTTAATTGACTAAATTTTTTAAAGAAATATAGTGGGCAAACTATTCTGGAAAGAAAAGTTTGACAGATAAAAGAATCTTAGTCTCCCTGGCATATCAATAAAAGGAGAGAGAATAAAAATGTGTTTGGTCAGAAGTTAAGACAGATATTTGAGCTCACAGAAAGATTTGGATCACCAAATCATAGTTACATGAATCAAAGATCTTCCCTAAGATAAGCACATACATACTTGCCTGTTTTCATCCCCTTCTTAACCCTTACCATGTAATCTGTTATATTCATAGTGGTTAGCATTATCTCACAACATACATGCTATACATCAAGCAGAACAGGTGTAATCCAAGGACTTTGCTTCCTCTACTGGAGATAGAATTAAGAGTGCATTTCCAGTTGTGTGCACGATAGTTGTATCACTTTAGGTAGAAATACGATTTTTTTTCATCTTTATTTGGTGATCACTTATGTTTAAGGAGAGGTTTTTGTGTGTCTGGTTTACACTAATTCAGACGTTGTAGTGAGGGCAGCTGTGTTTAACATCTACGGTTATTTCAGTTTAATGAAATTGCCCCTGGTAACGTGGGTGTGTCTCATCCAGTTTCAGACGAGATCGGGCGCCTTCAGGGTGGTATGGCCGTAGACTCATCCAGTTTCAGAGAGGAAGAAATTCTGCCTCAAAACCTCAGCACCAACTTTTTCCAAGGTGCTTCGCCATGCTTTGGTGCTCAGTGAATCCCAGATTGCCAGCCCTCACTATTCCTTGCGTATTTTCCCTCACTCTCTCCCTCCTCAATATTTCCATAAACTATAACTACATGTACATGCACATACATAAAAGGAGTCTTCAAAAAGTTATAGAAAATAGGAATTATGAAAAAGTGCATGGATTTCAAAAAATTTTGCATCAAAAAAATTAATCTTTTAATTCTGCTTTCCATGAATATTTTGAAGCCCCTTAGTATAACCTACTAGTTCTGTTTTTCTGGATCGCCATACCACCCTATTTCTTCAAATTTAAGATACTGCTGAGATGTAAGCTGCACTGGTAGTTAACATTTCACTAGGACAAAAAGCAAAAGTTCTGCCAAGATTATATGACACACCATTGATTGTAAGACTCAATGCAATTTCAGAGTTGTTTAAAAGTGAAAACAGAACATGTCCTAATCAATGAATTGTGATAAGAGATCACATTTAGATGTCTTACAGGTACTTTAAACTCAATAAATGAAAGAATCTTGACATTTTCCCTACTTGTTTCTCTAATTGATTTTCTTTTATTAATAAATGTCAACTCCATCCACCTAAGTGATCAAGCAGGAAAACAGGAGTCAGTTTTTGCCTTTTCTCTGATCTCTCAAATCCAATTAGTCACTGATTTATGTTCATTAAAACTATCTAAAATTTCTTGACTAGACCATTTTTTTATCTTTGGCCATATTCTAGGACAAATCAGCATCATCTCTCTCCTGGGTTATTGTAATAGCCCATTCCTGCTGCTGTTAACACTATTCTATTCCAAGGAATGGAAAATATTTTATAAACCCACAGGACTTGCCAGCGCCGCAGCTCACTAGGCTAATCCTCCGCCTTGCGGCGCCAGCGCACCGGGTTCTAGTCCCGGTCGGGCCGCCGGATTCTGTCCCGGTTGCCCCTCTTCCAGGCCAGCTCTCTGCTGTGGCCAGGGAGTGCAGTGGAGGATGGCCCAAGTACTTGGGCCCTGCACCCCATGGGAGACCAGGAAAAGTACCTGGCTCCTGCCATCGGATCGGCGCAGTGCGTGGGCCACAGTGCGCCAGCCGCGGCGGCCATTGGGGGGTGACCCAACGGCAAAGGAAGACCTTTCTCTCTGTCTCTCTCTCTCACTGTCCACTCTGTCAAAAAATAAAAATAAATAAATAAATAAAAACCAAAACCACAGGACTTGGGAACTTGTCTGAAAATGATAAAGCATGGTCATAAAACTCTTTGGCTACCAGCTGGAAGAAACCTAGAAGTGTGCCATCCTTGGCCTTTGTGAGCTGTGTAATCCCTGAGCAGTTCATGCTTCGGCCTCGATGAGCACAACACTCCTCAAACCGCTGTCCCTCATCAGACATTTCAGGAAATCTCTTTCAGCGTAAACTCAAGCTTGCCATTAAAAAAAAAAAAAAAAAAAAAAAACACTTTTTAATTTCAGAATCATTTTACATTCACAAAACAAAAATTGTGAAGTAGTACAGAGTTCCCATATAGCTGCACCCAGCTTCCCCTACTGTTAACATCTTTTATTAGTATATTAGCCACAAAAAATAAACCACACCCACTTACCTTGTTACTAACACCTCACTGCTGTTAACATCTCATATGAGAGTATTTTTCATGATTAATGAACCACACTCAGATTCCTCTATTTTTAAAAACATGAACACCCTCTATCCCTTGCACTCATCTCAGCCTTTAGTAACCAACATTCTGTGTTCAGATTGAGCATATTTTTTTGTTCCCATAGATGAAGGAAAACACAGTATTTGTCTTTCTGTATCTGACTTGTTTCAATTAACATGCTGTCCTGTGGTTCCATCCATTTTGCTGCAAATGACAGGATTTCATTCTTTCTGGGGCTGAACAATATTCCTCTGTGTATATATAGCACATTTTCTTTATCCATTCGTCTGGTGATAGACACCTTGGTTGACACCATATTTTGGCTGTTGTGAACAGTGCTGCAATAAACATTGTGGAGCAGATATCTCTTTGATAAAATGATTCCCTGTCTTTTGGAGATATACCCAACAGTGGAATTGCTGAATCATATGGCAGTTCTATTTCTAGTTTTAAAAGATATCTCTCCTACTGTTTTCCCTAGTGGCTGTACTAATTTACACTCTCACTAACAGCATGTAAGAGTCACCTTTCTCCACATCCTTGCCCGCCTATGTTACTTTCTGTCTTTTTGATAATAGCCATTCCAACAGGAGTTAGATGATAGCTCATTATGGTGTTGATTTGTGTTTTCCTAATGAGTAGTAATGTTGAGCATTTCTTCATATATGTGTTTGCCATTTATATTTCTTCTTTCTATAATGATGCTTTGCCCATTCATTAAACTGCATGGCTTTGTTGATGGTGTTGAATCTGTTGAGTTCTTGATATATTCTGGATATTAATCCTTTGTCATATAAATAGCTCACAAATATCTTCTCCTATTCAGTCGATGTATCTGTATTACAATGAAGGTTTCCATTGCTTCCAATTTTTATATAATCCCATTTGTCTAGTTTTGCTTTGGTTGTCTGCATTTCTGGGTCTTATACATGAAATCAATTCCTACACCAATGTCTTGAAGTGTTTCATATATTTTTTCTAGCAATTTAATAGTTTCAGGTCTTACACTTAGGTCTTTGATCTCTCTGGGGTCAATTTTTAAAAAAAATATTTTTTACTTACTTGAGAGACAGAGTTACAGGCAGACAGAGGGAGACAGAGAGAGAGGTCTTCCACCTGCTGGTTCATTCCCCAAATGGCCACAACAGCTGGAGCTGGGCTGATCTGAAGCCAGGAGTTGGGAGCTTCTTCCAGGTTTCCCACATGTGAGCAGGGGCCCAAGCACATGGGACATCTTCTACTGCTTTCCCAGGCCATCAGCACATCAGCCAGGACTCGAACCATTGCCCACATAAGATGTCAGCACCACAGGCGGATGCCTAACCCACTGTGTCACAGTGTTGGCCCCTTGGGTAGATCTTTATTTATGGTAAGAGGTAAGGATAAAATTTCAATCTTCTATATATGCCCAATTTTGTCATCAAAATTTACAGTTAAGGATCTATTTATTTATTTAAAAGGAAGAAAAACAGAAAGAGAGAGAAAGAGTGAGTGAGAGAGATATTCTATACCTGATTCAGTCCCAAAATAACTACTTCAGTTAGGGCTTTGCCATGCAGAAGCCCAGAGCCAGGAACTCTATCCACATCTTTTACATGGGTGGCAGGAACCCAAATACTTGATCTGTCATCTGCTGTCTTCCTAGGAGCATTAGCAGGAGCTGGATCAGAAGTGGAACAACTGGGATTCAAAGAAGCACTCTGAGATGGCAGTATCACAAGTCGCAGTTTAATCTGCTGCACTATAAGTCAGCCCCACCCAAATACCAAGTATTGATGAGACTATCCTTCCTCCAATGTATGTGCTTGGTACCTTTGTCAAAAATCAATTGGCTGTATGTACATGGATTAATTTCTGGGCCCTCTATTCAGTTCTATTGATCTATATTTAAGTTTTTGTACCAATACCATGCTGTTCTACTATCACTTTGTTGTATGCTTTAAAATCAGGTGTTGTGATGCCTCCAGCTTCATTTTTTGCTTTTGATTTCTTTGTTTTGTTTTGCTCAGGATCCCTTCAGCTATTAATATATTTTGTGATTCCAGATGATTTTAGGATTTTTTTTTCAAATTCTTTAATCATTGTTATTTTATAAGATTTCACTGCATCTATAGATCGCTTTAGGTAGCACAGACATTTTAACAGTATTATTTCTTCAAATCCATTAACAGAGAATAACTAAATTTTTTGTGTGTCCTGGTGTGGATGATTTCTTTTCTTTTCTTTTCTTTTCTTTTCTTTTCTTTTCTTTTCTTTTCTTTTCTTTTCCTTTCCTTTCCTTTCTTTTCTTTTCTTTTCTTTTCTTTTCTTTTCTTTTCTTTTCTTTTCTGGGAAAAGGTTTGTTGGGAAACCCAACAGACGAGAAGGAAGTGGCAAAGAGGGAAAAAGAGGGAGAAGGAGAGTGTAAGAGAAAGCGTGAGAAAGAGAGAGATCAAGAGAGAGAGAGAGAAAGAGGGAGAGAAAGAGAGTCACATGTTCAGGAATAGATCCTCTTGAAACATTGCCAGGGGTGGGCAGGGAAGTAGGTGCAGCAAATCCCATTAGGATGGGAGTGGAGCTGACACTAGTGGTTGTGCCATGTGGTCACCTGGCTTCCATCAACGGCAGTGGGGACTACAGCCTAGGATGGTGTCAAGGTGTAGATCACGCCAAAGATAAGACTGTGCCATTTTTTTAACATTCCCCCTTTTTGTTTTCTATCAAGCAGGTGTTGTGTGGGATTACATCAGCTCAAAAGTCCAGGAGTGGTCGAGGGAAGATGATCTGTCTTTAGAGCTACTTCCTGCTGATATGGAGTGACGAGGTACTCTCTGCTGGCATGGGGCAATGTCTCAAGCCGCTGTCTCCTGGGTGGGAAGCTGAGTATATCCCTGTAGCAGCATTTGGTTGGCCGCCTGGTTGGTGAAGGCCTTGGTTCATTCCATTATCACTTCCTATAAACACTTAAACAGACATGGTAGCATAAAAGACTGGGTGAGAAGAGCAACCAGTGATCCTAAAAGTTTCATTAGCCAAGTAATGAGAGGAATTCATAGAGGAGAGGAAATTGGGGGGGGGGGGTCTCTGGACCCTTGTGAAGACTGTTTGATGGATGCGATTTAAAGCTGATCTCAACCAAGCCTGAGAGAAAAGCCACTCATCTTTTTCAGGTAGAGAGGTTTGTCTGTAGAGAAATTCTGAGCGATCATACAACATTAAGTGTGGAAGAGGACCATCAATACAAAACAGATCATGAGTAGAGCCATTGATTTAAGAGTAGAGGCTATGATTACAAAGGAATGAGGCCCCAGATGGGCTAGATAAGGTCTAGAACAAAAGACAGAGTCATTATTAGAGGACATAAGAAAGGTGCTATCTAAGTCACAAATAAGTTCTCCGATTGAGAGGCAAATAGAAACTGACAGAAGGGGCTTGATAATGATCTGGTGGGCTTTAAGGCCTTCTAAGTTATGAGGCCCAGATTTATCTATCTCTTCACATGGGGTACATCCTAAGGGAGGTGTGAACCTCTTGGGGAAGGCACCCTGTTGAATTCCATTACCCAGCTGGCCTGGGAGGAGAGCTGGGCAGGTAAAGGCAGGTGGTATCTCTAACAGGAAATTTACAGTTCTGTCTGCAATGTCACCGAACCTACTTGGCCATCTCCTCAGCAGTGGTGGTCACTTTGGCAGTTGGGCCGAGTGAAGGGCTTTTCAGCTTAGAGACAACAAGGTCTGTGGCTCTGACCTGGGTGTCGTTTGACTCCAGGGCAGTTCCATTTCTGGTGATCTAACTCTTGGCTGGCAGAGCAGCCAGAGCTCTTCATAAGCTGACTTCTGCTGAAGCCCTGGATTTCCACATTGAAAGCCACTGCATTGGACTGGCCTGTTGGGTCTCCTTGAGGGCAGATCACTGTCTGGAGCAGCCTTTAATAGGCCTGTCACCTATCTTTATATTGCTTCTGATCTGGCCTGATTTCTTTCATGAATGTTTTATAATTTTCATTTATTTCTTTTGTTAAATTTGTCTGTAAATATTTAAATTCCTTGAAAATATTGTGAGTGGGATTTCTTTCTTGATTTCTCTTTCCAGAAGCTGATAACTGGTATACAAAAATGCTACTGTTTTGTGTATGTTGATTTTGTATGCTGTGACTTAATGGAATTGGTTTATTAGTTCTTACAGGTTTTTGGTGAAGTGTTTGGGTTTACAAAGTCATGTACAAAATTATGTTATGTGCAAGCATGGGTATTTTGATTTCCTTCTTTCCAATATTTTTTGAAGATTTATTTATTTATTCGAAAAGCAGAGTTACAGAGAAGCAGAGGTAGAGGGAGAGAGAGAGGTCTTCCATCCATTGGTCACTCCCCAAATGGCTGCAAAGGCCAGAGCTGCACCAATCTGAAGGCAGGAGCCAGGAGCTTCTTCTGGCTCTCCCATGCAGGTGCAGGGGCCCAAATATTTGGACTATCTTCCACTGCTTTCCCAGGCCATAGCAGAGAGCTGGATCAGAAGTGGAGCAGCTGGAACTTGAACCAATATTCATAAAGGATGCTGGCACTGCAGGTGGCGGCTTTACCCACTACACCACAGTGTCAGCCCCTTCTTTCAAATTTTAATGTCCTTTCTTTCTTTCTCTTGCCTAATTGCTCTGGATACTTTAATATACTGAATGAGAGTAGTGAAAGTAAACATCCTGTTTTGCTCCAAATCTTCTGAGGGAAAATGCTTTCAGCTTTTCCATATTCAGTATGATATTGCCTGTTGGTTTGTCATATATAGCCATTTTAATTTTTAGATATGTTCCTTCTCTACCCAATTTGTTGAGAATTTTTTATTATGAAGGGATGTTGACATTTACCAAATGTTTTCTCTGCATCTATTGAGATGATCATATGATTTTTGTAGTTCATTCTGTTGATGTGATTTTTGATGTTTATTCGTTTGTAAATGTTGAACCACACTTGCATCTGAGAAATAAATCCCACTTAATTATGATGTATGATCTTTTTGATGTAGTGCTGGATTCAATTTGTTAATATTTTATTGCAAAAATTTGCATTAATGTTCATCAAGGGTACTGGTCTGTAGGTTCCTTTTTGTGTTATGCCTTTGGTTTTGTTTTCATAATAATACTGGCCTCATGAAAAGAATTTGGCAGAGTTTCATCTTTTTCAATATTTTGAAATAATTTAAAAAGTGTTGGAGTTAGTTCTTTAAATACTTTGTGCAGTTTAGATGTATACCCATCAGGTACTGGATTTTCCTTTGATGAGAAATTTTTAATTGATGATTCAAGCTCATTGTTATAGGCCTATTAGATGTTCTATATCTTCTGGATTTAATCTTGGCAGGTTATATTTACCCAGGAATTTAACCATTTTTTTGAGGTTTTCCAACCTGTTAGCATATAGTTATTCATAAACTTGCCTCTTAAAACTGCTTGCTCCATTTCTCTCATCCCAATCACCAACTCAACCATTCATTTCCCTTCTTGATGTTTTGTCTGTCTTGGACATGAAATTTTGCTCCAATAATTTCTTTATTTTACAGCTTGCAGATATGGGTCAATCCCACTGTTATAGATTCACAGATAGCCCTACTTCTCAGAACTCAGCCACACAAAATATGGTTTGTATTCTCCCTACATAGAGGCTATTCTTGGAAATAATCAGGTACCAACCAAAAGTAGTACCTCTCTTCCTATGTATTTTAGCAAAAAAAAAAGAAAAAAAAAAAGAAAAAAAAGAAAATCTAAAGCTAATATCTTGGGACAATAAATAATTTAAGGGGCAGGTTTTGTGACAGCACTTATAATGTCCACATCATATTTTACTGCTGGTTCAAGCCACGGCTCTTCTGTTCCCTATCCAGTTTCCCGGTAATGCATCTTGGGAGGCAGCAGATAATGGCTCAAGTGTTTGAGCTCCTGTCACTCATGTGGAAGACCCAGGAGGAGTTCCAGGCACCTGACCTTGGCCATACCCAGACCTGTTGTAGACACACTGGGACTGAAACAGCAGATGTAAAATCCCTTGGTATCTTTCTCTCTTTTCTGTCACTTCACTTTTCAAGTAGATGAAAATTAAAAATAAATAATTTGATAAATTTCACCATTACCCTAAGTCCATTAAATTATGTGTTTAATGTTTGGAAAATTTGAGCCAGATATTTAACTGTGCATTAGAAACACAAGTTTTCTTTACAATTTTGTGGAGTGCCAGCATAAAACTGTGCTTATTTTGGTGCAAAAAAATTGAAGTCCATGCGTAGATTTTTCATGAACTTTTTGAAGATCCCTTGTATTGAGTAAAATGTGGTATCTGACTAGCAGATCATTTCTGTTTAAAATTCTCTTTATAAGATTAACAATATATTTCACTTTGGGTTTCTATGGGGGTGCAAACTGTTGAAATCTTTACTTAATGCATACTAAACTGATCTTCTGTAAAAAAAAAAAAAAAAAAAAAAAAGAAATTATCAATTCCCAACTTGACTCTCACCGGGATTAAACATGACAATAGGTCTGATCTGATTTCATCATCATTTAAAAAAAATCATCTATTATTTTTCACTTTATGTTTCTGTGTGGGAGCAAACTGTTGAAATCCTTACTTAATGTATGCTAAGCTGATCTTCTGTATATTAAGATAATCGAAAATGAATCTTGATATGAATGGAAGGGGAGAGGGAGTGGGAAAGGGGAGGGTTGTGGGTGGGAGGGACGGTATGGGGGGGAAGCCATTGTAATCCATAAGTCGTACTTTGGAAATTTATATTCATTAAATAAAAGTTTAAAAAAAAAGAATTAATTATGTATGGGGCCAGTGCTGTGGTGCAGTGGGTTAACGCCCTGGCCTGAAGTGCTGGCATCCCATATGGCTGCCGGTTCTAGTCCTGGCTGCTCCTCTTCCGATCCAGCTCTCTGCAATAGAAAAAGCAGAAGATAGCCCAAGTCCTTGGGCCCCTGCACCCACGTGGGAGACCCAGAAGAAGCTCCTGGCTCCTGGCTTCAGATTGGCACAGCTCCAGCTGTTGCAGCCATCTGGGGAGTGAACCAGTGGATGGAAGAACACTCTCCATCTCTGCCTCTCTCTGTAACTCTGACTTTCAAATAAATAAAATAAAACTTAAAAAAAGAATTAGTTATGTAAAATATGCTTCATTTAAGTGGTAGTTACATGTAAGCAAATAATTGTGATACAATATCATAACACCAATAGTAAAGTCCTACAAAGAGAGATAATAAAGAAGGAGCTATCTACATAATGGGCAATACTTGAACTGTATTTTGAGATAAAATCAAGAGTTATCTGGGCAATATTGGTGGTCAGAACCTTCCAGACTAGAGGAAATGCCATGTTCAAATGCATAAAGATGTGGAACTATATGCAAAGCAACTGAATTGGTCAGAATACTATGCTGGGAGTAGATAGGATAAGGCATTATATTTAAAATTGGGCTGCAAGGAACTCAGCTGCTATCAAGAATTCAGTCTTATCCTGATATTAATATGAAACCATATAAGGATTCAATATATTATTTATCAAGGCAATATCAGACTAACCAATGGGAAAGGTAATCAAGAAGGCCTTGCAAAAGTCCAGAGTAGATTCAGTGAGCCAGTATCTAACCAGTTCCCCAAACCAGGAACCTGAGTCACCCTCAACTTCTCCATCATTGAGTTAGTCACCAATTCTCATGAATTTCACTTCCCAAATAGAAACTGAGTCCGTCTTTTTCACTGTAATATGGTGAAAGACCAGACTCAGTTCTGCTAAGAAGCTTGAGCATGCTGAAAACCTGAAATGGTAACTATTGCTGAGTCTCATGTGCCTCTTGAGTGGAGCTTTGTGTTCTCTCTCACAGCTATAGGCTAAATTCAGAGTGATCTCAAGGCACTAAAATGTGTTTTAACAGCAGGTGGGTAAGAAATAACAATGAGGAAGGGAATGTTTGTTGAGCTTGGTGAGGCGATGACATATAGAGAATGTGATGGCAGAAGGAACGTTCTGGGAGTATCTGGAAAAATCAAGATAGGACTAAATTTTGAAAATAACAAACACAGCAGGCTATAGGGTTCAGAAGTATACACAATGGAAATAAGTTAGGAATTCAATTTATAGAGCTGATATTTTTTGAAGGTATGATCACAGAATAAGATAGAAACCCAATTGGTTAATTGGAGGATAAAGTCATATCAAAATAGTGTAGTTAGTTTAGTCTGAATTACTAGACTACTTCTTAAAGCATTTGAGTTAGTCAGATTCTTGTCACTCAAACAAATGTTTGAGCAAAACTTAGTAGGAAGTAAAGTTATTTTGCTCATGATTTTGGCATTACACAGTCCACATTTGGGCTATTCCATTAGTCTGGCATCTGATGAGAGTGGTGGAATTTGTGTGTGGGAGCTTTCTGGTGAGCCATAAAGTGGAGAAAGAGACAGGGAGGGTCAACTCAGCCTTCATAGCCAACTCTCTTGTGAGAACTACTTTCTGAGGGCACAGTCCCAGAGAACTAAGGACCTCCCTCTAGACCCTCCTCTTGGACACCATAATTAAGTAGAGTCTCCACTCTTCATCTATTGAACATTAACATTAATGCATTGACCATTAATGTAAGGTTTTGGGGGCCAAGTCTTCAATACACAGGCCTTTGAGGTCTTCAATACACAGGCCATGACAGTACTTTAAGTGCCCACTGATAAACTTTTGAGCTGGAACAAGCACTATATAGTTGGACAAGACATACAGGGGAAAATAACAGAATCCTCCAAATATCAAATAAAACATAAGGATGGAACAACTTCATGAAGAGCACCTGTTGATTTTATGAGAATAAATCCTAACATTTTCTATAAAGTAAGAGATGCTAAATGGAAAGTGATCTTGGGATTTCTTTTAGCTATGTAATATTTGTAAAATGTGACTAATATATAAATTTAGTGTGCTATATTTTAGTGAGTATAAATAACATTCTGGTATTCTAAAAGCTTTCATCTATGATGCCTAATGCTATATTGTTATTTTCCCCCTTATTTTGAACAATGTTTCCTACAATAAGATAGTGTTAGGAATCTGGCAATCTTCCAGTTGAGGAAGAAATAACAATTGCTTCAACTAGCATCAATTCTTAAAATTTATTTTTTATTTATTTGAAAGGTAGAAAGAGAAAGTGAAATAGATCTGCTATCCTATAATGCACGCTCCACATCCCCACAACAGCCAGGCCTGGCTCAGGCTGAAGCATGGTGGCGTAAACGCAATCTGGATCTCCCACATCAGTGACAGGCACACAGCTACGTGAGTAATCATCTGTTGCTTCTCAGAGTGTGCATTAACAAGAAGCTGGAATCAGAAATTGAGCCAGGACTTGAATCTAGGCACTCTGCACTAACTAAAAACACTTGTATTTATCAAAATCAGAAAACTTAATCATCTCTGGGAAGCCTTTCAACCTTCTATTTCCCAATTAAATTTGTTTCTAGAATTTTTCCAAAATTTTTAATATTTCAAAAAAAAAAGAGATGAGGAGTGACTCCAGTAAGTAATGGAAAGAGAAGCATCCAAGAAAGGAAAGAGACCGGAAAGACCCAGTTGCATATCTAATATAATGTAATTATTTTGTAAAAATTGCAAAAATTTTAAATTCTTTTGGCTTGGATAGAAATTGTCAAGTCTCTTATTTATTACAATCTAATTTTCAATATACTTAGCATGCAATTTTTCAGTATAGTTGCATAAAACTATGTAACTATATTAAATATTTATTAGTGGCACAATGAATCACTATTAATTTGGGGCCCAACGGAATCCTAAAATAATGGCAAGAGAAAAAAACAAAATAAATCAAAGACAGATAACCATACTTCCCTCCTACACCCTCGCCTTCCCCCAAATCCTCTCCTTTCCTAACTTCTTTCTTTTCATTAATTTTTGCAAAGACATAATTTTAATCTACTCCAAAATCACAGGCTTAATTCACCACTAGCCATAATGTTCAACAAGTAAAAAGTAGAAAGACCACAGTTCCATAGGAGTAGAAACACAGCTAAAAATGACAATCATTTCACATGATGTCCATTCCATTCTTATACAATTTTGTATTCTATAGAGAATTGTAGATTACCAGAAATTCCTGTTTGCACCGGAAAACTTTAATCAATGATTTTCAAAAATCTTGAAAATACAGTCAATACATATATATAGCATACCAAAATTTTGTTGAATACATCAGACAGTTTTACTCAGCTTGAAAGAAGCCATAATCCTTACTTTCTCTATACTAATGCAATGAATCTAAAACTTCCACTCTCAATTCTTTTTAATTTATATAAAGCAGAACCTGATTGTAGAGTTTCCATATATTCCCCATCCGAAACATATACAGTTTGCCCTAATAGTAACATCTGGCAATAACGTGGTACATTTTTAATAGAGCAATATAGATATATTACACTAACAAAAGTCTATAGTTTGCATTATATTTCTTTTTTAAGATTTATTTATTTATTTGAAAAGCAGAGTTACAGAGAGACAGGGGCGCAGAGAGAGAGAGAGAGAGAAAGAGAGAGGTCTTCCATCCACTGATTCACTCCCCAGATGGGCGCAACAGCCGGAGTTGGGCCAATCTGAAGCCAGGAGCCAGGAAATAGCAGCTTCTTCCGGGTCTCCCACATGGGTTCAGGGGCCCAAGGACTTGGACCATCTTCTAGTGCTTTCGAGGACCATAGCAGAAAGCCAGATTGGAAGTGGAGCAGCTAGGATTAGAACTGGCACCCATATGGGATGCAGGCACTGCAGGCTGTGGCTTTACCCACTATGCCACAGTGCCAGCCCCTGTATTTTATTTCACTGTTAGTATTTTATAGATCAATGGGTCTTCTCAAACACATAATGTGATATACTCATACACTATCTACAGATTACTTTCACCAACCTACAAGTCCTCTTGTTTCTTTTCTTATTTATCCCTTGCCCCACCATTACCCTTGCCAACCATTCAACTTTGTACTGTCTCTATACTTTTTTTTTTCTTAATAGACTATTTTATAATTGGAATGATCTAGTATATAGCCTTTTCAGGTTTTCTTTCACCCAGCAATATGTAATTAAGATCCCTCCACATCTTTTCATGGCTTGATAATCCATTTTTGAAAATCAGTTTATAGGGGCTGGCATTGTGGCATAAAAGGTTAAGCCGCTGCCTGTAGCACTGCCATCCCATATGGGTACTGGTTTGAGTGCCAGGTGCTCAACTTCTGATATAGTTCCCTGCATATAGGCCTGGGAAAGCAGCAGAGAATGGCCCAAGTTCGTAGGCCCCTGTGCACACATAGAAGACCTGGATGACGCTCCTTGTTCCTGGCTGCCATCTGGCCCAATCCTAGCCATTGCAGCCATTTGGGAAGTGAGCCAGCAGGTGGAAAGTCTTTCTCTCTTATCCCTCTCTCTCCCTCTCTCCCTTTTCCTCTCTCTCTCTGTAACTCTGCATTTCAAATAAATCAATTTTTTTTAAAAAAATCACTTTATAGTGTTCCATTATACCTCACTAGTACCATTTTTTAAAAACATGTTCATTTATTGAAGGGCACCTTGGTTGCCTCAAGGTTTTGGCAGATACAAATGAAGCCACTGAAAAATGAAATAGGTTTTCATGTGGACATAAATTTGCAACTGAATTGGGTGAAGCAGCAGAATTGCTGAGTGGTATGTTAATACTATGGTGTTTTAGAAAAAACTTCAGTAAATAGACGTATAGGTTTAACAGCTTCTTTACATGCTTGATTGATGGGATTATGTTTTCTGTCTTGCATGGTTTCCGATATAAAATCTGTGGTCATTATTTTCTTTGTAGCAAAACCTTTCTATCACTTTGAATGCCTTTACTATTTTCTTTTTAATCACTAAAAGATGAAGTGATAAAGAATTTTTCAATGACTTAATCACAAGTTTCTTTAGTGTGACTTTTTTGTTCTGCTAATCCTTCTTTATGTGTATTGTATTTTGAGACCTTGGGTTTAAGTTTTCATAAAATTTTTAAAAAGTTCAACAGCCCATTTTTTCTATAAATACATTTCTGACTCTTTCCCCCAGTCCTTCTTCTGGACTGGGGGAACTGAGTATATGGGAGATTACTTGGTATTGTCCCACAGGTCCCTGAGACTCTTTTCTTATTTTTTTAATAGTTCCTTTAAAAAAAGCTTGTTTTTTGATGGTTTATACATTGAAAAGTTCTCAGAAGTCGCATTCTACCTCCTCTGGGTAATACTCAGTATGAGACAACTCGTTTAGCACTGAAATTTGACTCATTTCCTGTACCTCTTAACTCAAAAAGAAAAAAAAAAAAGAAAAACTCGAGGTTAAATTTAAAAAGACAAATAGAAATGAGGAAAAAATAAGTCAAGTTATAGAGAAAATTAGACAGAATTTTGTTCTAATAAGAGAAAATCTCTGACATATGTGTGATTGGTGCCTGTAATGCCCTGATTAATTGTATTATGATTTGCTGCTTATTTATATTGCTATGTACTGCATTTGCTGAAGATAGAGAAAGTGAAAATGCTTTCTTCCACATAGATTTCTGATACTTTATCTTTACCAGAAAAGAGGAAGTCTTGCTTCAGTAATTGAGTTGTTCTTTTCATGTAATTAGAGAATGGATTTGCTGTTTTTATACAAGGGAATCATAAGACATTTGTACTTTGTTTCTGAAGGAAAGCTTCATAGTTGTCTTTCACAAATACCAGTATAGTTATCAGTATGTTGAGACATTAAGGTATTGTAGATAAAACAAGCTTGAAAGTAAAAATTGAAATCTCTGTAAGAATAATATTTCAAAGTTATTAAAAGATAGCCTATCATATTTCTAAACACAGTTATGGAAATACTTCTTAAAGTCAAGATCCTGTTATAACTCATATCATAACATAGTAGAGGAAGAAATTCAGAACAACAATTCTTTAGTAAAGAAGTAAATAATTTGTAGATTAAGGGCAGCAAAGTTTAAGAAGAATTGAATATAGAATTTGTGATAACACTAGCTAATTCTGAGATAAAGAATACATGACTTTTTTTAAAGATTTATTTATTTACTTGAAAGTCAGAGTTACACAGAGAGAGGATAGGCAGAGAGAGAAAGAGAGGTCTTCCATTCCCCAGTTGGCCACAATGGCCAGAGCTGCGTCAATCTGAAGCCAGGAGCCAGGAGTTTCTTTCAGGTCTTCCATGCAGCTGCAGGGCCCCCAAGGACTTGGCCCATCTTCTACCAGTTTCCCAGGCCATGAGCAGAGAGCTGGATTGGAAGTGGAGCAGATGGGACTCGAACCGGTGCCTTTGTGGGATGCCGGCACTGCAGGCGACAGCTTTACCTGTTACACACAGTGCCGGCCCCAGAATACGTGGCTTTTTTTAAAAAAATCATCATTTTTTTCTACCACAAAATTAGTAAGCTATTTAGTGATTTCAGGAAAATTTAGTGCACTTTCTAAAAGCAAAGTTGAAGAAATTCTACTTTTCAATATGGCAACATGAATATCAATAATTGAACATAATATAAATCAGAATGGTCAAAAACTGCTAGGAAAAGTAACAGAAATAAGAAAATATTTTGGTTGATATCCAATACCAAAGGGTAAAGAGTTGGTTCATTTTTTTTTAAAAATTGATTCATTTTATTTCAAAGTTAGAGTTACACAGAGGGAGAAGGAGAGGCAGAGAGAGAAAGGTCTTCCATCCACTGGTTCACTCCCCAGTTGGCCACAACAGCTGAAACTGGGCTGATCTGAAGACAGGAGCCAGGAACTTCTTCCGGGCCTCCAATGTGGGTGCAGGGGCCCAAGGACTTGGGCCATCCTCCACTGCTTTCCCAGGCCATAGCAGAGAGCTGGATCAAAAGTGGAGCAGCCAGGAGTCAAACTGGTGCCCATATGGGATGCTGGCACCACAGGTGGTGGCTGCATCCACTAGGCCACAGCACTGGCCCTGGGGGTAGGGGTGGTGGTTCTTTAAATGCCAGTTAAAATAACTACATCTTGGGGCCAGCACTGCGGCTCACTTGGCTAATCCTCCATCTGCGGTGCCAGCACCCCGAGTTCTAGTCCCGGATGGGGCGCCGGATTCTGTCCCGGTTGCTCCTCTTCCAGTCCAGCTCTCTGCTGTGGCCCAGGAGGGCAGTGGAGGATGGCCCAAGTGCAGGAGGAAGCACCTGGCTCCTGGCTTCGGATCGGCGCAGTGAGCCAGCCACAGCAACCATTTTGGGGGTGAACCAATGGAAAAAGGAAGACCTTTCTCTCTGCCTCTCTCTCTTTCACTGCCTAACTCTATAAAAAAAAAAAAAAAAAAAAAAAAAAAAAAGAATAACTACATCTTGGGAAATGTGATCATTGGATCCCCAGGTTTTTCCTTGTCACATACCCACAGCAAAAGTATGTGAAAATTCAACATACACACATGTTCAAAGAATTGACAATGCATACTTATTCTTATCAATAATGTGGCTAATAGCTACTTGGAAAATAAGATTATAATTTAAAAATAGGCAATGTAAAACTGTGTTATATTGAAAACAATCTATTCATCATTTAAATAATCTATTAAGTATCATATTATTTTATTATTTTACACTTGCTATGTTCTGTGGAAATTCAGAATTTTGTGCCATATTTATTGGAAGAATTAAATCTCTTAGTAGATAATTTCTCCCTCTGAATTGCTCTAAGACAGGAATATAGAATCTCATGGTAAGGGTTTGGCACTGATTATCCAAAACTCTGATAAATTAGGGTAATAAATTAAGAATAGTTTGTAAAACATTATGTTCATAGGCATAAACTGTCAGATATTCTTTAATATAGGGTGACTTTTAATATAGTTTATCAGAGCAGCAGAGAAAAGAACCAGTATCTCTAGAGTATCTTCTAACAATAAAACACTTTGCATATGTTATATCCATTAAATTTCAATGACCTAGGATATAGACATTTTAATGATTTTTATAAAGAAGTTAAGAAGAATAGAAGCTACTTTATCAAGGGTTCTTCAAATAGAATGTGGTAAAGCTCAGGTATATCTAACAACAAAGTCAGTGTGCCTTATGACTTCACACAAAAGAAAATTGCGTCACACTGCAAGATGTGGTCTTGGCCAGCAAATTTGAGGAAGGGGATTTGGGGGTCAAGCCAATTATCTCTGACATTACATGGCTTGTCACATTCATTCTATGATTAATTCTGTCATAGTATTTATTCTATTTTCCATTTTGTCTTTTCATTTTTCATGTCCACAGGATTGGAGACTTTAAAAGCAGACACTGTTTTTCATCTCTTTATTCACAAGAGTTAATTCATTCAGTCACCCATTCACAAACATTTATAAAGCACGTGGGCCGGCGCTGTGGCTCACTAGGCTAATCCTCCGCCTAGCGGCGCCGGCACACTGGGTTCTAGTCCCGGTCGGGGCGCCGGATTCTGTCCCGGTTGCCCCTCTTCCAGGCCAGCCCTCGCTGTGGCCAGGGAGTGCAGTGGAGGATGGCCAAAGTACTTGGGCCCTGCACCCCATGGGAGACCAGGAAAAGCATCTGGCTCCTGGCTCCTGCCATTGGATCAGCGCGGTGCGCCGGCCGCAGTGCGCCAGCCGTGGTGGCCATTGGAGGGTGACCCAACGGCAAAGGAAGACCTTTCTCTCTGTCTCTCTCTCTCACTGTCCACTCTGCCTGTCAAAAACAACAACAACAAAAACAAACAAACAAAAAAAAAAAAACCAAAAAACACGTACCACGTGTGTCCGGTGCTGTGGCACAAATTTAAACATACCATTTCACCTAACAATTTTGTGATAGGCCAAAAAAAAAAAAAAAAACTACAGAAAAGTGCAAAAGGTTTTATGTATTTGCAATTATTTTAATTGTACATGTTGATGAGTTACAATGTAATAAAACAACACAAGTGTTCAAAGCATGAAGATTAAATCAGGTTAGTTAAACTTCTTTAAATGATAGAAAAATGGAGCTGGTGTTGTGGAGTAGCAGGTGAAGCCAATGCCTGGGATGCCAGCATCCCATGTGGTACTTGTTAGAACCCTGGCTACCTCAGTTCTGATCCAGCTCCCTGCTAATATGCCTGGAAAAGCAGCTGAAGATGCCCAAGTGCCTGAGCATCTGTACCCACGTGGGAGACCTGGAAGGAGTGCCTGGTCCCTGACGTTGGCCTGACCCAGCACTGGCCATTGTGGCCATTTGGGGAGTGAACCAATGGATGGAAGATCTCTGCCTCTCTCTCCCTCTCTGTGTCTTTCAAATAAATATATAAAAAATTAAATAAAAACGTATTTTATAACTGTAAAAAATGAAAGAAAATCAAAGGAATTGGCTAAATAAATAAATTCAAATAAATTTCTACAATAAAATAGCATTTAACCTTCTATTTAAAATGTAGAGTAGGAAATTATAGAAAATCCATTAAATAAAGGTACATGCATAATTAATCATATGTATTTGTCTAACTTGTTAAAAATGTAGTCAACATGTCACATAATATCTACCTAGTTGCTAATGTAATCACCGAGTTGTGATATACTTTCACTTCTTATAGCTCTGTGTTGTTGAAACATTTTTATAATGAATGCATACTAAAATATGGATGCTGATATATACCTATATCCAAAGACTAGTAGAAATAAGATAATTTAGAATTTCTGAAAAGTAATAATAATATACAACTGTAAGGCAATGATGCTTTAAGCTGGTATATAAGCCAAGCATTTTTGCAATTTGGGTTCATAAACACATAATAAATAATAATCTTCATAGCAAGCTTATACTCAATATGAAAAGATAAGGCTCTTTAATCACAAATTATTTAATTAAATGGATTTCTTGCTTGCCAAAGTTCCCAAGTCAGTGGGAAATATTCCCAGTGTATTGTTTCATGTTGGATTCTCTGCCATTTTCAATGATGATTTTCAAATTTGCCTAGGATTTGTCTTTACCAAAGTCAATCAGAAGAAAAGAGCTTGGACAAGTGCATATGGGAGGTTATTATAGGCCAGACCAGCAGGTGGCATGCATGACTTCTGTTCACTTCCATAGAAAGAAACCTAGTCATGTGGCTACCTGGCCAGAGTGCTGGGAAGAGTAAAGTTAACTTTATGTTCAAGAGGGGAAAAGGGTTTTAGTGGACATCTAAGCAAGCTTTGTTATAGCTCTAGCCAACAGATCCATGCATGTTCTTCTACCTTCACACTGACCTTAGGGGAACAATTTACAGTTCTACCCAGCCAAGAGTTCAGATCACTTAAAAACCTTTAGTGTTTCCCATTATGTGTGGATATATAGCCTTTTAGTCTAATATATGAATCTTCCCAAGGAAAGCATGAAAAATACAAATTGGTCACATCCCCCAAAGAAATGAGGGATGCTTAGTTTTACAAAGATTTTTTGCTCTGTCACTCACGATTATTCAACAGGAATCTAGAGATGGGGGCTCTGCCACCCTCATTTAATGGTTTTTAAGGTCACGTGTTTAAGGCACCTCCATCTGCCAGAAGGAAGAGAGAAAATAGAAAACGGCATATGGAAGGGTTTCAAGGGCCAGGCACAGAGGTTATGTATATTACTTCTGCCTTTGCTCTAGTGTCTAGAACTTAGTAACATGGCCATAATAACTGTGGGGGAGGCAACCCTAGCCTAGACCTATGCAGAGCAGAACAGGCAAAACAGATTTTGGCGGTAAGTAGCATATCTGCTACAATAAGCAATACAGAAAAAGAAAAGAAAAAAACATACATCTCATTTCCTTCTGCTTTTTATTCTTGCTATGCTTAACCTCACGTTTATTTGTTCTTAACCTATGGAAATCCCTAGAGTTGAACTTGGGAATGTTTTCCTCTAAGATAGTTTAAGTTTGCTCTTATTGACAGCTAGGGGATATTGCTATTTTGGGACTTTCTTTCCTGGCAGATCCAGGCTCAGTGAGATTGTAAGGCTCAGTTCCTCACCTTGCTGTTACCCAGGTGGTTAGTTAGAATCTACTGTGTCTGTTTAATATATTCATTGGTCCAAGGTCACAACTCTGCAACACACAGGAATATTTGGGGGATGGGAATATAGATTGCCCTTCCTATTGTAATCTGAACAATGTATTAAGAAAGACATTTTACTTAGGATGTAGTATTTTTGTAGTGGGAGGGACTTAACAATTATACAGCTAAAAATAAGGCTTCAAAGTAAAAAAAATTTGTTTTAATTTGCACTTTATAGATTCTTTTAGGCCAGTGCTGTGGCACAGTAGATTAAGCATTCACCTGTGGCATCGGCATCCCATATGGGTACTGGTTTGAGTGTCAGCTGCTCCACTTCTGATCCAGCTCCCTGCTGAAGGCCTAGGAAAGTAGTAGAAGATGGCCCAAGTGCTTGGGCCCCTACACCCATGTGGGAGACCCAGAAGAAGCTCTGGTTCCTGCCTTTAGATCAGCCCAGCTCCAGCCATCATGGCCACTTGGAGAGTGAACCAGTGAATGGAAGACCTATCTCTCCATCTCTTTGTAACTCTGCCTCTCAGGTAAATAAACAAATTTTTAAATTTTTGTTTCAAAAAAGACAGAGTTATAGAGAGAGTTAGAGAGAGAGAGAGAGAGAGAGAGAAAGCCATCATCCATCCACTGGTTCACTTCCCAAATGGCAACAACAGTTGGGGCTGTACCAAGCCAAGGACAGGAGCCCAGAGCTTCTCCTGGGTCTCCCACATGGGTACAGGAGCCCTTGGATTTGGGCCATCTTCCTCTGCTTACCCAGGTGCATTAGCAGGGAGTGGATGGGATGCTGGCATCACAGGTGGAGGCCTAACATGCTACACTGCAATGCCAGACCTAAAACATATTTTTAATAGACAAGTAAAAGACATATGTATTTATGGTGTTCAACATGGTAAATATAAACATATATTTATATGTATATATACATATAATGTAGACTGGTTAACTTAAATCATTTAACCTATGAACCATCTCACTGAATTTTTTTGCAGTGAAAACATTTAAAGTATAATCTATTAGCAAAATTCAAATATACAATGTTATTATTATTATTTAGTAAGGTCAGCATGATGTGCAATAGATCTCTTGAACTTATTTTTCAGTCTAATTGCAATTTTGTATCCTTTGATCAACTTCTCACCAATCACTCCTCAGCTTCTAGTAAGCATCATTTTATACTATTGCTATAATTTCAGCATTTCAGTCTCTTCATATAAGTGACAGATCATGCAGAATTTGGGCCTGATTTATAATAGCTAAGATAGGGAATCAAAATAAGAATTCAATCAATGAACAGATTAAGAAAATGTACTGTACATACACAATGGAAAATTCTCCAGCCCTCAAAAAGAGGGAAATTCATTGTCAACATTGCAGATGATGCTGGAGACAAAAAGATGTTCTTTGATCTACTTTCTCCCTACCTTCTCAAATCCTTTTGAAATTACTTTTCTTAGATTAAAAAAAAGCACATTTTCAGCTTTTAAAGACAAAGACAAACTATAGTTTCTACAGTTTAATCACATAAATGTTTTTAGAAAACGTAGCACTTAGGGCTGGTGCTGAGGTTAAAGTAGCACTGGTTCAACTCCCGGCTGCTCAACTTCTATCCAGCTCCCTGGTAATGTACCTGGGAAAGCAGTGGAAGTTGGTCCAATTCCCTGGGCCCCTGCACCCACATGGGAGACCCGGAAGAAGCTTTGCAGTTTACCATGCTGTCTCTTAAGGAACTGTTAAGGAGTGGGTAAAACCAGATTATCTAAGAATACAAATTAACCATGCCATTAATTAGTAATATAGCAATGGTCAAGTTTCTTAACTCTATACTTCAATTTCCTTGTTTATAAAATGGAGAAAATGACAGCAGCTACTTTAGAGAATGACTGAGAAGATGACAATTTTTGTAAAGCACATCAATTAATGCCTTGCACATTAGGCTTTATTAACAATTTGTAGTTAATTCATATTTTTTATTAATTTCTCTTGACTCACTTTTTTTAACAATAGAGAAATTACTTTATTATGTGGATTGATGAACATTTGAAATGCATAGCTATACAAAATCATATCTCCCCATGTAAGCAACAAAGCTGTCTCCCTTGACTGCTGATTAAGCCCATAAATTTGGGGGAATGATGAGCATAAACAGCTAAAGCTGAAGCAAGAAACAAAATCAAACAAACAAATGGGACTTGCCTTAATTTGCTATGTTCTTTGTGCATGACAACCACCCTCAAAGCAATGAAAGTTGGAGTAAACCTTGCCTACCAAAGCCAGTGGTTTTTTTGTTAGCCAATGTCATACCCAAAGATAATATGTTGACTTACACTTTAAACTTTCCACAGGAAATATTTTTTGTAGACTTGCATTTTAGTAAAGCCTCTTTTTCAAGCAATCAATATACAAGGGGAGGCATGTGGCTTTTCTGTATTTTCTATCATAAACAAACATTCTTCATTTAAATCTCAATTTTTCATATCAGAAAACTAGTTTTATTTAAAATTGTAAACTACCAACTTAAGTAGTAGCTCTTTAGTAATTTCTATAGCCAGAAAGAAATCCCTTTTTCAAGTTTTTTTTTTTTTAAATTACACCTGAGTTTTTAAGAATGAGTAATTTGGGACACATTTTGAAAAACTGATAATTCTTCCAACTTGAAAGCTATATTTTACTTTATTTTTAACTTTAAAGTTATTCATTTATTTGAAAAGCACAGCAACTGCTTCACTCCTCCAAATACCAACAAAAGCCTGGACTGGGCCATACCAAAGCCAGGATAGCCAGGATCCAGGAACTCCATCTGGATCTCCCATGCAGGTGGCAGGAACCAAAGTACCTGAACCATCACCGGCTGCTTTTCCAGAAGCACTAGCAGGAAACCAGATCCAGAAATGGAGACAAGACTTGAATCCAAGCACTCTGATATGGGAGGCAGGTGTCTCAAGCAGTGGTTTGACCCACCACACCCCAACACTATACATTGCTATTTAGCATTCTACATGCAACTCCCATGATTTGGAAAAGTGCAATCCCAAAGCCTTTCAGTCAACTGTGTAACACTTGGAGCTTGAGACTGCATTGTCATCAATTAATTAAGGCAAAGATGTCAGGTAGGAGGGAAATCTCTGGATAACCATTCTGTCAATCTTCCCTGATAACTAATTTTGTCCCTACCTTCTTTGGATTTCAATAATTTATTGCTTAATTATATATATAGATATATATGTTACATTATTCATCATAACAATATCACTTGCCCTCCCCTCCCATGTGATTATGTGTTCATGTGCATACATGTTCTTCTTGTCTATAAAATGACATAGCTCCATAGTAATCATGAATGTTAAGATTTGTTAATAATTTTCTGAACAGGTTAACTATTCCAAATAGACCATGGGAGGAGGGAGGACTGTGGGCATTGAGGAATTCCAGAAGTCCTGTGTATGGATTTGCAAGGGAGAGCTTTGGAACACACACCAGTAGGAACATGAGGAAACTTCCTGAAGGTAAACTTGAAATTCACAGCTTTGTACAAGGCTCCCTCTGTTCACAGACATCTCTCCACAGCTGTCTCATAGCCATTCAGGGTTGAGAAAGAGCCAAGCCCTCACTACTCACATGATACCTTACTGACATTTACAATATGAAGAAATCACTCTTCCCGAATGCTGCGTGAGTAGTAAGCTTTCATTCCTGAGGAGCTGATGGTGTCTGAGTCACCTTCTGAAATGAAATGACAGCTCTGTTTTCTTGACTAGTCTGCATGGAGGCTCCTCCCTGCATGCTGAACAATGGCTTGACTTTGACAGTCAAGGGAGTGGCGTCTGGGTGCATCCTACAGATCTGATTGCAGTTCTGCCACCATTCAGCACACTCCTTCCCCATAATCTCCCATATCTGCAGCTTTGCTTGTGCCTCTTCGTCTACAGCCCCAGTGACACAGCTGCAGTGCACGCCTGTCACTGCCACACTGTCATGAAACTTTTCTCCGAACAAGGTAACAGAGGATAAGATGGCCCAAATGCTTGGGCCCCTGCACCTGCGTGGGAGACCTGGAGGAAGTTCCTGGCTCCTGGCATCAGATCGGCACAGCTCTGGCCATTGCGGCCGTCTGGGGAGTGAACCAACAGATGGAAGACCTCTCTCTGTCTCTACCTCTCTCTGTAACTTTGCCTTTAAAATAAAACAAGGTAACAGAGGAGAAGATCACGCCACTGTGAAGAGAAATATTTTCCTAAAGAATTATGACTACTTTCCTTCATTAAAGTAAAAATAATTTTTATGTTACACGTGGGGTGACTCTATCCTTAAGGGGCAAAGGACATTTCACATGTGAATAAGAAGCACAGAAACTGATGGAAGTACAGATTCCATCCAAGCTTTATAAAGTTAGATGTAAAAATAATATTTATCTTCTACACATCCCATCTGCTTTCAGCAAAATATGGAAGGAATTAAGAGTTGATATGGATAATGAAATCGATTTTAGTTCTTGGACCAGCAGGACTTGTTTGATCTAGGATTAAAGTGTCACTCAAAGGATTTGATCTTTTCAATTTTTAACTATGGATAGCTCTTAAATTTGTTCTTCTAAGCTTCTTTAAAATGAGAGCTTGGTATTTTAGCGTCTAAAGTTCAGTGTTAAACCCACTTGTTGAGAATAATCATACATTAATTTGGTTTTTATTTCTAAACAGAAATAGTAAGCTTAAATTTCTATGATGCCTACTACTTTATAAATAAAAAATCATTTTTTACTACTTTTAGTCTGCTTATTTTCTGCATTGCATCCCTAATCTGGATTCTGGAAAGACCAGAGTAGGAATCTAAGTGTGCAGTATCAGAGAGGGCTGATTGTAAAATATCCTCAATGTTTGCCTTCACTCCACTGAATTTAGTCATGAAAGAAGTAAATTGATGAAGTCTAACCTGCTCTCAAGCCTTATATACCATTAGCACATATCTGGCACATAGTGTATGTTCATATACCTAGTACAAGTATTTCTCATCAACAATTGATTGAACAAACTGGATTTTTTTTCTTTATTAAATCCTTCCTCACATTATTTAGGAAGAAAAACAATTCCATCCTGTGGTAGGCTAAGTTCATAAAATAGTAGTACACAAAAATAGAAAAATCTTAATAACCAAGAATTTTTACAATTGTTTTAGGATTTTTTTTTTTTTTTTATTTGACAATTTTTTAAAATTTATTTATTTTTTTTTTCTTTTTCTTTTTTTTTTGTGTTTTTTTTTAAACTTTTATTTAATGCATATAATTTTCCAAAGTACGACTTATGGATTACAATGGCTTCCCCCCCATACCGTCCCTCCCACCCACAACCCTCCCCTTTCCCACTCCCTCTCCCCTTCCATTCACATCATGATTCGTTTTCAATTATCTTAATATACAGAAGATCAGCTTAGTATACATTAAGTATGGATTTCAACAGTTTGCTCCCACACAGAAACATAAAGTGAAAAATAATAGATGATTTTTTTAAATGATGATGAAATCAGAGCAGACCTATTGTCATGTTTAATCCCAGTGAGAGTCAAGTTGGGAATTGATAATTTCTTTTTTTTTTTTTTTTACAGAGGATCAGTTTAGTATGCATTAAGTAAGGATTTCAACAGTTTGCACCCCCATAGAAACACAAAGTGAAATATATTGTTTGAGTACTCGTTATAGCATTAAATCTCAATGTACAGCACATTAAGGATAGAGATCCTACATGAGGAGTAAGTGCACAGTGACTCCTGTTGTTGACTTTACCAATTGACACTCCTGTCTATGGCATCAGTAATCTCCCTATGCTCCAGTCATGAGTTTCCAAGGCTATGGAAGCCCTCTGAGTTCGCCGACTCTTATCTTGTTTAGACAAGGTCATAGTCAAAGTGGAGGTTCTCTCCTCCCTTCAGAGAAAGGTGCCTCCTTCTTTGATGACCTGTTCTTTCCACTGGGATCTCACTCGCAGAGATCTTTTGCCAGAGTGTCTTGGCTTTCCATGCCTGAAATACTCTCATGAGCTTTTCAGCCAGCTCCGAATGCCTTTAGGGCTGATTCTGAGGCCAGAGTGCTATTTAGGACATCTGCCATTCTATGAGTCTGCTGAGTATCTCACTTCCCATGTTGGATCACTCTCCCCTTTATTTACTCCATCGGTTAGCGTTAGCAGGTACTAGACTTGTCTATGTGTTCCCTTTGACTCCCAGTCCCTTCACCATGACCAACTGTGAACTGAAACTGATCACCTGGAACAGTGAGATGGCATTGGTACATGCCACCTTGATGGGATTGAATTGGAATCCCCTGGTATGCTTCCAACTCCACCACTTGGGGCAAGTCAGCCTGAGCATGTCCCAAATTATACATCTCTTCCCTCTCCCATTCCCACCACCATGTTCAACAGGGATCACATTTCAGTTAATTTTCAACACTTAAGAATAACTGTGCATCAATTACAGATTTTGAGTCCCTTTGGCTGCCCAATAAAAGCAAATCTCGCAACACTGTTTCTCTCTGCTGGTACCCTCCCCTCAAACTCTGTATTTCTGCATAATGAAAATCAGTAACGCACTGTATTCTCTGAGAACACAGTTCAGGAATGATTGACCTTCCTTTGTAGTTGAGCCTAAGCCCTGGTAAATGGGCACCACAGGCAACAGGTGCACAAGGATGTTGGGCAGGTGAGTCTGCAGTGTAGTGAGATGATGAAGTAGGACAGTGGAGTTACAGACAAGACTAAGGGGTTAAATGGTGACTGGACTGATGAATAGAGTTCTAATTGCAGAGAACTTTGAAGGCTGGGAGGAAGACTCTGAACTTATCTTTGTTTGGAATACAGGGCTGCTGATCATATTTGAGCAGAAAATGTTATGCTAACACCCTATGTTCTCTATATCATACCCAACATTATGTCCTATATATAATTAACATTTTTTTTGACATGCAGAGTGGACAGTGAGAGACAGAGACAGAGAGAAAGGTCTTCCTTTGCCGTTGGTTCACCCTCCAATGGCCGCTGCGGCCGGTGCACTGCGGCCAGCGCACTGCGCTGATCCGAAGCCAGGAGCCAGGTACTTATCCTGGTCTCCCATGGGGTGCAGGGCCCAAGTACTTGGGCCATCTTCCACTGCACTCCCTGGCCACAGCAGAGAGCTGGCCTGGAAGAGGAGCAACCGGGACAGAATCCGGTGCCCCGACCGGGACTAGAACGCGGTGTGCCGGTGCTGCAAGGCGGAGGATTAGCCTAGTGAGCCGTGGCGCCGGCCCAACATTCTTTTTTATAGTTGTGAATGACAGAGAGTGGTGCAGGGAAGGAGTTCCATGTTCTCATGCATCTTATAAAAAATAAAACTAAGAAAGTATTTCAGTGAAAACTACTTCACAGATTTTTGCCAAATCTCATATGCGATCCTGGTTTTCTGATGTAGCCTTTAACATAATGTAACACTTAAAGATTGCTAAAACTGATCATGACCCCCCTCAAAAATGTGTCACATTTGGGTATTTTTTATAAATTATCTCAAGTATTTTGCTCTTTTAAATAAAAACTATTTAGGGGAGTGTCACTTGGTCTAGCGGTTAAGATGCCTACCTCCCATACTGAAGTACATGGGTTTGATTCCTGGCTGTGCCTCCTGATTCTAGTTTCCTGCTAAATCACACTCTGGGAGGAAGTGGTGATTGCTTGAGTAATCTTGCTCCAGCAACCCCCATGGTAAGTCCTAACTGAGTAACAAACACCCAGCTTTGTCTCTGGTCCAATCCCAGACATTGTAGTCGATCTGGGAGTGAACCAGCATATGTGAGCACTGTCCCTCTCTCTATCACTCTCTCTCTCTCAAATAAAGTTTTAACAAAACAAAAACTTTTTAAAAAATGGGATAAATATTAAAATTTCCCTTTTTGTTTTTGTGTTCAAAACTACCTCTCCAGATCTAAATGCTTTAATGTAATGTATATTAAAAGTAGCCTTTATGTCCATTAATATATCATTTAGCAAGATTCAAAAAGTTTCCAAGTATAAAACTTGTGTTAAGCTTTTCAGTGTAAAATATTTATTTATTTAAATACAGTACACAATTATATGACAAGATTTAGAGTGTTGCAAATTTGACCATTCACCAATGTTTGGTGGGAGCTTTTATTTTTATATTATTTTTTATATTTTAATGAATTTATTAATATGTTCATTCCCAGGGTCACATACCCAACTGTCAGGTCTGGTATTTCATGTTTGCCTCCACATAATATAAGATACAAATTTTGTTTTTATTTTTTTGTTTTTGGAATGCAGTTGGCTTCAAAAACAAAAGACTCAAAAAATACTTGAGCATAAAATCATAACATCACTAGATGACCAGCAATTGCAGGATTCATTACTGTAATGACTCCACAATATCAATATTTGACCTCTTGGCCCTGCCATATTGAACTGAATTATTAATTTTGTCATGGTTACAAGAGGGATGGAGCAACTTGTGGCATTATTTCTTTGCAAAATAATTTCTCAAGGCCAGAAGGCAGGGAATATTTTCCTTTTCAAGAGTAATGAATACCACCAAAAGCATTTCCATAAACTTCTCTTTACATTTCTCTGGGCAGAATTGCATTCCATTCACTTTCCTAGTTCTAAACCATTACTGGAAAAGAGAAAAGGAATACTGTGAAATTGCTTTGATTATTAAACTAATACAGAACCACATCCAGCTGAATGGCCTACATCCTATTCTCCTCTGCAGGACACAATACTACAACACACAAACAAAATTAGGATTCTTTACCCAAAATAAGAGTTGGAGATCCAGATGAGGGGACATTTCATACAGTGCAAGAGCTGGAAACTAACAAGATTACCCATCAGTGCCTGGATGTTGTTACATCCATCATAACATTTCCTAAATGAAAAAGACCCCTCTGTTGGGCAATCCTCACTTCTTGGTCTGATTGAGTTTATGCTTGGTATTCCCACTTCCATTATCTGAGTGCCTGGTTAGAGTCCCAACAACTCATCTTCTGACTCAGTTTCTTGCTAATGTGCGGCCTGGGAGGCAGATGATGGTTCAAGTACTCCCAGCCATGTGGGAGACTCATATTGGGTTCTGAGCTCCTGGTTCTGAAATGGTGTAGCCCTACTGAGTTGTAAAGCAGTGGACAGAAGTATGAAACAATGAGTGGAAGAGCCCTCTGTTTTCTATTTCTCTGCTTTTAAAATAAAACAATAAAAAATAAATAAACATAAATTTAAAAAAACAGAAGACTCTTGTGTTCAAGTGTAATTGGTTTTGGCCCCAGTAAAGGGTCACAATCTTGGACTTGATGAAGGAATTAAATACTTACAGTTGCAAAAAACTTGGATTTTATGATCTTCATTTCCATAACTCCATTTTTTAAAATACATGAATTTCAAGAAAAGTTGTACTGTTTCCCAAGCTGTTCACAGATTCCATTTCAGACAAAAATTAGTAGTAGTCATTTTAGAGTTTAAATTCTGATTTGTTATGCATTCATCTATCTTTCATAACAGGAAAGCAAGGGCTAGTGCTGTGGCATAGTGGGTAAAGCTGCCACCTGCAGTGCCAGCATCCCATATGTGTGCTGGTTCAAGTCCTGGCTGCTCCACTTCCAATTCAGCTTCCTATTAATGTGCCTGAGAAATCAGCAGAAGATGGTCCAAGGCCTTGGGCCCCTGCACCCACGTGGGAGACCAAGGAAGAAGCTCCTGGCCCCTACCTCCAGCTCAGCCTAGCTATGGCCATTATAGCTATTTAGGGAGTAAACCAGCGGATGGAAGATTCTCTGTCTCTGCTTCTCTGTAACTTGCATTTCAAATAAATAAAGAAATCTTTTTAAAAAAGCAGTGAAAGCAAAAAAAAAAAACAGCAACATTCTTCATGTGGCAATCTGAGCATAACCAATTGATAAGGTAATAAAAATAAATTTGGGGTTGTAGTAACACAAAGCATGAGCCTTTGAGTGAAGCAGTAGAGTCGAGAGGCCATTGATAATATTGATATCCAACAGGCTCAGGCTCTGTTGCCAAAGCAATCAGGGCCAATTTATAAACTTCCCACTGCTTTACTCTGAGAATTCCTATGACCAGGCAACTGATAAATTTTTAAAAAAATTGAATAAGCAACTAAGGAGTGATTTTTCCTCTAGCTCTGATGTAGACCATTTTAAATATTGGAATATATTAAATGTTAATTCATGTTAACCTCTGTTTGCATTTTTAACATGGATCTGACCCGACTGGAGCCAAAGTATAATTGATAACAATAATTCCTTCTTATTAATTATAATACTTATATAATAATTAATATTTTCTCAGTACTCAGAATTCATACTAAGATCTCCAGAGATATTAATGGATATATACTTATATGGTACATAAGAAATATTCATAAGTCATGCAGTTTCCACTTATTTACACATTTCATATTCACAACAAGTCTCTGAGGTGGGCACTACTGTTATGTTTTTCAGATGAGGAACCAGGGCATACAGGGTAATTAAATTGCCTAAGGTCAAAATGTTACTAAGCAGCAGAGCTAGGAAAATTCCATAACCAAGTTTTTTCATTTAATTATTTTGATGTCTGTTTCACAAATAGTTTATCTTAGTACACATTCCAGGATATAGTATTATTCAAATCTAGTTATAGGAATGCTTTATGGAAGTTTTATTTTTTCTGAGATAAATGTGTTGTAATAATGCCTTACCATATGATCAAGCTAAAAGTACTTTAGCAACTTTTGTTTTCAAAGTCTTCTGGATAGTTTAAAAGTTTGCCAATACAAAAATGAATATTTTTTAAATTTGTTGCTAAATATTCAAAGCATAAGTGGATATACTCAGAGACCACAAAGTGAGGATTTCTGCTTCTAGCAATGACAAAGATGTTGAATTGGTTGAATTGTACTAACACTCTCACAGATAACAGCTTTTTTAAACCCTGGGGGAGATATATATATATATATATATACACAGATTATATATACAGTTTACAGATTATAATATACTATATGAATATAGAGAGTATATATGTGCATACTATATATAAAACACAATATACTGTATCTATACAGTTTTATGTATAATGTTTTATTATATATATATATGTGTGTGTGTATATATATATATATATATATATGCTGTGACAGTGCATCATTGTGGGCAGGGTTAGGCAGAAATAAGAGTAGAGACCCACAGCTGTATTGTCTCAAGGAGTTCAAAAATGGTATTCAGAGTTGCATGAGTTAAAATGAGTGTGAGTGGGGGGGGAAGTATGAAATGAGTAAGACACTGAAGAAAGAACCAAAATCATGTTAAATTGTACTTTTTAAAACTCCTAGATGACACCTAAAATGGCTTTGAAGGAGACAGAGAATGTTGGGGACAGAAAAAAAGCACTTGGTGGAGCACTGGAAGCACGGAGTAGAGAATTCTGCTGCTGCTGACTACACTAGAAACAAACTTTGAGTCTAGTTAAGGCATCTATCTGCTAGAGCAAAATTTAACACCATTCAGAGAAGGATAACAAAACCCAGTGTTGTTCTAACATACCATCCCAGATTTCTAGAATATAATTTAAATGTTTGAGAGAAATGTGAATAAAATAGGAAACTGAGACAGAGAAGATCAAAAGAGCCATTAATCAGCACCTCCAGTATAATGCAGGTTTTGGAATTTGCAGCTATAATATTTTCAGGAAATATTTCCATAACAAAAAGTGTAAATGAGGAATATCAGCAGATAATGGCAACTACATGAAAGACTAAATAGAAAACCAAAGATTAAAAAGTAGAATATTTAAATATAAAAATTAATAGGTTAATTTACTGACACATGAAGCTGACATAATGAAATCATCAGAGAATGACCAGCAGAAAATTGAGAGAAAAATATTAAAACCAAAATTAACACAGCCTCACTGACACACAGTATTATCAAGAGGTTTAATATGTTTACATGGAATTCCAGGAAAAATGAGAGAAAATAGGGCAGAAAAATTATAGAAGGTATAATCACCAAAACTTGGTAAAGCAAAACAATCTTAAATGCCCAAAAAACAAAATGAACCCTAAGAAGGACAAATGCAGACATAATCATACATAGGCACATCACAATCAAAATGCATAAAGTGAGACAAAAACATAATCTTGATAGTAGCCAGCAAATATGACATCCTACATAAATGAAAACCATGTTAACTATAGACTAGTCTCACTTGCTGGAAAAAAATTTTTTTATTTAAAATTACTAGCTAGTAAAATATCTTTATAAGATAATGGCAAAATAAAGATATATTTAGTTAAACAAGTAAGTGAGAAAATGTATTACTAGAAGATGTTCTCTATTATAAAAACATGCCCAGGATATTTCTTCAGGCAGGAGGGAAAACATTAAAGATGGCAAGTTATATTTGTAGGAATGAATAAAGAGCACAGAAAATGGTGTCTGAGAAAATACAAATACAAGGCATTTTTGTTCATAATTCACTAGAGTGTGTATGACTTTCCAAAACAAAAATTATGGCCTTGGGTTAGAGGTTAAACACACAAGCATGTTCTATATGAGACAACCATAGCACAAAACTCAAGGGTAAAAGGAATTTTGTTGTTAAGTCTCACGTGTTATATGAAATGATATTATTAACTCTAGGTTGAGTGTGACTTAGTACAAATGTACAGCTATCTGAACTGAACAGTATTGGAATAAGAGCAGAAAGATAGATTAACATTATAGGAAAGTCTAGATGGACAGCTGATCTACATGGTCAAGTGATTTTTGAGAGACAGTAAAACAATTGAATAAAAAGTCTACACGTGGGGCTGGCAAGGGGCACAGGGGGTAAAGCCACCTCCTGCAATGACAGCACTCCATATGGGTGCCAGTTCAAGTCCTGGCTTCTCCACTTCTGATCCAGCTCTCTGCACTGGCCTAGGAAACAATGGAAAATGGTCCAAGTGCCTAGGCCCCTGCACCTGTGTGGGAGACCTGGAAGAAGCTCCTGGCTCCTGGCTTCAGATTGACGCAGCTCAGGCTGCTGTGGCCATTTAGGGAGTGAACCAGCAGATGGAGGACCTTTCTCTGTGTCTCTCCCTTTCTCTGTCTTTACTCTAACTCTCAAATAAATAAATAAAATCTTTTTAAAAATAAATAATCAAAAAATAATTAGAAGTCTACACACAAAAAAGTTAATATATATATATATATACATAAAAGCTAAACTATAAATCTACTAAAAGACAAAAATGAGAGAATATAGAAATGACTGAAGTGTAAACAAAGTATCTTACAGGGGATACAAAGTGGTGGACACTGTGGCATAGTGGAACTTCTGGGATCAAATCTTACAACTGCTCTGATCCAGTTTCCTGCTGATGTGCCAGGGAGGCAACAGATGATATCTCAAGTACCTGGGTCCATACCTCCCAAGTTGAGATGTAGATTGAGTTCCTGGCTTATGGCATCACATTGCCTGGTCTTGGTTGTTGTGGGCACCTGGGAAGTGAACCAGCTGATGGACAATCTCTCTCTCTCTCTCACTGTCTCTCCCTCTCTCTATCTCCCTCTCCTGCCCCTCTGTCTGCCATTTTGCCTTTCAAATAAAGAAATAAATATTTTAGAAATGAATTATCATAAAAGAAGAGAATGATAAACTAAATTCCATTAAACTTAAAAGCATATGCCAATCAAAAGACATGATTAATAAAAATTTCCAAAACTCAGTAATCAGAAAGAAACAATGAACAGATAATCCCCAACTTATGATACTTTAACATAAGACTTTTTGACTCCATGGTGGTGTGAAATCTATACACATTCAGTGAAAAACAATGCTTTGAATTTTCATTTATTCTTAGGCTAGTATATGCAGTAGGATACCCTCTCACTAAGGCAAGGTATTGGCAGTGAGCTGCAGCTGCCAGTTGTTTGATTATGAGTGTAAATAAACAGTACTCCACATTGTGCTGTGTTGCTAAGCTATGACATTCAGTAGGTGAGGTACATTAAATATATTTTTGATTTACTACTTTTTTAGTGTATGAAGTTTCCCAGGTAATAACCCCATCATAAATGAGAGATCATCTCCATATGTGTGTTTACATAAACATATAGAAAAATATAGCATCAAAACTAAGACACAGTGCCGAATAAGCCCATGGGTTACTCAGCTCATAGTTGGTGCTCAAATATCTGTTAAATGTGTAGAGTAAGCAACAGAGAATACCTTCTCATTTTGCATTTTCCAAGGATTACAATTTAAGCACCCTGTCCTTCTTTATCTCACAATTTCTTTGTGAGAGAAACAAATTCATATACCATAAAATATATCCCTATCTTAGACCAGTTACCCAGAATGCATTGGATTTTTTGTTACCTTATTTCTCAGTGCCCTGAGTCAGATAAGCAAGACTTAACCATCTTGCTCTCTCCTTTCCATCCACAGAAGTGTGTTTACTGAGCTACCCCTTGGAATAATGCATAGGATCCATTTGGAAAACTTTCATAAAGCTCTTGTCACTGCATCTATTTTAAGGATACCGTTGAGGATGTTGTTTATTAACTTGCAACAATGTCTTGATCATGATGGACCTCAAGAGAAATCTTTTCTTGTTGTTAGTACCAAGAACAGATATTCAGTATTGCCTCTGAGCAAATATTGTATTGCATAACTAACAAGGTCGCCTTTTGCATGCATGCTTCGGAGGACGATAGCTAAATTTGAGGCTGACCCTTAGGTTGGGTCTAAGACTGGTGCTCTCATCATTCAATCAATAGCTGCTTTTAGAATTAACTCAGATTCATTTTAAAGATGCATAATAAAATCAAATCTGTGACATGTGTTATTCCACCAGGTAGCCCTTATGTTAAAAGTGTGGTAACAATTAAATCCATACCAACTGTCCCTGTGTCACTAGGCTGCAAATTAAGAACTCATAATGAACCCACTAATGTAGTGAATTTGGAACTTTGCCACTCTTTTAATCACTAAACCTGCCATATCTTTATTCATTTAGGCCTATCCTGAAAATTGGAATTAAAATATGAGCTATCTGTAGTTTCACAAGTGATGGTTTTGCAGGACATGACTCATATTTAACACAAATAGCAGGTGGCCACTGTCTATTATTATTGTAAATCAAATTATTTCACTTTGTATATATGCAGACTTGCCCTTATTATATATACTTTGTGTGGGCCACTAAATCTTTGAAACTAGTGTTAAACATAAAAATGAACTTAATCCTTGAGCATTTTTTAATTTAGTCTTATTTTAAATTGGACTTCTTTTTATTATTTAGTAAGATCATCAGGTCTGAAGGAAGAATTTGTGTCAAATTAAGCTGAAAAACAATCAATTATGTGTTTTAAGGACTTCATTCACATGCTACAATATGTGCAAACCATTATAAATAGTGGATAAAATTCCTCAAACTGAATACAATCTGAGTACTGCAGGTCAGCTTCTATAGGAGCATATTCTGTGTTGCTAAGATTTGTGTTCTGAAAGTTTCTTACAGAGTGCTACAAAGAAGCAGTAAAAGTGGATTGGATGAAGGGAGGTGCTGAGTTGTAATGCAGTTTCAATCACAGCCTCAGTCAATGCCACACAGACCTCTGAAGCTGAGAATGACCATTCAGAGATTGTCCAAATATAAACTCTCTGAGCCTTATTGCTGAGCTAATTGTCTTATGCAGGCAGATATTCATAACTTTATTTAATGGAAAGGAAATATAGATCTAAATATTTCTGTTATAAATGTTAGGCGTAATATCAAAAAAATTATGCTTAAATGGCTTGAGAAGAATTCAAATTAGTGCTTCTTTATATGGAAGAATTCAACAGTGAAGCCATCTGGTCCTGGACTTGTCTTTGTTGGGAGGGTCTTAATTACTGGTCTGTTTAAGTTTTCTGTTTTCATGACTCAATCTTGGTAGATTGTATGTGTCCAGCAATCTATCCATTTCTTCTAGACTTTCCAATTTGTTGGTATATAGCTCTTTGCAGTAATTCCTGATGATTCTTTTTATTTCTGTGATATCTGTTGCTACATATCCTTTTCATCTATGATTTTATTAATTTGGATCTTCTCCCTCTTTTTTTTAATTTGTTGGACAAATGGCATATCAATTTATTTATTTTTTCAAAAAAATCTATTCATTACACTGATCTTTCCATTTCACTCACCTTTTGTATTTTTTGTTTCAATTTTGTTAATTTCTAGTTCTACTCAAACTATTCAAAATAATTGAAAGGGAGGAAATCCTCCCAAACTCCTTCTATGAAGACTGCATCACCTTAATTAACTAAAGCAGAAAAAGATACAACAGAGAAAGAGAACTACAGAACACCACTGATGAGCATACATGCAAAAATCCTTAACAAAATATTAACTAATCAAATGGAACAAAACATCAGAAAGATCATTCACCTGGGCCAAGTGGGATTTACCCTGGTATGCAGGGATGGTTGAAGATTTATAAATAAATAACTGTGATACATCACATTAACAAAACTGAAGAATAAAAACATGATTATTTCAACAGATGCAGAGAAAGCATTTGATAAAATACAACATCCTTTCAGGATAAAAACCTTAACCAAATTGGCTTTAGAAGGAACCTTCTTCAACATAATGAAGGCAATTTATGATAAACCCACAGTCAGCATCATATTGAAAGGGGAAAAGTTGGAAACATTTCCACTCCACTAAGATTAGAACCAGACAAGGATACACACTTTTACCATTGCTATTCAATATAGCCCTGGAAGTTTTAGCCAGAACCATTAGGCAAGAAAAAGACATCAAATGGATACAACTTAGAAATCCTATTGCAGATGACATGATTCTATATATAAGGAAAACAAAAGACTCCACTAAGAAACTATTGGAACTCATAAAAGAGTTTGATAAAATGGCAGGATAAGAAATTAACATATAAAATCAATACCCTCTGTATATACAGACAATGAAATGGATGAAAAAGAACTTCTAATATCAATACCATTCACAAAGCTGCAGAGTACATTTAACCTAAGAGGTGAAAGATCTTTACAATGAAAATTATAAAACATTAAAGAATTAGAAAAGGACACAAAAAACTGAAAAATCTTCCATGTTCCTGGATTAGAAGAATTAAAATCATAAAAATGTCCATACTACTGAAAACAATTTACATATTCAAGGTGATCCCGACCAAAATACCAATAAACATTCTTCTCAGGTCTAGAAAAATTGATGCAAACATTCATATGGAAAGACTAGACACCCCAAATAGCTAAAGCAGCATTATACAGCAAAAACAAAGCCAGAGGCATCATAATACCAGATTTCAAGATATACTACAGGGCAGTTATAATCAAAACGGCCTGATACTGGCACAAAAATAGACCAGTAGACCAATGGAACAGAATAGAAATTCCAGAAATTAATTCACACATCTACACCAACTAATCTTTGACAAAGTAGGTAAAGTTAATCCCTGGAGAAAATACATTATGTTCAACAAATAGTGCTGGAAAAATTAGATCGCCACATTCAGAAGTATGAAACAAGACCCCTGCCTTACACCTTATGCAAAAAACAACTCAAAAGGGATCAAGGATCTGAATCTACAACCTGATATCTTCAAATTACTACAGGAGAACATTGGGAAAACTCTGCAGGATAGTTACGTGGGCAAAGACTTCTTGGAAAAGACCCCAGAAGCACAGGCAATCAAAGCAAAAATAGATAAATGGGATTATACCAAGCTAAGAAGCTTCAACACTGGGATAGAAACACTCAAAAAATGAAGAGGCAACCAACAGAATAGGAGAAAATATTTGTAAACTATGCAAATGATAAAGTATTAATGTCCAGAATTGATAAAGAGCTCAAGAAATTGAACAATAACAAAACAATCAAGTTAAGAAATGGGCAAAGGACTGGAACAGACATTTCTCAAAATGGAAATTTAAATGGCTAACAGACATATGAAAAAATGCTCAAATTCACTAGGCATCCAGGAAATGCAAATCAAAATGACAACAAAGTTTCACCTCACTGTAGTTAGAATGGCCCTCCATACAGAAATCAAAAATCAATAAACGCTGGTGAGGATATGAGGACAAATTACCCTATTCTACTATTGGTGGGAATGTAAACTAATTCAGATATTGTGGAAGATAGTACGGAGATACCTCAGGAAGCTGAAAATACATCTACCATATGACCCAGCAATTCCACTTCCAGGAATTTATCCAAGGAAAGTGAAATCATCATATGAAAGTTATCTGCACCCCCTATGTTTAGCTAAGATATGGAATCAATCCATATATCTATCAACTGATGTTTGGATAAAAAAAATTATGGTATAGCTACACTATGAAATACTACTTAGCAATTAAAAAAAAGGAAATTCTGTCTTTTGCAACAACTGGAAACCATTATATTTAGTGAAATAAGCCAGTCCTCAAAAGACAAATACTTATGCTTTTCCTGATCTGTGGTAATGAATAGTGTACCAAAAATGTAATGTATAGGAGTGAAATTGACATTTTGAGCTTTGATGATTGTTTACAGCCCTTGTTTCTACTGTTGAGGAGCATCTTTTTCTTCATACCATTTGTTGGACTCATTAATTAGTGTAGGGTTAATTTTATGAGTATAAAGTGAACTGAAAGTAGATCATTTTAAAAATTAATAGAAGAAATAGGAAAGGAAGGAGGGGGAAGGGTAGGAGCAAGGAGTGAGAGGGAGGGTAGGGTGGAAAGTATCACTATATTCCTAAATCTTTATACATGAAGTATATTTGTATATAATTTGTATACCTAAATAAAATTTAACATATACTAAAAATTATGAATTTGTTCTCAATCAGAAGAGGGGAAATAAAGATAGTCAGCAAAAAGATATGAGAGAAAATATGGCAAATATAAAGCAGAAAATAAAACTGCTGAGATAAACCTTAGTATATTGATAACATTAAATACATACTACATACAAGCTAAAATCTCCAATTAAAATATTGAAACTCAAAGGTTAAATAATGAGGTAAGATGTAATAGTGGCTATTTGTATAAGACAAAGGACAGTGATACATATATACATAAATATATAATATATATTTCCTAATATATAAAAATATTTTCCTGGGAAAAAACACATTGAATAGGCTTCAAATACTTTGTATAAAATATAATTCAAATATAAATTGCATTTTCCATGAATCTTTTGAATTTTCCTTATATTAGCATATTATATATATGTATATAAATACATATATTCAATAGATTTATAAACTACATATACACAAATATCAATAGAATAAAAATAAAACAGACTTCAAAGTTTGCATGTATGTATGTGAGAGAGAGACAGAGAATGAGAGAGATTTCACACGAATCAAAGGGACAATCCATTAATAATTTAGAGTATAAAAGAAGTTACAGGATTCTAATAATACAGTCTGGGAATATATAACAGGAAATAAGACGCAGACAAACCTATAATCATAATATAACAAGTTATCTTTTTCCTAAAATAAATAGCTTTAGTGACAGAGAAAACAGAAAATGATTAATAATAAGAGGAAGTGTTTTATCTAATAACTAGAAAATGAATCCCTCATCCAACAAAGATAAATTAAACATTGCTTCAATAACAAATGGAACTTTTCTAAAACTTGACCATATATTTGGCCATAAGAGATGTCTCCATACGTTTCAAATAATTGAATTGTTATAGAATGTAATCTCTGAACTAAATATCATAAAGCCATAAACACAATAAACATATTCTAACCCATGTATCTGGAAACTTAAATGCAAAATAAAAGACACATGAACCATAGATTAAGAAAAAAATAAATAGATAGACTCATAAGACTGGATTTTCTGCACCGTTGGCTATGCAAATATAAGGATTTAGCATTAATGAAATGTTGATACAATGTTTCAACATAGTTATCACTTTGTTTGTCCCATCACCAAGCATGAGAAAGTACACTTGATCTTGATTTTCATTGTCAATAACATTTGGCATTCTCTTTGACTATTTTATACAATCCTGTGGATGTATAGTGAATCACATTGCCATTTTAAATTGCATTTCCCTATGACTGATGAAGTTGAACATAATTCATACGCTTATTATACATACAACTTTCCAAGTCCTAACAGTGTTAATTTTTGTCTTCTTTTTCTTTCCTCCAACTTGATAAATCTTGCAGACTATGTTCTTCATCTTCTCAAGCACAACACTTTCATTTTATGTATTATTTCTATCACATTTATAATGTTTTATCTATATTATTTTTATGTAGTCTAATATGCTTTTATAGTTTTTAAATAACAGACATATTGAGATATACTTCAAATAACAGATAATTCAGCCATTTAAAATATATAATTCACTGGCTTTTAATATATTCAGAGCTATGTAACAGTCAGCACAATAAATTTTAGAACATATTCATCATCCCAAAAGCAAGCTATTCAATGTCATTTCCATTACTTCCAATCTCTATCAGGCCTAGACTATCAACAATCTACTTTTTGACTGTAATGATCTTTATTCTGAAATTTCATGCAAATGGAACCATACAATATGTAGTATTTGAATCTTGCTTCTGTCACTTAGCATAATGTTTTCAAGGTCAGTCTTTGCTGTTGCCCATGTCAGTACTTTATATACTTTTTTTGACAAAAAAAAAATTACACTGTATGGGTGGATGTGCCACATTTCTTGGCTTTTCTAAAGAATAATGCTGAGAAAACTCATGTACAAGTTTTTGTATGGACAAATGCTTATATTTCTTTTGAGATAATATAAGTGAATAATTAATCCATTTATTTTAGAGTATTTTTGGCTGCCTAATAAACACATCTAGTAAATATTTCATTAGCGACAATCTACAAGTATGCATTCATTGTTGTTCACTCCCAAATATTTTCTATTTTAATTTTCGTATCTTCTTCAGATACAAAGAATTACATTTCCCATATCCTTGAAATTAGATGTGGAAATGTGACTGGCATTAGCCAATGAAACGTGAACAGAAGCCAAATGTGTTTATTCCAGGCAGGTGCTTCAAGAGCAAGTACAAGACTCTCCAATGCCTACACTGCTGTTTCCCTCTGCCACAAAAATCAGGACTATTCCAGAGAGTGAATCCTTCTTCCACCTGGGTCTCAGTGAGAACATTGCGAAATACAGCACTCAGATGCTCACAGCTGAATGTGGCTTTGATGAGAAATATATTTTTTGTCATTTTAAGCCACTGCAATTTTGAAGTTGCTTGTTACTGAATAATAAATTAGGCCATTTTGTTTATCACATGGAAAAGAAAAATCATTATTAATTTCCATCAAAGGATTTACATAGCTAGAAAATCTAGGTAACTCAAAACAATAAAAATATAGAATTCTTCAAGAATTAGATAACACATCTGTATATAAAATATAAGTTATAAAAAGCTATAGGTCTCATTTAGTCTGTTACCAACCAGTCAAAAAACAGTGGAGTATGGAGAATAAAGATCAATTCCAATATAGAAAAGAAATTTTAAATATACTTAAAAGCCCTACATATATTTATCTATAGAAAGCCTATGCAATTTATAAAGAACACAAAGCATAACCCAACTAATTTCTTGACAAGTAGACTTACTTTCACAAAAATTCAGAAAATGCACACAATACTGGTTTAAACATAATTCTATACTTTTGATGAGTCAAACATAACTTTTTAAATTCATGATTATTTATGTATCTCAGGAAAATCTTGGACAACAATTTTTTTGAAGATTTATTTATTTATTTCAAAGGCAGAGTTACAGAGAAAGGAGATGCAGAGAAATCATTCATCTGCTGGTTCACTTCCCAAATGGCTGCAACAGCAGGGGCTGTGTCACACCAAAACCAGGAGCCAAAAGCTTCTTCTGGGTCTTCCTCATGGATGCAGGGGCTCAAGCACTTGGGACACCTTCTGCTGCTTTCCCAGGCACACTAGGCAGGAGCTGGTTCAGAAGTGGAGCAACCAGGAATGGACCAGCCAACCTGGCAGGTGGAAGTTTACCTTCTAACCACAATACCAGCTCCAGTAATTTTAAGGAAGAATTTGCCCTACAATAAAATAGCCTAGTAGCTATCCTAATGAACCAATTACTAGAATGAGATCAAACAAACATCATTCGTATTATTGATACATTATTTCATCAATGCAGCATGTAAAACTGGCAAAGAAAACTTGATAATTTCATGCATGTTGTATGGTGATTTAATTATTTGTTGGACAATTGGAAGAAATTAAACTTCTACTTTGTCATTTTAACAACAAAATTCTCCCATAATATACATGAATGTGATATATTAAATAATACACAAAGTCCAAATTTTGAAATGAAACTAAAAATATATTCAAATTAAATATAAATATAGTTGTGAATATCTGAGTTGAGGTGATCTACCTAATAAATCAGGAAATCCGCATGTTAACAAGAGAGAAATACAGAGATTTGCCCATGAAGTTACAAGAAAGTATCTATGCAGATCACCATAAAAAATGTACAAATCAAAAAAAAAGTTTACAGAAATTTTATTTTGTAAAAGAAAGAAACAAATGGTATTTGTACTTTACAAAGTGCTTTTAGAAATTAATAAGAGAGATGAAAGGGGAATTACCTGAAGAAGAAACCTGAAATTTGAAAACAAAAAGAAGGAAGAGGAACAGGAACAGAAAAAAAAAAATAGCCTGCCAGAATGATAATCAAGAAAATGGAAATATAAACAAGCATGAGACATCTTTGTCCACTTAGCAGATTGGCAAGAGGTAAAAACTTTCATAACACCAAGTCCTGGCAAAGAGCAAGGCCATCTAATATATTATATGTGGAAATGCAAATTGATATAATTTTTTGAAATATATTTAATATAAACTTGTAAAATTGACCTATCCTTGGATAAAAAATTTCCTTTCATGTATCCATCCTCATCATCATCAGATGAGCCAAGAACTAAAATTGAAGTTAATGGATCTTCATCCTCATCTATCATTAGAAATAGATGAGAGCTTAAGGCTGTTTATATAGTGCACTTTGTTCATCTGTCAGAAAAAAATTAAAAAAAAATTTTTCTCCATTTGCAAAATTGGAATGATTCGTAGTAATTAGAGATCTGTTGTCGATAAGGTAGGAAGATAATTGTGACATAAACCATTTAAAAATGCAAAGCCATAATTTTTCATTTTCATAAACATATGTGCATGTATAATGCTTAGACACATATTTACATACATCCGAGGAACCCTGAAACTCTACTCCAGCCCCTTCTGGTAATTTCTCTGGTTGGGTACACCGGATAAAGGGGAAAAAGGAAGTTGGGTCTTTTGCTTCTTAAAAAAAAAAAAAAAAAAACACTTTACTGAGGTATGATTGTGAAAAGCTGTATGCATTTACCATAAATACTTGAAGAGTTTGAAGACCAGATTACACACATGAAATGATAGCCAGTCAATGCATCAACCTGTACACCACCTCCAAGTTTCTTATTTCCTTCCATTTTACTGTTATTTTGGCCAATTAATTCTCATTTTATCAGGCAACTTATTGTGTTATGGATGGTTTCTCCTTTGTGTTTTGCAGCAATGTTATTTATTTTCACATACAAAATATTTTTGAAAAGAAAGTACCAAGAGTTTTAGAGAGAGACATTGGGTCAAAATGGAATATGGTTGGAAAACAGGGTAGTGGCTGCTTTCAGAGTCGTAGTGACAAGAGTAAATGCTGAACAGATCCAAAGTCTATCATCCAAATCTTCCAGGCCAGATGTCTTTTATAATTCATATTTCATCCCTCTTTGATAAACATAATAGGATGTGTTTACTTTATAGGCCTTAAGTGAAATTTGGTACAGTACCCCGTAGCCAAACACATCAGCATTTCAGTGGGCAAAAGTGTGACTGCTCACTCTATGTGAGGTAAATGAGGATGAAAAATGGATTCATTTCAGTTTCATGTTTGGCCCAAAATCATTTTCTGGAAAATTACTTTGATTTTCGGTTTATCAGTTTTGGAATTTTTGAAAAAAGGTAGTCTTTTTTTTTTTTAATAAAAGGTTATATCATGATCAAATCAGTTAAAAGAAAGACAAAAAACAAATAAGAGAAAGGAAAAGTTCAGAAATGGTAATGAAAAGGAAAGAAGGTAGGAAAGGAGTGGATAAAGAAGGGGGTGAGAGATGGAACAGTGAGGATGACCAAAGCGGGACTGATGAGGATGTTGGCAAGAGCATTGAATACAAAGGGAGCCACAGTTCTCCCAGAGTAAATCATGGCACTGAACTGAGAAACAGCTCTCATACGTGTCAGATAGTCCAGCCAAACCCTGCACAACTCTATGAAGTCTGTAGTGATGTGTATGTGAAATTATCAGAAACTGAACTAAGGTGGTCACATTAGAAGTTGAGAGAAAAGTATAAATTTGTGGAATTTCAACATAAACTCAAGATATTAGTGTATTAAAGGGAAATTGCCATGTTCCATAACAATTCTGATTTATGATGAAACTAATAATATTTTGTGATCTTGCAATGGCTGTATTTCAATATTGCTTGGCAGTTTCTCATCTTTAATTAGCCTCTGAGCTGAGGACAGCTTGGCAGAAACATGCCCAGGAGGCTTCTGGGCAACCCACTCACACCCACACATCTCATTGGATGCCATTCACAGATGGCCAATTTCCCCCCAAAACATGATTATATCAATCATCAGTAAATTAAACCCAGAGACTTTTCTTATGAAGCCTTTGTCCTGAAGTGATTTGTTCAGGAACACACAATAAAAGAGAAGATCCATTAACTTCAATTTTAGTTCTTGGCTCAGCAGAACCCTGTCACCAAACAAAGACAGCTCTTTCATCCTAAATGAGAATAAGGACAATGGGGGGAGCTCTCTAACATAATTAATTGAGTTGTAAAAGTCTTCGTTTGTAATTTCTTTTTAAAAATATTTTACTTTATCTACACATGTAATCATACCTTCCTGAGGAGGTCTCCTTTGTGTCAACAATATAAAAACCAATCAGTGTTGCACAACTTCACTACAAAGTCGCCAACTAAAGACTTGGACAATCCCGGAATGTGGAGACAGGTATCCACTATACATTAGGGAAACCGAGCTTAAAATATGAGCCACATATATAAAAGACAGAAAGCAAAAAGAATGGACATTTCATTGTAAAGTCATCTTTTGACTCAGCCTTGCTTTGAGAGGTGACCTGGTATGTAACGGTGTTTTGGAAAAAAGATTAGAGGCTGACCAAAGAATCCAAATAAAGGAAATGGCAGTGTAGACAACACTTCATCTCTTACTCATTCTTTTACGATCCTTGTAACTTCAGATTTCTGGGACATCCTGTGATTTCCTTTTCTGCGTTACAGAAAATTTGAAAAAAACTTTTACAAAATCATGGCTACAAACAATGTTTTTACATTTAGCCATATTAATGTATTTTTAGTTTAAGCCAATCTTTAGGAATTCAATGCTATTGTTCGGTATTTTTCTTGTGTTTCATGTTTTGGGGTTACCAAATGTATTGCATGAATTAGAGATGACTAGACAGAAGCCATTATGCTTTAAATGTGACTCCAGAGAATTCCACCTTTCAGACTCCTGACAATTTAACTCCATAGTGGGTCATGTAAACCTATTTCTGCTTCATATGCTCGCTTTTAAAACCTTATAGAGACTGGAATCATGAAACCATAACCACTCTTCTGAAATTTTAAGTTGTGCTATAATTTGGACTAGAAGTTCAAAGTCTTCTACCCTTTTCAAGTTTTCTTTACATCTTCATTAGAGAATGTTATCACAGTGTATCATAATAATAGTCACAGTCACAAAGGTACAGAGCTTTGTAAAGGAATAATTAGTAAGAATTCTACTTGCAAGTTATATAACCATCTTGAGTTTGCTGTTAAGAAGAGCGGATAGAAAGCCAGAACTCCAACCAGGATTCCTATGGGATGCCAGCATTGCAGGCAGCAGCTCAACCCCTGGCACCACTATACCAGGCCTTAAGTCTTTAGATTTCTCTAAACATCTTTGCCCTTTAATTTCTATAGGTGTTTTTTCTGACTTCTTATTCCAGGTGACAGAGGATAATCAAGACACATTTCCCAAGATTAGAGCACTCCTCAGAGCAATACTAAAATACGAACCACTGTAATATAAAAATTATACAACAGAATTTGGCATGGCCTGCATCAGTTATCTACTCTGCATCCAAAAAGCTATGGTTACAGAAGTACTACTCTCAGAAATAAATCACCATGGATGGAAAGTGAGGGAACATCCAAGATAGTTCCCTAATGATCCCTACATCATGATATCCACGTTCTCATACAATCCTTTCCCGCAGGAGTAGGCTAAACTTAGTGACGAAGGCCATGGTGTGTTTCTTCCATGATTAGATCCTAGAAAATTGTGACTGTTATCTAGCAAAGAAATCCTCTACTGCTTTCTTGATTTCCATGCTCTGATGATGCAAGTTGCCAAACTGGCAAAACATTGAGAATAATCACTCAGCAGTTACCAGCCAGGAATTGAGTCCCTCGTCTTAAGGCACCATGAGAAATAGAAGCCTACCAGTAGTCACATGATCTTGGAAGCAGATCCTTCTCTACTCAAGCCATGAGATGATAACAGCACAGTCAATATCTGGTGTATTACAGCTTTTGAGAGAATCTGAGACAGAAGACCCAGCTAAGATGTGCCAAGATTCCTAACCACAAAAAATCTGTGAGATAATAAGCGTGTTTTTTTAAGTTGCTAAGTTTTGGAGTAACTTATTAAATAGTAATAGGTGAGCCAGCGCCGTGGCTCACTAGGCTAATCCTCCACCTTGCAGCGCCGGCACACCGGGTTCTAGTCCCAGTCGGGGTGCTGGATTCTGTCCCGGTTGCCCCTCTTCCAGGCCAGCTCTCTCCTGTGGCCAGGGAGTGAAGTGGAGGATGGCCCAAGTGCTTGGGCCCTGCACCCCATGGGAGACCAGGAGAAGCACCTGGATCCTGCCTTGGATCAGCGCGGTGCGCCGGCCGCAGTGCACCGGCCGCAGCGGCCATTGGAGGGTGAACCAACGGCAAAGGAAGACCTTTCTCTCTGTCTCTCTCTCTCTCACTGTCCACTCTGTCTGTCAAAAAAAAAAAAAAAAGTAGTAATAGGTAACAAATGCAGATAAGGTGGTCAACAATGCCATCCACAGCTGAGAATGTAGTCATACTGAACCTTACGGGGTGATTATCTGAATTCATGAACTGATTCATCCAGAAGTAATACCTTGGAGCCACCATCGTCTCCACTAATTATTGATCTCTTGGTAACAATCATTCTTTTTTCTGGTTTTATCTTTACTTAGTCTAGGGTAACTACTCTTTAACTGATAAACTTAATTCATTTAACAAATATTTACTGAGACTCTATTACTTGAAAAGCATTGTTCTAAGCACCTGAGATATATCAGTTGACAAAAAATAAAAAGAACTTTGCAATTGTATACCCACACTGCGGTATAAGATGAAGAAAAATGATGCAATAAATATGTATTTCATTAAGTACAAAGTGGAAATTCTTTTTCACATTTTAGCATCTATAAAATCGAGTTATATCTAACTACTGATGATATATTATAGTTTGGCAATGTTTCTCCTTAGTTGTACATAAAATAAAGGTATATTTTAAAATTGTTGATTGTTAAGTTTGCTGAAATATTCTAAGTAAATTATGTATCACATAAGATATAAATGGTATAAAAAAGTTGCCTAAGTTAAACAAGATCGGGGTGAGAGGAATTGGGAGAGGGCAGACTGCACTATTAAATGGGGTGTCCTGGACAGGCATTAGTCTGACTTATTTAAAAAAGTGACATTTGCACAGAGTCTGGCAAATGTGAGGGAAGAGGGCAAGCAGATAACTGGAGAAGAGAATCTGAATGAAAGAAAGAAAGTGTGCGAGCATGCGTGCTAAGAGAAAGCTCATTAGCAGAAACACACTTGACATTTTTGACAGCATAGCAGACTGGCCACCCTGGCTGGAGTATATTGAGCAAGAAGAGGAAAAGAATGCAGAGCAGTAATGGGATGGCACAGTTAGAACCTGATAGGTAGATGTAAGCTTTTGCCACAGATAGAGCCAAAAGAGCCACTAAAGGGTTTGAGAAGATCTAAGATTTAAAAGAATCATTCTAGCTATTGTGTTGAGACTATGGTAGATGTGAGCAAAGATTTTGGTATTATATAATGATTTGCATTGAAAACTAAAAATATTGTCAGATGAGTTCCTCTTTCTTTGGTTCATCTCATCTCACTCCAATGTTGGTGGGAAAGAAAGAGAGAAAAAGTCATTTCCTTTTCATGGTTGATGTAACTAAACCTACTTCTTACTTTGAATACATATGCATATATTTGAGAAAACTTTAAAAAGTTCATGGAAAACAGAATTAAAATAGAAATTTATTCTGGTGTGAAAACTTTTGAAATCCATGCATAATTTTCTCATAATGAATATTTCCATAACCTTTTTGAGGACCGTGTGTGTGTGTGTGTGTGTGTGTGTGTGTTTAGTTGAAAAGGAATTAAAGATATTGAGGTTTCATCTTTTTTATCTTTTAATGCTTTTATCAAAGATTTAATGGATGTGAAAATTAAAACTCCATATGTTTTCCTTTTAGCATATTTTATTGTGAATAAATGAATTATGTAACATTCATATTTATGTAACATCAATTGCATACTATAACAAATGCTTTGGTTATACATCATCTAAATACAGCATTATTTGTCAATTGTTCTACATGAAAATATAAAATGTAAGTTCATTTTAACATTGTGACCTTTATGTTGCTTCTAATAATTTGCACAGATTCTTTCAATTGAACACATGGTTTCTACCACCACTTATGTACTGAGCACTCCCCAAGCAATCTCCTAAATTCAGATTCACATTGCAAGTGCCCACCAAGCATCTCCACAAGTAGGTTTTACAGAAACCAAAAACACCCTGTATTTAGAACTGAATTTAGCACTTTCCACACCCAAATCTATTCCATTCTGTTCCCAAGTTGAGTCAATCTCACCTCCCTCCTTTGTCCCAACCCAGCAGGTCACCTAATAAATTCTAAAAATGATTATGTAAGATTCTATAAGTTATTATAATATATAAATATGTGTGTATACATCTCATTTATTTATTTACATATGTATACATATACACATGTCCCTAAATCTCAACAAATATTGCTTAGGTTAGGCAAGCAATTTTCTTTATGTAGCTGTATGTGGAAGTTCTCTCAAAGAGATCTGAGCTTGATTCCTAATTCTCCTTAATTACTCTAAAAAATAAAACAAATCTTTGGCCTGATTCTTCATCTGTGAAACAAAAGAAATATCAATTTTACAGAGATTATTCTGAAAGCAACGTTCCTGGTGCTTTTATTTGCTAATAATTCAGCACATATTACATTGCTATGGTAATAATTACTACTATGTTTTAGATAATAGTAGATATTAAACTATTTTCTTGTATTACAGAAGTAGGAAAACTTTATTTTTTAACTTTAAAATAAAATTAAACTTACTTTTTCTAGTAAAAGATTAATATAATCTTTTTGGAAATACTAATTAAATTACTATTTGCCTCCAAATAAAATTAAAAGTTCTTAATCATGGCACTAAGAATAAGAATCTAGTAAAGTATTCTCTTTCTTAAGTAATCATTACATTCTCATTAATTAATTATTCATTTGAATGGCAGAGTGATAGCAACAGAGAAAGAAAGATCTCACATCTGTTGGTTCACTCCCCAAATGGTTGCCATGTCTAGGGCTGGGCCAGGCCAAAGCCAGAAGCCAAGATTCCATCCTGCTCTCCCATGTGGGTAGCAGATTCCCAAGTATTTGGGCCATCGTCTGCTGCTATCCCAAGAGCATTAGAAAGACCTTGATTGGGAACAGAGTAGTGATGAAATTGTCGCAATTGATGGCTTAATTTGCTGTGCCATGACGCCAGCTTTCCTATCACTGTTAACCACAATCATTTTTCCCTTCTGAAATATTGCTATTAATATAAATTGTGTATGAAATAGTCAACTATTTTTCAAAATAGTAAATGAGTATCTGGTACAAAGTCTCTGTTTCACTATAAGGATATTATTGATCACATTGATATTTCCTATCTTCAAACTTTTGCCTAGATTTGCATTGAGCATTGGTGTTGTCATAAGAAATAGTACTCCTCAAGATATCTGTGGTAAATAAGCTTGGGAAACAAAATATTGTATAGAGGACCAGTGTAGTATAATGTGAAAGAGCTAATACTCCTGAGTCACAATCTCTCAAAATCACAGTCTTAGCACCTACCAGCCAGATGACTCTTTGCAAATTAATCAATCCTTGTGTTTGCTGTGACATAAATTGATGAGGGAATTGTTACAAATATTAAATAACACTCTTAAAATGCTTAAACAGACCTTATAATAAATAGTCAACAAATACTAAATATTTTTATCACACTGGGGAGAAACACAGAGGATGTTAACACAATAAAGTCTGTGATTTCCTACTATAAAAATAATATGTTCAGGGGCAGGCATTGTTGCAGCTGATTAACCTACCCCTTGAGATACCCACATCCTATACTAGAATGCATGGTATCAAGTCCTGCCTCCATCAAGCTGCTTCCCATTCAGCTACCTGCTATTGTGCCTGGAAGGCAGTGCATGATGGTCCCAAGTACTTGGCTTCCTGTCACTCATAGGAGACCCAGGTGGAGTTTCTGACTCCTGGCTTTGGCCTGACTCTAGCCTGGTTATTGGTGTGTGGATAAGCGAATGAAAGATCCTTGCTTTCATTCTCTCCTTCACTATCCCTCTCTCCCTCTCTCTCACTCTTTCTCTCTGCTTCTTTTTCTGTGTTTACCATTCTCTCTGTCACTCTGCCATTCAAAAAATAAAAATAAAATTAAAAAAATACATTCAATTTTTTTCACCTCAGTTTTTCCACAAAATTGCTTCATTATCCTTTTACAACAGTACCCTTAAACATGCCAAGTAATGGGTGTTCCTTGGTTTAAGATGTAAAAGCCACTGTGTAAAACAGCATGAGCCTTTGGGTGCAGAAAGACCAGATATCAAATCTTTACTTGACACCTTACACTGGCCCCTCTTTACATGCTGAAGTTTTCTTACTTTTGATTCCTGCTGAATACAACAATGACTCACAGAACTGAAGGACATTTAGATGGTACAACAATATCAGCACAGATCCTGGTACTCAGTACCAGATAATCAATATTCTTTTCCATCCTTCTTTTTGGCTTTCATTCACTATTCAAGTGCTATCCAAGGAGGAATGAAAACCAACTTGCAAAAATGCAATGAAAGAGATTCAAGCATTTAGTAAGTTAGACTGCCTTCTAGGGTTCCTTCCAACTCCGACATGCTGTGAACCCATGATTCTAATTCCAGAAGTAAGTAGGTGGGAAAGATTTGTCCACAGGCCCCCACACCAGATGCCAGCCACTGCTAGAAACTTTAAGCAAAAGCACTTTATGATAAAAACAAAGTTAAAAGAAGGAATTTTGACTATCACTAATTCTTCTATCTTGCTGATCAAGACAGATGCATGGAGAGAGAGCAAGGATCCTGACGTTCTTGCTCTTAGGACAGGCATGGTTAGAGGCCAAAGGTATTTTATAAACCAGAGCACTATAGACACAAGTAAGTTTGTATGGGGACAAACATTTCTTTCTAGTTATTTTTTTAATGCTTTTCCTTCCAGAAGGGTAGAGCTGCAGTGCTTACAAGGAAGTAACACATGAGACAAGTTCTAGCCTCTCTGTCCCAGATCTTGTGCACTTCTTTGAGCTTCTGCTTTGCTACTGTTTTTCTCCTTCTAGGTCAGTTTTCTTCACGGTTGCAAGAATCATAGTGAAATTAGACAAATCGCAAAGTCCGTTTGAAAAAAAAAATGGTTAAAGGCAAGAAGCATCTCTACCAAAACAAAAATAAGTTTCCACATGTACCAGGCTAGCTTTTTGAGAAACTAAATTGAGATCTGGGGTAACTTCTCATTTAGCAACAGGGCATTAACTATTACTGTTGTTTTCTTTTGTCTTGTGTATCTATTTTGCAGTTTTGGGACTGTGGAGCACAGTATATGGTTAGTCAAGGTATGGGACAAAATATTCAGGTTTCTTCTTTTCTATCGATTTCCAATACACTTTTAGTAAGAACAAGCAATTCTGGTAATATGAAACATGGACCATTAATGACAATATGTGACTCTACTGCCAAGTGTTTTGTTGTGCTTCCTTAATTTGGGAAGTTGAAATCAGAAATACAGAAATGGAGGAAATGTTAATCAAATTTCAGAGTTCTTTGGTTTAATTCTACTGCTAGATCTGCATGTTACTGAACTTGTTTGGATGCCAGCACTGTAGTGAGATATCTGTCTAACACAAGGCTTTAGAGAACAGATGCAAAAGAGATTAGACTTTGCCTTAAAACAACTTGCCATTTGCATTTGGGGATTGTAAACAGGGAGGATTAAACCGTGATACTGGCCTTTATAATACCCATTTGTTTCTCTTGAGATTTCCCTTTATTTCCATTTGTGTTCTCCAGTACAGTGTTATCCTTTCTATTTCAATAAAGGGTTAATCTTATTCTCATTTAGGATGAGTCCTCTCTGAAGCACACTAGTACATCTGCCAACAAAAATGCTTAACACAAACATGAGATTTTTATTACAAAGCCATTAATTTCAGAATTGCACTATATGGATTCTCTGTATTCCAGACTTGTACAGATTCATTCTTTTATTTTTTAAAGATTTTTATTTATTTGAAAGGCAGGGCAGAGTTACAGACAGAGAGGGAGAGACAGAAAGGTCTTCTATCCACTGGTTCACCTCCCAAATGGCTGCAATGACCAGAGCTGGGCAGATGTAAAGTCATGAGCCAGGAGCTTCTTCCAGGTCTCCCACGTGAGTGCAGGTGCCCAAGCACTCGGGCCATTTTCTACTGCCTTCCTAGACCATAAGTAGAGAGCTGGATGGGAAAAGGGGCAGCCAGGACATCAACCAGCACCTATATGGGATGCACGCACCACAGGTGGAGGCTTAGCCTACCATGCAACAGTGCTGGCCCCCAGATTCATTCTGATAACTAATGGTCTACATTTCCACTGAAAACTTAGTGAGATTATTTCACTTATTCAGATTCAGAAGTACAAAGGTAAAATAGAAACATCACCATACAAAACAGGTGTTCATTTTATTTTATATAAGTACTGAAAGTTTCAATTGATGAAAAGGAATACTTGAGGGTGAACAAATAAATGTACTCCATGAATATACCATGCTTGAAGTATAAATGGAGAGTTTATTTATGAAAATGTAATAAAATTAAACTATAATTCAGTTAACAGATTTTTATTAATCCAGTGTCTGCTGTGCTTCCATGAGACCAACCTTGAAAAAATCACTTGATGGAACCAGCATTGTGGTATAGCTGGTATAGCCACAATCAGTAACACTGGCATCCCATAGGGGCACTGGTTCATGTCCTGGCTGCTTTACGTCCAATCCCGCTCCCTGCTAATGACCTGGGAAAAGCACTGGAGAATGGCTCAAGTTGTTGTGTTCCTGCTACCCACGTGGGAAACCTGGATGAAGCTCCTAGCTCCTCACTCCTAGCTTTGGCCTAGGCATCTGAGGAGTAAACTAGCCTATGAAAGATTCTCTCTCTCTCTCTCTCTCTCTTTCTCTCTCTCTCTCCCTCCATCCCTCCCTCCCTCCTTCTTTCTGTAACCCTTTCAAAATAAATACACAAATCTTAAAAAAAAATGTTACTTGATATCATGGAGACTCATTTTCCTTATCAGTGAAATGAGGAATTGACTTACATGATCTAAGAGATCCCTCTCATATCTGTATCTAATTATAATATGCATTTCTTTATAATTATAGCTGTAATTAGTATAAGTACTGTATAACTACTCTAGATTAAACTTTTTTCAATGTTAACTTTCCCAGCATCTGCAGGTACTGTGAATATCAACAAAAAATCATCATAGATGTCCTCCCCTTGACATGCTCATGGGAAAACACCAAAATCTGGTGACTGTGAGACATGTGAAGCTCCTGCCTGTTGACCCACTGCTCACTTCAGTCAAGGCCTTTGTATATGATGATCCTTCATCATGGCTCACCTCCTTGCCATCCTCTGACCAAGCACCATGACCCTTCTTGTCTCTTTCCCTGGGTAACTCTAACACATTCTTCATGACTCATTTCAAGTCAGCCCCATAGCATTTATCCACATGGTGATACAGCATATTGTGTATATCTACTACACATCTGTTTGCTATTTTACCATCAATTTCATGTCAGTTAGGACCAAAATGCCTTTTTTTTTTGTTTTGATGCCTGCTGACAGGTGCAGCATAGAACTTGAAATGAGACCCTGGTAAGTAAACACTGTTAGATGTCTGGCTAGAAAGATGAGAAACAAGGGAGTGGGTGGGTGCCGCTCAGTGTGTAGGGAGACAAAGAGATAACAGAAGGGCAAGGCTGGTTAAAACACTTAGAGACCAGATGCTGAGATGCACTCCTGTGTATCCATCAGCTCCCAGGAAATGGGCCATAAACAGCCCTATCTGAGATTTATCATTCCCAGGAAAGCAGTTTCCGGATCAGGAGTAAGGAGGGGCTCAGAGAGCAGAACTCACCCTGGCACAGCTTCTAAGAAACTAAACTAAAAGAAATTGGAGGCTGCATCATCCCATAAACTATTTAAACATTTAGGTCCTCTAATTTCAAGGATGGAAGGAAGGCAGGAGGGAGGAACAAAAACTGCATTTATTTGAGTATATATAGTTTGCAAACCCTGAAAAATGCTCTCAGAAGTGTTATTCTAAATTTGAGATAAACCATTTTCTCCTCATCTCACTGATATGTTCACATGGTTTATCTCACTATGGAGTCAGTAATACAGCAGCTAGTAAAATGGAAATTTTCTGGAGTCACAAAAGGAAAAGTTTAAATTAAGACAAATTACTTGCCATAACTGTATGTTGTGCATGTGTGAGAACCATACTGTAAATGTCCCTGTTTGATTGGTGGCAAAGGTTGGCAGAGGTGACTTAAAGGGTGTAGCTGGGTGTGCTACAAATGAGTTAAAGCAGGATAAAATGGACAAATATCAACTCCTTTGCAGTTTTAACAAGGACCTGCTGGTTTATCTAAATACCCATCTGTGCCAAAACAAACTAATGCCATGAAGAAAAATATCCTCCCTCCTCCCCCCTTGCTTTGCTGTGCATGTAAACCTATTTGCAGAAATAATAGAGTGTAGGAGGTGTGATGATGATGCCAGAATGGCACTTCCACCTGCAAGTAGTCAACTGTCCGGAGTGAACAGCTATGTGTGTTTGATGATGACTGAAGAAGGCTGATTTTGTTTGTTTTTAATCCTGTCTGCCTCTGGCAATTTGAGGCAGATATATTTAAAAATCCGGGCTGCTGAAGGCTGAAAATAGTGATTTGTTTCTTGAGAAGACCGACGCTATGGTCAGCAAATACCTATCTTTTACAGGTGTTTGATGGCTTGTTCCTAACAACTTGACAGAAAAGAATTGTTATCATCTGAATAATTACTTGAATTAATTGAAAACTAAGCATGGTATGGTTGAAATGAATGACTTCCATATATAAATATAATTATGTAAACACTCAATTAAATAGTATTTCCATAATCACGTAACATTTGCAAAAACATAGTAATTGAAAGCATTAGTTTATGGGAAGGAATATTCTGTTATCTTGCCAAAGAATGGATTATCACAGAGTAAAGTTTGGTGAGATATGACATAGTGTAAAATGACACTTTAATAATATCGTTAAATTTAACTTAAAAGTAATCCTGTTAAATATAGAGTGGGAATAAGAGAGGGAAGAGATGCACAGTTCAGCACATGCTCAATTGGACTTGCCCCAAATGATGGAGTTAGAAACGTGCCAGGGGGTTCCAATTCAATCCCATCAAGGTGGCATGTACTATTGCCATCTATTAGTCAAAGTGACCAGTTTCAGCTCATAATTGATCATAATGATAGGATTAAGAGTCAAAGGGATCACATAAACAAGACTAGTGTCCACTAATGCTAACTGATAGAATTAAGAAGGGATACACAGCAGACTCATAGAATGGCAGATGTCCTAAACAGCACTCTGGCCTCAGAATCAGCCCTTAAGGCATTCGGATCTGGCTGAAAAGCCCATGAGAGTATTTCAGGCATGGAAAGCCAAGGCACTCTGGAAAAAATAAATAAATAAAACTAAATGAAAGATCTCTGTGAGTGAGACCCTAGTGGAAAGAACGGGTCATCAAAGAAGGAGGTACCTTTCTCTGAAGGGAGGAGAGAACTTCCACTTTGAATATGGACTTGTCTAAATAAGATCAGAGTTGGCAAACTCAAGAGGCTTCCATGGCCTTAGCAGCTCATGACAAGAGCCTTGGGTGATCACTGACATCATAAATAAGAGTGTCAATTGTTTAATCAACAACAGGAGTCACTGTGCACTTCCTCCCCATGTAGGATCTCTGTCCTTAATGTGTTGTACTATGTGAATTAATGCTATAACTAGTACTCAAACAGTACTTTATACTTTGTGTTTTTGTGTGGGTGCAAACTGTTGAAATCTTTACTTAATATATACTAAATTGATCTTCTGTATATAAAGATAATTGAAAATGAATCTTGATGTGAATGGGATGGGAGAGGCAGTGGGAGATGGGATGATTGCGGGTGGGAGCTTATGGGAGGAAAAAGCAGCTATAATCCAAAAGTTGTACTTTAGAAATTTATATTTATTAATTAAAAGTTAAAAAAAGACTTGTGAATATTGAAAAAAATAATATCGTAAAGGTCAAATCCTTACAGACTCACTCATTCAGTTATACATACAAGTCCCTCAGTTCCTATTCCAAGTGTTTCACCAGCAAGAGTTATCAACCTAACACTGAGTGTTTTAACTATATGTATTCAAAGTTGGTACTCAAGGGAGTTACTGTTTTTCTCCACTTCTTCCTTGAACTCAGATTGTTTTTTAAATGACAGGATAAAAAAAGAAAAACAAACAAAGAAACCAAAACAAAACAAAACCCTGAAAAGCAGAGAAAAGAAAAGAGAGGAGAAGAGAAAAAGAAAATAAGAGACAAAAAAGTCCAGCCATAGCCCTGTGTATTCTCACAGTGGACTCTCTGCTAAATAAAGCTGAATACAGCAGAAGTAGTCTCCTTAGCAACAGGATCCACAAGAGCAATTTTCAAACTTGAAAAGCTCCTTGTGCATTTTATGCTGTAGATATTCAAGTGGCACAGGTAACACAATGAAGAGTAGAATGATGAAGGAAATAAAGGAAGATTCAGGCCCTTAATTGTGAATGGTTTGGTTAAGGTAGAGCAAAGTGGGAGTAGAAAAACAGGTTATGTGTTATAAAAAGCTGAAACGGGAAGAAATGAATTATTTAGCTTGGTTCAAGGGAATAGAGATGGATATGAAATTCAGAAAAGAAAATTTAGACTGTCATAAGAAATATCCCAAGGAGACAAAAAATGAGTTTGTAGTAGGGTTATTGTAATCCAAAAGAGCCTTTGAAAAGAAATCAGGCAAAACTCCATTCTTCGGATGATAGAAAAGTGATAACATTACAGGCAGTATTAGAGCAAGCCATTCTATTCCAAAATGACTTTGAAGACTTACTTTCATCTATCCTCAAACTGTTATGATTATTTAGCTCACATGATCTTTAATAATAATTTTACAGAATATTAAAAAAGCATAATAAACGTAACCCATAGAATCTCTCTAAAGAGAAAGTAAATAATAGCTTTTTTTAATTCTTAAAAACAGATTGAGCTGGTAAAGTCTTGAAAGCATAATTTCTTCCTTTATTAAAGTGATAAAAGGCCTAATTACTGTAACAGGAATGTCCCTGTTAAAGGTTGTCAGGGCTCTAGCATCCAATTTAGAAGCATTACTGGGCTAGATGATGCTTAAAGTTGATAATTTCAGGTTAAGTATTCAACATAAATCCCTAAGCACTTCTTAGAATGTCTTGGGATTCACAGGGCAGCTTGCTGTAGTTTGAGAGGGTCTCCGTATACACTAATGCCTGATTAAGCTATAGACAAAGGCAGTCCTAAGACACATGTCTACATGCCCCCCCCCCATATCCTATTTTAATTTGTTTGTTTGCTCTAAGCTTGTACATTAAGAGATTAACTCCCAGGATTCAAACTCAGCTATGCATATTGCCAATATTCTCCTTATTTTTTTTATTTCTTTTGACACTTCTAAAACTTTTCCCTTGTACTCAAGCCCTTTCCTCAAGGTATATCTTTATTTAAGAAGAATGAGCCTCTTAACTCTTCTACATATGTTTTCTATATTTTCCTGTATTTTTTGTTTTTGCATACATTAATCTTCCCCAACCCACTTGCCACAACAATCCTAATTATGCTTTAAAAATGAACTAAAATATTTCTCCATATTACTGAACCCTATCAAAAAAGAGCTTTTTCTTTTCTTTTCTCTCATAGCTTGGTAGTCTCATTTAAATGACACTTACCACTGTTAATGTGATAAGCTACTTACAACTATCTTTTCTTTGTAATTAGCCTTAATTTAATGATAGTATCCATGTGAGATGTAATTTATTTTCCTATCAAGTATCTTAAACATGGTCAGTGATGGCAATATTTTTCTGTTTTTTTAGTTAAAGAAAAGAAAATCCGGAAGAATCAGTTTAGAAGTCAATTTTGATGTCATATCATCAGCATTGTTAAAGCAGTGATATGTATAATATACACTCCTTGTGTAATATATAAAAACATGCTTTTCAATATTTAAATATGATTCAAGTGATTAAAATATTTTATTTCCACAAATTTCCACCAATTTCATAACTTTGAAATAGAGTATCTTAGATGGTCAAGAAGTTGGAAACTGTCAGAAACAGTGACATCTGGTGGTCCAAAGAAGGGGCTGTTCTTGAAGGTGGATGCAGACAGAACACAGATGGCAAAAGACCCTTGGCTTATCAAAACCCCACTATTTAAAAGTTAAGCCAAGAGAAAGTAATTGAAAACAATGGTAAGTTAATCATAAAATAACAGATAACATTTATTGACTATGTACTTTATACCAGAGATAGTTTTTAATAACTTCTCATGTATTCATCCATTCATCTTTGCAAAACATAGTAAGGTGGTTACTATTGCTATTCTAAATTGCAGATGAAAAAACTGAGATATGCCCAAAAAACGGGAAGTAATAGGAGGAGCAGTGCTTTCTGTACAGATCATGTAGCTCTCAAGTTGTTACTCTATTTTATATTCACTGTTCCTTCAAAGTAAACACACAAAACTTGTAATTTAGTCTCAACTTTAAACCACAGTACAAAATAAGAATTCAAAAGAAACACATGGTCTACATTATTCTAGAACGCTCTAGACCCATGTTTAAAATGGCCCTCATTGATCTTCTAATTGCAAGTTCTCTAGAATTTGTGAAATTGGACATTTACCCTATAACTGAACCTAGGAAAATAGCATTAGTTAATTCAATCAAGAGGCAACCATTCTTCTGGATTCTTGTTTATTGGGTTTCTTAGTATTTGAAGATTCTCACTGGGTAATCTTCAGAAAATGCTAAAATAGTAAAGCTGAAAGGGTTTAATTTGTTTTCTAACTAGACTCTTCATTTTATCAGTTAGCTACCTGTGAAACAGAGTGAATTGAATTAGGGTTGTGCTCCCTCTTCCTGGGGTATATTATTAGAAAATACATTTAAACTTTAATTGTGCTACTAGATGTAATGTACATTTAAATGTACTACTGCCATTCTCATACTTTAACAAATATTCCCTGACTTTTTGCTCCAACCTAAATAAAATATAATCTCTATAATAATTGGTGCTTACAGGCTAGTGGAAGAGACAGACATGTTTATTGACAATTATACTACAGTGCTGTGAGTGCTGAACTATGTGCTCTGGATGTGTACAACAGGTCTACCTCATTCAGAGGTAGAATTCATTCAGTAAATTCAAGCAAAGACTTTCTAGACACTGAAGTTGAAACAAAGTAGAGAAATCCCAGGAACATTTAGTACACAGACTTGATCCAGCCAGTTATTGACTGAATATGGTGGAGTCATTGGATACACACTTTTGAACTTGAGCTGACAGCTGTTATCATTCCCTGAGAAGGGGAAAATAGAGAAATCTTTATATACATGGTTCTGGAGCTCGAAAGAGTTGTAACCTACCATTATGCTTAGTGAAATAAGTCAGTCTCAAAAAGAAAAATATCATGTTTTCTCTGATATGTGAGAGTTAGTAAGGAACACAAAAAATATGTAGGAATGAAACAGACATCGTGTGATATGATTGTCATTTTTAGCCCTTGTTTATACTCCTGGGGAATTGTGGACTTTCCTACTTTTTTAAAAAAAGATTTATTTATTTATTTGAAAGGCAGAGTTACAGAAAGGCAGAGGCAGAGAAAAAGGTCTTCCATCTACTGGTTCTAATGGCCTCAGTGGATAGAGCTGGGCAAATCTGAAGCCAGGAGCCAGGAGCTTCTTCCAGGTCTCCCATGTGGAGACTTTTCTCTATGTCTCTCCCTCTCTTTGACTTTAGCTCTACCTCTCAAAAAAAATCATAAAAAAATTATCTAAAACTGTCAAAAGTGAACATCCATATCAGTAAACCATGTGGGAGTATTTCAATAAGTTCATGGAAAATGGAATTAAAAAGTAAGTTTACTTTAGTCCAAAACAATTTTTTTTAAACTTTTATTTAATGCATATAATTTTCCAAAGTACGACTTATGGATTACAATGGCTTCCCCCCCATACCGTCCCTCCCACCCACAACCCTCCCCTTTCCCACTCCCTCTCCCCTTCCATTCACATCAAGATTCATTTTCGATTATCTTATTATACAGAAGATCAGCTTAGTATACATTAAGTATGGATTTCAACAGTTTGCTCCCACACAGAAACATAAAGTGAAAAATAATAGATGATTTTTTAAATGATGATGAAATCAGAGCAGACCTATTGTCATGTTTAATCCCAGTGAGAGTCAAGTTGGGAATTGATAATTTCTTTTTTTTTTTTTTTTTTTTTTTTTTTACAGAGGATCAGTTTAGTATGCATTAAGTAAGGATTTCAACAGTTTGCACCCCCATAGAAACACAAGGTGAAATATATTGTTTGAGTACTCGTTATAGCATTAAATCTCAATGTACAGCACATTAAGGATAGAGATCCTACATGAGGAGTAAGTGCACAGTGACTCCTGTTGTTGACTTTACCAATTGACACTCCTGTCTATGGCATCAGTAATCTCCCTATGCGCCAGTCATGAGTTTCCAAGGCTATGGAAGCCCCTTGAGTTCTCCAACTCTTATCTTGTTTAGACAAGGTCATAGTCAAAGTGGAGGTTCTCTCCTCCCTTCAGAGAAAGGTACCTCCTTCTTTGAAGACCTGTTCTTTCCACTGAGATCTCACTCACAGAGATCTTTTGCCAGAGTGTCTTGGCTTTCCATGCCTGAAATACTCTCATGAGCTTTTCAGCCAGCTCCGAATGCCTTTAGGGCTGATTCTGAGGCCAGAGTGCTATTTAGGACATCTGCCATTCTATGAGTCTGCTGAGTATCTCACTTCCCATGTTGGATCACTCTCCCCTTTATTTACTCCATCAGTTAGCGTTAGCAGGTACTAGACTTGTCTATGTGCTCCCTTTGACTCCCAGTCCCTCCACCATGACCAACTGTGAACTGAAACTGATCACCTGGAACAGTGAGATGGCATTGGTACATGCCACCTCGATGGGATTGAATTGGAATCCCCTGGTATGCTTCCAACTCCACCACTTGGGGCAAGTCAGCCTGAGCATGTCCCAAATTATACATCTCTTCCCTCTCCCATTCCCACCACCATGTTCAACAGGGATCACATTTCAGTTAATTGTCAACACTTAAGAATAACTGTGCATCAATTACAGATCTAAACCAGTCATATTAAGTAGAACAGATAAAAAAACTACTAAGAGGGATAATGTATTAAGTTGTTCATTAACAGTCAGGGCTATGCTGATCAAGCCACCGTTTCCCATAGTGTCCACCTCACTCCAACAGGTTTCCCTCTTGGTGTTCAGTCCCAAAACAATTTTTGATATCCATTCATAGATTGTTCATAATATTCCTTTCCATGAACTTTTTGAAGACCTATTTTATATAGACTAATCAATATGGTAGTAACTAAGATAAACAAGGCAATAAGTTAGCTGCCTCTCTATGCATGAGGTTACTTCAAAAAGTTGATGGGAAATCTGCATTCTTAAAAACTGTTTATGGGTTTCAAAACGTTTTACAACAAAATAAACTTTTTAAAATTTCATTTTCCATGAAAATTTTGATGTATATTTGAATCCCTGTTTTATATTAGTATCTCATTTAATCTTTGTGACATCAATGGAAAAAGATTGCTAGCCCCTTCTGCAGGCAAAGGCCTACTGCAGTTACCACTGGCAAAGATGACATCATTAATAAAATTTTAAAATAACTCTTCCCACTGCTCATTCTTCCATGCAACCAAAGCTTCCAAGTCTATAATATAACATTTAAAGTTCAACACAGAGAGAGGATATTAGTAAACTTCAAAACACCAAGTAAAGTGTGTCAGCGAGTACAGGATTTGGCTACTTGCACTGAAGTCCAGCTCCTGGTCTTCCCTGGGAAATCACTACACACTGTGAGTCAATCAAGGCTTATTGACTTATTTACTGCTGTTTTATTGGCTTATTTTGTAATTCATTGGTTATATTTATTATGGTTAATAAGTTGACAGATTTAAGATGACAAGATAAAAATCACACTGTAAGCACCATGCATTCAATACTTCAATTTAGAAATGAAATATCAAATGAAAGACCAGTATGAAATTGTGTTGTGACATACAACACAAGCAACACATCTAGAAACATAAAAGGAACAAACTGAAAATGAATCCTAGAATTTCCAACAGAAGACAAGACCGACACTGAGAATGACCACCATTCATGTGCATGGTCCACATCGCCTTGGTTTTTATGCCTGCCTGAGAGGGCGAGTGAGGTACTGTGGGACAGAATCTATGTCAACTTCTCTATCTCATTACCTTGAATAGAGGCAGCCTGAATCCCTTGTTCTCTCACCAGGTCTAGTACTAGTCAATGCCCTTCTGCCAGCAGTCTCACAGCTGTTACTCTTTATCTCCTTCCTTCATGACAGGGTGAGCAGATCAGAGAAATGGAGAACCCACAATTGCAGGGAAAAAGAAACGGCAACCTTGCTGAGACTGATCTAGCAGAGTGGTTTTTACACCGTGCCAGACCGCATGTGGACTGAAAGTCAGGCATGAGAATTCCATCCCTCTTGAGGAGCACGTGCCCACAGTATGTCCCCAGAGAGAACAAACCTGATCTGTTCTGTGGAGTTCTCAGGAACCCCCAGCAATTCCCTTTCTGGTTGCCTACCTGAAACACACTTTCAGCCCCACCCTACCCAACTCCCACACCCACTCTACCTCCGCTGGCTTTCCCTGGCTGATTCAACACTCAGATCTGCTTGAGGACAGGAATCATTCGTCTTTCGCTTACTACAGCACTTAAAACAGCACCCAGTACTCAGTAGGCAACCAGTAAACACTTGTCAACTTAAATGGAAGCAGTACGTTTTATTATATCTTAAAAAAGTTCCTACTTCTCCCTTTCACTTCTCATAGCATGGATTCAAATTTCAAATTAATGTGAAACATCAATAGCTCTACCAGCTCTATGCTAGTCTCTAGGATGCACTTTCTCCAGTGATCAGCATTGTATTACAGACAGACATGATGCAAAGTTCCCGTTCCTCCTGAGGGAAGCTGTGCTCTTAGGGATTTGTATGAAGCATGGACCATTGTATCACTTAAACACAGATTCACTTAATAAAGAACTTGCCGTCTCATGTTAACATTGAAGACATTGCCCACTCAGAAAAGGACACACAAAGAGAACATTTCTCTGAGTCTCACATTATATTATTATATTGCTATAGTTATTATTATATAATGTCTATGCCATATACTATGACGTACATCTCTGTGTCCCAACAGAACATTAAAGTAGTTAAATAATAGAAACATAATGTACAAATCAAACACCTAACTGTAAAAGCCAAATCTTTACATCAAGGTTTAAAAATGTCTCAAAATTGTGTTAATACAGAAACTGAAACAAATGTTAGGTGTTATCTTATGTTGGGTCTTAGTTAAAACTGATATTAGAAGAAGAGAAGTTTACTGACAAGATGGCCTTCTAAAACCACTTGCATGGCCACAGCTCCAGGCTTGAAGAAGATATGGCAAATGTGGTGAGACCACAAATGAAGCAAGACCACAAGACTAGGGAACAACTGTCATCTCTCTACAATACAACCAGTGTCTGGAAGCATCCTGTTGTCCCATTGCTCAAGGGAAACCCCAACCAGCATTGTGCTACCCTTAAGGATAGACTTTTCCTGAAAAGACTGGGGCTATGCTGGCTCAATAGGCTAATCCTTCGCCTGCGGTGCCGGCATCCCGGGTTCTAGTCCTGGTCGGAGCACCAGATTCTGTCCCAGTTGCTCCTCTTCCTGTCCAGCTCCTTGCTGTGGCCTGGGAGTGCAGTGGAGGATGGCCCAGGTCCTTGGGCCCTGCACCCGCCTGGGAGACCAGGAGAAGCACCTGGCTCCTGGCTTCGGATCAGCGCAGTGCGCTGGCCGCAACGTGCCGGCCGCAGCGGCCATTGAGGGGTGAACCAACGGAAATGGAAGACCTTTCTCTCTGTCTCTCTCTCTCACTGTCCACTCTGCCTGACAAAAAATAAGTAAAATTAAAAAAAACCTGGGGCTAAAGAGGCACCCAACATGGACATGGAGTTCAAATGCTGAGCATCCAAAGAAACAAACATATAATAAATAAACAAGGACAAAAATAAAGGTCTACCCACACCTATAATGAGCAGTTCATATTGTTCCTTCCAAAATTTCAATTGAGGTTGGTTCCAGTGCTAACCTCAGGCTGTGACGAATATGACACAGAACAATTTGATTAATTATTAGATTAGAATAGGATAGATCATTGATTAAATTCAATCATTATATTTAGCAAGAATATTAGCATACAAATAATTAATACATACTCATAGACTTTATCTCTGGAAAAAATATTACAATTTACAAAAAAGCAAATTTGAATTCACCAAGTTGAGAAAATGGGATATGTGAGGTGTCAACTTACTTTAATAAGAAATCTAAAAATAAACTAATTTTATTGAAATGACAAAATCTGAGACATGGATAACATTTCCTAATATAAAATAATTTACTTCAATTTTCTCTTTTTGCCTGCATTTGTTAATTGTTCTTTCTGTATTTGTTTAAAGCACTTTATGCTTCACCACTTGATACTAGCCAAGGTCGTCTAGGTCCTGCTACAGTTACAAACAACTTCAAGCTTTGCTGATACTATACTACAAAGGCTTAATTTTTTTACAGGGAAATATGCAGATCCAGGTAACTCACAGGGCAGCTGGGCTGTGTGGTTCAGAGTTCTGGAATGCGTCAGTCTCATGGTAGCTGCATGTCATCCTATACTTGTATGAGCATCATGGCAGGGAAGAGAGCCAGCAACCAGAGCACCAGCAATTAAATGCTCCCTCCTGGAAGTGATACACATCACTCCTGCTCACATTTCACTGGCCAGAGCTAGTCACCCTCCCTTGTGTAAATTTAAGAAGGCGAAGAAGCAAAATCTTCCACTGCCAGAAAACAGAAGAGAAATTAGCATTATGAATGCCTACCACATCATCAAATATTCAATAGTCAATGTAAGGCTTACTAAAAAATGTAGACAATCAGATTTTTAAAAATACTGAAACACTAAAGTTGTCTTAATTAAAAATAATTTGAAAAATGCAGCTTCTTTTAAAATATTGATTGATGGTCTTTGATAACATATACTAAACAATGTTTAATGCATTTTAAGGACAGGAAACATTCCACTCTTTCACAATTTATTTCCAAGAAAACTGTTTTGATTGCTAATACACTAGCCAAGATTAACATAATATTAAATGTTATGATCTTATACTATAGTTTCTGAAGAAATGTTCATAGAATTCTTCCTGCACACATTAAATTCTATAACCAAAAGCTAGTTAAGACCAAAACACAAAGGAAAACTTTAAACATTTAATATTTAATACTTAATACTTAAATATTTAATATTTAATACTATCCACTTCATTTATTTAAATATTGGAGACATAGGATTATTCCAAATCCATTGTTTTTACTATTTGTAACATATTAAATATTTTAATGCAACAATTCAACACATTTTAGTGTGTTCTTTTTACATAATATTTTTCAACAAACATATAATTTTGCACTAGGGATTTTCAAATGTGGAAGCCAAACTATTGTGAAATACAGACACAAGTCAAAAAGTGATACAGGTCAAAAAATGGACTCTGTGTTCTAGTAGCAAAAGTTCTTTAGCTCAAAGGAGAAAACAAAATGTGTGTGTTTGTGTGAGCGCGTGTGTGTGTGTTGCAGAAAAGAAACAATCACTTAACTAAATGACATGTTTAAGGAAAATTATATCATAAAAAACACCAACTATTGATTCAAAGAGAATTAAAATATTTGCTTTATAGAATGATCTACCTTTAACATATAGAAAAGGATGATGCAAGTTCAAAATTAAACTGTGAAGATATTTCCATCCAAGTTAAAAACATCATTATTTATCTGAAAGCAATTCCACTGTCATATATGAATATTATTTACAAAATTTTATAAAAAACTTAACATATATCTAAACTGTGTATGTAACACAATATGAGCGAATTCTTTCTCCAAAAAAAAAAAAAAATGAAGCAGCATAACAAAATCAGGAGAGGAAAGTGGGCTCTGAATCCAACAGAGACCATGAGGCATCTGCCATCCACAGAAACAGAGAGGTGTGATCTCAAAAGCTACATGAAAGATGAAAGATAGAGTATTTGGAGTGTTGTATGGAAGGTCCACCCATAAATCCAGGGGCCCCAGTGAGTAACAGCTTCCATGAAATGATAAACTAGGGGGGAAAATACTGCCTCACAAAAGGACCCAGCAAGATTTGTCTATAGCAATCTTCCCTCTGAGTATGTGAGGTAGAGGGACAGAGCAGTTGAAGAATTCTCTGAACATGTCTAAGCAAAAGCCAGCCACTACGTTGTAGTTGTAGACCTGCAATTATACCGCCTACATTATCTAAAACAATACCCAGAAAAGTACTTAAAGGGACCCAAACATAGAAGAAATTTCATGTGACTTTCAGAAGTTAAGAGCAAATAATTTCACATTAAAAACAAATCAAAAGAATAGACACTAATCAAAGCCCCCAAATCCTCACAAATACCAAGACTGTATCATGTACAAATAGAAAGTACAAAGAGATCAGCAATGAGAAAGGAGATTAAATCAGTAATAAATGCATTCCAACACTTGATGGCTTTACATCTGGAGACTACAATGTAAAAAACTCAACTCCCACCTTCTTAAAATCTCCCAAAAACAGAAAAGGGAATCCTTCCAAACACTTCATGAGGCTAGAATTACTTTGATACAAAGCTAGATAAGAACATTATAAGGACATTGCAAACCAATATTTCTTAACACAAAGCAAAAATACTCAAAAAAATACTAATACCTGAATTCAACAACACCTTCAAAGAATCATTCACAATCATCAAGTAGGATTTATGCCTAGGATGCAATGACGGTTCTATACACACAAAGCAATAAACATTATACACCACATCAATGGAATGAATGACAAAAACCATATGATCTCGTTAAATGCAGAAAAGTCATCAACAAAACACATTATCTCTTTTTTTATTTTTTTAAAAGATCTTATTTATTTATTTGACAGGTAGAGTTACAGACAGTGAGAGAGAAATAGAGAGAGAAAGGTCTTCTCTCCATTGGTCCACTCCCCAAATGGCCGCAACGGCCGGAGCTGCGCTAATCCAAAGTTACAAGCCAGGTGCTTCCTCCTGGTCTCTGATGCAGGTGCAGGGTCCCAAGCACTTGAGCTATTTCCACTGCCTTCCCAGGCCTCAGCAGAGAGCTGGTCTGGAAGAGGAACAACCGGGACTAGAAACAGCGCCCATATGGGATGCTGGAGCCACAGGCGGAGGATTAACAAAGTGTGCCACAGCTCCGGCCCACAAACACATTATCTTTTCATGATAAAATCTCTCAAAAAAAATTGGAAGAGAAAAAATGTACTACATCACAATAAATTTCAAATATTATAATCCCACAGCTGAACAATTTGGCAATGCTAAATAGGACTTGCTCCTAATGGTAGAGTTAGAAAAGTGCCAGGGGATTCCAATTCAATTCCATCAAGGTGGCATGTACCAATGCCATCTCACTAGTCAATGTGATCAATTTTTGTTCACAATTGATCAGAATGATAGGAATAAAACCAAAGGGATCACATAAACAAGAATAGTGTCTGCTAACACTAACTGATAGAATTAAAAAGGAGAGAACAATCCAACATGGGAAGTGGGATACACAACAAACTCATAGAATGGCAGATGTCCTAAACAGCACTCTGGCCTCAGAATCAGCCCTTAAGGCATGCGGATCTGGCTGAAAAGCCCATGAGAGTATTTCAGGCATGGAAAGCCAAAACACTCTGTAAAAAAAAAATGACCTAAATGAAAGATTTCCACGAGTGAGATCCCAGTGGAAAGAACAGGTCATAAAAGAAGGAGGTACCTTTCTCTGAAGGGAGGAGAGAACTTCCACTTTGACTATGACATTATCTAAATATGATCAGAGTCAGTGAACTCAAAAGGCCTCCATAGCCTTGGCAATTCATGACAAGAGCCTAGGGTGATTACTGAGGCCATAAACAAGAGTGTCAATTTGTTAAGTCAACAACAGGAGTCACTGTGCACTTACTCCTCATGTAGGATCTCTGTTCTTAATGTGCTGTACATTGAGATTTAATGCTATAACTAGTACTCAAATAGTATTTTTCACTCTGTGTTTCTGTGTGGGAGCAAACTGTTGAAATCTTTACTTAATGTATGTTAAACTGATCTTCTGTATATAAAGTGAATCGAAAATGAATCTTGATATGAATGGAAGGGGAGAGGGAGTGGGAGAGGGGAGGGTTGCGGGTGGGAGGGACGTTATGGGGGGGAAGCCATTGTAGTCCATAAGCTGTACTTTGGAAATTTATATTCATTAAATAAAAGTTAAAAAATAGAATTTCAACAGGAAAATTAGGCAAAAGAACAAATAGGAATCGCAGAAATAAAACTGAAAATCATATGAAATCTACAATTCAGCGGACGTGGAGCTCCCCAAGCTTCTACTTTTTAGTCTATATGTAGATGCCTGGAAGTCGTCGCTTGTCCTAACAAGTAAAACACTGAAGAAATGAAAAATCAGCTCATCTTAGGTCCTGCAGACAAGTGGCATCACAGCACCGGCAACAGCCCCAGTGGAGAACCAGGCAGGGAAATACAGAGAACCTTATGGAAGCACAGTCCTTCTTCCCCAACCACCCCGCAGAAACATCTGCAAGATCTAGTGCCAGCGTAGGAGAAGCTGAACTGTACTTGACAAATTGCTAGAGGCTGGGTGTGTACAACTATGAGAGAGAGAGAGAGAGAAACTTCAGGGGACCCAGTTTTGCTTTGTCCTGATACTTTTGTGAGTTTCATCTCCAGGAGCTCAACCAGTTTCTCACAGTGAACAGCAAACAAAAATCCACTTATGCTTCCGTAAGGAGGAAAAGGAAACAAACCATTTTTGCACAGAGAAGAATGTTCTATTCTTCATTATAAGGCATGCTTTTAGGAAAAATTATTTTACCAAAGACTAAACTATTGCAGTTTTAGAAGATCTTTGGTGATACGAAGGAAGGAAAATACCCAGTTTCCTTACAAAAGGAAGCATAAATTTACTATACAATCCAGCAGTTTCACTTTTCGGTATTTAACAAGATGAGTTAAAAATTTACAGAAACCTGCCCATGCATATTTATGGCAGCCTTTCACATTCTTGCCAGAAGTTGGAATCAACCTAGATGTCCTTCAGTGGGTGAATGGATAAACTGTGGTTCATTCAGACAATGGAATACATTTCAGTTGTAATTAGAATAACCTATCAAGCCATGAAAAGATAAAGAGGAATTTTAAATGCATATTACTAAATATTTTTAAAAGTCTGGAGAGGTTACACACTGAGGCCTGTGTTGTTGCACAGTGGGTAAAACCACCGCCTGCAATGCTGGCATTCTATTTGGGTGCCAGTTCGAGTCCAGGATGCTCCACTTCTGATCCAATTGCTTCCACAGGTCATTGGAAAGTAGTTACACACTGTTAGATTCACCACATATCACTCTATGACATTCTGGGAATGGTCAAACTATTGAGATGGTGAAAGAGATGTAATCAATGAATATATTAATTACCAATCCATATTCTTGTCTCCTGCAGACATAAAAACACTAAGCAGAAACTATTGTTGCCTGCAAGTGGGAACAGATTGTTTAAAGATTTATCTATTCATTTTAAAAAGCTATACAGCGAGGCCGGTGCCGCGGCTCAGTAGGCTAATCCTCCGCCTAGTGGCGCCGGCACACCAGGTTCTAGTCCCGGTCGGGGTGCCAGATTCTGTCCCGGTTGCCCCTCTTCCAGGCCAGCTCTCTGTTATGGCCCAGGAGTGCAGTGGAGGATGGCCCAAGTGTTTGGGCCCTGCACCCCATGGGAGACCAGGATAAGTACCTGGCTCCTGCCATCGGATCAGCGTGGTGCGCCGGCCGCGGCGGTCATTGGAGGGTGAACCAACGGCAAAGGAAGACCTTTCTCTCTGTCTCTCACTCTCTCTCTCACTGTCCACTCTGTCTGTAAAAAAAAAAAAAAAAAAAAAAAAAAAAAAGCTATACAGTGAGAGGTAGATGAAAGGGGAGGGGGAGAGGGAGAGAGAGAGAATAAATATTCCCTCCACTGGGTCACTTCCCAAGTGGCCACCTGAGCCAGCACTGAGCCAGGCTGAAGCCAGCAGCCAGAAGCTTCTTCTTGGTCTCCCAAGCATGTGGCAGGGCCCAAACACTTGGGCCATCTTCCACTGCTTTTCCCAGGCCATCAAAAGGGAGCTGGATCGGAAGTGGAGCAGCTGGGACTGAAACTGGCACCCATACCAGATGCCAGCAACGGAGGTGGCAACTTTACCTGCTGCACCACAGCGCCGGCCCTGGAACAGAATCTATTTAACAGTGAGGGAATAAACACATCTTCATGAGTGTGTGGGCCACCCCGCACAGAAATACCCATCATGGGTGGGCTGAAGAGTTATCCATAAAGTGGAGAGAAAGATGAAACCAAAAACAGTAGCTGCCATGGGTAAGAGAGACAGCAATAATGCGGTGGGACAGCGATATTCCCAAGTGAGTTCCAGGTGCAGAAACGGCTCTTTCCTGCCTTCCCTCTCTTTTTCTGTAAGGAAGGGGGTGGTAATCCAATCAGACCTACAGCTGGGGGTAGGGCTCAGCATGGGCCCTAGTCCTGAACACTGCAGTTGCATCCTGGGATGTGGGCGTATCACACCAAGAGTTAAAGAGACAGCATCATCATGCAGGGATACAAAAGTTGCAGCAGCTCACTTCAACTGCCCTCAGTAATGGCCAGGTTTCAGGGAGTGGAAGCGATGAGGAAGCAGAGCACAGAGGGATTTTGCTGTTGTTTTAAATAGACGGCTTTTAGTGGGGTTTAAGCTTATAGCATAGTTGGGAAGGAGATACAGTGATCTTCCTTATCCCCCTACTCCCACACATGGATTGTTTCATGCTTTATGTACACCCACCAGCGGAGACACGCAGGATGTTAGGGGAAGTGAAACTCTCACGTATAACACTGTAATGGTGCGTCGATGTCTTTACACATTTGTCAAAATCCACAGCACATACAACACGCAGTGAATTCAAACAGAAACCGTGGACTTTGGGTGATAAGGGTGTGCCAGTGTAACACAGGCACCGCCCTGACAGAGGCTGATAATGGGAAGGCTGTGTATGATGGGCGGAAGGAGTATATCGAAAATCTCTGAACCTTCCTCTCAAGTTTGTTGAGAACCTAAAACTGCTCTAAAAACAGTTTAAAAAATATACTAGATGGAGTGACTTATTGAAACAAGCATATATACGAGGTACATTTCCTGAATATGTGTGTTACTACAATAAAACATCATGTTAAATACATCTGATTAGTCCCTGAGTAGGAGATTGGATTTGATCAAACAATTCATAATGTAAAACAAAATGACAAAGCAAAAATAATTATGAAAAAGAAAAGTTATGTGGGAAAAGTCAGGAAAACTAACAAACCTCTGCCTGGAGTGCTGGAAAATTATAATGCAGCAAATTAGATAATGGTAACATTTGAGGAGAAAATATCTGATAATCTCCCATAATTGACTAAAGAATACACATTTAAATTTAAAAGGGATAACAAGGGCCAGGCAAGACCTAAATTTTCAAAAATCTTCATCTGGATATAACATAACACCACTGCAGGGCACAAAAGACAAAAAAAAATGTTTAATAAACAACCAGAAAGAAAAAACTAATTACTTACAACAAAAATCACCATTTACATGACTGCTGATTTCTTAACACACAAAAGTCAGAAATCAGAGTAAAAGTTTCTTTAATATAATGATGAAAAAATTGTCAACCTAGCATGGTTTACACAACAAAATACATTTGTAAATAATAGTAAATCTGAGTATTTAATACCGAAAGTCTTTTAAAATAATTTCTGAGATATACTTTAGGAAGACGGAATGTGGTTCCAGGACATAGACTTGTATTGTAAGAATGATGAGGAAAAAAACATGGATAGGATTAAATCGCAGGCATTTTAGAACACTACTAATAATGAAACCTGTGTGGATACTGCAGCCTGCCCTCTGCCAAGCCATGACTTCGATTTCTGTGGTTTCAGTTATCAAGTCAACTGTGGCTTACAAATGTTAAATGGGAAATTTCAGAAGTAAGCAATTCAATACACAGGTTTTATACTGTGACCCATTCTGAGAAGAATGATGAAATTTCACCCTGTCTTTCTCTGTCACACCCAGGATATGAATCAACTGATTGTTCAGCCAATCAGTATCCACACTGTTTACACAAGCCATCTGGGTTATCAGATAGATAGAAACACAGTGCTTGTGTTCAAGTAACTGTTTTAAAATCTATTGATCTTAGAGCACAGGAGTAGTGATGCTGGTGATTTAGATAAGCCAATCAGAGTCATTAAGGGCTTCCTTTAGGTGAAAAGGTGAAAGTTTTTAACTTGATAAGTAAAGAAAGGGTTGAATCTGTGGCCACAGCTGTTTAAGCCACCAGCTGCTACACCAGCATCCCATATGGGCATGGGTTCCAGTCCTGGCTGCTTCACTTTTTTTTTTAACTTTTATTTAATAAATATAAATTTAGAAAGTACAACATTTGGATTATAGTGGGTTTTCCCCATAACCTCCCTCCCACCAGCAACCATCCCATCTCCCACTCCTTCTCCCATCCCATTCTTCATCAAGATTCATTTTCAATTATCTTTATAAGCAGAATATCAACCTGGTATATACTAAGATTTCAACAGTTTGCACCCACACAGATACACAAAGTATAAAGTACTGTGTGAGAAGTAGTTTTACCATTAATTTGCATAGTACAACACATTAAGGACAGAGATCCTACATGGGGAGTAAGTGTACAGTGACTCCTGTTGTTGACTTAACAATTGACACAACATCCTGCTTAAGTGCCTAGGAAAAGCAGTGGAAGGGTGGAAGGTGGCCCAAGTCCTTGGCTCCTGCACCCATGTAGGAGACCTAGAAGAAGCTCCCTGGTTTCAGTCTCACCAAATCCCAGCCGTCATGGCCATTTGGGGAGTGAACCAGTGGATAGATGATCTCTCTGTCTCAACCCCACCCCCACCCCCACCTCTGTAACTCTTTCAAATAAATAAATCGTTTTTAAAAAGAGAAAAATTTATATACTGAGGTTATTAAATTCTACAGTAACAATGAATCTGTGAAGTTGTGGATACAGTATGTTGTTATAATAATTGTTTTATTTCATTACATGATATGCTTATAAATCTCTTCTATGCCTAATTTATGAATTAAACTTTATCATATGGAAAAACATTGTATAAACAAGCACAGAATTTGATATTTACAGCTTCAAGATGTATCTCCTGCAGGTAAACAAAGACTAATGTATCTAAAAAGACAGGACCGAATTATTATAAAACTGGAGTTGTAAGTATAGACAAGGGCTAAAAACAATAATCAAATCAGAAGATGGCAGTTTCTTTCTTATAGTTTTTTTGTAGTCCATATTAACTACCACATAGCAGAGAAATCATATGATATTTGTCTTTGTGGGACTGGATTCTTTCACTAAGCATAATGGTCTCCAGTTGGACCTATTCTGTTGCAATAAACAGAATTTCATTCTTTTTATGCTGAGTAATATTCCATTCTGTATATATCAACTGATGACTTGATAAAGAAAACGTGGTATATATACACAAAGAAATGCTACTCAGCCATAAAAAGGCATGGATTTCTATAAACTGTTAAAGTAACTTGATATGAGCAAAATGAAGCAATATGCATATGTATGCCACTATATATGTATGTATATATATTCAGCAATACATATATATGTATATATTCAGCAATAAATCTATATGTAAATGTATAGGCATTTTGATTCATGAATGAAGACAGACATATATGTAAATATATATGCATTTTGATTCATAAATGAAGAAGTTCATTATATTATTCGACATTATTCTGGTGGTCCCCTTAAGACTATATAGAAAAAAAAAAAAGAAAAAGAAATCACCATCATGAATACTGGGAGGAAATTTAAAACTCTATTCATTATTTGCAGAAAGCATGATTTTGTACCCAGAAAATATGAAAGATTATACAGATAAAGAATTAGAATTAGTCATGAAGCTTAACAAGATTGCTGGGCAAAGGGTCAGTTATGCAATACTCAATTACTTCTGTAGTCTACAGCTATAGACATTGAGAAAATATGATTTCTAAAGATACCTTGAAAAAAGTGCAAGAGCTTGATCAAATAAATTATAAAACTTTATAAAGTTGTATTAAATATAAGTAAACAAAAATAATTATTCTGGATAAGATTGTCAAATGCTTCCAAATTTATAGATCCAACATGAGCCTGAATTTTCAGAGAAATTGACAACTTGCTTAGAAAAGCATATGAAAAATTAAAGCTCAAATACAGAGAAATTTCTTGAAATAAGGAAAAAATAGGACTTGCCTTACCAGATAGCAAAGCTTACTAAAAGGTTCTAAGAACTATGTCAATGTGATTTTGGCACAAGTGTAGACAAAACTCTTCAGAAAGAAGATAATATTGTGTATCTGTGGAGAATGGATGAACAATTTGCAGTGAGACAACTGCAGTATTCATACAAAATATATTTGAACCCTATTTCACATATACCCAAAATTAATTCTATGTTGTTTATAAACTTAAATGCATATATAATAGGATATGTTGGTAACCTTGGAAAATTAAAGGTATTTATGAACGAGTGAAGAATATATTTGTAACTTTGGAAAAATTTCTTCTTTTTTAATTTATTTTATTCATTTGAAGGACACAGTTACATAGAGAAGTAGAGCCAGAGATAGAGGGAGAGAGCTTCCATAGGCTGGTTCACTCCCCAAATGACCACAGTGGCCTCATCTGAGCTGATGCGAAGCCAGGAGTCAGGAGGTTCTTCCAGGTCTCCCATGCAGGTACAGGGGACCAAGGACTTGGGCCATTTTCTACTGGCCATAGCAGAGAGCTGAATTGGAAGAGGAGCATCCGGGACTCGAACTGGCGCCCATATGGGATGCCAGCACTGCAGGCCCGGGCTTTAACCCACTGGGCCACAGTGCCCACCCCTGAAGAATTTCTAAAATTAGATTTAAACAGGACATAAAATGTACAAACCCTAGAGGCAATGAATTATAAAATCAACAATATTCAATTAAGGAACTCTGCCGATTAGTTCTAGCTTAGTATGCTATTGCAATAATGCGGTGTAACAAATCACATCAAAAAATGAATGATGTCATGCGTCTGCAAGTTGGCATCACTTCCGTTTTCAAAACAGCTGGGCTTAGTTGCAGATTTGGGATTGAGTTGAGGCTGCTCCAGTGGCATCCTGGACCATTGGTTTAATCACTGGTTTGTTTTTATGGAGAATGGCTGGGGTACAGGATGTCAGGCTTTACCTCACAAGTACGTGTAGTCTCTGCTTGTGTCATTGCAGAATGTCCTGTTCTCACTATTCCAAATGTGGGACACTTTTCAGGCCATTGAGGAATTAATACTGATAAGCGTATCAACTATACATACTTTAAAGAATATGAAAAGCAAATCAAAATTCATTTTCTAAATATTTATTTATTTGAGAGGCAAAGTTTCAGAGAGAGGGAAAACTGAGAGAGAGGTTCACTGCCTAATTGGCCACAACGGCAAGGGCTGCGCCAACTCACAGCCAGGAGCCAGGAGTTTCTTCCAGGTCTCCCATGTGGGTGCAGGAGCCCAAGCACCTAGGCCATCCTCCACTGCTTTCCCAGGCCACCAGCAGAGAGCTGGATTGGAAGAGGAGCAGCCAGGACTCAAACCCGTGCCTACATGGGATACCATCAGATACAGGCACCACAGGCCGAGGCCTAACCTAATATAACACAGCGCCTATCCCATAAGCCAAAATTTAGATGAAGATATTTAACACAAATAACAGTGAGTTAGCCCTGCAAATATAAAAAATTATACTACAAACTGATAAGAAAAATAGATTTAAAATGGACAAAAGATAAAAAGAGGCATCTTACAGGAAAGAAAGTATGAAAATGCAATTTTTAAAAAAAGCATGCTCAGACTCAAAAGAAGACAGCATTCACATCTTTACATTTGCAAAACTTGAGAGGCCAGGGCTGTGGCATAGTGGGTAAAGCAACCCATATGGGCCCTGGCTGCTCCACTTCCGATCCAGCTCTCTGCTATGGCCTGGGAAAGCAGTGGAAGATGGTCCAGGTCCTTGGACCCCTGCACTTGCTTGGGAGATCTGGAGGAAGCTTCTGGCTCATGGCTTGGGATCGGCCCAGCTACTGCCATTGCGGCCGGCCAACTGGAGAGTGAACCAGCAGATGGAAGACCTTTCTCTCTCTCTAACTCTCTGCCTCTCCTCTCTGTATAACTCTGACTTTCAGATAAATAAATAAATCTTTAAAAATAAACAAGAAAAAAAAGTCTCACAACATTAACTATGGATAAGAATGTACAGCAACTGGAACTTTTGTGCACTACTGGTGAGAGTGAAAATTAGCATATTCACAATGGAATACAATTAACATGATCCCAAAACAAAAAAATGTTTACATTCTTTGACAAAGTTCCTACTCCTGTGCTGCAAAAGACATGTATTGTGGCATGTGGGGAGCAACTCGGACTAGACTAAGTTACTGGAATTAAGACTTATTCTATGCATCTGCTCTCCCACAATATGGCGCTGGGAGAGGAGTAAACAACTTTTACACAGCTGCCTCCAGTTCGACCAGTAACCTGCAGGAGCTGATCCTGCTCCTGATTGGAGGAGAGCAGCATACTCGGCGTGTGGGTAGCAGAGTTGGGATTGGTGGAAGAGGACTATACAGGAGAAGAGAGACAACATGCACCAAGAACATCTAAGGGAAACATCCAGATAACATCTGAGCAGCCCCCGAGAGAGCTGGCCAGCGGTGTGCCGCTCCCCCGCGGAAGTGGGGAAAGTGGCAGGGGGAACTGCCCTTCCACGGAGGTAGAAGGGACGGTAGCCAACCCGGGAAGAACCAGCAGCAAACCCGGGAAGGGCCGAGCAGACAAAAGAACAGCGCAGGGTTCTGTGTCGTTCCTCCACGAAGAGGGGGAGCGACAGTGGCATCTTTGTGAAAACAAACAACAGGAGATAACTTAATAACCAATAACAGGAAATAATAAATGATGAACAGATAAATAACAAATGGTATGGACACAAAATGAGATACTTTTGTGGAATGAAGTATTACAGCTGTAATAGTGAAAGAACAGCATCTCCACCTGCCCACATGGATGAATGTCATAAATATAGCCTTGATTTTTAGTTAAAAGGAAGATTCACTACAGTAGGACTCTACTATTTTTAAGAAAGAAGTGACGGACTAGGCATGGATTCAGTTAATGGAGAAAGCTAGCACTTTTAGCTGTGGCTAAACTTAGGTAAGTACCAGCATCCACTGTAAAGACAGAATCAAGAAAGTATTTCAACAAACAGCAGCAACGGTTGTTAAACATTGTCCCTCTACAGCCAATGTTATAAGTAATAACTGAGATAATGCTCACACAGCAGTGCAGGTGAGGTTCTATTAGCAGCCCCACTTTGCACATAAAATTCTCAGAGCTGTTACATAATTTTCCCAATGTCACACAGCTATTAAGCACTGCTGCACACTCCTACTCTTATCCATGCTGCCATACAGAATTGGATGTTAAAACCACAGAGCAACCAACTTAATTTTCAATGCGGAAAATATGTAGTGAATTATCATTTGTAATTCACTTATCATTATAAATACCAACATTTTAAAAATATGTGAATTTAACTGAATAAATTATGTACAGGATGGTACCACTGGTACTTTTCAGTGTATCTATCCATATGCCTTCTCTCATTCCTTCTGACTATTCATTTTTTGTAGCTTACTTTCCTTTCTTGTTTTTTATACAGAGATATCTTTGCTGCATTCTATCCCTGAAATCACCCCATTTTTACAATTTTGTACAGTGTAGATTACTTTCTTCTATTAAAATGAAAAATATATAAAAAAGGGAAAGAAAACTTAAATAGAATTACTGTAGTTCTAAGCAACAACTTCTTCAAATAACAGGCTTATTTTGGCTATTCAATTTATTTAAGATGATGGCTCTTTTTACCTTCAAGCTCAAGAAATTTGAACTTTTAAGCTCTACCATTCCAGTTAAGTGTGTCTCAGTCAAGGGCTCATATAGTGCCCAATTTTGGAAGAATGTTCCTTTAACCTTAAAGTTCCTTTGTTAAGATATACGCCCTCTCACAGCATTTGAACCATTCACTATGAGAATACATGGGGTGCTATAATGCATACTGAGAGATAACTCAAATACCTCCCCCCAATGGAACTGCATTGTAACAACTCTCTTTAAATTCACATTAAGAGTACATTTTTTTTCCATTGAACTCATTGTTCAGTCTCCACCTTTTCCCTCCCTGAACCTTCCTGACTTTTGACTTCTCCTTGGAAGATCTGCGCACACACAGAGAAAGTCTTGGAGGTCACATTATATGAAGTCAAGTAAACTGCAGGCTGTGACCAGTTAAGCTCCACACACCAGGGAAAGATCTTCAAAGAGGGTCACCAGACATACATTGCTTAAACTCATTCATGCATAAACCAGCCCAGCTTATTATCAAGTCCTTAGTCCCGTAGTCAAGCCTAAAGCCACTGTCATACAAAAGTCTACCGACTGGCAATCTATCTGCTACATAGATGCAGTTCAATTGTAGGTGATTTTACATCACTCCCCCTCCCCCAATTTCCTCTGGTGTAACTGGCTGTCACAAATTCTGTGGGAAATGCTAATACCTAATGCTAATCTCTATCCATTAGATAGAGACAAAATGGGATACTATTCAGCAGTTAAAAAGAACGAAATCCTATCTTTTACAACAAATGAGTACAACTGAAGACCATTATGTTTAGAGAAAAAAGACAGTCCCTATAAGACAGATATCATGTTTTCTATGAATTGTGGTACCTAATATATAGAGTACAAAAAATGTAATGTATATGAATGAAATTGACACCTTGAGATTTGATTATTGTTATAGCCCTTGCCCATACTCCTGAGAAACAATTGTTTTTCTACTTACCACTTGTTGAAGTCTATATTTAGCGGAAGATGAAAGTATGTCTTTGCAAAAATTAGAAGAAAAATAAGAAAGGAAGGAGAGGAAGGGTGACAGCAAGGATTGAAAGTTGGTAAAGTGGTAAGTATTGTTATGTTCTTAAAATGGTGTATATGAAATATATGAAATTTGTTCCCTTTATACAAATAAATTTTTAAAAGGTAATAGTTAAGTTCTTCCCATAAAAGAGGTGTTGATATATTTTACAATGTACAGGAAAGTTGCCACAATCAAGAATTATCTGACCCCAAAGGATAACTGTGATCATGAATTTCAGGTATATCCCCAGTAGAGGGATTGCTGGATCTTACAGCAAAGCTATTTCTTGTTTACTTTTTTCTTAACATCTATTTTATTGGTTTGAAAGGCAGAGTTAAAGAAAGGAGAGACAGACAGAGATCATCCATTCGCTGGTTGATTCCCCAAATGGCCACAACGGATGGGACTGGGGCTGGGCCAAGCTGAATCCGTGAGTCTGAAGTTTCATCTGGGTTTCCCCCATAGATAGCAGGAGTCCAAGTACATGCAGTGCCACAATGTTGGCCCCTATTTCTAGTTTTTTTAAGTAATCTGCATACTGTTTTACACAGTGGCTGCACTAATTTACATTCCCAGCAACAATGCATTAGAGTTCCCCATTCTCCACATCTTGCCAGGGTTTGTAAACTCTGTTTTTTGGATACTAGCCATTCTGATAGAGATAATATTGAATTTCCCTCATGGCTGGTGATGTTGATAATTGTTAGAACACACTGTATCAAAAATACACCTGTACCACCATGTTTATAGCAGCACTGTTCACAATAGTCAAAATATGGAATCGGGCCGGCGCCGTGGCTCAATAGGCTAATCCTCCACCTTGTGGCGCCGGCACACCGGGTTCTAGTCCCGGTCAGGGCGCCGGATTCTGTCCTGGTTGCCCCTCTTCCAGGCCAGCTCTCTGCTATGGCCAGGGAGTGCAGTGGAGGATGGCCCAGGTGCTTGGGCCCTGCACCCCATGGGAGACCAGGAAAAGCACCTGGATCCTGGCTCCTGCCATCGGATCAGCGCGGTGCGCCGGCTGCAGCGGCGGCCATTGGAGGGTGAACCAACGGCAAAGGAAGACCTTTCTCTCTCTGTCTCTCTCTCTCACTGTCCACTCTGCCTGTCAAAAAAAAAAAAAAAAAAAAAAAAGGAAAAAAAAAAATATGGAATCAACCAAGGTATCCATCATCAGAAGAATGGATTAAAAACGTGATGTGTCCCCTGGTATGTTTCTAACTCTACCATTTGGGGCAAGTCAGCTTGAGCATGTCCCAAATTATATATCTCTTCCCTCTCTTATTCCTACTCTTATGTTTAACAGGGATCACATTTCAGTTAAATTTCAACACTTAAGAATAACTGTGTATTAATTACAGAATTAAACCAGTCATATTAAGTAGAACAGACAAAAAAACTACTAAGAGGGATAATGTATTAAGTTGTTCATTAACAGTCAGGGCTATGCTGATCAAGTCACCGTTTCCCATAGTGTCCATTCCACTTCAACAGGTTTCCTTTTTGGTGTTCAGTCAGTTGTCACCGATCAGGGAGAACATATGGTATTTGTCCCTTTGGGACTGGCTTATTTCACTCAGCATGATGTGTTCCAGATTCCTCCATTTTGTTGCAAATGACTGGATTTCGTTGTTTCTTACTGCGGTATAGTATTCTAAAGAGTACATATCCCATAATTTCTTTATCCAGTCTACCGTTGATGGGCATTTAGGTTGGTTCCAGGTCTTAGCTATTGTGAATTGTGCTGCAATAAACATTAGGCTGCAGACCGCTTTTTTGTTTGCCAATTTAAATTCCTTTGGGTAAATTCCAAGGAGTGGGATGGCTGGGTCGAACGGTAGGGTTATATTCAGGTTTCTGAGGAATCTCCAGACTGACTTCCATAGTGGCTTGACCAGTTTGCATTCCCACCAACAGTGGGTTAGTGTCCCTTTTTCCCCACATCCTCGCCAGCATCTGTTGTTGGTAGATTTCTGCATGTGAGCCATTCTAACCGGGGTGAGGTGGAACCTCATTGTGGTTTTGATTTGCATTTCTCTGATTGTTAATGACCTTGAACATTTTTTCATGTGCCTGTTTGCCATTTGGATTTCCTCTTTTGAAAAATGTCTATTGAGGTCCTTGGCCCATCTCTTAATTGGGTTGTTGGTTTTGTTTTTGTGGAGTTTCTTGATCTCTTTGTAGATTCTGGTTATTAACCCTTTATCTGTTGCATAGTTTGCAAATATTTTTTCCCATTCTGACGGTTGTCTCTTCACTCTCCTGACTGTTTCTTTTGCAGTACAGAAACTTCTCAATTTGATGCAATCCCAATAGTTAATTTTGGCTTTGACTGCCTGTGCCTCCCGGGTCTTTTCCAGAAACTCTTTGCCTGTGCCAATATCTTGAAGGGTTTCTCCAATGTTCTCTAGTAACTTGATGGTGTCAGGTCGTAGATTTAGGTCTTTAATCCATGTTGAGTGGATTTTTGTGTAAGGTGTAAGGTAGGGGTCTTGCTTCATGATTCTGCACGTGGAAATCCAATTTTCCCAGCACCATTTATTGAATAGACTGTCCTTGCTCCAATTTAATCCCATCAAGGTGGCATGTACCAATGCCATCTCACTAGTCCAAGTGATCAATTTCAGTTCGCAATTGATCATAATGAAAGGACTAAGAGTCAAAGGGAGCACATAAGTAAGTCTAGTACCTGCTAACACTAACCGATGGAATAAATAAAGGGGAGAGTGATCCAACATGGGAAGTGAGATACTCAGCAGACTCATAGAATGGCAGATGCCCTAAATAGCACTCTGGCCTCAGAATCAGCCCTAAAGGCATTCAGATCTGGCTGAAAAGCCCATGAGAGTATTTCAGGCATGGAAAGCCAAGACACTCTGGCAAAAGATCTCTGTGAGTGAGATCTCAGTGGAAAGAACAGGTCTTCAAAGAAGGAGGTACCTTTCTCTGAAGGGAGGAGAGAACCTCCACTTTGACTATGACCTTGTCTAAACAAGATAAGAGTCGGAGAACTCAAGGGGCTTCCATAGCCTTGGAAACTCATGACTGGAGCATAGGGAGATTACTGATGCCATAGACAGGAGTGTCAATTGGTAAAGTCAACAATAGGAGTCACTGTGCACTTACTCCTCATGTAGGATCTCTGTCCTTAATGTGCTGTGCATTGAGATTTAATGCTATAACGAGTACTCAAATAATATATTTCACTTTGTGTTTCTATGGGGGTGCAAACTGTTGAAATCTTTACTTAATGCATACTAAACTGATCCTCTGTAAAAAAAAAAAAAAAAAAAAAAAAAAAAAAAAAAAAAAAAAGAAAAGAAAAGAAAAGAAAAGAAACTATCAACTCCCAACTTGACTCTCACTGGGATTAAACATGACAATAGGTCTGATCTGATTTCATCATCATTAAAAAAAAATCATCTATTATTTTTCACTTTATGTTTCTGTGTGGGAGCAAACTGTTGAAATCCTTACTTAATGTATACTAAGCTGATCTTCTGTATATTAAGATAATCGAAAATGAATCTTGATGTGAATGGAAGGGGAGAGGGAGTGGGAAAGGGGAGGGTTGTGGGTGGGAGGGACGGTATGGGGGGGAAGCCATAGTAATCCATTATTCGTACTTTGGAAACGTATATTCATTAAATAAAAGTTAAAAAAAAAAAGTTAACAGACACTAGAAGATAGTGATAAATAAGACAGCTTCATACTCTAAAATGTTAAGAAATAAAAACATAACCATAAAAACAAAAACAAAAACAAACAAAAAAAAAAACGTGATGTGTGTCAAATTATTAGAGAGCATTGGAGAAACCCTGCAAGATATAGGTAGGGCAAAGACTTCTTGGAAAATACCCCAGAAGCACAGGCAGTCAAAGCCAAAATTAACATTTGGGATTGCATCAAATTGAGAAGTTTCTTTACTGCAAAAGAAACAGTCAGGAGAGTGAAGAGACAACCGTCAGAATGGGAAAAAAGATTTGCAAACTATGCAACAGATAAAGGGTTGATAACCAGAATCTACAATGAGATCAAGAAACTCTACAACATCAAAACAAACAACCCACTTAAGAGATGGGCCAAGAATCTCAATAGACATTTTTCAAAAATGGAAACCCAAAAGGCCAACAGACACATGAAAAAATGTTCAAGATCACTAGCAATCAGGGAAATGCAAATCAAAACCACAATGAGGTTTCACCTCACCCTGGTGAGAATGGCTCACATTCAGAAATCTACCAACAACAGATGCTGGAGAGGAGGAACACTAACGCACTGTTGGTGGGAATGCAAACTGGTAAAGCCACTAGTAAGTCAGTCTGGAGATTCCTCAGAAACCTGAATATAACCCTACCATTCAACCCAGCCATCCCACTCCTTGGAATTTACCCAAAGGAAATTTAATTGGCAAACAAACAAGCTGTCTGCACATTAATGTTTACTGCAGCTCAATTCACAATAGCTAAGACCTGGAACCAACCCAAATGCCCATCAACAGTAGACTGGATAAAGAAATTATGGGACATGTACTCTGTAGAATACTATACAGCAGTAAAAACAATGTAACCCAGTCATTTGCAACAAGATGGAGGAGTCTGGAAAACATCATGCTGAGTGAACTAAGCCAGTCCCAAAGGGGAAACCTGTTGAAGTGAAATGGACACTATGAGAAACAGTGACTTGATCAGCTCTTGTCCTGACTGTTGATGTACAATGTAATACTTTATCCATGTTAGTATTTTTTTTTTGTTCTAGTACTATTGGTTGAACTCTGTAATTAACACACAATTATTCTTAGGTGTTTAAATTTTAACTGAAAAGTGATCCCTGTTAGGAATTTGGAAAACATTATGCTGAGTGAAATAAGCCAGTCCCAATGGGACAAATATCATATGTTCTCCCTGATCGGCGACAACTAACCACGCACCAAAAAGGAAACCTGTTAAAGGGAAATGAACACTATGAGAAATGGTGACTTGATCAGCCCTTGCCCTGACTGTTGATGAACAACTTAATACATTATCCCTCTTAGAATTTTTTATGTTTGTTCTACTTAATACTTTTGGTTGAATACTGTAATCAATACACAGTTATTCTTAAGTGTTGAAACTTAACTGAAAAGTGATCCCTGTTAAATATAAGAGTGGGAATAAAAGAGGGAGGAGATGTACAATTTGGAACATGCTCAAGCTGACTTGCCCCAAATGGTAGAGTTAGAATCATTCCAGGGGATTACAATTCAATCCCATCAAGTTGGCATGTACCAATGCTATCTCACTAGTCCAAGTGATCAATTTCAGTTCACAATATCATAATGATAGGACTAAAACCAAAGGGATCACATAAACAAGACTAGTGTCTGAAAATACTAACTGATAGAATAAAAAAGGGAGAACGATCCAACATGGGAAGCGGGATACACAGCAGACTCATAGAATGGCAGATGTCCTAAACAGCACTCTGGTCTCAAAATAAGCCCTTAAGGCATTCAGATCCTGCTGAAAAGCCCAGGAGAGTATTTCAGGCATGGAAAGCCAAGACACTCTGGCAAAAAAAAAAAAAAAATGACCTCAATGAAAGATCTCCGCGAGTGAGATCCCAGTGGAAAGAACAGGTCATCAAAGAAGGAGGTACCTTTTCTGAAGGGAGGAGAAAACTTCCATTCTGACTATGACCTTGCCTAAATATGATCAGAGTCGGTGAACTCAAAAGGCTTCCATAGCCTTGGCAACTCATGACAAGAGCCTAGGGTGATTACTGATGCCATAAACAAGAGTGTCAATTTGTTAAGTCAACAACAGGAGTCACTGTGCACTTACTCCTCATGTAGGATCTCTGTCCTTAATATGCTGTACATTGTGATTTAATGCTATAACTAGTACTCAAACAGTATTGTTCACTTTGTGTTTCTATGTGGGTGCAAACTGTTGAAATCTTTACTTAATATATGCTAAACTGATCTTCTGTATATAAAGAGAATTGAAAATGAATCTTGATGTGAATGGAAGGGGAGAGGGAGTGGGAAAGGGGAGGGTTGTGGGTGGGAGGGAAGTTATGGGGGGGGGAGCCATTGCAATCCATAAGCTGTACTTTGGAAATTTATATTCATTAAATAAAAGTTAAAAAATGTGATTTGTGCATGTGTGTGTACATACAATGAAATATTACTCAACTATAAAAGGAATGAAATTCTATCATTTGCATCAAAATGGTTGCAACTGGATAACAAAATGTTGAGTAAAATAAGTTGGAGATGGAAAAACAAATACTGCATGTTCAACCTTATGTGTAAGAACTAAAATTAAGAAAAAAAATCTTTTAAGCTAAAAACGTTTATCTGTATCAGTATTGCAGCAAATATAGTTTTGTCAAACTTTTTTTTATTTCTTAAACAAATTGTTAAGAATGATATACTATGGGGGCTGGTGCTGTGGTTTAGCGGGCTAAAGCCCCTGTCTATGGTGCCAGCATCCCATATGGGTGCTGGTTCGAGTCCTGGCTGTTCCTCTTCGAATACAGCTCTCTGCTATGGTCTGGGAAAGCAATAGAAGAGACCCAAGTGCTTGGGCCCTTGCACACATGTTGAAGACCTGGAAGAAGCTCCTGGCTCCTGGCTTCAGATCAGCCCAGCTCTAGCTGTTGTGGGCATTTGGGGAGTGAACCAGTGTATGGAAGACCTTTCTCTCTCTGTCTCTCTCCTCTTCCTATAACTCTGCCTCTCAAATAAATAAATAAAATATTTTTAAAAAGAATGATATGCTACTATAGTTTTATTTTTAAAGGAATTTGTTAACACATTAGGTTTACAGGGTCACAGTAAATGCATGATTATTACTACAACACATTTCTCATTTTTTAATACAGAACATATTACTATAGTTTTAATGATTTGTGATTATTTTAAAATGTACTATGAGTGAAACTGATATCTTCTCATTCCATTATTGTTTATTATCTTTGCCTATACACCTGCTGAGCGATTGTCATTTTACTTTTTATTTGTCAAACCCTGTATTTAGAGAAGCATTAGCTTTTGATTATAATATAAATTAAAAATATGCCATCTCAAAAATTTAAGAAAAAAGAATCTGCCAAACTGTCTTCCAAAGTGAATACATGACTTTGTGTCCCTGTTGGAATGAATGAGGGTAAATGTTCCACCTCCATGTAAGCATTTGATACCGTAAGCATTTTTTTTGTTTCTCTCTTTTTCAGGTTACTCAAGAGGTGTATACTTATATAATATTGCTGTTTTAACTTACAATGTGCTAATGACATGATTTTGAGCATTTTACTATGGTCATTTGCCATCTATGTATCTTCATTTGTGAAAGTATCTATTCAGATCTTTTGCTAATTTTAAAAACTGAGTTGAGATGGGTATTTGGCACAATGACGAAGAGACCTCTTGGGATTCCTGCATCCTATATCAAAGTGCTTAGGTTTGACGCCTGGGTCCACTTCTCATTCCAGCTTCCTGCTAATGTGCACCATGGTAGGCAGTAGGTAATGATGCAGGTACTTGGGTTACTGAAACCATGTGGGATGCCCAAGTCCAGGCTTCCATCTTCAGATAGGCCCAACCCTGGATGCTGTGGGAATTTGGGGAATGAATCAGCAGATGGAATATCTCTGTCTCTCTCTGTGTGTCTCTTTCTTTCCTCCTTTCAAATAAAAACAAAACAAACAAGTAATTAAATAAACATTTTTAAAATGTCAACAGTGTCAGGAGTTGAGAAACGCTGCATTCTTTCTCCTCCTTTTTGTTAAGCTGAATACAATGGAAACGGAATTTATGGCCTGCCACTTGTGTCAGCCTAGAAATACCCATGTCTCCCTTTTCTTCTGCCAGAAAAACTGTTGTTTCCTAAGCATCAGATAAGCTTCAGTGGATTCTGGATGCTTTGACTAGTCTAAGCCAACTATACCAATTCTTTTTCTCTTGAACTAGTGTAGCACTGCGTACAAAGGAAACTCCATCAAATCAGACATCAATGTAGACGGGTAGAGGCTCCTGGGAAAATTTCCCAGTTCAAATCTCAGGCAAGTGGCTTAGTCTATTTTGAAAGAACATAAATATTATCAGACTCAAGTCTCCAATGTTAAAACCACTGTTAAATCCATGTTGTTTTGGATTTATCAAACAAATATCTTTATAATGCATAAATAACCAGTGATATTAAAATCAACTAAAGCCACTTAATAGGGAAACCAAATTCCCCTTGTTTTACAGCAAGGCTGTGAAGGAGAAGCCTGAGAAGGAAAAAAATTTCATTACTGTCGCCATCTTAGCAAATACCATGCTCTTCTCTCTCAGACACAATTTTATTTCATTTGCCACTTATGAATTATAAAACAGATTCCTGACATCATTATCTGAATGACCCAATAAACACCAATAGTTCCATTTTTCAGCTCTTCAGGGAAGATCATAATACAGTTATCACTGACTCTGGCTGTTTGAATCCATCTTCTTAATCCTAGAGCACTGATATATCTAGGATATGATTAAGGTCCCAATGGGAAAAAAATGAGAAATCCAACTCTGGAATGGATTAATTTTTGAAGAGAATAAAGCTGATAATTCATCCTTATGCAAATTAATAACAGAAAAGCTTGACTTCTGTTTCTTAGGACTGGTTCCTTAGAAAAATTCTGTATTAAATCCGAGTCTGCTTTAAAGAGACATTATTAACCAAGCAAACATTTCTGCTTTACTAAACAATTAAATCTGCCACATTGCAACTGACATTCTCAAACATGCTAGGAGATGCTTCTCAGTAGGATTTTATTCGGTGAACTCTTGGCACACGTCTTCTGAGACTTCTTTGAAAATCGGACTATAAATACCCTTGGTGCCAATGGGTCCATAACAGCAGCCATTTCAAGGAAAGAGCAGAACAGTGTTACATTACCTAGAATGGTTTCCAGCTACAGCATCCCTAGGAATTTGCAGGAAGAGTCAGAAGCTTTCGCTATTGCAAACTTAACTTTTGTAAGTACCAGTGCTAATGATTTACCCACATACCATGTGTAGTATAGTTAGAAAATGATGACAATTGACATTTCTATTTTTGCCATATTAAATTCACATTTTTAGGACAAGCATATTGATAGGATACAGTTACTATATCTAGAAGCAAACAGATTACATAAATTTTTATTAAAAGTCATTAAATCTGTTTTAAATGGTTTTAGCTCCAAACATTTACATAGGTAAGCATAAGTAAATATTAACTCTAATTGTTGTTCAGAGATAATAAACCTTTAAGAATATCTGGATACAATTTATTATGGATACTAAAATAAGGGAAGAAGGAGAGAAAGATCTCCAGTTTTTTATGTTATTATGTTGTTTCCAAATGCATAGTAAATGGCAGGTGAATAGATATGCAGGGCACCATGGCTCACTAGGCTAACCCTCCACCTGCAGCACCGGCACCCTGGGTTCTAGTCCCGGTTGGGGCACCGGGTACTAGTCCTGGTTGCTCCTCTTCCAGTCCACCTCTCTTCTGTGGCCAGGGAGAGCAGCAGAAGATGGCCCGAGTGCTTGGGTCCCTGCACCCGCATGGGAGACCAGGAGGAAGTACCCAGCTCCTGGCTTCAGATCCATGCAGCGCCGGCTGTAGCAGCAATTAGGGGAGTGAACCAATGGAAGGAAGACCTTTCTCTCTGTCTCTCTCTTACTGTCTATAACTCTGTCTCTTTCTCTCACTGTCTAACTCTGCCCTGCAGAAAAAAAAAAAAAAGATATGCAGGGCAAATCTTTGTGACTTTTATTTCTTTGAACAATAAATAGTAGTTTGATAAATATTTTAATTTCTATGTAGAGATTAACTCACTAATCCAGTTGCAAATATTTTGGATAATTTGAAGACAAACTGGGAAAAAATGTAGTATTTTTCTATGCATTAAATGTCAAAAGGATGCCCTAAAGGGAAAATTATGTGTAAGATTGGAGTGACCTTAAAAAGGATATAATTTTTCAGAGCTAGAGTGAAATGTTAATCTTTCTAGTGGCATGGTCACACTAAGTACCCATAGCCTTATATTTTCGCAACCAGACATGAGTATAATTGCCAAATTTAAGGGCTTTCTATCAGCACTTTGTGGCAAGCAACAAGGCTAAACATATATGCAACACAAACTTATTTTGGAGATTTCAGAGTACCCCAAAGCCAGATGGTCTCCTGAGCATTGGCAGAGAAAACTAAGCCCACATGCCCTAAGGGGCATGGGAGGATGGCTGTGCTATCTGTTTTTGAGGAAGGTCAAGGAAGCCTATGTGACTGGAATAAAAGAAGCAAAGAAAGAGCAGTAGAAGGCTGTGATAAAAACATAAAACTTGTTCTGAGTGGAATGCTAAGTCGTCAGAGAATTTTGAGAATAAGATGATCTGACTTACAACACACAAAATATATCAAATGTTCAAAACAGTCATCAATTATTAGTAGCCTGCATGCAAAGATTGCATGTTTCCCCTCAAGTCACCTACAAAACAAAAATTAAATGTTGATGCACAGAAGGTTGTTGAAATTCAAAGGTAGAGAGATTTCAAGCCATGCAAAACAAACTCCCTCAAAGCACAGCAATGGAAGACTAGATCTTCAGGAGCATCTTGAGCTGAGAAGCTGAAATCGTCACTCCTGTCCATATTCATAAAAGAAAGACAAAGTAAAGGTTAGGGGATAAGAAATATCACCCAGAAAAGATCAAGGAGGAATCACAGAAGCAAGCCAACATCACTATCTCAGTGAAAAACTCTAGTCTACAGACCAAACTTCTCTTATTTAAAAGAAAACCACATAGATGTAAAAAGTGTGGTTAGAATACAGAGAAATTCTTGTTTCTATCTTTGTCTTAATTTTCTCTTTGTCTGCTGTTAGGCAATTTATCTCCATCTCATACTCCCACCTGGGAAAAAAGATAATAGTTCACATCTGTCTCACTAAGGTGTTTCTGGCAATGAATTAATTCACATGGGTAAAGTATTTTGAAGATGAAATGTACTGAATAAATGCTGTGCATTAGCAGGTGAGTATATATTTAGAAAGAATTATTATAACAATAATAAAGACTCTGTACCATGGCATTTCACTGCAAATTACCTCCTTTTGTGTGACTAACATTGGATTGAAAGTAATAATACATGATTATTCAAAATAGGAATAAGTTGTTGGGTAGTTGCAATTACATGTGTTGTCAACTTTTAGATAAGTTTTTTCCTGTCAAACAAACCAAGTAAAATGTTTAAAGTGTTATACTTTCAATGATCTTGAGTAGCTTAAATGTATTACTATTGGTAAAATAAAATAACAATATTTAAGTACAGGCGTCAGCAATAATAGACCTTTAGTCACGTGCTTATCTGAACTTTTTGTTCATAATTTCATACTTTGCATTATATTTTGTGGTAAAGAAAAATTGCTCTATAATGTAACAGTGGGTTGCAATGGATTCAGGTTACTGGGGAATGATATAGTTCATATGAGAAAAGATGGCACTTTGGGAACATATCTTGCTGGCTGCTTTGCATACAAAAGAAGCCTCCCATAAATTGTCTTGAAAGAAGACAGAGAACAAAAAGAGGATGAGTGTGGGGAGGGAGGAGGGATGCAAAGTCAGGAAGAACACAAAAACAGTAAGAAAGACAGAAGTGAGGGTGATGTGACAAACAGTTGGAAAAAAAGGTGATCAAAGAATTCTTTGGTATCAGCAATCCTTGTGGAACCTTTCAGAAACATTTTTTCTTCAGTTATCTCTGCTATGTGGTGGTACATAACCTCTGCACTAGCATCTGTCTCCAGCCACTATCACCCTAAACAGTGTCCAGTAAAACTCATAGTACATCATGCTGCTCCTATGTGTTTTGGGGGTAATCATATGGAAGGATTTGCAGCCCATGTTTGTGCTGATTTTACATGGTTCAAATATAATTTGCTTGAATACATCAGGTCTTTGACCACCAAAATAAAATAATGACAAATGTGTGACACCACAGTTAAGTATGATCAATGGCTGATTAGTCATTAATCCATCAGACTCATTTATTTCAGAGGAAGTAGTGGGAAACTGTAAGTCCATGGGTTCGAGGTAAGAACCAGATGTCAGGTAGTTTCAGTATAGAGTCCCATAAATGTGCTGGAACAGGAAAGAACAGAGAAACACATCCTGAACAAATCATCGATTTCCTGGAGTTGGCAGTAAAGAAAACCAACTGGAGATGAGGCGCATGTTGATGAGAATTGATTTGAGTTAATGTGCTAAGTGTGATTAATAACTACATGTCCTATGCAAGATAAATTTTGAATGTACTAGATATTTATATGGTTAACTTTTTTATGTGGGTTAATAAGTCAATGTGTTGTATACTTCAAATGGCTGAATGCACATTCTTACACGCATAAGTATATTTTAATATGCAATTAAATATTTATATACTAGGAAAAATCAAGTCTGTGTAATTTTGCTTGCATATGCTACAAATATCATTTAACTGATACTTACAATTGATAACAAATTCCTGAGACTCTTAGTTCCTTATTAGAAATATTCAGTCCATTCACATTTCATCATGATTTCTATCATTTTATACTCTCTTTTTCCGGGCTGCTTTATTTTTTGTCAACTTTGTTCTTTCAAAAGAAAGCAGGTAAAGCCAGCACCCGCAGTGCTGGCATCCCATATGGGTGCTGATTTGATTCCTGGCTACTCCACTTCTGATCCAGCTCCCTGCTGGTATACCTGGGAAAGCAGTGGAGGATGGCCCAAGTCCTTGGACCCCTGTATACACATGAAGACCTGCAAGAAGCTGGGCTCAGCTCCAGCCATTGCAGTATTTGGAGAGTGAACCAGCAGATGGAAGACCGCTCTCTCTCTTTGCCTCTGCCTCTCTGTAACATTGCCTTCCAAATAAATAAATAAATAAATATTTTTAAAAAAACTCAGGTATATATATTATTGGTATATAATTAATGGGGAAAGACACATGATGCATGATATACATAGGGTGTTTCAATTTTATGTTTATGTTCTTAATACTGATATAGGACATAGAAATGTCTTTTTCCTCAAGAGAAAGAATCAGGCTATGATTTAAATAGAATCTCAGCTTTGAATGCTGATGGTAGTCAAAGTCATCTTTGATTGCTCTGGGGAGAACTGCTTTCCATTTTTGGTTTACAAGACCAAAGTAATTTAATGTACTCTTCAAGTAAGACGTATACTCTTGTTTTAATTATTTGTTTTTACTTATTTGAATGTCAGTAATGATTGGGACCAGGTGTTCTGCATCATAGAGATGGAGAGATAGAGAGAAAGAAATCTTCCACCTGTGGTTCACTCCCCAAATAGCCACAATGGCCAGGGCTGGGCCGGGCCAAGGCCAGGGCCTATAATTCTATCTGGGCCTTCACATGGGTAACAGGGGCCCAAGCACCTAAAGCATCTTCCACTACATTCCCAGGTACATTAATAGGGAACTGGATCAGAAGCAGAGCAGCTGGGACTCGAACCAGCATTCCATAAATATGGGATACCAATATTGCCAGCATTAGCTTAACCTGTTGCACCACAATACTAGACCTAGAACTTTACTCTTGATTAAAATTGTAAATGGTATTTGTACAAGAATACAGAATGGAAGCTTCATATTCAATAATAATAGAAGGATGTTCTACTAGTTGACTCATGTGAGTGTAAGATCAACTACTAGAATGCAGAATATAAGCATTGGTTCAGTGGTTGGACTATTACTGCTTGGATAATTGAAATATTGAAATAATTGCTATGATTGAAAACACAAGAGTTAGAACACTTCTTGTGTATTAGGAAGAATAATATAATAATATGAATAATAATAAACAATAATATTATTTATTATTATATAATTACATATTATAATATAATATAATAATAGTATAATATATAATATTTAATTAATATTATATGTAATATTTAATATTATAATATAATTATAATTATGTAATATATAATATTTATAATATTATTGTGTGTTAGGAATAAGTCATAAGATTGCATAGATAAATAAGTATCATAATATTTTGGTATGAGGTATAATGTCAAGAGTATTTTCTGGGTTTTACTTGTTTGGTCTTCTAAAAGTTAAAGAGAGATAAGATCAGCTTATATTCAAGTAAGCCTAGGAAAGAAATCCTAGATTTTCTTTAATTATATAGTAAGGAGGAAACGGGATTTTGTCTGATTTAGATGAAATTCCTCATAGGTTGTTATATTCTCTTTTGTGGAGGAATAAAAGGTGAATAGTGAGTAGGACTGAAATAATTAATATCACAATAAATTAAAAGCAAAATGTCATGATAGGTTAGCTTTGTCAACTGAAAACCCTTAAATTCATTTTTCTAGGTTAGGACCAACAAATGGAATGACTAATATGACTTTGAGATTACTATTGCTCTTCGGAAAGACATTTATCCTCATGGTAAAACATGGCCCCAAGAATGTTACAGCTATTACTGTGAATAGTAAGATAATTCCAGGGTTTAAGGTTTCTAGAAAGGTATATGACCCATAGTATAGTCCTTAGTCTATGTGGATAAGTAGGTAGATGAAGACTTGGATCTTCAAACATAGCTTATGTCTTGACAGATAGGCATGACAGAGGACAATGCCATTATTGTACAAATATTTGTTGCATGGTACCCTCTTGTGACTAGGAAAAATCCTGTCATTTTTTGAAAGATTAGTCAAATTCTTAGTAGATCCAAAATTTCATCATACTGAAGAGTTTTGATGGAACTGACAGGTCAATAAAGTAATGATAGAAATTTTTCATTATGAGGTAGAACTTTCAAATGCTGTCCATTAATGTTCCAGCAGTTGAAGCACAATAATGATTTTTCACATTATTATGCATGGTTAAATTCTACTTGAAAATCATGACATATACTGTATTATTATTATATATGATTTTAGTTGTAGATTTTGTTGGTGTACTTCAAAACCTTCACCTATGAACAAACAGTGGTCTGTGTATGGTGCCTTATAGATAATTACAGTGTTGTTGTTGGTTGTGGAATTGTAATTTAGTTTGGTAGATCCTTTATAGAGTTAACAGTGTTCTTAATTTACTTAAAGGGAATGTTATTGATGTTTGAATAAGCCATAGTAATGGCTACTGAAAAATACTCCAAGACCTGAGGTTCTAGTGTTATTATTTGTGGTGTTTTACTATTAGGCTTATTGAAACTTAAATGTGATTATATGAATAACAGGCTACAATGAAATGGTGGTTATTATTCGTTTTAAGAATTCAGGGCCAGTGCTGTGGTATAGCAGGTTAAGCCTCTGCATTGGGTAATTTTTGAGTGTGAAAAAGTTGGCTTTCTTCTTGAAGATTCTCTATTATATGTTTATAGAAACTAAGTGACAGTTGGGAGCAGGTGGTCTTTATTAGTTAATATATATTTGTTTTTGAGATAACTTGAGAAAATCAGATAGCTAGAAAAAAATGAAATGAGGAAGGAGAAGCAAGATAAGTTAATTAGGCCTTTTGTATTGGAGACGTTTGGAAATGAGAAATATTTTGGGGGCTACTTACTCTAGTCAAGTTGACTTTAATAAAAGTAATTCTGTGTATGAACTTGTTTAAAGGTTTAGATAGAGTGATAAGTGATACCTATTGGAAAGAAACTTACAAGGTTGTAAAATTTAAATATCTAGGAGGAGCTCCAAAATGGTGGAATAGGGAGGGAGCACACTGATAGTCCGGGAAAAGACAGTTGAATAAAAGTGGAAATACTGTAGGTTCAGGGAAGAGTTAGGCAAAAAATAGCAGAGGAAACTCTTCCAGAAGTAGTGGGACAAGGTGGACCTACGTGGAGGGCACAGGCACCCATGGCTCAGGACCCCAGCCTCCGAATGTATGCACCAGCGCTGGAAAGGGAGGTGAGGCGAAACCTCAGTAGCCTGAGACACTGGCGGGAAAGCAGAAGGAAGAGCCTAGAGGAAACAAGGCTTGAAGCCCCATGGGGGAAAGTTCAGCAGCCTAACTGGAGAAGAGAAATATATACTGGGACCAGTATGGACACAATTCTCTCTCTCCACTCACCTTACAAAGGCAAGCAGGACAAAGAGCAGGTGCCATGTAGGACATATGTAAAAGCTGTGCCTGCCATCAGTCAAGCAGAAAAACCTGATTCTGGTGGGGAGAAATAACAGGAGGTTAGGACCTAGTGAATGTGTGGAGCTAATGAACTGAGACTGTGAAAAAGGAAAAAAAAAAGTGAGGGTGTGTGAGAGCACTCCTGGAGTACCAGAGACGTGAGTACTCTCTGGAGACGCCAAAATCTCGGTAACCCTGGCAACCTAGTGGGAGGTTGCAGGGGAGTTTGAGTTTGAGCTTACACTGAAGACTGCACAGATCCTTTGTATGGTCCTTGGGACAGAGCAGACAAATATTATACCCACAGGAGCCAGAGCTCAGAAACTGACTGCCTTCAACTCCACTCAGTGGTGCGGATTACCTTCTCTTATGAATAAAAAAAAAAGAAAAGAAAACAGAGAGAGAGCGAGAGAGAAGATTTACCACACGTAACCTGGGTGTGTCACCTTTGGCACACCGTTAACCCTAAAGAACTGAACAGAGCTCACTGGCCACACCCATCACAAGCCTCTAAGGATCCAACAAAAGCAGACAGTCCACTTAATCTAGGGTCATAGTATACTGAGAAAAACCACTACAGCAAGGGGGAAAAAAAAGAAAAGAAAAAACCAAAGAATATCTCCAAAATGCCAAGCAACAAACACAGAAACTGAGGAAACAAGAAGGAAGACATTATGACACCCCCAAATGAACAAGATACCCCAATTCAAGATTATGAAGATGATGAGATAGAAGAAATGCAAGATATGGATTTCAAAAAATTTATGATAAGAACATAAGAAAGTTCTCAAAAACAAATTCTTGAACTACAGAAATCCTTACTGGACAGGATAGAAAATATCTCTCGTGAAAATGAAATCTTAAGGAGGAATCAAAATGAAATGAAGAAACTAGTAGAACATGAAATTGTGATAGAGAGGAGAAATAAAAATGAAATGAACTCAAAAGATCAAATGACAAACACATTAGAGAGCCTTAAACACAGAATGAGTGAAGCAGAGGAGAGATATCGGACTTAGAAGACAGAGCACAGGAAAGCATACAGTCAAACCAAAGAAAAGAAGAGGAAATTAGAAATCTAAAAAATATTGTTGGGAATCTACAGGATACTATTAAAAAAACCAGCATTCGGGTTCTAGGAGTTCCTGAGGGCATGGAGAGAGAGAAAGGATTAGTAGGTCTTTCTAGTGAGATACTAGCAGAAAATTTCCCAGATTTGGAGAAGGACAGACATCCTAGTACAGGAGGCTCATAGAACCCCTAGAAAAAAGGACCAAAAGAGATCCTTACCATGACACATTGTAATCAAACTCACCAAGGTGAAACAAAAAGAAAAGATTCTAAAATGTGCAAGAGAGAAATGACAGATTACTCTCAGAGGGACTCCAATTCGACTCAAAGCAGACTTCTTATCAGAAACATTAAAAGCTAGAAGGGAATGGTGAGACATAGCCCAGGTACTCAGAGAGAAAAACTGCCAGCCCAGAATATTATATCCTGCAAATCTCTCATTTGTGAATGAAGGTGAAATAAAGATCTTTCATAGCAAACACTAGGATTGACCACACACTAGGCCATAAAGCAAGTTTCACCAAAATCAAAAGAATAGAATCATACAATGCAGCTTCTCAGACCACAGTGGAATGAAGTTGGAGATTAGCAACTCAGGAATCCCTAGAGCACATGCAAACACATGGAGATTGAACAACATGCTCCTGAATGAACAATGGGTCATAGAAGAAATCAAAAGAGAAATCAAAAACTTTCTGGAAGTAAATGAGGTTAATAGCACAACATACCAAAACTTATGGGATACAGCAAAAGCAGTGTGAAGAGGAAAGTTTATAGCAATAGGTGCCTACATCACCAAATTGGAAAGGCACCAAATAGATGAGCTTTCAATGCATCTCAAGGATCTAGAAAATCTGCAGCAAATCAGACCCAAATCTAGTAGGATAAGAGAAATAATTAAAATTAGAGAAGAAATCAACAGGATTGAATCAAAAAAAAAATTACAAAAAATCAGCCAAACGAGGAGCTGCTTTTTTGAAAAAATAAACTAAATTGACACCCCATTGGCCCAACTAACTAAAAAAAGACTCAAATCAATAAAATCAGAGATGAAAAAGGAAAGATAACAACAGACACCATCGAAATAAAAAGAATCATCAGAAATTACTACAAGGATTTGTATGCCAGCAAACAGGGAAACCTATCAGAAATGGATAGATTCCTGGACACATGCAACGAACCTAAATTGAACCAGGAAGACATAGAAAACCTAAACAGACCCATAACTGAGACAGAAACTGAAACAGTACTAAAGGCCCTCCCAACAAAGAAAAGCCCAGGACCAGATGGATTCCCTGCTGAATTCTACCAGACATTTAAAGAAGAACTAACTACAATTCTTCTCAAAATATTCAGAACAATCGAAAGAGAGGGAATCCTCCCAAATTATTTTTATGAAGCCAGCATCACCTTAATTCCTAAGCCAGAAAAAGATGCAGCATTGAAAGAAAATTACAAAACAATATCCCTGATGAACATAGACACAAAAATCATCAATAAAATTCTCACCAATAGAATGCAACAACACATCAGAAAAATCATCCACCAAGTCCAAGTGGGATTTATCCCTGGTATGCAGGGATGGTTCAACATTCACAAAACAATCAAGGTGATACACCACATTAACAGACTGCAGAAGAAAAACCATATGATTATCTCAATAGACACCGAGAAAGCATTTGATAAAATTCAACACCCTTTCATGATGAAAACTCTAAGCAAATTGGGTATGGAAAGAACATTCCTCAATACAATCAAAGCAATCTATGAAAAACCCACGGCCAGCATCCTATTGAATGGGGAAAAGTTGGAAGCATTTCCACTGAGATCTGGTACCAGACAGGGATGCCCACTCTCACCACTGCTATTCAACATAGTTCTGGAAGTTTTAGTCAGAGCTATTAGGCAAGAAAAAGAAATTAAAGGGATACAAATTGAGAAGGAAGAAGTCAAACTATCCCTCTTTGCAGATGATATGATTCTTTAGGGGATCCAAAGAACTCTACTAAGAGACTATTGGAACTCTTATAGAAGGGTTTGGCAAAGTAGCAGGATATAAAATCAATGCACAACAATCAACAGCCTCTGTATACACAGGCAATGCCATGGCTGAGAAAGAACTGCTAAGATCAATCCCATTCACAATAGCTACAAACAATCAAATACCTTGGAATAAACTTAACCAAGGATGTTAAACATCTCTACGATGAGAATTACAAAATCTTAAAGAAAGAAATAGAAGAGGATACCAAAAAATGGAAAAATCTTCCATGCTCATGGATTGGAAGAATCAATATCACCAAATGTCCATTCTCCCAAAAGCAATTTACAGATTCAATGCAATACCAATCAAAATACCAAAGACATTCTTCTCAGATCTGGAAAAAATGATGCTTAAATTCATATGGAGACAATAGCTAAGACCTGGAATCAACCCAAATGCCCATCAACAGTAGACTGGATAAAGAAATTATGGGACATGTACTCTATAGAATACTATATAGCACTAAAAAAAAATGCAATCCAGTCTTTTACAACAAGAGGGAGGAATCTGGAAAACATTATGCTGAGTGAAATAAGTCAGTCCCAAAAGGACAAATATCATTATGTTCTCCTGGATTGGTGACAACCAACCAAGTACCTAAAAAGAAACCTGTTGAAGTAAAATGGACACTATGAGAAACAGTGATTAGATCAGCCCTTGCCCTGACTGTTGATAAACAACTTAATACTTTATCCCTTTTAGTATTTATTTGTCCTAATTAATCCTACTGATTGAACTATGTAATTAACACACAATTATTCTTAGGTGTTTAAATTTAACTGACAAGTGATCTTTTTTTTTTTTTTTTGACAGGCAGAGTGGACAGTGAGAAAGAGAGACAAAAAGGTCTCCCTTTGCCGTTGGTTCACCCTCAATGGCCGCCATGGTTGGCATGCTGCGGCTGGCGCACCATGCTGATCTGAAGGCAGGAGTCAGGTGCTTATCCTGGTCTCCCATGGGGTGCAGGGCCCAAGGACTTGGGACATCCTCCACTGCACTCCCTGGCCACAGCAGAGAGCTGGCCTGGAAGAGGGGTAACCGGGACAGAATCCGGCACCCCGACTGGAATAAGAACCCAGTGTGCCGGCACCGCAAGGTGGAGGATTAGCCTAGTGAGCCACAGAGCTGGCCAGTGATCTCTGTTAAATATAAGAGTGGGAATAAGAGAGGGAGGAGATGTACAATTTGGGACATTCTCAATCGGACTTGCCCCAAATAGTGGAGTTAGAAACATGCCAGGGGATTCCAATTCAATCCCATCAAGGTGGCATTTACCAATGCTACCTCACTAGTCCAAGTGATCAATTTCAGTTCACAGTTGATCACACTGATAGGTCTAAGATTCAAAGGGATCACACAAACAAGACTAGTGTCTTCTAATACTAACTGATAGAACAAAAAAGGAGAGAACAATCCAACATGGGAAGCGGGATACACAACAAACTCATAGAATGGCAGATGTCCTAAACAGCACTCTGGCCTCTGAATCAGCTCTTATGTTTTTCGGATATGGCTGAAGAGCCCACGAGAGTATTTCAGGCATGGAAAGCCAAAACACTCTGAAAAAAAAAAAAAAAAAGAAGACCTAAATGAAAGATCTCTGCACGTGAGATCCCAGTAGAAAGAATGGGCCATCTAAGAAGGAGGTACCTTTCTCTGAAGGGAGGAGAAAACTTCCATTTTGACCATGGCCTTGTCTAAATATGATCAGAGTCAGTGAACTCAGGGGGCTTCCATAGCCTTGACAACTCATGACAAGAGCCTAGGGAGATTCCTGACGCCATAAACAAGAGTGTCAATTTGTTAAGTCAACAACAGGAGTCACTGTGCACTTACCCCTCATATAGGATCTCTGTCCTTAATGTGTTTTTCAATGTGAATTAATGTTATACTAGTACTCAAATAGTATTTTACATGATTCTCCAATTGCTACCAGGAGAAGCCTAAATAATGGCAGTATTTTATTAGAGCTTTAGTTGAGCATGAAAATTTGTTTAAATTCTTTTGTGTTGAGTATAATGAAAATCATGCTGTTGAAAATATAAATCTAATGTCACCCTCATGATGATGTAAAATTACTTGGGGGGCTACTATATTTGCATCTGTTCAATCACATCATCATCTATAAATAAAACTAATATATTTATTACCGCTTCTCATCTCATGAAGAGTTAGTAGAGATTACTGTCAGCAAATAAGAATGATGGCAAGGAATATAAGTGAACATTTAAAAAGCAAGTTTATGTGAAATGATGATGTATGAAGGAAATATTACATTTATTTAGAACTGAATAAATATTTTGGATCATAAGAGCAATAGATTACTTTTATATTTTAAAAGTTAAGAAAACCACATTGTTACATGTGTGTATGGGGACATGAGTTATCAATTCTTGAACTTTTTTTTAGTAAATAACAAGTTTTAAGCTTCTATTATTAGCTTCATAATCCAATGTTTTGTTTAAGTTATATGTACAATATGTGAGTCCTAAAATAATTTTGGGGTTAATTGAAAGAAATAATAGAGATGCAAAATGTAGGAATATTATTTTCTCATGTGAAAGACAGATTGATATTGTTAATATGATAGAAAAGTATTCCCTGTTGTGTTGTGATTAATATGTAGAGAAATTTAAGTATGTAGTTAGTATAATAAGTCTTATTAAAGTAATGGCAAAACTAGACCAAGAATGTACTATAATTACAAATAGTTCTCCAATTAGGTAAAGGGTGTAGTAAGGCTAATTTAATTAAGTTAACTAGTAGTCATCATTATACTATTAAGGAAAGTACTATTTGTGATTTGGGAGCTAATAGTACCATATGAATTTATTTATTGCTTGAGTTTGTGAGAAAGATAAATATTGAGGATATGAGGCCATGGGCAATTATTTGGGCTGCAACTTTGATGAAAATTTATAGTGTTTGGATAAGAATAGCTATTATTATCTATATGGTCTACAGGCTAATATGTGGTGATTTTAAGTCTGGAACAAATATCCTTTTTATAATTTTTATAAGAACAATATAAGGAATTGGTAGGCTATATATTGTTAGTAGATTTAAGGAAGATTCATATTATTCTATAGCTTCCTAATCTTAGTAAAGCTGCAAGAATGATGGATCCAGCAACTGAGGCTTCTGCATCTGCTTTTGGTAATCCAAGGTGGAGGGTTTTTACTATGCATGACATTTTGTATGCTAGTCACAGGAAGTTATTCAATCAGGACTATGGTGCTATTTGAATTCAGTAATAGGTTATTAAAAAGTTTAATGAGCCTGTGGAGTTTTGGATATAAATTAAGGCTATGAGTAGAAGTAATGAGCCAATCAGTACATAGAACTGGAAGTAAAGTCCTGCATTTAATCGCTGTTTGATTTTCTCACCAGGTAATAATAATTATAGTTGGGATTAGTGTTGCTTCAAAGAGAAGATAAAATAGGATTAGTTCTGTGGCAGTAAATGAAAAGGTTAGCAATATTTGTGGAAAAAAATTGTGAAATATACTTTTTTCATGTATTTGATTCTTTGGATAGGTGATGTTAACCTTCTATAATTATTAGGGGAAACAGCCAAGTCATCAGTATTAGAAGGAGGGCTGATAGTGAGTCAAAGATTAGTGAGAAGTGTAGGCTATGTTCACCTAATTAGTTTAAGAGGAAAAATCTGGTGAAACTAATTAGTAGGCTGTTCATAGCTGTATTAATTAAGAGTATAGAATGTTTACAATTATCATAATACAAGTACAACTGTGGGTATTATAATTTTTTGTATTAAAGAAGGTTTAAATTACAAATGTAGTCTACACCACATATATTAGATACCATTATAGCTGTACTAAACTTTTCAGGCTATAAATATGAATAAAATGATTGGTATTGTGGTGGATACAGTCAAGTGGGTATTTAAGATTATGCAATATGGGGGGGAAGCCGCTATAATTCAAAAGTTTTACTTTGGAAATTTATATTTATTAAATAAAAGTTGAAAAAAAAAAGATTACGTGAGTTCCCAGGATAAATGATGATAATACTATGCCTTCTAAAAACATTATGGAAGATATTAGGTATGATAAGTATACTAAAAGCCTTATTGAGGATGTAATATAACCTAATATAATGTTAATATATATAGAAAGCATGTTTTTAGTTACAAAATATAACTTATGAATAGAAATAATTATCACATTCAATTCATTTTAGTCCCTTTGGACTCATTCATAGACTAGGCCTGGAGCCAGGATGAAGATTCAAATTAGTGCTATAGTAGGAATAAGCATAAAATTTTTAAAGTTTTAATTTCAAAAAGTTCTAAATTTACAAAACAAAAATTATAAAGTACAAAGAGTTCCCTTATGCCCCACACCAATTCCCATATTGTTAATATTTATTAGTATGATGTATCTATAAGCTGCACCCAATCTTCCTTATTACCATCTATATTAGTATCATATATTTCTCACAATTAATGAACTACTCTCAGCTACACTCATTTTTTAATCCAAATTCCCTCTATACCTCCACACCTCCCAGCCTCTAGTAATCAACAGGCTGAGTACAGATTGTGGTGGTATTTTTTTAGGTCCTACATATGAAGGAGAACATAGTGTTTGTGTTTTTGTGTCTGATTTACTTACCTTAACATAACATCCTCCAGTTGCCTACATTTTGCTGTGAATGACAGAATTTCATTCTCTGATATGAATGTGTAGTATTCTATTGTGTATATATGTACTATTTCCTTTTTGCATTCATCTGATTATGAACTTTGTGGTTGAGTCCATCTTGGCTATTGTGAACAGGGCTGCAAAAAACATGGTGAAGCAGGTATATCTGATGCAACAATTTTATGTCTTTTAAATATATATCTAGTAGTGGGATTGCTGGATCATATGGCAGTTTTATTTCCAGTTTTTTATGAAAATCTCCAAACTGTTTTCCATAATGGCCATACCAATTTACATTCCCGCAAACAGTGTATAAATATTCTCTTTTTCCATATCCTCATCAGCGTTTGTTACATTCTTTTTGAACAAGGGTTAGGTGACATCTTGTTGATTTTGGTTTGCATTGACATGATGGCTAATGGCTAGTGATATTGAGAATTATTTAATATATGTTTTTGCCATATGTATTCTTTTTAGGATGGTCTATTTGGGTCCTTTGTCCATTTCTTATTTTTAATATGTAGTTTTGTTTGAAAGGCAGATTTACAGAGAGAGAGAGAAAGGGAGAGACAGAGGAATCATCCATCCACTGGTTCACTCCTCAAATGGCTGCAAAATGGCTGGAGTTGTGCATATCCAAAGCCAGAAGGCAGGAGCTTCTTCTGAGTCTCCCACGTGGGTGCAGGGGCCCAAACACCTGGGTCATCTTCTGCTACTTTCCATAGAGCATTAGCAGGGAGCAGCCAACGTGAATAGGTGGCCACACTGGATGCTGGCACCGCAGATGGTGGCTTAACCTCTAGGCCACAGTGTGGGCTCCTCGACCATTTCTTAACTAGATTGTTTATTTTTTGTTGCTGAGGTGTTTGAGTCCCATATATATACTGGATACTAATCCTTTGTCAGAGATTTAGTTGCAATTATTTTCTCCCATTCTGTCAGATGCATCTTCACATTGTTGACGGTTTCCTTTGCTGTGCAGAAGCCTTTCAATGTGATACAATCACATTTATCTGGTTTAATTTTGTTGCCTGTAGTTTTGGGGATCTTTTCCAAGAAATCATCACCCATACCAATGTCTTGAAGTGTTTCCCCTATGTTTTCCCCTATGTTTCAGGTCTTACATTTAGGTCCTAGGTCCTTCTTGAGATTATTTTTGTATGTGGTGAGATTTAGCAATTCAATTTATATTTCTACTTATGTGCATCCAGTTTTACTTGCATCAGTTATTGAAAACACTATCTTTTCTCCAATGTGTGTTCTTGGGACCTTTGTAAAAAATTACTTAATTGTGTGTATGTGGATTAATTTTTGGACTCTGTATTCTGTTCCACTGATTTATGTGTCCATTCTTATGTTAATGCCACACTGTTTTAATTTCTTTAGCTTTGTAGTATGCTTCAAAATCAGATATCGTGATAACTCCAGATTGATTTCCTTTGTTCACAATGGCTTTGTCTGTTATGGGTCTATAGTTTTTCCATATGTGTTTCAAGATATTTTTTCTAATTCTGCAAAATGTCAAATGGTATATTGATAAGAACTTTGTTGACTCTGTAGATTTCTTTAGGTATTATGGATATTTTATTGATATTCATTCTTCCAACTCATGAACATGAAATATATTTCCATTATATGTGTTCTTGATGGTTTTGTTCATCAGTGCCATTTTCTTGGGGGGGGGGGGTTTCTTACTTTTTTTGTATTTTATATATTAGCTGCAATCAGAGAAAACCTGATATTTGTCTTTTTGGATCTGGCTTATTCCATTAAGAATAATGATCTCAGGTTTCATCCATTTTGTTGCAAAACACAGGATTGATTTCATTCATTTCATGGCTGAGTAGTATCCTATCAGGTATATAAAACACATTTTCTTTATCCAGTCATCAGTTGATGGACATCTGTATTGATTCTATATCTATTGTGAGCTCAGCTGCCATAAACATATGGGAATAAGATAACTCTTTTATATGCTGACTTCATTTTATTTGGGTATATTTCCAGGAGTAGAATAACTGGATCATATGGTAGATCTATTTTCATATTTCTGAGGAATCTCTAAAATGTCCTCCACAATGGTTATACTACTTTATGCTCCCATCAATAGTGCATTATGGTGCCAGCAGTTGTTATTTTTTTTATTTTTGGATGATAGTCTTGCTAATTGGGGTGAAGTGAAACCTCCTGTTTGTTTTTATTTGCATTTGACTAATGGCTAATGATCTTCAACATTTCTTCATGTCTGTTGGCCATTTGTATTTCAGTTTTTCAAAAATGCTTTTCAAGTACTTTGCCCATTTCTTAACCATTTTTTGTTGCTGTTGAATTTCTTCAGCTTATTATATATCTTGGATATTAATCCTTCATCAGATACATAGTTTTTAAATATTTCCTCCATATTTTCCTCTTTACTTTGCTAAGTGTTCCTTTTGCTATGCAGAAGCTTCTGAGCTTGATGCAATCTCATTTGTCTAAGATTTGCTTTAATTGCCTGTGCTTCTGGGGTCTCATCCAAGCAGTCTGCCTATACCAGTATCATACAGTGTTTATGTTTTCTCTATTATTTTGATGGTTTCAGGTCTTAGGTTTAGGTACTTGATCCATTGTGAGTTTATTTTTGTATAGTGTATAAGGTGAGAGTATTGTTTCATAATTCTGCATGTGGAGATCCAATTTTACCAGAACTGTTTATTGAAGAGTACATTTTCCAGAGAGTGATTTAGCTTATTTTTTAAATATCAGTTGATTGTAGATACATAGATTAATTTTGGGGGCTTATATTCTATTCCATTGGTCTTCATGCCTATTTTTGTGCCCGTACCAGGCTGTTTTGATTGCACATGCCATGTATTATATCTTGAAATCTCATTTTGTGATGCCTCCAGCTTTATTTTTGTTGGTTAATATTACTTAAGCTATTTAGGGTTTTTTTTATATTTCTGTGTGAATTTTTGGATTTTCTTTCTAGATCTGAGAAGAATGTCCTTGGTAGTTAGAGTGAATTGAATCTGTAAATTATTTTCAATAGTATGGACATTTTGATAATATCAGTTTTCATTGTAGAGCTCTTTCATTTTGGTTACATTTATGTCTAATATTTAGTTGTTTAGCTATTGTGAATGGGAGGATTTCATTCTTGAATTATCTTTGACAATGGTTGCTGTTGGTATATAAAAATGCTACTTGTATTTCTTATTGATCTTGGGGCCAGCAATGTGGTGTAGCAGGTAAAGCTGCTGCCTACAATGCCGACATCCCATATAGGCACCGGTTCAAGTCCCAGCTGTTCCACTTCTGATCTAGCTCTCTGCTATGGCCTAGGAAAGCAGTTGAAGATGGCCGAAATCATTGAGCCCGTGCGCCCACATGGGAGACTTAGAAGAAGCTCCTGGCTCTTGCTTTAGATCTGCTCGGCTCCAGCCATTGTGGCCAGTTGGAGAGTGAACCAGTGGATGGAAGACCTCTCTCTCTCTCTCTCTTTCTCTCTCTCTCTCTGCCTCTACTCTCTGTGTGTAACTCTGACTTTCAAATAAATAAACATCTTTAAAAAATTTATATTGATCTTGTATCCCACAACTTTACTGAATTGGCTTATCAGTACTATCACTGTTTTGGTGAAATGTTTAGGTTTTACATGTACAAAATCATGTTATCTGTAAACATGAGTATTTTTATTTCTTCCTTTCCTATTTCAATGCATTTTATTCCTTTCTATTCCCCAGCTGTCTTCTAATACTTCAAATTTTATATTGAATAAGAATGGTGATGGTAGACATCCTTATCTTTCTCCAGATCTAGGGGGAAAGCATTCATATATTCTCCATTTGGTATGATGTTGGCTATTGGATTGTCATATTTAGTCTTTATAATTGAGATATGTTCCTTATAAACAGTTTCTTGAGGGTTTATACCAAGGAGAAATGTTGAATTTCATTAAATGTATTCTCTGTATCAGTTGAGATGATTGTGTAATTTCTATTGTTTGTTCTGTTGATTTTTAGTGTTTATTTATTTGCTAATCTTTTTTTAACTTTTATTTAATGAATATAAATTTCCAAAGTACAGCTTATGGATTGCAATGGCTCCCCTCCCATAACTTCCCTCCCACCCACAACCCTCCCCTTTCCCACTCCCTCTACCCTTCCATTCACATCAAGATTCATTTTCACTTCTCTTATATACAGAGGATCAATTTAGTATATATTAAGTAAAGATTTCAACAGTTTGCACCCACATAGAAACACAAAGTGAAAAATACTGTTTGAGTACTAGTTATAGCATTAAATCACGATGTACAGCACATTAAGGACAGAGATCCTGCATGAGGAGTAAGTGCACAGTGACTCCTGTTGTTGACTTAACAAATTGACACTCTTGTTTATGGCATCAGTAATCACCCTAGGCTCTTGTCATGAGTTGCCAAGGCTATGGAAGCCTTTTGAGTTTACCGACTCTGATCATATTTTGACAAGGTCATAGTCAAAGTGGAAGTTTTCTCCTCCCTTTAGAGAAAGGTACCTCCTTCTTTGATGACCTGTTCTTTCCACTGGGATCTCACTCGCAGAGATCGTTCATTTAGGTCATTTTTTTTTTGGCCAGAGTGTCTTGGCTTTCCATGCCTGAAATATTCTCATGGGCTTTTCAGCCAGATCGGAATTAAGAGCTGATTCTGAAGCCAGAGTGCTGTTTAGGACATCAGTCATTCTATGAGTCTGCTGTGTATCCCGCTTCCCATGTTGGATAGTTCTCTCCCTTTTTTGTTCTATCGGTTAGTATTTTCAGACACTAGTCTTGTTTATGTGATCCCTTTGATTCTTAGACCTATCATTATGATATTGTGAACTGAAATTGATCACTTGGACTAGTGAGATGGCATTGGTACATGCCTCCTTGATGGGATTGAATTGGAATCCCCTGGTATGTGCAAAGTGTCCGGTGCATAGCAAATCTTCCCAGGCAGACGAATCAATTAATTCACAGGTTTTTATTGGGGTTCCGCTCCCGGGCAAGGTTCCCCGGTCCCAACAGAGCAACAGAGTGGGGTTGGGGAAGTCGCGTGTCAGAGATTGGGAGAGCTCCATTTATAGATTCAGGGCATGGGAGTTAAAGGTTGAGACGGGTCTGATCCTCATTGTTTGACCTTTAGGCACCTGCAGGGACCTTGACAAGGACTTTCTTCCCCAGAAGTAGGCCTCTCCATTCCCGGAAATACAGGCCTTCCTTCCATGAGGATCCCAAAGCTACCAGTATGTTTCTAACTCAGCCGTTTCAGGCAAGTCAGCTTCAGCATGTCCCAAATTGTACATCCCTTCCCTCTCTTATTCCCACTCTTATATTTAACAGGGATCACTTTTCAGTTAAGTTTCAACACTTAAGAATAACTGTGTATTAATTACAGAATTCAAACAGTAGTATTAAGTAGAACAGCCAAAAAAAAAAAATACTAAGAGGGATAACGTATTAATTTGTTCATCAACAGTCAGGACAAGGGCTGATCAAGTCACTGTTTCTCATAGTGTCCATTTCACTTTAACAGATTTCCTTTTTGGTTCTCAGTTAGTTGTCGCCAATCAGGGAGAACATATGATATTTGTCCCTTTGGGATTGGCTTATTTCACTCAGCATAATATTTTCCAGATTCCTCCATTTTGTTGCAAATGACCGGATTTCATTGTTTTTGACTGCTGTATAGTATTCTATAGAGTACATGTCCCATAATTTCCTTACCCAGTCTACTGTTGATGGGCATTTAGGTTGGTTCCAGGTCTTAGCTATTGTGAATTGAGCTGCAATAAACTTTAAGGTGCAGACCGCTTTTTTGTTTGCCAATTTCATTTCCTTTGGGTAAATTCCAAGGAGTGGGATGGCTGGGCTGAACGGTAGGGTTATATTCAGGTTTCTGAGTAATCTCCAGACTGACTTCCATAGTGGCTTTACCAGGTTGCATTCCCATCAACAGTCGGTTAGTGCCCTTTTTTCCCCACATCCTCTCCAGCATCTGTTGTTGGCTGTTAGTTTTGATGTTGTAGAGTTTCTTGATCTCTTTGTAGATTCTAGTTATCAACCCTTTATCTTTAGCATAGGTTGCAAATCTTTTTTCCCATTCCCATTTTAACTCTTCACTCTCATGACTGTTTCTTTTGAAGTACAGAAACTTCTCAATTTGATGCAATCCCAAATGTTAATTTTGACTTTGACTGCCTGTGCCTCTGGGGTCTTTTCCAGGAAGACTTTGCCAGTCCCAATATCTTGCAGGGTTTCTCCAATGCTCTCTAATAATTTGATGGTGTCAGGTCATAGATTTCGGTCTTTAATCCATGTTGAGTGGATTTTTGTGTAAGGTGTAAGGTAGGGGTCTTGCTTCATGCTTCTTCACATGGAAATCCAGTTTTCCCAGCACCATTTTGAATAGACTGTCCTTACTCCAGGGATTGGTTTTGGATCCTTGATCAAATATAAGTTGTCTGTAGATGTTTGGATTGATTTCTGGTGTTTCAATTCTGTTCCATTGGTCTATCCATCTGTTTCTGTACCAGTACCATGCTGTTTTAATTACAACTGCCCTGTAGTATGTCCTGAGATCTGGTACTGTGATGCCTCTCACATTGTTTTTTTGTGCAAAATTGCTTTAGCTATTTGAGGTCTCCTTTGTCTCCATATGAATTTCAGCATCATTTTTTCTAGATCTGAGAAGAATATCTTTGGTATCTTGATTGGTATCACATTGAATCTATAAATTGCTTTTGGGAGAATAGACTTTTTGATGATGTTGATTCTTCCAATCCATGAGCATGGAAGATTTTCCCATTTTTTGGTATCCTCTTCTATTTCTTTCTTTAAGATTTTGTAATTCTCATCGTAGAGATGTTTAACATCCTTGGTTAAGTTTATTCCAAGATATTTGATTGTTTTTGTAGCTATTGTGAATGGGATTGATCTTAGCAGTTCTTTCTCAGCCATGGCATTGCATGTGTATACAAAGGCTGTTGATTTTTGTGCATTGATTTTATACCCTGCTACTTTGCCAAACCCTTCTATAAGAGTTCCAATAGTCTCTTAGTAGAGCTCTTTGGATCCCCTAAATAAAGAATCATATAATCTACAAAGAGGGATAGTTTGAGTTCTTCCTTCCCAATTTGTATCCCTTTAATTCCTTTTTCTTGCCTAATAGCTCTGGCTAAAACTTGCAGAACTATATTGAATAGCATTGGTGAGAGTGGGCATCCCTGTCTGGTACCAGATCTCAGTGGAAATGCTTCCAACTTTTCCCCATTCAATAAGATGCTGGCCGTGGGTTTTTCATAATTTACTTTGATTATATTGAGGAATGTTCCTTCTATACTCAATTTACTTAGAGTTTCTCTGCATCTATTGAGAAAATCATATGGTTTTTCTTCTGCAGTCTGTTAATGTGGTGTATCACATTGATTGATTTGTGAATGTTGAACCATCCCTGCATACCAGGGATAAATCCCACTTGGTCTGGGCGGATGATTTTCTGATGTGTTGTTGTATTTTATTGGCAAGAATTTTATTGATGATTTTTGCGTCTATGTTCATCAGGGATATTGTTCTGTAATCTTCTTTCAATGCTGCATCTTTCTCTTGCTTAGAGATTAAGGTGATGCTGGCTTCAATGAAAGAATTTGGGAGGGTTCCATCTTTTTCAATTATTCTGAGTAGTTTGAGAAGAAATGCGGTTAGTTCTTCTTTAAATGTCTGGTAGAATTCAGCAGTGAATCCATCTGGTTCTGGGCTTTTCTTTGTTGGGAGGGCCTTTAGTACTGTTTCAATTTCTGTCTCAGTTATGGGTCTGTTTAGGTTTTCTATGTCTTCCTGGTTCAATTTAGGTAGATAGTATGTGTCCAGGAATCTATCCATTTTGATAGATTTCCCTGTTTGCTGGCATACAACTCTTTGTAGTAATTTCTGATGATTCTTTTTATTTCGGTGGTGTCTGTTGTTATCTTTCCTTTTTCATCTCTTATTTTATTGATTTGGGTCTTTTCTTTTTATAGTTAGTTAGTCCAATGGGGTGTCAATTTTATTCATTTTTTCAAAAAACCAGCTCTTCGCTTGGCTGATTTTTTGTAATGCTTTTTTTTTTTTTTTGGATTCAATCCTGTTGATTTCTCTAATTTTAATTATTTCTCTTCTCCTACTAGATTTGGGTCTGGTTTGCTGCAGTTTTTCTAGATCCTTCAGATGTGCTGAAAGCTCATTTATTTGGTGCCTTTCCAATCTCTTGATGTAGGCACCTATTGCTATAAACTTTCCTCTTCACACTGCTTTTGCTGTATCCCATAAGTTTTGATATGTTGTGTTGTTATCCTCATTTACTTCCAGAAAGTTTTTGATTTCTCTTTTGATTTCTTCTATGACCCAGTGTTCATTCAGGAGCATATTGTTCAGTCTCCACGTGTTTGCATACTCTCTAGGGATTCCTGAGTTGCTAATTTCCAACTTCATTCCGCTGTGGTCTGAGAAGCTGCAATGTATGATTCTAATTCTTTTAAATTTGCTGAGACTTGCTTTATGGCCTAGTATGTGGTCAGTCTTAGAGAAGGTTCCATGCACTTATTTGTTAATCTTAAAACATCATTTATGGGCGGGAACCATGGCTCACTTGGTTAATCCTCTGACTGCAGCACCGGCACTCCGGGTTCTCATCTTGGTTAGGGGTGCCAGGTACTAGTCCCAGGTGCTCCTCTTCCAGTCAAGCTCTCTTCTGTGGCCCGAGAGGTAGTGGAGGATGGCCCAAGGGTTTGGGTCCCTGAACCGCATGGGAGACTGGGAGGAAGTACCCTGCTCCTGGCTTCAGATCAGCGCAGCACCGGCCATAGCACCCATTAGGAGAGTGAACCAATGGAAGGAAGACCTTTCTCTCTGTCTCACTGTCTATAACTCTCTCTCTCTCTCACTCTCTAGCTCTGCTTGGCAAAAAATAAAAATTAAATTAAATTAAACATTTTTTTAAAAACATCATTTATGAGTCCAGTGCTGTAGCATAGTAGCTAAGCCTCTGCCTATGGCATCCCTTATTGTTACTGGTTCATGTCCAGCTGCTTCTCTTCTGATCCAGCTCTCTGTCTGCTATGGCCTGGGAGCAAAGTAGAAGATGGACCAAGTGCTTGGGCCCCTGCATCCATGTGGAAGACCTGGAAGAAGCTCCTGGCCCCTGCCTTTGGATCAGCCCAGCTGTGGCTGTTGTGGTCATTTGGGGAGTGAAACAGAAGACGAAAGATCTTTTTCTTTGTCTTTCCCTCTCTCTGTCTATAACTCCACCTTTCAAATAAACAAATAAAATTTAAAAAAACCCACATCATTGAATCTTTGGAAAAATAAGAACTCTGATATGAGATGCCAGTATAACAAGCAATGGCCTAACCTGCTGCACCACAATGTTAGCACCCTCAAGGAATTCTTTAATTTTTCTTTTTAATTTTTTCAATGATCCATTGGTTATTCAGTAGCATGTTATTTAATTTACATGTATCTGTAAATCCCCTATTGTTCTTATTGTGGATTTCTAATTTTATTCCTTTGTGGACCAAGAAAATACATTGTATGATCTCATTTTTTTTTAATTTGCTGAAGCCTTATTTGTGGCCTAATATATGGTATATTCTGGAAAAATTCCATGTGCTGCTGAAATGAAAATATATTTTGGAGGTATTGGAGAAAAGGATGAAAAGGGCTATACATGTCTATTAGGTTCATTTACTTTACAGAATGATTCAACTCTGATTGATTTTTGTTTATTTTCTGTCTATTGATATTAATGGGGCATTGAAGTCCCCAAGTATTGATTTACTGGATCATATCTCTCCCCTCAGGGTTAGTAATATTTGCTTTATATAAATTGTTTTGGTCTCATGCTTGGTTCATATACCTTTATGATTGTTATATCTTATGCCAAATCAGTCCTCTAATCAACATATATTTTTCTTTGTATCTTTTTGTAATTTTTTAGTTCAAATCTGTTTAATCTGATATAACTACTTCAATTCATTTTTGGTTTCTACTTTTCTACTTGCATGATTATCTTTTTTCCAACCCTTCACTCTCAGTCTATATTTACCTGTGAACTGAGTTTCTTATAGGCAGCATATAGTTGGATCTTAATTTTTTTCATCCACTTGGCCAATCTATATATTTTGACTGGGGAATTTAATCCATTTATATTCAAGGTAAATATTGATATGTAAGAACTGTCTCTCTTCACTTTGTTGATTGACTACAGATTATATCTGTTGGGTTAGTGAATTAGCAACTCTGACATGTATGTAGGCTTTTCTGAGGTGTGTATCTTCAGTCCTCAGAGAGTTGGGTATCTTATCACACTAGATTGGAGATAGCTGTAGCCATGTTCCTGGTGCTGTGGGACACAGAGGAGGCTGTCCCCTCGACCTTCCAAGTACACCTAAATGATGATGCAGCTTATGTCACCGATATCTGTGACTTTGTGGACTGTGTAATGTAGTCTTTCCTAGGTGGGTATTGCTGATGTTTAGGTAAAAAAAAAAAAAAAAAAAAATCTTTAGTCCCAGCACTGGGATGATATGAAAGAAAATTTGCCTTAGTCCTACAGGTCGAATACAGGCTATTCTCAGGCTTGTCCACTGGTACATGTACGTATGAGGTAATGGAAATCAGGTTCTTCCTTAGGTCCTGGAGGTTATATTCTGATGACTAAAGAATTTAATACTAAGAAGTTACAGTGATGGAGCTGCAGGATTCAGTGGGGTCCTTATCCAGGTGTCTCTGGGTGAATGTGATTATGCAGGGGATTATTGACTGGCAGCTGCCAGAATGAATAAGAGAGGAAATTTCCTAGATTGCACAGAATGAACATAGTTCCAGAGCTTGTGCCCAGAAATCTCATAGTTACCATATGCAGGGGCTTTCTCTCTGCACTGGAAACTGCCCTGTCTCTGATTCTGGGTAAATCACATGACCACACCTAACTGCAAGAGATAGAGGAGTGCTGTCCTACTGTGTTTCTTGGAGAAATGGAAATATTTCCTGTACAATAACAGCTATTGCTACAATTATTATTATTCATTCTGGAAGTCTCTGTTAGCATACTGTGAGGTTCATGTGCATCAAGAATGTCAAAACCCTGCAAGGCAGAGGTTGCATAGACATTGAGCTTCAGCACCCTCCTCCCCACCCCTGCTTTTGGATATAATGCAGCATTCCTGCTGTAGGTCTAAGGAACATGCTGATGATGGATCTCTTAGTGTTCTTCACACAAACAAAAACTGTTGGTAATGGGACTGCTTGCTATCCTTGAGTCTGAGTCAGAATTGATTTTCCACAGAAGATGAACCACAGCAGCCTAGTTAAGCTGCTTTGGAGGGGGCAGTGGAAGGAGGCAATCTGAGATCCGAGTTTCTTTTTTGGAGCAAAGGAGTCTCTTGGAGCCCAGTCAGATTCCTAGCCTAGTTTTAAGGCCAGTGAGGACGGTGGAGTTCTCATGCAGTTAGGTTTGCTGGTATGTGGCATTGGCAGCTGTCATGGTGCTTTCTACATACCTCTTCCCAGCAAGGCCTCTCTCTCTCCACCAGTTAGGGAACAGGAGCTGCTGGTTTTCAGAATCTCTGTGCTGTTTGAAGTTCTCAGAGATTCTTTACTGACATTTTCCCTCAGTCAGTATCCTGCAAACTCAGTCTTGGCCTTCATTGGTTCTGGTATTTTTTTCTCTGTGGCTCACGTAAGTGAAAGTCCTCTCTACTCAGTTACCTTGATCATATCATTAAGTTATTTCTTAGAGATTCTCATGATAAGGGTAGTAGGAAGCTGATTCTTGAATCAAATAACAATAATGTGATCACTATTAAGCAAAATCTTAGAGTGTCAAGTTATATAGAGTCAAATCAGTGTCAAAGAGTCAGATCATATAGTTCAAAACTGTACTCATATGGATTTGATCTTTCTGTATATTTAGTTATGAAACTCTAAATGCAACCATTATAATTAGTAGAAAATGTAATATTAATGTAGTTATTATATTAAGTTTATATAACATTCATTGTTTTGGGTGGTTTGACACTAGGTGATTGAAATCCATTATACTGACTAGAACCATATTAGGATCCTCCTCAGTAAAGTAGCAATAGCCAGAATACATCACTACATCTACAAAATGTCAATATTAGGAAGTGGCTACAAAAGCAAAGAAATGGTTAAATGAGAAGTGGAATTTCAAATGACATAAGAAGCAAATAATAAGAAATGCAGGCCGGCGCCACAGCTCAGTAGGCTAATCCTCCGCCTTGCGGTGCCGGCACACCGGGTTCTAGTCCCGGTCGGGGCGCCGGATTCTCTCCCGGTTGCCCCTCTTCCAGGCCAGCTCTCTGCTGTGGCCAGGTAGTGCAGTGGAGGATGGCCCAAGTGCTTGGGCCCTGCACCCCATGGGAGACCAGGATAAGCACCTGGCTCCTGCCATTGGATCAGAGCGGTACGCCGGCTACAGTGCACCGGCCGCGGCAGCCATTGGAGGGTGAACCAATGGCAAAGGAAGACCTTTCTCTCTGTCTCTCTCACTGTCCACTCCGCCTGTCAAATAAATAAATAAATAAATAATAAGAAATGCAGTACCAATGATTACATGTAGTCTGAGGAAGCCTGTTGCTATAAATGGTGCTGAGTCATAAAACACCACTGGAAATGGTAAAGAATGTTTTGAAATATTCTGAGGCTTGTGGTAATGTATAATAAATGCCTACTGAGATCTGATAAAATGGGCCTGAAGCATGTATTTGCAGCTGCTGCCCTCTATTAAGCTCTGGTGAACTTGGGTAATTGATACTCCTGAGGGTAGTATTACTAATGTAGTGAGCAGTGGCACTTCTAAGGTCTTAAGTGGGTAAATACCTCTGAGTGATCAGAAACTTCCAAATTCTGGGGTCAGAGGTGGCAGATTGAATGATAAAAAAAGGCTCAGAGAAGTCTGGAAAGAGAAAAAATTTAACTGAATAAAGAATATTATCCTATATTATAGTTGTCTTTGAACAATTAATATGTGGTAGCTTTGAAATGTGTTTCTCAATTATTATCTCATAATTAATACATTGTTAATGTAATTAGTAAGGATAGTAAACTAATTGAATTAAAGCATAATCCCATTACTATCCTGGATGTTACAGGCAGGGCTAATAATTTTCTCACAAGCATTCAAGGGCTAGGATGAACTATTTGGTAGTAAAGGCTAACTAAAATATGAAGATAGAACTTGAACTAAGGTTACACAAAATTCAAAAGTGATAAATAATGTTAAGATAACAATGTAATCAGTACTGCTGTAGAGTTAATGGATTTTAAAACTAAAGTGGCATCATTATTTAAGTGTATAAGTAGGTAACTGGCTATAATTTTGACTGTAATTGTACAGGAACAGCCATACATTGAATAGAAAGGTCAACTGTCTCAATGATTACTACTGGTGGGATGAGTAGAATGGATGTTCCTCCTGTGTGGGGAGCAACTGAGACTAGACTAAGTTACTGGAATTAAGACTTATTCTATGCATCTGCTCTCCCACAATATGGCGTTGGGGAGGAGTAAACTTCTACGCAGCTGCCTCCCGCCAACTTGACTGATAAGCTGCAGGAGCTGATCCTGCTCCTGATTGGAGGAGAGCAGCGTGCTCAGCGTGTGGGCAGCAGAGTTGGGATTGGTGGAAGAGGACTATAAAGAAGGAGAGAGACAACATGCACCAGGAACATCTGAAGGAACACCTGAGCAGTCCCCGAGAGAGCCGGCCAGTGGTGTGCGGCTCCTCCGCGGAAGCAGGGAAAGTGGCAGGGGGTGCCGCCCCCTCCACAGAGGTGGAGGGGTCGGCAGCCAACCCGGGAAGCACCAGCAGCAAACCCGGGAAGGGCTGAGCAGACAAAAGAACAGCACAGGGTCCAGTGTCGTTCCTCCGCGAATGGGGGAGCGACACTCCTGAGTAGAATTGTACTAATGATACTCCTATTTTGTGGTTGAAGCTGCTGACTACTACTCTTGCTCATAATGGAATGATTATTCCTTGGATTATTGATAATGGAATAGTTGTTATAAATTAGTAGGTAATAATCCTAGTAAATATGATGAGCCCATAAATAAATGGATGAAATTAACATTAGTGATCAAGTTCATCCTTAAGTATTGTGCATTGTTATTATTTGTTTTAATGTGAGTTCTATTAATCATTATTGAACAGAAACTAATAAATTATTGCTTATGCCGAGACTTCTTGTTTTGAAGGGAAGACTTCTCAGATTATAAAGATTATTAGTATTATCTCTGTTACTGAAATAATGGAGCCTGTAGATTAGACAGTATTTCACATTATAAATGCATAAGAACATTTTGGGTAAAGGTGTGGATATAAACCTAGGACACGTTATGGGGAAGAAAAAATAACACAAATATTGTTGTAAAACTAACTCTTGCTCAGGTTGTATTGAGTATCTGTCCTGAAAATAGCAGAAATCAATGAAAGAATCCACCAATAGTATAGAAGACTATTCCTATTGATAAAATGTGCTAAAATATGATATGTGATATAAAGAATTACATCTTATGATGAATTAACTGTAACATTCCTGTCAGGCCTCCAAATGGAAATTTTTTTAAAGCCTAAAACTAATAGTATAGCTGGAGATCACTTAATGTTACTTCCAGGTAGGATTGCCAGTAGGGGAAATAATTTAATGCCTATGAAAATAGCAGGAATTTTAGTAGCAGTTATCAACATCTATTACTACTGTAATCATTATAAGGGAACCTCAAAAAGTCCATAGAAATGGGTTTAAAACTGTTAATTTTACAGCAAAAATACTGATATTCATGCATACAAGGGATTGTCAAAAGTTTGTGGAAAATTTGCACCAAAACAGATTTGTCTTTTGATTTAATTTGTAATTGACTTTATGGTGGACTCATACAACAAAGCCTAGAAAGACAGTCAACATAGGCTCACATTATTGTTCTCTGTTGCTATGTATGAAGTATTTAGGTAACCAAATGCATTGTTTGTTCCAGAATAGTAGATTACAATATGTAACATATCTCAAATCAGGATAAAATGAGAATAAATATTTCTGAACGGCTAAAAAATTAGAATAGAGTGGTAATGCCAGCTACTAGTACTAAGGGAGGTAATAATGAAGAACAGTGTTTCCTACTAAGATATGGTTTGTAATTTTATGTTAATTATTGTGTTACAATTGATAGCTCCTTAAGTTGAGGAATGATCTACTAAATGTAATGGGAAAATGGTAAGGTCAACAGAGCTTCCTGAATGTTCTAGTTTTCCAGCTAATGATAAGTAAAGTATTATCCTCTTCCAGCACCAGCTTCTACTGTTGTGAAGGAGAATAGAAGTAACAATGATAGTGGAAGGAGTCAGAAGCATATATTGCTTACTTAGGAGAATGCTTTATCTGGGCCTAATCATTAATGGGATTAATCAGTAGCTAAATCTCCAAATTATAATTGGCATAGCATAACTACAAAAAGATTATACAAACACATGGGCAGTATATTATACATTTTATCATTATGTAATGAGACCCTAATTCAGGCAGATTAAAATGCTTAGGGCAGTACCTGCTATTCTGGATCAAGCACAATACTAAATATAATAAGCAAAATCTTCATGGGTTGTTGAGAATAATCAACAGTTAATGAACATAGGTAAAATGCCTAAGTAAATATTTAGACTCAATACAAAGATTGGGCTGCTCAGTCAACACAATACAGAAAAGGACATGCTGATAAAACTGAGGTGGGAATTGGGAATTAGAATGGGGTATAGCCCTTGTCCTGACTGTTGATGTACAATTTAATACTTTATCCCTTTTAGTATTTTTTTTGTTCTAGTTAATACTATTGGTTGAACTCTGTAATTAACACACAACTATTCTTAGGTGTTTAAATTTAACTGAAAAGTGATCGCTGTTAAATATAACAGTGGGAATAAGAGAGGGAAGAGATGTGCAATTTGGGACATGCTCAATTGGACTTGCCTCAAATGGTGGAGTTAGAAATGTGCCAGGGGATTTCAATATAATCCCTTCACAATTGCATGTACCAATGCCATCTCACTAGTCCGAGTGATAATTTCAGTTCAAAATTGATCATAATGATAGGTCTAAGAGTCAAAGGGATCACACAAACAAGACTAGTGTCTGAAAATACTGATAGAATCAAAAAGGGAGAGAACAATCCAACATGGGAAGCAGGATACACAGCAGACTCATAGAATGGCAGATGTCCTAAATAGCACTCTGGCCTCAGAATCAGCCCTTAAGGCATTCGGATCTGGCTGCAGAGCCCATGAGAGTATTTTAGGCATGGAAAGCCAAGACACTCTGGAAAAAAAAAAAAAAAAACAACCTAAATGATAGATCTCGATGAGTGAGATCCCAGTAGAAAGAACGTGCCATCAAAGGAGGAGGTACCTTTCTCTGGAGGGAGGAGAGAACTTCCACTTTGACTATGACCTTGTCTAAATAAGATAGAAGTCAGCGAACTCAAGAGGCTTCCATAGCCTTGGAAACTCATGACTAGAGCCTAGGGAGATTACTGATGCCATAAACAAGAGTGTCAAATTGTTAAGTCACCAACAGGAGCCATTGTGTACTTACTCCTCATGTAGGATCTCTGTCCTTAATGTGTTGTTCAATGTGAAGTAATGCTATAACTAGTTCTCAAACAGCATTTTACACTTTATGTTCTGTGTGGTGCAAATCTTTACTTAATATATACTAAATCGATCTGCTATATATAAAGATAATTGAAAATGAATCTTGATGTGAATGGAATGGGAGAGGGAGTGGGAGATGGGAGGGGTGAGGGTGGGAGGGAAGTTATTGGGGGGGAAGCCATTGTAATCTATAAACTGTACTTTGGAAAATTATATTTACTAAATAAAAGTGTTTATAATAAAAAAGAATGGGGCATATGTACAAATCCCTGAAAATTTCCAGAAATCATGGGGAAAATACTGGCTTTCCATGATCAAACTAAACAGCTGAAAGAATAATTTGGGCAACCATTTATTTGCTCCCAAAACCCTCTACACTAACACTGTGTCTCCAAAACTGAAAGGGTCAAGTCTCTACCACAAAGGCCTTTAAAATCCCAAGTAATTAAAGAATTAAAATGCTGTGTAGACCCCAGTCCACTCAAATTATTTGTATATGACTGTCACATAGCAATGTAGAGCTTGGACTCCTAGTTCTTTTCATATTGTAGCATGTTTTCAGGGCTTTGTGGTATACCATACTTTCTCCAGTTTTGGGTTTCAATAAAGGATGCTCAAGCACAGGTTGTACAGTTCAGAGTTCTTTGCATGCATTCAGGTCACAACATAGGTTTATCTTCACAGTTGACATTTCTGTACAGAGCACTGTGCCATTACTCTGAAAAGTGGTATACGAGTGAAGCATTTTATTTATTTAAAAGGCAGATTTACAGAGAGAGAGAGACGGAGAGAGAGAGAGAGGAGTTCATCCACTGGTTCACTCTCCAAATGGCCACATAGGCCAGAGCTGAGCTGATCTGAAGCCAGGAGCCAGGAGCTTCTTTGGGTCTCCCACACAGGTGCAGGGGCCCAAGGACTTGGGCCATCCTCTACTTCTTTCCCAGGTGCATTAATAGAGAGCTGGATTGGAAGAGGAGCAGTCAGGGTTTGATCTGGAGCCCATATGGGATGCTAGCTGGGGCTTAAATCTGCTGTGCCACAGAGCCAGCCCTCAGCTAAAGTTTTAGGAAGAACTAACACCAATTTTTTCAAACTATTCCAAAATCCTAAAGGTAAGCAACCTTTCTAAACTCATTCTATGAAGCCAGAATTACCTTGATTACAAAACCAGACATAAAGCAAAACCTTAAACCACTATATTATGGAAGATAGTTACAAATATTTTCAACAAAATACCAGCAAACTTAATCCAACAGCACATTAAAAAATAAAATCATCCATAATGATTAAGTGGGATTTATTCCAGAGATATAGGGATGGTACAACATTTTCAAGTCAATTGACATAATTGATCACATGAACAGAATGAAGTATAAAAACCAAATGACCATCTCAAAAAATGCTTTAAAAATTCAATAAAATCTAACATCCTTCATGTTTAAAACTCTAAACAAAATGGTTATAGAGGGAACATACCTCCAGAAAACAAGAGCTACATATGACAACCCAAGGGCCAACATCATATTGAATTTGGAAAAGCTGAAAGCATTTCATCAAAGTGATGAAAGTGATAGAGACAGAGTTATAGTCAGTGAAAGAGAGAGACAGAGAGAAAGGTCTTCCTTCTGTTGGTTCACTCCCCTAATGGTCACCACAGCCAGCGCTGCACTGATCCAAAGCCAGGAGCTGGGTACTTCCTCCCGGTCTCCCATTCCGGTGCAGGGACCCAAGCACTTGGGCCATCCTCCACTGCCCTCCCGGGCTGCAGCAGAGAGCTGGACTGGAAGAGGAGGAACCGGGACTAGTACCCGGCGCCCCAATCGGGACTAGAACCTTGGGTACCAGCGCCACAGGAGGAGGATTAGCCTAGTGAGCCACGGCACTGGACAATAAACTTATCTTTTAATTCCATTTTCCTTAAGCTTTTTGAAATATTCTTGTATTATCCAAGATGCAAACGTAATATAGGGGGTAGACAGAAGCATACTTTTACTTGTTCTGATAAGGGATCACTTTATCAAGTTTCTATGACACTGAGGAGTGGCATGCTAAAAGTATTTAAAGAAGTTACTCTGAGTAGATATTAATCTGACATTCAAATGTAGCCATATTCAGAACCAATCTTGTTGTTTCTGTTTGCCACTAGGCCATTTTCGCAGTTACAAATAAATTACAAGTTTCTGGTCCCTTTTTGTAAAAATAAAAAATTGTTCCATACAATTGGAACTCTGTCTCCTCTTCATATGTCCCCTTCGACTGGATCTAACTTTGAGGCCCAACCTGATCCTTTTTCTCCTCTGAATATCCTTTGAACAACTCAACTCAGATTATTCCCTCCTCTGATAAAGAAATACGCATCTGTCACAATCACATAATCACTTCATTTTTCATGACTATCTCCATAACATATAAACAATACCTAGGGGATAAGAATCCCACCTAGTACATGATTGTATTTCCTACAAAGATCCTAGCATGATTCTATTGATTTGTAGCCATGTCATAAGTAGGGGCTGAGTGGTTTGCACAGGATTTTTATTGAAACTCAGGACTGTTCGCTGTGTACAGATTTTTAAAGTCAACAGAAAAGAGATTAAAAAATTAACTCACCACCCATCAGCAACTATTCAGTACTTTTTGGTGGTGTAGTCTTTTTTGCTGATACACACACACACACACTCCTATCCATGTGTGTATGTGTGTGTGTGTGTGTTATGTATGAAATGGATTCAAACTCTATATTTATTGATTCAAGTCTGCTTGCTTGCTTGGGCCTGGGACCAAATCTTAGGATATAATTTCTTTGCTGTATCTCTGCATGAATCCAAGCTTCTCTTTTGCCTGTGAAAGCAATATTTCACTTATTTCACACACATTAAGGGACATTTCTATCAAAAATAGCCTTATGATTATGAGCTATATTCTCAATTGGATTAATGCCATATCCAAAACAATACCATGGACTACAAAGGAAGTTTAAAAAAAAAGAAACTATTGAACCATATCAATGGCATCTAAATAAAATGGATTAGGATGTCAACTTATTACTCAAAAGCCACGTATAATGCTCCTAGCTCTCCAATATTGACCAAAAGCAGAACCACTGCTCTCAGAAAACCTTTCCTTTTGCCATGCTAAAAAACAGCTCTGCAAAGATACAAAATGACAGAGCTATCTCTCCACTTCCCTTCTATTCCCTCATTTCTTTGTGGTTACAAAACATAACATAGTGATTTATCTACTGTGTTTTGATAGGCTATGAGATGGGACTGATAATGGCATTTATGTCATTATGTAAGGTGTCAATCTAAGAATTCAATGATAAAAGTCCCTAAAAGAATGCCAACACATAATAAGCACTTAGAAATGTTATACATTATATCCACCTTGTTTTCTTTTCCTAATACATATATCTATGCATGCATGTGTGTGTGCTCACACAGACCTACTTACACACATGCATACTCATTGTCTGTAAAGCAAGACACACAACACTCGCAGGCTACTTGATGTGTGGGTTCTCTGTCTTATTCTCAGTTATTTCAAGTAAGGGCTAGTTATATTATTAATGAAGCAGGTGTGTATGAACTTCTTATCAGTGAAGCAAAAAAAAATTTGTCTCTGTTCAACAGTAAAATGCTCATGGTTTAAAACAAAGTACAGATGAGGGAAGCAATCAAATTGTTTTGAGGGTGGGTATTAACTCACAGTCAAAAGTTACCTTTTTTTCCAAACTATTATTTCTGTTACTGAGAGTAAAGGGTTGGAGTCCCTAGATTCGTAATCTATTGCAGAAAACTGTTAAAAGCCATGATATTTGATATCCTGGTATGCTCGCTCTCTCTCTCACTCTTTTTTAAGATTTATTTATTTATTTGAAAGGCAGAGTTACAGAAAGCAGAGGCAAAAACAGAGTGAGAAGTCTTCAATCTGCTGGTTCACTTCCTAGATGGCTGCAATGACCATAGCTGCAGGAAGCCAGGAAGCCTGGCACTTCTTCAGGGTCTCCCATGTGGGTACAGGGGCCCAAACACTTGGGCCATTTTCCACTGCTTTCATAGCAGACATAGCAGAGAGCTGGACTGGAAGTGGAGCAGCCGGGACTAGAACCGGCGCCCATATGGGATGCCAGTATTGCAGGCCATGGCTTTACCCACTATGGCATAGCTCCGTACTCTCTTAAAACATATTTAAAGCACCATGATCCCGGCTGTGTGTTATGATCACTAAATCCCATCTGAAAATAGTAGATCCTAATCCCTAAATACACTCACTCCTGCTCAGGAATCCCACAGACCTTAAGGGAGGGTGGACATGACCATCTTCAACCCCAGTCACAGCTACAAACCATGTCCCAACCATTATTTTTAACAAAGTAAACATTGTGGCACCGACTCCAACAGTTGCACTTGCACCTCAGTCATGACATTCACTCTTGGACAACAGAGAGAGCTATGGGAAGAACTTGTGAAGGAGAAATTTGTCTTTCCTTTCTTTGCCCTTTTCTCCATTCAATATGCCCTCCTCCAAACACTTCCACCTCCAGAATCCTCATGTTCTCTTTCTCCTCCTTTCCAAAACCTAATGACTATGAAGTACCCCAAAGCTTACGAACATTGAGGCACAAATGACCAAGAATCCTTATAGAATTATTTCTCCAGTTATTTGCATTCACTTGGGGCCAAGCTTTTAACAATTAAAAACGCCTGTAAAAGTTGAAATTTTAAGCTACACTATTAAATGATTTGTATTTGAGGGACCAGAATTCTTTGTAGTCACCTAATTCCTTAATTAGACCATCCTTTTGGCCAGTATTGAACTTGAGAATACAATGATGCATATCTTTCTGTGCTGGCTGGACAACTTTACATTGATGGTGATCAGCTCTGCTTTTCTATCACCAGGGTGCAGCCCTAAGAAAAGAAGCAGCACTTTAGGTGTGGAAAAAACTGAAGATCTAAGGAAGATAGATTGGTTCCTTTCATGCAACTGGTTGGTTTTAAAGAATTCACTTACTTTGTAAACATATTATTCAGCAGAAAATTGTATAAGTCTTTGGCAATGTTATGATTTTTAATAAATCTTTGTTTCTTTTTCATGTGCAGTATTCACTCTACAGTGTTCACTGAGAACCTTCTATGTCCCGGGCCACTTGTCATGCTCACTTCTAATCCTTATCCTTCTCTGTGCAGAATTTTAAATAGCTGTAATTATGGATTAGATGGTATTTTAGTTTCTGTTCATTTACTATATCATAGGTATTTTTATATGCTTCCATTTATATCTGACTTAAATTAGCTATATTTTCTGCAAAAATAAGTTTTGAAATCAGCCAAATAGGAGGTGGCCAGCAAACAAGTCTTATCTGGAATTAATGGGAGGTATTATTGATGCCATGAGGGCCCTTCCCATAATTCCAAACTAGTTTACCCGGAAAATTTCCAAGGAACATCATCATTTGTGTTGGTGCAAGAATGAGACAGCTTTTATTGCACTGGAAAGAAGCTAATAGCCCTCTGAGAACTTATTAGGTATAATTTATTTACATTCTAGACATTCTTATGTGCTCAGAAGGTGTTTTTCAGACTTGTCTTCATAAAATGGCAAAGGCTCTAGTGAGAAACTGTGTTTTGTTTCCAGTAAAGCTTCTAGTGGCTTGCAGTCCTCCCTCTCAGGGTTCCTCTGCCTTTTGAAAACAAAATGAAAGTGATGTATTTCCCTGGCCAAAGGCCTTCTCTGTGCAGTTATCAGCTACTGAAGGGTGATCCGCAGTGTTGATTTTGCCTTTGCAGGAAAGCAAGCTGCATAAAGACATAGGACTTGGCAGGAAAGTGAAGTGTGCCAGGGAAGACAAGGGCAGAGAAATAGGAAAAGAGATTTCCTAGATCTTCTGATTTCTCTAAAATAAATACAACTCAAGGAGGAAGGTTGCAATAATGGTTTTAAAGTGCTCTTCTTCCTGCATCCTTGAAAAAGTGTGTTAAGCTTAATTTTCCTAAATCAGGTCCTGGAAACAGACAAAAGTGATGTGCTGGGGCAAGAGGAGTGGACACAGTCATCTGATCTATAGGCAGTGACTCCTTGTTAATAGAAGCCCTCTTTAAAAACTCATGGAAATACACAAGACACAAAAACTATGCCCCAATTTCAAAAATATTTAAACCAAAATAAGCTTATCTTTTAATTCCATTTTTCTATGACCTTTCTTGCATACCCTCATAGGCTGCTATGGCATAGAGATCTTACTTGTCATTAAATAAGTTTGGTAAGAAATGAAAGAACTGAAAACCAATTGGTATGTGGATTGTGTGTGGATGATGGAATGAAAGTATAAATATATGAAGAAAAGAGTGTATAAGAATGAACACTTTTTCTCTCTTTTTTCCTTCTATTTTTTTTTCTTTTTGATGGAGACCTTTTTGTGACAAAAGTCCATCTGTGAAAATCCCCTTTCTTCATGATTTTTGCCTGCTGCTGCCCTGAGCAACTACCCACCTTTCTCTTCCTGCAGCTCTAACATCAGTACATCTGCTTTTTGCCTCTTATAATAAGGATACCAGCCTCGGTTATGTCAGACTAAGCATAGAACTCTCAATTCCCATTCCTTCCTTGGCCTCCACTCCTACTATGCAAAAACCAGCCTTAAGACTGAGGGCTTGACATACGTGACAATTATTAACAACTGTTTATTCAAAGCCTGTATGTGCTAGCCTCAGGTCCATCCAACTTCAAAAACCTGCTTTGCTCTTGAACTTCATACACTATCTTTGGTCAACATTTTTTACAGGCTAAGGACAGGGAAGTACATGTTTATAAAGAGATTCATTCATTCAAGGACTCCTCAAACATTTAAACTGTCTTGGAAATATGGAGGTACTTCTTAAACTACATTGTACCACGAAATTGAAGGATTGTCGCTCCCCCTCTTCACGGAGGAACGACACAGGACCCTACGCTGTTCTTTTGTCTGCTCGGCCCTCCCCGGGTTTGCTGCTGGTTCTTCCCGGGTTGGCTACCGTCCCTTCCACCTCCGTGGAAGGGCGGTTCCCCCTGCCACTTTCCCCACTTCCGCGGGGGAGCGGCACACTGCCGGCCGGCTCTCTCGGGGGCTGCTCAGGTGTTCCTCATAGATGTTCCCCTTAGATGTTCCTGGTGCATGTTGTCTCTCTCCTCCTTTATAGTCCTCTTCCACCAATCCCAACTCTGCTACCCACACGCCGAGTACGCTGCTCTCCTCCAATCAGGAGCAGGTCCTACAGTTTATTGGTTGAACTGGAGGCAGCTGTGTAGAAGCTGTTTCTCCCTTCTCAGCGCCATATTGTGGGAGAGCAGATGCATAGAATAAGTCTTAATTCCAGTAACTTAGTCTAGTCCGAGTTGCTCCCCACAAAGGATAAGCTTATGTTGGTGCAAAAACCAATAGAAATCCATGCATTGTTTTCCATAATACAAATTTTCCATGAACCTATTGAAAACCCCTCATGTGCATGGATTTCAAATGTTTTGCACCAAAGTTAATGTGTATTTTATTTCCTTTCTCCCCACATATTTTGAAATGGTTTCAAATTTGTATCTGTGAGAGGTAAATTTTGATGCCTGAAATTCCTGGACTTTCCTTTTTCTTGTTTCCCTTTCTTTCCTCTGCTTCCACTTCCTTCCTTCTCTCTCCTCCATATTCCCTTCTACTTAATTTCCCTTCCTTTTTTCCTGCTTTCCTTTTCCTCCAGGCTCTTTTAGTACCACTCACATAGACAACATGCCAAATACACTGAGAAGATGATGTGATCTGCCTACATCTATTACACACAAAAGCTAAAAGCTAATAAAACCACATGGGAAGTCCTTGAGGTCGATTTCTTATGCTCTTTTAATTAATTAAATCAGATAACTTAATTATTGAAGCTCTTACAGAGAAAGTATATTTAAAAATAAAATACTAAATGATCAATAGTTTCCTTATGTGGCCAAAACATTTAAAATTACTGCCATGAGAATAAAGGAAAAAATTAGTAAAGAAATAAAATAGCGCAGGCAGGCACTGTGGCAAAGTAGGCTAAGCCTCTACCTGTGGTGCCAACATCCCATATAGGTGCTGGTTCACGTCCTGGCTGTTCCTTTTCTGATACAGCTCTCTGCTAATGGCCTGGAAAAGCAGTGGAAAATGGCCCAAATGCTGGGGCCCCTGCACCCATGTGGGAAACCTGGAAGAAGCTCCTAGTTCTTGGCTTTGGATATGCACAGCTCTGGTCATTGGAGTCATTTGAGGAATGAACTAGTGGATGGATGACCTCTCTCTCTGTCTCTCCCTCTCTCAGTCTGTAACTCAAAGAAACTAAGAGGCAAAAACCCACCTTGACACAGTTCACATTCATGTGACCTAATTTCAAGAGAGCTTTCAGTGCCTCTTAGCAAATACTTCTTTCCTTGTTGATTCATATTCCATTTTCCAGAGTGGCTGTTCTGACTCTTCTGCCTTCCTTAGGTACATAACCCATTCTTCCAAGTCCACTCTTTCTAACACACTTCAATTCTCAGCAGATGACTTGACCTCTACTTCCCCACTGAGAGAGGCTGCACGCAGCCTAAATTCTTTCTGTCAGCCTCCTCATTCCCGCATGCTCTCCAGTTCCTACCCAACCTGCTCCTTTCCGATTTGGGGCATTTGGTGCCCTCATTTTCCTCTTGCCACCAGCATCTCCAGGCTTTCCTTATCTGTGTGCTTCTTGCCTTTAATAGAGTCACACTCCTTCCCACAACCCCCACCCTCTGTTCTCACTTCTGGGAAAAAATATCAAAGCCTAAATTATAATCTAAGAAATTTCTGCCTAAGAATCCACTCAGTTTTGGTGTTTTTTTTTTAAATTTTTAATAGTGGGTGGTTTGGGCTCCTGTGTAGTAGATCTGAATGGTGGGTGGGGGGATTGCATATTTCCATATTTCTTAGCTTTGAGGGTCAAAACATAATAGTGATGTGCTCTACAAAGGTATTATGAATTCAAGTCTCAATTCAAATATCGAATTTATATGACACTCAGGGTCTACTTCAAACCCTTTTCCCTCAGAAAGAGAGGAATATCTCCCGACCTTCACCCCAGCTCCATGTGATTCCTCAGTTGGTGGTTGTTCCTGTTTTCTGGGGACTGGGGAAACCAGACCATTAACTACCATTTTCTGAGTCATGTCTATGTTGAATGGACTTCTTTGATTGTCCCACATAGGACACAGATGCCTTCTTCCTCATCCTCCTTTAAAAGGACCCATGCATCTCATACAGCTTACAAGTCCTCTATGCATAGCCCCTCTCCCTCTCTTACTTTCCCTTCCAGCTCTCCATCTGTATCTTTTGGTCACTACGGACTCCAAGATTCATTCAACTCCTCCTTAAGCTGTAATGCTGACCAGTCTGTTACCATGCCATACACATCTGTCCAGACTAAATACTCAAGCCTTTCCTCTCAGCCTTGTGATCTCCTTGAGCACTATCTAGCAAAAGAGATACAAGGATGCCCCACTCTGACATCCCTACAGATTCTCTAGGGTCTAATCACTGCTGAATCCCAGCTTGTGGGGAGCAGGAAAGAGGCCTCTCCTTGCACAGACAGCCACAGCCACCATCTCCTTGCTTTGCCTTTTTCTCTTCTCCTTACCCTTGTCACTTCAGGGAGATAGGAGAGTGGTCTGACTCATCAAGCATTCTTTCTGTCCCGATACCTCCCAAGTATAGGGCTTTTGAAATTCCCCTGAACATTTCTTCCCTAAGGCGATTGACGATGCAAATTCTAGATACTCAAATGACTCGTTAGTATTACAAAGATCATACTGTCATAATGTCTGTTTCCATTTACTCTAAAATCATCCAAACAGATACATCCAAATGCAGTGCTTATCTGAGCTTTCCCCCACATGTTGGGCCACCTAGTATACAGTCCAAGACCAGTAACACTTCTACTTTGCTACCTTCATGCAGGTGCAATCCACCACACCCCTGTCCCACTGCTCACTCCACCTGAAATCAGAGTACTCTGCTCCCTGGGACCATTCCAGAGTCTTCTGGAGAACAGCAGTGTTGCTACCTACTATTGCTGTTGAGCATGGCCCTTCAGGACTCGAAATGCATCAAGAATCTAATTTTAATCCTTAAGGTTTCCTGCAAGTCACAACTGTCTTTTTTAAAATATTTATTTTATTTATTTGAAAGGCAGAGTTACAGAGAGAGGGAGACACATACACAGAGAGAAAGAGAGAGAGAGAGAAAGAGAGAGAGAGAGATATCTTCCATCCACTGGTTCACTTCCTAAATGGCCACAATGTCAAGGGTTGGGCCAGGCTGGAGCCAAGAGCCAGGAGATCCATCTGGGTCTCCCATGTGGTTGCAGGGGCTCAAGGACTTGGGCCATGGTCTGCTACTTTCCTAGGTGGTTTAACAGGGAGCTAGATCAGAAGTGGAACACCTGGGACTCAAAAAGTTACCCATATGGGATGCCAACATAGCAGGTGGTGGCTTAACCCATTATACCATAATGCTGACCCCAAGACATAGCTATGTTGCCCATGCTGAGTAGATGTTCCACTGACATCGAAGGGACTGACTTAGATCACACCACCAAAGATAACCTGGCTATTACAAGTAGATAATTTTTTATTTAAAAGAATCTTCCTATAAAAGATTGCTTCCTAAGAGAGCTCCCTACTTTTGTTCTTGATCTCATTTCATGTACCCCCCAAATCTATTCCTATATGGTAGTTTACAATTAAATAAATTAATTGAAATCATAATTCTAACCTGCTCAGAGCCCTCCAAAAGCTCCCCACATTGTTGAGGGGGAAGAGCCAAGTCCTTAGGATGGCCTGCCAAGTCCTACGTGATCTGTTTGCATACCATCTCTCCTGATACTCGTACTTTTTACTTACTCCACTGTAGTCTCTCTATCTTCAATTCTATTTTTGGATCACCAACGGTCTCATCTCAAGTTTTTCATTCCTTTCCCTAGAATAATCAACTCTGACTATCTGCCTAATTTATTCCCCCACTTCTTTAAAGTAATGGCTCAGAGGAGACATTATCATGAGAACCTACACTAGCCACTCACTTACTGCAACTCTTGGCATTCCAAATTGCTTTGCTATGTTCATTTTTCTTAACAGCACTTATCTCCTTCTAATAGACCTCATATATTATTCGCTGACTGTGTTTATTGTCCTGCATCATCTTCTTTGGTGTAAGTTCCACAAGGATGTTGATTTTTATCAACTGTATTTTTACTTCTCCATTTTCAGCTTTAAGAACAATGACTACTAGATTCTATTAATGTAATAAATATTTGTATACTGAACAAATGATGCATGAATATTGAACGAATGATTCCTTGGGAGCACATCCAAATAGTAAATAAGGCATTTGTGTCTGTAGAACTCCTTCACTGAGTCTGCCTAAAGGAAGCACACGTTTCTGTATATACTGCTCTACTCAGCAGAGGTCTCTCTGTTTAATAAGAAATCTCCGAAAGAATTCTGCAACCATTCATCACTCCTTTTCCTTTCTTTTTGTGAAGGATTTGGGCTGATTCTTTTCTGCCCCTAAGATCTTTCATAATTTGATTCAATAAAGTCCAAAGATTTCTAAGCAAATCAACTTCTAAATGCTGTATTATAAAATTCCAGAGTTGCCAGATGAGCACAGTCCTCTCAAAAATATTAGCATAACATTAGGAATGCATGCCTTCCATTGAACATGTTTTGTGTCAGTTACCATACAGGCTGCTTTCTACATACTAAATTCTCTCTTCAGAACTACCCTTTAATGTAAGCATTGTCTCTAATTTACCAATAAATATGAGGCTCAAATCAGGGAATTAATAATATTCTATACTTTACAAAACTGAGGGTCTTGGAGCCCAAAACTATGTCAGAGACTTTGTGAGCTCCTGCAACTCTGTTCTGAAGACACAAAGGCCTTTTACCCTCACATGCCTCTGTACTCTCTTGTAAGTTTCCCAGGACTAGTGCTGAGCCCTCTGACACATACCTGCTGTGTGCTTAGAAATCAATAAATAGTCGCTAAATTCAATGAAAAAACAAACCCCAGATTATGCAAGAACATTGTATTTTGACAAGAAATAACCCACAAAGACAATCTAGTAGACGCTTTAATGCGTCTTGGAATGACAAGTGATGATAGGAATTTTAGACACATGGTAGTCCCTGATGGGACACTCAGGGAAGAAAGATTTAGATAAATTATTGCGATTCGAGATGGGCCACTCTGTTATCTCTGATTTTCGGCATACAAAAGTCACAAAAACACATATATTTTCATTAGCCCTGTAGCAGCAGTCCACAGCAATAAATTAAAAAGTAATAATATATCTGTGGAAATGATCAGTATTTTAATCTTTTGTCACCAAAACTCCCTGAAAGAAGGAGTCCACCCCAGGGAGCCTGGACAAAGAGTATGTTATGTTGCCATGGAATCCACTCAGATTATGGGTGAGCAAATTTTGATATGGCTGCTTTCTTTCATACTCATATCCCCTGGCAGTGTGTATTATGTAAAATTCAGCTTTGTCATAGTATAGATTATTACATCATGCCCATAAAATATATTTTTGCACTATTTCCAGATGCATTAGATATCTCTCAAAATTCTGAATTTTCAGAATACAACAAAATCCCAGTAAATACTCAGCTATAAATTTTAGTTTTACCTCCATAGTGAGTTGAATGACTTTCATGCCAGCTATCTAGAACTATAATTAGGTTTAAAATGATTTTTAAGTAAAAATGCCATGCTAGTTAAAATAATATTTCTAAGACTCACTTTCCATTTGTTTAGGAAACAAATGTACTCAAACTAAAAGGAAAGAGATTATCTGAGCCCTCATTTAATCCCTGCCAAATTCATTGTTTTACTTACTCTTTTCATGTCCAGCTGGAGGTATTGCCTCTCTCTCGCTCTGGGAACTGTTTCTCACGGGTGGGGTACTTGGAAGGACAGTATTCCAGGGCATTATCAGAGAAACAAAGTGTTTGTTCTGGTCTCCCATTGGGATTTTAGAGAGATGTCATCCTACTCCCAAAAGGAATGCCTTCACCAACAGTTATCTTGCTTACCAAAGAGATGACCTGGTTCTTTACCAGAAATTTCTGCTGAGGAAATTCAAATTAAAGAAACATGAAAATGATTTACAATATTCTGATAAACTTTCTAAGTAATGAGGCAAGGCACCTTATCTATCAGCTCCAAAGGATCTGACAGAAAGTGTGTTATTCCTTATCATACAATTGTGGGTAAGAAAATGATGGAATAAAACATTCAAGCAAAACAAGTCAAGGCTAATATAGTTAAATGTTGATACCCTCAGGGCCGGCGCCCTGGCTCACTTGGTTAAATCTCCACCTGCGATACCAGCATCCCATATGGGCACCGGTTCTAGTCCCGGTTGCTCTTCTTCCAGTCCAGCTTTCTACTGTGGCCCAGGAGGGCAGTGCAGGATGGCCCAAGTGCTTGGGCCCTTGCACCAGCATGGGAGACCAGGAGGAGGACCTGGCTCCTGGCTTCGGATTGGCGCAGCACCGGTTGTAGCGGCCATTTGGGGAGTGAACCAACAGAAGGAAGACCTTTCTCTCTGTCTGTCTCTCTCTCACTGTCTGTAACTCTACCTGTCAAATAAAATAAATAAAAATGTTGATATCCTCCTAAATCAAATTATTTCTTTTTCCAACTTGTTTTTAAAATCAGCTGACTTTAGAACTAATTTCAGAAGTTTGGGGGGTGACGCCTGCAGTGCCATCATCCCATATGGGCATCAGTTCAAATCTCGGCTGCTCCACTTCCAATCCAGCTCTCTGCTCTGACCTGGGAAAGCAGCAGAAGATGGCCCAAGTCCTTGGGCCCCTGTGCCTTCGTGGGAGACCCAGAAGAAGCTCCTGTATCCTAGCTTCGGATCAGCGCAGCTCTGGCTGTTGCAGCCAATTGGGGAGTGAACCAGTGGATGGAAGACCTCTCTCTCTCTCTCTCTCTCTCTCTCTGCCTTTCCTTCTCGCTGTGTGTAACTCTGACTTTCAAATAAATAAATCTTAAAAAAAAGTTTGCATTTGCAGATCAAGATTAACGAGGAGAACAGATAACAACTATCTTGAAATAACCTTCTTGGAAAGTTAAAAGCATAAATGATCACTATTACTCAGGGAGTGAATTCAAAACATAATAAACTGTCCTTAAGATGCAAGGAGATTCACCTTATTTATACTTGCCTATTTTAAATCCTTTGTAGTCAACGTGGATAAATTCCAGATCTAACCTGTTCTGCTTGACAGAGAAGTAAGCACGTTCAGGCCTCAATCAATTAGACTCTTCCAGGAGGAACACAACCCTTGCTAGGAGCAGCACAGGCTGTGCAAGTCTAGAATATGAATGTGGCCCTTTCTGCTAGGAGGCATTTGGAATTAGAGCATGTCACCAACCATCTTGGCAGTCCACCCCAGAAACAAGCTTTCAAACAGCGCTTCTTTCTTACAGGTGTTGACATGTGCTACGCCCCAAACAGTACACAGCAGTGATTCAGTAGCATAATGACTGAGAAAAACAGACCTGTGTGAATGGATGATTCTGTTGCTGGGAGTTGTGGTAATGAATCATCATTTCTCCTCAATAGCCTTCCCTTCTTCTTATTTTGTGCAGCTTCCCTTCTCAAAGGAAGACATTATGAGGAGGAGACTTCGGAAACCCAAATGGGGAAATGATGTCCTTCAGCCTTGACTCAGAAACTTGGCTTCAGTATTCAACTACCCACAGCAATATTTCAAAGGGTAGCTCAACATTTTCATGAACTTTGAGCAATGTTTTTTCTCATTAATTTTTACACAGAATATAAACTACTAAAATTTCCTAAGAAAAAAGGTTAAGTCTAGGTTGCCTAGTGGTTCCTTTCACAAAATATTTTTTCCTTTAAAATGCCTTTTGTTCCATGTCCACAGGAAATTTTTGAAAGTCAGATTTTCCCTTCTTTCAAAGTACATGGGCAAGGATTTCTAAATGGAGCAGGTTGAGGTACTTTGTCTCAATCAATGACCTAAAAGTCTGTACAACAAGAAAAGGGAAAGAAGAGAGTCAATGCTTTAAGTGTCCTTATCAGGGGTAGAAAAACACCCAACTATCCAGCAACTTTCTCGGTGTGATAGCAAACCCAAGGATGCACTTCCTTAATATTCCCAACTTACAAGATTTTGGAAGGGAAACTGTTAGCTCTATCTTCAAGATAGGCATCTCAACTCATGTTTTTATCCAAAAGGCAAAAATGTTGGGGCTGGCACTGTGGCGTAGCAGATAAAGCCACTGCCTGCAGTGCTGGCATCCCATATGGGCACTAGTTCGAGTTCCGGCTCCTCCTCTTCCAATCCCAGCTCTCTGCCATGGCCTGGGGAAGCAGCAGAAGATGGTCCAAGTCCTTAGGCCCCTGCACCCATGTGGGAGACCTCAAAGAAGCTCCTGGATCCTGGCTTTGGATCAGCACATCTACGGTCTTTGCAGCCATTTGGGGAGTGAACCAGCAGATGGAAGATTCTCTCTCTCTATTTCAAATAAATAAATAAATCTTTTAAAAAAAGTATATACAGAGAGAGAAGAGTTGGAAGAAAATATGTTCTCTGAATGAGGTAGATTTTTTATTTTGGACTTATTTTAACAAAAAAAAATGTTTGTACCTAAGCTAACTCTGGTTGTTGAATGACAGGTGGAGAGCTAGCTGAGATCCACCAAGGAATTATTGGGAAGTGCACTGGATTGAGAGTCAGGAAGGATTGGGTCTTCAGTTCTGCTACTAACCAGCTCTGTGACAGAGACAAAAGCTTTTAACAACCTAACCCTTCATGTCTGATCCCTAAACAGTGAGGATTTGGACAATAGAGTCAGTCAGTTCCAGTGTTTGCCCTTATATGCAAAGTCCTAATTAAAGAAGACAATGGAAGGGCCAGAGCACAAGGTCTCCTACTTAACCATTCAATAAGGTAAAGTAGCCAAAAAATTTGTATTAGGAAAAGTGATTCTTGGATTTTGTGGGCTTAGCAATAACATTATATTTGATAAGGCTTTTTATAGAAAAGCAAGAGGAAAGCTATGAAGTTGATTCAATTAAAAAACTTCCTCTGTTAGATAAACACTTGGATACAGACACATAAATCTGTTCAGTAAAAGTAAATTCTAATTAAATATTATAAATAGCAGTTTCAATAATGGTAAATTGAGCAAAGTTAATGATTATCTTGAGATACCCAACTTTTTAAGTTTTCTCTGAAAAACTCTTATAATATCCAAAATGCTTTGAAGTCATTATAATGTGTCTGAGATTTAAAATTCAATTTTTTTCTTAGTAACAAATAGTTAAACATCAAATAGGTAATTCCATTATTTGCATTCTACTGATGAGGAAAAAGTTTCAGGGAATTTGCCTGAGATTTCCACAATAATTAATGAGAGAGCCCATTCTCCTGGGTACTGTGCTCCCCTGCACTCCTGTTTCAATTCATCTGGCTCAAGATTTAACTGTACTTTCAGCCAAAGGAGAAACTCAAGCTAATTTTATGAAAAACCTTACCTATGACATAAACTGTCTCATTATCAATTCAAAAAATCCTCAGCCAGGGGAAGCTAGCCTAATGAAATAGCAAAATTTAGTATAAGTAAAGAAATAGAAAACCTCATGAAAGAAAGGATCATAAATGACAAGATTTGCCCTTTTCAAAATATTTCACCAAATCTAGAGCATTAAACTTTCATTCTTTTTCTCTTGTAAGATAGCACAAATGCCAAGGCTCTGAAAAATTAAATTATTTTGATTTATTACTTCTTGCATTAACTATGATTAGAATTCTGAATAAACTTGTGTAATCCTTTTAACCCCTTTTCTGAAACTGACGCCATGTATGTGAGTGTCGTCAAGCTGAGGTTCATCACAAATTTTGTGACCTATCAGTTCTTACCCCTCTTTTGAGGAAAATAACTTCTCTGTCATACCTGCCTGTTTCACTTAATTAAGGCCAATGGCAGCTGTTATATCTTGATGAAGTCTTCTGTACTTAAACTGTTAACTGCTTGAACGACACTAGAAGTTTAAACGAAAGTTCACTTTTTAAGTATGCAGGATTTAAAATGCTTCCCTTCCTCGAACTCTTTTCAGTCAGCAATTGTGGTCTATGCAAAGCAAAGTTATGTGGTCAGTGCTGTGGCTCACTAAGCTAATCCTCCGCCTGCGATGCTGGCAACCGGGGTTCTAGTCCCGGTTGGGGCGCCGGTTCTGTCCCAGTTGCTCCTCTTCCAGTCCAGCTCTCTGCTGTGGCCCGAGAGTGCAGTGGAGGATGGCCCAAGTCCTTGGGCCCTGCACCCACATGGGAGATCAGGAGGAAGCACCTGGCTCCTGGCTTCGGATCTCCCCAGCTCGTTGGCCGCAAGGCACCGGCCATAGCGGCCACTGTGGGGTGAACCAACGGACAATGAAGACCTTTCTCTCTGTTTCTCTCTCTCTCTCTCTCTCATTGTCTAATTATGCCTGTCAAAAAATTTAAAAAAAAATAAAAAAGCAAAGTTATGAGCTGGGAAATCGATATACTTGAGCATTCCAGGCTTCTATTATTTGATGTATATAAAAAAATCAAAATGGGATTGTAGTGAATTCTAGAGATATTATCAGAGTAAAGCTTAAAAAAAAAAGTAAAAGAAAAGGGAAGAAAAGGAAAGGGAATGAAATCCTGTCTTAAGCAACAAAATGCAACTGGACATAAACTTGAAATAAACAAGTCCTCAAAAGACAAATATCATGTATTTTCTCTGATTTGAGGTAGTATTTATAGAATAAAAAATATATAAGAATAAAACTGACATCTTACGCTTTGATTATTGTTCATAGCTTTTGTCTGTATGCCTGTGGAGGAGTGGTTTCTCTACATTTTGTCTATATTCCTGTGGAGGAATGAATTTTCCACATTTTACTTGTTGAACATGATGTTTAATGATGTATTATTTTATATATATATTTATTTTTTTAATTTATATGACAAGCAGAGTTATAGACAGTGAGAGAGAGAGAGACAGAGAGAAATGTCTTCCTTCCATTGGTTCACTCACCAAATGGCCGCTAAGGCTGGTGCTGTGCCGATCCGAAGCCAGAGCCAAGTACCTCCTTCTGGTCTCCCATGCGTGTGCAGGGGCCCAAGCACTTGGGCAATCCTTGTGTTCTTTCATTTTTTTAAATTTTTTTAATTTAGTAGACATAAATTTCCAAAGTACAGTTTATGGATTACAATGGCTATCACCCCCCCATAATTTCCTTCCCACTCACTCCCCTCCCATCTCCCACTCCCTCTCCCATTCCATTCATTTCAAGATTCATTTTCAATTATCTTTATATACAGAAGATCAATTCAGTATATATTAAGTAAAGATTTCATCATTTTGCACCCACACAGAAACACAAAGTGTAAAATAGTGTTTCAGTACTAGTTATAGCATGACTTCACATTGGACAACACATTAAGGACAGATGCCACATGAGAAGTAAGTACACAGTGACTCCTGTTGTTGACTTAACAATTTGACACTCTTGTTTATGGTGTCAGAAATCTCCCTAGGCTCTAGTCATGAGTTGCCAAGGCTATGGAAGCCTTTTGAGTTCACTGACTTCGATTTTATTCCAACAGGGTTATAGTCAAAGTGGAAGTTCTCTCCTCCCTTCAGAGAAAGGTACCTCCTTCTTTGATGGCCCCGTTCTTTCCACTGGGATCTCACTAGCTGAGATCTTCCATTTAGGTTTGTTTTTTGTTTGTTTGTTTTATTTTTGTTTTTGTTTTTTGCCAGAGTGTCTTGGCTTTCCATGCCGAAAATACTCTCATGGGTTCTTCTGCCATATCTGAATGTCTTAAAGGCTGATTCTGAGGCCAGAGTGCTATTTAGGACATCTGCAATTCTATGAGTCTGCTGTGTATCCCGCTTCCCATGTTGGATAATTATCTCCCCTTTTGATTCTATCAGCTAGTATTAGCAGACACTAGTCTTTTGTGTGATCCCTTTGACTCTCAGACCTATCAGTGTGATCAATTGTGAACTGAAATTGATCACTTGGACTAGTGAGATGGCATTGGTACTACCACCTTGATGGGATTGTATTGGGATCCCGTGGCATGATTCTAACTCCACCATTTGGGACAAGTCCGATTGAGCATGTCCCAAATTGTCCTCCCTCTCTTATTCCCACTCTTATATTTAACAGAGATAACTTGTCAGATAAAATTTAAACACCTAAGAATAATTGTGTGTTAATTACAGAATTCAACCAATAGTACTAGAACAAAACAAAACAAAAAATACTGAAATGGATAAGGTATTAAATTGTACATAAACAGGACAAGTGCTGATCAGCTATATTTAACAGGGATCACTTTTCAGTTAAAATTTCAACACCTAAGAATAATTGTGTGTTAATTACAGAGTTCAACCAATAGTACTAGAACAAAAAAACCACACTAAAATGGATAACGTATTACATTATACATCAACAGTCAGGACAAGAGCTGATCAAGTCACTGTTTCTCATAATGTCCATTTCACTTCAACAGGTTTCCCCTTTGGTGCTCAGTTAGTTGTCGCCGATCAGGGAGAACATATGATATTTGTCCCTTTGGGACTGGCTTAATTCACTCAGCATGATGTTTTCCAGATTCCTCCATCTTGTTTCAAATGACCGGGTTTCATTGTTTTTGACTGCTGTACAGTATTCTATAGAGTACATATCCCATAATTTCATTATCCAGTCTACTCTTGATGGGCATTTGTGTTGGTCCCAGGTCTTAGCTATTGTGAATTGAGCTGCAATAAACATTAATGTGCAGACAGCTTGTTGGTTTGCCAATTTAATTTCTTTTGGGTGGATTCCAAGGAGTGGGATGGCTGGGTTGAATGGTAGGGTTATATTCAGGTTTCTGAGGAATCTCCAGACTGACTTCCATAGTGGTTTAACCAGTTTGCATTCCCACCAACAGTGGGTCAGTTTCCCTTTTTCCCCACATCCTCTCCAGCATCTATTGATGGTGGATTTCTGAAGGTGAACCATTCTAACCAGGGTGAGGTGAAACCTCATTGTGGTTTTGATTTGCATTTCCCTGATGGCTAGTGATCTTGAACATTTTTTCATGTGTCTGTTGGCCATTTGGATTTCCTCTTTTGAAAAATGTCTATTGAGGTCCTTGGCCCATCTCTTAAGGGGGTTGTTTGTTTTGATGTTGTGGAGTTTCATGATCTCTTTGTAGATTCTGGTTATCAACCCTTTATCTGTTGCGTAGTTTGCAGATATTTTTTCCCATTAGTCGGTTGCCTCTTCACTTTCCTGACTGTTTCTTTTGCAGTACAGAAACTTCTCAATTTGATGCAATCCCAATAGTTAATTTTGGCTTTGGCTGCCTGCGCCACCAGGATCTTTTCTAGGAAGTCTTTTCCAGTACCTATATCTTGCACGGTTTCTCCAGTGCTATCTAAAAATTTAATGGTGTCGGGTCGTAGATTTAAGTCTTTAATCCATGTTGAGTGAATTTTTGTGTAAGGTGAAAGGTAGGGGTCTTGCTTCATGCTTCTGCATGTGGAATACCAGTTTTCCCAGCACCATTTATTGAATAGACTGTCCTTACTCCAAGGATTGTTTTTTTTTTTTAAACAGGCAGAGTGGACAGTGAGAGAAAGAGAGACAGAGAAAGGTCTTCCTTTTTGCCATTGATTCACCCCCAAGGATTGGTTTTACATCGGTGATAAAATATAAGTTGGCTGTAGATGTTTGGGTTGATTTCTGGTGTTTCTATTCTGTTCCATTGCTCTATCCATCTATTTCTGTACCAGTACCATGCTGTTTTGATTACAACTGCCCTGTAGTATGTCCTGAAATCTTGTATTGTGATGACTCCGGCTTTGTTTTTGTTGTACAAGATTGCTTTAGCTATTCGAGGTCTCCCGTGTCTCCATAAGAATTTCAGCATCATTTTTTCCAGATCTGAAAAGAATGTCTTTGGTATTTTGATTGGTATTGCATTGAATCTGTAAATCGGTTTTGGGAGAATGGACATTTTGATGATATTGATTCTTCCAATCATTGACATGGAAGATTTTTCCATTTTTTGGTATCCTCTTCTATTTCTTTCTTTAAGGTTTTGTAATTTTCATCGTAGAGATCTTTAACATCCTTGGTTAAGTTTATTCCAAGATATTTGATTGTTTTTGTAGCTATTGCGAAGGGGATTGATCTTAGAAGTTCTTCCTCAGCCATGGCATTGCCTGTGTATACAAAGGCTGTTGATTTTTGTGCATTGATTTTATACCCTGCTACTTTGCCAAACCCTTCTATGAGTTCCAATAGTCTCTTAATAGAGTTCTTTGGGTCCCCTAAAGAATCATATCATCTGCAAAGAGGGATAGTTTGACTTCTTCCTTCCCAATTTGTATCCCTTTAATTTCTTTTTCTTGCCTAATAGCTCTGGCTAAAACTTCCAGAACTATGTTGAATAGCAGTGGTGAGAGTAGGCATCCCTGTCTGGTACCAGATCTCAGTGGAAATGCTTCCAACTTTTCCCCATTCAAAAGGATGCTGGCCGTGGTTTTTTTTAAATTGTTTTGATTGTATTGAGGAATGTTCCTTATATACACAATTTGCTTAGAGTTTTCATCATGAAAGGCTGTTGTATTTTCTCAAATGCTATCTCTGCATCTACTGAGATAATCATATGGTTTTTCTTCTGCAGTCTGTTAATGTGGTGTATCACCTTGATTGTTTTGCACACATTGAACCATCCCTGCATGCCAGGTATAAATTCCACTTGGTCTGGGTGGATGATTTTTCTGATGTATTGTTGCATTCTATTGGTGAGAATTTTATTGAGGATTTTTGCATCTATGTTCATCATGGATATTGGTCTGTAATTCTCTTTCAATGTTGCACCTTTCTTGCTTAGGAATTAAGGTGATGCTGGCTTCATAGGAAGAATTTGGGAGGATTCACTCTCTTTCAATTGTTTTGAATAGTTTGAGGAGAATTGGAGTTAGTTCTTCTTTAAATGTCTGGTAGAATTCAGCAGGGAATCCATCTGGTCCTGGGCTTTTCTTTCTTGGGAGGGCCTCTATTACTGTTTCAATTTCTGTCTCAGTTGTGGGTCTGTTTAGGTTTTCTGTGTCTTCCTGGTTCAATTTAGGTTCGTTGCATGTGTCCAGGAATCTAGCCATTTCTGATAGGTTTCCCTGTTTGCTGGCATACAAGTCCTTGTAGTAATTTCTGATGATTCTTTTTATTTCTGTGGTGTCTGTTGTTATGTTTCCTTTTTCATCTCTGATTTTATTGATTTGGGTCTTTTCTCTTCTTTTTTTAGTTAGTTGGGCCAATGGTGTGTCAATTTTATTCATTTTTTAAAAAACCAGCTCCTTGCTTAGCTGATTTTTTGTAATGATTTTTTTATTCAATTCTGTTAATTTCTTCTCTAATTTTAATTATTTCTCTTCTCCTTCTAGATTTGGTTCTGGTTTGCTGCAGATTTTCTAGATCCTTGAGATGCATTGAAAGCTCATCTATTTGGTTCCTTTCCAATTTCTTGATGTAGGCACCTATTGCTATAAACTTTCCTCTTCACACTGCTTTTGCTGTATCCCATAAGTTTTGGTATGTTGTGCTGTTATCCTCATTTACTTCCAGAAAATTTTTGATTTCTCTTTTGATTTCTTCTATGACCCTTTATTCATTCGGGAGCATGTTGTTCAATCTCCATGTGTTTGCATATGCTCTATGGATTCCTGAGTTGCTAATTTCCAACTTCATTCTTTTATGGTCTGAGAAGCTGCAACGTATGATTCTAATTCCTTTGAATTTGCTGATACTTGCTTTATGACTTGTATGTGGTCAATCCTAGAGAAGGTTCCATGTACTGCTGAGAAGAATGTAAATGCTTTATGTCTAGGATGAAAAGTTCTGTAGATCTCTGTTAGATCCATTTGGGCTATAGTGTCATTTAAATCTACTGTATCCTTGTTGATCTTCTGTCCTGTTGATCTGTCCATTTCGGAGAGTGGAGTATTGAAGTCTCCCAGTGCTATTGTATTGGAGTCTAAGTCTCCCTTAAGTCCCTTAACAAATCTTTTAAATAAACCAGTGCCCTGTAATTAGGTGCATATACATTGATAATTGTTATATCTTCCTGTTGTATTGATCCCTTAATCTTATATAGTGCCCCTCTTTGTCTCTCCTAACAGTTTTTGTGGTAAAGTTTATGTTGTCTGATATTAACATGGCTATGCCCGCTCTTTTTTCATTTCTGTTGTAATGGTATATCTTTTTCCAGCCTTTCACTTTCAGTCTGTATGCATCTTTGTTGGAAAGATGTGTTTCTTGTAAGCAGCAAATAGATGGGTTTTGTTCCTTAACCCAATCATCCAATCGGTGTCTTTTAACTGGACAGTTCAGGCCATTCACGTTCAATGTGACTATTGATAAGTAGTAACTTTGCCCTGCCATTTGCCAAAGATATTTTCTAATATATGCTTTGAATTCCCTGTGATCTTTTGCTGTGAAGTTTCCTTCCTTTACCTTCATTCATATTGATGACCGTGTTTATGTATTTCTGTGTGCAACACATCTTTAAGCATCTTTTGCAGGGCTGGATAGGTGGCGACAAATTCTTTCAATTTCTGTTTGCTATGAAAGGTCTTTATTTCACCTTCATTCACAAAGGAGAGTTTTACAGGATATAATATTCTGGGCTGGCAGTTTTTCTCTCTTAGTACCTGGGCTATATCTCGCCATTCCCTCCTAGCTTGTAGGGTTTCTGATGAGAAGTCAGCTGTGAGTCTCATTGGAGATCCTCTGAGAGTAATCTGAGGTTTCTCTCTTGTACATCTTAGGATCTTTTCTTTATGTTTCACTTCGGTGAGTTTGATTACGTGTCGTGAGGATCTCTTTTGGTCATGTTTATTAGGGGTTGTATGAGCTTCCTGTACTAGGATGTCTCTGTCCTTCTCCAAACCTGGGAAATTTTCTGCTAATATCTCACTAAAAAGGCCTTCTAATCCTTACTCCCTCTCCATGTCTTCAGGAACTCCTAGAACCCGAATGTTGGGTTTTTTAATAGTATCCTGAAGATTCCCGACAATATTTTTTAGATTTCTAATTTCCTCTTCTTTTCTTTGGTTTGACTGTATACTTTCCTGTTCTCTGTCTTCTAAGTCCATTATTCTGTCTTCTGTTTTACTGACTCTGTTTTTAAGGCTCTCTGATGTGTTTGTCATTTGATCTATTGAGTTCTTCATTTCATTTTTTTTTTTTTTTTGACAGGCAGAGTGGACAGTGAGAGAGAGAGACAGAGAGAAAGGTCTTCCTTTTGCCGTTGGTTCACCCTTCCATGGCCACCACTCTGCGTCCGGCACACCGCGCTGATCCGATGGCAAGAGCCAGGTACTTATCCTGGTCTGCCATGGGGTGCAGGGCCCAAGTACTTGGGCCATCCTCCACTGCACTCCCTGGCCACAGCAGAGAGCTGGCCTGGTAGAGGGGCAACCGGGACAGAATCCGGCGTCCCGACCGGGACTAGAACCCAGTGTGCCGGCTCCACAAGGCAGAGGATTAGCCTATTGAGCTGTGGCGCTGGCCGAGTTCTTCATTTCATTTTGATTTCTCTTCACTATCTCACTTTCCTGTTCTAGTAGTTTCTGTGTTTCATTTTGATTCATTCTTATGATTTCATTTTCTCTAAGGAGATTTTCTATCCTGTCCAGTAAGGAATTCCACACCTCAAGCATTTGTTTTTGAAAACTTCTAATTGTTCTTATCATAAATTTTTTGAAATCCGTACCTTGCATTTCTTTCATCTCATCATATTCATAATCTTGAATTGGCGTATCTTGTTCATTTGGGGGCTTCATAATTTCTTCCTTCTTGTTTCCTCAGTTTCTGTGTTTGTTGCTTCGCATTGTGGAGATATCTTTGGATTCTTCTTCCCTTGCTGTGGTGTTTTTTCTCGTTATACTATGACTCTAGATTAAGTGGACTGTCTGCTTTTATTGAGCCTTAGAGGCTTGAGATGGGTGTGGCCTGAGAGCTCTGTTTGGTTCCTCAGGGTTAAGGGTGTGCCAAAGGTGACACTCCCAGGTTAGGTGTAGTAAATCTCTCTCTCTTTCTTTCTTTCTTTTTTTGATTCAAAAGGGAAGTAAATCCGCACAGTTGAAGGGAATTGGAGGTAGTTAGCAGGCGAACGATATACCCACAGGATCCAGAGATCGGAAGCTCTTTCCCAAGGACCACACAGGGAATCTTTCTGCCCTCAGTGTGGGCTCAAATTCTCCTGCAGTCTCCCACTGGGCTGCCAAGGTTACCAAATTGTAGCGTCTCTGGAGAGTACTCACGTGAATTTCGTGAGTTCTCTCCCCCACCTTCTCAGTTCATTAGCACCACACATTCACTATGTCCTAATCTCCTGTTATTTCACCCCCCCTCCCAGAGTCAGGTTTTTCTGCTAGGCTCAGGGCCGGTGCAGAACTGAGGTCACCCTGCTTATGACGTATGTCCAAAATGGCATCTACTCTTTGTTTTGCTCACCTTTGAGAGGTGAGCGGAGAGAGAGAAACTTGTGTCCGTATTGGTCACTTTCTTTTTTTCCTCTTTCTTCTAGTTAGCCTGGTGAACTTTCCCCATGGGGTTTCAATCCTTGTTCCCTCTAGTATCCTTTTTCTGCTTGCCTGCCGGTGTCTCGGGCTATTGAGGTTCAGTTCACCTCGCGTTCCAGCGCTGGTGTGTTGATTTTGCCGCTAGTGTCCCGAACTATGTGCTCCCATGCTCTCCACGCAGGTCCACTGTGAATCACTAGTTCTGGAAGGGTTTCCTCTGCTGTTTCTTCCCCTACTCTTCCTTGAACCTGCAGTATCTCCACTTTTATTAAACTGTCTCTTCCTGGACTATCAGTGTGCTCCCTTCCTATTCTGCCATCTTGCCCCTCTCCATGTTCTTTTTTTTAATCCAGTGGTTTTCATATAGGATAAGGCACATCTAGAATAGGGTCACAAGCTGGAAGCCACACCTCCTTTGCCCTATGTAATCCTATCCATCTACCAGTCAGTCAAATAACTGCTCTGCCAGAATGTATCTCCCTTCACCTGGGACCTGGTGGTGGTGCCATGTAACCACTCCCCTTACAATCTCATGAAGGAGGCTGGGAAGGACTCCCTTTCTGCAGATGAACTGAGATAAGGTACTGAGGCACTGCCTCTCTACTTCCCTCTCTATACTTTTCCCTTCCTTGCTCACTCTATTCCTGAACTATGCTCACATGTATGTGTGTGTTTGCTTTATTACCTTTTAAATAAACTTTACCACTTTGTGCAGCATTTCTGTGTCTTTACTTAAATGCTTTTTAAGAGTTCGGCACCATGGCTCACTTGGTTAATCCTCCGCCTGCTGGGCTGGCATCTCATATGGGCGCCGGGTTCAAGTCCCTGTCACTCCTCTTCTAATCCAGCTCTCTGCTGTGGCCCAGGAAGGCAGTGGAGGATGGCCCAAGTGCTTGGGCCCCTGCACCCACATGGGAGACAAGGAGGAAGCAACTGGCTCCTGGCTTCAGATCGGTGCAGCGTGCTGGCCGTAGTGGCCATTTAGGTGAGAACCAATGGAAGGAAGACCTTTCTCTCTCTCTCTCTCTCTCTCTCTCTCACTGTCTAACTCTGCCTGTCAAATTAAAAAAAATGTTTTTTAAGTAAAAGGCAAGGACCTGGATTAAAATTAGGCCCCATCTCTCCCACAACATATTGGCATGAGCCAGCCAGGAGAAAATTCACTCCAGAAATGGCAGTGTGATAAGTCAATTATCTTTCTCTGTCTCAGCACAACGTGGTTTCTGAACCCTGAAAATCTCTCTGTCTCCATGTCTCTCTTCTTTCAGAGTTATGGCTCTGGTAGGTCAGCTAAAATACAATGTTGATGTGTTTGGTGTTCCTAATTTTGGTAGTGGAAGGGAAGGAATGCCAACACAAACTGCTAGAGTTAATGAGATTTGGACAGAGGAGACCAATTTGTGAACATCTGTTAATTTTATAAGTGTTTTCAGGTTGCTTGAAACATGTTTTAAAGTTAATTTATATTGTGAGACAAGATGGAACTTAAGCCTGTAGCTTCCACAGACACTGCACCTGGCCATAAAAGGTTCTGTCTTCTATTTTTGAATTACTGTGTTTCTCTTGTTAAGATTGTTTTTCATTTGATAACAGGACAAGTTATGTTGCCTAGTAACAATACCACATGATAAGAGGTGGACGGTGGTGGGGGGTGGGGGACATGACAACCTCCAATAAGGTGGCCCCCAATAAAATGCGTGACAGCTAAGCTGGCAGCCCCACTAGGACAAGTGGTCTCAAGGATGGTGGTCACCATGAGCATTTGTGTTCTCATCAGAAGATGGGCCACAGACTCCATCTCCAATGTGGTGGCCTGCAAAGCTAGTCACATGCCACAGCAGTACTATGAATTTTGTCTTCAGCTTTATGCTGGTTTAAATCAATCTGCAATACATACCAGATGTGGGATTTTGATGTTTCCTAGGGCTAGATTCTCTTACAATGGTGGTAAGAGGTTCCCAATATTTGGAACACCAGAAAGGCACTAAGCGATATATCTCAGGCAACAGTTAGATGCCTCTGCAGTTCACTACAACCATAGTTATGGGGGTGCCTTCTAGAGCTGTAAGTCTTAGGAATGGGAATATAAGCTCCCTGAGAATTTTGAGGGTCAAAAAGTTCAAGGATTCGCTAAAAACCCTGCCAACTGGTTTCAGCCATGCACAGAGTTTGTTTTTTTTTTATTTTTTTATTTATTTTATTTAATCACTCAAGAACTTAGCTTCCTAGCATGAGGTAATGCCTCCTAGAAGCCTGTGTCTATGATAGAGGTAACAGCCTCTGAGTTTATTTGGCGTGCTGTGGAAAAGCCCGAATTTTACATGTGTTTGCCTCCAGGTGTGCTGCCACCTTTATGACAGCATTTTTATCCCTTAGAGGCCATTTTACCACAGATGTTGTGGGGTTTTTTATATAAGGGGAAATGGGTAATTCCCAAATTACTACAGGGAGCACCCCCGCCCAGTTGGGCTAAAATAGGGAATTCCACTTTGAGGTTCAAAAAGAGATTCTTTTTTTTTTTTTTTTTTTTTTTGACAGGCAGATTTAGACAGTGAGAGAGAGAGACAGAGAGAAAGGTCTTCCTTTCCTTTGGTTCACCCCCTAAGTGGCCGCTACAGCCGGTGTACTGTGGCCAGCGCTGCGCAGATACGAAGCCAGGAGCCAGGTGTTTCCTCCTGGTCTCCCATGCGGGTGCAAGGCCCAAGCACTTGGGCCATCCTCCACTGCCACAGCAGAGAGCTGGACTGGAAGAGGAGCAACCGGGACAGAACCCAGCGCCCCAACCATGACTAGAACCCGGGTGCCGGCACCACAGGTGGAGGATTAGTCACGTGAGCCATGGTGCCGGCCCAAAAAGAGATTCTAAGGCACCAAATTATATCTTTAAGTCACATGCTGCAGCCTAACTAGGCTCATGGAAAGCCATGTTTATTTTTATTTGCTTAGATTCTACAAAAAATTTTCAGCTGTATGATTCTGCATGCGTTATTATGGACTCACTTCGAAGCGTAGTTTCAAAAGCTTACCACAGGACTCCAAATCCCAATAAGCTGGATTGTTAAAAATTTGGCATTTTTAATTGTTTAGTAATCATATAAATAGGGTTAAAGGAGAAAGGATGCTCCAACATGGCAAGCAGTCCAGAGGTTCATAAAATGAAAATCACTTAATCAACCCATAAGGAATTTCAATCTAACTACAAAACCCAGAGGAGAGCATTTCAGGTGTGAAAAGCCAGGACACTGGGTGCCGCGGCTCACTAGGCTAATCCTCCACCTTGCGGCGCCGGCATACCGGGTTCTAGTCCCGGTCGGGGTGCCGGATTCTGTCCGGTTGCCCCTCTTCTAGGCCAGCTCTCTGCTGTGGCCAGGGAGCGCAGTGGAGGATGGCCCAAGTACTTGGGCCCTGCACCCCATGGGAGACCAGGATAAGTACCTGGCTCCTGCCATCGGATCAGTGCGGTGTGCTGGCCGCAGTGCTCCGGCCGCGGCAGCCATTGGAGGGTGAACCAACGGCAAAAGGAAGACCTTTCTCTCTGTCTCTCTTTCTCACTGTCCACTCTGCCTGTCAAAAAATAAAAATAAAAATAAATAAAAAAGAAAAGAAAAGCCAGGACACTGGTGCAAGGAGTGTCCCTGCAAAAAAGCCCTCTGTGGTCCATGACCCCAGTGCAAAGAAGTGGTCATCAAAGTGGGATGCCCTCTTCTCTTAAGGGAAATGAGAACTTCCACTTTGCTCATGGCCTTCTCCAAAGACTGATGAAGTTTGAGGATTCAGGAGGCTTCCACGGCCTAGACATCTCATGTCAAAAGCCTCAGGTGATCACTGACATCACACGTAAAAATTAACAAGAGTCACTGTGAATTAACTTCCCAAGAAGGACCTCTGTTCTCCAAGAGTTGTACTATTAGCAAAGTTCTTAGTAAACCTTGCTCTCAAAGATTTACTTTGTTTTGTGTGTCAGATAGAGGATATTCTTCTCTCTTACCAGTTTTTAATTGTGTCTAAATGCCCAACTCTATCACTTGGAAGGGAATTGCTAAGATTCCTCAAATTAATTTCTCCTAAATCTAAATCATGTGTTATGATGTTAGCAACTACTGAGGCACATCCCAGTTGGATGATCTTCCTACTGAAATAAAAGGTATAATAGATCAGCTAGTTTAGGATCAGGGAACATCTGGATGATAAGATAAAACTGCATTTCCTCATTGGTGTCAGTATCCCATAAAAGCAGAAGATGGATGGGGAGTTCAACCCTAGATTGATGATCTTCTCAAATATGGACTCTTGGTTTCATCCATCTCCATGTAATACTCCTATTCTGCCTGTTCTGAAACCAAATGAGGAAGACAGGATGGCTCAGGACCTCAGGGATATCAATGACACTTTCATTCCAATTCATCCTTTTGTGTCAATCCCTACCTAAAGGGTACTTTCTTCTGTTTCCCGTTAAACTCGGAAACCAGGAGAAGGAGGATATACGGTTTCTCCAGCAAATGCTCAGAATTCTAAACAAGACTTGGGATATATTCTGACCTCATTAAAGCATGCTCTTTCATACAAGAGAATGGAAGCTATATTATGTATTGGGATCCCACAGATATAAACAAAAATAAAAAGCTAAGATGTTTCCTGGGAATGACATTATTCTGTAGAATATGGATTACAGGATTTGGGCTGGTAATCAAACCTTAAATTGGGGGCTGGCGCCGCGGCTCACTAGGCTAATCCTCCACCTTGCAGTGCCGGCACACCAGGTTCTAGTCCCGGGCGGGGCAACGGATTCTGTCCGGTTGCCCCTCTTCCAGGCCAGCTCTCTGCTGTGGCCAGGGAGTGCAGTGGAGGATGGCCCAAGTCCTTGGGCCCTGCACCCCATGGGAGACCAGGAGAAGTACCTGGCTCCTGCCATCAGATCAGCGTGGTGCTCCGGCCGCAGCGCGCCGGCCTTGGCAGCCATTGGAGGGTGAACCAACGGCAAAGGAAGACCTTTCTCTCTGTCTCTCTCTCTCACTGTCCACTCTGCTTGTCAAAAACAAAACAAAACAAAGCCTTAATTGGGGTTTTAAAGAATCCTGGCATAGACTCACTTTATTGAACAGGTGAACAACAGGAAACCTTCCAAAGAATTAAAGAATTGCTGCATAGGAGGCTCTAGAAATGGTTGTAACACCTCAGCTTGTAGAGATAACTAAAAATCTTCACTATACTGAGCCTGAGATAGAATGGGCCCAATTAGATTATGCTAAAGATGCTAGTAAATGATAGCATTTAGATCAAAGTTTTTGCTCCCAATGGAAGATTATTAAGGAAAATGCATGGCTCTACCCATCTGGGAAGAGGAGCTTTAATACAGATAGTCTGTTAGGTATTTGGAGGAAAAGAACTGTATGCTGTCATAAGGTAAGTAACTCATTCCTGTATCCTCTGTTTACAACATAACCCTGGTGGTCACGTTAAGCCAGTTTCTTTGTAGACTCTTTTGCCAAAGAGACGAACATTTCCAGATGAAGATCGGCAGACTGACTTCACTAACCTGCCCTCAGCACGTAATTATGAATATCTACTAGTCTTTATTGATACTTTCATGGGACAGATAGAAGCTTTTCCAACTTGAACAGAAAAGGCACAAGAGGTATCCAAAGCTCCACTAAAGGACATATTTCCATGCTTTGTACTTCTAATGTCACTCCAGAGTGACAATGGATCCTAGTTTTTGTCTAAAATAACTCAACAGATAGAAACTACTCTAGGGATTTCGTATCACTTCTATGCCTCTTAGAGAACTCAGTCATCAGGTAAAACATAAAGACTAACCATAGTCTTAAGAAAATTCTGGCTAAGCTTTGTTTTTAAGTAAAAGGCAAGGACCTGGATTAAAACTAGACCCCAGATCTCCCACAACAGTCAACCTAATTTCAGTCCATCATTCATCTACATCCTGAACATTATGTTCAGTTTAATTTTTTAGTACATGACAGTCCTATTTTCAATGCATATAAAATAAACATTTTATTCTGCCTTTTGAATTTATTAAAAAGTAGTTTCACTTCTATTGTTTTGAAACATGTTTTTTTCCATTTATTTTTACCACTCAGACTAAAATTATACACACACACACACATTCTAAAACAAACCCTTCCTTGTTAAAACCAGTTTTACTGTTACCGCTTCTGTTGAATCAAAATTCTTGAGACCAAGAGATTTCTTTTTTTTATTTTTTTATTTATTTTATTTTATTTATTTTTTATTTAGTAAATATAAATTTTCAAAGTACAGTTAATGGATTACAATGGTTCCCCCCCCATAATTTCCCTCCCACTCACACCCCTCCCATCTCCCGCTGCCTTTCCCATTCCATTCACTTCAAGATTCATTTTCAATTATCTTTATATACAGAAGATCAATTCAGTATATATTAAGTAAAGACTTCATCATTTTGCACCCACACAGAAACACAAAGTGTAAAATACTGTTTCAGTACTAGTTATAGCATGACTTCACATTGGACAACACACTAAGGACAGATCCCACATGAGAAGTAAGTACACAGTGACTCCTGTTGTTGACTTAACAATTTGACACTCTTGTTTATGGCATCAGTAATCTCCCTAGGCTCTAGTCATGAGTTGCCAAGGCTATGGAAGCCTTTTGAGTTCGCCGACTTTGATCTTATTCCAACAGGGTCATAGTCAAAGTGGAAGTTCTCTCCTCCCTTCAGAGAAAGGTACCTCCTTCTTTGATGGCCCCGTTCTTTCCACTGGGATCTCACTCGCAGAGATCTTCCATTTAGGTCTTCCTTTATTTTTTTTCCAGGGTGTCTTGGCTTTCCATGTCTAAAATGCTCTCATGGGCTCTTCAACCATATCCGAATGCCTTAAGAGCTGATTCTGAGGCCAGAGCGCTATTTAGGACATCTGCCATTCTATGAGTTTACTGTGTATCCCACTTCCCATGTTGGATCGTTCTCTCCATTTTTGATTCTATCAGCTCGTATTAGCAGACACTAGTCTTGTTTGTGTGATCCCTTTGACTCTTAGACCTATCAGTGTGATCAGTTGTGAATTGAAGTTGATCACTTGGACTAGTGAGATGGCATTGGTACTGCCACCTTGATGGGATTGTATTGGAATCCCCTGGCATGATTCTAACTCCACCATTTGGGGCAAGTCTGATTGAGCATGTCCCAAATTATACTTCTCCTCCCTCTCTTATTCCCACTCTTATATTTAACAGGGATCATTTTTCAGTTAAAATTTAAACACCTAAGAATAATTGTGTGTTAATCACAGAATTCGACCAATAGTACTAGAACAAAAAAAATACTAGCATGCATAAAGTATTACATTGTCCATCAACAGTCAGGACAAGAGATGATCAAGTCACTGTGTCTCATAGTGTCCATTTCACTTCAACAGGTTTCCCCTTTGAGAGACCAAGAGATTTCTGAAAGAAAAGTGTTTGCTGAGACAATACAGATGCTAGCCAGAAGGAAAAGACTAGTCCAAGGACATGTTCCCATACACTACAGAAGTGAGATTATGTAGCAATTGCAAAAGAATTTACTGGATTTAAGATGCCAGAGTATTTCATAATGAAAATCTGATAGGAATGGTCCATAAATTGTTTCCATTGACATTGTTGTTACTTTAGATAAGAAGGATGGGGCAACGTATGCAAGGCAACATTTTAGTATTAGGGGAAAGGCTATAAGGAAAAGTGCCATGTTGCTTCTGTATTTTTCGGGATTGGGAAAAGAATTGACAGCACCCTGATGGTCATCTTCCTGGGATTTTGAGTCAAGGGGTCCAACATGTACTTAGAAATGTAGAGAATATTTTTCTGTTTAATTTTTTCTTCTTTGTCTTATGTGTTCACCACTATTGAATTTTCCCAAAATGTCATGGACTAGCTAGTTAATAACACTCTTATCTCTCCTTTCCTCCATCCCTGGAACTGTATATAGGACATGTCAAAGTTTTGTTACCACTTCTCACTTCCTGGTCTGTAATACTTGTTAATCATACCATACTTTGGTATTCATATAGGGGTAGGTAAGGCCTAAAAATATATCAATTAAATTAACAGCATTTTTTCTTAAAATATTTAGATAAGTCCACTTAATTTACAGACTTTCCTATTTAAAATTCTATCGTAGTTGTTCAGATTTAATTATGAAAATTGACTCATTTAAGCATCATTAGCATTCATTCATGTCTTTGTAAATTGTTTATGCTAAAGTACTATGAATATAATAACTGTAATCTCAGTTACCAGGAAGACAAAAAACGAAGCATAAATGAAACAGCAAATAGTAAATACCTTGAATTATAAATTTCAGAATCAACAAGGCTGCTTTTAAATATATAGGACTATTATGTTTTAGACCTTAAATGGGAGGCAATTTAGTAGGAATGTCATGATCACTTACCTTTTGTAGTAGCGTCACATCTTTTCTAGCAAAGGATTCTGGACTTTGGGGAGATGACAGTCAAATAAGGTGTGCAATGACACAACACCAATATTTTTAAAATATCTAAAACCTAAACTAAGTCAAATGTACCACGCCATGCCCATTCACTATTACACTGGGACAAGTTCTTACAGGCCAAACTAAGGTTTTGTTTATGCATTATCATGTATGGATGTGGGGAGCAACTGGGAGCAACTCGGACTAGACTGTTACTGGAATTAAGACTTATTCTATGCATCTGCTCTCCCACAATATGGCGCTGGGAGAGGAGGAAACAGCTTCTACACAGCTGCCTCCAGTTCAGCCAATAAACTGTAGGACCTGCTCCTGATTGGAGGAGAGCAGCGTACTCGGCGTGTGGGTAGCAGAGTTGGGATTGGTGGAAGAGGACTATAAAGGAGGAGACAGACAACATGCACCAGGAACATCTATCTGAAGGAACACCTGTGAAGCCCCCAAGAGAGCTGGCCAGCGGTGTGCCGCTCCCCCGCGGAAGTGGGGAAAGTGGCTAGGGGGAACTGCCCTTCCACGGAGGTGGAAGGGACAGTAGCCAACCCGGGAAGAACCAGCAGCAAACCCAGGGAGGGCCGAGCAGACGAAAGAACAACGCAGGGTCTTGTGTCGTTCCTCCATGAAGGGGGGAGCGACATATGGATTTTAAAAATCAGTTATTATGAAGTTCCATAATTTTTTCCCAGTAGAAAACAAGGAAGGCTTGTTTTACTGCAGGACATTAACCACTTTTTATAGAGACACTAACAATCTTTTTAACTTAATCTTTAAATGCCTATAAGTACTCTGCTCCTTAACTGCAATTGTAATGAGTTATTCCAATGAACAAACAAATGTTCATCCTATTTCCATATGAGTGAGAACTACAACGTGCCCTTTTGTTAAATACTACAAGGATAAATGATACTTTCCTGTTCCTGTGTCAAATAACACAGAAACCAGTCAAGCAAATTGTATATCAGCTTGATTAAATACACAGCTGATCCAGAAAGATAAGACAGTAAACCAAGGAAAATAATATCTTTTTTTTTTTTTTTTTTTTTTTTTTTTGATAGGCAGAGTGGACAGTGAGAGAGAGAGACAGAAAGAAAGGTCTTCCTTTGCCGTTGGTTCACCCTCCAATGGCCGCCGCGGCCGGCGCGCTGCGGCCAGAGCACCGCGCTGATCCGATGGCAGGAGCCAGGTGCTTTTCCTGGTCTCCCATGGGGTGCAGGGCCCAAGCACCTGGGCCATCCTCCACTGCACTCCCGGGCCACAGCAGAGGACTGGCCTGGAAGAGGGGCAACCGGGACAGAATCCGGCGCCCCAACTGGGACTAGAACCCGGTGTGCCGGCGCCGCAAGGCGGAGGATTAGCCTAGTGAGCCGCGGCGCCGGCTAATATCTTCTTAATAATAGCTTTCACATGGAGATTCCTTCAATACCCTGGCTTTACTGTGCTCACACATCAAAAGTTATCTTATATAAACTCTGCCCAACCCCACCTTTCTAACTTCATCCTAAACTGACCCAGGCCAGGACCTGAAGCTCTAAAACTCATCTTGTGACAACACCACTGAATTCTCCAAAATGTCCTGGCACAGAGAGATAATAAAGCTCAGCTTGTCGGCACTTGTAGAAGGCTATGTTCTCAGGGTCTCAGAAGTGGGAGTTATTTATACGGTTTGACTTCTGAGCTCAAGTAGTGCAAAGTGGGTCTCTCAAGATTTGCCAAGGGAGAGAAATTGATTGGGAATGGGGAAGTTTATAACATACAGTGTGGGGGTGGTGGTTGAGAGTGAAGAGAGAGTTGATGTGAATCTTCCCAAGTGTATTGTTATTTGATAAATGAGCTCTTTAACCCAGATAAATAGATGGTTGTCACAGAAAAAAATGATTTACATAAATTATCTGGAGAAAGCATTAATTGTTTGCCTTCTTATCTTTTCTGAGCAAAAATTTCCTAGACTAAAGGCATGCTGACCCTCATGTTCTCAGACCTTGGTGTTAACAGCTATCTTCCTGACACGTGTGAAGACTGTCTCCCTCATGGCAACAAGTCTAATGAATTTACCTTTGCTAGCTCAATAAAGCATTCTTTGGACCTGAAAGTAATTAATAGTGAACATGAGTTATATATTCTTTAATTATATTTAGAGCTTCTTTTTTTAAAAGATTTATTTATTTATTTGAAAGTCAAGAGTTACACAGAGAGAGGAGAGGCAGAGAGAGGAAGAAAGGTCTTCCATCTGCTGGTTCACTCCAACATGGGAAGTGAGATACACAGCAGACCCATAGAATGGCAAATGTCCTAAACAGCACTCTGGCCTCATAATCAGCACTTAAGGCATGCGGATCCGGCTGAAAAGTCCATGAGAGTATTTCAGGCATGGAAAGCCAAGACACTCTGGGGGAAAAAAAAAAAAAACCTAAATGAAAGATCTCTGTGAGTGAGATCCCAGTGGAAAGAATGGGTCATCAAAGAAGGAGGTACCTTTCTCTGAAGGGAGGAGAGAACTTCCACTTTGACCACGGCCTTGTCTAAATATGATCAGAGTCAGTGAACTCAGGGGGCTTCCATAGCCTTGGCAGCTCATGACAAGATCCTAGGGTGATTACTGAGGCCATAAACAAGAGTGTCAATTTGTTAAATCAACAACAGGAGTCACTGTGCACTTACTCCTCATGTAGGATCTTTGTCCTTAGTGTGCTGTACATTGAGATTTAATGCTATAATGAGTACTCAAACAGTATATTTCACTTTGTTTTTCTATGGGGGTGCAAACTGTTGAAATCTTTACTTAATGTATACTAAACTGATCTTCTGTAAAAAAAAAGAAATTATCAATTCCCAACTTGACTCTCACTGGGATTAAACATGACAATAGGTCTGATCTGATTTCATCATGATTTAAAAAATCATCTATTATTTTTCACTTTATGTTTCTGTGTGGGAGCAAACTGTTGAAATCTTTACTTAATGTATACTAAACTGATCTTCTCTATATTAAGGGAATCAAAAATGAATCTTGATGTGAATGGAAGGGAAGAGGGTGTGGGAAAGGGGAGGGTTGTGGGTGGGAGGGACGGTATGGGGGGGAAGCCATTGTAATCCATAAGCTGTACTTTGGAAATTTATATTCATTAAATAAAAGTTTAAAAAAAGAAAGAAAATATAATTGATGTAGAACTAAGGATATCCTTTTCAATATATATCCCAATCTAATTGTTTTCATAATTCCATTACCATTTGTTTACTTTTGCTGAATTTTCTTTCCCCACTTAGGTTAAGGTCTACATATATCTTCTGTTTTTGAGGCTCAAGGATGAACATTTTGGAACCAATTTTGTTTTTTGAGAGAGACAGACAGAAAGAAACAGAAAGAGCTATCTGCTAGTCCAGTCCCCAAATGCCTGCAATAGTGGGGATTGAACCAAAACTGCAGCCAGGATCCACGAACTCAATCCACATCTCCCACATGGGTGGAAGGGACCCAAGTACTTGTACCATCACCTACTACCTCCCAGGGTCTGCATTAGCAGGAAGCTGGAACCTGGAATCAGGAGCAGAGCCAAGAAAAACCCAGGCACTCCGGTGTGGTACATAGGAATCATGACCCATGTCCTTGTTACTAGGCCAAACACCCACCTCTCATCATTTTTGAAAGAAAATAATTTACTTAAATAGTTATTTAATGACCTTTTTCTATCAGTTATTGTTTGTTCTGGTTGAATTATTTCTTGTTAAAACATTAGAACTAACTAGCTGAAGTGCATTGAAAAATCAAAGTGTCATTTCATTATGTACAGTGATAGAAAACGCCCCACAAAATATGTCACTCTGGCAAAAGGATTATTTTGAACTGAGAACAATTAAGAAAATATTAATAAAAGAAAAGCTCCCTGGGGCCAGCACTGTGACACAACAGATTAAAGTCCCAGTTCAAGTTCCAGCCAGTTCAAGTTCCAGCTGCTCCACTTCTGATCCAGCTCTCTTTTATGGCATGTGAAGACAGTGGACGATGGCCTAAGTCCTTGGACCCCTGCACCCACTTGGGAGACATGGAAGAAGCTCCAGGCTCCTGGCATAGGATCAGCTCAGCTCCAGCCATTGTGGCCATCTGGGATTGAACCAGCTGATGGAAGACCTCTCTCTCTGCCTCTCCTCTCTCTGTGTAACTCCAACTTTCAAATAAATAAATAAATCTTGAAGGGGAGTGGGGGAGAAAAGCTCCCTGGCCTTCCTGTGTGCCTGAAAACAGGACTTAAATTTACAGATATTCCCCATCCTCTTTATACCAGAGAGTATAGAAGTTAATCACCAGACGCACCACTAGACCCTTATTACCCTCCACCATAAATTTGTGTTTCTACTCTATGCCACCACTAGGAACACAAAGCCCTTTCCTTTCGTTTTGTTGCATCTCTAAAAATGTGATAAACCCAAGTTTTAACCAACCTTGGAATTTCTCATCTCTCTATACACCTATGTGTTACATGCACAATGCTTATGTTAATAAAGTTTTGTTTTCCTCCACAATTATTTCTAATGAACCCCAATACTTTAAAAATAATATTGGAATTGTAGCTCCCATTTGTTTACTGCATAGAATACCTAAACAAGTAGGAATTTTTTCAACCATTTAAAAATTTATTTCAGATTTTAGATACTCTTGGGCATGGATTCGTATCTTCACTTCATAAAATACCCTAAGCATAGCTTTATAAAATTCCATAAATGAGGTGCTTTGGATTATCTGTAAGAAAACACAATGATTTTTATTTATTAAAGTAATTTCATGGGGCCGGTGTTGTGGTGTAGCAGGTAAAGCTGCCGCCTGCAGTGCCGGCATTCCATATAGGTGCAGGTTCGAGTCCCAGCGGCTCCGCTTCCTATCCAACTCTCTGCTGTGGCCTAGGAGATCAGTGGAGGATGGCCCAGGTCCTTAGGCCCCTGCACCCATGTGGGAGATCTGGAGGAAGCTCTTGGCTCCTAGCTTCGGATCGGCACAGCTCCGGCCATTGTGGCCTATTGGGGAGTGAACCAGCGGATGGAAGACCTCTCTCTGCCTCTCCTTCTCTCTCTGTATAACTCTGTCTTTCAAATAAATAAATAAATATTTTTAAAATTTTTTCAAAAAGGTGATGACAAGTAATTCCTGATATTTTGAATTTGAGAACTACTTGTATAGAATTAGGTCCCCTTTCATCTTTTTAGAAAGGGTAATATCCTAAGGCTGTTCAAATACCATGAATTGTAATCATTAAGGTGAGAACCAAAGATGCTGAGAACACTGAAGACAAGGAGCCAAAATCTTAGCCTAGGCTGGACCCAAAGCCTTGGGTGTCACCAGTCAGACTACCTTCAACTTAGAAGTCAGGTTTAGCTGGGGTTACCAGTGTCTTCTTAGAAGCCTTAAACATGCTGGTCACATTGCTACCATTTCTCAAAAAGGCCTGTGGCTTATCTTTCCAAGAAAGCAGTCATGTGCAAATACCAAAAGAAGCTAGCTTATGCAAGAAATTACATGTAAAAAGAGAAAGAAAATACACAGAACTTTCTAGTTTTCATTTTGACTTATCAATTTTGAATACAAATTGAATATTGAAAGAAAAAAACCCTAATTTTAAAAACTGCTCTTTTTTCTCTTTTGCAATATGCACATAGACTGCCAGGTGTATAACTTTTTTTTCTGGCTTATCTCAGAGTTTCTAGAAAGCTCACTGATTTTTATTCCAGTTGGTTGGTGTAGTTTTGCTTTTGCCTTTTCCTGTTTGAATTGGTCTCAGCCATGACTAATAGAGGAGGAGATTTCAATAGAATTTGGTTCAGGTATTAGAAAAAGGCATATATCACACATTAGAGTTTATAAAAGCTAAAACAGTGGTCTTTCCCTACAAGATTAACAGCGACTCACAATTAGTCAACTGATCACCACGAAGGAGGCCTCACTCTCTCAAGCCTTTAAGAGAGCTGGATTCTTTAGGCTCTGTTTTCATGCCTGTAAAGAAATTTGGTGGGCCAGCACTATGGCATAGCTGGTAAAGCCACCACCTACAGTGTGGTTAGAGTCCCAGCTGCTCCACTTACAATCCAGCTCTCTGCTGTGGCCTGGGAAAGCAGCAGAGGATGGCCCAAGTCCCTGGGCCCCTGCACCCACCTGGAAGACCTGGAAGAAGCTTCTGGCTCTGGCTTCGGATGAGCTCTGTTCTGGCTGTTGTGGCCATTTGGGGAGTGAACCAGTGGATAGAAGACTTTCTCTCTCTCTCCCTCTCTCTCTCTTTCTCTCTCACTCTGTCCCTCTTTCTCTTTCTCTGTAACTCTGCCTTTCAAATAAATAAATTTATTTTTAAAAAAAGAAAGAAAGAAAAGAAAAAGAAATGTGGAAGACAAGGACTAGAAAGTCCACAGGGGCCAGTGCTGTTGTGCAGCAGGTAAAGCTGCCGCCTGTAGTGCCGGCATCCCATACAGGTGCCAGTTCGAGTTCTGGCTGCTTCACTTCCAATCCAGCTCCCTGCTATGGCCTGGGAAAGTGGTAGAAGATGGCCTAAGTTCTTGGGCCCCTGCACCCATGTAGGAGACCTGGAAGAAGTTCCTGGCTCTTGGCTTCAGATTGGCCCTAAATTTAAAAAAAAAAAAATTAGCAAAGAGATCAGATTTTGACAACTGTAATAGCCAAGAGCCAGAGCCAGCAGCAGCTTGGAGACAGAGGTGAGACAGGATTTTAGCAACCCATGGTAATGTAGCCAGAGTGAGAGCATCATGTGAGTCCAGACTGGAATCCTGGGTCTAGCAGTTGCCAGTGGTTGCACACAGATGTAGTGGAAGCAGAAGGAGCATGCTTATCTCGCCCCAGCTTCTCCACAAAAGCACCCACTGCCCAGCTGAGAAAGAGTGGGCACCACTTTGGGTTTGGCCAGGAGCTGTGGAAGACAGTAACAGTGAGCACACAGCAACTGGCTGAGAGAGGATACTATCCTCTCGGCAGTACTGGTGGCAGTGGCAGGGAGACAGCAACATTCAGCCAATGGCTCTTGTGTAAGCATGTGATACAAAGATTCTAGCACAGGGAACAATCCATAATCCTCAGTGACTTTGATCCTGGCTTGGAGGTGGCTGAGCAACCACGTAGGACAGTGCCTGCAGCTTCCCAGGATCAAGATGCCTAGGTGGAGGTGTCATGGGGAACATCTGCTTCTCTGTTGACTGGACAGGCTAGCAGGAAGGAGAGAAATCTCTGCAACCAGTGACTGTGTGAGCCTTTTGTGCTGAGACCGTGGGGATTCTGTGGTTACATGAGAGGGTACAGGGTGTAGCTGGGATTGTGGGCAATCACTGGGTGCAGCTCCACACACTCAGAGCTCCTTGGCTGCCTAAAGTAGGTCATTGCACTGAAAACTGTGTTCCCAGTTAGGAGTGCACAGATCATCCGTGCAGTTGATATGGTGGCATGGAACACACCGGGGGCTAACATCCAGGCATTGAGAGATAACACACTCAACTTGGGCATTACCCTGGATACTTGCCGCACACTGGAGCACTGACCAGAGATTCCAGGTTATACCCATCACACACCTCTTGGTACTCACTGGAAGCGCAGACATTCCACTAAACCACAGAAGCATAGCTCAAAGACAAAAGCAATCAAAGGGAAAAAAAAAAAAAAAAAAACTTCACAACTGCCTGAAAACAAATGCAGAAATTCAGGAAACAATAATAAAGAAGACACAATGATCGCTCCCATCCCGTGAAAGGAATACAACAACATTTCAATATTAGAATGTGAAGATGAAGATTGAGGAAATGACAGAAATGGAATCAAAAAATGATCATAGGATTACTCAAAAGCAATCAGAAGCAAATCCATGAACTAAAGAAAACTGCATGATATGAATGAAATTTTTTTCCTGTGAAATTGAGATTTTAAGGAGAAATAAAAATTAAATAATAGAAACAAAGAATTTAATAGACCAAATAAATTAGGTGGTGGAAAGGCTTAAAAGCAGACTTAGCTAGGAAGACAAAAAAAATCTGAATTAGAAGACAAATATTTGGAAATCTTACAGCCAGGACCCCCCCCCCAAAAAAAAAAAAACAAGATAGAAAATATAAAAACAGTGTTGGAGATTTATGGGATATTATCAAACGAACCAACATATGGATCTTAGGAGTTCCTGAAGGTATAGAAAGAGAGAATATTTAGAAAACCTATTTAGTGAAATAATTACAGAAAACTTGAGAAAGAAAGAGATGTCCAAGTACAGGAAGCACATAGAACGCCTAACAGACATGACCAGAAAAGATCTTCACCATGACACATTGTAGTCAAACTCTCCACAATAGAACATAAAGAAAAGATTCTAAAAAAAAGAAAACACCAGATTACTTCCAAAGGATCTCCAATTAGAAACACAGCTAACATCTCATCAGAAACCCTACAGGATAGAATACAATGGCGAGATATAGTTCAAGCTTTTAAAGAAAAGAACTCAACCCAGAATATTGTACCCTGTAATACTCTCATTTATGAATAAAGGTAGAATAATGACCTTCCATAACAAACAGAAATGAAAGAATTTGTCACCACTTATCCAGCCTTACCAAAGATGCATAAGGATGTGCTACACAGAAACACATAAAGATAGCTATCATTCAGCTCAATAGGCTAATCCTCTGCCTGAGGTGCCGGCATACCAGGTTCTAGTCTGAGCTGGGGCGCCAGATTCTGTCCCGGTTGCCCCTCTTCCAGTCCAGCTCTCTGCTGTGGCCCAGGAAGGCAGTGGAGGATGGCCCAAGTTCTTGGGCCCTGCACCCACATGGGAGACCAGGAAGAAGTACCTGGCTCCTGGCTTCGGATCAGCGCAGCGCCAGCTGTGGCGGCCATTTGCGGAGTGAACCAACGGAAGGAAGACCTTTCTCTCTGTCTCTCTCTCACTGTCTATAACTCTACCTGTCAAATAAAAATTTAAAAAAAGAAACACATCTAACCAGCAACAAATATTTGCAGACTGAAAGTGAAAGGATGGAAAAAGATATTCCATGCTAATGCAAAGCAAAAAAGGGTGGGGGTTACCATTCTAATCAGACAAAATAGACTTTAACATAAAAATTGCTAAAAGTGACAAAGAAGGGCACTATGTAATAAGTAAGGGATCAATTCAACAGGAAGATGTGACTATAATAGATGTACATATATATATATACTCAATCACATGGTGCCAGACTATTTAAAAGAAATATTAATAGATCAAAAGGGAGATATAGACTCCAATACAATAGTAACAGGGAACTTCAACACCCCACTTCAACAGACAGATCAACTACATGGAAAATCAACAAAGAAGCAAGAGAGCTAAGCAATGCTGTGTATCAAATGGACCTAACTAATATCTACAGAACTTTTCACACCACAGTTGCAGAAAACACATTCTTCTCACCATTGCAAGAAACTGTCTAGGATAGACCACATGCTAGGCAATAAACAAGTCAGAACAAATTCAAAAAATCAAAATCATACCATGCATTTTCTCAGACCACAGTGGAATGAAGCTGGAAATCAAAACTCAAGAATCTCCAGATCTTATGCAAACACTTGGAGACTGAATGACATGCTCCTGAATGAACAATGGGTCACAGAAGAAATCAAAAGAGAAATAAAAAAAATTGTAAACAACTGAAGATGACAATACATCATATCAAAACTTATGAGATACAGCAAAAGCAGTGTTAAGAGGACAGTTTAGGGGCCAACACTGTAGCACAGGGGGTTAAAAAGCCCTGGCCTGAAACACCTGCATTCCATACAGGTGTCATTTCTAGTCCTGGTTGCTCCTCTTTGGATCCAGCTCTCTACCATGGCCTGGGATAGCAGTAGAAGATGGTCCAAGTCCTTGGGCCCCTGCAGCAGTGTGGCAGACCCAGAAGAAGCTCCTGGCTCCTGGCTTTAGATCAGTTCAGCTCTAACCATTGCGACCATATGGGGAGTGAACCAGCAGATGGAAGACCGCTCTCTCTGTCTCTACCTCTCTCTGTAACTTTGTCTTCCAAATAAATAAAATAAATCTTTAAAAAAAAAGCAGGGGAGTTTTAGAGCAATTGTTGCCTACATGAAGAAATTGGAAAGGTACCAAATAAATGAGCTATCAATACATCTCAAGGAACTAGAAAAACAACAACAAACCAATCCCATAATTAGTAGAAGGAAAGAAATAATTAAAATTAGAGAAGAAAAAAACAAAATTGAAACAAAAAATACAAAAGATCCATGAAATGAAGAGCTGGATTTTTTTGAAAAAATAAACAATATTGATACATCATTGGCCCAACTAACCACAAAAAAAGAGGAAGACCCAAATCAATAAAATCAAGGATAAAAAAGTAAATGTAACAACAGATACCACAGAAATAAAAAGAATCACCAGGAATTACTGCAAAGAGCTATATGCCAAAAAAATGGGAAGCATAGGAAATACATAGATTCCTACACACATACAATCTACCAAAATTGAGTCATGAAGACAGAAAATCTAAACAGACCAAAAACAAAGATGGAGCTTAAATAAGTAATAAAGATCCTCCCAACAAAAAAAGTCCAGGACCAGACACCTTCACTGCTGAATTCCACCAGACATTTAAAGAAACTAATTCTAATTCTTCAAAAGCTCTTCAAAGCATTTGAAAGGGAGAGAATCCTCCCAAACTCCTTCTATGAAACCTGCATAACCTTAATTCCTAAGACAGAAAAAGGTATGACAGAGAACAAGAACTATAGACCAATATCCCTGATGAACATAGATGCAAAAATCTGCTAAAAGATATTAGCTAATCAAATTCAACAACACATCAAAAAGATCATTCACCTGGACCAAGTGGGAATTAACCCAGGTACGCAGGAATGGTTCAACATTTGCAAATCAATCAGTGTGATACCTCATATTAACAAACTGAAGAACAAAACCATGTGGTTATCTCAATAGATGCAGAGAAATCATTCGATGAAATACAACATTCTTTCATGATGATGAAAATCTTAAGCAAACTGGGTACAGACACAATCAAGGCAATGTATGACAAACCCACAGCCAGCATACCATTGAATGGGGAAAAGCTGAAAGCATTCCGCCTAATATCCGAAACCAGACAAGGATGCCCACTCTTACCATTGCTATTTAATATGGTCCTGGAATTTTTAGCCAGAGCCATTACACAAGAAAAAGAAATCAAAGGCATACAAGTTGAAAAGGAGGAAATCAAACTACCCCTATTCACTGATGACATGATTCTATGTATACGGGATCCAAAAGATTCCACTGAGAGGACATTGGAACTCATAAAAGAATTTGGTGAAGTGTCAGGATATAAAATCAACACACAAAAATCAATAGACTTTGTATACACAGATAATGTCATGACTGAGAAAGAACTTTCAATGTCAGCCTGATTCACAAGTGGTCCAAAAAGCATTTAATATTTTGGAATAAATTTAACCAAGGATGTCAAAGATCTCTATTTAAAAATTGCAAAACTAAAGAAAGTAATAGAAGAAGATATTTAAAAATGGAAAAATCTCCCATGGTCATGGATTGGAATAATCAGCATCATAAAAATGTTCATACTACCAAAATCAATTTGCAGATACAAAATGACAGTAACATTCTTCACCAAAAATGACATTCTTCACAAAAAATGATACCAAAATTCATATGGAAACATAAGAGACTCCCAACAGCTAAATAAATCTTTTACAACAAAAACAAAGCAGGAGGAATCACAATACCTGATTTTAAGGCATAGTGCAAGGGCCGACGCCATGGCTCACTGGGCTAATCCTCCGCCTGTGGCACTGGAACCCCAGATGGGCACCGGGTTCTAGTCCTGGTTGCCCCTCTTCCAGTCCAGCTCTCTGCTGTGGCCTCGGAAGGCAGTGGAGGATGGCCCAAGTGCTTGGGCGCCTGCACCTGCATGGGAGACCAGGAAGAAGCACCTGGCTCCTGGCTTTGGATTGGTATAGCTCCAGCCGCAGCAGCCATTTGGGGGGTGAACCAACAGAAGGAAGACCTTTCTTTCTGTCTCTCTCTCTCACTGTCTGTAACTCTACCTGTCAAATAAATAAATGAAAAATCTTTAAAAAAAGGCATAGTGTAGGGCAGTTATAACCAAAAAGGCTGGTACTGGCACAGAAACAGACTTGTAAACCAATGGAATTGAACAGAAACTCCAGAAATCAATCAATGCAACTATAAACAACTTATCTTTGACAAAGGAACTAAAATCCCTAGAGAAAGGACAGTCTCTTTAACAAATGGTACTAGGGAAACTGGATCTCCAGGTGCAGAATTATGAAACTTAGACTCCTACCTTATACCTTAACAAAAATCCACTGAAAATGGATCAAAGAACTAAATCTATGACCCAATAGCATCAAGTTACTAGAGAACATTGGAGAAACTCTGCAAGACATTGGTATAGGGAAAGACCTTTTGGAAAAAAGCCCAGTGCCAGATTCTGTCCCAGTTGCTCCTCTTCCAGTACAGCTCTCTGCTGTGGCCTGGGAAGGCAGTGGAGGATGGTCCAAGTGCTTGGGCCCTGCACACGCATGAGAGAACAGGAGGAAGCACCTGGCTCCTGGCTTCAGATTGGCGCAGCGCACCAGCCGTAGCGGCCATTTGTGGGGTGAACAAAAGTAAAAAGGAAGACCTTTCTCTCTGTCTCTCTCTGTGTGTCTAACTCTGCTTGTCAAAAAAAGAAAAAGAAAAAAGCCCACAGCACAGACAATCAAAGTCACACTTGACAAATGTGATTACGTCAAGCTGAGAAGCTTCTGCATTGTGAAAGAAACACTCAGCAAAGTGAAGAGGCAAACAACAGAATAGGAGAATATATTTGTAAACTGCACAACTAATAAAAGGTTAATCTTCAGAATCTATAAAGATTTCAGGAAATTCAACAACAATAAAACAAACAATCCACTTGAGAAATGGGCAAAGAAATTGAACAGGCATTTTTCAAGACAGGAAATTCAAATGGCCAACAGACACTTGAGAAAATGCTCAAAATCACTAGCCAGTAAGGGAAATGCAAAAAAAAAAAAAAAAAAAACAGTGGGGTTTCATCTTACTCTAGATAGAATGGGCTTTCATACAGAATAACAAACAAAAAATGCTGTGAGGATGTGGGGAGAAAGGTACCCTCATCTACTGTTGGTAGGAACATAAACTGGTGCAGCCACTGTGGATGACAGTATGGAGATACCTCAGAAATCTGATTACCAATCTACCATGTATTCCAGCCATCCCACTGCTTGAAATTTACCCAAACCAAAAGAAATAAGCATCTGAAAGAGTTATCTGTACCTCCATGTTCATTGCAACACAATTCACAATAGCTCAGACATGGAATCAACCCAGATGTCCATCAACTATTGACTGGATAAATAAATTAGGGTATATATGCACTATGGAGTACTATTCAGCTATAAAAAAATGAAATCCTGTCTTTTACAACCAGAATGATGCAACTGGAAACCATTATACTTAGTGAAATAAGCCAGTCCCAAAAAAGACAGATATCATATGTTTTCCCTGATCTGAGGTAACTAATAGAGTATAGAGTACCTGAAATGTAATTTATTGGAGTAAATAGACACTTTGAAATTTGATGATTGTTTACATCCCTTGTATCTTCTGTTAAGGAACAGTGCTTTTTTATCTTCATACTATTTATTGAACTCTTTTATTCAGTGTAGGGTTAACTATAAGACCATTAAGTAAACTAAAAATAGGTCTTTGTAAAAATAAAGAGTGGGAATGTGAGAGAGTGGAGGAGGAACAGGTTGGCATGTAGGTGTGAGGGAGGATGGGGAAGTGTCACTATATTCCTAAATATGTATGTATGAAATACTTGAAATTTGTATAACTTATATACAATTTTAAAAAGAGATAAGAGTTCCTTATTAAGACCATTGTTTTACCCTATATACATTGGAGTTCACTAAATAGTTATGGACGAGTGATTGATATGCTGATATTCTAAATATAGAGTATATACATACAATCTATATTTGCTGAATACAAGTAGGCAGCTTAAATTACAATATAAACACAGGAATTATTTATTTTTGTTATGATTGCATTCGCATTAAGTATAACACCTAACTAGGATTCTCTGTAATCAATTCTTTCTTGCCAAAGATCAGAGATACAAAAGTATCTCAAAAAAGGGTAAAGACAATGTAATTAAAAGTTAAGCTTCAGGGCCAGCGCTGTGGTGCAGCAGGTTAACACCCTGGCCTGAAGTGCCGGCATCCCAAATAGGCACTGGTTCTAGTCCCAGCTGCTCCTCTTCCAATCCAGGTCTCTGCTGTGTAGAGGATGGCCCAAGTCCTTGGGCCCATGCACCCACGTGGGAGACCTGGAAGAAGCTCCTGGCTCCTTGTTTCGGATTGGCACAGCTCTGGCCGTTGCAGCCAATTGGGGAGTGAACCATCGGATGGAAGACCTCTCTCTTTCTGCCGCTCCTCTCTCTGTGTGTAATTCTGACTTTCAAATAAATAAATAAATCTTTAAAAAAAAGATAAGTTTTTATGTGTAAGAAATTTTTTTAATTTTTGCAAAGCATTTTCATAATACACATTTCTTGAAAATTGTTCATATCTTTTTTCTATGTCTTACTTCTGAATTCTCATCTCTGCCTTCTCTCTCTCTCTCTCTCTCTCTCTCTCTCCCTCTTAGAGAGCAAACCACTGACATTTATTGAAGAAGAAGCAAATTAATAATTGTTATTTGGGGGAGAAACAACAGTTACTGGCAATGCTCTTTTTAAAATAAGTTAGCAAAAGAAAACAATATTTTGCTATTGAAATAGATTCTCGTTACAATAAATTATACTCAAGAATATATTTTAGATATATTCAGTTATACAACCAGTAGTATTCAAAATTAGTTGCCTTGACTGTTAAGTAACTACTTCATTATAACACTTCCATTCTCAGAGTCTCTTCATCAAATGTTTCTTCCCATTAACACAAGCATACACACAGACACACACACACACACACCAACCACAAACCAAGGCCTTAAAACATAACCTCTATTTTAATGTAGGCCCCAGACATTTCATTTGGTAAATTAAGAGAAGCTTCTTCCTTGTACTCAAGTGCCCTGGTCTGCAAATATGCAGAAGGCTGATGGTAGTAACACCTCGATGTAGGTGGTGCTGTTTATTAAGACATCACATGAAAAACAGATGGCTACAACCTAATCTCAAATGACTGCTCAGCATGACCTTGTCATCACCAACTACATGGCTTCATTAATCTTACTTTGTGAACCAACTGTGTAACATCCTATTTCTGGGACATTCACTTATTCAAAGCATTTTTCAGTTTCTCAGAAGAAACACAGTTTCAATCAATGGTAGATACCTTAGATACTTGAGGAGAACTGAGTCTTAGAGATTCCCGTGTTTTATCAGTGGCAAGAACTGACAAAAACTGCTCTACTATTTAATTAGACAGACATTCATTGGACACATTTTTTAAAAGTCCAATTTATAAATGCTCCTGAGAATTAGAGAGGAAAGAATGCATGTGTCTATATTTGGAAATACATTAATCTCACTTATTTTTCAATGATCCCATATCAGAGAAAACTGATCCACTGACATTAAGCACCCACAAACTATTTATTGAAGGAATGAATGATACACTGATATTTGATCAAAATTTTTAAAGGCTGTATTTTCATTTATGCAGTATGAAATAAATGTAAACAACCTGAGATGGAGATCTCAAGACTATTATTTGAAGGTAAGGATCTACTGCTTGGGTATTGCCAGGGGTGATGGTTAATATTAGGTATCAGTTTTGGCTAGATTAAGGAATAGCTACAAACCTGAAAAAGCAGTATTTTGGGTATGTCTGTGAGAGTGTTTCCAAAGGAGATTAGCATGTAAGTTTGCATGGACCAGGTGGGTAAGACCCATTGTCAGTGTGGGCAGGCATCATCAACTGACTGAAAGTCTGGAAGGAATAAATACAGAAGGCTAATTGGTCTCACACTCCAACAGCTAGGACATGCTTGACTCCTGCCATGGATATTGGAATTCCAGGCTTGTAAGCCATTGAATTGCAGGACTTAAACCAGGGGCTGTCTGCCTTCTATTGAGAATTATACCCCAAGCTTCCCTGACTCTGAGGCTCTTGGACTTGAACTGAGCCATGCTAACACTATCCCATGATCTTAAGACTACAGATTATGGGACTGGCACTGTGGTATAGTTGGGCTTTCATATATATAATTTGTGTTTATGTAGTTTTGGTTATTAAAAGCTAGGATCAAACTACATATACTACTTTTAACCCTGCTAATGCAAACGCTGCTACTGTACTGTGTGTCAATGTGCTGAATTGCTCTGTCTTAATTTTTCATCTATAAAATGGGTATTAAAAATAGCTCTTATCTGGTAAGACTGTTAGGAGTATTAAATGAGTTGGTTTATGTGAAGTCCCTAAAACTATAGTCAATACTCAATAAGCATTGGTTATAATTATAATATAGTTTATTAAACACTTTTTTGATTCATCATACAAGCTATGGTTAATAAATCCCTTCACTGACAGATGAGAAGCTTGAAGTCCAAAAAAGTAAGTGCTTAGACAACCTGACATTGTTATTAGCAGGATAAGAAAGTCAGTATTCTTCCCAGTAGTTCCTCCTTCTCTTCCTCCACACAGTAGGAGTCCAAAGAGCTAACATGCAAAGTGCTTGCGATATTCATTGTCCTGTGCTGAGAACTTTGTAACCATTAATTTATGCAATTTTGACAAATAACCTTTAAAAAGACATTTACTGTTATGACACTGGTCTTATCCATGGAGAAACTAGGACATACACAAGGCCCAAGTTACAAAACTTGCCCAAAATGTCACAACAAGCAAGTAATAGAGTCAAGTTTGTATTCAGATATTTCCGACTCCAAAACCCTGTCTTCAAACACTATCCCACATCTTAACACATAAGATTTTCTTCATTCTAATGGTGATATGTCAGTAAATCTCTAAAAGAAATCAAGATTTTGAAGACCATTAGGAGAATATTTCCCTAGTGATCCAATTCTTTATAAAATGGGACTTAGGTACCACAATGAATTCAGTGCCCTGACATTCAGACTTATGACTCAATTCACCAAGGGTACTTAGATTTCTACTCTCAGCTTCCCAGTTTCTTGGGGATTCCTGCAGCATGAAATTCCCTCTGCACTATGTCTCACTCAATATACTTTCCGTTTTCCTTCCATAAAAAAATCAGCTGCTTTCTGTTGAGCTTTGACAAATGCTTCAGTAACAAGAGTAGAATTTTGGGATCTCAGTATCTTCTCAAATGATCAGGGGAAGATTAGGGTATTTGTCAGGCCTAAGCTTCCTGTTCTCTCCTGAGAGTGAAGGATCCATTTTCAGCAATGTGGGAAAGAGCAGGCATGCAGAAAAATGTTGAGTAGATTTGTTTATGAGCCAAGACAGAAGGTCATATTTCTCATTTTGAAAAAGAAAAAATCCAAGGCAATCTTTTGTGTTGAAATATGAAATCATTCTATCCTTTCATTCCTTTGCTGCTCTCATATACTGAACACTTGCATTTTATAATGAGACATGCCTGTAGCAATCTAAAGTCTGTCTTGCTTCACAGTGACCACCTGCTTTCTCATCAGCTCAATTGATGAAAACTTCACGTCAAACTACAACAGATATTTTATTGATTTTTGTGTCCAGACAAAAGCCTTCAGCAGACTGTTGGAAAACTACAGCCATATGTTTCATCACCTATAAACACAAAAACCCATAGTGAATAAAAAAGGGGAAACTGCCCACTTAACTATATAACTCTATATACTCATTTCATAGACTAGTGATAAAAAGTTTACAGAATATTTTGTCTTGACACATGAAGATATATGCTTCCCTTCTCTGACTATTTATATGTTTTTGCCTAAATTAGTTCCTTATAGTAGAAGCAAATATTTTATAAAACACATTGAATAATGTGATGGTTAATAGTATGTCAACTTGAATGAACTAGCCGGCGCCACAGCTCACTAGGCTAATCCTCCACCTTGCGGCACCGGCACACCGGGTTCTAGTCCCGGTCGGGGCGCCGGATTCTGTCCCGGTTGCCCCTCTTCCAGGCCAGCTCTCTGCTGTGGCCAGGGAGTGCAGTGGAGGATGGCCCAAGTGCTTGGGCCCTGCACCCCATGGGAGACCAGGAGAAGTACCTGGCTCCTGCCATCGGATCAGCGCAGTGCGCCGGCCGTGGCGGCCATTGGAGGGTGAACCAACGGCAAAGGAAGACCTTTCTCTCTGTCTCTCTCTCTCACTGTCCACTCTGCCTGTCAAAAAAAAAAAAAAAAAAAAAAAAGTTAAGGCATTGCTTCTGATTGAGTTTGTGAAGACATTTCCAGAAAAAATAGGACAGTAAAGATCACCCAAACAAATGTAGGTGAGCATTGTCCAATCCATTGAAACACTCAGTAAAACGAAAAGACAGAAGAAGGGAAATTTTCTTCTGTCTGAACTGAGTCATCCATCTTCTCCTTTCCTGGGCCACAAGCACTCTTGGTTTTGGGGCCTTCAGACTTGGACAAAGATTTACACCATTGCCTACCTGTTTCTGAAGAGTCCAATTTAGCTATATCATCAGCTTTCTTGGGCCACCGGTTTGCAGTGGGCAGATTGCACATTTCTCACCCTCCATAACGGTGAGTAGTAATTCCTCATAGTAAGTCTCTATGGATATACACATATCATATTGTTTCTGTTTCTGCAGAGAACTCTAAATAATCTGGGGAAATGATAAATTCAGGGATGCAAACTGAATCAAAAGGATTTGCAAAATAAGTAACTACTTACTATGCTGTCCACTGACCCACCCAATTAACTCCAGAATCAACTAGTGTAAGCTCTAGGGGCAAGAGGATAAGGGCATTGTAGAGCAAATAGGAAGGCAGGTCAGTCAGATCAGAGCCAAGGAATCTTATTTCTTCAAACTATGAAGAATGAGTAAGTGCAATAATATATTTAAGTGTATGTAAGTAAATGTAATCATATATTTATGTTAAGTGCTAAACATTGATGTCAAATAAAAGGTAGCAAATATTGCCTTACTTTTTGCTCTGTGGAAATCCATAGACTTCTCCATCCTCTAGCAACACATGTGGATATTCTCCCCAGAACATACTTAGAAGTATTTGTATCTCAAATTTTTACCAATGAAGGATATAGGACATAGATTTCCTAGAGCCTACCCAATCAGCATTGACATGATAAGAGCTTTTGTAATCCACAGACTAAAAAAAAAATAAAAAGGAAGAAAATATTCCCTTTAGGGAGATTTTCCCCAACTAACTGCTATCTTCCTATATTGTATACTGAGAATTAACATTTTCATTTCACATTGTGATCTTTTCCCATAGTTTATATTTAGAAACATTAGAATGTGCTAATAAGTTGCGACAGTAGATTTTAGAATGTCCTCTGGGATTCAGTGAAATTCAATACATATCTATTTTTGAAAACCACTAATAAAATTGTACTAAGGGTTTTCTCAAATGTTGAAACTATGAGTCCATAATTTAGACAATATTTTCTATGTTTTGCCTTTCTTCTTACATGTATTTATAAAAATGTCTTTTTGATAGTAGAAATTTTATACCATTATAAATTTTATTTAATTTGCTTAAACATTAATATGTTCAAAGGTGAGACATATTTTATATCCCTCCTATCATTAGTTCTGATATATTGAGTGAGTTTAAAAGTAGTTAAATTTGAGAAACATGTATGGAACAGCACTGCTAATTTCATGGGAGTCTGTACATACAGCGTTTATTGAAAGTGAATTTGGAGGTCTTAAACTCTCAAAAGAATTAAAAATGGCAATGAAATGAACAAAAATCTCCACAGGGCCTGTTTAGGATTTCCCATAATTAGTAGCTATGGATGCAGATTTTGGACCTACATATGCTTAAGGCTTTGGCTGAGGCCCTACAGTCAAGTTGAGCTTAGCATTTGCAGGAAGATCTTACAATTTTGGACAATTAGATAAAATTTTTTCCCACGAGGTAGCTAAGAGTCCAGGGGCTGATTCAAACACAAGTCCTGCAACTAGTTACATGATGCTAAGTAAATAATTTAATCTCTCTAGGTAGCTATGCTTGCACTGCAAAGGGAGAAAATTTTAAAGAAGGTCTGCATTCCCCTTTACATCTAAATTATGGGTACTCTTAATAGCTTGGTGCTGAGTCAGTGAGTTACGCTGAGAATGGTTACTATTATACAGCATTTGCCTTCTTGTTAATTATGCCAATTGGTCACGTTGGCATAACTAGTCAATTCTCCAGGCCAATGAGGAGTGAAGCCCTAATTGACAGCATTTTCCAATTTACATGCTGTAAATATTCTCAATGTCAAGCTGCCAATATGATAGAACTAAACACAAAATTGAGAAAAGATGTGCACACTCAGCTCTCAGGAAATGGCACAAGCAGTTTCCAGCACACCTCTGATTCTATTCTCCAGATCTAAGGCTTAGTCTCAAACGACAGAAGAAAAGCGCTTTTATCACTTTAGAATGATGCCTTAATAACAAACAAAAGCAAAGCTGTGCCCAGGAACGTTTTCCCGTCTGGATGAAAAGATACACAATACCCATTTGTTTTGACCTCAGGGAAATAAAAGTGCAAACTAATAACCTAAATGGGCTACACAGAACACATCTAAGTTTCATTTCCCCCTAAAGTAGGTTGCAAGTTTGCAAATTCACATTCAACACCAGAGCTCAAGTGAGTACTTTCACTCAGATAGGAAGGAAATATTTCTCTTAACATCACTCTACATTACACAAAACAAAGTTGAAGCACAATCTCAAGTTGGAAAAGTTTCAAATGAAATCCAATTGAACACACATGTAGAAATATACAGAAGAAGATATGTGCTGGAGTTTTCTGTCTTATGACTGGGATGGAGTGTTAATTTACCAGCTTTTCTACTATGTTGGTCAAAAGTTGCCTCGTGGGATTTTCTTTTAATTTACTAATTTAGTGAACTATAGTATACTGCAATACTCTGCACATATTTAACATATGTAACTAGCTATTAGGCCCATGGAACTATCACCACAATAATAATTTCAAACATTTCCTTCACCCCAAACATCTCCTAATGCATCTTTGCAATCCATTCTTACTCTACCAACATTGCCAGGCAACCACTAATAAAATTTAGGGCATCTTTACATCCATTAATTATTATTGTCAAAAATGTATATTGAGGCCAGCACTGTGGTGCAGTGAGCTAAGCAGTCACTGACAATGCCAACATCATATAGCAAAGTGCTATTTCAAATCCTGGCTGCTCCACTTATGCTCCAGCTTCCTGCTAATGCCCGAGAAAGTAGCAGATGATGGCCCAAGTGCTTGGTCTCCTGTCACTCATGTGGAAGACCAGGGTGTAGTTCCTGGCATTGGTCTGGCCCATCCCTGGCTGTTGTGGCACTTAGAAAGTGAACTGATGGAGGATCTCAATTCTCTCTCTCTCTCTCTCTCTCTCTTCTTTCTTGATCTCTGTCATTCTCTCTCTGTTGCTCTGCCTTTCAAATAAATCATTATTTTTAAGTGTATGTGATTTACCTAGAATTTTTGGGCAATACAATTATCAAAAAAATGTCATTTCTGAAACTACAATTTTCAGTCCTAATTTTCAGCAAGTAAGTTTCTCTATGGAAATGGACCAGCATGGACTACAATGTTCATATCGATATAACACTTGTCTCTCTTCACCTGCTAAAGATTTTTCACCTTCTAGAATAGTAAAAACATAGCTTAAACATGTGACTTTCACCTTAAAAGTTAAAAATAGCTTCATATACTACTATCAAAATTTATTTCACTTTTTATTTTGCTTACACTCTGAGGCAGTTTCACTGAAAGGTTAAACAATCAAAAACAAATATATTGAGTTAATAAAAGTTCATTTTAGATAGCCTTAAAGCATTTTTAGGAGAATATGCGTACTCTAAAGAAGCATCTTTTCTGAGATATCAGCAGAAAACCTGACAAGGGTCAAATATTTGCATATTTAAGAATAATTGTTCAAAGTAGAAGCATAGTTTAGGGATAATTATCTTGCTGAATATTAAAACATAAAGTTAAAAAATATCAAAAAATGCTGTTCTCTTTTAGGCCAAGTTTCTACCGATAATCAAAGTTTATCATCGTTGTCTATATACCTTTGTGATTTAAATAAGTGAAGTGTACACTAGCTCATTTGATTCCTTCTATATTTTCACTCTTCTTTCAACTCTGAAGAATTTCTGAGGCTGATAATAAAGACAACATCAATATTTATGAAGATTTCTCACTCACCACACATATGCTTTTGTGGATATACTTGACATATTTAAGGTTCTGAATTAAATATCTTGCCACTATAAGCTTGCCTTTTCTACATCAATCAAAATCACTGACAATTATTTTAGAAATGAAGGTATAAATCAGAAGGAATGTGGCAGCTAGGAGGAAAACAAGAAAAAAAATAATTCACTGATTTCATATGTCAGGTCAGCATATTCTCTCCCTTCTAATTAATGATACAGAAGTTTGCATCAAACTATTTGAAATTAACTGTATGCAAGAAACATTAAAAACAAGCAATTTCTTTGCAAAAAAGAAGAACTGTGACTTATCATAAAAGAAAAATGCTTTGTAATCATGTTTTTGCCAATATTCTATCGTGTATAAATTATTTCTTGTGCAGTTTGGCTTTCTTGGTGAATTTCCTTGGAACGTTCTCAAGGAAATTAAAGTGCATTGCAATTAAAGCCAATTTAGTTCATGAGTTTTATGTCTATTCTTCTTATTACAAATAGATAATCCAGAATGCTAACTATGCAAAGCACTGTACCATTACTGTTTTATGAAGAAATGGAAACTATAATCCAGTTGCATATGGTATTGTAGAGTGGTTAAAAATTCAGCTTTGAAAGGAAGCAGATCTGGATTAGAATCTTGGTTTTGTCCTTTCTAATATATGTGACCTTGGTGAGACTTTCCAGCTTCCATGAGGCTCCGTTTCCACATGTGGATGAAGATTTTTTAAAAAAAAGATAACAATGTCTTTCTCTCAGGTTTGCTGTGATATTCAATGAGACGACTGGAGCCTGGCATAAAAAGGCAATATATTGGGGCCAGTGTTATCGTTTCGTGGGTAAAGCCTCCACCTGTAGTGCCACCGTTTTATGTGGGTGTCAGCTTTCTGCTTACATGCCTGGGAAAGCAGTGGAGCACGGCCCAAATTGTTGGGCACCTGCATCTACATGGGAGACCTGGAAGAAGCCCCTGGCTCCTGGCTTCAACCTGTCTTAGTTCCAGCCATTAAGGCCATTTGGAAAGTGAATCAGATGATGGAAAATTTCTTTCTGTCTCTCCCTTTCTAACTCTTTCAACTAAATAAATGAATCTTTAAAAAAAGAAGCAATGTATTGAGTTGATAGTATTGTTAGTTGCTATTTCTGCTGCTATTCATAGTGGTATAAAATTTCTTCAAAAAGCAGTTTAAATTAAAAACTCCAAGGGACTTTTTTTCATCAAAAATACTACATGAAAATATAGGGCAGGACCCAGGACTTTGGTTGACAGTTGAGATGGTCTATCTTTGGCAGCAAAGACAGCTGAGACAGCTCCTCCCACACAATATCTTCCCTTATCTCTGCCTGAATGTTCTTGATACTTGCTGACATCCATCCCTATGTCATCATTTATCATAAACTTCCTACTCACTGCTGAGATCACACCCTTTTCTTTATTCATGGGCTTTCAAAATTTATGGAAACCCCAAAATCATTGTTAAAAAACACAGGGAAACCTCTTTGTGTGTTTGCAGGAAATGGACCTTGTTGTAATAAATAATTTTAAGAAACTGCATTTTTATTTATTTATTTTAGATGCAGAAAATAGACTGAGAAATAGAGGCATAGAGCTCACATCTGTTGATTCTCTCCTCAAAAGCCTATAGTAACTGGAGGACTTGTATTTTAATATGGATTTCTAAGAAATAGTTCATTTTCCAGCTTTCTGAATTAAATATTATAACTCTGTTGTCCAGAAAAGTATAGGAATAGGCGTAATATTCCCAAGTGTTCTGCCAAAGTTAAATGGCTTCCTTCTCCTGTCAACTTCTCAGCATAGGCTGGCCTTCATGCACTTCAGGGGCAAGTGAATTACCACCTTATAAATGTTTATCCAGGAGAATTGTGTTTTTGGTAATACAATAGAATCTTAGAAAAGGAAAAATAATTATACTAAAGCAAAATTCAATATCTTTGTATTTTTTAAATATTCCTTATTTGAATTATTTTATTCATGGTTTTTTCTCAGCATTCTCTTTTAAGACCCCTCTTCACTGTCCTTACTGTTTCAGTAGCATCAGTCACCTATCACTCTCTAATAATAGCAATAATAATAATAATATTTACTAAAAACCTCCTCTGGGTCAATGTGTTAGATGCATTCAAAGGTTAACTCCACTACAAAATGAAGAGACTGAGATAAAGATTAAGTCACTTACTCAAAAATACTAAGTAGCATGGGAAAAGGAACTGCTAAAGACAATTATGAGACAGATGATTAAGCTCTGTTCAGTTTAGATTAATAAAATTCATCTTATAAATCAGAAGTGCAGACCAAATGTTCTTTCATAACCCCTTTCTAAGTAATATGATAAAGTGGGAGAAAGTAGCCATTTCTCTGCAAAATAGACATAGATGGGATGAAGAACCTGTTCATGTTGGATTGAGACCAAGGTTTATCTCTGCTTGAATTCATTCATTTTCCACTGTGAAAAACAGATACAATTAAAGGTTGTTCATTTGTCTCTCGAATTTCTGATTAAGAGGCAGTCATGATCCCAAGAAATATTCCCTTTACCATAAGGATTTTTCTTCCAATGCTCTTCAAGGCAAAGAAGGGAAGAACCATTAATGAAACTCTCAGGAAATGCAGAAATATTTCCTCTTACCAGAAATCCGAAAAGCTGAGATCAGTGCTAGCTCTTAGACTGAGACCCAACACAAAATATCGGAAGCTGCAAACCCAGATGTGGTCTCTATTTCCCTTCAGGCTCAGAGTATTCTCTGGGCCCTCTGTACCAGACAGAGGTTTGTATCAAAGCAGAGGATGCTTAAGAGGCAAAGAAAGGGATATGGAAAGTAGAATATTCATTAAGAGATTCTAAATACCAAGGAAATTGGCTTTTTGTTAGTTCCTTCTGAAAAATATACAGGTGAGTCACTAATAGGTTTATTTCTGTTTCAATCTCAGAAACACATTTCTGTTTCTTGCATGACAAGATGAAAAAATAAATCACTGAGAATATAAATTTTTCTGAAATTTAAAAGACGACCTCACAAGATTACACTGTGGTTTCCCAGCAAATGCTTTTAACTGCAATGGTAGATATGAAGTAAAATCTAAATGCTAAAACATGACAAAACAGAAATAAAACAAAACAAAGAGATAATTATGTACCAGTCAACCCAGCAGGAAACAGATGTTATCCCCCAAAGGGTTTAAACTACAAAGAAATAAATGAGGGTCCAATGTGTGGAGATGCAGTCAGGACTAAGAAAATCAATGAGATGATGAATCACACAGGGGCAGGCAGCAGAAGTCTGAAGGGCAAGGGAGGAACAATGATACCATTTGTGGGTGAGAACCAAAACTTTCTTAAAAATAAATTTTTATTAACATTGAGCTAACTCGGAGCTAATATGTCAAAATTAAATACATTTCCGTATTTACTCACTCCATTTGGAATTACTAGTGCTACTGATTTGCAGCATACAGTTTAAATAATAAATGATTTTAGAAAATAGTTATTATAATTTAGTCTAGCTGTACATTGTAACTTTATTTAAACATCCACTACGAAGATATAAGGGATTTAACCATGAAATCAGCTTAGAAATTAGAGGTTTTAGAGAAATTAGCATTCTCATGAGAAAACAAACACATCTACAGAAACTAAGACATTAATAAATAAAATAGAGCATGTGTTAATGTAATTTTCTTCACACTATGTTAAAAATCAAAGGGAAGGCATACATTGTTTTAAATCAGTTATCCAAATGGTATAAACTGTTCTAGGATTCACCTGGATAAGGAATTGTGTCAACTATTTTTTGCTGTTTACATTCTTCATGTATTTAAAGATGTTAAGTGTATTTATAAGTGCTGGAATTTTTAGTTCAGTGTTTTTGCTATTATTCTGATGCCAATTGCATTCCATGCATCTTATCTTGTAACCCAAAAGTTATTATTTAAAGTTCTCTTTTTTCTTTGAATTAACATTCAAATAAGTATTTAGAGCATTTTTTGTTGTTCTTCCTGGAATTTATATATTTTCTCATTTTGAATTTATATAAGCCCCATTATGGAGCATTGTTATCAAACTAAGTCAGGCTAGGAGCTCTTGGAATTTACAATTTTATCTTACCCCAAAACTTCATGTGTTGTTTTGTGTAGCACTTGTTCTATCAGATTGGAGGAGTCATGCCAGGACATGATTTCCAGTTTCCCAACACCTTTGTCATGGGCATGTGATAGTTTTTCTCACATCTTGACCTAAATCATTTGTATGTTTCTGTGGCATTTTTCTTTGTAAGAGAGGACAGAAAAATGTCAGGTCCTCCAAAATTTTAGATTTCTAAGGTAAGTTACCGAAAAGGTAGAAGTCATAGTATTCTTTCTTTCTTTCTTTCTTTCTTTCTTTCTTTCTTTCTTTCTTTCTTTCTTTCCTTCTTTCCTTCTTTCCTTCTTTCCTTCTTTCCTTCTTTCCTTCTTTCCTTCTTTCCTTCTTTCCTTTCCTTCTTTCCTTCTTTCTTTTTCTTTCTTTCTCCTTCCTTCCTTCCTTCCTTCCTTCCCTCCCTCCCTCCCTCCTTTCAATTTATTTATTTGTTTATTTATTTATTTGAAAGAGTTACACAGAGAGAGAAGGAGAGGCAGAGAGAGAGAGCGGTCTTCCATCAGGTGTTTTACTCCCAAATTGGCCGCAGTGGCTGGAGCTGCGCCAATATGAAGCCAGGAGCCAGGAATCAGGAGCTTCTTCCAGGTCTCCCACGCAGGTGCAGGGACCCAAGGACCTGGGCCATCTTCCACTGCCTTCCCAGACCATAGCAGAGAGCTGGATCAGAAGCGGAGCAACTAAGACTTGAGCTGGTGCCTACATGGGATGCCAGCACTGCAGGTGGCGGCCTCACCCGCCACACCACAGTGCTGGCCCCAGAAGCCATAGTTTTCAATTAAAAATACTCAGAATTTTGGCAGATGTATGGCCTAGTAGACAATGTGCACCTCGGGTACCTGTGGCCCACATCAGAGTGCCTGGGTTTGATTTCCAGCTCCAGCTCCTAACTCCAGCTTCCTGCCAATGCAGATTCTGGGATGCAGTTGTAATGACCCAAGTAGTTGGTTCCTGCCAACTTGGGAAACCTCAATGAGTTATGACTCTGGCCCTGGATGTGCCATTGTGGGTATCTGAGTAATAAACCAAAAGATGGAATCTCGTTCTCTCTCTCTTTCTCTCTTTCTGTACCTTTCAAATAATTTTTATGAGACTTAAAAAATACTCAGGATTAATTTTATACTTATATACAAAACAAGGAAAACCTTCTTTCTCTAACTCTTTTCCAAGAATTCATGCATATGGAAAGTTATGCAACCTTATTATTTTTCATATTTCACAGGTTTTTTTAAAAATTTTTTAGAAGCAAACTGAACTTTTTTTCTTTTTTAAATTGTTTTATTTATAAGGTGAAAATTTCATGTGTTTCATATATATAGGTTTAAGAGCATAATGATACTTCTCACCCTACCCTCCTTCCTGCCCTTGCTCCCACCCTCCCTCCTCTGTGTGTTCTTATTTTTCTTTTAATTAGTACAGTGGCATACTTTCAGTCCATTTTAAAATCACAAACTTAACCCTCACTAAATAAAGAATTCAACAAGTAGTAAGTAGAAGAATCACGGTTCCTCAAAAGTCAACCTTATTATTTATAAAAGAAATGCAAATGTGAGTATTATTTCCCAAACATTAAGTGGTTAAAGTTCAGAAAAATGGCATCATTCAAAGCTCCTGTTAGGTGTGAAGTAAATGAAACTCTCATTAATTTTTAGTGTGGGTACAAAATGGTACAACTACTTTGGAAAATAGTTAGTGCATTGAATGGAAGATGCATTTTTACATAGATATGGCATTTGAATTCTACTTCAAAATACCCACACAAATAATGTTAAAATATATTTACAGGGCCAACCTTGTGGTACAGCAGTTTAAGCCACTTGCATCAGAGTGACAGTTTGAGTCTCAGCTGCTCCACTTCAGATCCAGCTTCTTGCTAATGTGCCTGGAAAGGCAGCAGTAAATGGCCCAAGTATGGCCCCTGTCACCCATGTGGGAGACAAGGATGGAGTTTCTGGTTCCTGGCTTTGAGCTGACCCAGCCCTGGCTCTTGCAGCCATTTGGGGAGTGAACCAGGAGAGGGAAGATCTGTCTTTCATTCTCTCTCTCTCTCGCTCTCTGTGTGTGTGTGTGTGTGTGTGTGTCTTCCATTCCTACCCCAACCCTATTACTCTGCCTTTCAAGTAAATCAATCTCTAAAAAAAAAATGTACACACACAAAAAAAAACATGTACAGGAGTGTTCCTATCACTGTTGGTTAAAGCAACCCAATCTGGAAAGAGTGTGGGAGTCCATCAACAGAAAAATGGATGAATGAGCTGGTATATTCACACGCTAGCTTATTGCTCAGCAATAAAAAGGAATGGACTACTGGTGGAACATGAATGAATCACACACGCATACATGCTTTATAAATTCATTTAAAGACTAACAAAACTAACCTAAGGGAATATAAATTAGAGCACTAGAGAACATTAATTACCTTGATGGAGAGGGATTATTTGGAGTAATGGAATTACCATTATCTTAATTACATGTGTGTAGATATTTTCCCAAATGTATGATGATCTATGCCTTTTACAAAATGAAAAGTATAGCTCAATTTAAAACAATCTCTTATTAAAAAAAGAAAACACAAAATTCAGGATACTGTTCACCTCTGGGTCATGATAAAGAAAGGCCTCTCAAGGATTATAGTGCTGAGATTTCTTCAAGTTTTAAATGAAATGATATATTCACAAATGCTTATTTCATTAGTATGCTATATAAATTACATAAAATATATTTTCCAACTGTCATAATCCTTGACAAAATTCTCCTCTTCCCTTTTCTGGAAAAGTGTGTTTAATGTTGGAATTATTAGTGTCTTAAAAGTTTGGTGGAACTCTTTTGTAAAATCCAACTTTCCTTAAGTTTTCTTTGGGAGAAGAATTTGGTGATTTAACCTCTTTAAATGTTACAGGACTATATAATCATCCTTTCTTTAAATCAGTTTTATCAGTCTTATTTTTCTAGGAATGGGTATATTTCATCTAAAACTTCAATTATTGACACAAAATTTTAACACTGTTATTTTTTCAAGGTCTACACATTTTTGTTAGTCTTCTTTTTCATTGATAATATTATTTTAAATATTTATTTGTTTGAAAGGCAGAGTTAGAGAGAGAGAGAGAGACAGAGAGAGAGATAGAGATAGAGAGACAGAGAAAGATTTTCCATCCACTGGTTCCAAATTACCAGGCAGGGGCTTGGCCAAGCCAAAGCCAGAATCCAGGAACTCCAGCCTGGTATGCTACATAAGTGGCAGGGGCCCAAGCACTTCATTCATTTTCCACTGTTCTCCCAGGTGCATTAGCAGGGAGCTGTCTCTGAAGCAGAGTAGCTGGGAATGCTCTGGGATGCCAGGATCACAGGCTGCAGCTTAACCCATGTGTAACTACATTGGCCCTCATAATATTTTAAAACTCTTTCTGCCTTTGTTTTTCGTATTTATCTATCTTCTGGCTGTTACTTGTAGTTAGGTTTTCTATTTCATTAATTTCACATCTTACATGCCTTATCTCCTTTCTTCTATTTTCTCATGATTTTTTTAGCTCCTTAGGTTAAATGCCTATCTCTTTATTTCAAACTTTCTTCTTTTCTGATATAAGTATTTAATGCTTTAAATTTCTCCCAAGTACTGCTTTGGTTGTTTCACATACATTTTTATAGATAGCTTTTTCATTATTTTTATGAATATTATTAAACTTACATTATGATTTTTACTCATAAATTAAAACTTGTTAAAAATTTGAAGACAACTGTGTTTTAAATATTATAATTAATTGCAATATTATGATATAATGTGGTTTGTATGCTCCCAGTAATTTGAAATTAATGAGACAACTTTGTAGACAAATTTTCAGATATGCAACAGATTCAGGTTTCTATATATGGCCAGTAAACAAACCTTGACTTTTTTTTTAGAGTTTTATTTTTTTATTTATTTGCAAGGGCAGAGCAAAGAGAGAGACAGAAATCTCCCATCTTCTGCTTTACTCCCCAAATACTAGCAATAATCAGGGCTGGGGCCAGGCCAAAGCCAGGAGCCAGAAACTCCATCCATGTCTCCCTCATGATAAACAGGAATGCAAGTACTTAAGTGATCACCTGCTGCCTCCCTGGGCATGTACTGGCAGGAAACTGGATCTGAAGTGGAGTTGAAACTCAAATGCAGTCATTCTTATACAGCATTGTAGGCATCCCAAGTGGTGAGTTAACCACTGTGTCACAATGCCCACCCTGAAGCTTGATTTTTTCTTATATTTTCTGAGTTAATAAACATGATAAAAATTCAAAACAAAAACATCTTTATTTAACTGATTACTTTTTACCTGTGATATATTAATTCAATAAATACTCACTGAATTTCTACTATAGTTCAAACTGTTCTCAATGATCAGGACCATAAGCTCTTTTACTCCACAAATATTTCTTAAATAATTTTATCTGATATTACAGTGGTAAATGCAAATACCATAAACAAATAGAAGTAATATATGATAAGTTGTGTAAATATAAGTACACTCAATGAAATCACCAGGGTAGAACTTGGAGAACCAAGGAGTTCTTCCCAAATGAGGCGATATTTGAACTAGACCTTAAAGGATGAATGTGCACTCTGAGAGTTAGATAAATGGAGTGTAAAAGCAAAAGGCAATTTAGATGGAAGGAGCTTTGCTTGATATTAGAGAAGAAGTGAGTATCTCCACATAGAGGAAGTAAAGTGATTTTGCAGAGACTGGCAGGAGGGGAGGGAACGATTCATGGCAGAGTGTAACTATAGACTCAAGATGTGCCAAATAGAGAAGTAAGAGTGCAATGAACATGAGGAAAAGATAAAGAAATCCAAGGAGAAACCAATAGGAACAGATCTTTTTGAGAAGGTGAACTCAGGTTATGTTCTGATGAAAGGAGATGTTGAATAGAGCAAGAGGCAAACAAAAAGCATTTGAAGCATAATCAGCAGTGATCTTTAAACTTTCCCTCACAGATATACCTAATTTATTCATAATTTAAGTAGTTTAAAGTACTTTATTTTAGCATATAACAATAAATTGTACATAGTACAATAAATATTCTAAATGAATTAGAATTATGTAATTATATGATTTTATAATATGACTATAATACTCACTATTGACATAAAATAAATAAAGTAACATTGTTATAACCCTTTAAAATCAAATATGCAGAGCAAACTGTTATTGGAACTATATAGCTGATAAGAAAAGGAATGGGACTTTTTTTCCAACTTGTTTAAGGATTTACAACTACTCATTACTTACTGATAGAGTGAATTTTCATATTTATATGTGTAATCAATGGGAAAATTGGTTCACATGAATTAGTTGGTGAAACTGCAAGTTTGTAAAGCAAAGTGACTGAATTTGCCGAATGCCTTCAAAGTTGTATATCACAAATCAAATAAATAGCATTCAACAAAAGGCATTTTCAGTCATTTACCAGTGGGCAACCCAATTCCTATTTTAAAAAACGAAAGTACAAACCATCTGACTCACTAAAGGATTTTACCCAGTCGTTGTGAATCATGCGCTTTCCCAATTTCTGGGAAATACACCAAAAAAAACTTTACCAAAACTTACCAAATGACTACTAACTATACTTGTAATTCTTTTGCTCAAATTGACATATCAACAAGGTAAATTTAGAAGTGGGTGGAAATATCAAAATGATAATTTTAAATATACATTTTCCAGTACATCATGTTTTAAGAAATTATTTAACTTGCAGCTTATATCTATATTTTTCAAATGTGTGGAATTGCACATTTAGTTCACTAAAATTATAAAAAGTTTGCTGTAAATATAACAGGCTAAGCCTAGCTTCATTATCAAGTCAATGAAACTTATTTTTAACCAGGTAAAGTATGACTTATTTTTCCAAGTAAAATAAACATTTAATACAGATCCCTATGAAAATATGCCATTCCAATTCCAACTCTGACAAAAATAGATCAGGAAGCTGGACATGGATTAGATGACCTAGTGAAACATTTACCAATGTGCTTAACTCTCTCAGATTGTTTTTTCCATGAATTCAGGTGAAGGAAAGGTGCATTTTTATTCCATAAAGCGGGAGCAGAGTAATTTGTCAAAGGGAATATGAAAAAGAATAATGGGCATGATGTTACTGATTTTATAGAAACTACTTTTAGAAATATCAATATTTTAGAGCAATTCTTTTAACAAAGAGGAAAGCTGATAAAGAGTTGATTCTTTTAAACCTTCGGTGAACATACTATTTATTACCCAAACTAGGACATTAACTGATCCATGATGACAGGCCTAAATCAGGACAAATTGGGATGTCTTGTCACCCACTTTAAGCTCTCCATGCTCATTCAGCCCTAGGAAGATTTTTATGTATCCTAAAAGGTCCAGATGGAGACTCCCTAACCCAAAAATCCAAACTACTTCAAAATCCAAAGCTATTTGAGTGCCTACATGACACAAATAGAACATTCCACCTCCCACCTTAAATGATCAATCTCAATTAAAATTCAGGTACACCAAAAATATTGTATGAAACTGCCTCTGGGTAATATGCATAAGGTATAATGAAACATAAATGAGTTTTGTGTTCAAACTTGAGGCCCGTGCCCAAGATAGCTTATTATATATATGCAGATATTCCAAAACTCAATATTGAAAAGCCAAAACACTTCTGGCCCTATGTATTTTGGATAAGTGACATGAAAACTGAGTGTATATCCAATTTGAAGTCCACTGTCCCATGCTGCAGACTTCAGAGCATCTGCTAACATTTGAATACCAGGACCCATCAATGGTGTTAAATTCTGTGCATGCTTTATATCAGTTAATCCTTGTAACAAGATCTTGTGTATAGACACAATCACTGTCTCTGTTTATGGATGAGAAAACTAAAACATAGTGAGAGGAAGAACTGTGCCCAAGCCCATATAGACAGTACATAATCTGAACCTAGATCTGTAGGCAAGAGTTGTCATACTGTACCTTCTTGGCCGGCACCGCAGCTCAATAGGCTAATCCTCTGCTTGCGGTGCCGGCACACCGGGTTCTGTCCCGGTTGCCCCTCTTCCAGGCCAGCTCTCTGCTATGGCCCGGAGTGCAGTGGAGGATGGCCCAAGTCCTTGGGCCCTGCACCAGCGTAGGAGACCAGGAGACCTGGCTCCTGGTTTCAGATCGGCGCGATGTGCCGGCCACAGCACACCGGCCACAGCAGTCATTGGAGGGTGAACCAACGGCAAAGGAAGACCTTTCTCTTTGTCTCTCTCACTGTCCACTCTGCCTGTCAAAAAAAAAAAAAAATACTGTACCTTCTTGGACTCTACCATGAGACTCCTATGTGGCATCATCAAATATGGTCCTTAAGAGAGTTTTTGTTGCAAAAGACGTGCTGAATCACTCTTCTATTCAGATTTTTGTATTATTTATTCTATTATTTTTACATACTTAGCCCTTATTATGTATCTGATGCTATGTTAGAAATTCAATAAATGTCTTAGTCCATGCTTCCCACTGCCCTGGTCCACAACACTCACCCTGGTAGCGTTGGGGAACTTCCCACTCACAGACCTTATAAGGCCTGCAAATTCATGTGTTCTGGCCCTGCCAAGGCAACCACAGACAGAATATGAAATTCAACAAATCCACAGTGGATTACTTTTTAAATTAATAATTTTGTATAGCCTGTGAATGAATTTATAAATATCCAAATGGCCCTTGGCTGAGAAGAAAAAAAAAACTCCCCATCCCTGGGTGATAGAACAAAGGTTATCAGCTATAATTAGGTGGGCTTGTTTTAACCTACTTCTTTTGATCACACGTTCCCTTGCGTAGCATACATGTGAAAGTAAAATTAAAATGTAGATGGTATAATAGCAGCTCCACATAGTTTTCAATAGAACTGTAACACACAAAACTTCAAGTTTCTCCAAACTTCACATTATTCACATTCTCTAATATGATTAAAATATTTTTACCTAGCTCAAGTCAACCATGAACACTGATAAATGAGTCTTAAATGTTTTCCTCAATCATAGAGTTGCTACTGAGTGTTTTTGAACTCAGAGAATGCTGTTGTTTGCAGTTCTCAGTACTGTGATTACCAAGATCCCGATGGCTCAGAGAAGCAATTTAATATCTGAAAACCAGCTATAATAGATTAAAGAATTAATGTTTCTTTTAATAACAGTATCTCCAGAAAACATTTATAAAGAAAGTACTTATCTGAGTTTCTGATGTGTTCATGAATATGGCTGTTACTCACCACCTGTGAAAAGATTTATCTTTTGAATCTAACTCCAAATTGTAATGCAATTAGATTTGCTAAGTCATTTAGTTATCACCTCTCTCTACTTTACCATCAAAATGTGTCATAAAATGTGAGTGGAGATCCTGGAATTGCATTAAATATGAATTTATTAAATGTATATAAAAGGATATAATGGCTGAGTTATATTGCCTTTCTCAAATCTGTAACTCTATTCCTTTTAAAACATTAATTTTCTCTGACTGAAATTTCAGGGGGCCGGTGCCGTGGCTCACTTGATTAATCCTCTGCCTGCAGCGCCGGCATCCCATATGGGCACCGGCTTCTAGACCCGGCTGCTCCTCTTCCAGTCCAGCTCTCTGCTGTGGCTCAGGAGGCCAGTGGAGGATGGCCCAGGTGATTGGGCCCCTGCACCTGCATGGGAGACTAGGAAGAGGCACCTGGCTCCTGGCTTCAGATCGGCGCAGCACCGGCTGTGGCGGCCATTTGGGGAGTGAACCAACGGAAGGAAGACCTTTCTCTCTGTCTCTCTCTCACTGTCTATAACTCTACCTGTCAAATAAATTTAAAAAAAAAAAGAAATATCAGAAGAAATATGTTGATTCATTTTACCCTAATATTTGTCTCCATATATATATTTGAAAAATCTCATTTTGTTCCTTTCTTCAATTCCCTAATAGTCTGTAACAGACCTTAACGTTTTCTTAGAGACACAACATGAGGTACCTGCCCTCAAATCATTACCAAAAATTTAAGCTATAGTATGATTCAAAACAAATTCAGAATATTTTATAAGAAAAAGATTAATGTTGAAAATGGAAATCTGGTTTAGTTTTTCTTCTTTGAAATTTCTATCCCTGCCTCTGATCCAAAACAGTAACCAGGAAGCTGTTTAAGATCCATTAAATTGAGGTAACATCATCTGTTCTATTTAATTATACTGAAATTTTGAGTGTTAAAGCAAATGCCCCTAACTACCAGATTAATATTATGAAAGCACCAAAATATTCTATTCTCTTCTTTCTTAAGAACTTGTTTTCCTTTTTCCTACTACATGTGTATTATGTTCAAATTCCTTTTTGGGATCTGATGATAATCTTCAGATCACATTTTTTTCCACTTCCCAAATATTCAATATCCAGACACCTTCTCCATCTCTAGACCTGTAATTTGTCAAGAATTCTATTAGAAAAAGCCAGTAAAGTATTTGAGAAAAAAAAAAAGCCACTATTCTGAATTTCTTACCAGCCACCTACCATGGCCATAGACACCTTTTTTATATACATTTTTGGTTGGAACACAGTGGCGACAAACAACCAGCCATGTTTTATTACCAACCAGGTTTTAGATAAAACCCTAAGTTTCCTGGGAGTTTGGATAGATGACCTACACATCCTGAAGACTCCTCTGAGACAGGATAACGAATGGGGAGAACCAGATCCCTTTGACCACACGAACTGCATATAATCCTTAGAGCTCAGGATATCAAAAATAAATCAATGAACATAATGCAAAGAAAAGTCTGCTATAATTTACCATCCCTTCTAAAATCAGAAAATCTATGTTCTACCACTATAACCCAGTTTTGGCTTCTTCATGAGAGAGAGGAAATATGGCCTTGAATAATCTCAACTAGAAAGAATTGACAGGCAACTATCCCTACTTTTCCCTAAAAGGTGAGTCAAAAAACAACCAAAAAACACATCATGGAAAGTGAAATAGACAAATATGAGCCATCCATTTGGAATACCTGGATGGAGTTCCTATCTCCTGGCTTTGGCCTGGAACAGCCCTAGCTGTTGTGGGTATTTGGGGACTGAACCAATAGATGGAAGATCTTTGTCTCTGTTTCAAGTAAAATGAAAATAACTTTTTTAAAGTAAAGTAAAGACATAGTAAAAATGTCCATTCTAACCTCCATTTCCCTTCAACTAAAAACAAATACTTCCAGTAGATTTTGTCAGACTTTGTTATTGTCGAAGAGAGGGTGCTAGCTGGACTCAGAGCAGGAGTCAAACTCAGTCTGGAACTGTCTAGATGTCCTGATTCTATTTTTTTTATCTTTTATTTAATGAATATAAATTTCCAAAGTACGACTCATGGATTACAATGGCTTCCCCCCCCATACCGTCCCTCCCACCCACAACCCTCCCCTTTCCCACTCCCTCTCCCCTTCCATTCACATCAAGATTCATTTTTGATTATCTTAATATACAGAAGATCAGCATAGTATACCTTAAGTAAGGATTTCAACAGTTTGCTCCCACACAGAAACATAAAGTGAAAAATAATAGATGATTTTTTTTCAAATGATGATGAAATCAGATCAGACCTATTGTCATGTTTAATCCCAGTGAGAGTCAAGTTGGGAATTGATAATTTCTTTTTTTTTTTTTTTTACAGAAGATCAGTTTAGTGTACATTAAGTAAAGATTTCAACCGTTTGCACCCCCATAGAAACACAAAGTGAAATATACTGTTTGAGTACTCGTTATAGCATTAAGCCTCAATGTACAGCACATTAAGGACAGAGATCCTACATGAGGAGTAAGTGCACAGTGATTCCTGTTGTTGACTTTACAAATTGACACTCCTGTTTATGGCATCAGTAATCTCCCTATGCACCAGTCATGAGTTTCCAAGGCAATGGAAGCCCCTTGAGTTCTCCGACTCTTATCTTGTTTAGACAAGGTCATAGTCAAAGTGGAGGTTCTCTCCTCCCTTCAGAGAAAGGCACCTCCCTCTTTGAAGACCTGTTCTTTCCACTGGGATCTCACTCACAGAGATCTTTTTGCCAGAGTGTCTTGGCTTTCCATGCCTGAAATACTCTCATGGGCTTTTCAGCCAGATCCGAATGCCTTTAGGGCTGATTCTGAGGCCAGAGTGCTATTTAGGACATCCGCCATTCTATGAGTCTGCTGAGTATCTCACTTCCCATGTTGGATCACTCTCCCCTTTATTTATTCTATCGGTTAGTGTTAGCAGGTACTAGACTTGTTTATGTGCTCCCTTTGACTCTTAGTCCTTTCATTATGATCAATTGTGAACTGAAATTGATCACTTGGAATAGTGAGATGGCATTGGCATATGCCACCTTGATGGGATTGAACTGGAATGCCCTGGTATGTTTCCAACTCTACCAATTGGGGCAAGTCAGCCCGAGCATACCGAAAATTATACATCTCTTCCCCCTCTTATTCCCACTCTTATGTTTAACAGGGATCACATTTCAGTTAATTTTCAACACTTAAGAATAACTGTGTGATAATTACAGAATTAAACCAGTCATATTAAGTAGAACAGACAAAAAAAAAATACTAAGAGGGATAGTGTATTAAGTTGTCCATTAACAGTCAGGGCTATGCTGATCAAGTCACCGTTTCCCATAGTGTCCATTTCACTTCAGGAGGTTTCCTTTTTGGTGTTCAGTCAGTTGTCACCGATCAGAGAGAACATATGGTATTTGTCCCTTTGGGACTGGCTTACTTCACTCAGCATGATGTGTTCCAGATTCCTCCATTTTGTTGCAAATGACTGGATTTCGTTGTTTCTTACTGCAGTGTAGTATTCTAAAGAATACATATCCCATAGTTTCTTTATCCAGTCTACCGTTGATGGGCATTTAGGTTGGTTCCAGGTCTTGGCTATTGTGAATTGTGCTGCAATAAACATTAGGGTGCAGACCGCTTTTTTGTTTGTCAATTTAAACTCCTTTGGGTAAATTCCAAGGAGTGGGATGGCTAGGTCGAACGGTAGGGTTATCTTCAGGTTTCTGAGGAATCTCCAGACTGATTTCCATAGTGGCTTGACCAGTTTGCATTCCCACCAACAGTGGGTTAGTGTCCCTTTTTCCACATCCTCGCCAGCATCTGTTGTTGGTAGATTTCTGTATGTGAGCCATTCTAACCGGGGTGAGGTGAAACCTCATTGTGCTTTTGATTTGCATTTCCCTGATTGCTAGTGACCTTGAACATTTTTTCATGTGCCTGTTGGCCATTTGGATTTCCTCTTTTGAAAAATGTCTATTGAAGTCCTTGGCCCATCTCTTAAGTGGGTTGTTGGTTTTGTTTTTGTGGAGTTTCTTGATCTCTTTGTAGATTCTGGTTATTAACCCTTTATCTGTTGCATAGTTTGCAAATATTTTTTCCCATTCTGTCAGTTGTCTCTTCACTCTCCTGACTGTTTCTTTTGCAGTGCAGAAACTTCTCAATTTGAGGCAATCCCAATAGTTAATTTTGGCTTTGACTGCCTGTGCCTCCTGGGTTTTTCCAGAAATTCTTTGCCTGTGCCAATATCTTGAAGGGTTTCTCCAATGTTCTCTAATAACTTCATGGTGTCAGGACGTAGATTTAGGTTTTTAATCCACGTTGAGTGGATTTTTGTGTAAGGTGTAAGGTAGGGGTCTTGCTTCATGCTTCTGCACGTGGAAATCCAGTTTTCCCAGCACCATTTATTGAATAGACTGTCCTTGCTCCAGGAATTAGTTTTAGATCCTTGATCAAATATAGGTTGGCTGTAGATGTTTGGATTGATTTCTGGTGTTTCAATTCTGTTCCATTGGTCTATCCATCTGTTTCTGTACCAGTACCATGCTGTTTTGAGAACAACTGCCCTGTAGTATGTCCTGAAATCTGGTATTGTGATGCCTCCGGCTTTGTTTTTGTTGTACAAGATTGCTTTAGCTATTCGAGGTCTCTTGTGCCTCCATATGAATTTCAGCATCATTTTTTCTAGATCTGAGAAGAATGTCTTTGGTATCTTGATTGGGATTGCATTGAATCTATAAATTGCTTTTGGGAGAATGGACATTTTGATGATATTGATTCTTCCAATCCATGAGCATGGAAGATTTTTCCATTTCTTGGTATCCTCTTCTATTTCTTTCTTTAAGGTTTTGTAATTCTCATCGTAGAGATCTTTAACGTCCTTGGTTAAGTTTATTCCAAGGTATTTGATTGTTTTTGTAGCTATTGTGAATGGGATTGATCTTAGCAGTTCTTTCTCAGCCATGGCATTGCCTGTGTATACAGAGGCTGTTGATTTTTGTGCATTGATTTTATATCCTGCCATTTTCCAAACTCCTCTATGAGTTCCAATAGTCTCTTCGGATCCTCTAAGTACAGAATCATATCGTCTGCAAAGAGGGATAGTTTGACTTCTTCCTTCCCAATTTGTATTCCTTTAATTTCTTTTTCTTGTCTGATGGCTCTGGCTAAAACTTCCAGAACTATGTTAAATAGCAGTGGTGAGAGTGGGCATCCCTGCCTGGTGCCAGATTTCAGTGGAAATGCTTCCAACTTTTCCACATTCAATAGGATGCTGGCTGTGGGTTTTTTATAAATTGCTTTGATTATATTGAGGAATGTTCCTTCTATACCCAATTTGCTTAGAGTTTTCATCATGAAAGGGTGTTGAATTTTATCAAATGCTTTCTCTGCATCAATTGAGATAATCATATGGTTTTTCTTTTGCAGTCTGTTAATGTGGTGAATCACATTGATTGATTTGCGAATGTTGAACCATCCCTGCATACCAGGGATGAATCCCACTTGGTCTGGGTGGATGATTTTCCTGATGTGTTGTTGTACTCTATTGGCCAGAATTTTATTGAGGATTTTTGCGTCTATGTTCATCAGGGATATTGGTCTGTAATTTTCTTTCAGTGCTGCATCTTTCTCTGGCTTAGGGATTAAGGTGATGCTGGCTTCATAGAAAGAATTTGGGAGGATTCCCTCTTTTTCGATTGTTCTGAATAGTTTGAGAAGAAATGGGATTAGTTCTTCTTTAAATGTCTGGTAGAATTCAGCAGTGAATCCATCTGGTCCTGGGCTTTTCTTTGTTGGGAGGGCCTTTATTACTGTTTCAATTTCTGTTTCAGTTATGGGTCTATTTAGGTTTTCGATGTCTTCATGGTTCAATTTTGGTAGATTGCATGTGTCCAGGTATCTATCCATTTCTGATAGGTTTTCCTGTTTGCTGGCATACAGGTCCTTGTAGTAATTTCTGATGATTCTTTTTATTTCTGTGGTGTCTGTTGTTACGTGTGGGGAGCAACTCGGACTAGACTGTTACTGGAATTGGGACTTATTCTATGCATCTGCTCTCCCACAATATGGCGCTGGGAGAGAAGTAAACAGCTTCCGCGCAGCTGCCTCCAGTTCAACTAATAAACTGTAGGACTTGCTCCTGATTGGAGAGCAGCGTACTCGGCGTGTGGGCAGCCGAGTTGGGATTGGCGGAGGAGGACTATAAAGGAGGAGAGAGACAACATGCACCAGGAACATCTAAGGGAACCCGTGCAGCCCCCGAGAAAGCCGGCCGGCGGTGTGCCGCTCCCCTGCGGAAGTGGGGAATGCGGCCAGGGGGAACTGCCCTTCCACGGAGGTGGAAGGGATAGTAGCCAACCCGGGAAGAACCAGCAGCAAACCCGGGGAGGGCCGAGCAGACGAAAGAACAGCGCAGGGTCCTGTGTCGTTCCTCCACGAAGAGGGGGAGCGACAGTTACGTTTCCTTTTTCATCTCTGATTTTATTGATTTGGGTCTTTTCTCTTCTTTTTTTAGCTAGTTGGGCCAATGGGGTGTCAATTTTGTTTATTTTTTCAAAAAACCAGCTTCTCGCTTGGCTGATTTTTTGTAATGTTTTTTTTTTTTTGGATTCAATCCTGTTAATTTCTTCTCTGGTTTTAATTATTTCTCTTCTCCTACTAGATTTGGGTTTGGTTTGCTGCAGTTTTTCTAGGTCCTTGAGGTGCGCTGAAAGCTCATTTATTTGGTACCTTTCCAATTTCTTGATATAGGCACCTATTGCTATAAATTTGCCTCTCAATACTGCTTTTGCTGTATCCCATCAGTTTTGATATGTTGTGTTGTTGTCTTCATTTACTTCCAGAAAGTTTTTGATTTCTCTTTTGATTTCTTGAATGACCCAGTGTTCATTCAGGAGCATATTGTTCAGTCTCCATGTGTTTGCATACTTTCTGGGGTTTCCTGAGTTGCTAATTTCCAGCTTCATTCTGCTGTGGTCTGAGAAACTGCATGGTATGATTCTAATTCTTTTAAATTTGCTGAGACTTGCTTTATGGCCTAGTATGTGATCAATCCTAGAGAAGGTTCCATGCACTGCTGAGAAGAATGTGAAGTCTGTAGATGTAGGGTTGAAAGTTCTGTAGATATCTGTTAGATCCATTTGGGCAATAGTGTCAATTAAATCTGCTGTTTCCTTGTTGATCTTCTGTCCGGATGATCTGTCTATTTCTGAGAGTGGAGTATTGAAGTCCCCCAGTACTATTGTATTGGAATCTAAATCTCCCTTTAAGTCCCTTAACATATCTTTTAAATAGACCTGTGCCCTGTAATTAGGTGCATATACATTTATAATAGTTACATCTTCCTGTTGAATTGATCCCTTAATCATTATATAGTGTCCCTCTTTGTCTCTCTTAACAGTTTTTGTGTTAAAGTTTATTTTGTCTGATATTAATATGGCTACACCTGCTTTTTTTTGGTTTCTGTTGGCATGGAATATCTTTTTCCAACCTTTCACTTTCAGTCTGCATGCCTCTTTGTTAGAGAGATGTGTTTCTTGTAGGCAACAAATAGTTGGGTTGGGTTCTTTGAGCCAGTCAGCCAAACGGTGTCTTTTAACTGAAGAATTCAGACCATTAATGTTCAATGTGACTATTGATACGTAGTGACTTTGCCCTGCCATTTTCCCGGAAATATTTTCTAGTATATGCTTTGAGCTTCCCATGCTCTTTTTTTTTTTTTTTTTCTTTCCTTTTTTTTTTTTTTTTTTTTGACAGGCAGAGTGGACAGTGAGAGAGAGAGAGAGAGAGACAGAGAGAAAGGTCTTCCTTTGCCGTTGGTTCACCCTCCAATGGCCGCCGCGGCCGGCGCGCTGCGGCCGGCGCACCGCGCTGATCCGATGGCAGGAGCCAGGAGCCAGGTGCTTTTCCTGGTCTCCCATGGGGTGCAGGGCCCAAGCACCTGGGCCATCCTCCACTGCACTCCCTGGCCACAGCAGAGGGCTGGCCTGGAAGAGGGGCAACCGGGACAGAATCCGGCGCCCCGACCGGGACTAGAACCCGGTGTGCCGGCGCCGCTAGGCGGAGGATTAGCCTATTGAGCCGCGGCGCCAGCTCCCATGCTCTTTTACTGGTAGGTGTTCTTCCTTTCCCTTCTTTCATATTGATGGCCGTGTTTCTGTGTTTCTGAGTGTAGCACATCTTTGAGTATTTTTTGCAGGGCCGGACGAGTGGCCACAAAGTCTTTCAATTTCTCTTTGCTATGAAAGGTCTTTATTTCACCTTCATTCACAAATGAGAGCTTGGCAGGATATAATATTCTGGGCTGGCAATTTTTCTCTCTTAGCACCTGTGCTATGTTTCGCCATTCCCTCCTAGCCTGTAGTGTTTCTGATGAGAAGTCTGCTGTGAGTCTGATTGGAGATCCTCTGAGAGTAATCTGACGTTTCTCTCTTGCACATTTTAGGATCTTTTCTTTATGTTTCACTGTGGTAAGTTTAATTACCACATGTCGTGGTGAGGATCTCTTTTGGTCATGTTTATTGGGGGTTCTATGAGCTTCCTGTACTAGGATATCTCTGTCCTTCTCCAAACCTGGAAAGTTCTCTGCTAGTATCTCACTAAAAAGGCCTTCCAATCCTTTCTCTCTCCATGCCTTCAGGAACTCCTAGAACTCGAATGTTGGTTTTTTTAATAGTATCCTGTAGATTCCCAACAATATTTTTTAGATTTCTAATTTCCTCTTCTTTTCTTTGGTTTGACTGTAGATTTCCTGTGCTCTATCTTCTAAGTCCGATATTCTCTCTTCTGCTTCACCCATTCTGTTTTTAAGGCTTTCTAATGTGTTTGTCATTTGATCTATTGAGCTCTTCATTTCATTTTGGTTTCTCTTCACTATAACACTTTCCTGTTCTACTAGTTTCTGAGTTTCATTTTGACTCTTCCTTAAAATTTCATTTTCACGAGAGAGATTTTCAATCTTGTCCATTAAGGATTTCTGTAGTTCAAGGATTTGCTTTTGAAAACTTCTAAATGTTCTTATCATAAATTTTTTGAAATCCGTATCTTGCATTTCTTCTATCTCATCATCTTCATAATCTTGGCTTGGGGTGTTTTGCTTATTTGGAGGCATCATAGTGTCATCGTTGATCTTGTTCCCTCTATTTCTGTGTTTGTTACTCGGCATAGTTAATTCTTCTTGCGTCACTGTGCTTTTTTTTTTTTTTTTTTTTATACTGTGTCCATGTTAAGTGGACTGCCTGCTGTTGGAGGAGCCTTGGAGGCTTGAGATGGGTGCGGCCTGAGAGCTCTGCCTGGTTCTTCCTGGTTAAGGGTGTGCAAAGGTGACACCCTCAGGTTATGCGTGGTAAATCTCTCTCTTTTTATTTATTTATGTATTTTATTTATTCAGGGGGTAAGTAACACCACATGGCATGGCTGTGCAGAATTGATGGTATTTCGCTTCCAGTCTTTGGCTCCTCTGGACTCCCACTGGGTTGCCTAGGCTACTGAATTGTAGTGACTCAGTTCCTTAGCTCTCCCCCATTGATATGTAAATCCAGAGAGGGAGCCTGCTCTTTGTCTCTTGGGAATTCTTCAAGCCTTGCAGCCTTGTAACCTTTGCAAGGTTAGGGGGAAGAGAAACCCCGAAGCTTTTTTTTTCCTTCTTTCCGGTAGTGAGTTTGCTGCACTTTCCGGCCCCCCTCAAGATTCTGACCCCCGTTTCCCCACCAATGTCTCGGGTTATTGAGCTCACCTCCCCTTCCAGCGCCGATGTGTGGACTCGGAGCCCTGAGCGTCCCAAGTCTCCCCGCTGTTGTCTGTGTGGCATGCACTCCCCTTCGAGCACTGGCGCGCAGACCCTGGGGCTTCCGCAGCTGGGTCCCGCGACTTGGCTTCCGCGCGTTGGGTGACCTTGTTCTCCCAGTAGGTCCTCCGATTCACGGCCACTCGATCCAGAAGGGTTTCCCCTGCAATATTTTCCTGGTTCTTTTTTCTGCGGCTACCGTAACTCCCCTTTTATTAAACTAAATTTTCCCGGACTATCGGTGCACGCCCTCACTATTCCGCCATCTTGGCTCCGCCCCCGATGTTCTGATTCTATATTCTCTGTGTCTCAATTTTCCCAATCTTAGTATACTTTGGAAAGTAATCAGACTAAATTTATAGATTTTGGTCAGGATTAAGTGAGGTAAGACTCATCAAGCCTTCAGTATACAAGGATTCTTTAAAATTTTGGAAATGGAATTAATGTGTTTATGTCTTTTTCTAAATAAAAATTTATTTTATTTATTTGAAAGTCAGAGTTACACAGAAAGAGGAGAGGAAGGGAGTAAGAGAGAGGTCTTCCATCCGCTGGTTCACTCCCCAGTTGGTTGCAAAAGCCAGAGCTGCACCATTACTAAGCCAGGAGCCAGGAGCTTCCTTCAGGTCTCTCACATGGGTGCAGGGGCCCAAGGACCTGGGCCATCTTCTATTGCTTTCCCAGGCCATAGCAGAGAGCTGGATCAGAAGTGGAGCAGCTGAGACTTGAACTGGTGCCCATATGGGATGTTGGGCACTGCAGGTGGCGGCTTTACCCGCTACACCTCAGCGCCAGCCCCCGTAATGTGTTTATTTTGGTGCACATTTTTTTTGACAGGCAGAGTGGACAGTGAGAGAGAGACAGAGAGAAAGGTCTTCCTTTTTCCGTTGGTTCACCCTACAATGGCCCCCGCGGCCGGCACACTGTGGCCGGCGCACCGCGCTGATCCGATGGCAGGAGCCAGGTACTTATCCTGGTCTCCCATGGGGTGCAGGGCCCAAGCACTTGGGCCATCCTCCACTGCACTCCCTGGCCACAGCAGAGAGCTGGCCTGGAAGAGGGGCAACCGAGACAGAATCCGGCACCCCAACCGGGACTAGAACCCGGTGTGCCGGAGCCGCAAGGTGGAGGATTAGCCTAGTGAGCCACAGCGCTGACTGCACAATTTGTTTTGAAATCTATGCATACAAATGGCCTTCAATAAGTTCATGGAAAATGCTTATTTTGAAAAAAAAATGCATAGATACCAAAAGGTTTTGCAAGAAAATTAGCTTACTTTTAATTTTGATGTTTCATGAACTTTTTGAAATACCTGGTACATAGTTAGCACTGAACAAACGTATCAGTAGTTAGTTCCAAACCTGGTCTAGGATGTGACTCCATTCCAACTCAAGTCCTACTCCATATTTCACACCAGAGGTTCATAAAGGTTGTTAGATACTCTGGGGGAAAATGTTTTATTATCAGAGTTCATGGTTATCTTTGCATTTCTAGCTCTGCTAAGACTCAAGAACCAGGAGTCACCAAGAAGTCTCTCCCCTCCTCTATCTCCAACAAACCATGTGGACTTAGACTCATCAGTCGAAAGCAGACTGTAGGGCTAAGAGCCTCTGCTCTTGAATCAGAATTGTCTGATTCAAAATACGCTAACACCACTTTGAAATTCAGAACTCTGTATCTTTTCTGTCGGTGTGAACTTGTCCTTGCCTTGACAAAGAACATCTGTTGCTCCCAGTAAATCGTGAGTTTTTCCAGCCCTATTATCCTGAGGCTTCTAGCTCTTCTTTGTCTCAACATTTGCCTTCAGAATAGGATCTGAATCTCTCCTTTACAAAATCAACAGTCTATTAAAGAATTTTTTTTCTTCAAACAAAAGAGCAGTTTTCCTGAATGTTAAGTTTTATCAACAGTTGGGGTGAAATAGGCACACACTGCAGGCCACTTTGAGATGTCTGATATGGATACAAAGTGTTCACATGATAGCTGTGATAGGACTCCACACCAATCAAAGTAAAAACTGACAGGGATTAGTAAATAATTCTACCCTGAGTTCTCAAAACATAACAGTGGGTAGACATTGTTATCAGGCACACAGCTCAGCCTGCTGTTTCTGGAAAAACCTGCAGTTTCTGGAAAAACATTCCAAATCTGGTTCCCATCCAAACAACCTGAAAAATTAAAAAAAAAAAAAAAAAGGAAAATAGAATTCCCCAAGTCCCACTCAAACTAACTAAATTAGAATACTTACAAAGAAAGTATATAACTATTTGATTATATTACTTTAAATTAATTAATAAACTAATTTTTCAAAGTATTGTGATGGAATAGCAACTTGAACATGCATTACATAGAAACACATAGAACTATGCAGGGATTTGCATGTGTGATAAGGAATCATGTGTTTTGAGATCTTTCACATTTAGATATTAGAATTAATCTACATTTATGTATAAGTCTTTGACAATTCCAAATCTTATAAATTCTTTATCATGAGTTTATGTCATATTTATATATGGATATATATGTGTGGCCATGCACAAGCAGACTTGTTCTTTATGGCCAAATAGACTGATACAAAATAAAGAATGAAGAAAAGAGATAGACACAGAAAGATCAGTATAAAATAGAGACACAATCAAGTACTAAATTTCCCTGATGCTTTTTCAGTCAATGACAGTAGGGAGCAACCCTGATGCGAAAACAATTCTGTGAGCCAAAGAGGGCTCTAGAATCCACTTCCTCATTAAAGAGATGGACTTGATTTTAGATGATTCGGCCAATTTGGCTTGGAATTCTCAGCATTTTCAGAAGTTCAAAACAAGCCAACACACATAAAACTATCATCTCTCTTCTGTACACTCTCAGTCAGTAAGTCCTAACAAGATGCTGGGGAAGTGGCCTTCTCAGGACCACCTGCCTTCTATACCCTCTGCAGCTGACCCAGTTCAAGTCTTCATTGCCTTGTACAAACGCAGGGAAGACTATTCACTGGTTTATAACCCTCAGCCTCTTCCCACTATAATCTTCTTCTCATTATAAAAGTATCTAGAAGTATGTGGATGCCAAGACTATGTCCACTATATAAATAATAATAGTTTTATTTAATTTTTAAATTTTATTTAAGCTATAAAAGTTTCACAGATTTCATATATACAGCTTTAGGAATACAGTGATAGTTATACTTGAAAATTTTAACAACTCCAAGTTAGTTTGTAGATCAGTTCCAAATTCCTTTTTTAAGTATATACATTTTTCATTTTCTATTAAAAAAGAAAAACAAAGAAGCTATAGACATTCTTGTATAGGATTTTGTGTGAAGAAAGTTTTTATTTCTTTTGTGTAAACAACAAGAATTGGGATTGCTGGACATTTGCTATGTATATGTTGATAGGAAATTCCATAATGCTTCATGGAGGAGGAATGTAGGAAATTTCCAAATTGGCATCATTACCACTAGTGGAAATTTCTCATATTTTTTTTCCATATAAAGTGTAATTAAAGGGGGCCATCACTGTGGCATAGCAGGTTAGGCAGCCTGCAGTGTTGCCATCCCATATGAGTACCTGTTCATGTCCTGACTGTTCCACTTCCAATCCAGCTCTTTGCATAAAGCCTGGGAAAGCAGTGGAAGATGACCTAAGTGCTTGGGCCCCTACCCCAACATGGGAGACCCTGGAAGAAACTCCTGGGTCCTAGCTTCAGGCAGGCCCAGCTCCAGCAGTTGTGGCCTTTTGGGAAGTGAACCAACAGATGGAAGATCTCCCTCTCTGACCCTCTCTCTGTCTACTTCTCTCTCTCTCTCTAATTCTGCCTTTCAAATACATAAATATTTAAAAATGTAATTAAGAGATAAATTTATTTTGGTGCAAAAATGTTGAAATCCAAACATACATGGGGTCTTCGACAGGTTCATGGAAATATATATATATATATATATATATGTATGTATATACATATATATAATGAAAAAAGTGTATGGATTTCAATTTTTTGAACTTTTTTTTCTTAAACTGTTTTTTTTTAATTTTTCTTGGAAAATAATACTTTTATTTTATGAGCTGCTCCATACCTCTCAATATGTGTCCAGACCCATGTCTTAAATATGATCAAATATCCTGCCAGAGTGATCTCAGTCTGAAGGCTATATTACTACAAAATGTACTGCACATTTTTAAGGTGAACAAATTACATGTATTTCATACATACAGATTTAAGAGCATAACGATACTTCAATATGTAATACCTGCACAGTTTCATTTGCTAAAGTGCAATATCTCAACATATACACAGTAGAATCTAATAAAATCTTGGCCAGCGCTGCGGCTCACTAGGCTAATCCTCTGCCTTGTGGCGCCAGCACACCGGGTTCTAGTCCCAGTCGGGGCGCCGGATTCTGTCCCGGTTGCCCCTCTTCCAGGCCAGCTCTCTGCTGTGGCCAGGGAGTGCAGTGGAGGATGGCCCAGGTCCTTGGGCCCTGCACCCCATGGGAGACCAGGAGAAGTACTTGGCTCCTGCCATGGGATCAGCGTGGTGTGCTGGCCGAAGCGCACCGGCCGCGGCGGCCATTGGAGGGTGAACCAACAACAAAAGGAAGACCTTTCTCTCTGTCTTTCTCTCACTGTCCACTCTGCCTGTCAAAAAATAAAAAAAAAAAAATTTAAAAAAAAGAAATCAGGTTTAAAAAGAATCTAATAAAATCCTTTCCATTTCCTTATCTTTTTATTTTGTGTTTGAAACATACCCACTCCTGCTTCCTTTAATTTTTTATATAGTATTTAACGCAACGTGAATTGTTCCCTGCCCTCCCCATGATAGTATGGAACACTAGAATTGGATATTTCTGTCTGTGTTTGGTATACATTATCCAATCTCCCTGCTTTCGCCCTGTCTTTCTCTTTCCCAATCTCTAGTAAGCCCAATTCTAAATTCAGATATGCTATTTTCTTAAATTCCACATATGAACAGAAAGAAATGGTATTTATTTTTCTGTGTCTGATGCATTTTACATTACTTAATAATCTCTCCTGCCATCTATTTTGCTACAAACACCTAAGCTTATATTATTTTTATGGTTGAATAACATTACAGTGTGTATATGTACCTATTTTCTTTTTTTTTAAACTTTTATTTAATGAATATAAATTTCCAAAGTACAGCTTATGGACTACAATGGCTTCCCCCCCCATAACGTCCCTCCCACCAGCAACCCTCCCTTTCCCACTCCCTCTCCCCTTCCATTCACATCAAGATTCATTTTCGATTCTCTTTATATACAGAAGATCAGTTTAGCATACATTAAGTAAAGATTTCAAGTTTGCTCCCACACAGAAACATAAAGTGAAAAATACTGTTTGAGTACTAGTTATAGCATTAAATCTCAATGTACAGCACACTAAGGACAAAGATCCTACATGAGGAGTAAGTGCACAGTGACTCCTGTTGTTGACTTAACAAATTGACACTCTTGTTTATGGCATCAGTAATCAACCTAGGCTCTTGTCATGAGCTGCCAAGGCTACGGAAGCCCCCTGAGTTCACTGACTCTGATAATTTTTAGACAAGGCCATATCTCATTATCAATTGATGGAAATCGAAGATGATTCCATATATCGATTATTGTAAATAATCCTTCAGTGAATATCAGAGTAAAGGTATCTCTTTTATATACTAGTTAAATATTCTTTGAGTACATAACCAGAATTGGGATAGCTAAGCCATATGGCAGATTTATTCCTAGTGTTCTTTCTTCCTTCCTTCCCTCCCTTCCTTCCTTCCTTCCTTCCTTCCTTCCTTCCTTCCTTCCTTCCTTCCTTTCTTCTTTCCTTCCTTCTCTTTCTTTTTTGAGAACTCTTGACACTGTTTCGAACAATGACTGTACTAATTTACCTTCCCACCAACACTAAATAAGGGTTCCCCTTTCTACACATCCTCACCATGATTTTTTGTCTTTTTGAGAATAGACATTCTATAGCTAAAGCAATCCTTTACAATAAAAACAAAGCCGGAGGCATCACAATTCCAGACTTCAAGACATACTACAGGGTAGTTATAATCAAAACAGCCTGGTACTGGTACAAAAACAGATGGATAGACCAATGGAACAGAATAGGAATACTGGAGATCAATCCAAACATCTATAACCAACTCATATTCGACAAAGGAGCTAAAACCAACCCCTGGAACAGGGACAGCCTCTTCAAAAATGGTGCTGGGAAAACTGGATGTCCACATGTCGAAGTATGAAACAAGATCCTATCTTACACCATATAAAAAAACCCACTCAACATGGATCAAAGATCTAAATCTATGCCATGACACCATCAAATTAATTGAGAGCATAGGGGAAACCCTTCAAGACATTGGAACAGGCAAAGAATTCCTGGAGAAGACCCCAGAGGCATGGGTAGTCAAAGCCAAAATGAACAATTGGGATTACCTGAAATTGAGAAGTTTCTTTACAGCAAAAGAAACAGTCAGGAAAGTGAAAAGGCAGACGACAGAATGGGAGAAATTATTTGCAAACTACACAACTGATAAAAGATTAACAACTAGAATCTATAAAATGATCAAGAAACTCCACAGCAATAAAACAAACAACCCACTTAAGAGATGAGCCAAGGACCTTAACAGACATTTTTCAAAAGAGGAAATCCAAGTGGCCAACAGACAAACGAAAAAATGCTCAGGATCTCTAGCCATCAGGGAAATGCAAATCAAGACCACAATGAGGTTTCACCTCACCCTGGTTAGAATGGCTCACATACAGAAATTAACTAACAACAAATGCTGGCGAGGATGTGAGGGAAAGGGACACTAACCCACTGTTGGTGAGAATGCAAACTGGTAAAGCCACTATGGAAGACAGTTTGGAGAGTCCTCAGAAATCTGAATATAGCCCTACCACATGACCCAGCCATCCCATTACTTGGAATTTACCCAAAGGGAACTAAACTGGAAAAAAAAAAGCTGCCTGCACCTCAATGTTTATTGCAGCTCAATTCACAATAGCTAAGACATGGAATCAACCTAAAGGCCCATCAACAGATGACTGGATAAAGAAATTATGGGATATGTACTCTATAGAATACTATAGAGCAGTAAAACAAACAAACAAACAAACAACAAAATCAGGTCATTTGCAACAAAATGGAGGAATCTGGAAAATATTATGCTGAGTGAAATAAGCCAGTCAAAAGGGACAAATAGAGTACCTAAAAGGAAACCTGCTGAAGTGAAATGGACACTATGAGAAACAAAAACCAGATCAGCCCTTGTCTTGACTGTTGATGAACAACTTACTATTTTATTCCCTTTAGTGTTCTTTCTTCTACTTAATACCATTGGTTAAACTTTTTTTTTTTTTTTTTTTTTTTTTTTTTTTTGACAGGCTGAGTGGACAGTGAGAGAGAGAGAGAGACAGAGAGAAAGGTCTTCCTTTGCCGTTGGTTCACCCTCCAATGGCCGCCGCGGCCGGCGCGCTGCGGCCGGCGCACCGCGCTGATCCGATGGCAGGAGCCAGGAGCCAGGTGCTTTTCCTGGTCTCCCATGGGGTGCAGGGCCCAAGCACCTGGGCCATCCTCCACTGCACTCCCTGGCCACAGCAGAGGGCTGGCCTGGAAGAGGGGCAACCGGGACAGAATCCGGTGCCCCGACCGGGACTAGAACCCGGTGTGCCGGCGCCGCTAGGCGGAGGATTAGCCTAGTGAGCCGCGGCGCCGGCCTAAACTTTTTAACTAATACACAATTATTCTTAAGTGTTTAAAATTAACTGAAAAGTGATCTCTGTTAAATATAAGAGTGGGAATAAGAGAGGGAGGAAATATACAGTTTGGCACATGCTCACTCGGACTTACCTCCAATGGTACTTAGAAACGTGCCAGGGGATTCCAATTCAATCCCACCAAGGAGGCATGTACCAATGCCATCTCACTTGTTAAAGTGATCAATTTAAGTACATAATTGATCAAAAAGATAGGTTAAGTGTCCAAAAATTACACAAATAAGACCAGTGTCTGCAAATAATGAAGGATAGAATTAAAAGGCAGAGAACGATCCTATGGGGGAAGCAGGATACACAGCAGATTCATAGAATAGCAAATGCCCTAAACAGCACTCCGGCCTCAGAATCAACCCTTAAGGCATTCGAACCCAACTAAAAGGCCCATGAGAGTTTTGCAGGCATGGAAAGCCAAGACACTGTGGCAAAAATGACCTGAATGAAAGATGTCTGTGAGTGAGTTCCCAGTGGAAAGAACGGGCCATCAGAGACGGAGGTACCCTTCTCTGAAGGGAGGAAGGAACCTCCACTTTGATATGGCCTTGTCTAAATAAGATCACAGTTGGCTAACTCAAGAGGCTTCCATAGTCTTGACAGCTCATGACAAGAGTCTCGGGTGTTACTGATGTCATAAATAAGAGTGTCAATTGTTGGCTGGCACCACAGCTCACTCGGCTAATCCTCTGCCTGTGGCGCCAGCACCCTGGGTTCTAGTCCAGGTTGGGGCACCAGATTCTGTCCCGGTTGCTCCTCTTCCAGTCTAGCTCTCTGTGGTGGCTCAGGAACGCAGTGGAGGATGGCCCAGGCCCTTGGGCCCTGCACCTGCACAGGAGACCAGGAGGAAGCACCTGGCTCCTGGCTTCGGATCAGCTCAGCACGCCAGCTTCAACGCACCGGCCGTAGCAGCCATTTGGGGGGTGAACCAATGGAAAAAGGAAGACCTTTCTGCCTGTCTGTCTGTCTCTCTCTAACTTTACCTGTCAAAAAAATTAAAAATAAATAAAAAATAAAATTAAAAAAGAGTATCAATTGTTAAGTCAACAACGGGAGTCACTGTGCACCTGCTCCCCATGTAGGATCTCTGTCCTTAATGTGTTGTACTATGAGAATTAACGGTAAAACTACTACTCGAACAGTACTCTATATCTTATGTGGCTATGTGGGTGCAGTCTGTTGAAATCATTACTTAGTATATACTAAAGATAACTGAAAATGAATCTTAAGGTGATTGGGATGGGAGAGGGAGCAGGAGATGGGACGGTTGCGGGTGGGAGGGAGGTTATGGCGGGAAAAAGCTGCTATAATCCAAAAGTTGTACTTTGTAAATTAATTTTTAATAAATAAAAAAGAAAAAAGAGGATAAACATTCTAATTGGAGTTCTACACCATTGTAGAACTGAATTGCATTTTCCTGATGGCTAGTGATAATTTGCATGTTTGCATGTATTTGGTGGCCATTTGAATTTTTTTCATTTTTGAAATAGCTATTCAAACCTTTTGTTTATTTGTTAATAATTGTTATGCATAGTTTGCAAATATTTTCTCCCACTCTGTTGGCTATCTCTTCACTCTGTTCATTGATTCCTTTTTGGTGCAGAGCTTCTTATTTTGAAATAATCCCATTTGTCTATTTTTATTTTTGTTGCCTGTGCTTTTGGGGTCTTAACCAAAAATAAAATAAAATAAAATAAAAAAATAAAAGCCTATGCCAATATCTTAAAATGTTTCCCATATGTTTTCTTCTAGCAGTTTCATAGTTTCAGATCTTGCATTTAGTTTTTTGATCCATTTTGAATTGAGTTCTATGTAAGAAAGGGTAGAGATCAAGTTTCAATTTTTTGCATGTGCATATCCAGCTGTCCAAGTACAATTTTCTGAAGATAGATATAACACATGTTTTTGGCACCTTTGTCAAAGAGCAGTTGGCTTCAGATGCGTGGATTAATTTCTGGGATCTCTGTCCTGTTTCTTTGATACCTTCATCAGTTTTTATTGCCAATACCTGTTGTTTTGGTTGCAATAGCTATGGAGTATATTTTTCAATCTGTTTGTGATGACTCCAACTTTGTTATTTTGGTTAAAGTTTGCTTTGGCTATTTGAAGTCTTTTGAACTTCAATAAGAATTTGACTAACCATTTTGTCTATTTCTGTGAAGAATGTCTTGGTACTTTGACAGAGATTATGTTGAATCTGAAATTTGCTTTGGATAATATTGATATTTCAATATTGTAATCCTTCTAATTCATAAACATGAGAGGCCTTACCATTTTAATGTCTTTTTCAATGTTTTATTACTGTTTGGTAATTTGAATTGTAAAAGTCTTTCACAACCTGGTTAAATTACTCCAAGGTATTTTCTTGCAGCTATTATGAATGGACTTGCTCTTATGATTTCTGAGTTCCTTTTTTAGTGTACAAAAATACTTCCAGTTTTTGATTGTTGATTTTTCATACTGCAAATTTGCTGAATCCATTCATAAGACTTAACTGTCTCTCTTTAGGTTTATCTACATGGAGAATCATATCATCCATGAACCAAGGTAACTTGATTTCCTCCTTGTCTATTTCATTCTATTGCCTTATGGCTCTGGCTAAAACTTCTAGTACTATTGTTATTCTGTATACAGAGGAAATGCTTTCAACTTTGACTATTGAGATGATCATTGTATTTTGATCCTTCATTCTGTTGATGAGATGAATGACATTTATTGATTTGTGTACCTTGAACCATCCCGGCAATTTTGTGATAAGCCCAACTTAATCATAGTGAATGATCTTTTTGATGTGATCTTGGATAATGTTTGCTAGTCATTTATCGAGAATTTTTGCATCCATGTTCCTCAGAGAAACTGGGTTATAGTTTTATTTTTTCACTGTGTCTTTGGTTTTGGAATCATGGTATTGATGTCCTCATAGGACGCCTTTGGAAAGGGTTCCTCCCCTTCGATTTTTTTTAACTTTTATTTAATGAATATAAATTTCCAAAGTACGATTTATGGATTACAATGGCTTCCCCCACATACCGTCCCTCCCACCCACTACCTTCCCCTTTCCCACTCCCTCTCCCCTTCCATTCACATCAAGATTCATTTTCGATTCCCTTAATATACAGAAGATCAGCTTAGTATACATTAAGTAAGGATTTCAACAGTTTGCTCCCACACAGACATAAAGTGAAAAATAATAGATGATTTTTTTAAATGATGATGAAATCAGATCAGACCTATTGTCATGTTTAATCCCAGTGAGAGTCAAGTTGGGAATTGATAATTTCTTCTTTTTTTTTTTTTACAGAAGATCAGTTTAGTATACATTAAGTAAAGATTTCAACAGTTTGCACCCCCATAGAAACACAAAGTGAAATATACTGTTTGAATACTCATTATAGCATTAAGTCTCAATGTACAGCACATTAAGGACAGAGATCCTACATGAGGAGTAAGTGCACAGTGACTCCTGTTGTTGACTTTACCAATTGACACTCCTGTCTATGGCATCAGTAGTCTCCCTATGCACCAGGCATGAGTTTCCAAGCTATGGAAGCCCTCTGAGTTCTCCGATTCTTATCTTGTTTAGACAAGGTCATAGTCAAAGTGGAGGTTCTCTCCTCCCTTCAGAGAAAGGTACCTCCTTCTTTGAAGACCTGTTCTTTCCACTGGGATCTCACTCACAGAGATCTTTTGCCAGAGTGTCTTGGCTTTCCATGCCTGAAATACTCTCATGGGCTTTTCAGCCAGATCCGAATGCCTTTAGGGCTGATTCTGAGGCCAGAGTGCTATTTAGGACATCTGCCATTCTATGAGTCTGCTGAGTATCTCACTTCCCATGTTGGATCACTCTCCCCTTTATTTATTCTATCGGTTAGTGTTAGCAGGTACTAGACTTGTTTATGTGCTCCCTTTGACTCTTAGTCCTTTCATTATGATCAATTGTGAACTGAAATTGATCACTTGGACTAGTGAGATGGCATTGGTACATGCCACCTTGATGGGATTGAATTGGAATCCCCTGGTATGTTTCTACCTCTACCATTTGGGGCAAGTCAGCTTGAGCATGTCCCAAATTATACATCTCTTCCCTCTCTTATTCCCACTCTTATGTTTAACAGCGATCACATTTCAGTTAATTTTTAACACTTAAGAATAACTGTGTATTAATTACAGAATTAAACCAGTCATATTAAGTAGAACAGACAAAAAAACTACTAAGAGGGATAATGTATTAAGTTGTTCATTAACAGTCAGGGCTATGCTGATCAAGTCACCGTTTCCCATAGTGTCCATTTCACTTCAGGAGGTTTCCTTCGATTTTTAAAAATAGATTGAGAAGAATGCTGGGGTTGGATATGATCTAGCAGGGAAGGTTGTGTATAATCTATCAGGGAAGCCATTTGGTCCCAGAATTTTCTTTGTTGAGAGACTTCTATTTCTCGGCTAAATCTCATTACTTGTGATCAGTTTGTTCAGGTTTTCTACGGCTTCACAGTTTAATTTTGGTAATTTGCCTGTATTTCCAGAAAATCACACATTTCTTCTAGGTTTTCAAAGTTGTTGGCATATAATTGTTCATAATAATTGCTAATGATCTTTTGCATTTCTGTGAAATCAGTTGTAATTTCTCCTTTCTCGCCCCTAATTTTATTTAAGCATTCTTGCTTCTTTTCTAAGTCTGTCTAGCTAAAGGCTTACCAACTTCATTTATCTTTTATAAAATCAGCTTTCATTTCATGTTTTATGTTTTTTAGTTTTTGTTTCATATTTTTCTGATCTGTTCTTTCTTCTTATACTTTTTCATTTTTTCATGTTTTTTTAAGATCTTTGAGATGCTTTATATGGATGTTTATGTGATACCTTTCATTTTTTTCTATTTTTAGTACTTTTGATGTATTCCATAAATTTTGGTATGATGTGTTTCCATTTTCATTTGTTTTAAGGAATGTTTAGTTCCCCATTGATTTCTTCATTATTCACTCTAGAGTATATTGTTCAAGTCTCCATAAACTTGATTAATTTTTAGAGTTTCTTTTGTGTTTACATATAGTTTTATTCCATTGTGGGGAGAAAAAGTACATGATGTCAGTGTGATTTTTTTCAATTTTTTAAGATTTGTGTTGTAGTCTAATATGTAGTCTGTCTTAGAGAATGCTCCATGTGCTGATGAAAAGAATAAGTATTCTTTCATTTAGATTGTTTTTTAGATTGTTTTCATTTAAATGAAAGATCCTGGTGAACAAGACCCCAGCAGAAGGAACAGGCCATCAAGGAGAGAGGCGCCTTTCTCTGAAGGGAGGAAGGAACCTCCACTGTGATACGGCCTTGACTAAACAAGTTCAGAGTCGGTGAACTCAAGGGGCTTCCATAGCCTAGACAGCTCATAGCAAAAGTCTCAGGTGATTGCTGACGTCATAAATAAGAGTGCCAATTGTTAAATCAACAATGGGAGTCAATGGGAACATGCTCCCCATGCAGGATCTCTGTCCTTAATGTGTTCTACTATGAAACTTAAAAAACAACACTACTAGTCGAACAATACCCTATACCTTGTGTGGTTGTGTGAGTGCAGCATGTTGAAATCCTTGCTTAGTATATACTAAGTTGATCTTCAGTATATGAAGGTAATTGAAAATGAAACTCGATGAAGGGCAGGATGGGAGAGGGAGTAGGAGAGGGGAGGGCCACGGGAGGGAGGGAGGTGGGGAGGGAGCCACAACAATACAAAAGTTGCACTTTGTAAATTCACATTTATTAAATAAAAAAAAACTATATAACAAACAAAAAAAAGAAAAAGAAAAAAAAAGAACTTAATACTTTACCCTTTTAGTATTTTTTATGTTCTACTTAAAACTATTGGTTGAACTCTGTAATTAATACACAATTACTCTTAGGTGTTTAATTAATGCTATAACTAGTACTCAAATAGTATTTTACACTTTGTGTTTCTGTGTGGGTGCAAACTGTTGAAATCTTTACTTAATATACTCTAAATTGATCCTCTGTATATAAGATAATTGGAAATTAATCTTGATGTGAATGGAAGGGGAGAGGGAGTGGGAGAGGGGAGTGTTGTGGGTGGGAGGGAAGTTATGGGGGGGAGCTATTGTAATCCATAAGCTGTACTTTATAAATTTATGTTCATTAAATAAAATAAAATATAAAAAATCATAAAAAAGAATAAGTATTATGCAGCTATCAGATACAATGTTCTATAAATTTGTGGTAGGTCAATTTGGTCTATAGTTAATTTGTCTCTGATATTTCTTGGTTAATTTTTATTGTCTGGATAATCTGACAACTGATTTTTAAATATTTATTTGTTTATTTATTAATCTGAAAGGCAGAGTTACAGAGAGGGAGTGGCAGAGGCAGAGAAAGAGACATCTTCCATCTGCTGGTTCACTCCCCAAATGGCTGCAATGGCCAGGCCAAAGCCAGGAGCCAGGAGCTTCTTCCAGGTCTCCCATGTGGATGGTAGGGGCCCAAGTGCTTGGGACATCCTCCATTGCTTTCCCAAGCACATTAGTAGGGAGCTGGATTGGAAGTGGAGCAGCCAGGACTAGAAGTGCCTGGTAAGCAGGCACTTCAGGCAACAGCTTAACCTGCTGTGCAATAGTGCCAGAAATCTGACCATTGATTAAGGCAGATATCCCAGACTATTATTATATTGGAGCTCATTTCTCCTTTTAGAGCTAATATTGTTTGTTGCATACAATTGGGCACACTGATCTTAGATGCATATACATTTACAATCATTATATCTTCTTAGTGCATTGATCCCCTCATCATTATAAAGCGAACTTCTTATTACAGTTCTTGTCTTAAAGGCTACTTTGAGGTATCTACTCCTGCTTGTTTTTGGTTTCCATTTACATCAAATGTTTTTCCCACACTTTCATTTTCAGTCTGCATTTGTCCTTATTGATGACATGAATTGCTTATAGGCAACACATCATTGAGTCTTGTGTCTTAATCCTTTTGACCAGTCTGTATCTTTCAGTTAGGAAATTTAGTCTATGTGGTTTCAATTTATTATTGATAAATAATGGCTTAGTTCTCTCATTTAAAAAAAAAAAAAAACTTTGTTTATTTTTGATAGTGTTTTTCTCTAGTGGGAATAATACTTTCACATGTTTGCATAATGGTTGTTATCTTTCATTTGTCTCTGTATTTAAGACTCCATTAAACTTTTTTTATAAGGCTGGTCTGATGGAGATGAATTCTCTCAGATTTTCCTGTAGAATTTTTTTCCTATTTTTGTGAAAAATAGCTTTGCTGAATAAAGGATTCTTAGTTAGAAGCTTTTGTTTTTCTTTTAGAACTTGGAATACATCACTCCTGCCCCTCCTCGCCTGTGAAGTTTGTTTAAAATTCTGCTGTGAACCTAATGAGGGTTCTCTTAAAAGCATACTGGCAATTTTTTTCCAACCTTAGAATTCTCTCTTTTTTTGTTCTTTTGAGCATCTGATTATGTGTCACATGTCACAGTGAGGATCTTTTCTGGTCATTTCTATTTGTGGTCCTATGACCTTCGTCTACTTGAATGTCCATAACCTTCTCCAGATTAGGGAGGTTTTCAATTTTTATGTCAATGCATACATTTTCTAAACCTCTACTCTTCTCTTGGTCTCAGATTCTGTAACTCCAAAATTTGTTTGCTTAATGCAATCCCCAACATCTCAGCACCTGAGGGCATTGTCTTCTGCTTGATTTATTTATGGTTGACCCTTTCAGCTGTATTTTTTTTTTTTTGAAAAAGAAACAAACATTTAGTTTCACATTATATGAAAGACAATGAATAGAGAGATACATAGTCAGAGAACAATTTTCCATACACTGGTTCACCTGCCAAATGCCCACAAGAGCCAGGGTTGGTAAAAACTGAAGCCAGGATCCTAGACCCCAGTCGGAGTCTCTTATGTGTGTGGAAGGGACATGAATAATTGATCCATCACCTGTTCCCTCCCAGAGTGTGCATTAACAGGAAGTTGGAATTGGAAGCAAAGACAGAATCAAACCCAGGCACTGTAATACAGGAAGTAGGTTTCTTAAGCATCATTTTATCTGCTGCAACCAAATGCCTACCCACAAACAGTATTTTTACTTGATTTATTTAATCTTTCAATTCTGAGATGTTTCCTTGGTTGTATTTCAAGATATCTATCTCTTCATTGAATTTCTCATTCATAGCATGCATTGTTTCTCTGATTTTGTTAAACTGTATCTTTGTATTCTTTTGCATCTCTTTGAGCATCTGTATGATCATTCTTTTGGATTCACTATTAGGTAATTCATCAATTTATTTTTCTTTAGAATCTTTCACTAAAATATCACTTTTTTCTTTGGGGGTATCATATTGCCTTGTTTTTTCATGCTTTCCCTTTCCTTATGTTGATATTTGTCCATCTGGAGGAATAGTTGTTTCTGTAATTTTTACTGAGTGGTGTTCATAATAAAAGGCTATTGGCATCAGTTAAGCAGTCTGTTTTAGCTTTATTTCCAGTTACATGCTCTAGTGTCTTCTTTCATGGTAACTAATGGCAGCAGCAGTCAAGGTAGGATGTTGGTTGCTCCTCTCAGCCCCAGTAAGTATATGTGGGTCAAAGTAGTATCCCTTGAGATAAAGCACAGTGTCACAGCAAATACAGCTCTCAGTTTACTATAACTGAAGCTGTGGGAGTACTGACCTGGAGACCTGTATAGGTGTGATTGGGGTCACAGTAGTACTAGTCCCAACCCTAGCAAAGGCACATGAGTCCTCACAGTATAAACCTCAGGTTTCTGTATAATGTCCTGGCACCCACCTACTTTGCCCTCACTCAAAAAGTCAATTACTCTATATGGTGCATCGGTTTGGGGGAGCAATGGAGTGAACAGTCCTCTGACTAGTATACTGCAATGCCAGATCACACAGCCCACAGCCTTTTCAGATAAATGCAGCATGGGGCACTGCCATGGTCATTTTGCTGTAAGCTGCCTGGTGCTGAGATGGGCTTATTACCTGAGGCCACTGCAACTGGTCACAGGTGATGCTTATAGGGATATAAATACAACTGCCTTGAGCTACGGGTCCCTACTTGAGTCTGCGGTAGTTCCAGGGCTCTAGCTGTATGCACTGGCATGGGACAGGACTGTTAGCGTATATTTGGTGGTAGGTTTACCAAATCTAAGGTGCAACCCTGAACTCACTTTGGCTCCATACTCCCAGTGACTAAATCCTTGTTTCTTGCTGTCCACCCATGGTTAGGGGAAGAGTGGTGAAAGCAGTCCTTTGGCCATACATGCTGACATCAAGCTGGGTTGCACCTGAGTCTCATGCCTACAGGATGCCCTGTGCAATTACAAGTGCATGCCAAGTCTGTGAGAAGCTAGAAGTGATACAGTCTGAAACAGCTGTTTATTCTAAAGGGTGGCAGGTCTTCACATGATTCTTGTACAAGTCTAGAGTCTCTGCAAGCACTGCCTAGAGATAGGCACCTCTGGTCTCTGCTGCTGAGTTTCACTGCAGTGGTCCGGGCTTAGAGTTTCGAGCAAAAACCATGAGCTTACTTTCCTGCTCTGTTCCTCAGTGGTTGAATTCTTTTTTTTTAACTTTTATTTAATGAATATAAATTTCCAAAGCACAGCTTATGGATTACAATGGCTTCCCCCCCATAACATCCCTCCCACCCGCAACCCTCCCCTTTCCCACTCCCTCTCCCCTTTCATTCACATCAAGATTCATTTTCGATTCTCTTTATATACAGAAGATCAGTTTAGCATACATTAAGTAAAGATTTCAACAGTTTTCCCCCTCACAGAAACACAAAGTGAAAAATAATAGATGATTTTTTAAATGATGATGAAATCAGATCAGACCTATTGTCATGTTTAATCCCAGTGAGAGTCAAGTTGGGAATTGATAATTTCTTTTTTTTTTTTTTACAGAAGATCAGTTTAGTATACATTAAGTAAAGATTTCAACAGTTTGCACCCCCATAGAAACACAAAGTGAAATATACTGTTTGAGTACTCGCTATAGCATTAAATCTCAATGTACAGCACCTTAAGGACAGAGATCCTACATGAGGAGTAAGTGCACAGTGACTCCTGTTGTTGACTTTACAAATTGACACTCCTGTTTATGGCATCAGTAATCTCCCTATGCTCCAGTCATGAGTTTCCAAGGCTATGGAAGCCCTCTGAGTTCTCCGACTCTTATCTTGTTTAGACACAGTCATAGTCAAAGTGGAGGTTCTCTCCTCCCTTCAGAGAAAGGTACCTCCTTCTTTGAAGACCTGTTCTTTAATGGTTGAATTCTTACTCCTTGTTGTCTGTCTGAGGTTGGAGGAGAGGTTATGGAGGCAGTCCCTTGGTTACTCGTGGTGACTACTAACCTGATTCACACCTGAATCTCACAGTCACCAGGCTCTGCGGTCTCAACAGGTATATTAGGCGTACATGATGTTGTTGTGATACAGTCAAACATGAGTCTGTCTCACTAGGCACATGACTCTAACTGATGCTGGGATGGATCTAGAATCTGCATTTGGGAATACCAAACTGGGAATAGAGGTTTTGGGACTTTGTCCATTGTTGGGTCTCGCTGCAGTAGGCTCAGCATTAACCAAAATCCTAAACTCACTTTTCCATCTTAGTCTGCAGCTGCTAGAGTCTTGCTCTTTGTACACTGGAGGTTGAGGCACAGGTGGTGGAGGCAGTGCCTTGGCTTTCCAGGCTGAGTTGCAACTGGGTCTCACATTCACTGGGCTCTCTCTATACAGTCTAGGGGATGTGCACATGACCCACATGAGGTGGCAGTGATTTAGATTGAAACAAATCCAGCCCCCTGGAGCACTAGTGTCCACCTGATACCATAGAAAATCTATAGGCTGCATCTGTGAAAACTGGCCTGGAAATAGAAGCCTTGCACATTATTGGCTGCTGGGTCTTATTGAGGTAAGCCTGGCACTGAACTTCAAGATAAAATCCTAAATTCACTTTCTTACTCTATTCTCCAGAAGGTGGAATCTTGCTCTGTTGTTTGCTAGAGGTCGGGGGAGGATAGTGGATGCAGTCCTTGATCACTCAGTCTGAAGGGACTGACCTGGGGCTAGAGGTCAGGGGTCCTGTCTGATTCTAGATTTCACTGTAGCAGGTCTGGTGCTGGGTTTCAGCCCTAAAGCCAGGACCTTATTCTCTCTCCTTACTCTAAACAGGGAAATGTCTTTCTCCACATTAAGTTATGATGTCTTTCTCCATGCTAAGCTATTTGGGGGGGATGGGAGGGAGACAACAACATTTTCCTTCCTGTCTTTTCCAGTGTATCCTTTCATATTACCATACTAAACAAACAAACAACAACAACAAAAACAGGCACCATGGTATCCTCTCACCTAGCTTCCTTAACGCTTGTGAAGATGACCTCTTGCATGACTAGCTGTTCAAACTGATGTCTCTGGCGAGATGTTTGCCAGATCATCTTACTCCACCACTATTTTGCTCTACCCACAAGTCCAAATTCTTTAACCTGGCATGGGAAGCAGTGCCAGGCTATTACCAGTATTTCTTTAACCTCAATGACTCAACAAGAAATGGAAACCAAAAGAACATGAATAGGCTTCAGCTTGGAACCTTCTCATTGGAATAGACAAATCGCTGATGGCTCTCTTCCCTGACCCAATGTTAATGAAGAACAAGAGCCTCAACAGTGCCTTTGCTTTCTGATTTCTTACTCTAGCACACACTCATATTAACCTGAGTTATATCTGGGACCACAGCACAATTACTCAATTCTTTCCTCATCTCATGTATTCTTCACATGAGTTATTTGCTGATAAGGCAGTAAACTGAAGTAAATGTTCTCTATCATGGTGCTGAGCCCATGCTATTGAGTGTGTTTACTTGCTGGAATCCCTCGTTGAACCCTAAAGTCTTTGAGACTGGAATTACATTTTATTCCTACAAATACAAACATGACATATCCTCATGTTCAATAATTGATGATTGAACTGATTTATAAATGTTTAATGCTTTAATTGGGAAGAATAGGATTACAAGGTCAGGCACTGGTGTTCCCTGTTAAGATATGTACATGGTAACCATTTTTCACAGAAGAAATATTGCTAACATAGAGGAAGAAATTTCTATTTTTCTTTCCATACAAATCCAGCTATAAAAAAAATCTCTATGGAAGGTTTACAGTGTAATGGTAACAACAACATCTAGTACCACTACTATTTATTAAGGACTTACTACGTGGAAGATAAGAGTTTCACATACATATCTTTTAAAAATCTCACAAGCGTATGATCAAGTATGGTTATTATCCCCATTTTGCATGTTTGAAGTGCAGAGAAATTAAGTATTAGCCCCAACCACTCAGGTAACACATTCACAAAATGTACTCTAGACATTTGTGAGAGCATTTTCTGAAACAGTTACTGTGATGGAGATTACAAAACTGAGCACAAAGTAGCTCTTTAAGTCACATTTGGACCTTACAGGAGAAGCATTGTTGTATAAGTTGCCTGTACCACCCAAATGCCTTTTATAGCTTGTTGCTGCAGCGAGTTTTATTTGTGACTACACTGGGCACTCATTGACAATAGGAGGCATCCATGAGCCATTTGGTCCCCCACTGGACTTATTACAATTGTGAGCATACATATTCTTGAGATATATTTGTTGGCTAATTGTTTATTTGGGGATTTTTAGAGCAAGGCTCAGATATATCAATTATATCTCTCTTTATGGAAGCACACATTCAAGGGTACTTCAAAAAGTTAACAGAAAATGGAATTAAAAGATATGTTGACCTTGGTGCAAAAAATTTTTGAAATCTATGTGTAATTTTTTATAATATGCATTGTTCATGAAATTTTTGAAATATCCTCATAATACCTTTATTCATTGAAGAGTGCCTCACATTTTCTCTTCCAATTTTCCACTAACTCTTCAGTTCCCCATATGGTTCCCTGGGTATGCAGAACAGGCATCATTATTAGATGTTCTATATCTCTCTTGCATTCTGGCTTCTTGTCTCAGGGAAGAGTACAGTTTTCCAATTAAGATCTGGACAAATTACCAATATATTTTGCATAAGCCTCTAAAACTATATTATACTTAGCTGTTTTCAGCCACTTTGGTCCTGGATGATTTCATAATGCTTATTCTTTGCAATTTTCTAACCAAATAATTCCCATTCTGCAGAGCTTACACTTGAAAATTGCAAAGTTCTGAAATAGTGCTAACAACTTATCTAGGTCTCAGAAACCTTTGGAGACACTAAAAAATAATAAGACTAATTTTTTAACCTTTTTCCTTAATGAAGCACATTCTAATTTTATTCAAGCTGCACAACACTTCAAATACTGCTTCCTGAGCCTCATTCACCCAGTTGCTACCATTATACCTAATTACAGATACTAAAGAACAGCCAGAACCTTGTGGATCTTGTTACAGTCCCAAATAAATCATATCAGTTTAATATATGCTATAGGAAAATTACATAACATCATTTTCTTATTTGCATTAAAAATGATTTTTGCATGTTTAATGTGTAATTTCTGATATTTGTTTCCATTTGAGAATAAAGATAGTAAGGTCACGCTCGAATAGTTTTCTTAAATAAGACAACTAAAATACATTTCTTCCAAGATGCAGAGAGATATGCCAAGGAGATGATAACTGACAATCAGATCTATGTATAACTGCTTTAATCTGCCAGCATTCATTTAAACAATGCCAAATAACTTATGCACCTTACATGGGGATTTGGAGAAATAAAATTAACCTTTGGTTCTTTTTCACATCTATTAGACACCTTACTGCTGGCTAACAAAGACAAACTCTAAACTTTATTAAATAATTTACATAAAACACTGTTAAGCTACCATAATAAAATGTTTATTATTTAATGTTGGACAGGTCAACTAGCCCCTCTGTACTTTCATGTCCAGACGTGTAAAATTAGATGTTTGATTAGTTTATAAAAGTAATGGTTAGTGATTCCAGTTAGAACAAAGAAATAAAATGGGTAATTGGGATGTAAATAGGAAGCTTTCAAACAGTAAAGTTTTCTTTGGACAGGCAGTATTATATAATGGAAAGAACATAGATTTTTATGGCTTACTTAGAAGGAAATTTACTAGATATATGACCTTGACCTACTTGCAATAAAAGAAAGCAAACTATGCATCCCGCACATGTATCATGAGACTTTGAAAACAGGATGTAGAAAGCATTGGTACATAATAAATGTGCTGTAGCCATTGTTAGCACGGCAGGATATCACCACCACCCCTTTCATTTTTCATACCTTCGCCCATGATAGCAAAGTATCTTCTTCATGTCATGGTTTATAGGTTCTGTGTGATGAGTTATGATGGATAGTAGACACAGAATGGTACATTACTGCTCCAGATGTTCCTCCGCATTTCAAATGGGGTATCCAGATCTCATCAAGCATGAGTAACAACACAAGGTTCTAAAGGTGGGGTCAGGACAGTAGTCTTCTGTCTGTGATCTCCCAGGTCAGCTTTGACCCCTTGGCTTTGACCACTTAAATATCAGCAAAGCAGAGAAAGGAGAAAGAAAGAATGGGAGATTAATAAAGGAAAAGGACTTCAGGGAATTCCTCTGAGGGCACTTCTAGTGGACTAATATGTGAAATACTAGCATTATTAAAATGAAGTTTTGAATCCTCTTCATGAATTCAAGTACCTGGTGGTTTACTACTACTATGATTTTGGTTCATCTCTAATGGATGTACAAACAGATCTTCCTCAGTGTTTTCAGTGAGACTTTAGTGAGAGGAGAATTTTCATTTTTGGTCTTTTAGCTTGTGTACTGACACTGACCATGAGGAGAAAAGCCCAATTATTTCTTGTGCAGAGAAAAATGGCAAGTGGCCAATAATTCATACAATCTGACTCTCTGTGTTGCCTTAATTTACATTTATTTATTCATCAACTGTTAGACAATTAATTCTAAACAGCCAACTTGTCAGATCACTCAGAGGTTTAGTAGGGAATGCAGACTCACCATAATAAAAGAACCACTGATCTCCCCTCTCTGTCAAATCTACCTCAATGCTAGTCATACCCATTTCATGCCTCAAGGGAGAAAAAGAGCACAAAATTCTTTCTCTTTGCTTTTCTTCCCACCCTACAGCCAACTCAAGAGGCTCTCTCCTCCCAACTGCTAAAGTTTATCCCAAATCATTGTCTATACTACTTCCAAAGTAATTCAACCCTCCACACTCCAATACCACACAATAGTCTATTTTGTGCTACTAGAACAATACCACAGACTGGGTAATCTATGGTTAATAGAATCTGTAATGAATTGGATCACATTTCTAGAGGCTGAAAAGTTCAGTATCAAGGTACTGAATTCTGGCAAGGACCATCTTGATGCTTCATCATGTGGTAGGAAGAGAGAAAAAGACCAAGAGGGGCTCTAAGTTTGACCTTTTAGCAGTAATCCACCTATGAGGACAGAGTATTTCCTAGCCTAATTATGTCTTAAAAGTCCCCATGAACTGGATGGATGACCTCTGTCTGTCTCTCCCTCTCTTTCTCTCTCTCTGTAACTCCGACTTTAAAATACAAAAACCAAATCTTTAAAAAGAAAACGGCCCCATCACTGTTCCTTTTTATACTGTTAAATGACAACTAAATTTCAATACGAATTTCAGAGAGGATATTCAAAGCATAGCACTCTCCAAGAGAGCCATCTTTTAAAAATATAATTCCTAGAATGCTGCTCCTAGTTTACAACATTTCAATATTTTCTCATCCAAAGTAACTTCTTAACCTAGGCAACGAAAGTCCTGTCCTCTTCTCTGTCCTACTTCTGAGACCTCAGCTCCTCCATTCTCCTCCCTACCTTCCAAGCCTCATAGATTTCTTCCTAATCCTCAAAGGTGCCGAGTTTATTTCTGCCTTAAGACCTTTACGCTAGCTCCTGACCTGATTCTCGCAGCTTCAGAGATTTGTGACCTGCATAGTCACAAAAGGACCCAGGGTTCAAAAGCACCCCACATTTGGTTTGATGCTCTAATACTGCCATCTTAAAAAAATTAATGACTTCCTCTTTTAAGTTGTGTTTTGTATGTGAAGTTCACTGGGATGATGGAGCATATCATGGGTAGAGGAAATACATGCAAGATTTCCATCATTTCTTACCTCTGCAATTGCATGCAGCATTGCAATGCCCCATTAGCACAGAACTCTCTGGGCTTCCATATGTGGATGTTCATCAGGACTCAAAATGAGTGCTAGGTAAGCATGTTATGTCTAGAGCTGACTAATCAGGGACAGTGACAACTTTGAGAGTTCACACCTCTGTTAAGGACCATGATTTGCTTCCAATGTAGAAAGGAGGTCATTGCTTTCTAAGAAATGGGAATGACTATAGAATCCTATTGTTTCATTTTGTATTTATGTGACAACTAACTATTAAATTACCACTTACATTGAAAAAGAGAAGATGGAAAAAAGGGAAATAAACTCATGGTTCATTTTCATTTAGTCCATCTTTAATTAATTGAAGGTAGAGAATATTGAGAGGCTGTATGCCTATTAAAAGTAAATTAAATAAAAACAGTTGAATCAATGATGTTCAATATTTCCACTGTTCTGGTAACAGTGAAATATATATGCACACACAAGCTACAAAATAATAGTGTGATTTTGATGATGACACATATGAGGTTAATGTTCCTATTTTTGCATTTAAAATTAGCACTGAATAACATAGATGATAATATTTATATTATAATACTCATGTTGACAATTTGAAATTTTAATTTTCTTTACTTAGCATGATGTTAAATAGCAAATAAAACTATCATGACAATCTAAGAGAAAGACCACAGAAAAAAAAGGGGAAAGCTTTGTATTTCAGTACCTTTTTAATGGCACGTTTTCCTGCTTTTTGGAACAAGAGTACCACATTTGCCTTTTGCATTGGGCCCTGCAAATTACCATAATTTGCTATTTGCATGGAAAGTTCTTCCTCTGTTACCAACCTGACAAAGCTAACTCCTTCATATAATCTGTGTTTCTAAATAAATAGCAGCTTCATGGGGCCAGCACTGTGGCACAGTTAAGCTGCCATCAGCAATGTTGGCATCCCAGCTAATGTGCCTGGGAAAATAGCAGGTGACGGCCCAAGTGTTTGGGCCCCTGACACCCACATGGTGGACCTCGATAGACTTCCAGGCTCCTGGCCCAGTCCCTGCCATTGCAGCCATTTGTGAAGTGAACTATGAACTAGCAGATGGAAGATCTCTGTCTCTCTCCCTCTCTCTCTGTTTGTCTTTGTCTCTCTCTCTAACTCTACCTTTCAAATAAATAAATAAATCTGGAAAAAAAAATTGAAGATTTTATTTTTAAAATAAATAGATGAATGAATATCAGCTTCTTTGCGAAGCCATCCCTCTTCCTCCAATCTGGATTAGTCACTATGGGTTCTCTAGAAAAACTGAAGGCAGCACTGTGCGTAAAGTCATGTATGAATGTTTGTACATTTCCAACTGACTGTCTGTGTCCTCCCTCTGTGGGAGCAGAACTCTGGCTTTCTTTTCAACAGTTACTCTCAGAGCTGACAACAGTGGTTGACATTTATTTGGCATTCAGTAAATATTTACAGAGTGAGTGAATTAATGAATGACCATGTTACTACAGCATTCTAACTTTAAGAAATAACCCTTTGAAAAGTTACAGTGTCATTTTTTTAAAGATAGTACTTACACAATTTAAAAAGTTGGGAAGACCAAACAAATGAATCAATTTGAAGTATTAATTGATTTGGAACCAAAGATTAATTTGGAAGATGGGAACACATAATTTTAAGCATATTGTTATACAATGTGCTATAAAAATGATGGTTACTGCAGCAATATTTTTCTGCTGTTAGTTTATTACATATTTTCAAATATCACGTTGTCTTAATAAAATGTAATAGCACTTCCAATAATCTTTGGTTTAAATGTTCCCTGCAAATGACCAGCTATAAGTTTCAGATTCAAACTGTATTATGTGTTTTATTTTATCTTAAAACAAGTTCCTCACAAAATGAGATAAACAATGATATGCATTATGTTGCTAGATAGGAAAAAATGTTCTGAAAGATTATGTTAAAAAGAATACTAATCTTTTGCCTCACTCTGTAGAAAAGACTGCTCTAGATGATAAATGATATCTCTATTGAGAGCAGAAACGAGCAGTGGGAGCCTGAATCCCATATAAAACTATCTACCATCCCCATCCTGAGATACTCACCAATTAGGGGATGCTATCAAGCTAAAAGAAGTTCAGCTTTTCTGGCATAGGAAAAAAAATGTACATTCTTACTGCTAGCAAGGAAACAATTTTGCTTTAGGCAATACTGAAAATAACTGCAAATGATAATAAGAAATCAAAATTCTGCACAACATGAAACTATGTCATCCTGTGATTTGTTATGAAATAGAAGTTCTACAGAGTCCCAAATATATGGATAGACCTAATCATTATTAAGACTAAAAATATGTTTGTCTTTACTAAGATGGGATATAGCTTCTTATAGGGGAATATTAAGTTGATACATGTGGAATACTTGGGGTACAGAGGTAAAAAGTAACTTTATATACCATACTTTATTAAAGCACAAATAGATGTAGCATATATTATTTTTAAAAATCTGAATTAGCTTCTGTGTAAAGGATTAGAGTATAATCCAGTAAAAGTCTTAAAAATGTGTCTGGATGTCAGGATTTATACAAATGTTTTTGTCGTATTTGTATTGTCCTCCACAAAAACAGAAAAAAAGGTTATTCATTTACATAATCATCGCTGAGTGCTCCATGACAATGGTTTGTAAAGAACAATATAAACTACACTTATTTCAGTTACTCCAAAGAAATACTTAGGACCCAAGAATATATTCTAATCAGTAATAAAATATCATAGGTAACTCTGTAACAAGATGAAGGAAGAGAATATTACAAGCAACTCCACACAGATAAATTCTACAATTTAAACTAAATAGACCGGGGCCGGCACAGTGCTGCAGAAGGTTAATCCTCTGCCTGCGGTGCCGGCATCCCAAATGGGCACCGGTTCTAGTCCCGGCTGCTCCTCCAATCCAGCTCTCTGCTGTGGCCTGGGAAAGCAGTGGAGGATGGCCCAAGTGCTTGGGCCCCTGCACCCGCATGGGAGACGAGGGAGAAGAACCTGTCTCCTGGCTTTGGGGAGTGAACCAATGGAAGGAAGACATTTCTATCTCTCTCTCTCACTGTCTGTAACTCTACCTCTCAAATATATAAATAAAATCTTTTTAAAATAATACAAGTAAACTAAATAGACCAATTTCTTGAAAAGCAAAATTGGCTCAATATTTTTAAAAAATCAATTAATATTCTCCACCTTATTAATGGTTAAAGAAGAAAGACCACATGATCATATCAATTGGTGCAGAGAGGGCATTTTATGAATTATGATAAATGGTAAAATACCCATTTGAGATTTATGATAAAAGCACCGTTCTTGGGCACATAAAAATGAGGATCTCTGGCCTGTATCCCAAAGATTTTGATTTGTTATCTCTTGTTATCTACATTTTACAAAGTCCTCCATCCCTCCTGTTGATTTTGTGCAATTAGTCTAAAGAGCATGATTTGATAACCACCAATTACTGCACAGTGACTTCTAAACTTGGAATGTCATCCTAATTACCCAGAATATTTTTAAATATACAAATTCTTTTGCTCCATAACTTTGATATTTAAGTCCTATTAATCTGGATAAGTATTGCAATTCTCTTATATATTCTATAACCTCTTTATAATAAATTTGCTTAAACAACAGTTAATGAGCACCCACCACATGTCAGGTATATTGTCAGTGGGATACAGAGAGAGGCTCTAGAGACATTCAGAGGGTGGACTAGTAGCCAGGCTTCAAATAAATAATTACAGTACTAAGTGGTGCTCACTTTAATAGAGATATCATGAGCTACTGAACACAGTGGCTCTGTATGTTTATGTTTAAAGACTTTGCAGGAAATATGAGCAAATGCAACTGAATCTGTTTAGAAAAGCACTTTCACCTTGACAAGGGGGAAAAAAGACAAAAATAAAATATTATTGACTTTCTACCATATGTTATGAATTTTGCTAGGTACTTTTCCTATATCCCATTTAATCCCTGTAACATCCTCAGAGATGGGTATTATAATCCCTATTTTACCAAAGATGGAAGCTGAAGCCCAGAATGAATTGATCAGGGATTTTCAGTCAGAAATTGTGTTCATGACAGCCTCTAACTTGGAACCCATGTGGCTCCAAAGCCTGTGTACTTTTCCTCTCTGCCTAGATGTTTCCAGGGGATGTGACAGTCTGGGATATGCCTAAACATACAGTTATTTGTCCTTACCTCTCCTCCCCGGTATACTGACAGCATATGGAAACCAATCACTCCTACCTCTAAGAGACAATGCAGAAATACTTTAAAGACATTTTATTTTTAATATTCTGAATAAAGACTTACAGATAAAATGATAAAATTACTGCATACAATAAGACTGTGAAATAATCACGACTTTCATTAAACCATGGCATACCTAATCTTAACTTTTTCCTGTTTCCACTCCTAAATATTATATTCATATAGTCAAATTGACATAGAATTAATAATTAAATATATAGATGGAACAAATGTGTATATATAGTTAACGTGACATATATTACTATTTGTATAGTCTGTATTTGTGTGTGTGTGTGTGTGTATTATGCAGAATTGAGGGACTTACATCATTCCCTCACTCAATCAGCAGTTCTATGATATGGAGACACAACAGTGAACAAGACAGACACAGCCTATTTCCTCCAAAGTACATATGGAGAATGACAAAGAAATAATAACTAAAATTAAGATATGTACAAAAAGAAATTGTATTAATGAAAGATTTGATTAGCGTGACAACGAAGCTTCCTCTTCAGTCATTTCTAGAAAAGTTGTCATGGTGGTGTTGAGTACTGCAGTTATGTTTGATCGGTTCTGATTATACAGTACAATACCGGATTCTGGTTGTAACGCAAATAAAATGTATTTCATGTTTTCTCAAGGTTAGCCAGGAAACCAAGCAAACAGTTCCAAAAATCTAAGTAAGATATTGGCTTATGTGCAGGTTTATTCATTTCTTTGAAAGATGGAGTTAGACAGAGAAAGAGATCTTTATTTGCTGGTTCACCTCCCAAATGACTGCAATGGCAGGGGCTGGATCAGGCCAGAGCCAAGATCCAGGAGCTTCTTCCAGGTCTCCGACGTGAATGCAGAGGTCCAATCACTTGGATCATCTTCTGCTGCTTTCCCAGGCCAATAGCAGGGAGATGGATTGGAAGTGGACTCAAACTGGTGCCCACATGGGATGCTGACATCGCAGGTGGTGGCTTAAACTGCTGAGCCACAACATCAGTGCCAATATTGGTTTACTTGAAAGAATAAATCCAATATCATTTAGCATGATAAATGTTCTATATCACATGGGGAAGTAGTCTAGCTCCTAGAGTTATCTCAGAAAAGAAAAATAGAATTCATTTCTTCAGGGTCAGTTGAAAATTTTATTCTCTTAATGCCAGAATATCCATTTGTTGTCATTCTCATCATGGCAGTAACTCAGCTACCTTTTTGTTATTTTTGTTATAAAACAACTTATTTTGTTACATTAATTTACTTCTTTGAATAATTTTAACTAAAATAAAAATTGTTTAATGTGGAAGAATGATTGTTTAGCAATGGAATTTCAAATACCAGCTAATGGAGGTTGTCATTCATCAGCTGTTTTCCTTAGTACTCATTCTTCTCTACATTTCTAAAATGCTAATAGAAGACAGAAACATGTGTGAAACAGCATGAGTTTGTGTGTGTGTGTGTGTGTGTGTGAGAGAGAGAGAGAGAGAGAGAGAGTCCTGTAGTTGACTTGACCCAATGCTGACCATTTAGAAAAAGATGGAGCTTGCCCTCCTCAGAAACTGAAACACCAGGCTTCTCAATGTCTGCTTGTCACTACATGACAACCATCCCTGCTTATAATGAAATGGAACATCTCTCTCTCTCTCTCTCTCTCTCTCTCTTCAAAAGGCAAAGGGACAGAAAGAGAGTGAGAGACAGACAGCAAAATTTCCCATTGACTGGTTCACTCCCCATATGCTAACAACATCCAGAGCTGGGCCAGCCTGAAACCAGGAGCCTGGAACTCCAACCGGGTTTCCCTACCCTCTCCATACATGGGTGACAGGGGCCATCACCTGCTGTCTTCACAGCAACATTAGCAGGGAGCTGACCCAGAAGCAGAGCTGCTGGGACTCCAGCCTTCTTACATGGAATAAAATTGTCACAATAAGCGATTTAACCAATCTACTTTGCCACAGTGCTGACACCACCTATCACTTTTATGACTCTCTTTATTATTTGTAGACCAACAGAACCTCAGTAACACTTTCACAGAAGAATTTAGGGGATGGGACATACTATCTTGTATACATTGTTTTGTGGGGTTTTAGAGGAATTTTTCATAATTCCAAAGGCTGTTCAACAAAGAAAAAAAGATTGTTTTATTTTCAGTGTGATGTAGGAGACATACAGTTATAGAAAAACAAAATTATAAGTATCTACATGTTCATAGAAGGCTCAAGGCCATGTCTTCACACATACCTCTGATCTGAGTATTAAGATGCATATTTCCAGGAAGATTGGATAGCTGACATAAAGATATAAGCACAAACATTTTATAACAGGACAATTATTTAAATTAAGTACATATATTTATATGTATTACAGTATATGTATATGTCATATAATTATATGTATTTCAGCATATATTTAAAATGCTATATTTTAAATATAAATTGATTTAAAATAATTGCTATATTTTGAAATAGCATTTACATATTTTATATTTACTCAACAAATTGAACAAGTTTGTGGAAATCTTTGAAATTTTGAGATGCTAAAATATACCTTCTGAGTAGCAGAACTCAGATAATCTCTTTACATTAATTCAGCATAAAGATGCAGACCCATATAATATTAAGTATGGAACTATGCCACAGACACATTATGATCCAAGCTGTTTTTGCTACTGAATTTAAGCCACCACAGAGGGAAATATGAATTTTCATTAATCCTCCAAAACTTTTCTAGTGACAGAAAAAAAGCTCAATAGACAATACCATATTTTTGCTTCTCTTCTTAGCTTATATCATGAAAAATATGCTCAATATAAAAATATGCATTAGACAGAAAGAATATGGCCTCACAAAATAGTTGATTGATCTTTCTCAGCATTTGCTTTCAGATTCCTGTTGTTCCTTCCTCTTACTTCACAAATCACCTTCTTGTACCCCATGGAAGCATGTGAAGTAAGAGATCTGCCACACTGAGTTTCTTAGATCATCTCTCCACAATTACTATCTCCTTTGTGCTTCTTTTCCTACAAAAGAACTCATCCTGTAATATGCTTTTTTAAATCTTTTGTACTTCTCTACAGTATTTAAAACATTTTAAAGAGATGAAGACAAAAACACAAACACCTGAACCTTAATGTATCGAAGGACAAAAACAAAACAAGAAAGTTTCTTACACTATTTTTAACCTGTTGTCATTCTCAGTCATGTCAACAACCAAGAAGAAGTCATCTAGCCCTGGAATCTCTCTTGTTCACCCATATTCTCTTGTACTCTTTCCTTTGCCACACACTTCCTTTGTCACCACCAATAACTTGATAATCACCTGTGAAAACTCAGTAGCAAGCCAACATTAACTAGCACATGGTAATTTCATGCATATAATAGAATCCCAACCACTATGACACTTTGACTGTGTCCACTCTTACTGACTCTACCAATTTTTCCCTGTCCATCTCACCGAGTTTTGTGGCTTCTTGTGCTATTGACCTGTTGATGACTCTACATTTCTATTTAAATTTATATGCAAGGTTCCTGTTGGAAGAATTCTATTACAGTTCTTATTTTTTTTAAGTAGAAGAATCTATTAGGCACTGGCTTAGAAATGCCCTTTGCCAAAGGGTTGTACAGACACATGTATGCATTGATGTTTACTCACAGGCTCCACTTCATTAATAAGTTTTTACTAGCTAGGAGAAAGAGGATGAAATGGAGTTTTCCAACTCAGCAAGTTCTGGTGCTTTTATATTCATTTTAGTTTATGGTTACAAAATCAACAATTTTTACAGTATTTTCCTCTTTCTTTTTGTTTTAACATTCACTTCTAAAAGATGCAGCATACCACATTCAACATCCTGTCTAGATATCTTTTGTCAGAGCTATAACTTCATTGGGTATTTCTATGGATTGAGTGTCTGTGATCCCATATACTGAAACCCTGATCCTCAACATGATAGTATTTGGAAGTGGGACCTTTCAGAGAATGAAAGTGAGACTGAACTCCTCAAATGGAATCAGTGCCCTTACAAAAAGACACAAAAGAAAAATGATCTCTTTTTAACATATGAGGGTACATTAAGGAGGTGTCCATCTGCAAATTAGGAGGAGGACACTCCCAAGTAACCAAACGAGGAAGCACTTTGATCACGGATTCTCCAGTCTCCAGAACCGTGAGAAATTAATTTCTACTGTTTAAGATACCTGGTCCATGGCATTTTTAATATAGTAGCCATAATGAACTAAAACAGGTATATTCTCTAAGTTTTAAGTTACCATAGGCATTAGTTATGCTATTTGCACTAGAATTATTATTTGGTATAGCTGCCCCTTCTCCAGCTCTCTGTAGTAATTTCTTCACTGCTCTTTCAGGCTCTTCTAACTCTCTCATAGTTCACTCTCTATCATTGATCCTCTACTTGGTTTTAAACCCAGTGACACATTTTTCAGCTCTATGCCAAAGCTGCAATTTACCACTATATTCCAAGGTTGGTATCAGATACATGTTATACATTTTAAAAATGTCACCAAGTCTTATGACTCGAAATAACAAATTATAGTTTCGCATGCTTCTTGGATTATCTAAAAAGATTTTTGGTCTCTCATGTGGTAACATTAGGTTGTTAACTTGCCTGAGACTGCAGGAATTAAGATGGCTTCTCTCACAGTTTCAGAAATCAGTGTTGGCTGGGGCTGGACCACCCTTTTCCTGCAGTGTCTCATCATTTGGTTGGCTATCATTGGTTTCCTGAGGGTTAGTGGGAGTATTTCAAGAGGGTACAGTTTGAAATGTCAGGCCTTCTGGAAGCCCAGCCTGCACAACTCCCACATTTTCACTTCTAATGCTTTACACTGGCCAACCTAGTCATAAAGCCAAATCAGAGTCAAGATATTCACCAAAGTAAACTTCCAACCAGAGGAGTCACAGAGAACATATGACTACATTTCATCTCCAAACTCTATGACAGATATTACAATGATGCAGTTTAAGGTTAAAAAAAAAAGCAATTTCACATTATGTAGTCCTTTTGGCTACAGCAAAGAAATAGGACTGGCTGTGAGTGGATATTCACAAATGCAAATCATCTTTCTGTCCTTCCTTCTTATGTGACTGAGCAAACAAGTTGACAGCACTCTTTCTCAGTTTTCTTATTTATTATTGAGAGATAAGATATGTTTCTTTCAATAAAATATATATAATATTTTATTAATGCATTAGGTAATTAATATCCTTATTATAGCAATTATTGACAGAACAAAGGAGGAAAAAGATAATTTCCAGCAAAGAAAACTTAATTGCAATGAGGGGAAGAAAACTACCCATGAAGAATAGGAGAACTAGATAGGATTCACAGATAAACAGGAGCAGGTAAATTAGGGCCACATGGCATTGATAATAGTTAAAATGTTTTTGAGCAGTATTATTTCTGTCACTGGTTCTCCCTATGTATATCATCTCATTTAATCCTGAGATTAATAATGTAATGTAGTTATTATTAATCCCATTTTGCTGACTAAACAAATTGGTTTGCAGAGACTTTTCTCAACCACAAAAGATAGTAACGACCTAAAGTGGGCTTACAGCCCAGGTGTGTGTCACTAAAAAAAAAAAAAATGACAATAATGACTCTATTCTGCTATCTTCAGCAGTTACTGCTGTTATGGGAACATCTGACTGACATGTCAAATTAGAATCAGTTATAAGAAAGGAATGAGAGACAAAGGGAAGCCTACTGAGATTAATTTTCACCAGCAACAGTAGCCCAGTAACTCTCAGAATCTCCTCAGCTAGAGACCAACCATTCCTCCTTATTTCTATTGAGTTCAACAAATGATTATTGCATACTCATCAAGTACCACTTTATAGAATTTCTTAGTGTGTTGGGGAGAGTGGGACACTTCAGATATGGGCTAAAGTCGAGGCTCTTGGATTAGTGAAGATTTGTTATGGTTCATGTAAGAACAGGTATGAAAAGAGGAGAACAAACTAAGAAAGATGGAGGCCTTTGGTGATTGGATATACTCACACTTGATGAGGGAGAAATTATACTCAAGAATGAAATTGAAATTTTTAGTTTGAGAAGACTGTGTTGCTGTCCCCAAAGCAATAGAAAACATGGGCTAAAGCATCTTTGGATTTGAATTTATATCTGGACAATGTCAAGTATCTGTATAGCATCCTTCATCTGGAGAAGTGCAGCAGTAGTAGAAAAGCAAGGCAGAAGTTGGACGTATACCTTGGAAGTTCTCAGCCTACAACATGATCGTTAAATGTAAGCCCCCAGAGGCTCTGACCTAACTGCCCACACATAATTATACAACTCCTTTACCTGGTATAAGGGAAGTATTGGGAAATTATAGCCATTTAGGGAATGCCTCTCTCACTGCTTGCTTCAGGCAAAGCCAAAGCACTATATTTAATCAAATTATTCCTGCTATTGGCATCAACTACTAAGTTATATAATTCCCAGACTGACCATCATGTATTTAAGATTCTATTGATCGTGACAAACTGAGTAGATGATTTTGGCTAATTTCCAAGTCAGGACCGATTCTTTTTTTAAAAAATGTAACCAGCACTAGTAAAATATTGATTATGGAAAAGGAGAAGTACAATTTACATTGGTTTTGTGCCTGTGTTTGTGATACAACTTTCCAATAATATGAATCCTCTTTCTAAATTTTTCAAAATAGACATTATTGTCACCACTTTATAAACAGGGAAAAAGAGGTTAAGGGAAATTATATAATTTTCTAAAAGTCAAAAATTTGTTGGCAAGGTGCTTTAAAATAGTATTAGTGAAGTAATTTGTAAGAAAAATGTGTGTTATGAAAAAAACATGCATTTTAAAAATTTTAAAAACTTTTAATTCTGGGCCAGCGCCCCGGCTCACTAGGCTAATCCTCCGCCTAGCGGCGCTGGCACACCGGGTTCTAGTCCCGGTCGGGGCACCGGATTCTGTCCCGGTTGCCCCTTTTCCAGGCCAGCTCTCTGCTGTGGTCAGGGAGTGCAGTGGAGGATGGCCCAAGTGCTTGGGCCCTGCACCCCATGGGAGACCAGGATAAGTACCTGGCTCCTGCCATCGAATCAGCGTGGTGAGCCGGCCACAGTGCGCTGGCTGCGGTGGCCATTGGAGGGTGAACCAACGGCAAAGGAAGACCTTTCTCTCTGTCTCTCTCTCTCTCTCACTGTCCCCTCTGCCTGTCAAAAAAAAAAAAAAAAAAAAAAAAAAAAAAAAAAAAAAAAAAAAAAAAAAAACCTTTTTAATTCTACTTTTCCATGAACATTTTGAAATATCTTTGTATTTCTAAATCTACTCATAGTTTTTTAAAATTGGTTTTTATTTATATGTCACAAAGAACAAAATACCATATAACTTCTTAACACCCCTTTGGCTTAACTGAAAGTTCACTCTAATATCTACTCTGTTTTCCTTCTCTCACCTTCTCCCTTCCTCTCTGCTTCCTATTATGGATTCAAAATTCCTCGGCTTTCTCAAATACAGGACTTTTCAATTCTACTACACTTTTGGCCTCCACTCCTTAATCACTGTTGGGAGATCCAAAGAGGTAGCACAATTCCCTAACTGAGTCACCAAGCAATCCGTGTCTTGACACCTCAGATCCTATGACCCATCTATTTAAAATCACTCTTGACAAACATATTGCTTCTCTGTCCTTTGTCATTTCAACACATGTTTGGTTCAATTATAGTCTCATCTGTAACAAGCTAACAAGTCAATAGTTCATTTTCTCTGTTTCTAAACAAACAATATTTCTATTTCTGAGTCCTGCTGTGAAGAAACATACAATCCTACTGATTGCTTCCCTGAAAAATCCACTCTACAAATTCCTCAATAAAAATTCTTCGGTGAGATCTTAAATGTCGTCTTTTTTTAAAAAATAGTTTATTTATTTATTTGAGAGGTCGAGTTATAGACAGTGAGAGGGAGAGACAGAGAAAGGTCTTCCATCCGTTGGTTCACACCCCAAATGTTCACAACAGCGAGAGCTGGGCTGATCCAAAACCAGGAGCTAGGAGTTTCCTCTGGGTCTTCCATGTGGCTTCAGGGGCCCAAGCAGTTGAGCCATCTTCTACTGCTTTCCCAGGCCATAGCAGAGAACTGGATTGGAAGAGGAGCAGCCAGCACTAGAACCGGTGCCCATATGGGATGCTGGCAGAGCAGGTGGAGGATTAACCTATGCGTCACAACATTGGCCCCAAATGTCTTCTTTTTATTTTATTTAAGTTATGAAAGCTTCATGTATTTCATATGAACAGGTTTAGAAACATACATTCCTCCTCAATATGTTTTCCTTCACTCCTCAACTCTTCTCTCCTTTGACTTTCACCTTCAGCTACAGCAAATGATCTCATCACCTATACAACCAACAAGTTAGGAGCAGCCTTTCTCCTTCACCTGTCCTCCCAACAACCTTTCTTACCATCCACCCTTCAGACCAATTTCCTCACCTATTATCAGATGTGCAACTCCTTTATCAATGGCTAATCGTTCCTCTGGGCACTGGATAGCACCATTATCTCCATCACTCACCTACTGAATGATAAGCTGGCTCCATGAATTCTCCCCAACTTCTCCCATTGTTTTACCCTCTCCCTCCCTTTCCCTTGGGAATACCAATATGTTAGCTCTCTAAAATACAAAGAAATGTATCTAGATACAAAAGCATCTCTAGATGTTTCTGTATCTCTTATATTACTTCAAAATGCTACTTTTTGAAAAAGTAGTCTAGACTTTTGATTTCTGCTTTTTGACTCCCAAGTGACTCCTCCAACCCTGGCAATCAAGTATCTATCTTTACCACATCAGTAAAATGTTTCCATGTGGAATTCCTTGTTTATTAATACTATTAGAGTGGCATAACTTATTCCACCAGCTTCAGTTATGACTACATTTTCCCCTCTTAAATATTACTAAATCTAGTATTTGTCCATGAAAAAAAATTCTAGTCAGACACAAAATTATAAAATCCTAGTTATAAAATATAAAAACATGTTCCAAAAATCCAGTTAGGTCTGTATTAAAAACCAATAGGTGACTTCTATTGTGGTAGGATAGTCATACACTATTCTACTTGGCCTGTATTATAGATGCTACACAAAGTATTTTTATAGCATTAAATTTTTCTCTGGCTAGCTAATTAGAAAATAAGTGCTATGTAATTAGTCATAACTGAGTAACAAATTTAAATTTCAAATGACTTGGGCTTCGAGATGGTATTTGTGTCCTATATTATATCCAACTGCACTGTCCAACTGTACATACAAGAAGAGAATCAGTTACAACTGAGTTTTCCTAAGCAACCTGTTTGTGTCTTTGAGAAGGTCTCTGAGTATTTCTTTCTGGGTGAATATGATCTCCTGCAGGTTAGTAATATAAACATTTGAAAGTCATTAACAGTTTTCTTGAATACACAGGATGAGTTAGTCCATGGCCAATTGGTGTTAAGCTTGATGTAATCTAGGGAGACACAGACTATTTGGGAGTGCATAAATACTATTTAGCACAAGAAATAAGCCTATTTTTGTCCCTGAAGATGAATAGATTCCTTGAGTGGAGTTAAAGTTTTCCCGTAAGACAGGTTATAATGTGTCTCAAGAAAACCAGATGATAGCAATAAGGATAGTCTTAAATTAGATCCCATTCTTGATGAGCTGAATTTTACTGATAGGCTTGCAAGAATCTGAGCAGACATATTTTGTATGAGGCCAAAGTCTAATTTTTATCAGACTGACGTATGTAATATATGAAACATACTCAGGTTACAGAAAGTACTTACAAAAGGTACTATATTTCTTATGTGTTCAAAACAAAAGTCACTAAATTTTATAAGTAATTAGAGCAGTAGCTATGGTCTGACAAAAATACACTAGAGTTTATTTTTGCATAAGTGATGGAAGAGCATATAAAAAGTAACAGGATGGGGCTGGTGTTGCAGTGCAGCAGGTTAAGCTGCCCTTGGGATACCTGCATTTCATATCATAGTGCCTGGGATCCAGTCCACCCCCATCTTTTCAGATCCAGCATATTGCTAATTCACAATGGCCCAAGTGGTTGGGTACTTGTCATCCTCATGAGAGACCTGGACCCTCCTTGGCTGTTGTGGATTTTTGAAGAGTGAACCAGTGGATAGAAGATCACTCAGTCTCTCCCTGTACTTCTATCATTTTGACTTTCATATAAACAAATAGACACATCTTTTCAAAAATGAAAAGAAGAATTTAAAGGGAACTATATTGAGAAATGTTAATGGAGGGTGTCAAAAACAATAGGCAAGATTAGTGGCAAAAGAGAAAAATGCTGAAAAATCAGATTAATCTTGCTCCATCTTTCGGAGTGGAAGCTGCCTACTTCTGTAGTCAGCACTTGTCATTTTGGGCAGAAGTTGTCTACTTATGTAATCAGCAGCTTTAGGAGGATTCCCAAAAATATTTCATTTAAGTTCTGCTGATGGAAAAGATGTACAGTGGTCGTGAGAAATTGTTGTATATATATATTTATGAAATATATATGTAGTTCATTTGGGAAAGGTAACAAGAATCAACATTTTGGTATTTCATTTTCTTGCCAGTTGTTAACTGTAAACTGTAAGGTTTTTTCTATGGAGAATGAAAAGCAGGTATTTTTCCAACTACCTTTTGCAGAAACCCAAATCTCCAGGTTTCACAACATGCAAAGTCTGTATAAGCATTTTGGACATCCAGCTTGTACCTGTTGGTGTAAAAGCCAGGGTCTCTTATAGTGATTAATCATATCAACTCATGATTGAGTACAATCTAAGACTGAAAGTAATCTTAAATTTGCAAGGCAGTCCTGTTGTTAATTCATAAAGAGTTGAGTTGTGGGGACTAGAATTTTTTTCATTGTCATCAAGGCTATTTCAGCAGTATTTTGGGCCTTGATAGTTTGAGGTTCCCGAGAGTCTTGTTAATTATTGTCTTAGAATTCCCTTTGTTCTCTTTATCTTTCTAGAAGTTGGGGGTGGTAAGAATTGTGGATATTCCAAGTAATTATTCAGAGTCCTTAATTAACAATAATGATAAAATGTGTATCCCTACAGAATATAGAAGAAACAGAAGTTGGAATTCCCCAAGTCAGGAGCATAAAGTCATTTGTTCTCTACTGTTAAAGCGATAGTTCTCTATCATTATAAAGCCTCAAATTACCCCCAAAGTATAAAAATTATAATTAGAACCTACTCATAGATAATTTGAGGATATTCAAAGGGATCCTGAGGCTCAAATCCTGTCCATGACCCACTTAAATGGGCTCTCCAAGGCTGTGCTCTTGACAGATAGAACATGACTTGGAAATATCGTTAGCAGTACCCTTAAAAATTCACAAAGCTAATTAAATATTATGAATCATCTACAAACATAAATAAATAAAGATTATCCAAGAGACTCTAAGATATCTGTTCAAAGCATAGCTAGTACCCTTAAAAATTTCAATAATCATGGAATTCTTCCAGTAAAGAAAAAATATGGCTTTCTCTAGAGCATTGCTCCTGCCATGATGGACAGTTATGTGTGAAGGGAAAACAATGCTGTTACATAGTTTGGAAGCAACCTGAAATTGCTAGAGTATTTTGTCAATACAAGAGTTTTTATAGCATGAAAAGCCATTAAGCTTAGTGGGCATTTTAAGTCAACTAAAGTTTTCACAAATGTTTCTATTGCTGCTATCATTCTTAAGCAAACAGGTTATGTCTTGGCTACTGATTCTAAACAAAGACAGAAGCAAATAATAGGCCTCTGATGATTTTCTTACTGAGCCATATCCCTAATAATTTTCCACAGTTTAAACAAGAAAATTGTACCCATCTTTAAGTTGAACCAGAAAAATGCTTTTTTTAATCTGAAAAATGTTCACCCATTAAAGGATCACTTACAGTTACATTCTTACTAAGAAAATAAACACTCCTTGGATTGTAAGATTTATTTTAAATCTGTATTGGGTTTGACAGATATTTCATAACTAATTTGAATTAATTAAAATTTGGAAAATTTTTATATAAATCTCATTAGAGGCTTTCTTTTTTTTTTTTAGGCTTTTCTTTCAATAGTTCTTTTTTTTCAGTAAGAGGAAAATTCAGTGTTACCTAATGGCCATTTTAGATAATACACAGTGTTTTGTTTTACTGAATTTTCTACCTGCATTTGGGAAAGGTAAAATCAACCATAGTTGTTAGAGGAAAAAAGACATAAATTATAAATTTCTAAAAGCAAGATAAAATTACCTGCAACATTTAAAAAACTCACATAAAACATAGTGTAAGAACACACAATGATTAATAAAACTTAATGTGTTTCTTTTCCTAAAGCAAAGAACCCTCAAAGATAATTCTACCATCTCCCCCTATTTCCAAGATACATAAATTCCAACAATAAAAAGACATATACACAAGTGTGTGTTTGTATGTTTGTGTGATTATATATTTGAATGTAAACATATGTATGTGTTCCATTTGTAGAATAAAAAACCAAGCTTAGAGAGAGTTATGCACTAATTGCCAATGTAACTGAACCTTTAGAAGGTCATTTCATTATACTATCAAATCACCTGCTTCTGGATAATGTGATATGAAGTAACTTTGAGGAGTAAGCTTACTGACACTCTTTCTTTGACATAGAAGCACCCTCTAGTTGGAGGTGATTTTGAAAGATGAGATATTCTGAATGCCTTAAGGGCTGATTCTGAGGCCAGAGTGCTATTTAGGACATCTGCCATTCTATGAGTCTACTGTGTATCCTGCTTCCCATGATGTATTTTTCTCTCCCTTTTTGATTCTATCAGCTAGTATTAGCAGACACTAGACTTGTTTGTGTGATCCCTTTGACTCTTAGACCTATCAGTGTGATCAATTGTGAACTGAAATTGATCACTTGGACTAATGAGATGGCATTGGTACATGCCACCTTGATGGGATTGTATTGGAATCCCCTTGCATGTCTCTAACTCCACCATTTGGGGCAAGTCCGATTGAGCATGTCCAAATTGTACATCTCCTCCCTCTCTTATTCCCACTCTTATATTTAACAGGGATCACTTTTCAGTTAAAATGTAAACACCTAAGAATAATTGTGTGTTAATCACAGAGTTCAACCAATAGTACTAGAACAAAACAAAGAGAAAATACTAAAAGGGATGAAGTGTTTCATTGCACATCAACCATCAGGACAAGAGCTGATCAAGTCACTGTTTCTCATAGTGTCCATTTCACTTCAACAGCTTTCCCCTTTGGTGCTCAGTTAGTTGTCACCGATCAGGGAGAACATATGATATTTGTCCCTTTGGGACTGGCTTATTTCACTCAGCATGATGTTTTCCAGATTCCTCCATCTTATTGCAAATGACCGGATTTCGTTGTTTTTGACTGCTGCATAGTATTCTATAGAGTACATGTCCCATAATTTCTTGATCCAGTCTACTGTTGATGGGCATTTGGGTTGGTTCCAGGTCTTAGCTATTGTGAATTGAGCTGCAATAAACATTAATGTGCAGACAGCTTGTTTGTTTGCCAATTTAATTTCCTTTGGGTAAATTCCAAGGAGTGGGATGGCTGGGTTGCATGGTAGGGTTATATTCAGGTTTCTGAGGAATCTTCAAACTGACTTCCATAGTGGCTTAACCAATTTGCATTCCCACCATCAGTGGGTTAGTGTCCCTTTTTCCCCACATCCTTGCCAGCATCTGTTGTTGGTAGATTTCTGAATGTGAGCCATTCTAACCGGGGTGAGGTGAAACCTCATTGTGGTTTTGATTTACATTTCCCTGACTGCTAGTGATCTTGAACATTTTTTATGTGTCTGTTGGCCATTTGGATTTCCTCTTTTGAAAAATGTCTATTGAGGTCCTTGGCCCATAAACAAGAGTGTCAAATTGTTAAGTCAACAACAGGAGTCACTGTGTACTTACTTCTCATGTGGGATCTGTCCTTAGTGTGTTGTCCAATGTGAAGTAATGCTATAACTAGTACTCAAGTATTTTTCACTTTGTGTTTCTGTGTGGGTGCAAACTGATGAAATCTTTACTTAATATATACTGAATTGATCTTCTGTATATAAAGATAATTAAAAATGAATCTTGATGTGAATGGAATGTGAGAGGGAGTGGGAGATGGGAGGGGTGTGAGTGGGAGGGAAATTATGGGGGGGAAGCCATTGTAATCCATTAACTGTACTCTGATAATTTATATTTACTAAATAAAAAATTAATAAAAAAAGAAAGATGAGATGTTCTGTGAATATACAAATGATGCTAACAACGTTGCTACAAATAGAAGAGGCAAAACCATTCCAAAATATTAATCTATCCATATGTGTACAAAACATCACCTCCTGATGATGAGAGTGGTCCCATATAAACAAACAGCCACCATTTGGCAGGCTGTATGTTCTGGTGAATGAGATCAAATAAGATACTCAGTATTGGCCTTTGCTTTTAGATGACTGTCCCCACAACAGTATAAGCAGCAGATTAGCCTGTGTGAGTTGAAGAACATATTACTTGGCTATGTGTCTGCTCCAAAACCTGCAGAATCTCATCAAGCATATTGCTTTTATAATGAAAAGGCAGGGTACTTGTACCTTCTGATAGAATGATCAAACATGACCCAAATCATGGACTCCTAGAAACTCCACCAATATGAGAATCTGCTGAAATTTCTTCCAAATTCTGGCTCAAATATATTTTACTAAGATATACAGAGTGCTTGCCACTTTCTGCTCAGTACATTTGGTTATCAGAATATAATCGATGTAGATCAGCATGATTTTCTGTGGGTCCCTCCAGATGATAATATGTTACAGAGTCCCATACAGACTAATAGAAGGTCAACATACTAAGGATATATTGTCCCTGCCAGAAAATGCAAATTGCTTCTGATTCTCTTCACTGATTGAATAGCAAAGATTACAGATCAATAGCTGTAAGAAGCTGCATTTATTTGCCCCAGTATAAATAGCACATCTGGAACTGCAGCTGCAATTGGCATCATCACTCAGTAAGATTGGGATAATTAGCTGTATTTTCCACAACCCATCTGACTTTGGCACTAGTCAAATGGCTAAGTTTAAATAAGGACATGTTAGGAATCACCATCACAGTATCTCTCAACTATTTGATGATTACATCAATCTCCGCTATTCCACAAAGGATAGGTTGTGGTTTTGGTTTATTATCTTTGCTGGAAAAATCAGTTTCAATTTTGATGTTTAATCCTTCTTACCATTTAGCTCTCATCTCATGGATTTATATTAGCTTTAAAAGTATATCCATTATCACCATAAATCCTAGCACTGGGAAAATAATTAAAGGACCCACTTTACCTGGAGTTGGATTAAGATTTCACTATGACCTAATACTCACAAGCCCTTATTCTGATCAGAGAATCACTGCAATGTTTCAGATCTCCAGAAATAAGTGGTATTTAATAACCTCAAAGGTCTTGTAGTTTTGTGATTGAAAGTTACTGCGTAGGTTTCATATAATACATCTGTCTAGTGTTCTACATAGCTGAGTCTTCAGACTCCTTCTTGTATGGTGCCAGGAAAGTTCCACCAATTGCCTTATTAAATGCAAAATTACTTTTCCATTCAGGCTTCCAAACTATCAGAATATTAAGTCACTCTCTGATACTTAAAAAAAAACACACACACATTAAGTCTTACATTCTTTTTAAATTTATCTTTGATGAGTTTGGCACAACTGAGCATATTTCATCACCTTGGGTTTATACTCCTTAAAATTCACTCTCATTCACATGACCTGCCCTGACAACACTGATTGTTGAAGTCTTGAGATTTTTGATTTATGGATATATCCTTGTAAAACAGGATTTTGTTTCTCAGGCTGTGTTGGTATACAAGTACTGAGGGCTCGAATACAGTAATTAGTCAGGTGGACTTGGAATAGAATCAGCATTAGCTCCTAAGGCAACTGACTATAGTGGAATAACTGAAGACTCCAATGCAGAGGCTGGCTCATTGAGTGAGGCGGCTGCCTTCCCAACAAGGGAACTTCAGGGAAATTTGGATATCAAAGATCTCAATCTATGGTTTCCCAAATGTCAATTAGAATCTCAAGGTCTTATTTCCAGGAATGCCTTTGCTTTAGAATTAGTAATATGGCATGGCAGCAGCTGTGCAGTGCTTATACTCACACCTCCAAAAAAGCAACATCAAGAGAGGGCAAGTCTTTAGAGCTGTCATGAGCCCTGCCATCTCCCACATGTCTACTTAAGTGTTGATAGCTGTTAATTTCTGTTAATTCTCTTTAACGCCCAAAGGGAGCAAAATCAGGTGGTTCCAAAGTCCTTGTGATCCCACTGTTTGCAAAACAATTCAGTTCATCAGCCAATCAGTCCCTCTTGCCCCTCACCTTTCTGTCATCTTTGTTATCAAGCATGATAGTGTGAGAAAGATATTCTAACACATGCTATGTATTACACCTATACTCTTCATTTGGCAAAGAGGTCACCCTTGAGCTCCTTAAACATACACAACCCATTTCCAGACACTCATCTTCAAGGTGCATTTCTTATTGATTATTTTGGTTCAAAGTGTTCTATCAGTCAGGTTCTGAACAGGAAACAGTTGGGACATTCAGGTGAGAATATCTTAAGGAGTATTCATGTACCTAAAGAGTACTTACAGAGATGCTACAGAATGTAGTAGGACTCCAAGGGATAGTGCCAGACACTGGGATTAAAAACTGTCATCACCCATCAGCCTGCAAAGACGAGAGAAAGAAACAATAACCAAAACCCAGAAAAGGGGATCTCAGGAAAGGAGGCTAATTCAAATAGGCTTACAGTCGAGGGGCACAACATTCCCAAATCAGTCTCAACAAGAGGAAAGCAAGAGAGTAATTACCCTACCCTGACTCAAACTCCCACCTTTGATCATCTGTTCCAACTCTTCACTGACAAAACTCAACTGGAAGTTGGAGAACAAAAAGGACCACAGATATAGTCCCAACATTAGCCCTCTGGGGCAGAAGGAGAGAGGGGAAGGATAAAGATCAGAGCTGGAAAGGAAAAGAGGTGAAGTCTGGCTCGCTCATATTATGGACATTCTCCTGTGCTCCTGTTTCAGCTCTGCTAGAATCATAGTTAGTGGCTTCCATGAAACTATTACACTTTCATATTTCCTCCAAGAGGCCTTTCTGATCTTTACTTTCCCAGCTCTTCCATTAGTTGCCTAAGGCTCAAATTTCTTATATCAATTTTCTTTCCACTAAATATACTTAGAATGACTTCCACTTTCCCAAACATGACTGATCCAAGAAGATTGACTCTTTTAAAAGGGGTTCTATAGCCAAAAAGTAAGTGATCAGAGGGAGACAACTCCAACACATCTCTCTCCAAATCCTCTGATAAGAAAGATGAGAGCTGAACACAGAGAGGATGTTTCTCTTTTGTTTCCTTGGAGACCCATAATGTGGAATGAAAGCTTAAGTGAAGAGTCTGCAGTAACATTTAGGCACATTTAGCAACAAAGGACATTAAGAGTAATGCATTTAAATGTGTGTATGTAACACTAACATGGTTGATCTTAGGAGAAGGAAGGGTCCGCTGCCACACCTCAATAGGCTAATCCTCCACCTGTGGCGCTGGCACCTCAGGTTCTAGTCCCGGTTGATCCTCTTCCAGTCCAGCTCTCTGCTGTGGCCTGGGAGTGCAGTGGAGGATGGCCCAAGTGCTTGGGCCCTGCACCTGCATGGAGACCAGGAGAAGCACCTGGCTCCTGGTTTCGGATCAACGCAGTGTGCTGGCCGCAGCGGCCATTGGAGGGTGAACCAACGGCAAAGGAAGACCTTTCTCTCTGTCTTTCTCTCTCACTGTCCACTTTGCCTGCCAAAAAAAAAAAAAAAAAAAAAAAAGGAGGGAGGGAGAGACTTATTAAAGTAAAAGTGCTGCAATGGACAATTGCTTTTTAGTTCTTTCCTCTGGGCACCAAAATCTTGACTGCAGCAAGTATTCATTAACAGAAACCAGAACAGATCTTCCAGAGTTAGAGAGGATTATTAATCCAAAAGAGGAAAATAAGGATTGAGAATAAGTGAACACATACTTTAACTTTTCAAGTGCTTGCTGACTGATTTTCAGCTACTTGAAAGACAGAGAGAAACAGCGGTTTCAAACCTTTGAATATTTGCTCAGCTAACATTCCATCAAGCACTCCTACTTAGCTTCATCCTGCTTCACTCTCACTACAACCCTGGGAGTTAGTTTGTTATTCTTTGATTATATCCAATTCGTAGATGAGGAAGCAAAGGCTTAGGTTTCCTGCCTAAATCTATAAATTTTACTAAAAATGGAGGTCTGGCTGTCCTGAAAGCTGTTGTTCTTAAGCCTTATATTGTGCCCCTTCTTCCAAGCAAATCCCCAACCTATTGCTGTGAAATGCTTTTCCTCTTGGTTTGTACCATGCTGTTCTGCATTTGTATTTCTCTCTCTACCACGAACTGAAAATTCTATTTCCTGTGTCTTGTCTACTGTCTAATTCTATACATAGTCCAATGAAAGAAGGGATTGTATTCTTCAAATTTTGTCAGGAAGAATAACTTATCAATTAGGGTAAATGCTGAAAATAGTTCTGATTAGGAGGCACTTTGATGTTTTGCTACTTCCTGTGTAGCACTGTGAAACTTCCCTGGAGACAGAACTATTTAATGTTCTCACCTGTGGAGGTGGTAAGTTGTTTTTACTATCCAATTCAGTAACACCTTTCCATGTATGATCTATAGCTATATCCTATTTGGAAGGGCTCATGAGTTCACAGTTACCAAGGCCAACTATCCTTAGCTTAGGGCCTAAATTATCCAAAGGCCTGTGCTCCCACCTTGCAATATTAATTTCCAGAAGTTTCTCCCAATACTTGCTTTCCAGTAACAGAACATCTCCACATTTATTATTTGCTTTCCCCTTATTCACAACAAAGAGTAGTTATTGCCTAAAAGAAAAAATAAAGAAAATCTATGAATACATATTTCATTTCAGGAACTAAAATTGTTTTCCACAGATTACTTCTTTGATCCAAAGATCTTTAAAGTGTTTATAAAAGACAACTGACTAAGCTTGGCTATACTCTCATATATCTTACAAGCTGCTGCAGAGCACTTTCTTAACAAGGGTTTGAGGCTTTTAATCCCACTAAAAAATGAGAGAAATGAGCTGTCCAATCATGGCACTTCTTGGCAGAGGTGAAGAGTAAACACACTTGGAAGTACACCCGAAGTCTGTTGCAGTGATTATCTGAAGATCAAGAGACAACCTTTCCTTTCTAGCTGACAGAAAGTCAGACAGTACTGCTCTCTTTTGTGCTGTTTTGTCTTTGTATAAGATGTTTAAAGAGATGTTTTATATAGAAGAGTTTGATTGTAACTCCCTAAGCTGATTCAAAAATCCTCTACAGGTATCAGAAAATGACAAAAAGTTCAAATTCAGGTTTAAGTCACCCTGGTTTGACATAATTTGTTAACTTCTTAGTTTTGACTTAATTAATTGTCTTGCAGGGGAAATTGAGTTTTATTTGCAGAAAAACTTTACAAAAGGCTGTTTTGGGGTGATTTTCCACTCTATCCCACATGCTGGTAAAATTGATGTGGATCAGAAGGTCTTCTGCTGATGTGGAATGCTATTCTATGCATGTCAGGAGAATGAAATACTTTGGTGCAATTTCTCTGACTCATCTCATTCCATTGAAAGCTCAGATTCTTATACTACATTTTTTAAAAATACCTTTAATTCCACAGTTATTTAACAGCTAGGATACAAACTCTAAATAAATTATGCACTTGACCATAAGTCATTATGCTCTGAGAACTGCCAACATATACGCTCTCTCTTCCATAGCAATCTGAAATGAAACTTTCCCAGTAACAAGTACATTGTGCTAATAATGAGTTGAGTAGCTTTATAGCTTATTGGTCATTTTCTTGGTAATTTCTCTGATCATTTCAAATACACACAAAATGAGTTTTTGAAATGGGAAATAGCATTGAACATTAAAGTAATAGGTTCAAAAATTGAAACTGGGATTTATATAACAAAAAGGATAACTTCCAATTGATATAAAATTCCACATTTCATGAAGGATGTCCTTAAAGAAATACCTACAGTGTCAAGAGTTGCTAATCAATTATGCAAATATTTGATCCCAAAGGTGATTAAACTGCTTAATTCAGATGTATAACTGACAAATTGAAGCTAATGGGAAATATCAGATTTTAAAAATTACACTAGTATAGTCCAGATGGCCTAGCTAACAGAAAAGCTTTGTTAAAAATACAAATGTCAAATAATAAATTCTTGTTTAAAAGATGAAACCATAAAAGACCCTCTATTTGAAAACTTTTTTAATCTTTAATAATTTATTTTATTAATTTAAGAAGCAGAGAAAGAAAGAGAGTCAAAGACGGACAGAGATCTTCCATCTGCTAGTTCATTCCTCCAAATTACTGCAAGAGCCAGGGCTAGACCAGGCCAAACGAGGGACCTGGGAACCCAATCCAGATCTCCCAAATGGTTGGCAGTGAGTGAGCCAAGCATTTGAGCCATCAGCTAGTGCCTCCCAGAGTACATATCAACAGGAGGGACTAGAACCCAGCAATCCAGTATGGGATTAATCACTAGGCCAATGCCCACTCCTAATATAATTTTTTTTATAAAATACAACTGAATTAGAAGTATAGTGACTCACATATTGATAATCAATAGCATGCAAAAGCTAAATAAACAATGCAAATTCATTTATATTTGATAATATACAATGTTTTATTTTTCACTTGAATGTGGTTTTACTTCTGAGAGTTTGTAATATGATAAAAATAATTCATATACTAGTATTTTAGAATTCCCGATAATTCAGATCTGGATTTGGATAAGTAAGTCTTTGTACTACCTATATAAAGGTAAGATTACTGGGAAAATTAAATATAACATGATATTAAAACAATAAATTAGAATACTACATAAAATATAGAGAAATATAAAACATCCTTAAATGCACTGTCTTGAGTGCTTAAAAATGATGTTTAGTTATAAGAGGCCGGCGCTGCAGCTCACTTGGCTAATCCTCTGCCTGCGGTGCCAGCACCCCAGGTTCTAGTCCTGGATGGGGCGCCGGATTCTGTCCTGGTTGCTCCTCTTCCAGTCCAGCTTTCTGCTATGGCCTGGGAAGGCAGTGGAGGATGGCCTAAGTGCTTGGGCTCTGCAGCTGCAAGGTAGCACCTGGCTTCTGGCTTTGGATCGGCACAGCTCGCAGGCTGTTGCAGCCATTTGGGGGGGTGAACCAACGAAAGGAAAACCTTTCTCTCTGTCTCTCTGTATCTCTCTGTCTCTCTCTCTCTCTAACTCTGCCTGTCAAAAAAAAAAAAGTAAAAAGTTATAAGAAATATTTTGAGTTCTCAGCATTTTACATGCTTAGCTTACTTAATTTATGCAATCACTTTATGAGGAAGATGCCTGAAAAGTCTAACTTCCTGCAGGCCATCGAATCAGTAAACAGTAGAGTTAAAATTTGGAGAATGTTAGCTCCAAACATTTAGCATTATAGGATAGTCCTCCATAGAGGACATCAAAAATAAAACACTGGTGTCTGGGAATGGTGGCAAACAGTTAGATATAAGAACACATTGGTTGATTTTTATTTATTAAAATAATGTTATAGCCTTATGTGAACCATTAGAGTATGATTTCAAACTTCTGTCATGTGAAGAAGCTTTCTTTCCAAGATAAACATTTCGTTGATTCACTAAGTGCCCATTCTGTGTTAGGCAGGGTTCTAAGTGTTTTGGATGCACCCATCAGCAAGATAGGCAAGTGTATCATTCTAGTAGGGAAAGTCTACAGTATTATACAGTAATTAGAAGCTTTTGATTGTCATAAGGGAGAAAAGGGAACAGTGAGTGGAAGAGAGTTCATGTGGTATCATGGATTTAAATAAGGTGATCAGGCTAGCATATCTTAAAGTTTGCATTTGAGAAAATGCATAAAGGAGATTAATTACTAGCATTGTGATTTCTGACAAAAGAAAAGAGAGTGGAAGAATACTGCTGTGGGGATCTTGCCTGCCAACTGAAGAAAAAAGAAAGCAAGGATGATATGGGTAGAAGGATGAAGGAGGCAGAAAGATGAGTGGGAGGCAGATGGTGAAGGTGAGCAAGTAGCTCACATAGAGCCTCCTGGATGCTTTAGACAGCAGGATGTACTTAGGCTTTTTCTGTATTTAAAATGAGGAGACATGGCAGAATTTGAGCAAAGGGTGACCTGATTTCTGAAAGACTGCTGTGGGTGCTGGATTAAAAACAGACTAGAGGAAGCAAGTTAAGAAGCAGAGGAACAGTCACAGAAACACAAGCAAAAACTGATGATGCCTGGGCCACAACAGTGGTGGTGGCAGTGGTAAGAAGCAGCCAGTTTCTGCATGGATTTTGAAGGTATAGTCGACAGGATTTCATAATTGTTGAACATGGATGAAGAGAGCAAAAGGAAATCAGACAGGAGGCAAAAAAGAGGAAAAACAGCCAACGATGACCCCAAGGTTTTAGCCTGAGCAAATGAAATAATACAGTTGCCAGCCTCCCATACAACTTTATTTCAGGTATTACTACTTAGCCCCTCTAACTATCCCCAGAAACATCTGCCTGCAATTCTCTATAGTACAAGGAATTTTGGTCCTCCATTAGTCAAAGTTTTGTTGCTAATAATTATTTTCCTCTAAGAAATCAATTTATTAACATATATTCTTTCCAGTGCTTCTCATTCTGTGCTCCTGCTTGCATAGTACTTCCATGTCTTCCACATACAGCAACGAAGTATATGCTCTGTCTTAATTGTAGAGGTGCAACATCAGCACAATCACCCAAGATTTATATCCTACAAGTCAATAACAGCAGCTGATATGCTTTATTTATACATTTTGAGTGGTTCAAAATATCATAGGTCATTACCTTCCTATTCAAAATAACTGCGAATAAGGCTCTTTCGCTTATGCTGCCTCTTGAATCATGCCTATTACAGGGGCTTACAACTGTCCAAGAAAATCCCCTTTAACATTATTACTTCCAACCAATGAACACACTATCAAGCAGTTGGTCTTCTGGCATCCTTTCTTCTCATTTCTCCACTGTTCTCCCCAGTTGCAGCATCTGAGCTTGATATCACTCATGAATCCCACTTAAATTTTATTTACATGAGTGAAGCATGTGTCTTGAGCTACATGGTTTCTGGCAGCTCTTCACCTGTTTGCTCTGGCTTCTTGGAACTATCTTGGACTGAAGGGAATATGTTTAGAGGCAAAGAGGCTGTTATTCTGACCCAATGTAGTCAAATACCACCTGTCAATGGTACCATCCATTTCAATTATTCACATTAATGGAACTTTTTCCTTCAGTGTTTCTACAAGAGGTTTTCTTAATTCTTTACAACAGTATCATCAGTTAAAGTGATAGTTATATTCTCTATTTGATTTACTTACCCTTGATTCCAGCAGTTTTCCAGAGTCCTTTCATATCATATATTTCTGTAAGGTCTATAAAATGAAAAATTGATATTTCCCAGAGTCCTATGCAACTACTGTTCTTAAAGAAAATTAGGTTCCAATTACAGGAATACATTATTTTATTATGCTTCATTTTATTATACTTCACACATTTTTTGTTTTGTTTTGTTTACTAATTGAAGGTCTGTGGCAATCTTGCATCTAACAAGTATAACTGAGTCATTTTTCCAACAGCATATGTTCACTTGTATCCCTATGCCACATTTTGGTAATTCTCACAATGTTTTAAACTTATTCACTATTATTATATCTGTTATGGCAATTGTGATTAGTAATCCTTAACGTTACTATTGTAGTCATTTTGGGGTGCCATGAACCACACCCATGTAACACATTGAAATTAATTGATAAATGTGTATATTCTGACTGCTCCACTGAGCGATCATACCCATGTCTCTCCCACTTCTTATGCATTTCTATTCCCTGAGACATAACAATATTTAAATTAAGCCAGTTTATAATTCTACTGTGGCCTCTAGTCATTCAAATGAAAGAAGAGCCACACATATCACACTTTAAATAAAAAACTAGAAATGATTAAGCCTCGTAAGAAAGACATGTTGAAAGCCTAGGTAGGCTGAAAGGCTTCTTACACCAGTTAGCCAAGCTATTTAATGCAAAGGAAAGGTTCATGAAGGAAATCAAAGTATGATTGCAGGGAACATGTGAATGATAAAAAAGTAAAATAGCCATATTGCTGATAATGGAAAAAGTTTCAGTGGACTGAAGATCAAACCACTCACACATTCCCTGAAGCCAAAACCTAGAGAGAGGTAAGGAGGATGCAGAAGAAAAGGATGAAACTAGCAAAGCTTGCTTCATGAAGTTTGAGGAAAAGAAGCCAACTCCATAACATAATTGGAGAAAGGAAGCAGCAAGTGCTGGTGTAGCAGCTGTGGTTAGTTATACAGATGATACTGCTGAGATAATTGACCAAGGGACTACACCAAACAGTGTAGGTGAAATGGCCTTACCTAGGCAGTACCACATAGGGCTTTCATAGCTCATAAGAAGTCAATGCCTGACTTTAAAGATGCAAAGGACAGACAAACTCTCCTGTTAGGGGCTAATGCTTCTGGTGACTTTAAATTGACTTAAGATTCATTTACCATACCAAAAATCCTCTAGGGCCCTTTAAAATTAAGCTAAATTTACTCTATTTGTGCTTTATAAATGGAGTAACAAAACCCAAATAACAGTGCATCTGTTTACACCATGGTTGATGGAATATTGTAAGTTGCTAAAATTCATAGCTAAGGAAAACATTCCTTTCAAAACATGACTGCTCATTGACAATACAACTCATAATCCAATAGCTCTGATGGAGGTATGCAAAAGGATTCACATTATTTTCATGCCTATTAACACAACATCCATTCTGCAGCCCCTGGATCAAGAAGCCATATTTACTATTCTTACTACTTAAGAAATACGATTTGTAAGGCTATAGATGCCAAAGAACTTAATTTCTCTGATGAATTTGAGAAAAGTCAATTGGTAGCCTTCTACAAAAGATTCACCATTCTAGATGCCATTAAGAACATTCATGCTTCAAGGGTGAATTAAAAACATCAACATTAACAGGAGTTTGAAAAAAAAAAAAAGTTGCTTCTAAACCTCATAGATGACTTTCAGGAACTCAAGATTTCAATGGAAGAAGTGACTAAAAAGGTGATAGACATAGCAAGAGAACTAGAAGTGAAGCCTGACCATTAGATTCAACTGTTTCAGTCTCATGACAAAACTTTAAAACGTAAAGATGCTTCTTACAGATGAGCAATGCAAACAGTATTGTAAGATGGAATCTACTCTAATGAAAATATTGTGCACATGGTTGGAAACGTAATTGTGCTCCACACTTAATAGACTACAGTATAACAAAATCCTAGCTTTCATTTACAGTGGGAAACCAAAAAATTCACGTGACTCACTTTATTGCAGTTTGCTTTATTACTGTGGTCTGGAACCAAACCTGCATTATCTGTGGGGTGATCCTGTATATGTAGTCAATTAAGATTTAGAAGGCAGAAGTATGAATGGATCAATCTTGCTTTTATTCCTTTTGACTGTTTTTTTTTTTTTTAATTGAAACAATGTCAAGAATTGTGAGGGTTTTTCTGATGCAGCATTTTACCCTCCATTCCTCAGGCCCTAAGTATGAAAGGGCAGTTTCAAAGGGAGAAAGTTTTCCGGAGAGTTCCAAGATGGTGAAGGAGGAAGGGCTCTAGTTCAGGAGAAGATAGTTTAAAAAAAAAAAGTGGAGAGAGTGCAGTCTCAGGGAAGACTTAGGGACAAAATGGCAGAGGAAACTCTAAGAAAATTAGAGGGACATGGTGGACTTATGTGGAGGGCGTGGATGCCAACAACTCAGGACTCCAGCAGCCAAAAGTCTACGCATCGTTGTTGAACAGTGAGGTAAGGCCAGACGGCAGCAGCCTAAGCCACTGGCACTAAAGCTGCAGGAATAACATGGGGGAAACCTGGTTAGGAGCCCCATGGGGCTGCCAAACTAAAGGAGAAAAAAATGGAGGGACATGTTTCTCTGCCCAGTAACTTTAGAGCAGCATCCTGTAACAAGCCCATAAAGTGGGCGCCATTTTGGACATATGTAACAGCTGCACAAGCACATGTTCACACATAGCAACCAGCTGAGTGGAGACTCCTGACTGGTGAGGAGAACTAACAGGGGGCTGGGAGCTCATGACTGTGGAAGGCTTCTGTACCAGGACTGTGTAAAAAACTGAAGCTGCTTGGGAGGATTCATAGTGTGGCTAGGACATCAGGCAGTCAACGTAGGAGACCCCACACACTCAGGACTTCCTGGTTCCCTGGTGAGGGATATTGCTGGGGAATCTGAACTTTCACTGAGGACTGCACAGATCCCTTGTGTGGTCCTTGGGGCAGAGCAGATGAATATTATAATCACTGGGGCTGGTGTTCAGGCAGTGGTCTCCTTTGAGGAGAGGAGCTCAGCTGAACAGAATAAAATTCCATTATGATTGAAAAAAAAAGAAGAGATTTACCACACCAAACCTGAGTGTGTCACCTTAGACACTCCCTTCACCTGGAGAACTGAACAGAGCTCCCTGGCCACACCCACTACAAACCTCTAGATAGTCACTTAAAGCATATACTCCACTTATCTACAGTGACACAGTAAAAAGATAAAAGGCACAACTGCAAAAGAAGAAGAAGAAGAAGAAGAAGAAGAAGAAGAAACCAACAACTATCTCCACAAATGCCAAACAATATATGCACCAATTCAAGAACCAGAATAAGGAAGACAACATCATGCACCCAAAAGAACATAATACTTCAATAATAGATTGTGAAGATGATAAGATGGAAGAAATGCAAGTAATGGAATGCAAAGACCTGATCACAAGAGTGCATTAAGTAATCAGAAGCAAATGCACAAACTACTGAAATCCATACAGGACATGAAAGAAAATTTCTCCCATGAAATTGAGACCTTAAAGAAAAATCAAAATAAAATGAAGAATTCAATAGAACAAATAAAAAAATGCAGTAGAAAACCTTAAGAACAGAATTGGTGAAGCAGAAGAAAGAATATCCCACTTAGAAGACAAAGCATAGGAAATTATACAGTCAAACCAAAAAAGGAAGAGGAAATTAGAAAACTAAAAAACACTGTTGAGACTCTACAGGATACTATCAAACAACCCAACATATGGCTTCTAGGAGTTCCTGAAGGCATGGAAAGAGAGAAAGTATTAGAAGGCCTTTTTAGTGAAATAATAACAGAAAACTACCCTAATTTAGAGAAAGACAGGGACATCCAGGTACAGGAAACACATATAACTCCTAATAGACATGACCAAAAAAGATCTTCACCATGACACATTGTCATCAAACACACCACAGTAAAACATAAAGAAAAGACTTTAAATGTGCATGAGAGAAACACTTCCAAGGAATCTCCAATTGGACTCACAATGTAATTATCAGAAACGCTAGAGGCTAGTAGAGAATGGCAAGATATAGTCCAAGTCTTAAGAGAAAAAAAAAACTGTCAACCAAGAATACTATACCCTGCAAAGCTCTCATTTGTGAATGAAAATGAAATGAAGACCTTCCATAACAAACAGAAATTGAAAGAATTTGTCACCACCCATCCAGCCCTACAAAAGATGCGTAAGGATGTGTTCCACACAGAAACACAGAACATGAGCATGAATAAGAAAGAAGGCAAATAAAGAAAATCTCTCAGTGAAAGTTCAAAGGAAATTCAAAGTAAAAGATAGGAATATTTTGGGAAAAATTGCAGGGCAAAGTCATTACTTATCAAGTCACCTTGAATGTAAATGGCCTTAGCTATCCAGTTAAAAGACATGGACAAGCTGAATGGATTCAAAAACAAAACCCATCTATTTTCTACCTACAAGAAACACATCTTACCAACAAAGATGCACGCAGACTGAAAGTAAAAGGATGAGAAAAGATATTCCATGTTAACAGAAACCAAAAAAAAAGCTGGTGTATCATCCTAATATAAGACAAAACAGACTTTAACACAAAAACTTTAAAAGAGACAAAGAGGGGCACTATGTAATGATTAAAGGGTCAATTCAACAAGAAAATGTCAATATTTGCCAGCGCCGTGGCTCACTTGGCTAATTCTCTGCCTGCGGCGCCGGCACCCAGTGTTCTAGTCCTGGATGGGGCGCCGGATTCTGTCCTGGTTGCTCCTCTTCCAGTCCAGCTCTCTGCTATATCCTGGGAATTCAGTGGAGGATGGCCCAAGTGCTTAGGCCCTGCATCCACATGGGAGACCAGGAGGAAGCACCTGGCTCCTGGCTTCAGATCGGCACAGCGTCCAGCTGCAACACACCAGCCATAGCGGCCATTTGGGGGGTGAACCAACGGAAAGGAAGACCTTTCTCTCTCTCTCTCTCTCTCTCTCTCTCTCTCTCTCTGTCTAACCCTGCCTGCCAAAAAATAAAAATTAAAAAAATTTAAAAAGATGTCACTATTATAAACATATATGCACCTAATTACAGGGCATCTGGCTGTTAAAAGAAATGTTTTGGGATCTAAAGGGAGAAATAGACTCCAATACAATAGTGATGGGGGATTTCAATACTCCACTTTCAGCAATGGACAGATCAACCAGGCAGAAAATCAACGAGGAAACAGCAGATTTAATCAACACTATAGACCAAATGGACCTAACAGATATTTACAGAAGTTTCCATCCTAGAGTTGCAGAAAACACTTTCTTCTCACCACTCCATGGAACCTCCTCTAGGATTGACCATATACTAGGCCATAAAGCAAGTCTCAGCAAATTAAAAAAAAAGAAATCGTATCATGCATTCCTCAGACATCAATGGAATGAAGCTGTAAATCAGCAACTCAGGAATCCCTAGAGCATATGCAAACACATGGAGACTAAACAGTATGCTCCTAAATGAACAGTGGGTCATAGAAGAAATCAAAAGAGAAATCAAAAACTTTCTGGAAGTAAATGAGGATAACAGCACAACATATCAAAACTTATGGGATACAGCAAAAGCAGTGTTAAGAGGAAAGTTTATATCAATAGGTGCCTACATCAAGAAATTGGAAAGGCACCAAATAAATGAGTTATCAATGCATCTCAAGGATCTAGAAAAAGTGCAGCAAACCAGGATCACTAGCAATCAGGGAAATGCAAATCAAAACCACAATGAGGTTTCACCTAACCCAGTTTAATGACTTTCATACAGCAGTCAACATATAACAAATGCTGGTGAAGATGTGGGGAAAAACATACACTAATCCACTGTTGGTGGGAATGTAAACTGGTAAAGTCACTATGGAATACAGTATGGAGGAGATACCTCAAAAATATGAATAATGATCTACCATATGACCGAGCCATTCCACTCCTGGGAATTTATCCAAGGGAAATGAAATCAGTAAACAGAAGATTTATCAGAACCTCCATGTTTATTGCAGCTCAATTCAAAATAGCTAATACATAGAAATAACCTAAATGCTCATCAACCAAAGACTGGATAAAGAAATTATGGGATATGTATACTATGGCATATTACACAGCAGTAAAAAAAATGAAATCCAGTCATTTGCAACAAAATGGATGAATCTGGGAAACATCATACTGAGTGAAATAAACCAGTTTCAAAGAGACAAATACCATATATTCTCCCTGATCTGTGAGAATAAAGCACCTAAAATGAAATATGTAGAAGTGAAATTAACACTGAGAAGGGATGTCTTGAGCTGTCCTTGTCTTAACTGTCGAGTAACAGTTTCATTTATTTTTGTGTTTTTTTTTTATTTTTTTCATACTACTTGTTGAACTCTTTACTTAACATAGAGTTAGTTAATCATATGTGTATAATGTCAATGGAAAATAGATCTCAGTAAAAAATAAGTGGGTAGAAGAGAAGGAGGAGGATATTTGTAATTGCAAAGCAAAAAAAAAAAAGAGTGGGATTATGAGAGGAAGGAGGAAGATTCTAAGTGTAAAGCTGTATAGTTCTGCATTCATTCCTATGGATTTACTTCTAAGGATACAGCCTAAAAACTTGTCATGGGATCCAAATCCCATTTAGCTTGGTGGTAAAAATGCAATCTTAACTGTTAAAGTGATCATATTAAGTGTTAAAGTGAACATATAGATAGGATGAAGTATTAAAGTGATCATATAAGTAGGATCAAGTGCCTGGTAATAATAATATAATTAAAAAGGAGAGAATGTTCAAACATGGGAAGCAGTCCACACAGAAGACTCATAGAATGACAATCACTTTCAGTAACTCTCTGACCTCAAAATCAGCCCTAATTATTCATGGTCTGGCTGAAAAGCCTGCGAGAGCATTTCAGGCATGGAAAGCCAAAACACTGTGGCAAAAATGTTCTATACGAAGGATCTCTGTGAGTGAGACCCCAGTGGAAAGAAGTAGCCATCAATTAAGGATATACTTTTCTCTAAAGGAGGGAGAGAACTTTTACTTTGTTTACGGCCTTGTCCAAAAACTGACAGAGTTAGTGGAATCAAAAGGCTTCCATAGCCTATGCAGCTCATGTCAAGAGCCTCGGGTAGGGGCTGACACTGTGGCTCACTTGCTTGATCCTCCTTTTGCGGTGCTGGCATCCCATATGGGCGCCGGGTTCTAGTCCCGGTTCCTCCTCTTCCAGTCCAGCTCTCTGCTGTGGCCCAGGAGGGCAGTGGAGGATGGCCCAAGTGCTTGGGTCCCTGAACCCACATGGGAGACCAGGAAGAAGCACCTGGCTCCTAGCTTCGAAATGGCACAGCGCCGGCCTTAGTGGCCATTTGGGGAGTGAACCAACGGAAGGAAGACCTTTCTCTCTCTGTTTCTCTCTCTCACTGTCTATAACTCTACTTTGGGTGGTCATTGATGTCATACTAAGAGTGCTAATTGTTAAATTAACAACAGGAGTCACTGTGTACTAACTCCCCAGGCAGGACCTCTATCCTCAATGAGTTGTATTATGAGAGTTAACTGTAAAACTAATTCTCAGTTTTTATGTGTGTTTGTGTGTGTACAAATTGTTGAAATCTTTACTTAGTACAGAGTTGGTCTTCTGTGTATAAAGTTAATTGAAAATGAATCTTAAGGGAGAATATGACTGGCAACAGGAGAGGGAGGAGGAGGGGTGGGGGTGTTGGTGGGAGGTTGGGTATGGTGGAAAGAATAACTATGTTTCTAAAGTTTTACTTATGCAATTTGTATTCCTTTAAAAATAAATAAAAATATTTTAAAAAGGTAAAGAGTTCCTTGACTTTGGCTTCTGGAACCCTGAAATACAACTAAGGGATATGGGTTTGACCTTTGTATTGCACAGGGAACCACAAAGGTACAGAAGGGCTTTCATGGCATGTCAGTTCTGAAGTAATTCTGGAGGTCCTTTTGAAGAATCTATCGGTCTTGCTGATCCAATGACCCTCTTCTGACTGGCAATTATAGGCTGAGTTATATTAAATCCCTGTCTTCTTAAAATGGAGTCATTTCTCTTTTTAGAACTCAGTAACTCATACTCATGTGTATACAAAGGGATATATTCTAGGCAGCATGATATTCATGGCAGCATGGCTGGTATTGGCAAAAGGCTAAGGAATGGAAGGCATTTGGCTTCTTGTTAAAACATGCATATCCCACATGAGAGGGCTTGTGTCAAATCCTAGCTCCAGCTCCCAATTCCAGCTTACTATCAATGCAGGCCTCAAGAGGCAGCAGATGATGGCTCCAGTAGTTGAATCACTGCCACCCATATTGGAAACTTCTGTCAAGTTCTTGCTTTTGGCTCCAACTCCAGGCCAGCTCTGACTATTGATGGAATTTGCAGACTGAATCAGTGAATGAGAGCCCTGTCTTTGTCTCTCTGTTTCTCTCCCCCTCTCTTTCTCTCTCTCTCTCTTCCTCACTCTCTCTCCCTCTCCATACTCCTTGAATTAAAAAAAATGTAAAGATGGCTAAAGAGACTGGATAAATAGATAACCTTCCATCTGCAGAGAATCATAGTGAAATTTTTATGTATTGATGCATTATAGTCTCCAAACAACATATTTTAAATGAAAGAAGAAAGGTAGAGTGAAGAGTACATATTATGTTAGCACTTGTAAATACAATTATATAAAGGAACAAACATAAAGATGTAGATGTGGAAGGACATGCAAGAAATTAGTCATAATGCTTGCTTCTGGAAAAAATAAGGTGTTAAAGATGAAATACAGAATTTTTACTATAGTTTTCTTTGTAGATTTGGATTTTGAATCACATTATGTAAGTACATGGGATCTGCACTAATATGTTCTATTCTCCTGCCACAAATTATCTTTTCTCTGATATTTCCTTGTTTAGTGCCTTATTTTTTTTGCCAATCTTTTTCACCTGTATTCAGCAGCTTTTAGTAATTTTACAGGCCAAGTTCAGAGGAGGTTCAAAGGAACACTGACCCCATAAAGTAGCAACTGGAAAATTTTGGAAAAGAACCAATGCTCCAAAATTCTGGGAGCTTAGTGGACATTTTTAGGAAATAGAAGCTGAATACTGTGTGCAAGTTGCTACCCCCAATCTAATCAGAATGCAGAAAGACATCCTAGATGAAAAATTGAATGATCATTGTTTATTGCATGGAAAACTAAATCTAGTTTGGGGCATGAAGAACTATTATTAATTCTGTTTCCAATTCTTATTTTGCAGACAAGCACATTAACCACTAACACCACACTTATGTCCCTCAAAGAGGACAATTAGCCTTATTTGCTTCACAGGAAATTGTAGAAGTCCATGACACACAGTATCACAATGGGCTAACACAGCTTGAAACATAAAGCTAAAGAGTGCTAAATTGAACATTAATATGAAGTAACAATCCATTGCAGTACATAGATTTTGTGTTCTCCAGACACTGATCTATGCATTTTAAAATGGAAATCAATAGCCCCATAAGCTAATTTGTAAAACAAATGCTCAGTTGAAACCAGACCATAACTTATACAGTATTAGAATAAATGGTGATCAAACACAGAGTGGAGAATGTCACAGTTGTGTAATGCACACAAGGACCACATGACAATAATAATAGTGTAGCTAATATTACATGCTAGACAATTCATTCTAAAAATAATACCTGTGTGATACCTAATGTAATTTGTATATATAAGAAACTAAGATTTAGAAGGTACATTATTTGCCTAAGATTTCACAGCAAGCTGGTAGGCGGTATCTCAGACTTTGCTGGATGTTCAAACTTGAACTTTTAATAGCTACTTTATATCACTGGTATTTGTAAGCAGCCGCATTTGATTTGCTTTCATTTGTGCAGCAGCCACATTTGATTTGCTTTCATTTATATGACTTCTCCCATGTGCTAGAGTGACTATGTAGTAATGGCTTCAATGAACCCTTTTATTCTTCAGGCCACCCTACAAGGAAACAATAGTTTGAATCTATTTCCATAGAGATGCCTCATCTGAGACAGACATGTTTTCACACCAACCCCATAGCACGTTCGTAAAGCTAGGTTATATAAAGTTTCTCATAAGTGCAATATTTTATATCCATGTCTTAATTTACAAATTATATCCATCGTCAAGAATATATACATAAGGACTGCACATAATAAGACAAAATTTTCTATGGCTTTATTGATGCAGTACCCTGAGTCACTTGCAGGAGCAACACTTCTACTTGCAATGTTGTCTGGCTAGGGACAGCATTCTTGGCAAATATGTATCAAGTGGGATGTTCCTGAGATTTAGGATAGTTAATTTCAACACAGATACAAAGAATATGTGTATTTTCTTTCCATTTCTCCTTATGGATGATGTAAGTCTTCACCTACTTAAAACACTGTTTACTTCTAGGATTCATTCACTGCCGTTTAAGATTCTGGAAACTCCCACATACGGCAACTGTAAAATTTGGCTAAGTCAGTTACCTACCTCCTCTCCTATCCCCATACACACACACACACACACACACACGTACATGCACATGCACACACATACATACACACACACAGAGAGCCCACAGAGTTCTCAGAAATCAACTGCATTAAAGTTTGCTTTGAATCGTACTTATTTCGGACTAGCAAATGACTGGGACGTTATCAGAAAATGTAACAACTTTCATCAAAAATACTTGCTAGGAATTGAGTTCCAGGGGACATAGTATCTCAAAGGGTAGTTACCAAATGATTGGCATATTACCTTTTTTACAGTTTTCCAGAAATGCAAGAAAAGGAAAGCTGGCAGAACTATATCCAGGAAAGTACAAATTCTAGGTACTTGATTATTATGCTGTATGAATGTTTTAGAGGGGACAGAACTCTGTTTTCAGCTTCCTTAACATGAATTGGATATTTCATATTTCTTGCTTCTTTCTTTGCAGGGTTTATTTAATATTCAACATAGAATACGTAAGTGAAGATAAATTCATTGCTAATTATTTCCCCTGTCAGAGCTCAGATGAGCAAAGTGGTATGACCTTTCAAAAGAAGAAGGAAATTGATTTCATCTACAGGATTCCATGTCTCCCCTAAACCCAAAGAAAGTTAATGAACATGAATTACTAATTTTTCTCCTTGCTTTCTACCTTAAAATATTTTTTGGAGAAAACTTAGAATATTTTCTATGGACAGAATTGTTTTGTTTTTCTACCTACCTTCTTATAGGAAGGAACATGAATTACAGAAAATGGTGAAACTTCACACCCAGTATACGGCCACATTGTATTCACAATGTCAATAAGCCTTAATTATTCCTTTCTAGACAATGTGACAAGCTGTTTCCTAGAGATACGAAAAGGCATTTAGTTCTTAGATCCAAAGAAGCAACCATGCATATCTATAAATATAAAATACTTTATTTTTTTTTATTATTTTTTTTAATATAAAATACTTTAAAATGAAATTTACAGCCAAGTTTTGAGTGGCTGTTGACATTCCCAAAACCTTTATTTATTTAAAATTTTAGCCCCAGTAAGGTAGAAATATTAGTATTGCTCAATGCATTTTTTCTTGGACTAGGTCCCTATTCTCCTTTTATAAGGCAAAATTAAGGGATATATATGAAAAATTAATAATTCTATAATTTTGCATAGTTGAGTAATAAATATAAAACTCCTAAAAATAGTTATTTCTTGTTCAGATGCAAGATTCAGGTTCAAGATTTAGGGAATAGATGTTCTCCCTCTAGGAATAGAATATTTACTGCAAAATATTATTTTTACTATTCTTTATTAATACACTTCTTCTTAACAATATCCTAATGGTTAAAACAAGATTTTTTTAAAAAACAAAAAAGTCATAAGCTGAAAAAAACCAGGACAACTCATGGTAATGCAATCTTTATAGTTTACTGCAATCAAATAGAAATATGACATATGGGTATGAATGTGAATGGATATGGACACCTATATTTATGTATTCATATCACTTGTTCAAATAATTATTCTTTAATTTTCCATATTATTATTATCTCTGACTTTCACATATAACTTGTGTGCTATTCTTCTAAAATGGTTGAAGTCAAGCATCTCTTACTCTAAACAAGGGAATGTGGCTGGAAATATGAGTGAGAGAGGTGCAATGAAAAACACGTGGGCCTCTGCTGTTGAAGTGCTCAGAGTAGACCTGATATCTCCCCTGGTGTTTCTGGTCAGTTCAGACCTTCTGGACAAACCCTGTCATCCTGTTTACAGATTCCATTATTTCCTAAAGTTGGTCATTTTGTTGCTTGCAAACAAAATACTCCAACAGACGCATGGAAACATACACTTGCATAGATAAATCATATGGTGTGTATCGTTGTCATTACAGAATAGAATCCATCCATACTGGAGAAGTGATGCATAGCTGTGAGTTGCCAAGTAAGAATTAACTATGAAACAGGAAGTGGTAATAGCCAATAAACTTTAAAAAAATATTTTAATCTCTTTAAACTGCAATTTCCTGATCTGGAAAATGGATTTAATAATACCTATTTCAAAGATTTGTTATGAGTATTTTTATGGACTGAAAATGTTCCCACTCAAATACATATGTTGAAACTCTATCCCTCAGTGTGATGCTATTTGGAGATGAAGGCTTTGAGAGGCAATTAATGTGAAATGATTTCATGAATGCAGGGGCTCCATGAAGGGAATTTTGTTCTTATAAGAAAGCAAAGAGAGATCAGTAGGTCTCTGTCTCTCTTCCTATCACACAAGGATGGAGCTGGAGGGTTGTCATCTACAAGCTAATAACAGAGCCCTCACAGGAAATCAGAAAACATCGATCATGGACTTCCAACCCACCCCACCTCACCCCAAGAATTGTGAAGAAAAAATTCCTGTTGGTTACGCTGACCACTCTGAGGTGTTGTGTTTTGTTATGACAGCCCAAGCTGACTAAGACAAGGATTCAATGGACCAAGACAGTAAATTCTCCCTTTATAAAGAAGCCCTTTATTTTGCTATCACTTTTTGCAACATCATGGTCTGATGTGCTGCCTTCATATGGTCAACAGTACATGCCAGTGTGTTGGTCACTCATACCAGATTGATACTGCAGTGGTTCAAGTTCAGTCATCAAGAAGAATGGCTTAATTAAATGATTACTATTTTCATAGACTTAATCATTTCATGTCCACTTAATTTGCATTGAATGCTGATGTTCTAAAAATATAATCCATACAATTCTTTGCAAAATTTCCTAAATCTTATGCAGCAAAGTAGATTGTTTTCTGAGACCACACAAGGTTTTAGTAGAAAAAGAACAACGTCTAGATTAATGACTACCAGAAAAATGAATCCCCCAATGCTTAGAGATAATTCTGGGCTTCTTTCTGGGGTTCACATCTAAAGCCTTTGTCATTGTGACGCAGCAATATTCTCGATCCACTGCTTCTTTAGCTGGTCTCTAGAATTCACCCAAAGCCAATGGAAATATCACAGCAGGACTTCAATATTTTCAGTATTTGGAGGGATACATCATAATATTTGCAAAACTTTGAAAATATCTTTTACCATCTCCTGGATGGGTAAGAAAAGATGTTCCTGCCTAAAAACATCTTTGAGTCTGTGGTTCTATGTAGGCTTGGTTTAATTTGCCTTATGAACTTACACAAGTTAATTGACACTGTAATTCATGACTCGCCATGCCATGTCAACTTACATGAACATATCTTTGTCAAAGTGGCTTCAAAGGAGTGATCAGTGTGTCAACCATAATATTGGAGGGTTTGTTTTACTCTTTATTTTCATTTTTCTCCTACTGTGTTTAATCTACAGTGACAAATTTCATCACTTCAATGAAAAGCATTATGCAAAGAGAAGTTTCTCAAGTCATTATTTGCAGCATTTTCTTTTTAGTCCATAAATGTTGGTTTTTAGAATAGCTTTGGATTCAGAGAAAAATTGATTTGGAAGTACAGAGAGTTCCTATAAATACCTCCAGAGGCCATACTACATATGACCTCTACCACTATCTGTCGCTTCCCCTCTTCGTGGAGGAACGACACTAAGTCCTGCCTAGGCTTCATATCCGAGTCACGGCACCATTATGTCGCTCCCCCTCTTCGTGGAGGAGCAACACAGGACCCTGCGCTGTTCTTTCGTCTGCTCGGCCCTCCCCGGGTTTGCTGCTGGTTCTTCCCGGGTTGGCTACTATCCCTTCCACCTCCGTGGAAGGGCAGTTCCCCCTGGCCACATTCCCCACTTCCGCAGGGGAGCGGCACACCGCCGGCCGGCTCTCTGGGGGCTGCACAGGTGTTCCTTCAGCTAGATGTTCCCCTTAGATGTTCCTGGTGCATGCCGTCTCTCTCCTCCTTTATAGTCCTCCTCCGCCAATCCTAACTCGGCTGCCCACACGCCGAGTACGCTGCTCTCCTCCAATCAATAGCAAGTCCTACAGTTTATTAGTTGAACTGGAGGCAGCTGTGCGGAAGCTGTTTACTTCTCTCCCAGCGCCATATTGTGGGAGAGCAGATGCATAGAATAAGTCCTAATTCCAGTAACTCAGTCTAGTCCGGTTTGCTCCCCACAACTATCAACACTGAATACTACAGTGGTACATTGGGTACATGGTTTACCATTGATGAACTGACCTTGACACATCATTAACCTTTATAGCCCATAGTTTATCTTAGAGATCATTCTTGGCATGTATGTCCTATGGACTTTTGAAAAATGTATAAGAGTAATATGTGCTTAAGTTTCTTTCATGTATTATCATGGCTTGATGCCTTTTAGGAACAGTAAAATATTCCTTTGGTGAAACACAGCTTATCCACCCACATACTGAAATACATTTTGCTCAACTCCAAGTTTTGACAACTATGAATAAAGCTTCTTTAAATTCTATCTACTTTTTCAAAAGGTTTATATTTATTTATTTTGAAAGTCAGAATTAGAGAGAGAGAGAAAAGATATCTTCCACCCACTGGTTCACTCTCCAATCATTTTAAGTTTTGTGTTGATAAAAGTTTTCAATTTATTTGAATATATACCAAGGAGAGTGATTGATTAATGTTAGAATAAAGAATATGCTGGGGGGCTGGCACCGTGGCTCACTTGGTTAATCCTCCGCCTGCAGCGCCGGAATCCCATATGGGTGCCGGTTCTAGTCCTGGTTGCTCCCCTTCCAGTCCAGCTCTCTGCTGTGGCCTAGGAAGGCAGTGGAGGATGGCCCAAGTGCTTGAGCCCCTGCATCCGCATGGGAGACCAGGAAGAAGCACCTGGCTCCTTGCTTCGGATTGGGACAGCTCCTGCCGTAGCGGCCATTTGGGGAGTGAACCAGTGGAAGGAAGACCTTTCTCTCTGTCTCTCTCTCTGTGTATTTACTTCTACCTGTCAAAGAAATAAAGAAACAAACAAAAAGAATATGCTGAGCTGGTGCTGTGGTGTAGCAGGTAAAGCCACCGCCTGCAGTGTCAGCATCTCATATGGGCACCAGTTTGAATCCAGGCTGCTCCACTTCCAATCCAGCTCTCTGCTATGGCCTTAGAAAGCAGTATGAGATGCCCCAAGCCCTTGGGACCCTGCACCCATGTGGAAGACTTGGAGGAAGCTCTTTGTTCCTGGCTTTGGATCAGCACAGCTCCAGCCATTGCGGCCAATTGGGGAGTGAACCAGTGGATGGAAGACCTCTCTCTCTCTCTCTCTGCTTCTCCTTCTCTGTGTGGCTCTGACTTTCAAATAAATAAATAAATCTTTAAAATAAAAAAGAATGAAGAATATGCTTAGTTTTGTAGATAGTAGCCATGCTTTTTTCTCAAGTAACTGTATCATTTTTGCATTCCCACCAGTAGTGAATGGGAGTTCCTGTTGTTTCACATACTGTTGCTGTGGGAGTTGTCAGTGCTTTGGATTTTGAATATTAAAAGAGGTATATATTGGTATCTCATTTTTATTTCAACTTCTAATTAGCTAATAACATTGATATTAACCATCTTTTCACATGCTTACTTGCCAGCTACATACAGTCTCTGTCATCGTGCTGCTCAGGTACTTTCTGATTTTTAAACCAGGTTGTTCATTTTCTTAAGAGTTCTTTGTATATTTTTGGAAAATATTGCCTTAACATATATGCCTTTTACAAGGGGTTTCTGCCAGTTGGTGGATTCTTTCATCATCCTCTTGACATCATCTTCATATAGACTGATAGAGATATCAAGCATTTTATTTCACTTAAGGTTTATATATTCATGTTCTTAAGTGATGTACTTTGTCTTTTTCTTTTTTAATTTATTTTTTAAAGATTTATTCTATTTATTTGAAACACAGAGTTACAGAGAGAAAGGTCTTCCATTCACTGGTTCACTCCCCAGATGACCGCAATGGCCAAGCTACACTGATCTGAAGCCAGGAGCCAGGAGCTTCCTCTGGGTCTCCCACATGGGTACAGGGGCCTAAGGTCTTGGGCCAACTTCTACTGCTATCCCAGGCCACAGTGGAGAGCTGGATCGGAAGAGGAGCATCTGGGACTAGAACCGGTGCCCATATGGGATGCCGGTGCTTCAGGCCAGGGCTTTAACCTGCTGCACCACAGCATCGGCCCCTAAGTGATGTATTTTGAGTAGTAGAAAGATTAACTTTTGAGGAAAATACATGTGGACAATTATTTTTTCTTTTAACCTATTACATTTGTATCTGGGATATCACATAAAATGGTATCTTAACATCTGTGTTAAATGCCTACCCCAAATTGGAATTCTTGTGCATTGATAACAGAATTGTCAAATTTTACAAGCATGTTGGAAAACAATTTTGCAATTTATCACAATGTGTATACTTTCGCTATATAACCCAGCAACCTTGAATTAGACACTTACGCCCTCAAAATCAAAACATATGGTGGCAAAAATACTTCTTCCAGGTCTCCGACATGAGGGCAGGGGCCCAAGTACTTGGGCCATCTTCCACTGTTTTCTCAGGTGCATTAGCAGGGAGCTGTATCAGAAGTGGAGAAGTCACTTCTGTACACAAACCAGTGCCCATATGGGATGCCAGTACCACATGCAGTGTCCTCTGGTCCTAAATGGAAATTTTCTGAGGGTGTGTGTGTGTGTTTGTGTGTGTGTGAAAGGGAGGGAGAGGGAGAGGGAGAGAGTGAGGGAGGGAGAAGGGGAGGGAGAGGGGGAAGGAGGGAGGGAGAGAGAATTTATATTTAAGTAGCAATTTGATGCTAATAAAAATAGTACTAAAGTTTTACTTTCAAACCCCACATGTTCATTGGTGAGATATAGGAAGATCATGGATGTTCATACCTTATATACTGTAATGTCACTTACTAGGTCCTGAAAATTACTGTTGTTTCTTCAGATATCTTTAACCAAAAGATCGTGTCATGTGTGAATAAGCAGTTTTATTTCTTCTTTGGCATTCTGTTTGTCTTTCATTTCCTTTTGTTCTCATGCTGCATTAGCTAAGGCTTTAATGATGATATTAAAAACTAGTAGTGAAATCAATTGTTAAGTCAACAACTGGAGTCACTGAGCACTTACTCTCCATGTAGGATCTCTGTCCTTAATGTGTTGTACAATGTGAATTAATGCTATAACTAGTACTCAAACAGTACTTTACACTTCGTGTTTCTGTGTGGATGCAAACTGTTGAAATCTTTACTTAATATATACTAAATTGATCTTCCATATATAAAGATAATTGAAAATGAATCTTGATGTAAATGGAATGGGAGAGGGAGTGGGAGATGGGAGGGTTGTGGGTGGGAGGGAAGTTATGGGGCAGAAAAGCCACTGTAATCCAAAAGCTGTACTTTGGAAATTTATATTTATTTAATAAAAATTAAAAATAAAAAAAAAGTTAACTGAAAATAAAAAAAAATTTAAACTAAAAAAAAAGTAGTAAAACATTTTTCTTGTTTTACAGAAAAGCTTCAATTTCTCACCATTAATTATGAATTTAGCTATAGGTGTAGATGTTCTTTATTGAGTTGGAAGAACTGTTCTCTGTTTCTAGTTTACTAAGTTTTATTATGAATGCTGAATGTTGTCTAATGATTTCTATCGATATGATTGTATGATTTTTCTTTTTCTTAAAAGATTTATTTATTTTACTTGAAAGATTTACACACAGAGAGAAGGAGAAGCAGAGAGAGAGAGAGAGAGAGAGAGAGAGATTGATTTTTCCATCCGCTGGTTTACTTCCCAATTGGCTGCAAAAGCCAGAACTGTGCTGATCCAAAGCTAGGAGCCAGGAGCTTCTTCTGGGTCTTCCAAGTGGGTGCAGGGGCCCAAGGACCTGCTTTCCCAGGTCATATCAGAGAGCCAGATTGGAAGTGGAGCAGCTGGGACTTGAACCGGCACCCATATGGGATGCTGGCACTGCAGGCGGCGCCTTTACCTGCTATGCCACAGTGCCGGCCCGTAATTTTTCTTCTTTAGCCTGTTGATGTTATGAACTATACTAATAGATTTTTGAATGTTAAGTCATTCTTGGACACCTGGCATAAATTTCACTTGGTCTTCTTGCACCAAATAGTCCATGGGGGCCGGTGCTATGGCACAGCGGGTTAACGCCCTGGTCTGAAGTGTGGGAGACCCGGAGGAAGCTCCTAGCTCCCGGCTTTGGATCAGCGCAGCTCTGGCTGTTGGGGCCAATTGGGGAGTAAACCAGCGGATGGAAGACCTCTCTCTCTCTCTGCCTCTCCTCTCTCTGTGTAACTGTGACTTTCAAGTAAAATAAATAAATCTTAAAAAAAATAGTCCATGGAAAATGCCCGTCATGAAAAAATACACATTGATTTCAAATTTTTCAAGAAATGAATATTTCTCATTCCATTTTCCTTTAAGTTCTTGAAATATTCTCATATATTCTTATATTTTGGTGAGGATTTTTGTATATGTTCATTACTGTTAGTAGTATTTAGTTTTCATTTCTTGTAAGTTTATGGTTTTGATTTTAGGGCAATTCTGAACTGATAAAATAAGTGAAGAAAAATTGCCATTGATTCTATCTTCAAGAAGAGGTTGTAGAGAACTGGTATGATTTCTTCCTTAAAATTCATTAGAATTCATCAGTAAAGCCACTTCTGGTCTTGGTGCTTTTCTTTTGGAAGGTTATTATTGTTGCAATTTCTTTAATAGAGATAGGCTTATTTAAGCACGATCTCTTCTTTTTGTGTGATTTTTAGTAGATTGTGTCTCTAAGGAATTAGTGTATTTCACCTTATATTATCAAATCAGAATGCATAGAGTTATTCATAGTATTTCTTCTTTTTGATGTCCCTGAGATCTGTTACTTATATCTTCTCTTTCAGTTTTGAAATATGTAATTTATTGTATTCTTTTCTACTTCACAATTTTTAAATGTTTTCCCCACCATGGATATTAGAATGCACCAATGAAAGAAATTGAAGAAGACAGAAAAAGTAGAAAGACCTCCCATGTTCATGGATTACAAATTAACATTATTAAAATATTTATCCAAATTAATTTACAAATTCAAGGCTACCCTCATCAAAATATGAGCCACATTATTCACAGACCTAGAAAAACCACCCAAGAATCCATATGAAAAATCACAAAAGACACCAAACTTGTTTTTACCACTATACGAGGAGGGATACTTTCCCACAAAGCCCTTCAATGTTTTGTTAATGTGAATCGTGGGAATTTAAGCAAGATCTCTCCATATCTGATTTAAAGTAGAGGGGATGAGGATAAGAGAGAATGTGTACCCCAAATTCAAAACCTAGAGTCCCTAGCTGGCTTGAGCCACCAACCTTTCAGTTAAGACATGAGTAAACTGGGGCCAATGCTTTTGCTCAGCAGATCAAGCTGCCTTCTACAGTGCCAGCATTCCACAAGGTCTCAGGTTCCAGTCTGGCTGCTCTACTTCGGATCCAGCACATGCCAATGTGCCCGGGGAAAACAGGAGAAGATGGCCCAAGTACCTGGGCCACTGTACACACATGCGAGATGCAGATGAAGCCCCTGGCTCCCAGCTTTCACCTGGCCCAGCCCTTGCTGAAATGGCACCTGGGGAAGTGAACCAGAGAATGAAAGATCTCTCCCTCTTTCTTCCTTTTCTTTCTTTCCCTTCTTCCCTTCCTCCCTTCCTCCCTTCCTTTCTTCATTCCTTCCTGTGTGTAAACATACTTTCAAATAAAAAATATGAAGAAATCTTAAAATAAAAGACAGGGAGAGATGCGTGAACTAATGATGCTCCAACGGAAACAGACACTGCCATTCTGCGCATGTCGTGTTGGCCCCACGCTGCAGCACCTCTCCTTTACTGTGACTGTGCCACTAAGCCCACGAACAGGGTGGGACGATCTGCAGCTAGCCTAACGTCATTCCAAAATCTCAGAAATCCCTGCCTGTGGCAAAGTTATAAACTGCACACACCAACATGCAGCAGGAACTGCTCCCTTTCTTTAAAAGCTCAAAGACAACGTGTTTATGTCACCCTACTGCAGATGGGTAAAGTCCTTCTCTCTGGAGAGCGCCAGAACGGCTGTGTTACCTGGAGTGCGCCCTCTGCCGGCTGGGCAAGTGCGAGGAGGGCTTGGCAGCTCCTTCGGGCCTCCTCTCAGGATGGTGCCCGGCCCTTGCCGCCGTTGCAGGGAACGGCTGGACGCTGCTCTCAGCGTCTTCCTCCCGAGAAGCGTCAGCCCTGAGCGACTTTTCCTCGGGAAATCTTGTCACCCAAACCGGGGCTTCAGCGCCCGCGTCTGGATTTCTCTATCTGCTCCTTTTATTCCGATGTCAGAGGGCGTCCATAACGTGATCCTACAAAGCTTTCCTCTTTTTCTTTTTTTTTTTTTCTTTTTTTTTTTTTTTAATCTTTTATTTAATGAATATAAATTTCCAAAGTACGACTCATGGGTTACAATGGCTTCCCCCCCCATACCGTCCCTCCCACCAACAACCCTCCCCTTTCCCACTCCCTCTCCCCTTCCATTCACATCAAGATTCATTTTCGATTATCTTAATATACAGAAGATCAGCTTAGTATACCTTAAGTAAGTATTTCAACAGTTTGCTCCCACACAGAAACATAAAGTGAAAAATAATAGATGATTTTTTAAAATGATGATGAAATCAGATCAGACCTATTGTCATGTTTAATCCCAGTGAGAGTCAAGTTGGGAATTGAAAATTTCTTTCTTTTTTTTTTTTTTTTTTTTTTTTACAGAAGATCAGTTTAGTGTACATTAAGTAAAGATTTCAGTCGTTTGCACCCCCATAGAAACACAAAGTGAAATATACTGTTTGAGTACTCGTTATAGCATTAAGCCTCAGTGTACAGCACCTTAAGGACCGAGATCCTACATGAGGAGTAAGTGGAAAGCCAAGACACTCTGGCAAAAAGATCTCTGTGAGTGAGATCCCAGTGGAAAGAACAGGTCTTCAAAGAAGGAGGTACCTTTCTCTGAAGGGAGGAGAGAACCTCCACTTTGACTATGACCGTGTCTAAACAAGATAAGAGTCGGAGAACTCAAGGGGCTTCCATAGCCTTGGAAACTCATAACTGGTGCATAGGGAGATTACTGATGCCATAAACAGGAGTGTCAATTGGTAAAGTCAACAACAGGAGTCACTGTGCAGCTTTCCTCTTTTTCTGAGCCCTGTCATGGAGTTCTTCATTTTCTACAGCTCTGTTTTCTTAAGTGGCGTCTGCACCAAGGTTCATGGAAGGCACCAGGCTGCCAAGGCCCTCGCGGCCTGCACACAGTGAGGAACTCGCTGGCACCCTCGGTGCAGCACTGCCTCGGCTTTGCGAGGGGCGTGAGGGCAAAGGGGAGGGCTGGGCGGGGCTTGGTGAGGGAACCAAGGCGTCGCTGACGCGTGCCGTGGGCGTGGCCTGTGTGGGCGTGGCTAATGGGAACGTGGCGGTTCAGGGGGTTTGAGGGCTGCCGTGGAGGTCACTGTTGCGAGCGCACTGGGCCCTGTGGTGCCCTGGGAACGAGTTCAGGGCTGCTGGCTGAATTGAGCACGGAGGGCCTCGTGACTCAGGGTGAGGGGATTCTAGGCGTCCTGGGTGTGGAATGTGAGGAGGGCATGCTGTGACTTCCGTTCTCACGCGGAAAGGAATCTAGACAGTGAAGGCTGCTACCCCAAGGTGAGGCACCCATGTTGTCACACACGTCCTCTTAACCCCGCCATTCCCCGATGTGTACGAGCTCACTGAGGAACTTGTGCCTTACGATGTACCCTGTGGGATTTTCCCTGCTCTGTGGATTTTTAAAGCACTTTTGTTTAGCTTTATTTTCATAGCATGGATTAATATTTTATAATCATAGAAATAGTGTTCCTACTGGGGTTTTTCACATTAACGTATCTCAGCACATCACAGAGACACACTGACTATAAAAGGTTTCAGTGAGATTTTAGTTTAATCCGTAAGGAGACTATCTTTATTTTTAATGCCATACTGCAATTGCTTAAAATATTTGGCGTAAATCTCTGGCAATCTGTCTCTTAAACTATTTTCTTTGTAGATTTATTTATTTGAAAGATGGAGTTACAGAGAGGGAGAGACAGGCACAGTGAAGTCCTCCATCCACTGGTCCACTCCCCAAATAGCCAAAACAGCCAGGGCTGGGACAGACTGAACCAAGGAGCCAGGAGCCTCATCTGGGCCTCCCATGTGGGTGCAGGGGCCCAAGGACTTGGGTCATCTTCTACTGCTTTCCCAGGCCACAGCAGAGAGCCAGATAGGAAGTGGAGCAGTCAGGACTCAAACCGGCACCTATATGGGATGCCGGCACTATAGGCGGCAGCTTTACCCACTATGCCATAACACCAGCCCCCAGATATCTCTTTCATACAATGATTTCTTTGGTTTAGGTAAATTTCAAGGAGTAGGATGGCTGTATCATATGGTAGGTCAATATCCAGATGTCTGAGGTTTCTCCATAATGTATGCCACAGTGGTTGCACCAGTTTACATTCCCACCAACAGTGGAGCAGGGTACTTTTTTCCACACATCTTCACCAGCATTTGTCATTTGTTGATTTCTGTATGCGAGCCATTCTAACTGGTGTGAGGTAAAACCTCATTGTGGTTTTGATTTACATTTTCCTTATGGCTAGGGATCCTGAGCATATTCACAAGTGTCTGTTGGCCATTTGAATTTCTTCTCTTGAAAAATGCCTGTTTAAATCTTTTGCCCAAAAAGATCTCTGTGAGTGAGATCCCAGTGGAAAGAACAGGTCTTCAAAGAGGGAGGTGCCTTTCTCTGAAGGGAGGAGAGAACCTCCACTTTGACTATGACCGTGTCTAAACAAGATAAGAGTCGGAGAACTCAAGGGGCTTCCATAGCCTTGGAAACTCATAACTGGTGCATAGGGAGATTACTGATGCCATAAACAGGAGTGTCAATTGGTAAAGTCAACAACAGGAGTCACTGTGCACTTACTCCTCATGTAGGATCTCGGTCCTTAACGTGCTGTACACTGAGGCTTAATGCTATAACGAGTACTCAAACAGTATATTTCACTTTGTGTTTCTATGGGGGTGCAAACGACTGAAATCTTTACTTAATGTACACTAAACTGATCTTCTGTAAAAAAAAAAAAAAAAAAAAGAAAGAAAGAAATTTTCAATTCCCAACTTGACTCTCACTGGGATTAAACATGACAATAGGTCTGATCTGATTTCATCATCATTTAAAAAAAATCATCTATTATTTTTCACTTTATGTTTCTGTGTGGGAGCAAACTGTTGAAATACTTACTTAAGGTATACTAAGCTGATCTTCTGTATATTAAGATAATCGAAAATGAATCTTGATGTGAATGGAAGGGGAGAGGGAGTGGGAAAGGGGAGGGTTGTTGGTGGGAGGGACGGTATGGGGGGGGAAGCCATTGTAACCCATGAGTCGTACTTTGGAAATTTATATTCATTAAATAAAAGATAAAAAAAAAAAAAAAAAAAAAAAAAAAAAAAGGCATAGGTTTAAAAAAAAAAAAAGCTTGTGGATTAAGCAGAAAAAAAAAAAAAAAAAAAAAAATCTTTTGCCCAATTGTTCACTGGATCATTTATTTTGTTGTTGTTGAATTTCTTAAGCTCTTTATATATTCTGGATGTTAACCCTTTATCACTTGCGTAGTTTGCAAATATTTTCTCCTATTCTTTCAGTTGTCTTTACTTTGCCAAGTGTTTCTTTTGCAGTGCAAAAGCTTCTCAATTTGATTTAATCACATTTGTCAATTTCAGCTTTGATTACCTGTGCTTTTGGGGTCTATTCCAAGAAGTCTTTGCCTATGCCAATATCTTGTAGAGTTTCCCCTATGTTCTCTAATGATTTGGTGGTATTGGGTCATAGATTTAGGTCTTTGATCCATTTTGAGTGGATTTTTATGTAAGGTGTAAGGTGGGGGTCATAGTTATGCATATGTAGATCCAGTTTCCTCAGCACTATGTGTTGAAGAGACTGTCATTCCAGGGGTTGATTTTAGCTCCTTTATCAAAGATAAGTTGGCTGTAGATGCTTGGATTGATTTCTGGAGTTTCTTTTTTTTTTAAGGGAAAGAATTTATTGGGGAAACATGACAGACTGGAGGAAAGGGGCAAAGAAGAAAAAAATTAGGGAGAAGGAGAGCGTGAAGAGAGACAGAGACAGAGGTCAGGAGATGGAGAGGAAGAGAGAGAGAGACACATGTTCAGGAGCAGGTCCTTTTAAAACTTTGCTGGGGGCAGGCAGGGAAGTAGGAGCAGTGAATCCCATGAGGATGGGGGTGGAGCTTGACACCAGTGGTTGGGCCAAGTGGCCATCTGGCTTCCAGCAATGGCAGTGGGGGCTAGAGCCTAGGATGGTGTCAGGGTATAGATCACACCATAGATAAGGCTATGCCTTATGACTAACATTTCTCCCTTTTGTTTTTTATAAAGTAGGAGTTGTACAGGATTACATTAGTCCCAAAATCCAGGTGGGGTAGAGGGACAATGATATGTCTTTAGAGCTACTTCCTGCTGACATGCAGCGACAAGGTACTCTTGGCTGGCATGGGACGATGTCTTAAGCCACTGTCTCCTGGGTAGGGAGCCAGGTATATCCCTGTAGCAGCATTTGGTTGACCGCCTGGTTGCTGAAGACTTTTGTTCGTCCCATTATTAACTCCTGTAAACACTTAAGCAGATACAATAGTATGAAAGACAGGATGAGAATAGAGAGGCCATGATTACAAAGGAATGAGGCCCCAAGTGGGCTAGACAGGACAGAGTCATTACTAAAGGACCTAAGAAAGGTGCTCTCTAAGCCACGACTGAGTTTTCTGATTGAGAGGCAAATAGAAACTGACAGAAGGGGCTGGATAATAATCTGGTGGGCTTTAAGGCCTTGTCAGTTATGAGGCCCAGACCTATCTCTTCACATGGGGTGCATCCTAAGGGAGGTGTGAACCTCCTTGGGGAAGGCACCCTGTTGACTTCCATTACCCAGCTGGCCTGAGAGGAGAGCTGGCCAGGTAAAGGCAGGTGGCATCTCTAACAGGAAATGTACAGTTCTGCATGCAATGTCACTGACCCTCCTTGGCTGTCCCCTCAGCAGCAGTGGTCACCTTGGAAGCTGGGCCAAGTGAAGAGCTTTTCAGCTTAGAGCCAGCAAGATCTGTGGCTCTGACCTGGGCGTCCTTCGACTCCAGGGCAGTTCCATTTCCAGTGATCCAACTCTTGGCTGGCGGAGCTGCCAGGGCTCTTCATAAGCTGCCTTCTGCTGAAGCCCTGGATTTCCACATTGAAAGCCACTGTAGTGGACTGGCCTGTTGGGTCTCCTTGATGGAAGATCACTGTACAGAGCAGCCTTTAATAGGCTGCCATTCATTTTGGCTATGCTCTTACATCCCTTTTATAAGATATAAAGATCAAATTGCATCTTGGAGAGTCCTTCAGAACAGAATTATTTTCCTACCTTGAAGAGAATAGATAAATGAGGGGGAAAGTTGGGCCTAGAATAGAGAAATGAGGGAGCAAGCCCCAGATCACTTACTGTCAATATCAATATCAAATGAAAACTTAGCCAAAAATTTCAACCATTAAATAACAACTTGGAAAAACATTTACCAGAAGATCCAGTGCCTTCTATAAATTTTAAGAATACATATATTTGGAAATATCTGTTATATATTTAAGAGATTTAAATATTGGAGTTTCTATACTATGTCTACAAGTCTGTTTCTATGCCAGTATCAGGCTGGTTTTTTTTAAAGATTTATTTTTATTTATTTGAAAGACAGAGCTACAGAGAGAGGCAGAGACAGAGAGAGATGTCTTCCATCTGCTGGTTCACTCCCCAGATGGCTGCCACGGCTGGAGCTGCGCCAATCCAAAGCCCGGAGCCAGGAGCTTCTTCCGGGTCTCCCATGTGGGTGCAGGGGCCCAAGGACTTGGGCCATCCTCCACTGCTATCCTAGGCCATAGCAGAGAGCTGGATAGGAAGAAGAGCAGCTGGGACTAGAACCCTCGCCCATATGGGATGACAGAACTTCAGGCCAGGGCGTTAACCTGCTGTACCACAGTGCTGGCCCCTTCAAGCTGTTTTGATTATAACTTCTCTGTAGTATATCTTGCAATCTGGTATTGTGATGCCTCTGGCTTTGTTTTTGTTGTATAACGTTGCTTTAGCTATTTGGGGTCCCTTGTGCTTCCATATGAATTTCAGCATAGCTTTCTCTAGATCTGCAAAGAATATTGCAGGTATTTTGATTGGGATCACATTGAATTGGTAAACTGCTTTTTATAGTATGGACATTTTGATGATGTTTATTCTTCCAATCCATGAACATGGTAGATTTTTCCGTTGTTTTAATTTAATGTCTGATTCAATTTCTTTCTTTACTATTTTTTTAATTTTCATCATAGAGATCTTTGATATCCTTGGTTAAATTTATTCCAAGGTATTTGATTCCTTTTGGGTCTATTGTGAATGGGACTGATCTTAAAAGTTCTATCTCAGCCATGACATTGTCTATGTATACAAAGGGTATTGACTTTTTTGTGTTGATTTTGTATCCTGCCGCTTTAATAAACTCTTTTATAAGTTCCAGTAGTCTCTCAGGGGAGTCTTTTGGATGCTCTGTATAGAGGATCTTGTCATCTGCACATAGAGATAGTTTAATTTCTTCCTTTCCAATTTGTATGCCTTTGATTTATTTTTCTTGCCTAATGGCTCTGGCTAAAACTTCCAGAACTATATTAAATAACAATAAGTGAGAGTGGCATCCTTGTCTGGTTCTGGATCTTAGGGGGAATGCTTCCAGCTTTTCCCTATTCAGTAGGATGTTAGCCATGGATTTGTCATATATTGCCTTGATTGTGTTGAGGAATATTCCTTCTATACCCATTTTGCTTAAGCTTTGCATCATGAAAGGGTATTGTATTTTATCAAATGCTGCTTTCTCTGCATCTGTTGAGACAATCATATGTCTTTTGTCCTTCAGTTTGTGAATGTGATGTATCACACTAACTGATTTATGAGTGTTTAATTATCCTTTCCATGTAGGTGCCCAGCCACCTCTCAGCCAGGCTCAAAAACTGTGGAGAATGGGGACCTGTTCCCACCACAAGAATATCTGGATCAAATGAGCACATTAGAGCCACTGGCCAAATGCTGCCGCCTGTTTGTTACTGCCTCTGGCACTGTCAGGCATTCCTTCTCAGCCAGCGGCCATGTGTGAGCCTGAAGCTGCTGCTGCCCTAATCCAAAATGGTGTCTGCCCCTTTCTGAGCCTGGCAACAGGTGTTCTGGGGGGAAGGGAAGGGGGAATCAAACATCCCCCTCCACTTCCACTGGGTCCATGGTAACTGCCAGCAATCTCCAGCCCCTAGGGTTCCAGTCCAGACCCACAGCATGCTCTCCCTCTGGCTCTGTCACAACACGTTGGCACAGCCAACCTCACCTTCATCTCCAAACTGTTGACCACTCCTGCTTTCGTGACTGCAGCTCCACTCTTGCTTGTGCACCATTCACACAGGTTCATGCCATTTCCCTTCTTCCCGTGGGGCTTCCGGTGCGGTTTTCTCTCCAATTTTCCCCTGAGGGTGTACTTCCTATACTATTCTTTTCATTATTTAGCCTTAATCCAACTTTTTTCCCCAATTTATTTTATTTTATTTTATTTTTTAGAAGATTTATTTATTTTACTTGAAAGTCATAGTTACACAGAGAGAGGAGAGGCAGAGAGAGAGAGAGAGAGAGAGAGAGATCTATCCATCTGCTGATTCACTTCCCAATTGGCCACAATAGCCAGAGCTGTACCAATCCAAAGCCAGGAGCCAGGAGCTTCTTCTGAGTTTCCCACTTGGGTGCAGGGGTCCAAGGACTTGGGCCATCTTCTACTGCTTTCCCAGGCCACAGCAGAGAGATGGATCAGAAGTGGAGTAGCTGGGTCTTGAACCAGCATCCATATGGGATGCTGGCACCACAGGTTTACCCACTAAGCCACAGTGCTGGCCCCGGAAATTTATTTTATTTTTAAAAGATTTATTTATTTAGGGGCCGGCACTGTGGCTAAGAAGGTTGAGCCTCTGCCTGCAGTGTCAGCATCCCATATGGGCACCGATTCAAGTCCTGGCCCACATCCTTGGGCACCTGTACCCATCTAGAAGACTTGGAAGAAGTTCCTGGATCCTGGCTTCTGCTTGGCCCAGCTCCAGCCATTGTGGTGAACCCACAGATAGAAGCTATCTCTCTCTCCTCCCTCTTCCTCTCCCTTTCTCTCTTTCATTCTGCTCTGACTCTGCATTTCAAATAAATAAATAAATCTTTTTTAAAAAGGATTAATTTATTTGAAAGACAGAGTAACAAAGAGAGAGAGAAACAGAAAGAAATTATCTTCCAACTGCTGGTTCATGCTCTCAAATAACTTGCAACAACCAGGGTTAGCCTAGGCCAAAAGAAGAGGCAGTAACTCCATATGAGTCTCCCACATGGGAGACAGGAACCCAGGTACTTGGGCCATCATTGATGCCTCCCAGGATCATTAGATGATAGCTAGATTGTAAAAATAGAGTAGTTAGGTCTCAAACCAGTACTCAGATCTGTAATAAAGGCATCCCAGGTGGTGACTTAACCCCCTGTGCTACAGCATTCAATGCTGAGATTAGTAATTTGTGTCTATTCTCATTTTTTCTTAGCCTGGCTAGAGATTCATCAGTTTTATTAATCTTTTAAAATGTCAGTGTTATCTTTTTGATTATTTTATTGATTTCCTGTTTCAATTTCAACGATTTTTGTTCTGGTTCTTATTTCTTTTTTCTGCTCAGTTTGGATTTTCACTTTTTGTGTTCCATAAGGACTGATTTCAGGTCTTTCTACTTGCCTAAAATATGCATTCAATGCTATAAATTTCCCTCTAAGCACTGATTTTGCTGCATTTCACCAGTTTTGGTTAATTGCATGTGTTTTTTTTATTTAGTTCTATATATAAGTTCTCATTGGTATTTTTTCTAAATATAAGTTCTCATTGATATTTTTTCTTATATTTACATGTTATTTGGCAGTGTGTATTTAATCTCCAAATATTTTTTTATTTTTCCAGCTAGCTTCCTGTTGTTGCTTTGTAGTTAAATTCCCTTGTTGTCTGAGAACCAGCAGTGATTTCTATTCTATTAAACTTTATTAAAACAATTCTTTTATTTATTTGAAAGTCAGAGTTACACACAGAGAGAAGGAGAGGCAGAGAGGGAGAGAGGTCTTCCGTTCCACTGGTTTACTCCCCAAATGACCACAACGGCCAGAGCTAAGCTGTTCTGAAGCCAGGAACCAGGAGTTTCTTCTGGGTCTCCCATGTAGGTGCGGGGGCCCAAGGAGGTGGGCCATCCTCAGCTGCTTTCCTAGGCCATAGCAGAGAGCTGGATTGGAAGATGAGCAGCCAGGACTCAAATCGGTGCCCATATGGGAGCCAGCACTGCAGGCTGGGGCTTTAACTCATAGTGCCACAGCACCAGCCCCTATTTATTAAAATTAAAAGGTGTGTTTTATGGATCAGAAATTGATCTAGTCTGGTGAATATTCTATACTAAATTGAAAAATGTGCAATACATTACTTGATAATGTAGCTGATGCAGTTCAATTATATCCAATATTTGGTGGAGGCATTGAGTCCAACTATTTCTGTACTGATATTCTGTCACTGGACTGGTCTGTTTATGACAGGAAAGTATGTAGATCTCTAAGTATAATAATAGATTCATTTATATTTTTTTCTGGAAATCCTATCAATTTTTGCCTCGTGAGTCTTGACAATCTTAAAATATCTAAAGTGCATATACATTGAGAATTTTTGTCTTTTTCAAGAATTGATCCTTTCATGTTTATGTAATATTCATTTTATTTCTGATAACTTTTCTTACTCTGAAGTTTGGCTGTGCTTGAAATTAGTATAGATAATGGCATATTCTTCTGATTAATATTTTCATGGTGTACATTTCTCTATCCTGTTACTTTTAACCAGTATGTGTCTTTATATTTAAAGTGAGTTTCTTGAACACAACATTGATAATAGGGGTTGTTTTTTCATCCACATTGACAGTATTTGTCTTCTTATTGGTGTATTTAGACTATTAGTACATAAAGTGATTATTGTTATAGTTGGGTTCATCTCTACCGTATCATGGTAATTTTAATTCATTTTTCTATTTCTGTCTTAGACTTCCATTCTTTCTGTCTTTTGTGATTTAACTGAACATTATATACGATCTCTTTTTTTCTTAGCATATCACTTTTACTTCTCTTTTTACTGTTTTAGTGGTTGCCTTTAAGTTTGCAATGAATATTTAAAACTAATCTAAATCAAGTTTCCAATAATATTATGCAACTATATAGGCCATACAAGTACTTTGCAATTGAAAACATTCCTAAAATCACTCCCTTGTCATAGCTGTCATTCATTTTACTTAATTGCAATTAATTTGAAAAAAATTGTTGTCTGTTAAATTAGGAATAAAATATAAACCATTATTTTGTCTTCTCATACTTTCTTTGATTTCCCTTCATTTTGTAAATCCAAATTTCTGAAATATATTATTTTCCTTTTCTCTAAAGAACATCTGTTAACATTTCTTGCAAACCAGTTATTTTGGCAACAAAGCCCCTCAGTTTTTGTTTGTGAAAGTTTTATTTCTCCTTTACTTTATACTCATAAAATTAACCTTACACTAAGTAAAGGTTCACTGCTTCTCAACAGTAACACAAGGGCTGTAAAAGATCATTGACTCTCAAAATGTCAATTTCACTCCAATACATTACCATTTACATACTCTATTAGTTACTACCACAGAACAGGAAAAACATGGTATCTGTCTTTTTGGGACTGGCTTATTTCACTAAGTACAATGGTTTCCAGTTGCATCCATTTTGTTGCAAAAGAAGGATTGCATTTTTTGCCGCTGTGTAGTATTCTGTAGTGTGTGTGTGTGTGTGTGTGTGTGTATAATAATTTCTTTATCCAGTCATCAGTTGATGGACATCTGGACTTATTCAATATCTTAGCTATTGTAAATTGCACTGCAATGAACATGGAGGTACAAATAGTTATTTCATCTGCTGATTTCATTTTGTTTGGAGTGGGACGACTGGGTCATATGGTAGATCCATATTCAGAGTTCTGAGGTATCCCCATACTGTCTTCCACATTGGCTGTACCAGTTCATATTCCTACCAGCAGTGGATTAGGGTATCATTTTCCTCACATCCTCACCAGCGTTTGCTGGTTTTGATTTGCATTTTCCTGATATCAAGTGATCCTGAATATTTTTCATATGTCTGTTGGCCATTTGGTTTTCCTCTTGAAAAATGCCTATTCAAGTATTTTGTGCATTTCTTAACTGGTTTGTTTGTTTTGTTGTTGAGTAACTTGGTCTCTATAGATTCTAAATATTAATCCTTTAATAGTTTCATAGTTTGCAAATATTTTCTACCATTCTGCTGATTGATTCTTCATTTACTAAGTGTTTCTTTTGCAGTACAGAAGCTTCTCTGCTTGTCAGATTTGTAAAGAGAAATCATGTATTTCTTTTCCTTCCCACCCCCCACAGGAAAGAATTTTTTTCCCTCTATCTTTTTTCCCAGGATTTTTTTTTAATCTTAGGTTTTAATAACTTTGAAAATAATACCTCTAGTATTTTTTTATCATGCTTGGTGTTCTTTGTGCTTCCTGGATATGTGGTTTTGTGTCTGACATTAACTGGAAAATGTCTCAGTCATTATTACTTCTTTTTTTTTTTTTCTTAATGTATTTGAGGGGTGGAGAGAGAGAGTGAGAGAGAGAGAGAATCTTTTTTTTTTTTTTTTTTTTTTTTTTTTTACAGGCAGAGTGGACAGTGAGAGAGAGAGACAGAGAGAAAGGTCTTCCTTTGCCGTTGGTTCACCCTCCAATGGCCGCCGCGGCCGGCACACTGCAGCCGGCACACCACACTGATCCAAAGGCAGGAGCCAGGTACTTCTCCTGGTCTCCCATGGGGTGCAGGGCCCAAGCACTTGGGCCATCCTCCACTGCACTCCTGGGCCATAGCAGAGAGCTGGCCTGGAAGAGGGGCAACCGGGACAGAATCCGGCGCCCGACCGGGACTAGAACCCTGTGTGCCGGCGCCGCTAGGTGGAGGATTAGCCTATTGAGCCGCCGCACTGGCCAAAACATTATTACTTCTAACATTGTTTCTTGTCCCTTTCTGTTTATATCTCATGTTTCTTAGATATTTTTCTCTGTGTTTCTCTTTTTTCCCTTTTGCTTTCCTATTTTGGAAATTTCTGTTGTCATAACCTCAAGCTTAGAGATTCTTTTCTCAGCTATATCCAGTCTACTATGGAACACAGCAAAGCAGTTTTCATTTCTATTACAGTATTGTAAGTATTGAGCATTTCATTTTGATTGTTCTTAGAATTTTTATCTCTATGCTTACATTATATATCTGCTCCTGCATGTTGGCTACTTTTTTTACTAGATCTATTTGCATAGTAAGCAGTTATTTTAAATTTATCGTCTAATAATTCCAACATCTCTACCATTTCCCAGATCTCATTCTCAAGCTCGCTTATTTTTCAATACTGTCTTTTGTTTATTGGTGTACCTTGCAAATTTTTGTGAAAAGCTCGATATTATATGCTGCATAAAAGAAACTGTGATTAACACATATTTTGTAATGCGGTTATGTGCATTAGTTAGGTATCCTGTAGTCTTATAACTAGGTCTTGGTATTTTGGTGAGTTTGTGTTGCTGAATGGTGAGTTTCACAAATGCCTGTCAGTATTTATCCACCTTGGATGAGACAGAGTATTTGCAGAGGCTAGATTTGTAATTTCGACTCCCCTTCATCAAAGGCTAGAGAGAGCTAAAGGTGAGTATTTTCCTTCTACCAGGTAGAAGTTGTTAATTACCACAGAAAGTTGGTTGCTGCTAGAATAGTTTATCCTGAATTCAGGCCTTGTTGAGAATGGCATTCTCATAGGGCTGGTACTGTAGCAAAGCAGGGCGCAGGTTGGAGTCCTGGCTACACCACTCCTGATCCAGCTTCCTGCTAATGCACATGGGAAAGTAGTGGAAGATGGCCAAGTGTTGGCATTGCCACCACCATGGGAGACCCCAAAGAAGCTCCTGGCTCCTGACTTCAGACCCACCCAGATTGGGTTGTTGGAACCATTTGGTGATTGAACTCAACAGATGGAAGATTCTCATTCTCTCTCTCTCTCACTCTCTCTCTCTCTCCCCCCTCCCTCTCTCCCCCTCTCCCCCTCTCCCCCTCTCCCCCTCTCCCCCTCTCCCCCTCTCCCCCTCCCTCTCAAACAAACAAATAAATAAATAAAAATCTTTTTTAAAAAATGGGATTTCAAAATGTATCCTTTTCCCATCCTCATTTTCTCCAATGTTTACTGTGAGGGTCTGGTAGAGCTCCTACAGGGAAAGCTCACAAAAGCACACAACTGTATGCACACCTCCCCCTGAGCAAATCACACTAGAATTTTGTTTTCTCAGACCTGTTTATATACTGAGCCTCTAGCAATTCACCAATTACAGTTTAGATTTTCCTTCCTTTGTACTGGTTCCTGAGGCTGATTCTGCTTAGGGACTGGATTTCTGCTTAGGTAAGTTGTAACTCTCCATATTTACATGTCTGTCTCTTCAATTTAGGGGACAGCTCTTTGCTCTGTGACCTCTCTTTATATTTGTAAGAGTTGTTGATTTTCAGTTGATTTATGGTTTTGTTGTTGTTGTTGTTTTCATTTTCATTTTGGACATGGTAGATGCATCTAAGCTTCTCATACATACCTGGTCAAAATCTGGAAATCTTCTTGCTGTGTTGTTGTTGTTGTTGCTGTTAATATTTATTACTTTTTTTTTTAGTTGTGCAGTTTCATTCAGAAATAACAAAGGTCAGTACTGGTAGAGACAAGTCCTTTGAAAAATAGAAATGCAAATTAACCAAGAAGATTTATCTTAAATGAGGAATTGTGAAGGTTCTTGTTAAATCAGAGTAGAAGCAGAAATAACACAAGATTCATCACAGAATCTATAAAACAGAAGAATTAAAAAGCATGTGTTAGTTTTTCAAGAGAAGAATTCAAATAATATGTTTTCATTCCATACTCTTAGTCCTTATTCTTAGACAAAAAATAATTTCAGGATAGAAGTGGAAAATTTCATATATAACACCTTTTGCTTTGGATCTGCATTTGGTAAATAGGTCTCTTACTCATTATTGACTGAATTCATCTAAATATTTAGCTCCCATAACAATGCATAAGATGGAAGAGAGTCTCAATAAACATTTCTTAACAGGAAAAAGAAATGAATGTATAAAAAATTACCTTGGGCCAGCACTGTGGCATAGCAGGTGAAGCTGCCGCCTGCCGTGCTGGCATCCCAAATGCTTGCCTGTTCAGGTCCTGGCTGCTCCACTTCTGATCCAGCTCTCTGCTATGGCCTGTGAAAGCAATAGAAGATAGCCCAAGTCCTTGGGGCCCTGCACCTGCGTAGGAGACCTGGAGGAAGCTCCTGGCTCCTGGCTTTGGATCCGTGAAACTGCAGCCATTGCAGCCAATTGGGGAATGAAACACCGGATGGAAGACTTTCTCTCTCTCTCTCTCTCTCTCTCTCTCTGCCTCTCCTTCTCTGTGTAACTATGACTTTCAAATAAAAAATAAATCTTTTAAAAAAAAGAATTAGTCTGCATTAATATTCTTTGGGGTAGCCTCTTCCACAGAAAAGAAGGTCTTTGTGACTCTACCAGACAAAAATCTAGAAGCTAATCTTGGCCCACACAGAGCTTCCTGAGTTTCACCTCCAGGAGCTACACCAGATTCTCAGTAAATAGTGGAAAAAATTCACTTGTATTTCATGTAGGTTGAGAGGAAAAAGAAGCATTTCAAAATGCACCAATCTTCTGTTCATCTAACCAAGGTCTGCCCTTCAGAAAAAAAATTGTTACCAGAGACTAACCAGCTGGGGTCATCAGAGCATAACTGGCCGAGGGAAGGGAAATACTTAACTCTAGTCCCCTTCAGGCATATGTTCCATCTAAAGGGAGAGGAAGAAACAGAAATACTCACCAAGTTCAGCCGCTAGTAACAATCTCATTAAAAAACTGAGACCTAAACATCAAACTATAGACTGTTTCCCCTCCCCCATTATGCCACTCTATTTACAGCAACTCTTCTTTTTTTTTAAGATGTATTTTTCTTTGAAAAGCAGAATTACAGAGAGAGACAGATTTTCCATCTGCTGGTTCACTCCCCAAATGGCCTCCAATGGCCTGGACTGAACCAGGCCAGAGCCAGGAGCCAGAAGCTTCTTCCAGGTCTCCCATGTGGATGTCAGGGGCACAGGCACTTGGGCCATCTTCGACTGCTTTACCAAGCACATTAGCAGGGAGCTGGAAAGGAAGTAGAGTAGCAATACACAAACCAGCACCCATATGGATGCAGACCTCACAGGCAGCAGTCTTACTTGCTATGCACAATGCCAGCCCAACAGCAACTATTTTTTTCTAGAATATACAGGATAAATTTGGAGAGACAGAACAACCATCACAAACAGATTTGGTAGAAACAATTACCAAACAATGCTTAAATATACATATATATAACTAATAAGCTACTTGCTTTTAGGGAAAGTACATAGCAGGCAAGAACAGATGGGTAAGCTAAGTAGAGAGATGGAAATCCTAAGAAAGAGCTAAAGAAAATTGCTAGAGAACAAAACCACTGTAATTGAAATGAGTAATGCTTATGATGGGCTTTTTAGTAACTGGACAAAGTTGAGCAAAGAATTTCTGAGGATGAGCTGTACCAACAAAACTAAAAAGCAAACAGGACAAAGTCTGAAAAAAAGTACAGAGTATCCAAGAAAGGTGGGGAAATTACAAAAGGTATAACATGTAATGGAAACAAAAAAAAAAAAAAAAGGAGGAAGAAATAACACAATATTTGAAACAAGGCTGCCTGAGATTGTTTTTCTCCAAAGTAATGTTGGATACACAACTCAGATCTGGGAGATTTAGAAAATTTCAAACTTGATAAATGTCTAAATAAATAAGTAAATACACCCAAGGGTATCATTTCCCAGCTACAGAAAAACAAAGAAAAACCAGCAAAGAAGCCAAAGGGGAAAAAGCCTCTTATCCATAGAGGAACAAGGATAAGAGATACATACAACTTCTCCGAGGAAGCTTTGCAATCAAGTGGAGTGGAGTGAAATATACAAATGGCCAGGAGAAAAAAATATGACTTGTACCATATGAAATTATCTTCAAAGTGAAAAAGAATGAAACTTTCTCAAATGAAGTATTAGCAAAACTGTGTTTGATTATGTATGCTTAGATATACGTCACATATAAATGTGAATACTGATTTCTTATGTACATTTATAGATAAGTGAAATGAATGATACGCCAGATGGGAGGGAGGAATCAGGATTATTTTATTATAAGGAACTCGCAGCACCTATGAAATAGCATTGATTATTTGAATGTGTACTTGGATTAGTTGTAAGTGTACATTACGATTTGTAGGCAACTGCTGAAAATGCTAAAAAGTAAGAATAAATATTATGCTAAAAATTAGAAGAAAAAGTAACATAAAGTGATAAAAACCATAAACAAGAGGTGAGCATTTGGCTCAATGGTTAAGACACCTGCGTCTCATATTGGAGTGCTTAGGTTCAAGTCCTGGTTTGCTCCCAATTCCAGGTTCCTGCTATTGTGCATCCTGGGAGGCAACAGGTAATACTCAAACAGTGGGATCCCTGCTACCCATGTAGGAGACCCAGATTGAGTTCCTGGCTCCTGGCTTCAGCCTACCTGGTCCAAGATGTTGTAGGCATCTGGGGAGTGAACCAGTGACTGAGAGATTTCTCTACTTCTCTCTCTCTCTTTCTCCCTTTCTAATAAAATAAATAAATAAATAAATAAATAAATATTTTTAAAACAAAAGGCAGAAAATGAATGGAAGCCAAAGAACAAGAGCAACACAGAGAAGATAATGAAAAAATATAGTAAGAAATAATCACTTTGAACATCAGTGGTCTAAACGCACCAATAAAAAATATAGAAACTATCAGAGTGTTTCAAAAACCAAAGTCCAAGGAACTTGTGAGAAATGCACTATCAGTATAAAGACACAGTAGACTAAAAACAAGTGAGTAAAAATATACCATTTTATCACTTTTTTATCAAAAAAAAGCTGGAATATCTGTTATTTTCAGAAAGGAAACTTCAAAGAAAGGAAAATTATCAGGTCCAAAGCAGCATTGCTTATTTTCAATTTTGAGCACACTTCTTTTTTAATTTTTAATTTTAGTTTTTAACAGATTCAATTAATAGATACAATTCTATGAACATAATGATATACCCTTCCTCCCTCCTTCCTCTTCTCTTCCTCCAACCCTCAGTGCTTCTCCCTGTTTCCTTTAGTTTTTGAGATAACATATTTTAAATTTATATTACAGTAAAAGGGCTTAATACTTCATCAGTTAAGAAGTTTAGCAGAGCAAAAACACACTAGTTTGTGGGAATATGGACAGTGGTTATAAATATTATAGTGGAAAAAGATGACCAATTCACCTATACACAATATATTTTAAATTAATCAATAGATCATGCAAACTGTGGTAGTATAACATTCTTTTTATTGAATAAAAAAGTGGCTTATTAAGTTTTAATTATTAATTGTTTTAACATTTTAAAATTTTAAAAATTAACATTTCAATTAAATATATGAATACATATGTATATAAATATGTATTTTCATATTCACACAATATTTTTATTTTTTTATATTTTTTAATATAGTTAGTAGATGTAAATTTCCAAAGTACACTTTATGGATTACAATAGATTCCCTCCCCCATAACTTCCCACCCACCCACAACCCTCCCATCTGCTCCCTCCCATTCATTCACATCAAGATTCATTTTCAATTATCTTTATATACAGAAGATCAATTTAGTATAAAATAAGTAAAGATTTCATCAGTTTGCCCCCACACAGAACACAAATTACCAAATACTGTTGGAGCACTAGTCATATCATTAATTCACATTGAACTACACATTAAGGACAGAGTTCCTACATGGGGAGTAAGTGCACAGTGACTCCTGTTGTTGACTTAACAAATTGACACTCTTGTTTAAGGAGTCAGCAATCTCCACAGGCTCTAGTCATGAGCTGCCAAGGCCATGGAAGCACCTTGAGCTCGCCGATTTTGATCTTATTTCAACAAGGCCATAGTCCAAGTGGAAGTTCTCTCCTCCCTTCAGAGAAAGTTACCTCCTTCTTTGATGGCCTGTTCTTTCCACTGGGATCTCACTCACAGAGATCTTTCATTTAGGTATTTTTTGTTTTGGTGTGGTTTTTTTGTTTGTTTTTTTTTGCCAGAGTGTCGGCTTTCCATGCCTAAAATACTCTCATGGGCTCTGCAGCCAGATCCGAATGCTTAAGGGCTGATTCCAAGGCCAGAGTATTGTTTAGGACAACTGCCATTCTATGAGTCTGCTGTGTATCCCATTTTACATGTTGGATCATTCTCTCCCTTTTTGATTCTATAAGTTAGTATTAGCAGACACTAGTCTTGTTTATGTGATCCCTTTGACTCTTAGACCTATCATTATGGTCTATTGTGACCTGAAATTGATCACTTGGACTAGTGAGGTGGCATTGGTACCTTCAATCTTGATGGGATTGTATTGGAATCCCCTGGCACATTTCTAACTCCACCATTTGGGGCAAGTCAGCTTGAGCATGTCCCAAATTGTACATCCACTCCTTCTCTTATTCCCACTCTTATATTTAACAGAGATCAATTTTCAGTTAACTTTAAACACCTCAGAATAATTGTGTGTTGATTACATAGCTCAACCAATGGTATTAAGTTGTTGTTAAGTCAACAACAGGAGTCATTGTGCACTTACTCCTCATGTAGGATCTCTGTCCTTAATTGCTGTACATTGTGATTTAATGCTATAACTAGTACTCAAACAGTATTTTTCACTTTGTGTTTCTATGTGGGTGCAAACTGTTGAAATCATTACTTAATATATGCTAAACTGATCTTCTGTATATAAAGAGAACTGAAAATGAATCTTGATGTGAATGGAAGGGGAAAGGGAGCAGGAAAGGGGAGGGTTGCGGGTGGGAGGGAAGTTATGGAGGTGGAAGGCATTGTAATCCATAAGCTATACTTTGGAAATTTATATTCATTAAATAAAAGTTAAAAAAATACTAAAAGGGATATAGTATTAAATTGTACATCAACAGTTTTAATTATTAATTGTTTTAACATTTTAAAATTTTAAAAATTAGCATTTCAATATATGAATACATATGTATATAAATATGTATATTCATATTTACACAATTTTTGAAACAACTATGAAGGGGAACAAAATTAATGATTTTTATTTGCAGTGCTAAGTGATATTATATATGAACATATATTACATATAAGCATGATGAATGCACTAAATTTGTCTTTCTGTGCCTCTCTTGTTTCTTCTAACATAATGTCCTCCAGTTACATCCATGTTTCTGCCAATGACAGCATTTCAATCTTTTCATGGCTAACTAATACCTATTGTGTGTGTGTGTGTGTGTATTGTGTATATGTGTATTTATATATATATAAATATAAATACATATAAATGACATTTTCTTTATCCATTCATTTGTCAGTGGAATCTTTAATGATTCCATATCTTGACTATGATGGGTAATGCTTTAATAAAAATGTTAATTGCTCTGATTTGATTATTATACATTGCATATATTTATCAAATTATCACACTGTACTCCATTAATAGAGATAATTATTATGTGTCAATTTAAAATAAAGATAAAATCCATACACTATTACATTTATATTCCTTGCCTTTACTGATGTATGTTCCTTATTTATTTTTTATTTTTTATTTTTATTGTTTATTCCACACATATTTATTAGGAATTATCTTTATCATATGTTTTCAGCACAAATATTTTTTCTTTTTTTATAATAACATGCATTCAGTTTATTTTTTTTAAGATTATATAAAAATAACAAATTTATATGTATAAATTTCATATATACAGAATTAGGAGCTTAATGATACTTCCCACCATACCCTCTCTCCTTTCCCCACTCCCACCTTCCCTCCTCTTTCTTCTCATATTTTTCTTTTAATTTATATCATGATATACTTCCAATTTTTTTTATTTAGTAAATGTAAATTTCCAAAGTACAGTTTATGGATTACAATGGCTTCCCCCCACCCATAATTTCCCTCCCACTCACACCCCTCCCATCTCCCGAACCTCTCCCATTCCATTCACAACAAGATTCATTTTCAATTATCTTTATATACAGTGATCGACCTAGTATACATTAAGTAAAGATTTCATAGGTTTGCAACCACACAGAAACACTAAGTGTAAAATACTGTTTGAGTACTAGTTATAGCATTACTTCACATTGGACAACACATTAAGGACAGATCCCACATGAGAAGTAAGTACACAATGACTCCTGTTGTTGACTTAACAATTTGACACTCTTGTTTATGGCGTCAGCAATCTCCCTAGGCTCTAGTCATGAGTTGCCAAGACTATGGAAGCCTTTTGAGTTCACTGACTTCGATCTTATTCTGACAGGGACATAGTCAAAGTGGAAGTTCTCTCCTCTCTTCAGAACAAGGTACCTCCTTCTTTGATGGCCCCGTTCTTTCCACTGGGATCTCACTCGCAGAGATCTTTCATTTAGGTTTCGTTTTCTTTTGTTTTATTTTTTTGCCAGAGTGTCTTGGATTTCCATGCCTAAAATACTCTCATGGGCTCTGCAGCCAGATCCAAATGCCTTAAGGGCTGATTCTGAGGCCAGAGTGCTATTTAGGACATCTGCCATTCTATGAGTCTGCTGTGTATCCCGCTTCCCATGATGTATTTTTCTCTCCCTTTTTGATTCTATAAGTTAGTATTAGCAGACACTAGTCTTGTTTGTGTGATCCCTTTGGCTCTTAGACCTTTCATTATGATCAATTGTGAACTGAAATTGATCACTTGGACTAGTGAGATGGCATTAGTACATGCCACCTTGATGGGATTGAATTGGAATACCCTGGCATGATTCTCACTCCAGAATTTGGGGCAAGTCCGATTGAACATGTCCCAAATTGTACATCTCCTCCCTCTCTTATTCCCACTCTTATATTTAACAGGGATCACTTTTCAGTTAAAATTTAAACACCTAAGAATAATTGTGTGTTAATTACAGAGTTCAACTAATAACACTAGAAAAAAAAAAAAAACAAAGCAAAAAAAAAAACATGGATAAAGTATTACATTGTCCATCAACAGTCAGGACAAGAGCTGATCAAGTCACTGTTTCTCATAGTGTCCATTTCACTTCAACAGCTTTCCCCTTTGGTGCTCAGTTAGTTGTCGCCGATCAGGGAGACCATATGATATTTGTCCCTTTGGGACTGGCTTATTTCACTCAGCATGTTTTCCAGATTCCTCCATCTTGTTGCAAATGAGCAGATTTCATTGCTTTTTACAGCTGTATAGTATTCTATAGAGTACATGTCCCATAATTTCCTGATCCAGTCTACTGTTCATGGGCATTGGGGTTGGTTCCAGGTCTTAGCTATTGTGAATTGAGCTGCAATAAACATTAATGTGCAGACAGCTTATTTGTTTGCCAATTTGATTTCCTTTGGGTAAATTCCAAGGAGTGGGATGGCTGGGTTGTATGCTAAGTTTATATTCAGGTTTCTGAGGAATCTCCAGACTGACTTCCATGGTGGCTTTACCAGTTTGCATTCCCACCAACAGTGGTTTAGTGTCCCTTTTTCCCCACATCCTTGCCAGCATCTGTTGTTGGTAGATTTCTGAATGTGAGCCATTGTAACCGGGGTGAGGTGAAACCTCATTGTGGTTTGATTTGCATTTCCCTGATGGCTAGTGATCCTGAACATTTTTTCATGTGTCCGTTGTCCATTTGGATTTCCCATCTCTTAAGTTGCTTGTTTGTTTTGATGTTGTGGAGTTTCTTGATTTCTTTATAGATTCTGGTTATCAACCCTTTATCTTTGCATAGTTTGCAAATATTTTTCCCATTCTGTCATCTGCGTTATCACTCTCCTGACTGTTTCTTTTGCAGTACAGAAATTATTCAATTTGCTGCAATCCCAATTGTTAATTTTGGCTTTCACTGCCTGCACCTCCAGGGTCTTTTCCAGGAAGTCTTTGCCAGTGCCCATATCTTGCAGGGTTTCTCCAATACTCTCTAATAACTTGATGGTGTCAGGTCATAGATTTAGGTCTTTAATCCATGTTGAGTGGATTTTTGTGTAAGGTGTAAGGTAGGGGTCTTGCTTCATGCTTCTGCACATGGAAATCCAGTTTTCCCAGCACCATTTATTGAATAGACTGTCCTTGCTCGAGGAATTGGTTATAGATCCTTGATCAAATATAAGTTGGCTGTAGATGTTTGGGTTGATTTCTGGTGTTTCTATTCTGTTCCATTGTTCTATCAATCTGTTTCTGTACCAGTACCATGCTGTTTTGATTACAACTTCCCTGTAGTACGTTCTGAAATCTGGTATTGTGATGCCTCCGGTTTGTTTTTGTTGTACAAGATTGCTTTAGCTATTCGAGGTCTCCTGTGTCTCCATATAAATTTCAGCATCATTTTTTCCAGATCTGAGTAGAGTATCTTTGGTATTTTGATTGGTATTGCATTGAATCTGTAAATTGCTTTTGGGAGAATGGACATTTTGATGATATTGAGTCTTACAATCCATGAGCATGGAAGACTTTTTCCATTTCTTGGTATCCTCTTCTATTTCTTTCTTTAAGGTTTTGTAATTTTCATCGTAGAGATCTTTAACGTCCTTGGTTAAGTTTATTCCAAGGTATTTGATTGTTTTGTGGCTATTGTAAATGGGATTGATCTTAGAATTTCTTTCTCAGCCATGGCATTGCCTGTGTATAAAAAGGCTGTTGATTTTTGTGCATTGATTTTATACCCTGCTACTTTGCCAAAATCTTCTATGAGTTCCAATAGTCTCTTAGTAGAGTTCTTTGGGTCCCCTAAATAAAGAATCATGTCATCTGCAAAGAGGGATAGTTTGAGTTCTTCCTTCCCAATGTGTATCCATTTAATTTCTTTTTCTTGCCTAATAGCTCTGGCTAGAACCTCCAGAACTATATTGAATAGCAGTGGTGAGAGTGGGCATCCCTGTCTGGTACCAGATCTCAGTGGAAATGATTCCAACTTTTCCCCATTCAATAGGATGTTGGCTGTGGGTTTTTCATAAATTCCTTTGATTATATTGAGGAATGTTCCTTCCATACCCAGTTTTCTTAGAGTTTTCATCATGAAAGGGTGTTGTATTTTATCAAATGCTTTCTCTGCATCTTTTGAGATAATCATATGATCTTTCTTCTGCAGTCCGTTAATGTGGTGTATCACCTTGATTGTTTTGCACACATTGAACCATCCCTGCACACCAGGGATAAATTCCACCTGTCTGGGTGGATGATCTTTCTGATGTGTTGTTGAATTCTATTGACCAGAATTTTATTGAGGATTTTTGCATCTATGTTCATCAGGGATATTGGTCTGTAATTCTCTTTCAATGCTACATCTTTCTCTGGCTTAGGGATTAAGGTGATGCTGGCTTCATACAAACAATTTGGGAACATTCCCTCTCTTTTGATTGTTCTGAATAGTTTGAGAAGAATTGGAGTTAGTTCTTCTTTCAATGTCTGGTAGAATTCAGCAGTGAATCCATCTGGTTCTGGGATTTTCTTTATTGGGAGGGCCTTTATTACTGTTTCAGTTTCTGTCTCAGTTTTGGGTCTGTTTAGGTTTTCTATGTCTTCCTGGTTCAATTTAGGTAGGTTTCATGTGTCCAATAATCTATCCATTTCTGATAAGTCTCCCTGTTTGCTGGTATACAGGTCCTTTTTTTTTATCTTTTATTTAATGAATATAAATTTCCAAAGTACGATTTATGGATTACAATGGCTTCCCCCCCATACCGTCCCTCCCACCCACAACCCTCCCCTTTCCCACTCCCTCTCCCCTTCCATTCACATCAAGATTCATTTTCGGTTATCTTAATATACAGAATATCAGCTTAGTGGTATACAGGTCCTTATAGTAATTTCTGATGATTCTTTTTATTTCTGTGGTGTCTGTTGTTACATTTCCTTTTTCATCTCTGATTTTATTGATTTGGGTCTTTTCTCTTTTTTGTTAGTGAGTTAGGCCAATGGTGTGTCAATTTTTTTTTATTTTTTCAAAAAACCAGCTTCTCGTTTGGCTGATTTTTTGTAACATTTTTTTCGATACAATTCTGTTGATTTCTTCTCTGATTTTAATTATTTCTCTTCGCCTACTAGATTTGGGTCTGGTTTGCTGCAGATTTTCTAGATCCTTGAGGTGAATTGAAAGCTCATCTATTTGGTGCCTTTCCAATTTCTTGATGTAGGCACCTATTGATATAAACTTTCCTCTTCACACTGCTTTGGCTGTATCCCATAAGTTTTGGTATGTTGTGCTGTTATCCTCATTTACTTCCAGAAAGTTTTTGATTTCTCTTTTGATTTCTTCCATGACCCATTGTTCATGCAGGAGCATGTTGTTCAATCTCCATGTTTGCATATGCTCTAGGGATTCCTGCGTTGCTAATTTCCAACTTCATTCCTTTATGGTCTGAGAAGCTGCATGGTATGATTCTAATTCTTTTGAATTTGCTGAGACTTGCTTTATGGCCTAGTATGTGGTCAATCCTAGAGTAGGTTGCATGCACTGCTGAGAATGTAAATGCTGTATGTGTAGGATGAAAAGTTCTGTAGATATCTGCTGGATCCATTTGGGCTATAGTGTCGTTTAAATCTACTGTATCCTTGTTGATCTTCTGTCCTGTTGATCTGTCTATTTCTGAAAGTGGAGTATTGAAGTCCCCCAGTACTATTGTATTGGGGTCTAAGTCTTCCTTTAAGTCCCTTAACAAATCTTTTAAATAAACCGGTGCCCTGTAATTAGGTGCATATACATTGATAATTGTTATATCTTCCTGTTGAATTGAACCCTTAATCATTATATAGTGCCCCTCTTTGTCTCTCCTAACAGTGTTTGTGTTAAAGTTTATGTTGTCCAATATTAAGATGGCTATGCCCGCTCTTTTTTCATTTCTGTTGGCATGGTATATCTTTTCCAGCCTTTCGCTTTCAGTCTGTATGGATCTTTGTTGGAAAGATGTGTTTCTTGTAAGCAGCAAATAGATGGGTTTTGTTCCTTAACCCAATCAGCCCGTCTGTGTCTTTTAACTGGAGAGTTCAGGCCATTAATGTTCAATGTGACTTGATAAGTATTAACTTTGCCCTCCCATTTTCCCAAAGATGTTTTCTAATATATGCTTTGAACTTCCTGTGATCTTTTACTGTGAGGTTTTCTTCCTTTACCTTCTTTCATATTGATGACCGTGTTTCTGTGTTTCTGTGTGTAACACATCTTTAAGCATCTTTTGCAGGGCTGGATGAGTGGCAGCAAAGTCTTTCAATTTCTGTTTGATATGAAAGGTCTTTATTTCACCTCCATTCACAAATGAGAACTTTGCAGGATATAATATTCTGGGCTGGCAGTTTTTCTCTCTTAGGATCTGGGCTATATCTTTCCATTCCCTCCTAGCTTGTAGGGTTTCTGATGAGAAGTCAGCTGTGAGTTAATTGGAGATCCTCTGAGAGTAATCTGACGTTTCTCTCTTGCACATTTTAGGATCTTTTCTTTATGTTTCACTGTGGAGAGTTTAATTACAATGTGTCATTGTGAGGATCTCTTTTGGTCATGTTTACTAGGGGTTCTATGAGCTTCCTGTACTAGGTTGTCTCTGTCCTTCTCCAAACCCGGAAAGTTCTCTGCTAGTATCTCACTAAAAAGGCCTTCTAATCCTATCTCTCTCTCCATGCTTTCAGGAACTCTTAGCACCGGAATGTTGGTTTTTTAAATAATATCCTGTAGATTCCGGACAATATATTTTAGATTTCTGATTTCCTCTTCTTTTCTTTGGTTTGACTGTATACGTTCCTGTTCTCTGTCTTCTAAGTCCAATATTCTCTCTTCTGCTTCACTCATTCTGTTTTTAAGGCTCTCTAATGTCTTTATCATTTCATCTATTGAATTCTTCATTTCATTATGATTTCTCATCACTATCACAGTTTCATGTTCTACTAGTTGCTTCATTTCATTTTGATTCCTCCTTAATATTTCATTTTCATGAGAGAGATTTTCTATCTTGTCCAGTAAGGATTTATGAAGTTCAAGAATTTGTTTTTGACAACTTCTTAATGTTCTTATCAATTTTTTGAGATCTGCTTCTTGCATTTCTTCTATCTTGTCATCTTCATAATCTTGAATTGGGGTGTCTTTATCATTTCGGGGAGTCGTAATATCTTCCTTGTTCTTGTTGCTTTGGTTTCTTCGTTTGTTTGGCATTGTGGAGATATTCTTTGGTTTCTTTGCTGTGGTGTTTTTTCTCATTATACTATGACTCTAGATTAAGTGGACTGTCTGCTTTTGATGGAGCCTTAGAGGCTTGAGATGGGTGTGGCCTGAGAGCTCTGTTTGGTTCCTCAGGGTTAAGGGTGTGCCAAAGGTGACACTCCCTGGTTAGGCATGGTAAATCTCTCTTTCTCTCTTTCTTTTTTTGATTCAAAAGGGAAGTAATTCTGCACAGCTGAACAGAATTGGAGGTAGTTAGCAGGCGAATGATATACCCACAGGAGCCAGAGATCAATCGGAAGCTCTTTCCCAAGGACCACACAGGGAATCTGTTCAGCCCTCAGAGTGGGCTCCAGTTCTCCTGCAGTCTCTCACTGGGTTGACAAGGTTACTGAATTGTAGCGTCTCTGGAGAGTACTCATGTGAATTCCGTGAGTTCTCTCCCCAACCGTCTCTTTTTTCACAGTCTCAGTTCTTTAGCACCACACATTCACTAGGTCCTAATCTCCTGTTATTTCACACACACACACACACACACACACACACACCAGAGTCAGGTTTTTCTGCTAGGCTCAGTGCCAGTGCAGACCTGAGGTCACCCTGCTTATGACATATGTCCAAAATGGTGCCTGTTCTTTGTCTTGCTTGCCTTTGAGAGGTGAGTGGAGAGAAACTCGTGTCCATATTGGTCACTTTTTTTTTCCTTGTCTTCTAGGTAGCCTGGTGAACTTTTCACCACGGGGTTTCAAGCCTCGTTTCCTCTAGTCTCCTCTTTCCGCTTGCCTGCCGGTGTCTCTGGCTATTGAGGTTTGGCTCACCTCGCATTCCAGCGCTGGTGTGTTGAGTCTGCCGCTAGTGTCCCAAACTGTGGGCTCCCACGCTCTCCATGCAGGTCCACTGTGAATCACTAGTTCCGGAAGAGTTTCCTCTGCTGTTTCTTCCCCTACTCTTCCTTGAACCTGCAGTATCTCCACTTTTTTTAAACTGTCTCTTCCCGGACTATCAGTGTGCTCCCTTCCTATTCCGCCACCTTACCGCTCTTTCTCCTGCTTTAACTCTTTTGAAAGGATCTAGTCCTTTTATTGGTAAGCCCAGAAGCGTTAATTTTAATATCTACTTACTATGCTAGGTTAAGTCTCCCAGCTGACAATCTTGCATATAGATTCAATCTTCTGTAACTTTAGGAAAATTTTCTTGAATTATGGTTTGAAATATCAGTTCTCCATCTTATTTTTCCTCTTTAAGATCATCGCATTTTTTTTGTCTTTCTTCTCTTTCAAATTTTTCACAGATTCTTGGGTTCCTTTTTTTCTGCATAATTTTCTTGACCTTATTCATTTGTATCATCCATGCCCCCTTGTATACAGTCATATGTCCATTCCTGTGTACCAAGAATTTACCTTCACTTCTGAAAAGATTTTTTTTAAGATCTATTTTATTTATTTGAAAGACAGAGTTATAGAGAGAGGTAGAGACAGAGAGAGACAGAGAGGTCTTCCATCTGCCAGTTCACTCCCCAAATGGCTGCAACCAGGAACCAGGAGCCAGGAGCTTCTTTTAGGTCTCCCATGTGGGTGCAGGGGCCTAAGGGCTTGGGCCATCTGCCACTGCTTTCCCAGGCACATTAGCAGAGAGCTAGATCAGAAGTAGAGCAGCCAGGACTCAAACCAGCACCCATATGGGATTCCAGTGCTGCAGGCCGGGACTTTAACCCACTGTGTCTTAACACCAGCCCCAGATACTGTGTTTTTAAAATTTCTATCCTCAGTTCTCTCAGATATTCCTTTTACATATTCTTCCTACTTAAGCCACTTTTCTTGAGTTTTTACAATTCTGCTTCATAGTGATACTTCATTTCATCTTTAAAAGTTTATTTTCATTGCTGTGTTTTGGTCCAAGTTTATTTTGTTTTGTAATGGCACTCTCACATACTTTGATTAGCAAAAACAATTTAAGTTTCCTATCTTGTTTTCTTATATTATCTCTGTGTGGGATTTGCATCTCAGTTTTAGCTTGTTTTTCTCTTGTTTTTAAAGGTGTTTGGTGCCATTAGTATTTAAATTAGAAGAGAGATACTTTTTTAAGATTTATTTATTTGTTTGACAGATAGAGTGACAGAGATAAGGGGGGCAAAATAGAGATCTTCCATCCTCTTGTTCACTTTCCAAATGACCACAACAGCTGGGGGTGGGTTAGGCTGAAGCCAGGGATTCCATTTGAGTCTTCCATGTGTGTGGCCAGAGCCCAAGTATTTGGGCCTTCTTCCACTGCCTTCCCAGGTGTATTACTGGTGAGTTGGATTGGAAGTGGAGCAAATGAGACTCTAACAGACGCTTCGGTATGGGATGCCAGAGTGACAATAGTTTAACACGTTACACCATAACACTGTCCCAGAAGATTCTATAAGTTAGATACAGTAAGTGATTGCACTGGCCTTTCTCTTTGCTCAGTTCCAGCGTTCCCACTTCTGTGGTTTCAGTGATGGGAAGTTGTTTTGCTCTATTGTATCTTTTTGTGGCCAGGATTTCACTAGTTCTCCATTCTTAACATATTCTAGAAAGGCCTAGCTATCTTTTTAATCACTGGCTCCTAGTGATTTCAAAGGACACTGCCAGTTTCCTGGTGGTCTCCCTTTATACCCCAGGAGTGGCACCTCTCTAAGACTGCCAACTCTCATCTCACGACCTCTGAAGCGTGTTTCATTCAGCAACTCCATTGTGAGTCCTCTGAAATGGACCATCTCACATCTAAGCACAGCAGTTCCTTTCCAGTGAGACTCCTAGACTGATGCTATCTGGCCTCTGCCACTGCCAGTACACGTGAGCATCTTCAGTGCACCTTTTTTTGGATTCTATCAATGGGCGGGGGGGGGGGGCTTTAACAACATCTCTGTGTTTCTCCCAATTACATGCAGCTTTGAGAATAGATTCTTCCCTGTGTCAAAATCTGTAGAAGGTTTTGAACACTTATTTGCTTTCCTCTTACTATGTATGCATTTTAGGAGGAGGAGGTAGGTGGTTCCAGTGCAGGTTGCTGGCATTGCCTAGGGAGGCTGAAACTCCTAAGTTTCTTCAGCTTCATTTAAATTTTAAAATCCAAATATCCAAATGAAATAACCAAGAGGATTATCTCTATGAATTCAGGATATGAAGGGCTTTTTTTACCAAGACTCAAGCAGTGAAAGTCACATAGAGTGAGATTAAGTAATTCACCCACCTTTAAATTTTTAAGTGAGTCATTAGAATGGAAAGAAAAATACTTACAAATCTGTAGTGAAAATCTTTTTAAAGTTTACAAATCCAACTAAATATAATGAAGAAAGGAGTTTCAAGAATCAAGTAAAAGTAAACATAAAAAATGTCAGTGAGCACATGCATATTGGGAGGAAATTCACTATTATGTAGTTTATAAAATATTTATTTAAAATAACATGATAAAGAAAAATGTTAAGTACATGGGTATGTCATTAAAACTCTAAGATAAATAAAGTGTGTGTTAGAGTTATTATCATAAGACAAAATAGAAGTTTTTTAAATAATGTTTAAAGATAAGAGTTATTGTACATTAAAAGATAAATACTCTCTATTAAAATAATAATTATTTGATTGAGTGGTAATGGTTCAAGATTGTCCCATATTGTACCTTTCCTCTCCATCCATGTTCTGAGCCAATTTCTAAAAAGGCAAAGGCGAGGTACAGGTATTACAGTACAATGGTTAAGCCTCCACTTGGAACACCCACAACCCATATCTGCTTTCTAACTCAGCTTTGCTAAAGCACACCCTAGGAGAAAGCCAATGATGGCTCAAGTGTCTGTGTCCCTGCCATCCATATAGAAGGCCCAGATTGAGTTCTTGGCTTTATCCTGGCCCAGCTCTGTTTGTTGTGGACATTTGGGAGTGAACCAGCAGATGAAAGATTTCTCTCTATCAATCTGTCTCTGCCATTATATTCTCTCTCTTGCTCTACTTAAAATTAATAAAAATAAATAAACTTTCTAAAAATTAATAACAAAAGAAATGAAAATGAGTATGACAAAAAGAGAATAAAATATTGGAATAAGTGGTTTCTCATGTGGACACCTAAATGAATCACAATATTGGACACCAGTTTCATTAGATACTGCAGGGCTCCCCATGCACAGTAGGTTCTACACTCCTAACTTTATCACATGTATGTGAGCAGTTGAGCACGTACAGTCTCTACAGGAAGAGCAGTACCACAGGGGAAGAAGAAGCAGGATCATGCCTGCCTTTTCTTTATCCGTAAATCACCAATTACAGAAGTTACCCCCTAAGAGAAGAACAGGTGGAAGAGTAGAAGATCAGAGGTGATATGATAATGACAGGGTCTTCATTTGATACAAACTGTTAACTGCCATAAATGTCCATACTATCTTCCTTTAGTAATAATTTTTTAAAGCTTAATTAATTTCATAGATAATGGTGAAAGGGACCCTACATTTCTAAAGTCTTCTCTGCAGTTTGATGAAGTCATAGAACAATTTATGGTAACTAGAATGAAAATAGGAGTGATGCACACCACATACAGACCAAGCCTTACTTTGTTAGCTTAAAGAGGATGAGAGCTTTGGACTCAAGGTTGTTTCCCAGAGAAAAGCAGCTGAGCTGTCTTCAGCTGTGCTATTTTCATGTCACCTGTACACATTACTGTAATTCATGTTGTCTTCATTACAGCTGCTTAGCCCTCTACTCTATCCTGAATGTCAAAATGTAAAACCCAAGAATATTAAGTTCACTATTAGTTGGTGGGTAGTGAAGAGAAAAATATTGTGTGGCAGAAAGTACAGATATTTATGATGCTGTGATATATTGTCATCTTCAGCAGCTTGAAGTACTATATTCCCCCCAACCCTGAGTGCTAAATTTTAGCAGAACTTTTTGATGTGTTAGAAGTTTCTTGCTACTTTCAACAAATTCCTTCCAAAGTTAATTATTAGAGGTGGTTCTGAAAGAAAATAGACAATGGAAGGCAATGAGAAACACCAAAAATCAATATTATGTTCTCACTGAAGCCTAAGTTTCTAGGAGACAGCAAAATAGCCAAAATAAAATTGGAGACAAAAACACTGGGTGAGGTAAAAAACAATTTAGGAAAAGAAGAGAGATGAAAGTAAACAATATTTCCAAAACCATCATGGAACATATAGACCAGAACTTTACAGATTTTGAGAGGGCAGTTTTGTTATTTAAAAAAATCATATGCCTGACCCTTAAAAGGCATGTGACTGTTTCACCCTGTAAAATAACATCCTAGTGCCAAACCAAATTGGCAGGAAGCAGGTGGTGAAAGCTGATCAACTTTTAGTGCTACGTATGATGTGGCTTCAAAAGATAATGGAATAATGTTCGCCCTCCGAGGGAAAATCTAGTGACCACACTGAATAATGGACTGGGGAGTTCTGCCCAGAGAACAGTATCAATGTTGAAAGGAAGAACTTTCTCCATAAATAGGGCTGGCGGTCAGTGCAAAATTTCCAGCAAGGCTTCATTATGGCTGTGGCTCAGTAATTGGATGTACTTCCTGTCCTTCCTTCTTCCATTTACTAATTGTTTTGTTAGTTCCAATTCACCATGTATGTTGGGTTTGGGGAGCCGTAGAGATAATAAATCAGTGAGGTCATCAATCACAGGGCAACAAAGAGCAGCACTTTGATCTGGACACAGTCAATTCCTGGAACATTGGGTTGTCTCCCGTTGGTAGGATTGAGTGTGTTCTAGATGAAGAAAGAAGAATCAGCTTGGATATGTGGCAACCAAGCACAGCAGACACAGGCTGTGACAGCTGTCCCATAATACCCACTGCTTCCTTCCTTAATTATAGAACTCTTGAATTAGCTGTCCAAATAAAAAGCTACACAACAGATTAATATCCAGAATCTACAGAGTCTTTAGAAGTCAAAAATACAAAGAAAGAGCAACTCAAAAACAAAAACAAAAATCAAACAGGGTTCTGCTAAAGATGACCAACTGAGCTTAAGAATTGTCATTGAATATCTCCCCTACTTACCATATCAACCCCTCACATTGTTAAATAAAAGTGAGAGGCTCAAAAGAAAGCAGAAATTGCCATTCACAAAGGGAACAAATCTGTAGATGAGATTAGCAGCAGTATTTTGGAAGCTGGAAAGCTAAAGACAGTTTTAATAGATGTAGTAATCCTAAACACTGAATCCTGGATGAGCAGTGGAGAAAGAAGAAAAGCATCATTTGTACTGCAGAACCCCCAAAAAGGACAGGAGGTGGAGGTAAATGTGGATCTTACAAAGTCCAGTTTAGAAAACAACAGTCAGATTCCACAATCGCATTTCATGAAGCCTGGTATCTATTAAATGCCCTGGTTCCTCTTTCCTTACACCTTTTTTTTTTTTATTTGACAAGCAGAGTTAGACAGTGATAGAGAGAGACAGAGAGAAAGGTCTTCCTTCCATTGGTTCACCACCCAAATGACCACTACAGCCAGTGCGCTGCGCCGATCCGAAGCCCGGAGCCAGGTGCTTCCTCCCGGTCTCCCATGTGGGTGCAGGGCCCAAGCACTTAGGCCATCCTCCACTGCCCTCCCTGGCCCCAGCAGAGAGCTGGACTGGAAGAGGAGCAACCAGGACTAGAACCCGGCGCCCATATGGGATGCTGGCACCGCAGGCGGAGGATTAGCCAAGTGAGCCAAGGTGCCGGCCCCTCCTTACACCTTTTTATCTCCCACCAGGGCTTCCACAAAGAGCAAATTCTCTGGAGAGGGTAAGGCAGAGGCTTGGAAACCCATAAATACCAGGCAGAGAAACTCAAAAGCAGGAGCATGATGCATGAGTTTTCATTGTGAATGCTGCAGCATGAGTGCTTTTTATGAAAAATTTCATATTTAATGTCAATACCATGTCCTCTGGTTATTTTTATTTGAACCTACCTGATAAATACACACGTGTAATTGAATATATGTGCTTCTGATGAAAATTGAGATTTTTCTTCTTCTTTCGAATCCTGGTTGAACTAATTTATCATTTCAAATAACTGATTTATCTCCCCTTACGTCTTATATGTTATTTTACATGCTTTTAATGTTTCCTTCATGATATTTTTTGCAAATTTCTTCCCATGCAAATATATTTCCTTTGCCTCTGTGTTCTTGTAAGGTATATATCTGATTGACATTTTTTTATTTACTAGCCTCTAAGACTTTGAAAGGTCATATTAAATTTGGAATTCAATTTAAGTCACAGCCATGTGTGACATGCCATCATTTGTTCATTGCCATGTCCTTCAAATGTATTAAATTTCTGCCTGACCACGTGTATGCCCAAAAAATTCTTCCGCCAACCTCCTCTTTGTAAAATAATTTTTATTAATATAAGCCAAACAAATTTCATATACTTCATATGTACATTTAGGAGTATAGTATTACTTCCCACTCTATCCTCTTTCCCACACTCCTATCCACTCTCCTCCTTCCTTTTTTATTCTTTTAATTTTTACAGTGACATACTTTTGGTTTATCTTATAATCATAAGTTTAACCCTCCACTAAGTAAAGAATTCAGCAAATAATAATAATAAGAAAAAAACACTGTTCCTCAACAGTAGAGACAAGGGCTATAAAAAATAATCAAATCTCAAAATGTCAATTTCACTCCTATACATTACATTTTTTGTACCCTATTAGTTACCACAGACCAGGGAAAACATATGATATTTGTCATTTCAGGACTGGGTTATTTAATTAAGTATAATCATTTCCAGTTGCATTCATTTTGTTACAAAAGACACAATTTCATTCTTTTTGATGGCTGAGTAGTATTCCACAGTGTATATATACAACATCTTCTTCATCTAGTCATCAGATGATGGATATCTGGGTTGATTCAATATCTAAGCTATTATGAATTGAACTTCAGTAAATAAAAATAACTCTTTCATATGCTGATTTAATTTCCTTTGGGTAGATTTCCAGGAGTGGAATGGCCAGGTAATATGGTAGCTCTATTTTGAAATTTCTGAGGAATCTCCATACTATCTTCCACAATGACTCTACTAGTTTACGTTCTACCAACAGTGGATTAGGAAACCTTTTCCCCCACATCCTCACCAGCATTTATTTATTGATTTCTACAGGAGAAGCATTCTAATTGGGGTAAGGTTAGGGTGGGGGTTAGGGTTAGGGTTGGGGATAGGGTTTGAGTTAGGGTTTTGTGGTTTTAATTTGCATTTCTCTGATAAGTAGTGATTCTGAGCATTGTATCATGTGTCTGTTGGTCATTTGAATTTCCTCTTTTAAAAAAATGCTTGTTCAAGCCCATTTCTTTTTTTTAATTTTTATTTAATAAAAGTACAACTTTTGGACTATAGTGGCTTTTTCCCCCTATAACATCCCTCCCACATGCAACCATCCCATCTTCCATTCTCTCTCCCATCCCATTCTTCATCAAGATTCATTTTCAATTATCTTTATATACAGAAGATCAATTTAGTATATACTAAGTAAAGATTTTAACAGTTTGCATCCACACAGAAACACAAAGTATAAAGTACTATTTGAGTACTAGTTTTCCCGTTAATTCACATAGTACAACACATTAAGGACAGAGATCCTACATGGGGAGTAAGTGCACAGTGACTCCTGTTGTTGATTTAACAATTGACACTCTTATTTATAACGTCAGTGATCACCCTAGGCTCTTGTCATGAGCTTCCAAAACTATGGAAGCCTCTAGAGTTCATACACTCTGACATTATTTAGAAAAGGCCATAGTAAAGTGGAAGTTCTCTCCTCCCTTCAGAGAAAGGTACCTCCTTTTTTGATGGCCCGTTCTTTCCACTGGGATCTCACTCACAGATATCTTTCATTTAGGTCATTTTTTTTTTTTTGCCTTAGTGTTTTGGCTTTCCATGCCTGAAATACTCTCATGGGCTTTTTAGCCAGATCCGCATGCCTTAAGGGCTGATTCTGAGGCCAGAGTGTCAAGCCCATTTCTTAACTGGATTGTTTGTTTTGTTGTTGAGTTTCTTAAGCTCTTTATAGATTCCGAATATTAATTCTTTATTAGTTGCATACACCAACATCCACTTGACCTATGTTAGATATTTTAGAAGTTTTAAATTCAGATAATTACTATTTCATATTCTTATGTATTTAATATGTTTCATTTTAGAATAATTTTTATTTTATATTCTTTTAAACAGATTTATACTGATTTGGTTTTTATAGATTTAGCTCGTTTATCAGTAAAACAAAAAAAAAATAAAAGAAAAGAAGAAACCACTTTACCTTCAAGTGCAAAGAATTTAATACAGGGGATTGGCTGCATAGGTGAAGGCTGGGCTGAAGTGCCAAGGTATAGTAACTGAGGTCACTGAGAGTTTACAGAAATCAAGTAGTCACTAATATCCTGCAACTGGTACTGGCCTAGGCTACCCAATGATGATCACAGTAGGTCTGTCTACAGAGAGCTGCAGACAGTAGAATCCTGTAGCCACTGAAGAAAATACTATAGAGGATGCTGCCCTTCTTCATTATTGTAATCTCCCATGAGTGTCTATCTTTGGCTAACCTTCAGCCAGAAGCCAGTACACATGAGGGGAAGACCAAAGTTAGAATTACATGATACATGACAGAGAAAAGAGACTAGAAATGGAGTTGAGGGCCAGGAGGCCTGGAGCTCCCACTGTCCACACTCATCTATTATTCAGTATCCATTCTCATCATTTTACTCATCTTTAATAATTATGTGTTTTCACCTGACATGAACCACCTATCTAATGTGCAAATGTAGACAGTCTCACCCTGATCCCAATAAGCCCAAGGATCATAACTCACTAAATAAAGCTCAAGTTTAGGATATCCAAGATAAGGAATACTTACCATTCAGGTCTAGATATGGGTCCTTCTGGACTACTACCTACGTATTAACTACCACCATCTCATCTCATAAAAGTAATGGTGGAAGAAGGGGAGTAGTGATTGACAAATATGTATATTGCTGCTCTATTTCTTGAGTCTGTACCTATTCTGTACCTATTTCCAAGGCCACATTTATAACTTTTTTCTTCCACCTGCTGTTTTGTTTACCTTGACCTCAGAAGTGATTCAGGTGGTTGGTGTTTTCACCCAGTGGGATAATCATAGGTTGCATTTGTTAAAGTGTCTGAATCCTAGTGTCTGTGCCTATATTGTGCTGCTATATCATTTTTCTGTAAATTATTGCCAAGCATAGAATTGCTAAGAGACATGTAAGGTAATTCCAAAAGTGTAAACATAATTCAAACTGCCCCCATTTGTAAAAGAATCCAATGTCCCCTTTCTAATTGGGATCAATCTTACAAGTTACTTCAATGTTAATTTTGTAGCTTGCAGATTCCCAAATATCTACCTAGTGGTTTGAACTTCTCATAGGCTGGGACCCTTAGTCCTTCTTCTACTAGAAATATCCCACTGTAAGAATAAAGAGCTCACTGCTATACAATTATTGTTAAGAAATCAGTTCCTTGGTCAGAAGCAACATACAGAATGTCATCATTGAGTAAATAAGGCTTTCTTCAAGTCCTTTGTTGTTTTTATTTGCAGTAGTAGCATGGTAAGTAACATGAGAAAATTCAAACCTAGAATAAGTATCTATTCTAATACAGAAATATCACAATCTTCTATATAGACAGTGTGATTAACCTGCCACTAGAAAACTCACTGATCTTTCTGAGAAGCAGAGCTATAATGAGTTCCCAAAATTATCCTATAATATTGGCAAGTTGGGCAGCCTTAATAGGTCAAATCGCTTTTTGTTCATAAAAAGTTTTTATCCCTACCACCATAATTATTTTATACATAGTTATAAGATGCCTTGGGGAAGAGCCTATCTGAAATACGTAAGACCCGATTAGTCCACCTAGTTTTGAAAGTCTCCTCTTAAGTGGCACTATATTTTTATGGGAAATCATATGTGGCATAATATCACCAAATTTATAACAATACAAAAAGATCCATCCATATAGATATTCTGCAACCGATCAATCCTGTTCTTTCCAAGTTCCTGACCAGCAAGACAAGCCATTAGCTGCTGCCTATCAGTAAAATTCTCAAACCATACCTTTTCCCAGGCAAAGTGGGAAATTATATTTATATTACTTGGCTTTTCCCCTTATCAGTAGGTCTATTTTGATTGGGCATGCCGTATGGTAATAGATCATTTCTAGCTGGTGCCAGTTTATGCAGCACAAATCTCTGTAACTAAGGCCTGAGGTATCTATTTGTCCTCTTATTTGTCAGCTATTCACAAGAAACCCTTCATGAGGCCATAGATGTTGTAGAATGAATTATGTCAATGCAACATGAGTAAGTGTCATGAGGGCCTGGTTCACCTGTCTGTGCAGTTTCTAGTTCACATATCTGCTTGAGCCTAGTATAAACCATAATACAGACATTTAATAATTATTATCCTCCATTATGGCATAGATGAACCTGATAACATGCATGATGAGCATCTTGGGTTATGTTGGACCTTTCTTTTCCATGGTCTAGCACTCAGCCTGTACCAGGTCTCAACAGCAAGTCAGGAATTGCATCTTAAAATAATTATCAGAAGGCTTTTCCCCACCAAACCCTGAAGATTTGTGTTATGCATCTTTGCTATAGCTTTTCAGTTTCCATATGGCATCCTTATTAACCACTGAACATGAATGGCAGCTTGCAGCAGCTCAACCTATTGTCAATACCCTTGAGTTCTGCTCCCACTCTGTATGCAGCATTATAGGTTTACTGAATATGTAGATAACAACATCACTCCCAAAAGGTCTTCCCAGAAACCTGCCAAGTGTCATCCTACTTGATTAATTGTAGGCAGTACAAAGTATAATGTCTTATATTCCATTTTGGTGGAAATATAAAAACATGCCTGACTATTGGCCTAGAAAACTTATGAGCTAGCAGGACCCCAAATGTTCATAGGGTTTATCTCTCATATTCTAACCTATATGTGTTCAATGAAAGCCTCTAGTAAGCTTGCTATTTCTCGACAGGTCTAATATGCATGAAGTGATCACCGTAGTTTATCATGTTCTGAATGATGACAAGATAATCAACATCCCAATCTTTTGGTTTTTCTGTCATGGAAGTAAGAGTCATTCCAAAGGCTTCTCTTGCCCCATTTTCTTCAAACAGCTCTCCCTCCACACGTGAAGAAAGCAATGAGGGGATTTTTCAGTGGACAAGAATATTTATTCCAACTCTGCATTCAGGAGCTGAGAATATATTTACAGGCTTGGTGAGTGAGCCTACTGGACTGTTTGTGCAATGAAATGAGCCTTATACCATTTTCAAGAAAGAAGTGACATTTGCCACTTTTGTTCACAGTCCATTGACCAGCACAAATCTTGTGCCTATGCCTAACTATAAGGGGGCTGAACAATACACAGAAGAATATAGACATTAGTTGAACAGTGACTTCTCTGCTACAATTATGTACTATCTTTTCAGGAAGAAAATAAAAACAAAAGAAACTAGCCTCAATTTTATTCCTCTGTAGGTAACTTTGTTGTTTTCATTCACTTAGATATTTTATGGCATTTTTTTTCTTTATCTTTGTTGTTTAAATGTTTCCCAAGGTGAACATAGAATAGATTTATTTTCATTGATTTTTGCTGGGAACAAAACCCACTACTATAAATCTCTATTTCCTACCTGACTGTTTTCTGAAAATTGCTATCTTTGGTGTCAGTGTTGTTAATGATTTAAAAAAAGTGTGGAAAACTTAAGGATAGAGGCAGGAAGTATTTGGATGCTATGTAGATCAAAACAGTAGAGTATTTTCTTTTGTTTGACTTTTGATTATATGTCTGAGCTACTGGCTAAGTGGTAAAGTTATAAATTGGCTTTCTGCTTTTTTAAGTGGAAGGTCAAATCTAAGTGTGCTATGAAGTCAAACCACACTGGATTTTCTTAACTTTGGTTTCATCTGCCTTGTTGGAAAGAAAGCCTTCTCATTCTTTGTTTGCAATTGAAGTTGCTTATCATTTGTATTTTTCAGTGCTATGATGAGTTTCAATGTTTTCTATAGTTTTGTGGAAGGCTAGAAAGGACTACATAGACCTGTGTCATTTTAATCCAGAGTGTAGAATACTAACTTAATATTTTATTAATCACATTGAATACATCATTTGAAAATGACAGGGTGAGGCAAGCCAAATAATAGTCCTCCAAAAATGAACATGTCCTAATCACTAGAACCTGTTAACACATAGGCCACATAGCAGAGAGAAATGGGAAAGTATTCTGGATCACCCAAATGAGCCCAGCATAATTTTATGACACTTTGAAGAGTTATAGTCAGAGATTTTTAAAATGCTACCCTGCTGACATTGTAGATGGAGTAAGGGGCCAGAAGTCCAAGGTTGTAGATGGCCCCTAGAAGCCAAATAAGGCAAGGAGATAGATTTTCCCTTAAATGCTTGAGTCAGTCCAGTGGGACCCATTTCAGATTTCAGAACTCTAGATCTGTAAGATAATAATTTTTTATAACTTGAAGCCATAAAGTATGTTATTTTTTTTGTTATAGCAGCAATGGAAAACTAATACAGGGCCAAAAAAATTAACATAAATATGTTTTATATTCTAAATACACTAACAAGATGGACATATTTTATCTAACTTTTGGCTAAAAACTCTTACATAGAGGGATTCTTCCAAGATGGCAGAATAGGGAGGGAGCACACTGATAGTCCGGGAAAAGATAGTTTAACAAAAGGGTAGATCCTGTAGTTTCAGGGAAGAGTTAGGGGAAAAACTGCAGAGGAAACTCTTCTGGAACTAGTGGGACATGGTGGACCTACATGGAGGGCACGGACACCCCGGCTTGGGACCCCAGCCACCGAGTCTACACACCAGCCCTGGAAAGGGAGGTGAGGCAAAACCGCAGTAGCCCTAGACATGGGCCGGAAAGTGGCAGGAAGAGCCTAGAGGAATCTAGGCTTGAAGCCCCATGGGGGAAAGTTCACCAGGCTAACTAGAGGAGAGAAAAAAATTTAAAAATGAAAAAATAAAAGGGACCAGTACAGACATGATTCTCTCTGCACTCAACTTACAAAGGTGATCAACACAAAGAGCAGGCGCCATTTTGGACTTATGTAAAAGCTGCGCCTGCCATCAGCCAAGCAGAAAAACCTGACTCTGGTGGGGAGAAATAACAGGAGGTTAGGACCTAGTGAATATGTGGAACTAATGAACTGAGACTGTGGGAAAAAAAAAAAAAAAAAAAAAACAAGAGTGTGTGAAAAGACTCACAGAGTACTGGAGACATGAATACTCTCCAGAGATGCCACAGTCTCGATAACCTTGGCAACCCGGTGGGGGATTTCAGGGGAATTTGAGCTTACACTGAAGACTGCACAGATCCTTTGTGTGGTCCTTGGAACAGAGCAGACAAATATTATACCCACAGGGGCCAGAGCACAGAGCTCAGTACTGCCTTCAACTCTGCTCAGCTGTGCGGATTTACTTCCCTTCTGAATAAAAAAAAAGAGAGAGAGACAGGATTTACACACCTAACCTGGGTGTGTCACATTTGGCACACCCTTAACACTGAAGAACCCAACAGAGTTCGCTGGCTACGGCTATCACAAGCCTCTAAGAATCCATCAAAAGCAGAAAGTCCATTTAATCTAGGGCCATAGTATACCGAGAAAACCCACCACAGTGAAGGGGGAAAAAAAAAAGAAGAAGAAACCTAAGAATATCTCCACATGCCAAGCAGCACACACAGAAACCAAGGACACAAGAACAAGGAAGACATTATGAAGCCCCCAAATGAACAAGACACTCCAATTCAAGATTATGAAGATGATGAGGTAGAAGAATTGCAAGGTAAGGATTTCAAAAAATGTATACAAACATTAAGAAGTTCTCAAAAACAAATTGTTGAACTACAGAAATCCTTACTGGACAGGATAGAAAATCTCTCTCATGAAAATGAAATCTTAAGGAGGAATCAAAATGAAATGAAGAAACTAGTAGAACATGAAATTGTGATAGTGAAGAGAAACCAAAATGAATTGAAAACGTCAATGGATCAAATGACAAACGCATTAGAGAGCCTTAAAAACAGAATCAGTGAAGCAGAAGAGAGAATATCGGACTTAGAAGACAGAGAACAGGAAAGTATACAGTCAAACCAAAGATAAGAAGCGGATATTAGAAATCTAGGGCCGGCGCCACGGCTCACTAGACTAATCCTACGCCTTGCGGCGCTGGCACACCCGGTGCTATTCCTGGTCGGGGCGCTGGATTCCGTCGGGGTTGCCCCTCTTCCAGGCCAGCTCTCTGCTGCAGCCAGGGAATGCAGTGGAGGATGGCCCAAGTACTTGGGCCCTGCACCCCATGGGAGACCAGGATAAGTACCTAGTTCCTGCCATCAGATCAGCGCGGTGCGCTGGCCACAGCACACCGGCCGCGGTGACCATTGGAAGGTGAACCAATGGCAAAGGAAGACCTTTCTCTCTCTTTCTCTCTCTCACTGTCCACTCCACCTGTCAAAAAAATGACCAAAAGAGATCCTCACCATGACACATTGTAATCAAACTCACCACAGTGAAACATAAAGAAAAGATTCTAAAATGTGCAAGAGAGAAACCTCAGCTTACTCTCAGAGGATCTCCAATTAGACTCACAGCTGACTTCTCAACAGAAACCCTACAAGCTAGGAGGGAATGGCAAGATATAGCCCAGGTACTAAGAGAGAAAAACTGCCAGCCCAGAATATTATATCCTGCAAAGCTATCATTTGTGAATGAAGGTGAAATAAAGACCTTTCATAGCAAACAGAAATTGAAAAAAATTGTCGCCACTTGTCCAGCCCTGCAAAAGATGCTTAAAGATGTGTTGCACACAGAAACACAGAAACACAGTCATCAATATGAAAGAAGGTAAAGGAAGGAAACCTCACAGCAAAAGATCACAGGGAATTCAAAGCATATATTAGAAAATATCTTTGGCAAATGGCAGGGCAAAGTTACCACTTCTCAATAGTCACATTGAACGTTAATGGCCTGAACTGTCCAGTTAAAAGACACCAATTGGCTGATTGGCTTAAGGAACAAAACCCATCTATTTGCTGCTTACAAGAAACACATCTTTCCAAAAAGATGCATGCAGACTGAAAGTGAAAGGCTGGAAAAAGATATTCCATGCCAACAGAAACCAAAAAAAAAAGCTGGTGTAGCCATCTTAATATCAGACAAAATAAACTTTAACACAAAAACTGTTAAGAGAGACAAAGAGAGGCACTCTATAATGATTAAGGGATCAATGCAACAGGAAGATGTAACTAATAAATGTATAAGCACCTAATTACAGGGCACCGGTTTATATAAAGATATGTTAAGGGACTTAAAGGGAGAATTAGACAGCAACACAATAGTACTAGGGGACTTCAATACTCCACTCTGAGAAATAGATCAACTGGACAGAAGATCAACAAGGAAACAGCAGATATAATTGACACTATAGCCCAAACAGATCTAACAGATATCTACAGAACTTTCAGTCCTACATCAAAGAATTTACATGCTTCTCAGCAGTGCATGCAACCTACTCTAGGATTGACCACATACTAGGCCATAAAGCAAGTCTCAGCAAATTCTGAAGAATTAGAATCATACCATGCAGTTTCTCAGACCACAGTGGAATGATCTGGAAATTAGCAACTCAGGAATCCCTAGAGAGTATGCAAACATATGAAAACTGAACAACATGCTCCTAAATAAACAATGGGTCATGGAAGAAATCAAAAGAGAAATCAAAAATTTTCTGGAAGTAAATGAGGATAACAACACAACATATCAAAACTTATGGGACACAGCAAAAGCAGTGTTAAGAGGAAAGTTTATAGCAATAGGTGCCTACATCAAGAAATTAGAAAGGCGTCAAATAAATGAGCTTTAAGTGCATCTCAAGGATCTAGAAAAAAATGCAGCAAACCAGACCCAATCTAAGAGGAGAAGAGAAATAATTAAAATCAGAGAAGAAATCAACAGGATTGAATCCAAAAAAAATTACAAAAAAATCAGCCAAAGGAAGAGCTAGTTTTTAAAAAAAATATAAACAAAATTAACACCTCATTGACACAACTAACTAAAAAAAGAAGAGAAAAGACCCAAATCAATAAAATCAGAGATGAAAAGGAAATGTAACAACAGACACCACAGAAATAAAAAGAATCATCAGAAATTACTACAAGGACTTGTATGCCAGCAAACAGGGAAACCTATCAGAAATGGACAGATTCCTGGACACATGAAACCTACCTAAATTGAACCAGGAAGACATAGAAAACCTAAACAGACCCATAACTGAGACAGAAACTGAAACAGTAATAAAGGCCCTCCCAACAAAGAAAAGCCCAGGACCAGATGGATTCACTGCTGAATTCTACCAGACATTTAAAAAGAACTAACTCCATTTCTTCTCAAACTATTCAGAACAATTGAAAAAGAGGGAGTCCTCCCAAATTCTTTCTATGAAGACAGAATCACCTTAATTCCTAAGCCGGAAAAAGATGCAGCATTGAAAGAGAATTACAGACCAATATCCCTGATGAACACAGATGCAAAAAAAATCCTCAATAAAATTCTGGCCAATAGAATGCAACAACACATCAGAAAGATCATCCACCCAGACCAAGTGGGATTTATCCCTGGTATGCAGGGATGGTTCAGTGTTCACAAACAATCAATGTGATACACCACATTAACAGACTGCAGAAGAAAAACCATATGATTTTCTCAATAGATGCCGAGAAAGCATTTGATAAAATACAACATCCTTTCATGATGAAAACCCTAAGCAAATTGGGTATGGAAGGAACATTCCTCAATACAATCAAAGCAATCTATGAAAAACCCAGCATCCTATTGAATGGGGAAAAGTTGGAAGCATTTCCACTGAGATCTGGTACCAGACAGGGATGCCCACTCTCACCACTGCTATTCAATATAGTTCTGGAATTTTTAGCCAGAGCCATTAGGCAAGAAAAAGAAATTAAAGGGATACAAATTGGGAAGGAAGAACTCAAACTACCCCTCTTTGCTGATGATGTGATTCTTTATTTAGGGGATCCAAAGAACTCTACTAAGAGACTATTGGAACTCATAGAAGAGTTTGGAAAAGTAATAGGATATAAAATCAATGCACAAAAATCAACAGCCTTTGTATATACTGGCAATGCCCCGGTGGAGAAAGAATTTCTAAGATCAATCCCATTCACAATAGCCACAAAACAATCAAATACCTTGGAATAAATTTAACCATGGATGTTAAAGATATCTACATTGAGAATTACAAAACCTTAAGGAAAGAAATAGAAGAGGATACCAAAAAATGGAAAAATCTTCCATGCTCATGGATTGGAAGAATCAATATCATCAATGTCCATCAAATGTCCATTCTCCCAAAAGCCATTTATAGATTCAATCCGATAACAATCAAAATACCAAAGACATTCTTCTCAGATCTGGAAAAAATGATGCTGAAATTCATATGGAGACAAAGGAGACCTTGAATAGATAAAGTAATCATGTACAACAAAACAAAGCTGGAGGCATCACAATACCAGATTTCAGAACATACTACAGGGCAGTTTTAATCGAAAGAGAATGGTACTGGTACAGAAACAGATGGACAGACCAGTGGAACAGAACAGAAACACCAGAAATCAATCCAAACATCTATAGCCAACTTATATTTGATCAAGGATCTAAAAATAATTCCTGGAGCAAGGACAGTCTATTCAATAAATGGTGCTGTGAAAACTGGATTTCCACATGCAGAAGCATGAAGCAAGACCCCTACCTTACACCTTACACAAAAATCCACTCAACATGGATTAAAGATCTAAATCTACAACCCGACACCATCAAATTATTAGAGAACACTGGATAAAACCTGCAAGATAAGGGCACCAAAAAACTTCTTGGAAAGGACCCCGAAAGCACAGGCAGTCAATGCCAAAAATAACAATTGGGATTGCATCAAATTGAGAAGTTTCTGTACTGCAAAAGAAACAGTTAGGAAAGTGAAAAGGCAGATGACAGAATGGGAAAAAATATTTGAAAACTATGCAACAGACAAAGGTATAATAACCAGAATCTACAATGAGATCAAGAAACTCTACAACATCAAAACAAACAACCCACTTAAGAGATGGGCCAAGGATCCCAATAGACATTTTTCAAAAATGGAAACCCAAATGGCCAACAGACACACAAAAAAATGTTCAAGATTACTAGCCATCAGGGAAATGCAAATCAAAACCACAATGAGGTTTCACCTCACCCCGGTTACAATGGCTCACATTCAGAAATCTACCAACAACAGATGCTGGCAAGGATGTGGGGAAAAAGGGACACTAACCCACTGTTGGTGGGAATGCAAACTGGTCAAGGCACCATGGAAGTCAGTCTGGAGATTCCTCAGAAACCTGAATATAACCCTGCTATACAACCCAGCCATCCCACTCCTTGGAATTTACCCAAAGGAAATTAAATTGGCAAACAAACAAGCTGTCTGCACATTAATGTTTATTGCAGCTCAAGTCATAATAGCTAAGACCTGGAACCAACCCAAATGCCCATCAACAGTAGACTGGATCAAGAAATTATGGGACATGTACTCTATAGAATACTATACAGCTGTAAAAAGCAATGAAATCTGCTCATTTGCAACAAAATGGAGGAATCTGGAAAACATCATGCTGAGTGAATTAAGCCAGTCCCAAAGGGACAAATATCATATGTTCTCCCTGATCGGTGACAACCAACCAACCGAGCACCTAAAAGGAAACTTTTTGAAATGAAATGGACACTATGAGAAACAGTGACTTGATCAGCCCTTGACCTGATTGTTGATGGACAACTTAATACTTTATCCCTTTTAGTATTTTTTTGTCATACTTAATACTATTGGTTGAACTCTGTAATTTACAAACAATTATTCTTAGGTGTTTAAATTTAACTGAAAAGTGATCCCTGTTAAATATAAGAGTGGGAATAAGAGAGGGAGGAGATGTACAGTTTGGGACATGCTCAATCGGACTTGCCCCAAATGGTAGAGTTAGAAACGTGCCAGGGGATTCCAATTCAATCCCATCAAGGTGGCATGTACCAGTGCCATCTCACTAGTCCAAGTGATCAATTTCAGTTCACAATTGATCATGATAGGCCTAGGAGTCAAAGGGATCACATAAACAAGACTAGTGTCTGCTAATACTAACTGATAGAATTAAAAAGGAGAGAACGATCCAACATGGGAAGCGGGATACACAGCAGACTCATAGAATGGCAGATGTCCCAAACAGCACTCTAGCTCAGAATTAGCCCTTAAGGCATTCGGATCTGGCTGTAGAGCCCATGAGAGTATTTCAGGCTTGGAAAGCCAAGACACTCTGGCAAAACAAACAAACAAACAAACAAAACTAAATGAAAGTTCTCTGCGAGTGAGATCCCAGTGGAAAAAATGGGCCATCAAAGGAGGTACCTTTCTCTGAAGGGAGAACTTCCACTTTGACTATGACCTTGTCTAAATATGATCAGAGTCGGCGAACTCAAAATGCTTCCATAGCCTTGGCAACTCATGGCAAGAGCCTAGTGTGATTATTGACGCCATAAACAAGAGTGTCAATTTGTTAAGTCAACTACAGGAGTCACTGTGCGCTTATTCCTCATGTAGGATCTCTGTTCTTAATGTGTTGTACAATGAGAATTAATGCTATATCTAGTACTCAAACAGTTATTTTACACTTTGTATTTCGGTGTGGGCACAAACTGTTGAAATCTTTACTTATTTTATACTAAATTGATCTTCTGTATATAAAGATAATTGAAAATGAATCTTGATGCAAATGAATGGGAGAGGGAGCAGGAGATGGGAGGGTTGTGGGTAGGGAGGGAAGTTATGAGGGGGAAAAAATCCACTGTAATCCATAAACTGTACTTTTTAAATTTATATTTATTGTATAAATGTTAAAAAGAAAAAAAACCTTTTACATAAAGATAAAATAAGATTTCACTTTTCCTTCTATTTTTCCATTGTCTTCTCAGTTGTGGAAGGAGGGAGTGTTGGGCTTTGCCATTCTCTTGAAATTTTTCCTATATTTGTTTATTTCTAATATGTACAAACCTTTTCATGGCTCTATCTTCTCTGATCATTTGCTGGGTGCTAAGCACCCAAATTATTTTCACTTAAGCTATTAAATAGTCACAGTTCTGAAAAGCAGCTCACTTTTATTTATAATCACATTTTTAAAATATGTATTTTTTAAATACATCTGAAATAGTTAGAACAGGAACAAAAATAGTTAACAACTTTTAGGAACTGTTTGCTTTTTTTGACTATGTTGTAAAAAAAAAAAAACTGTTATGCCCTTGATAAAAAGAGGAACCAGAACAAAATGACAGGATATGACTTTCTAACCACAGACTGAGGCTTCAACCTAGGGAGTCTGTGTCCAGAATCTTTGCCCTTCACCACTACAGCATATTGACCTTTTATGGGCTGACATCTGAAATGAAACGTGGACCACAGTATCACAGCAACGCACATGATCAAAACACAGTCACTTGGTCACAGAGCAGATCCTTAAGTCCTTTCCTGTCTGGTGACCCCCATACCTTAAAGCTTGTGAGTGTAAATAGGCACAATGAGGACACGAGATTTTGACAAGTCAAAGTGTCCTGCACTGTGACAGTGGCAGCTTCAAAAAATACAGAAGTATGTTCAGTGCTAACCACCATCCTGGGTCTTCTATACTAGGCCATGATGTTCCCAGCCCTCCTCAAATATGCTGGGTTGAGTAGTACTCTCCTCACTGCCTACACATTTCCCAGTGCAGTCCTAAATTCTACATATCATGGGAAATCATCAACACCACACACAAAAAAATAGAAATAAAAGAATGAAAACAAAATTAATGTTTCTATGTAAAGGAGTCTGGAGAATTTATTTCCATATTGAAAAATAAAACACATGTAGAAAAATCAGTTTCTGACCTGTATGTTTTCTCTTTCTGTCTTCCCTATGTCTATTTTCTCATTTCTCCAATTCACAGAGAATAAAGAGAGCCTAGAGAGAACATGTCATAGGCTAAAGCAGAATGAATCATGCAAATATGTTTCACTGTACACTTGTCAGACTCCAGAGCTGTCCACTGGCTCCTAGCAGAGGACATTTTGTATGACTAACAAGGGACAGAACTTTTCCATACTTATTGGCTAACAGTTCTAAATATTGGTCAGTGATTATCTGCGTGTTCATAGTAGGAATATAATAGAAATATGTACATAAGTCTGATGCATATCTTTTACTTTTCTCTGATGACAAAACCATTTTTGAAAAAAGAGCAATAAAAAAATTATATATTTGATCAGTAATTCTTTCTTCAATTCATATGGAAAAAAGAAAATGAAGCTTCTAACAAAACTGTAGTATTCATTAATTTTCTGCCCTTATTCATCATATCTGCTCTGAGGCATCTGGCTCATGAATATAAGAAATGGTAGCAAATACACTATAATGTGCCTTTACAAAACATATTTAACTTAGTCATAATTTTTTGAGGAAAATAGTTCCTCTTGCATAAGAGAGTTCTAAGTATGTGATAGACTAAGAGTAATCACAAAAGCAGTAATATTTACAAAACATAGTAAAAATTATTTTCCAGTATTCCCTGTTACCTTTATAATATTATGGATAAGATTGGAGAAATAATGAAAGACTAGTTTGAGAACTACAGAATATACAAATAATTTATAAATTTTTATTGATCTGTTATCTAGAAAGTCAAAGGAAATTTGAATTATTTATCAGAATATTAATATTAGGTAAATATCATTAGCCATTTTCCACTTTCTTCTAGAATATACAGTTTACAAGTTTTAATTGACCCCTTCTCAAATCTATAATACAATTTTAACTCCTCTCTCAAAATGTATGAAATTATAATTCATATTCTTCTAAAGATTTCAAAGACTATTATATGTAGAAACAGACGTAATGTGAGAAATAGATATGAGATATACCAGCCACTGATGCAAAACAAGAAAAATAAGATAAAAAACATATAAGTGAATGTATAAACACTTGTAAAAGAGGAACTTTTCGATTTATAAAAAAGTCATCATTTACCTAAGAAAGCCAAAATAATTGCCTAAAATTTTTTAAAAGTTTTAAGAGTTTCATGAAGTTGTTATGAAATATTATGCTCCAAATCAATACCTTTTCTATATAGTTAAAATAATTAAGTATTAGACATAATGGCAGATATTCCTAGGTAAATCAGTTTGAACATATTTATTTACTTCCATTGCTTTCAAAATGGCAGTCATTTAAAACCTTAACACATTCATGTGCAAGGACTAAGGGAAAGGTACTGATTAGGGATGAAAGCAGATACAGGCAACCACAGTTCTAGAACACTGAAAGCAGGTGGACCAGGTGTGAAAGGAATGCAGGCTAAGGGCCTCCAGGAGGAGAAACTAAGAAATAAGCCCAGATGTTGTATGAGGTCACTCAGGAATTGAGCCTTCGGTTCCTTCTGAAGGGGAGGGAGCAGGTGGAGATGACAACAGGTCTGACTGAATCTCCATTATGAAAAAAAAAGCAAAGTCCTAGACCCATGCACCTCTTACCACACATGAGAAAAGATCTAAATATGGAAAAGGGAACCCAGGGGAAGCACAGTGGAAGCAGCGGGTGAAGACAGGTTCAAACAAAATGTATTTAGTATCTTCAGAGATTCTTTTTAAAGATGATGGCTTATTCTTGAACAGAGGGAGAGGATGATGTTCAGAAAGACTCATGGAAATTTGAAGTACCACAGCAGAAATAAAAAATTAAGTAGAAGAATAGGAAGATAAAATAGAAGAATGCTCTCACAGAAAGTGGAAGGTAGAGAAAAATGTAAACAGATTGTAATTTTTAGGAAATCTACTACAGAAAATTTTAAAATTAGAACATTAGACTTCTTGAAGAAGGAGGAAAGAGCAGAAAGCAACAGAAATGAAGGAGAGAAAACCATGAGAAGAAAAGCAAAATTTCAGATTAAATTGTGAAACAAGAAAACTCACACCAAAGTAAAAACTAAAATTTCAGGCCATCTAGAGGGTGAAAATTTCATGTCCTAAAACTTTTAATAGAAAGTGCAGGTGGGCATTTGGCATAGTACTTAAAATGCCATTTGGAATGCCCACATTCCATAGTGGCTTGTCTGTGTTCAGGTCAGGGCTCCATTTCCCCATTCCAGAGTCTTGCTAATGCGTACTCCAGGAGGCAGCATGTAATGGCTCAAGTTCTTGGGTCCCTACAGCCCACATAAGAGGCCTGGATTCAGTTTCAAGTTCCTGGCTTCCGACTAACCAAGCTCCAGTTGTTGCAGGAATTGGGGAGTGAAACAACCTATTTCTCTCCCCCCCCCCCAACTTTTCTTCCCCAGGGGTATGTGTGTATGCGTCTGCCATTCAATTTAAAGAAACAGAAAAAAGAAAGCAAATATGTAAAACACTTTACCAGCAACCCTGAAATCTAAAAGGCAAATCATAACTTAGCAAGGACTCAAAATGCCAGATTGGAAAGGTTTTCTAGTTAAGAATTCTATACTCAACCAACCAATTACTCAAGTAGAGCAATAAAAATGTTCTCAGCTATGCTATGCAAACACTGAAAAAAATTTACTCCAATAATCAGTTTCTTATTTTACTAGTTGTTCCCCCACAAATCAAGGAATTAAAATAAGATGAGGGAGACATGAAGCCCAGGAACCTGGGATCCAGAAGAAAGAGACTTAGTAGAAAGACCTTGAGAATGACAAGGAAGGGCAGCTCTGACCCACGGTGTGGGAAAGCCAGAAAGCAAAATATGGAATTGAGGACTGAAGGCTCCCAGAAGCGGTGTCCAAAATAAATAAATAAAACCAACATGATATATAATACATTTGGGCTCTCAGAAGATATTTCTATTTCTGGTGAGAATCTGGGGATTCATTAATAAGTAGGCAGAAAAAAGTAAGGCAAAAGAAAAAATGAATCACTTATCAACGTACAAACATATAAAAATATGAACAAGGAAAGCAATGCACCATGGATACATCCATTATAAATAACTATAACTGCCATAATAGTGTAAGCACTGAATATGAGGCTGTAAGAAATCACAGTAGGAACCTATGGATAATGTCTGAAATTAAAAGCTCAAAAAGCAAAAATATGATCATGAAATTTAGTAATATAGAGGTAAAAAGGAAAGTAATAAGATAATATATCAAAAACTGTTCCCTCCTGAGTATAACCATCAGATTGGGACCAAGCATTCTCATTCCTTCTTAGAAGCCTCTAAACTATATTTATGAAATACTTTGAATAATATTAGATTAAATTAAAATTAAAAGACAAGCAAACCTCTAGATTCTCTTGACAGGAAGTCAACAATATCTAATTTACCTACCTTCAACTTTATGACACCAGCATCCTATATGGGTGCCAGTTCATGTCCCGGCTGCTCCACGTCCATTGCAGCTCCCTGCTAATGGCTCGGGAGAAGCTCCAAAAGATGTTCCAGGTTTTTGGGTTCCTGCCACCCATGTGGGAGACCCAGACGAAGCTCCTGGCTCCTGGCTTCAGCCTGGCCCAGTACTGGCTGTTTCAGCTATCTGGGGAGTGAACCAGCATTTAAAAGGCATTTCTCTCTCTCTCTCTCTCTCTCTCTCTCTCTCTCTCTCTCTTTCTCCTCCCTCCCTCCCTTACTCTGACTTTCAAATAAATAAATAAATCTTCAGAAAAGAAAAAAGATATGAGTGGGCATGAGGGGAGATGATCCTGAGATAGGAGTATGGACAAATCCTCCGCTGTTTACTGAATGCAAACAAAAACAGTTGCACTTGTTTATAGGAGTTCTTTCTGATGATGTTTACTTTCTCTATTGTACCCATGGGGAAAGAGTATATACTATTCATCAGAAACTGTTGAGCCAGCGTGCCAACAATCTGGAAGCAAAATACAATCAGAATATCATATCTCAAAATACATTCCAAAATAGATTTCCAGTATATTAAAAAGTTACTATAATAAATGGAACAATAAAAAAGGAATTAAAACTACACAGTTTTGTAGCCCAGAGAGTTAATTTGCTGCCTAGGATGCCCACATCCCATATCAGTTCTAGTCCTATCTACTACATGCTTCCTGTCCAGCGTTCTCCTAATGTGCCTGTTAGGGCAGCAGGTGACGGCCCAAGTATATGGGTTGCTGCATCATATGTGGGAGATGCAGATGGAGTTCCTGGCTCCTGACTTCTCCCTAGTCACTTCCTGGCTGTTGTGGCAACTTGGAGAGTGAAACAGTGGGTAGAAAATATTTCTCTCCCCCCCTCTCTGTCATTCTAACTTTCAAATAAATAAAAAACTCTTTTAAAAAAATACATACATCTTGAGGAAAAGAGGACAACAGAGGAAATAAAAGCAAAAGCAAATTAATGCTCTTTTTAATGTATCCATTTCTGAAATGTATTTTTTAAACGATCTATGAGATTATGGACACCCTTATTTGTATCAGGAGATAGTATAAGTTGGTGCTACTGTTCTCAAGGTGACAGTGAATTGGTACCTTTTAAAACCGTTCGTGTTTTATACTCTGTGGAAATATGGTTTTCCTGCTTTTTACTTGTTGTATATTATGATTAGGGAAAATTAAGCCTGTGAATATAGAGTGGATTAAAAGTATGGCTTTCCAGCATTTGATAAAATTCAACACCCTTTCATGATGAAAACTCTAAGCAAATTGGGTATAGAAGGAACATTCCTCAATATAATCAAAGCAATTTATAAAAAACCCACAGCCAGCATCCTATTGAATGGGGAAAAGTTGGAAGCATTTCCACTGAAATCTGGCACCAGGCAGGGATGCCCACTCTCACCACTGCTATTTAACATAGTTCTGGAAGTTTTAGCCAGAGCCATCAGACAAGAAAAAGAAATCAAAGGAATACAAATCAAGAAGGAAGAAGTCAAACTATCCCTCTTTGCAGACGATATGATTCTGTACTTAGAGGATCCAAAGAACTCTACTAAGAGACTATTGGAACTCATAGAGGAGTTTGGCAAAGTGGCAGGATATAAAATCAATGCACAAAAATCAACAGCCTTTGTATACACAAGTAATGCCATGACTGAGAAAGAACTGCTAAGATCAATCCCATTCACAATAGCTACAAAAACAATCAAATACCTTGGAATAAACTTAACCAAGGACGTTAAAGATCTCTACGATGAAAATTACAAAACCTTAAAGAAAGAAATAGAAGAGGATACCAAAAAATGGAAAAATCTTCCATGCTCATGGATTGGAAGAATCAACATCATCAAAATGTCCATTCTCCCAAAAGCAATTTATAGATTCAATGCAATCCCAATCAAGATACCAAAGACATTCTTCTCAGATCTGGAAAAAATGATGCTGAAATTCATATGGAGGCACAAGAGACCTCGAATAGCTAAAGCAATCTTGTACAACAAAAACAAAGCCGGAGGCATCACAATACCAGATTTCAGGACATACTACAGGGCAGTTGTAATCAAAACAGCATGGTACTGGTACAGAAACAGATGGATAGACCAATGGAACAGAATTGAAACACCAGAAATCAATCCAAACATCTACAGCCAACTTATATTTGATCAAGGATCTAAAACTAATTCCTGGAGCAAGGACAGTCTATTCAATAAATGGTGCTGGGAAAACTGGATTTCCACGTGCAGAAGCATGAAGCAAGACCCCTACCTTACACCTTACACAAAAATCCACTCAACGTGGATTAAAGACCTAAATCTACGTCCTGACACCATTAAGTTATTAGAGAACATTGGAGAAACCCTTCAAGATATTGGCACAGGCAAAGAATTTCTGGAAAAGACCCGGGAGGCACAGACAGTCAAAGCCAAAATCAACTATTGGGATTGCATCAAATTGAGAAGTTTCTGTACTGCAAAAGAAACAGTCAGGAGAGTGAAGAGACAACCGACAGAATGGGAAAAAATATTTGCAAACTATGCAACAGATAAAGGGTTAATAACCAGAATCTACAAAGAGATCAAGAAACTCCACAAAAACAAAACCAACAACCCACTTAAGAGATGGGCCAAGGACCTCAATAGACATTTTTCAAAAGAGGAAATCCAAATGGCCAACAGGCACATGAAAAAATGTTCAAGGTCACTAGCAATCAGGGAAATGCAAATCAAAAGCACAATGAGGTTTCACCTCACCCCGGTTAGAATGGCTCACATACAGAAATCTACCAACAACAGATGCTGGCGAGGATGTGGGGAAAAAGGGACACTAACCCACTGTTGGTGGGAATGCAAACTGGTCAAGCCACTATGGAAGTCAGTCTGGAGATTCCTCAGAAACCTGAATATAACCCTACCGTTCGACCCAGCCATCCCACTCCTTGGAATTTACCCAAAGGAGTTTAAATTGATAAAGAAAAAAGCGGTCTGCACCCTAATGTTTATTGCAGCACAATTCACAATAGCCAAGACCTGGAACCAACCTAAATGCCCATCAATGGTAGACTGGATAAAGAAATTATGGGATATGTATTCTTTAGAATACTATACCGCAGTAAGAAACAACGAAATCCAGTCATTTGCAACAAAATGGAGGAATCTGGAACACATCATGCTGAGTGAAGTAAGCCAGTCCCAAAGGGACAAATACCATATGTTCTCCCTGATCGGTGACAACTGACTCAACACCAAAAAGGAAACCTCCTGAAGTGAAATGGACACTATGAGAAATGGTGACTTGATCAGCATAGCCCTGACTGCTAATGGACAACTTAATACATTATCCCTCATAGTATTTTTTTTTTGTCTGTTCTACTTAATATGACTGGTTTAATTCTGTAATTATCACACAGTTATTCTTAAGTGTTGAAAATTAACTGAAATGTGATCCCTGTTAAACATAAAAGTGGGAATAAGAGAGGGAAGAGATGTATAATTTGGGGCATGCTCGGGCTGACTTGCCCCAATTGGTAGAGTTGGAAACATACTAGGGGATTCCAATTCAATCCCATCAAGGTGGCATGTGCCAATGCCATCTCACTATTCCAAGTGATCAATTTCAGTTCACAATTGATCATAATGAAAGGACTAAGAGTCAAAGGGAGCACATAAACAAGTCTAGTATCTGCTAACACTAACCGATAGAATAAATAAAGGGGAGAGTGATCCAACATGGGAAGTGAGATACTCAGCAGACTCATAGAATGGCGGATGTCCTAAATAGCACTCTGGCCTCAGAATCAGCCCTAAAGGCACTCGGATCTGGCTGAAAAGCCCATGAGAGTATTTCAGGCATGGAAAGCCAAGTCACTCTGGCAAAAAGATCTCTGTGAGTGAGATCCCAGTGGAAAGAACAGGTCTTCAAAGAGGGAGGTGCCTTTCTCTGAAGGGAGGAGAGAACCTCCACTTTGACTATGACCGTGTCTAAACAAGATAAGAGTCGGAGAACTCAAGGGGCTTCCATAGCCTTGGAAACTCATGACTGGTGCATAGGGAGATTACTGATGCCATAAACAGGAGTGTCAATTTGTAAAGTCAACAACAGGAGTCACTGTGCACTTACTCCTCATGTAGGATCTCTGTCCTTAATGTGCTGTACACTGAGGCTTAATGCTATAACGAGTACTCAAACAGTATATTTAACTTTGTGTTTCTATGGGGGTGCAAACTGTTGAAATCTTTACTTAATGTACACTAAACTGATCTTCTGTTAAAAAAAAAAAAAAAAAAAGAAACTATCAATTCCCAACTTGACTCTCACTGGGATTAAACATGACAATAGGTCTGATCTGATTTCATCATCATTTAAAAAAAATCATCTATTATTTTTCACTTTATGTTTCTGTGTGGGAACAAACTGTTGAAATCCTTACTGAAGGTATAATAAGCTGATCTTCTGTATACTAAGATAATCGAAAATGAATCTTGATGTGAATGGAAGGGGAGAGGGAGTGGGAAAGGGGAGGGTGGTGGGTGGGAGGGACAGTATGGGGGGGAAAGCCATTGTAACCCATGAGACGTACTTTGGAAATTTATATTCATTAAATAAAAGATAAAAAAAAAAAAGTATGGCTTTCCAAAAACTGATGGGGGAGGAGTAAAGAATGGGGATTGGCTGAGAGCAGGGGAGTGAAGAAAGTGTGATTGTGTTCTTGAAAATGTTCCTTTGGAATGCATAGAATCTGTTCTCAATGTTAATAATTTTTAAATATTATATTTTTATTTTTTCTCTTAATTTATTCTAAGCAAATTATATCTAGATGTGGGGTTTGTTTTTGTTTTTGTTTTTGTTTTTTACAGGCAGAGTTAGACAGTGAGAGAGAGAGAGAGACAGAGAGAAAGGTCATCCTTTCCATTTGTTCACCCCCCAAATGGCCACCACGGCCGGTGCGCTGCAGCCGGCGTGCTGTGCCGATCCGAAGCCAGGAGCCAGGTGCTTCCTCCTGGTCTCCCATGAGGGTGCAGGGCCCAAGCACTTGGGCCATCCTCCAATGCCCTCCCTGGCCCCAGCAGAGAGCTAGACTGGAAGAAGAGCAACCAGAACAGAATCCGGCGCCCCTACTAGGACTAGAACCTGGGGTGCCAGCACCACAGGCGGGGGACTAGCCAAGTGAGCCACGGTGCCGGCCTAGATGTGGTTTTACATGCAATGATAATTATAATAAAAATAGCTTATAACAATTTTAAAATGGAGAAAATGTGAAGAATTTAAAATAAGGATTGACCAGCATAATCAAGATTCAGTCATACAATGGAATAGTATAGTATTAAAGATCATTTGAAAAAAATTTTCAGTGACTTGAAGCATTTATCTTCACAGTGCTAAGTGAAAAGAGTAAACTTATATCAGAGCATAAATTGAGTAATCCTAAATTTGTTTTTCATTGATGTGTTTAGTATGAGATACATATGTAATTCATAAAATATTAATGGTTGTGTTTGCTTTTTATACACACCTACATGTTTAGAACATAGTCTTATATTAATGTTTTTGTAATTAAGAACAAATGTTGAGTTGAAACATAGAAAGAACTGATTTCATAATTTTCCCACTGGTTATCATTCCTTGTTATATTTCATCCTTCCTATGGCATTTCCCTCTCAGCCAATCTTTCCTATTTTAAAGACGTTATAAATAGGCCGGCACCGTGGCTCAATAGGCTAATCCTCCTCCTTGAGGCGCCGGCACACAGGGTTCTAGTCCCGGTCAGGGCGCCAGATTCTGTCCCGGTTGCTCCTCTTCCAGTCCAGCTCTCTGCTGTGGCCTGAGAGTGCAGTGGAGGATGGCCCAAGTGCTTGGGCCCTGCACCCGCATGGGAGACCAGGAGAAGCACCTGGCTCCTGCCATCGGATCAGCACGATGCGCTGGCTGCAGCGCACCAGCAGCAGAGGCCATTGGAGGGTGAACCAACGACAAAAGAAAGACCTTTCTCTCTGTGTCTCTCTCTCTCTCTCACTGTCCACTCTGCCTGTCAAAAATTAAAAAAAAAAAGACATTATAAATATAATCCAAAATTTTAAAATGGACTCATTGGGAAAGAGAAGATGATGACCACATTTATATCATTGCTGAATGCCAATATTTCTACTCAAGTATACTTCTATTTTTAAATTTTCCAATTATTGAAATTTATGCAACACAAATCCCTGCCTTTTAAGGAAAATTTTTTCATCAAATTATTCTTCTTTATTTAAACATTTCACATTCTCATGAGGAAGGCTTTTTATAAATCTAAATCTAGATTTTCAAACTTAACATCAGATTCATTGGAAATTTTAAAATTTTTTTGTGTGTACACTTCACCCATAGATGCTCCAGATAAGCAGGTCTGGGGTCCCCTATAAATCTGCAGTGGTAGGAAGCTCAGATGATTCTGATAATCAATCAGGCTAGAAGAACTCAACTTTCAATGCTTAAAATTGAATTCTATCAAGATGTTGCACCTTTCTCCTGTGAATAACAATGCAAGTAATTCTAGACAAATTATAGAGTGAAATGGGTGTCTTTGAAAATTAACAGAATTGGAGCTAAGGTGATAATAAGGAAACTTCCAATTCATCTATTAGTGTTTCCATAACTTCCATTCTTCTACAAATTGATTCCACAGAATTATGAAGGTATCCTAACTCTGTATGGATGACAGTCTTCTAAAGAAGATGCCTTCTTTCCTGTTCTCATGATAGAGGTAAATGATAACAAAAATCAGTCTTTGACCATATATGGGGAAATTAACCAAGAGCTTATACCTGTGCTATTCTAAAAAGGGATGATTCTCCTTTTAGAATCTCCTACAAGAGGATACTTCCAAAGTTTGAGGAAATGAAATTCAAGATAAGTTTATTTTTATGAAAAATATTTTGAAATCTGTTCTTACAAGGGATCTTAAAAATATTGAAGGAAAATACATAGTATGAAAAATCTATACATACATTAACTTTTTTGCACCAATAAACATCTTTAATTCTACTTTTTAATAATGTTTGAAGTCCATTTTTATATAAGAAAATTACAGTTGACATTTGGTGATAGCCAAAAGCTTAAGATAAAATGAGTACTTTTGTTGAGTTCATAAAGTTTTGTGGATAAAAGTTAAAGAAACATATGTATCCAGGAGAAATGTTTATATGTGAAGGTTGTTCCCAAGAAACAAAATTTCCTTTTCTTATGTAATGGTGCCGTGACTCGGATATGAAGCCTAGGCAGGGTTTAGTGTCGTTCCTCCACGAAGAGGGGGAGCGACATAATGGTGCTGTGACTCGGATAGCAAACCTAGGAGGGAAGAAACGGGAAGAAGTGGGAAAATACCAGAGAGAGAGACTAGCAAAGAGCCTAGGGAAAAGCCGGACGGAAAAGGTGCCGGAAGAAGCTATTGAAAGCCTAGGCATAGACTCGGACACAGACTGTGGGAAAGAAGTTAGGATTTAAAGTGAAAGCAAGAAGAAACTTAGACTCAGATACAGACTGCAGGTTGAAAGTGAAAGTGAAACCTAGAAGAAACTTAGACTCGGATGCGGACTATGGTGGGGAAGCTAGGAGATTAAAAGCGAAAAGTGAAAGCTACAAGAAACTTAGACTCGGATACGGACTGTGGGGAGAAGCCAGGAGAAATGAGAGGGGAATATTGTTGGAAGAAAAGTTAGGAAACATACTGGGTAGAGAAAAATATGTTAGGGAGGATGAAGCCGCAGGGATAAGAGAAACAGAAGTTTAGAAGTAAAGTGAGAGAAATAGGAATGCTGGCAGATAGAAGTAAAATAGGAGAAATAGGAATGCCAGGAGATAGAGAAATAGAGAAAAATAAGGCCTCCCCACACCATGGCAATGAGAGAGCTTGGATTCGGTCTGCCTGATTAGTAAGACGATAAGCACCTGCTGGCGGCTAGCAGCTTACCCGCTGCAGGTCACCGAAGACAGGCATGTTATCAACACCAATAAGTCTCCCCACAAGACGGCAATGAGAGGGCTTGGATTTGGTTTGCCTGATTCACAGGGCTTGTAAGCACCAGCAGGCATTTCTAGCAGAGCAGAGCATGCGCTGAAGGGCACCGAAGACAGGCGCGTATCAACGCCAAAAATAAAAAGAAAGGGGGATCTGTGGGGAGCAACTCGGACTAGACTAAGTTACTGGAATTAAGACTTGTTCTATGCATCTGATCTCCCACAATATGGCGCTGGGAGAGGAGGAAACAGCTTCTACGCAGCTGCCTCCAGTTCAACCAATAAACAACAGGACCTGCTCCTGATTGGAGGAGAGCAGCGTACCGGGCGTGTGGGTAGCAGAGTTGGGATTGGCGGAAGAGGACTATAAAGGAGGAGAGAGATAACATGCACCAGGAACATCTATCTGAAGGAACACCTGTGCAGCCCCCGAGAGAGCCAGCCGGCGGTGTGCAGCTCCCCCGCGGAAGTGGGGAAAGTGGCTAGGGGGAACCGCCCTTCCACGGAGGTGGAAGGGTCGGTAGCCAACCTGGGAAGAACCGGCAGCAAACCCGGGAAGGGCCGAGCAGACAAAAGAACAGCGCAGGGTCCTGTGTTGTTCCTCCACGAAGACGGGGAGCGACACTTATGCAGCCATAATTTCTAAAAGAATTAATATTTTGAATTCTGGGAGGAAGTATGCTATGTAACATTAGGTATTGTAGTTTTGTAAGGATACAGTCATGATTCTAGAATTTTTTAATGGCTTAGTAAAAGACATGGTTGCATTGGAGCCATGATCAATTTGGTTTTTTTTTAATTTATTTATGTATTTTGAAAGAGTTACAGAGAGAGGAAAGAGACAGAGAGAGAGATATCTTCCATCTGGTGGTTCACTCCCCATTTGGCCACAAGGCCAGAGCTGGGTCAAGCTGAAGCCATGAGCAAGTAGTTTCATCCAGTTCTCTCACATGGGTGGCAGGGACCCAAATACTTGGACCATCTTTTGCTGCTTTTTCTAGGCCATTAGTAGGGAGTTAGATAAGAAGCAGAATAGCCAGGACTTGAACAAGCGCCTATATGGGATTGCTAGCACTCCAGGCGATGGCTTTATACTCCAACCTACCACACTGGCCCCAGAGCCATGTTTTGTTCTTGCTGGGTGGATTTACAAAACTGTGCAGCATGGTCTAGAGACAAAACTACTTATGTTGGAGAGGAGGCAAGATGGCGGAATAGGAAGGGAGTACACTGATAGTCTGGGGAGAGACAGTTTAATAAAAGTGGAGATACTGCAGGTTCAAGGAAGAGTAGGGGAGGAAACAGCAGAAGAAACTCTTCCGGAATGAGTGATTCACAGTGGACCTGCGTGGAGAGCGTGGGAGCCCACAGTTCGGGACACTAGAGGCAGACTCAACACACCAGCACTGGAACGTGAGGTGAGCCAAACCTCAATAGCCAGAGACACCGGCAGGCAAGTGGAAAGAGGATACTAGAGGGAATGACCCCGGGGGGAAAAGTTCACCAGGCTAACTAGGAGAGAGAGAGAGAGAGAGAGAGAGAGAGAGAGAGAGAGAGAAAAGTGACTGATACGGACACGGGTTTCTCTCTCTCCCCTCACCTCTCAAAGGCTAGCAAGACAAAGGGAAGGCATCATCTTGGACATACGTCATAAGCAGAGCAACCCCAGGTCTGCACCAGCCCTGAGCCTAGCAGAAAAACCTGACTCTGAGCGGGGTGAATTAACAGGAGATTAGGACCTAGTAAATTTCTGATGCTACTGAACTGAGACTGTGAAAAAAGAGACGGTTGGGGAGAGAACTCACAGAATTCACGTGAGCACTCTCCAGAGACGCTACAATTCCGTAACTTTGGCAACCCAGTGGGAGACTGAAGGAGAATTAGAGCTCACTCTGAAGGCAGAACAGATTCCCTGTGTGGTCCTTGGGAAAGAGCTTCCAATCTCTGGCTCCTGTGGGTATATCATTTGCCTGATAACTACCTCCAACTTCGTTCAGGTGTGCGGAATTACTTCCCTTTTGAATCAAAAAAAGAAAGAGAGAGATCTACCACGCCTAACCTTGGAGTGTCACCTTTGGCACACCAAACAGAGCTCTCAGGCCACACCCATCTCAAGCCTCTAAGGCTCCATCAAAAACAGACAGTCCACTTAATCTAGAGTCATAGTATAACAAGAAAAAGAACCACAGTGAAGAAACCAAATATCTCCAATATGCCAAATAACAAACGCAAAAACTGAGGTAATAAAAAAAAGGAAGTCGCTATGACGCCCCCAAATGAAAAAGACACCCCAATTCAAGATTATGAAGATGATGACATAGAAGAAATGCAAGAAGCAGATCTCAAAAAATTGATAAGAACATTAAGAAGTTCTCAAAAACAAATTCTTGAACTACAGAAATCCTTAATGGACAAGATTGAAAATCTCTCTCGTGAAAATGAAATATTAAGGAGGAATCAAAATGAAACGAAACAACTAGTACAACAGGAAACTGGGATAGTGACGAGAAATCATAATGAAGTGAAGAATTCAATAGATCAAATGAAAAACACATTAGAGAGCCTTACAAACAGAATGGGTGGAGCAGAAGAGAGAATATAGGACTTAGAAGACAGAGAACAGGAAAGGATACAGTCAGACCAAAGAAAAGAAGAGGAAATTACAAATCTAAAACATATTGTCGGGAATCTTCAGTATACTATTAAAAAAACCAACATTCGGGTTCTAGGAGTTCCTGAAGGCAAGGAGAGGGAAAAAGGATTAGAAGGCCTTTTAGTGAGAATTAGCAGAAAATTTCCCAGGTTTGGAGAAGGACAGAGAAATCCTAGTACAGGAAGCTCATAGAACCCCTAATAAACACGACCAAAAGAGATCCTCACCATGACATGTTGTAATTAAACTCTCCACAGTGAAACATAAAGAAAAGATCCTAAAATGTGCAAGAGAGAAACGTCAGATTACTCTCAGAGGATCTCCAATCAGACTCACAGCTGACTTCTCATCAGAAACCCTACAAGCTAGGAGGAAATGGCAAGATATAGCCCAGATAATAAGAGAGAAAAACTGCCAGCCCAGAATATTATATCCTGCAAAGCTCTCATTTGTGAATGAAGGTGAAATAAAGACTTTTCATAGCAAACAGAAATTGAAAGACTTTGCTGCCACTCATCCGGCCCTGCAAAAGATGCTTAAAGATGTGTTACACACAGAAACACAGAAACACAGTCATCAGTATGAAAGAAATAAAGGAAGGAAAGCTCACAGCAAAAGATCACAGGGAATTCAAAGCATATATTAGAACTTATCTTTGGCAAATGGCAGGGCAAAGTTACCACTTCTCAATAGTCACATTGAACGTGAATGGCCTGAACTGTCCAGTTAAAAGACACAGATTGGCTGATTGGCTTAAGGAACAAAACCCATCTATTTGCTGCTTACAAGAAACACATCTTTCCAACAAAGATCCATACAGACTGGAAGTGAAAGGCTGGAAAAAGATATACCATGCCAACAGAAATGAAAAAAGAGCGGGCGTAGCCATCTTAATATCGGACAATATAAACTTTACCACAAAAACTGTTAGGAGAGACAAAGAGGGACACTATATAATGATTAAGGGATCAATTCAACAGGAAGATATAACAATTATCAATGTATATGCACCTAATTACAGGGCACTGGTTTATTTAAAAGATTTGTTAAGGGGCTTAAAGGGAGACTTAGACCCCAATACAATAGTACTGGGGGACTTCAATACTCCACTCTCAGAAATAGACAGATCAACAGGACAGAAGATCAACAAGGAGACAGTACATTTAAACGACACTATAGCCCAAATGGATCTAACAGATATATACAGAACTTTCAATCCTACAACTAAAGATTTTACATTCTTCTCAGCAGTACATGGAACCTTCTCTAGTACTGACCACATACTAGGCCATAAAGCAAGTCTCAGCAAATTCAAAAGAATTAGAATCATACCATGCAGCTTCTCAGACCATAAAGAAATGAAGTTGGAAATCAGCAACTCAGGAATCCCTAGAGCATACGCAAACACATGGAGATTGAACAACATCCACCTGAATGAACAATGGGTCGTAGAAGAAATTAAACGAGAAATCAAAAATTTTCTGGAAGTAAATAAGGATAATAGCACAACATACCAAAACTTATGGGATACAGCCAAAGCAGTGTGAAGAGGAAAGTTTATATCAATAGGTGCCTACATCAAGAAATTGAAAGGTACCAAATAGATGAGCTTTCAGCGCATCTCAAGGATCTAGAAAATCTGCAGCAAACCAGACGCAAATCTAGTAGGAGAAGAGAAATAATTAAAATCAGAGAAGAAATCAACAGGATTGAATCAAGAAAAACATTCCAAAAAATCAGCCAAACGAGGAGCTGGTTTTTTGAAAAAATAAACAAAATTGACACCCCATTGGCCCAACTAACTAAAAAAAGAAAAGACCTAAATCAATAAAATCAGAGATGAAAAAGGAAACGTAACAACAGACACCACAGAAATAAAAAGAATCATCAGAAATTACTACAAGGACCTGTATACCAGCAAACAGGGAAACCTATCAGAAATGGATAGATTCCTGGACACATGCAACCTACCTAAATTGAACCAGGAGACATAGAAAACCTAAACAGACCCATAACTGAGACAGAAACTGAAACAGTAATAAAGGCCCTCCCAACAAAGAAAAGCCCAGGACCAGATGGATTCACTGCTGAATTCTACCAGACATTGAAAGAAGAACTAACTCCAATTCTTCTAAAACTATTCAGAACAATTGAAAAAGAGGGAGTCCTCCCAAATTCTTTCTATGAAGCCAGCATCACCTTAATTCCTAAGCCAGAAAAAGATGCAGCATTGAAAGAGAATTACAGACCAATATCCCTGATGAACATAGATGCAAAAAAAATCCTCAATAAAATTCTGGCCAATAGAATGCAACAACACATCAGAAAGATCATCCACCCAGACCAAGTGGGATTTATCCCTGGTATGCAGGGATGGTTCAGTGTTCACAAATCAATCAATGTGATACACCACATTAACAGACTGCAGAAGAAAAACCATATGATTTTCTCAATAGACGCCAAGAAAGCATTTGATAAAATACAACACCCTTTCATGATGAAAACTCTAAGCAAATTGGGCAAAGAAGGAACATTCCTCAATACAATCAAAGCAATCTATGAAAAACCCACAGCCAACATACTATTGAATGGGGAAAAGTTGGAAGCATTTCCACTGAGATCTGGCACCAGACAGGGATGCCCACTCTCACCACTGCTATTCAATATAGTTCTGGAAGTTCTAGCCAGAGCTATTAGGCAAGAAAAAGAAATTAAAGGGATACAAATTGGGAAGGAAGAACTCAAACTATCCCTCTTTGCAGATGATATGATTCTTTATTTAGGGGAACCAAAGAACTCTACTAAGAGACTATTGGAACTCATAGAAGATTTTGGCAAAGTAGCAGGGTATAAAATCAATGCAAAAAAATCAACAGCTTTTTTATACACAGGCAATGCCACGGCTGAGGAAGAACTTCGAAGATCAATCCCATTCACAATAGCCACAAAACAATCAAATACCTTGGAATAAACTTAACCAAGGACGTTAAAGACCTCTACGATGAAAATTACAAAACCTTAAAGAAAGAAATAGAAGAGGATACCAAAAAATGGAAAAATCTTCCATGCTCATGGATTGTAAGACTCAATATCATCAAAATGTCCATTCTCCCAAAAGCAATTTATAGATTCAATGCAATACCAATTGAGATACCAAAGACATTCTTCTCAGATCTGGAAAAAATGATGCTGAAATTCATATGGAGACACAGGAGACCTCAAATAGCTAAAGCAATCTTGTACAACAAAAACGAAGCTGGAGGCATCACAATACCAGATTTCAGGACATACTACAGGGCAGTTGTAATCAAAACAGCATGGTACTGATACAGAAACAGATTGATAGAACAATGGAACAGAATAGAAACACCAGAAATCAATCCAAACATCTACAGCCAACTTATATTTGATCAAGGATCCAAAACCAATCCCTGGAGTAAGGACAGTCTATTCAATAAATGGTGCTGGGAAAATTGGATTTCCACGTGCAGAATCATGAAGCAAGACCCCTCCTTTTCTCCTTACACAAAAATTCACTCAACATGGATTAAAGACTTAAATCTACGACCTGACACCCTGCAAGATATAGGTACCGGCAATGACTTCTTGGAAAACACCCCAGAAGCACAGGCAGTCAAAGCCAAAATTAACATTGCATCAAATTGAGAAGTTTCTGTACTGCAAAAGAAACAGTTAGGAAAGTGAAGAGACAACCGACAGAATGGGAAAAAATATTTGCAAACTATGCAACAGATAAAGGGTTAATAACCAGAATCTACAAAGAGATCAAGAAACTCCACAAAAACAAAACAAACAACCCACTTAAGAGATGGGCCAAGGACCTCAATAGATATTTTACAAAAGAGGAAATCCAAATGGCCAACAGGCACATGAAAAAATGTTCAAGATCACTAGCAGTCAGGGAAATGTAAATCAAAACCACAATGAGATTTCACCTCACCCCAGTTAGAATGGCTACCAACAATCTACCAACAATAGATGCTGGAGAGGGTGTGGGGAAAAAGGGACACTAACCCGCTGTTGGTGGGAATGCAAATTAGTTAAGCCACTATGGAAGTCAGTTTGAAGATTCCTCAGAAACCTGAATATAACCCTACCATTCAACCCAGCCATCCCACTCCTTGGAATTTACCCAAAGGAAATTAAATTGGCAAACAAACAAGCTGTCTGCACATTAATGTTTATTGCAGCTCAAGTCACAATAGCTAAGACCTGGAACCAACCCAAATGCCCATCAACAGTAGACTGGATCAAGAAATTATGGGACATGTACTCTATAGAATACTATGCAGCAGTCAAAAACAACGAAATCCAGTCATTTGCAACAAAATGGAGGAATCTGGAACACATCATGCTGAGTGAATTAAGCCAGTCCCAAAGGGACAAATATCATATGTTCTCCCTGATCGGCGACAACTAACTGAGCACCAAAGGGGATTCTTGTTGAAATGAAATGGACACTATGAGAAACAGTGACTTGATCAGCTCTTGTCCTGACGGTTGATGTACAATGTAATACTTTATCCATTTTAGTATTTTTTTTTGTTCTAGTACCATTGGTTGAACTCTGTAATTAACAGACAATTATTCCTAGTATTTAAATTTTAACTGAAATGTGATCTCTGTTAGGAATTTGGAAAACATTATGCTGAGTGAAATAAGCCAATCCCAAAGGGACAAATACCACTTGTTCTCCTTGATAGGTGACAACTAACTGAGCACCAAAAAGGAAACCTCTTAAAGTGAAATGAACACTATGAGAAACGGTGACTTGATCAGACCTCACCCTGACTGTTGATGAACAACTTAATACATTATTCCTCTTAGTATTTTTTGTCTGTTCTACTTAATAATTTTGGTTGAATACTGTAATCAATACACAATTATTCTGAAGTGCTGAAACTTAACTGAAAAGTGATCACTGTTAAATATAAGAGTGGGAATAAGAGAGGGAAGAGATGCACAATTTGGGACATGCTCAAGCTGATTTACCTCAAACAGTAGAGTTAGAAACATACCAGGGGATTCCAATTCAATCCCATCAAGGTGGCATGTACCAATGCCATCTCACTAGTCCCAGTGATCAATTTCTGTTCACAATTGATCATAATGATAGGACTAAGAACCAAAGGGATCACATAAACAAGAATAGTGTCTGCAAATACTAGCTGATAGAATCAAAAAGAGAGAGAATGATCCAACATGGGAAGTGAGATACACAGCAGACCCATAGAATGGCAGATGTCCTAAACAGCACTCTGGCCTCATAATCAGCCTTAAGGCATGCGTATCTGGCTGAAAAGCCCATGAGAGTATTTCAGGCATGGAAAGCCAAGACACTCTGGGGAAAAAAAAAAAAAACCCTAAATGAAAGATCTCCGCTTGTGAGATCCCAGTGGAAAGAATGGGTCATCAAAGAAGGAGGTACCTTTCTCTGAAGGGAGGAGAGAACTTCCACTTTGACCATGGCCTTGTCTAAAAATTATCAGAGTCAGTGAACTCAGGGTGCTTCCATAGCCTTGGCAGCTCATGACAAGAGCCTATGTTGATTACTGATGCCATAAACAAGAGTGTCAATTTGTTAAGTCAACAACAGGAGTCACTGTGCCCTTCCTCCTCATGTAGGATCTTTGTCCTTAATGTGCTGTACATTGAGATTTAATGCTATAACTTGTACTCAAACAGTATTTTACACTTAGTGTTTCTGTGTGGTTGCAAACCTATGAAATCTTTACTTAATGTATACTAAACTGATCTTCTGTATATAAAGAGAAACGAAAATGAATCTTGATGTGAATGGAAGGGGAGAGGGAGTGGCAAAGGGGAGGGTTGAGGATGGGAGGGACGTTATGGTGGGGAAGCCATTGTAATCCATAAGTTGTACTTTGGAAATTTATATTCATTAAATAAAAGTTAAAAAAATGAAAGTGAAGACAAAAAAAAGAACTACTTATGTTCTAGAATTCTTAAGACTGAAAAGTCTGGAATTAATTGAAGATTTGAAGAATATGGAGAAAGATGAGATTAATGTTTAAAAGAAAGCTGTGGGTAGACAAATTTCAGGAAGTACAGTGTCAGTGTTAAACTGTTTGGGAAAACTATTATTAAAAATTAGCAGGAAGCATTTGGGTTTGCTCAATTTGTGTGTCATTTCTCTGCAATTGCACCTGCCAGGAAAGCAACCTATTCTTTCTCTTTATTCTTCTTTATTTATCCATTTCTTTAGTGTGCCACATGGAAAAAAACTATTGACAGACCAAAAGAAGGACCCTACTTGGTGTTCTGGAAAGAACATTAGGTTGAGTTAAGTGCTCTGTGAGCTTGGTTTGAGTCTTCTATAAACTTCTATGTGAACTTGAGAAAATCCCTCGTGCTCTTTGGGCATGAATTTAGTAATCAGGCATAGAGGCAGGAAGATGTTTCAAAGCCTAGATTTTGAGGCTAGCTGCCAGGTTTAAATCTCAGCTATACCACTTATAAGATGTGCAATCCTGTAGAAGTTTCTTCTGTGACTCAGTTTCCTTGTGTGCACGATGGGAATAGTAATAACACTTATCTCATAGTGTTACTAAAAGAATAAAATAATTTATGATAAGTTAAACACCTAGAGGAATGCCTTCCAAATAGTCATTGTTTTGGCAATTTTATGATAAGAAGATTTGTGTAGAACTTGGCTAGCGGCTTTTAATACTTAAATTATGAGTCAGTTCAAACAAAATGTTGCACCAATGTCTAAATAATAAAACTGATGAAACTAGAATTGTTTTTATCTCTAGTTCCAAGGTAACAGAATGAGAAAATCATGCCCCCTATCTTTCCAACCTTTCCCGATTGACCCCTTGGACAACATCAAGAAACCACAAAACTTTGGAACACTGTTTAAAACACCAATGAGTCCTTCCAAAGCTGTTGTAACTTGTATTTCCTTTGGGAATAGTGGCTAGTCATAGAAATCTGATCACAGTGGTTGGAACAGAGAGAGATGTATTCCCTTCTCTAGAAGTTCAGCAATGAGAAGCCATAGGCTGAATGGAAGCTCTCCAACCTCATCTGCAAGCCCTTTTCTCAGTCCTCTGGGCTCCAGCCATGACAGTCATGATCCAGACAGAAAACTACAGGAAAAGGAAAAGGAAAAGGGGAGATTTTTAACAAGCTTCACCAAACACCTTCTGTTAGCACTTGAGTATTCATCTCTAGATACAAGAGAGGCTAGAGAATGTAATCTTTTACTTGGATACTTTACTTGGAATTAAATAATGTTTCTGCTACTATTGAAGGATTCAAAGAATTCTGCTTGGTTATCACCGCAATATATTAATTTTGGAACACAATCTTGATTTATATGTAAAAGACTTATTAAGGGTGCCTCTTGAATCAAAGAAACTGGGGAGAACAGCATGTCAAATCACACTATTCTGATTGGCTTTTAATCTTCCTTAAATTTTATATAGCTTCTGAAAAGTATGTAAATTCCTCCAGTGATTAAAATAACTCTCAACAAAAGTCTGCCAAATTAGTTCCAAATAGTGTTTTGTTAACCAGAGGAGCAGAAGGTTAAATACATGTCCATCAATGCAGTGAGGGTAAATATGAAATTAGAAAGGTCATGCATGTGGGAAGTGAGATACTCAGCAGACTCATAGAATGGCGGATGTCCTAAATAGCACTCTGGCCTCAGAATCAGCCCTAAAGGCACTCGGATCTGGCTGAAAAGCCCATGAGAGTATTTCAGGCATGGAAAGCCAAGACACTCTGGCAAAAAGATCTCTGTGAGTGAGATCCCAGTGGAAAGAACAGGTCTTCAAAGAGGGAGGTGCCTTTCTCTGAAGGGAGGAGAGAACCTCCACTTTGACTATGACCGTGTCTAAACAAGATAAGAGTCGGAGAACTCAAGGGGCTTCCATAGCCTTGGAAACTCATGACTGGTGCATAGGGAGATTACTGATGCCATAAACAGGAGTGTCAATTTGTAAAGTCAACAACAGGAGTCACTGTGCACTTACTCCTCATGTAGGATCTCTGTCCTTAATGTGCTGTGCATTGAGATTTAATGCTATAACGAGTACTCAAACAGTATATTTCACTTTGTGTTTCTATGGGGGTGCAAACGATTGAAATCTTTACTTAATGTACACTAAACTGATCTTCTGTAAAAAAAAAAAAAAAAGAAAAAAAAAGAAATTATCAATTCCCAACTTGACTCTCACTGGGATTAAACATGACAAGAGGTCTGATCTGATTTCATCATCATTTAAAAAAAATCATCTATTATTTTTCACTTTATGTTTCTGTGTGGGAACAAACTGTTGAAATACTTACTTAAGGTATACTAAGCTGATCTTCTGTATATTAAGATAATCGAAAATGAATCTTGATGTGAATGGAAGGGGAGAGGGAGTGGGAAAGGGGAGGGTTGTGGGTGGGAGGGACGGTATGGGGGGGGGAAGCCATTGTAACCCATGAGTCGTACTTTGGAAATTTATATTCATTAAATAAAAGATAAAAAAAAAAACATAAATTTCATACAGTAAAAAAAAAATTTCTGTTAAAAATGGAACTGAAAATACATTGGCTTTTTTCAATAAACAATTTTTTTTTTTCAAAAAAAAAAAAAGAAAGGTCATGCATGCATGAAATATAAGGGAACTCAAAACATTCATGAAAAATTGAAGTAAAATAAATGTTAGTGCAACAACAATTGAAATCCAATGCTAATTTTTTTTCATATTTATATTATATATGAACTTTTTGAAATATTCTTACAGATTAGTGTCTAGCACATATTTGATTTACAATAGATTATATTCTCTATTTCTACACATATTTGATATAAACCTCAATTTTTTCATCTCTGTTATGAGACATTTAGGTCGAATAATACCTAAGAGATCATAAAACCCAAATATCTTGTGAGGCAGTAAGAAAATTCTGAAATTCTAAATATTTTATGGGAGAACGGTTTTAGATGCCTTCAGAAATAGTCATCAAACATATGACTTCATGAATCTAAACACTTATATAAAAAGTAGACAAGAGGTACTATAAGCACATAGCAAAAGATAATTAATCCCCAAAGCTGAACTTCTTTTTTTCAAGTATATGTTATGCCATTGCCAAGATAACTTTATAGAACTGAAAAGGGGAGTGAAAAATTTTTAACCCTCATACAGTTCATTACACGTTGCTTTTCTAATTTCATGTCATCAATTATTCCATTAGATTCATTGAGCTCCTGCCATTTACAGGACTACTATAATTTGTAGAACTTAATGAAAACAAAAATAAAAAGAAGATGAAATACCTGCCCTAGATAATCTTGAAGTACAGCAAGCAAGGAACATTAGGTTGGCAAATAGTCACTTAGCCTGCACTGTTAAGTTACATGCAAACAACTATGTGTTAAATGTCAAATAAGGTCCAAGGATTGATATGGATATTGATAGTTGAACTGGCCATCAAATGGTATGCCTAGAACCACTGCATCCCTTGCATAACTAATGTCATGTTATTCCTCAAAATCTACCAGAAAAAATTATCTTCCAAATAGCTCTTCCTGTTCTATAGGTCTCCCACACTTGACAATACTTAAAGCCAGCTCAATTACTATAGGCTAAAGAAATCTTTGTTCTTACACAGAATAGATGTTCAGAGAATTTTAGCATGATATTCATTGTTCTTAACAAGAATCTTGGAGCAAGGGAGATGTTGAATAAGTATATTTCTCTTTAGAGCGTACATGAAAATCAACCTCTGTAACTTGCAGCAATGTAAAATTGGGAGACAAATGTCTCCCTAAATATTGGAGGAAACCAACTAACAAAGTCAACTTCCAGTTAAGAAATAAAAATGAGAATGGATATGTTTGCCATGCTCACTTCTCCAGGACAGGAGATGGGAGACAGTTTGTTTGGAGGCTGAGCTTGGTCTTTCTTATCATCTACTTTCTATAGCATCTTCTCTATTTTTCCTTTTATCTTTTTTGCCTTAAATTTCTAGTTTTGAACTTCCGTGAACTGAAAATCTCAGGAGGTGCCAGACTGAGCATCACATCCATCTCAAGGTGTATACCAAATCCCAAAATCTTCTCCTTCCCTATATACAGCACCTTTAGGAGGCTTGGGAGATGTCCTTATCACTGTCTTTTGTCACGTTACATGTATTTTATACTATAACATTTATTGAATTCTGAGTAAGTTTAGAGTGGTTTTCTTCGTTGTTAGTGGCACTAAGGGTGAGAACATGATGATGGCTATCAGAAAGGGAAGAGTGCTAGAAGAAATGAGGGATGGCCCTTATCTCAAAATAAACAGATCATCACCACTAAAATTTCTCATTCTGGCCTGTTATCATACACTGGAAAAATCTAAAGACCTACTTACAACCAATACCATGGACTGAGATGTTGGCATTAGAGCTTCTACCCTCACACAAAACTAAAAAGGCCTTCTGTAGCACACAGATATATTAATTTGAATATCTATGTAGGAACAGCAAGTCCAAGATCTCAGAAATAATCTCTATTGAAATTTGATTTTAATATTTTTTCCCTCTAGAGTTAGAAGAAAAACATAAATTCCAGGAGGATGAGACTTGTCAAAGAAATTATCTAAAAGGCAGTATTTATTAATTCATTGATGAATGCTAGAATTAAAACTCTCCAGGCAGGAAATGTTTTGAGACATGACACTGTTAAATAAAAATTATCTAGTGTGATCTAAATTATGCTTAGTATTATATTTACTTGTATGCAAAATAAAAGATTAAAAAGCATTAAAATTTCAGTAGACATTATAAAAAATGAAATACAATAAATCTAGACCAAAAAAAAGTATCTTAGTAATGGCAGGAATTTGGTCTACAGTTAATATGCCTACATCTCACATCTGAGTGCCTGGGTTTGATATCTGGCTGTGCTCCCATTTCCACCTTCTGACTAATGCAGATCATGGGAGGCAACAGTTACAGCTCAAGTATTTCAGGCCACATCATCCCCATGGGAGATCTAAATTATGTTTCTGGCTCCTAGCTTCAGCCCTCTCCAGACCAGCTGGGGGCTGTTGTGGGTATTTGGAGAGTGAATCAAATAATGAGAGCTCTCTCTCTCTCTCTCTCTCTCTCTCTGTGTGTGTATGTCTGTCTCTCAAATAAATACTTATTTTAAAGTTGTGACACTATTGAGTTGAAATCACCTTTAAAACAATTGAGTGTCGTGTTTTGGAAAATAGAATTCTTGTGTTCTATGAAAACAGGTAGGTAGAGAAAATTATATTAACTGAATGCAGGATGATACATAGAGTATAAAATATGTTTCAGTGTCTTAGAATTTGCTTGATGATGCAGAATGGAGTACAGTTCCTAAGAGTTAGTGTTATGCATGTATTTTCACTCTTTTTCCTGAGACTATGTTTAAATATAATGAGTCAATTCTGAACTAGTAATGCAGAACCTAATAGAAAAGGCTAGATTCAGTGAAGTGACAATGCTAACAGAAGAAACATTCAGTTATCCTTTAGACTGAAGATCACACTCCAAAATCTTTCTCATCCTAAAATATAGACCCATGTAAATGCCAAAACCCAGAAGTACATAGCAACAGAAAACAAAATTGGCTTATGACAATATCAAAGGCTGCATTGTTATCAGCAAGGTCAATCAAGTATTCAAAGAGTTTCACTATGTACCCAAAGCTGGACTTGGCAGAAAAGTACAGGAAGATCCTGCCACACCCTGCATCTCCAGAAAGTGTGAAAATAAAATGGATAAGGCGTGACTTCTCACCTCTAAAGTGAAGCCCAGTGCGATTGTCCATCACTCAGATCTTTTCCTTCATGGTAAGTCATGCCTGGTTAGTAAGGTTATTCTCTTTAGAATACTTTGTGAGGATGAAAAGTTTATAGAAGACTGATCTTTCTTTATACGTCTACCAAAATGACCCAGAAAGAGCACTGGTATTAGAATCAGTCATCTTAGTTTGGAATTCAGCTGGGCCTCTACTTGCTGTGTGACCTCAGGGAAATATGAGACACTGCGTCTCAACTTTAAACTAAAGGTAATTATCATAACAACTATTGTCCAGAGTTGCTTGCCCTATGAAGAGCTTGTAGGTGCTTTGTAAATGTGTCCATGTGTCGCTCCCCCTCTTCGTGGAGGAACGACACAGGACCCTGCACTGTTCTTTCGTCTGCTCGGCCCTCCCCGGGTTTGCTGCTGGTTCTTCCCGGGTTGGCTACTATCCCTTCCACCTCCATGGAAGGGCGGTTCCCCCTGGCCACTTTCCCCACTTCCGCGGGGGAGCGGCACACCGCCGGCCGGCTCTCTCGGGGGCTGCACAGGTGTTCCTTCAGATAGATGTTCCCCTTAGATGTTCCTGGTGCATGTTGTCTCTCTCCTCCTTTATAGTCCTCTTCCACCAATCCCAACTCTGCTACCCACACGCCGAGTACGCTGCTCTCCTCCAATCAGGAGCAGGTCCTGCTGCTTATTGGTTGAACTGGAGGCAGCTGCGTAGAAGCTGTTTGCTCCTCTCCCAGCGCCATATTGTGGGAGAGCAGATGCATAGAATAAGTCTTAATTCCAGTAACTTAGTCTAGTCCGGGTTGCTCCCCACATCCATGCATACCTTTCTACATTCTAAATTAAAATTGGCGTTTCATTTGGTGAAGAAGGAAGATAAGAAAATAGATCCTTGTGAGAAAACCATGTTTATCACTTATCACTTGTAAGTCTTCCACACTAGGAAATCTATGAACATTATTTTTCTGGAATAGTAAAATGGATTTCTTTGACTTTCATCATAGACTCACTTTTCTTCTAGGACTATATCTAGTGTTAATCCTGTTGTGTGAATAGGAGTTTGAAAGACTGGGATAAGTACAATTTTAAATTAATCTCAAGCACTTACATATATATCTAATATTGTGTTACTAAAAGTTCTAACTTTAAAAGTAGTTGTGAAATAGTTTAAATAGCAGAAATGGTATCTGTAATTCTGGTGGAATAATAATATAATCCTTTATTTAGAAATGACTATCACACAAAGAATTTAGATTGCTACAAAGATAGGCTGTCATCAAATACCCACCATTTCCCTGAGGTATCCAAAGTATCTCTTCTCCTAATGAGGAAAAAGAATGCAAGTCCTTTAAATTACTGAAATCAAGCAGAATGACAGTGTTAAAGATACCAACAGAAACCACAGTTTTTATTTTACTTCCTATATATAAGATAATGATCTATCTTTCTCTGTGTAATGAATGTGAGCTACGAAACTCATTAAAGGACCAGAAATGTGTTAGGAGAACATCAAAAAAGAAACCTACATGTAATAACAGGGAAGGATAAGGTTTCTATCATAATTTATCTGTCTTCACTGGGCATTCTGTGAGTCATTGAATTCATAACCAAAACAAGGAATCTGGAGTTTTGAGTCAATAAGATGATCCATAAGCTGAGATTACATTTCTATACAAATATATGTAATTCATTATTTTCTAAGTAGAAAATTAGACTTCACATTACTCTTCCTTCAATTTTGTGAATTATGATATAGATTCAATACAATTTCCCAGCTTCTGCTGGAAAAAATGATAATAATCAGTTTGTAACTTATGTAAATATGGTGTAGTCCATATAGTCACAAGTTGTTACAGGTCTACACATGAAATTTTGAATATAAACAGTAAAGAGATAGAAATATTGTTCTTTGATAAAGGAAATAGTAACAAGACCCCTAACAGGAAGAAAGCATGGTTAAGAAAAATTCAATGCAGTAAAAAAAAAGAAAAGTGCAACATGGTCATAAAAGCATGTTGAAGCTTACAGAAAAAAGAAAATCTAGATATCAAATGGAAAAAAGTAGTAATTCCTTAAGCTTGTGCAATAACTACTAAAGTTCAGGATCCCTAGGCAATTGAGCTGAACAAATCACTGATCATAATGCTGAGCATTGAGATATGAGTCTCCAGCAGGTCTGAAGCATTCCAATAGAGGGGAAAAAGAAATAAATTGTATCATTTTATAATCATACTCATATGAAATCGTCAAAAGTGGTATTATAACACAGATATCCAAGAACCTGTAGAAAGAGGAATAAATATATTTTGCATATGTGCCATATGGAAAAAATAGTTTTAGTTGTTAGCAGCAGGTGGGCTAAGTACACCAAAGACTTGTTAGAAAAAAGCACCACTGAGTTTAGTTACACTGATATGGAAAGAAGTAAGTTTAAGCCATTTTAATATTCACTATCAGGCACATATTTCTTTGAAAGTCTTGCCTAAATTGATACAATATGGCTGCCTCTTATGGAATGTACAATTCGTAATTCTCACTTTTGAGCTTAGCTGTCAAATTTCCTGACAGAAAAGGGATGGAATAGGTGGGTTCAATAATAGGTGTAGTCCAATTTAATGAATGGACAACACACAAGGCATAGTGGAAAGTTTAAAAGAAATGAAGAAGTTGTGATGTAAAATCACAGGACTGGAAACTAAGAAGACATTGCAATTCCTAAAGAAGGAAAGATGTGATTAGCAAGAGGCTTACTGTCAGAGAGAATCTCGTTTTAGCAACTATGGCCTTTGGGATAGGAACAAAGACAAAGGAAGAATCACACTGAACCGAAGATGGGAACAAGAAGTGGGGCATAGGTACCAGGGCCTCTTTACCTTCTAATCCTCTGGTTTCCTGTCAGTGTTGCCCATAGACCAAACCTAACTGAAACAGAGGGAAGTAAAGCTCCTCGTTTTAGCCCTTAGAATTATCCCAGAACACAAAGGGTGGGAATGAAAGTATAAAGCAGATCCAGAGAATCAGATGGAGAATATCTGCAACACCTCTGAGCATTTGAAACATCTTCAGAGTTGCTTCAGTGGATTGTTGACTGTTAAGAGAACATTTGGACAAAAACAAGACTTTTAATTTCTTTTGCACATTGTTCATAACCAAATAACATAATGAAAGAGTTGAACTGGAAGTGTACAACTATAAAATGGAAAACAGATATGAAAAGTGTCTTTGATGCTTCAAGGATAAAAATGATGTTTTAAAAGAATGAGGATTTTAAAGTTTGGAATAGTACTTTCATTTTTATACCACAATCAAAACAATGATGTAAAATACAAGTTTAGGTGAGAGAATGAATCACACAGGTTATTTTAGAATAGGCATAGAAAGATATTAACCAGAGACAGCCTTGAATTTCGGGGTAACCGAGAACACTACAATAATCCCAGTACTGATCAGAAACCAAAGAGTAACAAAAAACTCTGAGAATATTTTACATCCAATTGAGCCAGAGTTAGTGATTTCAGAGTGATGAAGCATTAAAATCAGTTTCAAGCACTGGTTGAGCAGCATAGACCAGTCAAGAAATTATTGCTGGTGAGGTGAGGACAAAGAATTGAGACAGTGAACAAAGACATAACTATGTAGTTCTTAAGTTTGCGAGTGAGTGTTCCTATAACCAAAATATACTTGAAAACAAGAACCAATTGCTGTAAAATTCTGACACAAAGATCAGTTCAGGTTAATGAAGTTATGAGTTGTAGTAGTAAGTTAAAGACAGAACATAATGAAAATCCTAGTGAATTAAAGCTAGAATACAAATAAATTGAGCATATTCTCCAATGTTCTGTTCTGCACTTCAGTTCCCTGAATTTCTACTGAAGGCTATGCCTCCTTTTCAGAAGCCAAAGGCAGAAACAAATAAGCCCTGATTAGTGCCCTCTGGGAGGCTGAAAGGGTTCATGGGGGAAAAGAACACAAAGACAGATTTTAATCATTTTCTCTAAAAAGTTGCTTGGAAAAGTCTGATAGGATAGAAAGATCATGAAAATGGCCAGGGCTGATCATCATGAATACCTACATCTGCTTCTGCCATGGACACCTGCCTAAGTCCCCTGAGGGAGATTGATGGTCAAGAGAAAACATCTGATGAGGAAAAACTTTACTGAAAGCTGTGACAAGCAAACACCAGGACAGAACCATAGAAGTAGAAGGAACTTTCAAAAACGTCATGGAAAATACCTATTTATGACATAACAACAAATGGACTTTGATTATCTTTGCACCAGAGTAATTTACCTCTTAATTTCTTTTGCCATAAACAATTTGAAAGATTTATTTATTTGTTTATTTAAGAGAACAGAGAGAGAGAGAAATTGATGTACTGTCTCACTCCTCTAATAGCCCAATGTCCAGGGTATATAGGCCCAGCCAAAACCAGGAGCCAGGAATTCCATCCAGGTCTCCCGCATGGGTGTCAGGGGCCCAAGAACTTGGGCTATCTTCAGCTGCCTTCCCAGGAAGCCAATTAGCAGGAAGCTGGATCAGAAGCAGAGCTGCTGGGACTTGAATAGGGCAATGTGGGATGCCAGGATAGCAAGCAGCAGTTTAACTTACTGCTCCAAAAAGCAGGCCCCCACAAACATTTCTTTAAATACATATATATATCATATACATCTTATTTGCATATATGTCATATATAACATACATTTATATATCATATATCTTTTATACACTTATTATATATATATATTTACTGACTTGCAAGGCAGACAGAAAGAAAGGGAGGTATCTTCCATTCTCTGGTTCACTCCACAATAGCCACAACAGTCAGGGCCTAGCCCAGCTGATGCCAGGAGCCAGGCAACTACCCAGGAGCATTAGCAGGGAGCTGGATCAGAAAAAAGAGCAGCCAGGATGGAACCAGCACTCTGATATGGGATGTAGTCATTCCATGTGGTAGCTTAATCCATTGTGGCACCATGACCACACTTCCACAAATTTTTTGAAGCCCCATTATATTTCATGATTGAAGAGGCTTTGCATCAAGACAAGCCAAAGGGTCTTCCTTTTACCCATAAAAGACTTATTTGGAGACTGAAGGAAACAAGGAAGTCAGCAACTCTCAAAAGGAAACAGATTATGACATCCCAGATACAAAGAAGACAAAAACAAGCAAATCATTGGGCCGGTGTTGTGGCTCACGAGGCTAATACTCCACCTTGCGGCGCCAGCACACCAGGTTCTAGTCCCGGTTGGGGCACCGGATTCTGTCCCAGTTGCTCCTCTTCCAGTACAGCTCTCTGCTGTGGCCCGGAAGTGCAGTGAGGATGGCCCAAGTCCTTGGGCCCTGCACCCGCATGGGAGACTAGGAGTAAACACCTGGCTCCTGGCTTCAGATCAGCGCGGTGCGCCGGCCGTAGCGGCCATTTGGGGGTGAACCAACGGAAAAGGAAGACCTTTCTGTCTTTCACTGTCCACACACACACACACACAAGCAAATCATTGACCCTGGAAAGAACTACACTGACAAGATTCTCATGACATAAATCCCCTTTCTCTCACCTTGACCTTGCCAATATGTACTACCACATCTGAAAAAATCCTCTGTTTATATTAACTATTGCCGTTTAACCAATTGCCCCAACATTTAATGGCTTAAAACACCAGTTGATGAGGCTCACTGGGCAGTTCTCTGCTTGTTGTTGGCTGAGACCACAGTCATCTGAGGGCTCAGCTGGGCTGGAACATCCAAGATGGCTCATTCACATGGCTGGCAGTTGATGCTAGTTGTTGGCTGGGAGCTCAACTGCAGCTGCTGTCTGGAACACCAGCCTGTGTCCTGTATTCTGTCCATGTGACTGGAGCTCCTCATAGCATGTCAGCTGGTATCTGAGGGGATGCATCTCCACTGTTTAAGAGGAAGAAAGCCAAAGCTTCCAGCAATCTCTAAGTTTAGGGCTGGAAGACGCACAGTGTCATTTCCACCTCATTCTAATAGTTAAGCCATCCAAGGGCTGGACCAGACTCAAAAGGAAGGGAATTGAGTTAAAATAGAATTGCCAGCCATCTAGAATCACTATCATTATTATTTTTTTTTTTTACAGGCAGAGTGGACAGTGAAAGACAGAAAGGTCTTCCTTTTCCGTTGGTTCACCCCCCAAATGGCCGCTACGGCCGGCGCACCGCGCTGATCCGAAGCCAGGAGCCAGGTGTTTCCTCCTGGTCTCCCATGCGGGTGCAGGGCCCAAGGACTTGGGCCATCCTCACTGCACTCCCAGGCCACAGCAGAGAGCTGGCCTGGAAGAGGAGCAACCGGGACAGAATCCAGTATCATTCTTGAAGATAAAACATTCATACCATCACTGCTAAGAGTAGAATTAAAAGGTTGGGGTGAGGGGCTGTGGCACATCTTGGCTTTGGGTTCTCTCTAGGGGCCAGCATCTTTTGTATAGGGACCATGAAAAGTAACAGGTAATGCTTATTAACCAGTATTATCAACCGAGTCACAGTGGATATGGTTGCCTAATTGCTGACTTACCAAAGGATACATCAGAATTGGCAAGTGGAAGAACACATGAGACTAAAAAAGAGTCATGGGGAATGAATGCTCAAAATGAAATACATTCAGGGAAGTAAGTCAGGGGGACCAGGTTCTAGGTCTTTCTTGAATCTATAAGGTACAACTTCATCCATAAAGCGAGATTCATTTGGGAACAAATGAAAACCTTGTGGAATTAACACAGTGCTTAGCAAAATGCTTTCTTAGCGAATATGGAGATAGAATTGTGGACTCGTCCTGCCTGAGGCCAGCACTGCTGGGGAGAGTGGGGTGACAGTGTTCTTCCACAAGAAGCACCGGGGTCAGGCTTCAGTGAACATGTCTGCTTTATTAACGACCGTGTACACTTTTTAAAGGGCAGGCAGAAGGGGCGTAACTAATTCAGGGCAACACTAACTCTACAGGACAGAACCAACACTGGCGCCAATATGCCTCTCCAATCAGCTTGAAGGTCACATAGCTAGGGTAGCTTTCCAGGTGGGCCTGGGCAACAACCAGGAGTTTACCTGATTGGTGGGGATGGGGAAAAATGTGCCCGGGGCTCCTGCCACCTGCCAGCAGCCAGACTGTGGGGTCCCTCCCAGGAGGCATGGCACACCATACCCTCTCAATCTCCTGTATGGGCAAGGCAGGCAGCCTCATGGAATCACCAGCGTAGAATATGCAATATGAGTATGCAAATTCAATTTTTGTCACTTAAGTTGTTGTTCCTCTTGTCAACCCCATAAACATGCTTATTATTTTAAAAATTATAATGATTAGAGAATTCTTAAACTACCTGTAAGCAAAATCTAATGAAAGGAACCAATAGGCATGCTTCTGTTTCTGAATATGAAGGAAGGAAGACAGAAAGAAGTTGAAACTGAGCCAAGAGTGTTTCCTTTTCTGTTTGAACTGATTTACTTTACCTTTCAAATTTAAGCCAACTTGAAAACATAAAAATAACTCCTACTATTTCAGACTCATTTAAATGTTCGTATAGATTGCATTAATTAGTTTTAAATATGTCTGAAATTTGCTGCCTTTAAATCTGTTTCTTTTATTTGTCAGAGATTTTCTGGTGGAGCAGTCTCCAATTTTATAATAGAAGGCAACAAGAAAATGAATTTTTATGAGTCAAGAATTGCTTTCATAGGCAATATTTGTTTCCCAAAGAGAGGTTCATCTTCATTCTCTAACTGACAGTTCATAGCTAATAGCTATACTTTGGAAATACTGTTCAGATCCTACATTAACATTAACAATTTGTGACTCCTTTTTATTGGGGGAGGGCAAGAGATAGAGGCTTTGAAACAATTTCGATAGCTAATACAGAAGTAGACAGGCAGAGTTCCAGGGAGCCGCCGAGGCTATAACTGCCCAGTTCCCACTGACATCAGTATGAGTAATAAAACTAAATCCTCTGGAGATACTTTGAAATTTTAGTCTGCAGTATCTTTGGAAATGTTTCACAGTGAAATTGTATTTCCAATTCCACAGCCAATAGTCACCTAACCAACTCCTTCCCTTTCTCCCAAACATGCAATAACCTCTAACTCTCATCATTTGTAGTGCAGTAATCACTGCAGTTTATATCAACTGTGCATGATAAAGTGTAAGTCAGGCAGCCACTTCTGATTTGCCCGCTTACAGCAGTGCTACAATAGCCCTTCCCCTTGCCTAGTTGAAAAAGGAATCATGCAGAATTTTCATTAAGAGTTCTAAACTCTACCTGAAGAATAGTCAAAAGCAATGATTGGTCATGCTCTAAAGGAGTGAGCTGATTCCTAAGACTTAACAAGCAAACCGTACTCTTTCTCATGAGCAGAGAGAGAAGTCATACATACGTTCTCTCTCCTTTTCCTCTCCTTGCTGGCTTTTCACCTTTCACAAAAGGGCTCAAACCACAGCAACCATAAAAGAATATGGCCTATGTGCTTTGAACTTTTTGTGTGCTTTTGTGCCTATGTGCTTTTGAACTCTGTGCCTCATCTAATAAGGATGCATTCAGAGCACTTACCCTATAGGGTGATCATAAGGATTAAAGAACTTGAAGTTCTAAGAGAGTGCCTGGCACAGAATAAATTCAATAAGAATAATATGTGCTTTCATATCATTACACAGGGTGTAGACTGATATGCAATGTGGTCTAGACCTGGTCCTCTTCTAACCTGGCAACTTATGCAACACATAAACACACACACACACACAGTTGCCCATTATATTTCTATAGACATAATATTTTAAAACTTACATCTAGAGAGGCCAACCTGTGGCACAACAGGTTAAGCGGCCACTTGTAACATCAATATCCCATGAGTGTGGGTTCAAGTCCTGATGCTCTGTTTATAATCTAGCTTCCTACTAATGTACCTGGGAAGGCAAGGGGAGATAGACAATGTCCCAAGGGATTGGGCCCCTGCAGCCCCCATGTAGAAGATAAGAAGGGAGTTCCTTACTCCTGGCTTCAGTCTGGCCCAAACCTGGCTGATGCAGTCATTGGGGAGTAACCAGTAATCAGCAGACAGACAATAACATATTCTCTCTCTCTATATATATATATATATGTGTGTGTGTGTGTGTGTGTGTGTCTCACTCTCTCTTTGTCTCTGTCACTCTGTCATGCTAATAAATAAATCGTTAAAAAAAATACTTATATCCAGGGGCCAGCACTGTGGAATGGTAGTCTAAGCCTTTGCATGTGGCATCAGCATCCCATATGGGTGTGAGTTCGTATCCTGGCTGCTCCTTTTCTGATCCAGCTCTCTGCTGTGGCCTGAGAAAGCAGTCAAAGGTGGCCCAAGTGCTTGGGTCTCTGCATCTGCATGGGAGACCCAGAAGAAGATCTAGCTCCTGGCTTTGGATCAACCCCACTCCAGATGTTGCAGCCTTTTGGAGAGTGAACCAGCAAATGAGAGCCCGTTCTCTCTCTCTCTCTCTCTTTCTGTAACTCTGCATCTCAAATAAATAAATAAAACCTTTTAAAAAATGCTTCTACCCAGAATTCTAAAGAAGTGAGTAGGGGGGCGGAGCCAAGATGGCAGAATAGTGAGGGCGCACACTGATAGTCCAGGAAAATTTAGTTTAATAAAAGTGGAGTTACGGTAGCCTCAGAAAAAGGATCAGGAAAAAATTGCAGAGGAAACTCTTCCGGATCTAGTGGCTGTGACTTGGAGGACCTACTGGGAGAGCAAGGTTGCCCACCATGTGGAAGCCGAGCCGCGGGAGCTGCAGGGTCTGTGCTCCAGTGCAGGAAGGGAAGTGGATGTCACACAGACACCACCAGGGAGAGCAGGGATACCCAGGGCTCCGAGTCCACACATCGGCGCTGGAAGGAGAGGTGAGCTCAGTAACCAGAGACATTGGCGGGGAAATGGCGGACAGAATCTAGAGGGAAGCGGGCTTTGAGGCGGGAAAGTTCACCAGACTGACTACAGGAGAGAAGGAAAAAAAAAGAAAACAAAAGCGTGGGGAGGGTACTGGTACAAACAAGTTTCTCTCTCTCCGCCAACCTTGCAAAGGCCAGCAAGAGACAAAGAGCAAGCCCCACTCGGGATATACATAACAAAAGGGGAGAGTTAAGGCTACAATTCAGTAGCCTAGGCAACCCAGTGGGAGTCCGCAGGAGAAACCCAGCCTGCACAGACTCTTTGGGTAGAAGCCAGAGATCGGAAGCTAAATACCATCAATTCTACTCAGCCTTGCAGTATTACTTACCTCCTGAATAAAAAATAAAATAAAATAAAATAAATAAATAAAGAGAGATTTACCGTACATAACCTGAGGGTGTCACTTTTGCACACCTGTGGGGAGCAACTGTGAGCAACTCGGACTAGACTAAGTTACTGGAATTAAGACTTATTCTATGCATCTGCTTTCCCACAATATGGCGCTGAGAAGGGAAACAGCTTCTACACAGCTGCCTCCAGTTCAACCAATAAACTGTGGGACCTGCTCCTGATTGGAGGAGAGCAGCGTACTCGGTGTGTGGGTAGCAGAGTTGGGATTGGCAGAGGAGGACTATAAAGGAGGAGAGAGACGGCATGCACCAGGAACATCTAAGGGGAACATCTATCTGAAGGAACACCTGTGCAGCCCCCGAGAGAGCCGGCCGGCGGTGTGCCGCTCCCCCGCGGAAGTGGGGAAAGTGGCTAGGGGGAACCGCCCTTCCACGGAGGTGGAAGGGATGGTAGCCAACCCGGGAAGAACCAGCAGCAAACCCGGGGAGGGCTGAGCAGACGAAAGAACAGCGCAGGGTCCTGTGTCGTTCCTCCACGAAGAGGGGGAGCGACACACACCCGTAACAAGGAAGAACCAAGCAGAGCTCTCAGGCCACACCCATCTCAAGCCGCCAAGGCTCCTCCAACAGCAGGCAGTCCACTTAACACAGACATAGTATAAATAAAATAAAAAAAAAAAAACTGACAGTGAGAGAAGAAGAATTAACAATGCCAACCAACAAACAAAAAAAATCGAGGGAACAAGATCAATGATGACACTATGAGGCCTCCATATAAACAAAACACCCCAAGCCAAGATTATGAAGATGATGAGATAGAAGATGCAAGATACAGATTTCAAAAAATTTATGATAAGAACATTTAGAAGTTTTCAAAAGCAAATACTTGAACTACAGAAATCCTTATTGGACAGGATTGAAAATCTCTCTCGTGAAAATGAAATTTTAAGGAAGAATTAAAATGAAACGCAGAAACTAGTAGAACAGGAAAGTGTGATAGTGTAGAGAAATCAAAATGAAATGAAGAGCTCAATATATAAAATGACAAACACATTAGAAAGTCTACAAAACAGAATCAGTAAAACAGAAGAGAGAATATAGGGCTTAGAAGACAGAGCACAGGAAAACATACAGTCAAACCAAAGAAAAGAAGAGAAAATTAGAAATCTAAAAAATATTGTTGGGAATCTACAGGATATTATTTAAAAAAACAACATTCGAGTTCTAGGAGTTCCTGAAGGCATGGAGAGAAAGGATTAGAAGGCCTTTTTAGTGAGATACTAGCAGAGAACTTTCCAGGTTTGGAGAAGGACAGAGACATCCTAGTACAGGAAGCTCATAGAACCCCCAATAAACATGACTAAAAGAGATCCTCACCACAACACGTTGTAATCAAACTCACCACAGTGAAACATAAAGAAAAGATCCTAAAATGTGCAAGGGAGAAACGTCAGATTACTCCCAGAGGATCTCCTATCAGACTCACAGCAGACTTCTCATCAGAAACAATACAGGCTAGGAGGGAATGGGGAGACATAGCACAGGTGCTAAGAGAGAAAAATTGCCAGCCCAGAATATTATATCCTGCCAAGCTCTCATTTGTGAATGAAGGTGAAATAAAGACCTTTCATAGCAAACAGAAATTGAAAGACTTTGTGGCCACTCGTCCGGCCCTGCAAAAGATACTTAAAGATGTGCTACACTCAGAAACACAGAAACACGGCCATCAATATGAAAGAAGGTAAAGGAAGAACACCTACCAGTAAAAGAGCATGGGAAGCTCAAAGCATATACTAGAAAATATCTCCGGGAAAATGGGAGGGCAAAGTCACTATGTATCAATAGTCACATTAAACGTGAATGGACTTAACTCTTCAGTTAAAAGAAACAGACTGGCTGACTGGCTTAAGGAACAACACCCAACTATTTGTTGCCTGCAAGAAACACATCTCTCTAACAAAGATGCATGCAGACTGAAAGTGAAAGGTTGGAAAAAGATATTCCATGCCAACAAAAACCAAAAAAAAGCAGGTGTAGCCATATTAATATCAGACAAAATAAACTTTAATACAAAAACTGTTAAGAGAGACAAAGGGGCACTATATAATGATTAAGGGTTCAATTCAACAGGAAGATGTAACTATTATAAATGTATATGCACCTAATTACAGGGCACTGGTCTATTTAAAAGATATGTTAAGGGACTTAAAGGGAGACTTAGTTACCAATACAATAGTACTGGGGGACTTCAATACTCCACTCTCAGAAATAGATAGATCATCCAGACAGAAGATCAACAAGGAAACAGCAGATTTAATCGACAATATTGCCCAAATGGATCTAACAGATATCTACAGAACTTTCAGTCCTACATCTAAAGACTTTACATTCTTCTCAGCAGTGCATGGAACCTTCCCTAGGATTGATCACATACTAGGTCATAAAGCAAGTCTCAGCAAATTTAAAAGAATTAAAATCATACCATGTAGCTTCTCAGACCACAGTGGAATGAAGCTGGAAATTAGCAACTCAGGAAACCCCAGAAAGTATGCAAACACATGGAGATTGAACAACATGCTCCTGAATGAACACTGGGTCATTTAAGAAATCAAAAGAGAAATCAGAAACTTTCTGGAAGTAAATGAGGATAACAACACAACATATCAAAACTTATGGGATATGGCAAAAGCAGTATTGAGAGGCAAGTTTATAGCAATAGGGGCCTATATCAAGAAATTGGAAAGGCACCAAATAAATGAGCTTTCAGCACATCTCAAGGATCTAGAAAAACTGGAGCAAACCAGACCCAAATCTAGTAGGAGAAGAGAAATAATTAAAATCAGAGTAGAAATTAGCAGGATTGAATCCAAAATACATTACAAAAAATCAGCCAAGCGAAGAGCTGGTTTTTTGAAAAAAATAAACAAAATTGACACCCCATTGGCCCAACTAACTAAAAAAAGAAGAGAAAAGACCCAAATCAATAAAATCAGAGATGAAAAAGGAAACATAACAACAGACACCACAGAAATAAAAAGAATCATCAGAAATTACTACAAGGACTTGTATGCCAGCAAACAAGAAAATCTATCAGAAATGGATAGATTCCTGGACACATGCAATCTACCTAAATTGAACCATGAAGACATAGAAAACCTAAATAGACCCATAACTGAAACAGAAATTGAAACCGTAATAAAGGCCCTCCCAACAAAGAAAAGCCCAGGACCAGATGGATTCACTGCTGAATTCTACCAGACATTTAAAAAGAACTAACTCCATTTCTTCTCAAACTATTCAGAACAATTGAAAAAGAGGGAGTCCTCCCAAATTCTTTCATTGAAGCCAGCATCACCTTAATCCCTAAGCCAGAGAAAGATGCAGCACTGAAAGAAAATTATAGACCAATATCCCTGATGAACATAGATGCAAAAATCCTCAATAAAATTCTCACCAATAGAATGCAACAACACATCAGAAAGATCATCCACCCAGACCAAGTGGGATTTATCCCTGGTATGCAGGGATGGTTCAGTGTTCACAAACAATCAATGTGATACACCACATTAACAGACTGCAGAAGAAAAACCATATGATTTTCTCAATAGATGCCGAGAAAGCACTTGATAAAATACAACACCCTTTCATGATGAAAACCCTAAGCAAATTGGGTATGGAAGGAACATTCCTCAATACAATCAAAGCAATCTATGAAAAACCCACGGCCAGCATCCTATTGAATGGGGAAAAGTTGGAAGCATTTCCACTGAGATCTGGTACCAGACAGGGATGCCCACTCTCACCACTGCTATTCAATATAGTTCTGGAATTTTTAGCCAGAGCCATTAGGCAAGAAAAAGAAATTAAAGGGATACAAATTGAGAAGAAAGAAGTCAACTATCCCGCTTTGCAGACGATATGATTCTCTCTACTAAGAGACTATTGGAACTCATAGAGGAGTTTGGCAAAGTGGCAGGATATAAAATCAATGCACAAAAATCAACAGCCTTTGTATACACAAGTAATGCCACGGCTGAGAAAGAACTGCTAAGATCAGTCCCATTCACAATAGCTACAAAAACAATCAAATATCTTGGAATAAACTTAACCAAGGATGTTACAGATCTTTACAATGAGAATTACAAAATCTTAAAGAAAGAAATAGAAGAGGATACCAAAAAATGGAAAAATCTTCCATGCTCATGGAATGGAAGAATCAACATCATCAAAATGTCCATTCTCCCAAAAGCAATTTATAGATTCAATGCAATCCCAATCAGGATACCAAAGGCATTCTTCTCAGATCTAGAAAAAATGATGCTGAAATTCATATGGAGGCAAAAGAAACCTCGAATAGCTAAAGCAATCTTGTACAACAAAAACAAACCGGAGGCATCACAATACCAGATTTCAGAACATACTACAGGGCAGTTGTAATCAAAACAGCATGGTACTGGTACAGAAACAGATGGATAGACCAATGGAACAGAATAGAAACACCATAAATCAATCCAAACATCTACAGCCAACTTATATTTGATCAAGGATCTAAAACCAATTCTTCGAGCAAGGACAGTCTATTCAATAAATGGTGCTGGGAAAACTGGATTTCCACGTGCAGAGGCATGAAGCAAGACCCCTACCTTACACCTTACACAAAAATCCACTCAACATGGATTAAAGACCTAAATCTATGACCTGAGACCATCAAGTTATTAGAGAACATTGGAGAAACCCTTCAAGATATTGGCACAGGCAAAGAGTTTCTGGAAAAGACCCGGGAGGCACAGACAGTCAAAGCCAAAATTAACTATTGGGATTGCATCAAATTGAGAAGTTTCTGTACTGCAAAAGAAACAGTCAGGAGAGTGAAGAGACAACCGACAGAATGGGAAAAAATATTTGCAAACTATGCAACAGATAAAGGGTTAATAACCAGAATCTACAAAGAGATCAAGAAACTCCACAAAAACAAAACCAACAACCCACTTAAGAGATGGTCCAAGGACCTCAATAGACATTTTTTCAAAAGAGGAAATCCAAATGGCCAACAGACACATGAAAAAATGTTCAAGATCACTAGCAATCAGGGAAATGCAAATCAAAACCACAATGAGGTTTCACCTCACCCTGGTTAGAATGGCTCACATACAGAAATCTACCAACAACAGATGCTGGTGAGGATGTAGGGGGAAAAGGGACACTAGCCCACTGTTGGTGGGAATGCAAACTGGTCAAGCTACCATGGAAGTCAGTTTGGAGATTCCTCAGAATCCTGAAGATAACCCTACCATTCGACCTAGCCATCCCACTCCTTGGAATTTACCCAAAGGAATTTAAATTGGCAAACAAAAAAGCGGTCTGCACCCTAATGTTTATTGCAGCTCAAGTCACAATAGCCAAGACCTGGAACCAACCTAAATGCTCATCAACGGTAGGCTGGAAAAAAGAAATTATGGGATATGTACTCTTTAGAATACTATACCGCAGTAAAAAAAAAAAAATGAAATCCGGTCATTTGCAACAAAATGGAGGAATCTGGAACACATCATGCAGAGTGAAATAAGCCAGTCCCAAAGGGACAAATATCATATGTTCTCCCTGATCGGTGAATACTGACTGAACACCAAAAAGGAAACCTGTTGAAGTGAAATGGACACTATGAGAAACGGTGACTTGACCAGCCCTCACCCTGACTGTTGATGAACAACTTAATACATTATTCCTCTTAGTATTTTTTTGTCTGTTCTACTTAATACTACTGGTTTAATTCTGTAATTAATACACAGTTATTCTTAAGTGTTAAAATTTAACTGTGATCCCTGTTAAATATAAGAGTGGGAATAAGAGAGGGAAGAGATGTACAATTCGGGACATGCTCAAGCTGACTTACCTCAAATGGTGGAGTTAGAAACATACCAGGGGATTCCAATTCAATCCCATCAAGGTGGCATGTACCAATGCCATCTCACTAGTCCCAGTGATCAATTTCTGTTCACAATTGATCATAATGAAAGGACTAAGAGTCCAAGGGATCACATAAACAAGTCTAGTGCCTGCTAATACTAACCGATAGAATAAATAAAGGGGAGAGTGATCCAACATGGGAAGTGAGATACACAGCAGACTCATAGAATGGCAGATGTCCTAAACAGCACTCTGGCCTCAGAATCAGCCTTTAAGGCATGCAGATCTGGCTGAAAAGCCCATGAGAGTATTTCAGGCTTGGAAAGCCAAGACACTCTGGCAAAAAGAACAAGCAAACAAACAAGAAAGGTCTTAAATGAAAGATCTCTGTGAGTGAGATCCCAGTGGAAAGAACAGGTCTTCAAAGAAGGAGGTACCTTTCTCTGAAGGGAGGAGAGATCTTCCACTTTGACTATGACCTTGTCTAAATAAGATAAGAGTCGGAGAACTCAAAAGGCTTCCATAGCCTTGGAAACTCATGACTGGAGCATAGGGTGATTACTGATGCCATAAACAAGAGTGTCAAATTGTTAAGTCAACAACAGGAGTCACTGTGCACTTACTCCTCATGTAGGATCTCTGTCCTTAATGTGCTGTACATTGAGATTTAATGCTATAACAAGTTCTCAAACAGTATTTTTCACTTTGTGTTTCTATGTGGGTGCAAACTGTTGAAATCTTTACTTAATGTATGCTAAACTGATCTTCTGTATATATAGAAAATTGAAAATGAATCTTGATATGAATGGAAGGGGAGAGAGAGTGGGAAAGGGAAGGGTTGTGGGTGGGAGGGAAGTCATCGGGGGTTGGGGGGAGGGGAAGCCAATGTAGTCCATAAGCTGTACTTTGGAAATCTATATTCATTAAATAAAAGTTTAAAAAAAAAAGATTAGGAAGGTAATATTATAGCTTGTGTAATCGGTTTCTGCATAGCTCAGCAGTACTCCAGGCTTTGGCTTCTGTAGGCAGCCTGTTATCTCACACCTGTCTATGATAGTAACCCAGGCTTTGAATATGCCCTTGAAAATCAAATAAATTGTAACTAGATGTAGACATAGAATCTAAAGGCAACATAAAATACAAGGTCAATAGTTCTAAGAAAATGGGTAACAGACTTGTTATTGTAAGAAGAAAGAATCATTATGTGACTTATGATGTAAAAATAAAGTTTGGTGCTCAAGAGCTGAGTCATGCCATCAAAAAAAAAAAAAAGAAGTAAGGATAACTGAATTAGGGCCATCAATGACTGATAGCATGGTAATATGTAAACACCATATCTGAAAATTAGCTACCTCCAGAGAAGATGACAATGGTGATGTTGGTGGTGATTGTTCACATTTAACAAACAATGTCAATTGTCCAGAAATTGTGCCTTGCATATTATGTATTGTATCATTTTATATATGCATACATATATGCATATATAAAAAGTACCATAAACCTTCTAAAAATTGCTTTCTATCCTTGGTTTCCATGTCACTACCTTGTCCAAGTTTTTACTTTGTCTACTTTTTATCTTTCTTTTTAGGTAGGTTCCTATTTGTGTCCCTTAACAGAGTGGATTCCTAATACTTTTATTTCAATCTTGGCAGTAAATATATCTCATATGATACTCTTGGTCACAAGTCATCCAATTATTTCAAATTTTTGTATTTCAACATTCATGTTTTCTCTTGCTTGTGATTCAAACAAATCCTAAAATGACCAATCTACTTGATCACAGCTGCCCAAATATTTGTCACATACTAGCACATGGCGATAACACAAGAGACTAAATAATCTTGGAAGAAAATTATAATTAAGTCCCCAGACTATTCTTTTAAATGATGTCATAGAAATCAAAGTGGGGGGGCAGCATTGTGGTGCCTGCACCGCCTACTTCAACCTGGCTTTCGTAGCTATTTGGGGATTGAATCAGCAATGGAAGATTTCTTTCTCTGTGTGTCTCTTCCCATTTCTCAATCACTTTGCTGTTACAATAAATAAAATGAATAAAATAAATCTAAAAAAGTAAGTCAAAGAGGAATTTTGCTAAAAGTTTTCAACTAAGTGGATAAATACTATACTGGGAAATGGGTTTCAAGTACTAGAGAATATATGTCATGTTTTGTGGTTTTGAATCGATAAAAATATCTCTTACCAATGAGATGTTGTAAATTCAATTAAAATATGGCACTAAGATTATTATATAATTTTAACATTACAAAGCCTGATTTTACTGATAGTATGAAGTCAAATAAAACTACACATCTCTTGACATAATTTCTAATATCACTTTACTATACGTTAATTCATTCACTCAGTAATAATTAACACTTTCTATGCACAAAATATTGTGCCTGCCTGATGCTACACAGGATAAAGAGGTCGGACATGAACTTACCTCTCAAATATCCTCCATACTGGGGAGGCGTTGGTGCTCAACAGATTAAGCTGCTAACTTCAATGCCTGCATACCCTATCAGAGTGCCAGCTCAAATCTCAACTACCCTGCTTCCAATCTGCCTTCCTGCTAATGTATATGTGGGAGGCAGATGATGACCCGATACTTGATCCTTGTCACTCACAAGGGAGACCTTTTGGAGTTCCAATCTCCAGGCTTTGACTTGGTCCAGCCTTGATTGTTGGATGCATTTAGGGGGTTAACCAACAAATGGAATCTCTCCCTCTTTCCTTCATTCTCCTTCTCTCCCTCTTTCTATTTCACTCTGTCCTTGCAATAAATAAATAATTTTTTAAAAAACAGTTCATATTATTCATTTATTCATTCACTTTAATATTTTAACTAATAACAATTTTTAGTTTTTCTCTCTCCCAAATATTAACTTTTTAATCCAAGATCAATATTTTTAATCCTGCTCATTCAATTGCTACTATAAACTGAAAACCAACAAGTCACATGTGTAGGATTTTGTTTTCCTATATTTAATTTTTGTCTATAAAACTCAAGTACTCTTTCCATTCTGAGAAAGCTATATGTCATGACAGTTCACAGGAGTGAGTGATTAGCATTGATCCAGTTGCATTTGCATGAAGTCAATATTAACCACCAAATAGATTTTAAAACCAGATAAAAAAATGTCAATAAAGTGGATTTTTGTCTATTTTTAAGTTGTGATTTCATGACTTTATAAGTTCATTATTTAGGGGCCTGCACTGTAGCATAGTGGGTAAAGCAGTGCCTGCATCCCATTTGGGTGCCTGAATGCCTTTGCCTGTGGCATCGGCATCCCATATGGGCGTGAGTTCATATCCTGGCTGCTCCACTTCTGATCCAGCTCCCTGCTATGGTCTGGGAAAGCAGTGGAGGATAGCCCAAGTCTTTGGACCCCTGCACCTGCATGGGAGACCTGCAGGAATCTCCTGGCTCCTGGCTTTAGATCAGCCCAGTTCTGGCCATTGAGGCCGTTTGGGAAGTGAACCAGAGGATGAAAGACCTCTCTCTCTCTCTCTCTCTCTCTCTCTCTCTCTCTCCTTCTCTCTCTGTGTAACTCTGACTTAAATAAATAAATCTTTAAAAAAAAAAAGTCCATTATTTAGACAGCAACCTGCTATTGATTGGTTTCTAATCTCAAAGAAAATGAGAGATTTTTTTTATTTTCAGAGCCTATGGAGTATGACTATTTTTGATCTAGTAGAATTATTTTCCAAAAAGCCATAGCAGAAAGCCGGATTGGAAGAGGAGCAGCCAGAATACGAACTGGCATCCTTAAGGGATGCCGGCAACACAGGCAGAGGCCTAGCCCACTATGCCATAGCGCCAGCCACCTCATTTACACTTTTAATGATCTCTATAAGAACTTGAAATACATTTAGCCAAGTCTTGGTACTTGTCAAATCCAGGTGTTAGGACAATTTGTGTATTTGATTCTCTTTGATTGTCTTTGTGATTCAAAACACTAGTGATTTTTAAGCTATTCTTTTAAATAACACAAGTGTTAAAATAAGCATGAACATGTAAAGTTGGGTCAGATATAAGGAAGAAAATCAAAACTCTTGTCATCAAGTGGTCTATCAGTCTTATCAAGCTGATGGCACAGTTAAGACTCCAGGAAATAAGTCTACTTTAAAGCAGATCCTAGATGAAGGTATTCGTTAACTAGTTCTCAGAGAGGCTAATAGGTTGATTTGAGTCACATAGTGCTAGACTCCACCCATAATGGAAAACAGGAACACTAAAGAGGAACCTGGTCAAAAGTTAATGTACTATCTGGGATCCCCTGACAGGCAAGGCACACATTTAGCTTGCAAAAATACAACTAAATTGAGACCATACCTAGTGATTTTGATAGCATTCCTAATTTCCTCCATAACTTTGTTAAACTATATAAAATGAAGCATTGTGCCATGAAAGCTCTTAACATGCGACATTTCACTTTATTCTTATGCCTAGTTTGATATTATTAACTTTTATAGATTAGGGAAGTGAGGCACTATTATCAAATACTGAAGCTAGAGTTTAAACCCAAGGGAAGGGAAAGAGAGAGGAGGAAAAGAAAGAAGAAAGGAAGGAAGGAAGAAAAGTAGAGAGAGAGAGAGAGAGAGAGAGAGAAAGAAAATCCTCTCAATGTATTTCAGTAAAAAGAAGTTTAAAACATTTAGAGGAGGGAGAAAGCACTCATGTCATCTCAGGCCAATAGAATCTTATTTTTTCCATATCCAGATCTACTGTTGCTACAAATGGAAAAGTTGACTGACAGGGCTTCTCCTGAAAGAATTGTTTAAAATTTTCCTTATGCAAACAATTTTCAAATTTTTCTCAAAGATTTATATATATTTATGTCTTCAAACTGAAAATAGAAAATTAATAAATACAAAATTACCTTAAACCAGAACAAAGCATGTAAATGATTCACTGTAAATTTATATTAACATTCAGTTGGAGAAGAATGAATAATACTGAACATACACAAGTCCAATGAGAAATTTGTTTTTAAAGCTTATGTTTGACTTTCTAGTTTTACAATAAAAAGTAATTTTGAAACTTTTTAAAACAAAAGCAATTTTAAAAGCTTTGGTTGGCTTGCATTCTTATTAATGTCTGCTCTTTTCAACAGGCAAAATGCAATGTAGACCGAAAGTCTGAATGGCTAAGGGTCCTTTGGAAATACAGTCATTTAAGCAGTTCACAAAAAATATGAAAAAAAATTATGTAGAGAATAATTTCTAAATTTAATAGTCAAATCATAAATCAGTTATGATAACTTCATGGAAAGCATTTTTAGTTAGGAATATTTTTTTATTTATTTATTTTATTTATTTATTTTTTTGACAGGCATAGTGGACAGTGAGAGAGAGAGACAGAGAGAAAGGTCTTCCTTTTGCCGTTGGTTCACCCTCCAATGGCTGCTGCGGCCGGCGCGCTGCGGCCGGCGCACCGCGCTGATCCGATGGCAGGAGCCAGGAGCCAGGTGCTTTTCCTGGTCTCCCATGGGGTGCAGGGCCCAAGCACCTGGGCCATCCTCCACTGCACTCCCTGGCCACAGCAGAGGGCTGGCCTGGAAGAGGGGCAACCGGGACAGAATCCAGCGCCCAGACCGGGACTAGAACCCGGTGTGCCGGCGCCGCTAGGCGGAGGATTAGCCTAGTGAGCCGCGGCGCCGGCCTAGTTAGGAATATTTTTAATTATGAGAACCTGTAACAATTGCCATAGTTGAGAGTTAGGCATATTTTGTTTTCAACAATTAAAAATAAAAAATCCTAGGTGACAAGAACAAATGGTGACTCATAAACCCTGTTTGGTTGCACGCCATGAACCCACCCCCACCTCTGTCAAAAAGACAAGCCAATGAATGCATAAAACAAAATTGAGACCTATATCACTCTCTAGATAACAGAAAATGAAACCGTTTTTTGTGATTCTAGCACATCCTGAGGTAGAACTGAAAAGAATTCTTGGGATTGTCAAAGAAATTATGGGGCTCTATTGACTCAAAGATTTGCTAACTACAAGAAGACCATTACTTTAACGCAGATTTTCAATGTGCTTTCATGAGGGGGAACATATGAATAAGCTGGGGCATCAAAGCAGAATAAATACTGTATTACAAAGGAAGTGTTAGACAAAAGATGAAACTCCTAAAGCAGTTTAAGTTTTTTTAAAAAGCAACATGATTTTTTAAAATTTTATTTAAGGTATACAAATTCATATATTCCCATATACAGATTCAGGAACAAGTGATAATTTCCGTACTACTCTCCCTCCTGCCCACACACTCACCCTTCTTCCTCCTCCTTTTCCTATTCCTGTTCTTATTTTTTAAGATCTATGTTCAGTTAACTTTATACTCACAAGATTAATCCTATACTACGTAATGAGTTAAACAAATACTATGAAGAAAAAACACTGTTCTTTTTATTTTTTTAACTTTTATTTAATAAATATAAATTTCCAAAACACAGCTTTTGGATTACAGTAGCTTTTACCACCCATAACTTCCTCACACTCGCAACCCTCCCATCTCTCACTCCCTCTCCCATCCCATTCACATCAAGATTCATTTTCAATTATCTTTATATATGGAAGATCAATTTAGTATATAGTAAGTAAAGATTTCAACAGTTTGCACCCACACAGAAACAAAATGTAAAGTACTATTTGAGTACTAATTATAGCATTAATTCACATTGTACAACACATTAAGGACAGAGATCATACATGGGGAGTAAGTGCACAGTGACACCTGTTGTTGACTTAACAAATTGACACTCTTGTTTATGGCATCAGTACTCACCCTAGGCTCTTGTCCAAGGACCTCAATAGATTTTTTCAAAAGAGGAAATCCAAATGGCCAACAGACACACGAAAAAATGTTCAGGATCACTAGCAATCAGAGAAATGCAAATCAAAACCACAATGAGGTTTCGCCTCACCCCAGTTAGAATGGCTCACATACAGAAATCTACCAACAACAGATGCTGGTGAGGATGTAGGGGAAAAAGGGACACTAACCCACTGTTGGTGGGAATGCAAACTGGTCAAGCCACCATGGAAGTCAGTTTGGAGATTCCTCAGAAACCTGAATATAACCCTACCATTCAACCCAGCCATCCCACTCCTTGGAATTTAACCAAAGGAAATTAAATTGGCAAATAAAAGAGCTGTCTTTACTTTATTGCAGTTCAATTCACAATAGCTAAGACAAGAAATCAACCTAAAAGCCTATCAACAGTAGACTGGATAAAGAAATTGTGGGATATGTGCTCTATAGAATACTATACAGCAGTTAAAAAAAATCAAAGCTGGTCATTTGCAACAAAATGGAGGGATCTGGAAAACATCATGCCGAGTGATATAAGCCAGTCCCAAAGGGACAAATATCATATGTTCTCCCTGATCGGTGACAACTAACCAAGCACCTAAAAGGAAACCTGTTGAAGTGAAATGGACACTATGAGAAACAATGACTTGATCAGCCTTTGTCCTGACTGTCAGGGAACAACTTACTACTTTATTCCTTTTAGTATTTTTTGTCCTACTTAATACCATTGGCTGAGCTCTTTAATTAACACACAATTATTCTTAGGTGTTGAAATTTAACTGAAAAGTGATCCCTGTTAAATGCAAGAGTGGGAATAAGAGAGGGAGGAGATGTACAGTTTGGGACATGCTCAATTGGACTTACCCTTAATGGTAGAGTTAGAAACGTGCCAGGGGATTCCAATTCAATCTCCTCAAAGTGGCATGTACCAATGCCATCTCACTAGTCCCAGTGATCATTTTCTGTTCACAATTGATCATAATGATAGGACTAAGAACCAAAGGGATCACATAAACAAGACTAGTGTCTGCTAATGCTAACTGATAGAATTAAAAAGGAGAGAACAATCCAACATGGGAAGTGAGATACACAGCAGACCCATAGAATGGCAGATGTCCTAAACAGCACTCTGGCCTCAGAATCAGCCCTCATGGCATTCGGATCTGGCTAAAAACCCCCTGAGAGTATTTCAGGCATGGAAAGCCAAGACACTCTGGCAAAAAAAAAAGTGACCAAAATGAAAGATCTCTGTGAGTGAGACCCTAGTGGAAAGAACGGGCCATCAAAGAAGGAGGTACCTTTCTCTGAAGGGAGGAGAGAACTTCCACTTTGACTATGGCCTTGTCTAAATAAGATCAGAGTTGGTGAACTCAAGAGGCTTCCATACCCTTGGCAACTCCTGACAAAAACACTGTTCTTTAACAGTGGAGATAAGGGCTATTAAAGATCATCAGTCTCAAAATGTCAATTTCATTTCCATAGATTACCCATCAGGGAAAACATATAATATTTGTCTTTTTTGGAACTGACATATTTCACTAAGAATAAAGGTTTCCAGTTGCATCCATTTTGTTGCAAAAAAACAAGATTTCAGGTTTTTTACAGCAGTGTAATATTCCATAGTGTCTATGCTATAATTTCTTATTGAGTCTTCAATGATGGACATCTGGGTTGATTCCATATCCTAGATACTGTGATTTGAGCTGCAACAATCATTGCAGATCATTCTATCGTATGCTTATTTCATTATGTTTGGGTAAATTCCCAGGAGTGGTACTATTGGATCATATGGCATACAGTACATCTATTTTGAGATTTTTGAGATATCTCCATACTGTCTTCCTCAGTAGCTGCACCAGTGAACATTCCCACCAACAGTCAATTAGGATACCTTTCTCTACATCCTCACCAGCATTTGTTGTTTGATTTTTGCATGACAGCCATTCTAACTTGGGTGATGTGAACACTCATTGTCATTTAGATTTGCGTTTCCCTGAAGACTAGTGATCTTGAGCATTTTTTCATGCATTTGTTGGCCATTAGAATGTCCTCTTTTGAAAAATACCTGTTCAAACCCTTTATGCATTTCTTAACTGGGTAGTTTCTTTTGTTGATGGTGATTTTCCTGAGCTATTTATAGATCCTGGCTGTTAATCCTTTATCAGTTTCATATGTTCCAAATATTTTCTCCCATTCTGTCAGTTGCCTGTTCACTTTGCTGAGTGTTTCTTTTGCAGTACACAAGCTTCTTAGATAATGTAATCATGTTTGTCAATTTTGGCTTTGATTGCCTGTGCTTATGGGCTCTTTTCTAAAAAGTCTTGGCCTATACCAATATCTTACAGAGTTTCCCCAATGTTCTCTAGTAATCTGGTGGTTTCAGGTCTTAGACTTAAGTCTTTGATTCATTTTGAGTGGACTTTTGTGTAAGGTGTAATTTAAGGGTCTTGTTTCATACTTCTGCATCTGGAGCTCCAGCTGTCCCAGTACCATTTGTTGAAGAGGCTGTCTTTGCTCCAGGGATCATTTTAGCTCTTTTGTCAAAGACACAATGGATGTAGATGCATGCATTGATTTCTGGAGTTTCTATTTTGTTCCTAGGTCTACAGTCTGTTTTTTTGCCAGTACAAGGCTGTTTTGATTATAACTGCCCTGGGGTATATCTTGAAATCCAGTATTGTGATGTATCTGGCTTTTGTTTTTGTATAAGATTGCTTTAGCTATTTATGATCTCTTGGGTTTCCATATGAATTTCAGCATCATTTTTTTCTGGATCTGAGAAGAATGTCATTGGTATTTTGATTAAAATTGCATTGAATCTCTAAATTGCATTCAGCAGTATGGACATTTTGATGATACTGATTCTTCCAATGCTGGAACAAGGAAGATTATTTTCATTTTTTGTTTCTTCATTTCTTTCTTTAATGCTTTGTAATTTTCACCAGAGATCTTCGACTTCCTTGGGTTAATTTATTACAACATATTTAATTTTTTGTAGCTATTGTGAATGGGATCAATCTTAAAATTTCTTTCTCAGCCTTTGCATTTCCTATGTATACAAAGGCTATTGATTTTTGTGTATTAATTTTATATACTGCCACTTTAACAAACTCTTCTATGAGTTCCAGTATTCTCTTACTGGAGTCTTTTGGTTCCCCTAGTATCATGTCATCTGTAAATATGTATAGTTTGACTTCCTCCTTCCCAATTTGTATCCCTTTGATTTCTTTTTCTTCCCTAATGATTCTGGCTAAAACTTCCCAGACTATATTGAATAGCAATGGTGAGAGTGAACATCCTTGTCTGGTTCCAGATCATAAGGGCAATGATTCCAACTTTTAGGATGCTAGCTGTGGTTTTGTCATAAATTGCCTTGATTGTTTGGAGGAATGTTTCTTCTTTACTCAGTTTGCTTAAGGTTTTCATCATGAAAGGATGTTGTATGCTTTCTCTGCATCTAGTGAAATAATCATAAAGTTTTTGTTCTTCATTTTCTTAATGTGATGTATCACATTTATTGATTTACAAATGTTGAACCATCCCTGCATTCCAGGATTGCACCCTCTCATGCAATCACAGAGTTCCCACAGTCTCAAGACATGGGGCTTCCATGGTCACAGGGTGCAGGGTATCCACTCAGATCCACTAGCTTGTTCAATACACAGAGAGGCTGAGACATTCCACAGCCAACTGCCTGTGGATGTTCTGCCAAGGCAATTTGAGTCCTAGAGCCTGTAATATGTTGAGAGGCTGGGGGCACATCATAGTCATACATGGGTGCCCAGCCCCATGTCAATCTTCCCAACCAAACTCAAAGTCATTGAGGAACATGGATTTTTTTCGCTCTGGTAAAATCCCCAGATCAGATGTGTGCACAATACCCGCCAACCTCAACCCTATTTGTTTCACAATTGTCCCTTCTCCCCGCCAATTACTAGGATTGTACAAAAGTCTTTGTACCCAGTACTAATGTCAGAATGGCTCCTTCTCACTGCCCATTGCTGAGTTCACGTACCCCAGTTGCTGTGATTGCCTCAGCTGACAAGATAGTGACTGTCCCTGCCAGTGTACCAGCTAGGTGTACTCAAAAGACCTATAGCAGCTGCAACCTACTTATGTCCATAATGGTGCCATTTGGGAGGTAGGTGGGAGAAGATATGTGCCCCTATTCTTTCACTTTGGGTGAGTTGGTACCTTGTTCCCCTCAGGGCTCTGGGCTGGGCTCAGACTCAGTATATTCCACTAAGCTCTCCCTCCAGCTGTATCACCAGTGGCATGGGTCACTGCAGTCTGATCTCACCTTGCTCTCCAAAGCTAGTATTTTCTCTTGGTCAAGGATACTGGTATCATGTGTTTTTTCCATGCTCACTGCAGCACATCTGTACTTTCCAAACAGATGCACAGCATCTCTTCTCTTCTGAAGAATCTACACTGCAGTTTTCCCTCCAACTCTCCCCTGAGAATGCACTTTTCTTTTTTACTATTTTTCCTTAGCCTAGAGTGGTCTACCCTGTCCCTATTCTGCCATCTTGGAATCCTCCTGTCAACTACATGATGCTTGTAGCTTGTTGGCCACATTCATGAGGAAGAGTTTTCTGCAGAGAACTGCCCCACAACTCACAGAGGAAATAGTAAAAGATAAAAAAGTAAAATTTGATGGAAATTCAGATAAGAGATATCCATCAATGGAGGGGGATGTCAGTATAACCCATAAAAATACTCCACAAATGAAGAATTTGCTCCAAGTATCTGCTGGGATCAAGAGCATGAAGCTATCATTTTCCAGGATGGTCTGCTTTCTTTTCATCTGTCCAGTTCCCCACATGTTTTGCCCACTCTACCCTGAAGCCCAGCAGAGACAGAAAGTGAAGCCAGTAATTGGGAAAGGAAGTAAATAAGAAAAAAAAAGTTACTAAACACATATTCTTCCCATTAGGCCTGGAACAAGAATAATGAACGGTTATCAAGGAAGCCACTATAGGAAGCAAAAAGCAAATGAGAGTGTTTCTTTAGAGAACTCCAAATAAGTACATCTATTTTAACTCCTTTTCTGTATTTATATATAATGAGTTTTTCATCTTTCAAGTTATCACTTACAAATCTGTTTTATTTCCTGAATCTCTACATGTCAGTAACCAGCTCTATTAGAAATACAGTTCTTATTCTCTATGTGTCAATAGTAACATGATCACAATGAATATCAAAACTGATTTTTGTTTTTATTTTTGGCCAATGCATTAAAGATAAATACAGAAGAGTAAAAATTTGAAGAATCAATCATTACCACATTATTCACAATCCCATCTTTTCATGCATAAAGATCCCAACTTGAAGAAGGTAATGTGAATAACAAAATCAAATTACTTTATTACCTGCTACATGGAAAAGAAAAGGGATCAAAGACCCCCTTGCATATAAAATTGATAACACCGGTGAGGAATCTCTGTAAAAGTACAGTCTAACAAGTAAAATTTGTGATTTGTCACTAACAATCACTTAATACTATAGCAACTTTGGAAATGTTCTATTTGAGGAGAACCTTAGTTATTATATTGTATTATATTTAGTTATTATAAATTCGTTGTTATTTAACTTCCAGTTGTAATTTCGGAAGAAAGTTATTTATTGGATTACTTTAATTTTGATGTGATTCAATTTAAATTAGTTCTTCTAAATACAATATTCAGTACTTACAAAGTCATTACATTTTTTTGTAGAAAATGTGAGTGTCCTACAAATGACACTAGAGTCAGTGTCTAAAAGACACTTGAGTAGTCTCTAAAAGAATATTCTGTCTTACAGTGATGGTGTCGTGATGTTCATCTATTTTCCACTAAACGGATCTTAAACATGCCAGCTCACACAAAACTCATGGACGGTTTAGTCATTCTGGCATTTTTACTGCCTAGATTTCAGTGAAAACTACTCAAAAATCAGTCATTCACTAAGAGCACTAATCTTTGTGAAACACTGGAGTAGTAACACCAGCATTTATATTTGGCCCTCATCCCCCAAACTCTGGGGAGAAGCTAGTAGTCCTGCAGAGGACTTGGAGTGACTCTGTGTAAGAAGGCATTCCCTAGCTCATAAGACAAGTATTAGTAAAAGTTTTCTTCTAAACAAGGGAAAGGAATGTATCTTATTCCATTTCTGCTTCTGTGACAAAATATCTGAGACCAGGTAATATATTAATAATAGAATAGAAACTGAAAAGTCTAAGATCAAACACCATCAGTTCTGGTATCTGGTGGAAGAGCAGAGAAGCAAAAAGCCCAAATCCTGGGTGAAGCCTGTATAAAAGGTTATAAAGACCTTAACAGCATTCTTGAGGGCTCTGCTTTCATAATCCAGTCACTTCCCCCTCATCTTAACACTGTCACACTGGCAATTGAATTTCATAAGACAGCCTGGGATGGGTAGACGTTCAGACAGTAGCTGAAGGATATACTTTTCGATAAAGGGTAACAGGTGTTTTCTGCCTGGGGGATATTGAGAGAGTATGCTTCGATCGGGGTTCTCACAGTTCATAAAGAAGTTTTGGCAGACTGTAGAAAACCCAGAGAGGGTATATTTGGGGTTTCTTGAGATCCTAATCACATTAACCTAAATCTTCTTCATAAATATCTACAATGATCAAGAAAACTGCCTTCAACAAAGCACAAACCAAATTTCATCATTTGGTTCCAAGTAAATGTCTTACCATTCTTAATTATTATATGAGTAGGCATCACACATGAGCAATCACATTGCAATCATTTAACAATAACAGAGCTACAAACATGTCTAGTCATTCAAGGCTTAAGACAGCTTGGGTGAGGCCACTCAGAGCCTGCAAAGACAGCACCCACATAAAGATATTATACTCAGGAAATAAATAACATCATTAGGAAAATCACAGTTCTTAATAACATTACTAGAAATTAATATAAATAAGAAACAAATAGTCCATGACCTCTTTGATTCCCATTCTGCAAGATAAAGAGACCATTTTCTAAAACATTTAACATTTTCTGGACTAATATCTCCCATGAAAAAACAGCTTAGAATGTAAAGATGATCTCTCTGGTGAAACAGAATGGAGAATGAGCCTTTAGATACATAGACAACCAGGACACCATATTTTCCAGTTGACTCACAGGACCTAGATCCAGACTCTCCAGATTCAAGTGACAACAGAGGTTTAAAAAACACATACAAATTACAAACACAAGGAAATCCCACACTTAGAGCAGTTTTCAGAAAACAACCTCAAACAGAATTCACACCAACAGAAATAGCACAAGGAAGTAATCTGAAAAGGCTTTAAAACAACTATATTTAGATTCTCATGTGGAAATAATATCTTTGAAATTTAAAGTAGACATTTATATATATATTTTATTTTTTATTTAGTGAATATAAATTTTTAAAGTACGGTTAATGGATTACAATGGCTTCTCCCCCCCCCATAATTTCCCTCCCACTCACACCCCTCCCATCTCCCGCTCTCTCTCCCATTCCATTCACATCAAGATTCATTTTTAATTATCTTTATATACAGAAGATCAATTTAGTACATATTAAGTAAAGATTTCATCAGTTTCCACCCACACAGAAACACAAAGTGTAAAATACTGTTTCAGAACTAGTTATAGCATTACTTCACATTGGACAGCACACTAAGGACAGATCCCACATGAGAAGTAAGTACACAGTGACTCCTGTTGTTGACTTAACAATTTGACACTCTTGTTTATGGCGTCAGTAATCTCCCTAGGCTCTAGTCATGAGTTGTGAAGGCTATGGAAGGTTTTGAGTTCGCCGACTTCGATCTTATTCCAACAAGGTCATAGTCCAAGTGGAAGTCTCTCCTCCCTTCAGAGAAAGGTACCTCCTTCTTTGATGACCCCGTTCTTTCCATAAAGTAGACATTTTTAATGAATGTAGAGGCACTGAGAATCAGCCTTCACAATTTTTTTTTTATTTTTGTCAAAATAAACAGAACAGATTTCATGTATTTCATAGATAAAATTCAAGGATCATAACCATAATTCTCTCCCTGCTTCTCTCCTCCTTTATTTTTTTTCTTTTAAAGATTTGTTTATTTATTTGAAAAGCAGAGTTACAGAGAAGGAGAGAGAGAGAGAGAGAGAGAGAGAGAGAGAGAGAGAGAGAGATCTTTTATCTGCTGATTTATTCCCCAAATGGCTGCAAGGGCCAGAGCTGAGCCCATTCAAAGCCAGGAGCTAGGAGCTTCTTCTGGGTCTCCCACACAGGTACAGGGGCCCAAGGACTAAGGCAATCTTCTACTGTTTTCCCAGGCACATTAGCAGGGAGCTGAATCAGAAGTGGAGCAGCCAGGCCTGAAACTGGCACCCATATGGGATGCCGGCAGTGCAGGCAGTGACTTTACCCATGATACCAAAGTGCCAGCCCCTCTCCTCCTTTTTTCTTTCTTTATTTTTTCTTATTCCTTTTAATTTGATTAATTGTGATAACATCCTTTAAATTTACTTTATAATCACAGGCTTAATGCACTATTAGTCATAGTGTTTAACAAGGAAAAAGTAGAAAGACCACTTTCCACAGGAAAATAGGAAAGAGCTGAAAACAATAATTAAATAAGATATCAGTTTCATTCTTAGCCAAGCATTCAGCCTTTTTTGTACTGTATGTAATAGCTACCACATATTAGAGAAACCATATGATATTTGTTTTTTGGGGTCTGGGTTACATCAGTAGGAAAATGGTCTTTATTTGCATCTATTCTATTTCAAAAGGCAGAATTCATTCATTTCATGTCTGATTAATATTCTATTGTGTATATATTCAACTGATACCATATCTTAAATATTACAAATTGAGCTGCTGTGAAAATTGGGGGTACACATTAAGTTGGCAGGTACCAATGCCATCTTACTAGTTAAAGTGATCAGTTTAAGTTAATAACTGATCATAATGATAGGATTAAGTGTCAAAGGGATCACATAAATAAGACCAGTGTCTGCTAATAATAATTGATAGAATTAAAAAGAGGAGAACGATCCAACATGGGAAGCAGGATACACAGCAGGTTCATAGAATGGCAAATGCCACAGACAGCACTTGGCCCTCAGAATCAGCCCGTAAGGCATTCAGTTCGGGCTAAAAAGCCCATGAGAGTTTCTCAGGCATGGAAAGCCAAGACATTACGGCAAAAAATTACATAAATGAAAGATCTCCATGAGTGAGATCCCAGTGGACAGAATGGGTCATCAAAGAAGGAGGTACTTTTCTCTGAAGGGAGGAGAGAATTTCCACTTTGATTATGGCCTTTTTTTTTAATTTTTTTAACTTTATTTAATAAATATAAATTTCCAAAGTACAACTTTTGGATTATAGTGGTTTTTCCCCCCATAACATCCCTCCCACATGCAACCATCCCATCTCCCACTCCCTCTCCCATCCCATTCACATCAAGATTCATTTTCAGTTATCTTTATATACAGATCAATTTAGTATATACTAAGTAAAGATTTCATCAATTTGCACTGTTTCAGTACTAGTTATACCATGAATTCACATAGTACAATACAATAAGGACAGAGATCCTACATGGGGAGTTAAGTGCACAATGACTCCTGTTGTTGATTTAACAATTGACACTCTTATTTGTGACGTCGGTGATCACCCAAGGCTCTTGTCAATAGTTGCCAAGGGTATGGAAGCCTCTTGAGTTCGCCAACTCTGATCTTATTTAGACAAGGCCATAGTCAAAGTGGAAGTTCTCTCCTCCCTTCAGAGAAAGGTACCTCCTTCTTTGATGGCCCTTTCTTTCCACTAGGGTCTCACTCACAGAGATCTTTCATTTTGGTCACTTTTTTTTTGCCAGAGTGTCTTGGCTTTCCATGCCTGAAATACTCTCATGGGCTTTGTAGCCAGATCCAGAGGCCATGAGGGCTGATTCTGAGGCCAGAGTGCTGTTTAGGACATCTGCCATTCTATGAGTCTGCTATGTATCCCGCTTCCCATGTTGGATCGTTCTCTCCTTTTTAATTCTATCAGTTAGCATTAGCAGACACTAGCCTTGTTTATGTGATCCCTTTGACACTTAATCCTATCATTATGATCAATTGTGAACAGAAAATGATCACTGGGACTAGTGAGATGGCATTGGTACATGCCACTTTGAGGAGATTGAATTGGAATCCCCTGGCACGTTTCTAACTCTACCATTAAGGGTAAGTCCAATTGAGCATGTCCCAAACTGTACATCTCCTCCCTCTCTTATTCCCACTCTTGCATTTAACAGGGATCACTTTTCAGTTAAATTTCAACACCTAAGAATAATTGTGTGTTAATTAAAGAGCTCAGCCAATGGTATTAAGTAGGACAAAAAATACTAAAAGGAATAAAGTAGTAAGTTGTTCCCTGACAGTCAGGACAAAGGCTGATCAAGTCATTGTTTCTCATAGTGTCCATTTCACTTCAACAGGTTTCCTTTTAGGTGCTTGGTTAGTTGTCACCGATCAGGGAGAACATATGATATTTGTCCCTTTGGGACTGGCTTATATCACTCGGCGTGATGTTTTCCAGATTCCTCCATTTTGTTGCAAATGACCAGCTTTGATTTTTTTTAACTGCTGTATAGTATTCTATAGAGCACATATCCCACAATTTCTTTATCCAGTCTACTGTTGATAGGCTTTTAGGTTGATTTCTTGTCTAAGCTATTGTGAATTGAACTGCAATAAAGTAAAGACAACTCTTTTATTTGCCAATTTAATTTCCTTTGGTTAAATTCCAAGGAGTGGGATGGCTGGGTTGTATGGTAGGGTTATATTCAGGTTTCTGAGGAATCTCCAAACTGACTTCCATGGTGGCTTGACCAGTTTGCATTCCCACCAACAGTGGGTTAGTGTCCCTTTTTCCCCTACATCCTCACCAGCATCTCTTGTTGGTAGATTTTTGTATGTAAGCCATTCTAACTGGGGTGAGGCAAAACCTCATTGTGGTTTTGATTTGCATTTCTCTGATTGCTAGTGATCCTGAACATTTTTTCGTGTGTCTGTTGGCCATTTGGATTTCCTCTTTCGAAAATTGTCTGTTGAGGTCCTTGGCCCATCTCTTAAGTGAGTTGTTTGTTTTGTTGTTGTGAGTTTCTTGATCTCTTTGTAGATTCTGGTTATTAATCTTTTATCGGTTGCATAGTTTGCAAATATATTTTCCCATTCTGTTGGTTGCTTCTTCACTTTCCTGACTATTTCTTTTAAAGTACAGAAACTTCTGAATTTGATGTAATCTGATCATGGCCTTTTCTAAATAAGGTCAGAGTGTGTGAACTCAAGAGGCTTCCATAGCCTTGGCAGCTCATGACAAGTTTCTTGGGTGATCACTGATCTTATTTGTGAATAAGAGTGTCAATTGTTAAATCAACAATAGGAGTCATTGCATTTACTCCCCATGTGGAATCTCTGTCCTTAATGTGTTGCACTATGAGAATTAATGGTAAAAATAGTCTTCAAACAGTACTTTATACTTTGTGTGTCTGTGTAGGTGCAAACTGTTGTTACTTAGTATATACTAAGTTGATTTTCTCTATATAAGGATATTTAAAATGAGTCTTAATGAATAATGGGGTGGGAGAGGAAGTAGGAGATGGAGATGGTTTGCAGGTGGGAGCATGGTTTGGGGGGAAAAAACTGCTATAATCCAAAAGTTGTATTTGAAAATTATATTTGTTAAATAAAAGTTTTCTAAAAAACAAGAGACAGAGAATGGGGGTTACAGACAATTGTTTTGTATGCAGAGTTTATTTCCTTGGATTAATTCTCTGGAGTGGAATGGATGGTACATATCATAGATCAATTTTCAGATTTCTGAGGAGTATCCATACTATCTTCCAAAGTGGTTATACTAATTTATATTCTAACCAGTAGTGTATTAGTATACCTTTTCTCTACTTCCTCCCCAACATTTGTTAGTTTTTTATTTTTGGAGAATGGCCACACTAAATAGAGTAATATGATAACTCATTGTGATTTTTTTATTTGTATTTACCTAATGGCTAGTGATCCTAAGCATTTGTTCATGTCTCTGATGCCTGTTCATGCCATTTTCCCATTTCTTAAATATATTGTTTTGTCATTGTTGAGTTTCTTGAGCTCCTTATATATTCTGGATAATAATCCTTTATCAGATGCATAGTTTGAAAGTATTTTCTCCCATTCTGTTGATTGCTTCTTCATTTTGTTATTTCCTATGTTGTGCAGAAGAATCTTAGCATAATTTAATCCCATTTATCTATTTTTGCTTTTATTGCCTGTGCTGCTTTTCCAAGAAGTCTTTGCCTAAGCCAATGTCTTGCAGGGTTTACCCAATGTTCTCATGATGGTATTGAGTCATAATTTAGGTCTTTGATCCATTTTGAGAGGTTTCTTGTGTAAGATGTAAGAGGTTTCTTGCTTCGTACTTCTGCATGCAGAGAGATCAACAATTTTAATTTCCATGTATGTGCAAGGAATTGGAGTATTTGTCTTTCTGTGTCTGATTTATTTCACTTAAAATAGTGCCCTCTGATTCCATCCATATTGACACAAATTATAAGATTCAGTTCCTGTTTATAGCTCAATAACATGTTGTGCTTATAAACCACACTTCCTTAACTATTCATCTATTGATGGACACATTCATTGATTCCATTTGTTGGCTTTTATGAATACAGTTGCAGTAAACATAGGAGTGCAGGTATCTCTTTGATTACTGATTTTATTCCTTTGGACATATACCCAGTAGTGAGATAGCTATATCATATGCTAGTTTTCTTTTTAATTATTGAAGAATTTCCATAGTGTTTTTCATGGCAAATATAGTAATTTACATTCTCATCAATGGTGCATAAGTATTCCCCTTTCTCCACATCTTCATCATTATTTGTTATTTTTTGTCTTTTTAAAAAAACCCACTCTACCTGGAGTGAGTTATCTCATAGTAGTTTAATTAAAAATCTATGAAGATTAATGACATTGAGAATTTTTCATTTCTGAGGGCACTTCAAATAGATCATGGAAAATACAATCTATAAAAAATATACATTATTTTTAATTTGTTTTTATTTTAATTTTAATTAGTTTTTACAGATTCAACATGATTTGTTGATACAATTCCAAGAACATAATGAGATTCCATTCCTTCCTGTTCCTTCAACATCATTGGTTTCCAATTTTCTGTGAACTTTGAAAAGAGTTTTGTTCGTTTGAAAGTTATTGAGAGAGAGAAAAAAAAAAAACAGAGAGACAAAGAGATCACCATCTCCTGACCATTCCCCAAATGAGTACAACAACCAGGTTTTGGCCATTAGTTTAGCTAGGGATCCTCTAAAGATAATCTGGCATTTCTCTCATTCCCGTTTTAGAATCTTTTCTAATGTTTTACTGTTGAATGTTTGACTACAATGTTTCTTGGTGAAGATCTTTTTTGATCGTGTCTATTAGGAGTTCTATGTGCTTTCTTTTTTTTTGTATTTATTTATTTTTTTTAACTTTTATTTAATGAATATAAATTTCCAAAGTACGATTTATGGATTACAATGGCTTCCCCCCCATACCGTCCCTCCCACCCACAACCCTCCCCTTTCCCACTCCCTCTCCCCTTCCATTCACATCAAGATTCATTTTCGATTATCTTAATATACAGAAGATCAGCTTAGTATACATTAAGTATGGATTTCAACAGTTTGCTCCCACACAGAAACATAAAGTGAAAAATAATAGATGATTTTTTTTAAATGATGATGAAATCAGATCAGACCTATTGTCATGTTTAATCCCAGTGAGAGTCAAGTTGGGAGTTGAGAATTTCTTTTTTTTTTTTTTTACAAAAGATCAGTTTAGTATGCATTAAGTAAAGACTTCAACAGTTTGCACCCCCATAGAAACACAAAGTGAAATATATTGTTTGAGTACTCGTTATAGCATTAAATCTCAATGCACAGCACATTAAGGACAAAGACTATGTGCTTTCTGTATTTGGATGTCCCTTTCTCCAAATTAGGGAATTTTTCTTTTATTTCAATGAATAAGCTTTCTAATCCATTCTCTCTTTCCATGGCTTCAGGAACTCCTAAAATATGTACGTTTGGTGATTTGATAGTATCCCATAAATCTCAATCGCTATTTTCAGGTTTTCGATTTGTCTTCTTATTTTTTTGGTCTGAGATATTTCCAAGCTCAGATATTTTTTTCTTTTGCCTCATCAAGTGTGTTGTTTATGCTTTTTACTGTATTTTCTATTTAACATATTGAATTCTTCATTTCTAATATTTCAGTTTGATTTCTCTTCTATATTTCTATCTCCTGGCAGAATTTCTTATCCATGTTATGTACAGATTTCTTTATCTCATCAATTTGTTTTTCTGTGTTTCTCTGAGTAATCTTATGATTATTCTTTTTGAATTCATTTCCAGGCATTTCATTAATCTCTTTTCTTCACATTCTAATATTGCAATATTATTGTGTTCCTTTGGGGGAATCATATTGTCTTCTTTGTTCTTGTTTCTTGTATTTCTGTGTTTAGTTTTAGGCATTTGTGGAAACATTTGTTGGTTTTCACGTCTGATAGCTTTTGTCTTCAACTATGCTTCCGTGGCTTAGCGGAGTATCTGCTCGGTGGGGCCAGGGAACTCTGGTCACTGCTCAAGAACAGGGCAAGAGTCCAGGTGACACCCAAGGTGGGAGTGGTAGATCTCCTCTATTGTCAGCAGGGGGAAGTGTATGCTCATTTCTGTTGGCATAATCACAGCCTCACCTCTTGTCAGTGCCAGGTGTTAACCTACAGTGTGTTAGCCCACAGTGGTGTTAGCCACACAGACACATGAACCACACAAAGGATCTGTGCAGTCCTCCGTTTGAGTATGGAACCCTCTGCAATGACCCACCCCAGGCAATCAGGGAACTCTGAGCCACTAAGATCAGACACAGTGATTGCCCAGAGACTTAGCTATACCACTCTCCCTCTCATGGAGTCACAGTATTCCCACAGTCATAACACACAAGGCTCCTACTGTCACAAGGTACAGGGTCCACTCTCAGCCCCACATGCCTGCCCTATCCACAGAGTGAGCATAGGCCTTTCCAGAGGCAGCTGCCTGTGGGTGCTCCACCTTGGTATTTTGAGCTGCAGAGCCAGTGGTAAGGTGGAGAGATGGAAGCGTCTCACAGTCCTGAGTGCCCAACCCTCTGCCAGTCCTCCAGGCCAGACTCAAAGTCAGTGAGAAATGTGGAATTTCTCTCTGATAAAATCCTCTAGTTGTGTGCAAAAGAGCTGCCACAGTCTCTACTAGATTTAAGATGATACTTTCTCCCTGTTTGTTGACGGATGCCCTTGTGGGATGACGAAGAGAAAGAAATATGCTTGTCTTTCCTGGTGCCCTTCTAGGGATCCAGGCCAGCCTCAAAGTCAGTGTGGTCTGCAGGTACTCCGTCAGGCAATATCACCAGTAACAGGGGCTGCTGCAGTTTGCTCTCACCCATTCTCAAAAGCTGGCATCTCCTGCAGCCCCCAGCTTTGGGAGTCATGGATGGTGCTCCCACACACTATTGCATGTATATACTGTCCATACTACTGCACAGCATCTCTCTTCTTTCTGTAGAATTTCCACTGCGACCTTCTCTCTAACTCTTCCCTAGGAGTGTACTTTCTCTGCTTTATTTCTGTTATCTTCCCCTGGTCAAAATCAGTATGTCTTTTCCCTATTCAGCCATCTTGGATTCCTGTATCCCGATGCTTTTATACAAAGTGCTTTAATTTTAATTTATCTCAAGACAGTTTTTAATTTCAATTTCAATTTTTTCAATGTTGTCTTTGGTTGGAAGACAGTGAAGTGAAGTCTTTTCACTGTGTGTATCTGTCAGAAACCCAGGAGAAAACAAATTACAAATTTTAATAAAGATAAACTGATATATATATGTATAATAAAGAAATATTGACAATAGTGTGGGAAGGGTGTAGGGAAACCAAAAGGAATAGGTCAATATACCATGACTGATAATAATGTAACTCTAACATCTAAATCTAGAGATTTGAGGGATGGCACAGTCAACAGAAACTGGATAAGAAAGTATTGCATAAGATAGCAGTTGGAAAGGAGAAATGGCTATCTGTTAAGGGACATAGGTGACTGAGGATGACTTCACAGAGAAGGTTCTAGACAAATAGGTATTATATTTCTAAAGCCTCTTCTTTAAGACCCTTCTAGAACTAACTGGAACCTAGAGGTTAAGAAAGCCTTCCTAGGTAATTCACCAGTGTGAGACTCCAAGGACATAAAACAGAGTGAAACAGGTGACACAGAACGTATAGATGTTCTAGATCTGCATAAGCCAAGTCATATAAACCACTTCTATTTGATAGTAGAATGCCACTGTGCATGTAGTTTTATGTTTTAGTAGATTAGATAATACCCAGTTCATGAGAGTACGTTGTTACTTGGTGTTCTCTGGTCAGTTGTTCTCTTTGTACCAAATCCCAGTAGCAATCTAGGAGCCTCTTTTCTTTTCTCTTTTTTTTTTAAGATTTTATTTATTTATTTCAGAGGTGAACTTACAGACAGAGAGAAGGGTCTTCTATCCTCTGGATCACACCACAGATGGCTGCAGAAACCAGGAGCTTCTTCCAGGTCTCCCACACAGGTGCAAGGGCCCAAGTACTTGGGCCATCTTCCACTACTTTCCAGGCCATGGCAGAGACCTGGCTAGGAGGAGGAGCAGCAGGGACATAAACCACTGTGCATATTAGATGCCAGAGCCCTAGGCAGAGGCTTAGCCTACTAAGCCACAGGGCCAACCCCAGAGCCTCCTTTCAAATGGAGAATGGTTATTAGCCAAAGAAAATGGAACTTTAATGTAATACCCAAAAGGCATGTACCCCTATTCTCTTTCAGCACTTTCTGATGAGTTTATTCAGTATATACTTTGTCTCATATATTTTCTTTTTTTTTAACTTTTATTTAATGAATATAAATTTCCAAAGTACAGCTTATAGATTACAATGGTTTTCCCCCCCATAACTTCCCTCCCACCCGCAACCTTACCCTTTCCCGCTCCCTCTCCCCTTCCATTCATATCAAGATTCATTTTCAATTCTCTTTATATACAGAAGATCAGTTTAGTATATATTAAGTAAAGATTTCTGTCTCATATATTTTCAATAACATTACATACGTTAAGGAATAAGTTGTTAGGCAGAACACACCATGGCCCGGAAATGGTACAAGGCCCTTTTCTTCTCCACATTGCATTCAAAACTAGAAACCTTGCTAGATACACAGAAAATGGGTTGATAAACAAATCCAAACATATTATACATTGGCTCCAAAATCCAAAGAGATCCACAAAGGAGAGTGCAAGGTGCTATGAAGTACAGAAGAGGTCTACGGCATTAGACTAGCTATATAAAGGGTAATATGACATGGCCCAGAGTACCCGAAGAGCCTCACCAATATGAAAGGAATATTGCTGACCTTCTAGCATTGATGTTTTACCAAGATTTCTTAGGTATTTGCTACTTATTCTTGCTGGATCCAATCAACATACTGTCACAAGTATAATAAACTTTCCTAATATTCTGCAGGTTGCTGAGGTAACCAAGGACCTTCTGCATTCCATTGCAAGATTTAGAGAGAACATAAAATTTAAAAACATCCTTGAGCAAGTCAGTAAAATTGTACTGTTGTCTCTGCCGTGTAAATTCAAATTGCTTCTGATTTTATTTATTGATGGGAAATAACTAGAGAACATTTGCCTGGCCAATAGCTATATATCAAGTTCCAAGGATTGTGTTAATTTGTTCCAGCAAAGACATCACATTTGGACTCTAAACTATGATCCACATGGTTATCTTATCTTATGTATTGTGATCTATTCTGGTTTTCAATGGACCACCTGAATTATGAGACAAATTTTCAGTTAATGTTCAAACAATTGAATTAAACATAGGTAGGATATGGTAGGAATCACTTCTATATTTCTTAAGTCTTTGATGATACACCTCATCCCTTTTATTTCTACAAAGATAAAGAATTCTTTCTATATAATATTTTGGTGAGGACTGTTAGAAGCAGTTGGTTTCTTCAACTTTGCTATCCCTGTTATATTAACCTTCACTGTTGTGATTCTGACAGAATATTCTCACCATATATTCTGAGACTGGGAATGATAATAGGACAGTTCTATAGTCTGTCTAAGAAGTACTTATACTGTGAGATGGAATAAAGCCAAAATTCTATCACTTGACCTACATAAAGCTCCTTCTGGATCTAGTAGTTTAAAATTACATTTGAGTTTTTTCATTATCATCAAAATTAAAAGTCACTGTCAAGTGAGTCCTAGAAATTATAAGCTATTCCTGTTATCTAGTGCCCAGTCTCTTAGGCTGATGTCTGAGGTCCCAAGGGGAAATTTGGGGGAAAGATTCATAGTGCATACCTGTGGATTATTGATGAGTTCCTTCCTCATTGTATTTATTTATTTATTTTTGCTGCTCGTCACGGGGCAGCAGGTCCGATAGAGCTCCTCAGGGCCAGCCTGGGGAGCTCAGGGGCTGAGCGGGATGATGAGTGTCAGCGACAGAGGAACCACACCAGAGCCGGGAGATCAGTCAACGCCCATGGCACAGCGGGTTCTCGATTTTATTGGGAGGGGAAGAGCTTTTATAGACACAGAAAGGGGGCTGTCCAGGGCACAAGGGGACCAACCCAGCCAGCTGAAAGGTAAGGCAGGACACGAGCCAGGCACGCCCTCAATGGCCAATCACAGCCGAGGACTCATACTGTCCACAAGTACAGAAGTCTCCTGTCAGGCTAGGTACCTCCCCCAGGGGCCATCTTGGATTGTTGGAAATGCTGAGTCACTAGGATGCGGAAATGTGGCAAACTCGAACAAAGGCTTAGCAGCCTTTTTGAGTGAAGGCTTAGCAACTTTGTTTCCTTTTCGATTGGAGCCCCCTACATATTTTATTTATTTGAAAGACAGAGTTACATAGAGAGATAGAGACAGAGAGAGAGAGATGTCTTCCATCGGAAGGTTCACTCCCCAGATGGCTGCAATGGCCATCTGAAGATGGCGCCAATCTGAAGCCAGGAGCCAGGAGCTTCTTCTGGGTCTCCCACGTGGGTGCAGGGGCCCAAGGACTTCGGCCATCTTCTACTGCTATCCCAGGCCATTGCAGAGAGCTGGATTGGAAGAGGAGCAGCCAGGACTAGAACCAGTGCCCATATAGGATGCCAGTGCTTCAGGCCAGGGCTTTAACCCACTGCGCCACAGTGCCAGCCCCCTCTTCATTGTATTTTAATCTCTCTCAATGAAATCTGTTTGGAGATGCAAAAATGGAGATGCAAAAATGGCACAATTACAGAAACAGGATATAAAACCACACAATATAATCCTCCTGCAATAAAGTCAGTTATGGTTCGTCTCAGCAGAGCTAGAAAGTCTTAAAATATATAGTATATGTTCTTTGATGCACAAAATGATCGATGAGCTCAGGCCACATATCTCTGTGTCAAAACACTTGTAAATTTCATTTCTAAGGTTTATTGTGTTAATGGGCTATGATTATTAAGCACTTATATATGGCATCACACATTCTGTGAACCATATATTTCCAGAGAAATCAAGAAACAGAATGCCAATGGTGTGTTATTAACTTTTGTCCCTGGCCTCTTGAGACTAGTCACCACAGAGCACTCCAAGATCCTTGGTATCCTCAGAACCAACATTTTTTTAATATTTGGCAAAAAACAGAATCCTCCATATCTCACAGGAGTTACAGTTGAAAGAGTAAGCAAATAATGAAGGATAGAATTAAAAGGGAGAGAATGATCCTGCGGGGGAAACAGGACACACAGTAGACTCATAGAATGGCAGCACTCCTGCCTCAGAATCAACCCTTGGGGCATTCGGATCTGGCTAAAAGGTCCATGAGAGTCTCACAGGCACGGAAAGCCATGACACGGTGGCAAAAAACAATCTAAATGAAAGATCCTGGTGAACAAGACCCCAGCAGAAGGAACAGCCCATCAAGGAGAGAGGTGCCTTTTTCTGAAGGGAGGAAGGAACCTCCACTGTGATATGGCCTTGACTAAACAAGTTCAGAGTCGGTGAACTCAAGGGGCTTCCATAGCCTAGACAGCTCATAGCAAGAGTCTCGGGTGATTGCTGACATCATAAATAAGAGTGCCAATTGTTAAATCAACAACGGGAGTCACTGGGTACATGGTCCCCATGTAGGATCTCTGTCCTTAATGTGTTCTGCTATGAAACTTAAAAACAACACTACTAGTCGAACAATACCCTATACCTTGTGTGGTTGTGTGAGTGCAGCCGGTTGAAATCCTTGCTTAGTATATACTAAGTTGATCTTCAGTGTATGAAGGTAATTGAAAATGAAACTCGATGAAGGGTGGGATGGGAGAGGGAGTGGGAGAGGGGAGGGCCACGGGAGGGAAGGAGGTTGGTGGGGGGAAGCCACAACAATACAAAAGCCGCACTTTGTAAATTCACATTTATTAAATAAAAAAAAAACTATATAACAAATAAAAAAAAGAACTTAATACTTTACCCTTTTAGTATTTTTTATGTTCTACTTAAAACTATTGGTTGAACTCTGTAATTAATACACAATTACTCTTAGGTGTTTAATTAATGCTATAACTAGTACTCAAATAGTATTTTACACTTTGTGTTTCTGTGTGGGTGCAAACTGTTGAAATCTTTACTTAATATATGCTAAATTGATCTTCTGTATATAAAGATAATTGAAAATTAATCTTTTTTTTTTTAATTTTTTTTTTTTTTTATTTTTGACAGGCAGAGTGGACAGTGAGAGAGAGAGACAGAGAGAAAGGTCTTCCTTTTGCCGTTGGTTCACCCTCCAATGGCCGCCGCTGCAGCCGGCGCACCGCGCTGATCCGATGGCAGGAGCCAGGAGCCAGGTGCTTTTCCTGGTCTCCCATGGGGTGCAGGGCCCAAGCACCTGGGCCATCCTCCACTGCACTCCCTGGCCATAGCAGAGAGCTGGCCTGGAAGAGGGGCAACCGGGACAGAATCCGGCGCCCCGACCGGGACTAGAACCCGGTGTGCCGGCGCCGCAAGGTGGAGGATTAGCCTAGTGAGCCACGGCGCCGGCCTGAAAATTAATCTTGATGTGAATGGAAGGGGAGAGGGAGTGGGAGAGGGGATTGTTGTGGGTGGGAGGGCAGTTATGGTGGGGGAAGCTATTATAATCCATAAGCTGTACTTTGAAAATTTATGTTCATTAAATAAAAAAAAAGAATGAAAAAACAAATAAGAAATGAATAAATGAGATCATTAGAAATAGTATATTTAGCAACAGATATGGCTATGAACTTTCAGCAATGAACAGTCATTCATTAGACACCCCAAGATAGCAAGAACTTAACAATATCCATTCAACCTTTGAACAATTCAGGATTGGAAAGTTACTGTTTTTCTTTTTTGGTTATGATTGGTTTGGTTTATTCTTTAATAAATGTTTCTGTCCATTATTTTCTCCACTTGATTTTTGTCTTACCTCTAGAACCAAGCAAATCTTTTTCACTGAACAAAAAAGACTGTAGAAATTAGAATTATCCAATAATAAAAAAAGTTAATTCATGAAGTAATATGCTTCCATTCCTAGAGCATCACAGGGAGAAAAGAAGTTATTTTTCACAATCTTATGGAAGTTCCTATGCATTAAATGATTTCCCAAGAAAAGTCTGGGATTGTGTTTCTCACTATTCAAGTAATATCCAAATTCCTGACATTATTTCCTGGGGAAAGCATATCCCATGAACAGAGCCCCTCCAGTCTGCTTCCTGCGTCTACTCTGGCAGCTGTAGCTAGATGTTGCAGAAATGGCAATAGCTGGCAGTGCAGGAACAAGGGAGAGCCTTGGTGCGTGGTATCAAAACCCCTTGCCCAACCAAGAACCTAATCAGTTTCTATGTATATCAGACCAGGCACTCGGAGATTTCCAGTTGTGCTGTCCAGCGTAGTCACTGGCCTCACACACGGCTATTAATCTTTCAAACTGTAGCTAATTAGAATTGAAATGCATAAAGTACATACTGGATTTCAGACTTACTATGTATATAGTGTATAGAATGTGAAGTAAGTCATAATCTTTATGATTGATTTTATAAGGACTGATTGCATGTTGAAATGATAATACTTTGAATAGCCAGGGTAAACAAAATATATTATAGATTTAATTTCATGTTTCTTTTCGCTTTTTGATGTAAATACTAGAAATTTTATACTGTATGTGCAACACATGCATTGCCACAGAAGCTAAGGTAGTGCTCACAACTTGGTACACTGGGAGATAAATACTGATTGTGGAACTGTTTTGCTTGTCTCTTACACCACAAGGATACTTCAAAAGTTTCATGGAAAATGGTATTAAAAGATAAACCTATTTCTGTGCAAAAAAAAAAAAAAAAAAAAAACACCTTTTGAAATCCATTCACTCAAGGAGTACACAAAAACTTAATAATGCTTACTATATAAAACTTCCATTTTTCCCAATTTTTTGGACCAAAACTCATCTTTAAATTCCATTTTCCATGAACTTTTGAAGTACCCTTATATAACTAGAATATAAATTTGGTTGCCAACCTTGAAAAGTCATCAATATTTTCATACAGTTGAGTTTTTTAATGAATTTTAGTTTTTCTTGGAAATCCAGGAGATTGGGTAAGCCTTGGGCTGCTTTGTTACATTACATCAATTTCTAGAGCAGAAGAGCTGCTGATTATTTTTTTAACCAGGCTTTCCACTTGACCTCTCAGTTCACAACATTCTTCGTTGTTTCGTCTTAACTCCCTTCAACATCAGTTGTGCTTGTTACCTACCTAATCACTATAGGCTTTTGAGTTTTAAGCTCTTTAAGATCAATATTTTAGTATTTAGAGGATTGTTGCTATGTTTGGGAAATAGAAAAATAGCTTTTGATGGTATATTATCCTATCATTTACATGTGGAGAAATGACCTGTAGGAATAATTGTTGCCAATTAAATCAGTTGAATGAATGAGATATGGGTTCAGCAGAGGATTACTTTCAAAATGCCTATGAGGATCCCACATCCTGAGATCAATAGAGAGTAGTAATACATGTGTATAATAGAAAAGAATTCAACAGTAAGTGGTTTGTTGATTCTTCTTGAAGAGAAACCAAATGGCAGTCATCCAAGCTTTAGAAACAAAAGTCAAAGGAAGCTACAAACCATAACAAACAAGGAAACCTTAAGGAGGTGGTGCCTCAAATCAGAGAAGTCCTCATTCCCCTTTGATAATCAGTTTATACGATGGCCACCAGGGAGACCTATGACTTCCAAACATGTCGACATTTACGATTGCCTTGTAGTCAAGATGGCCTGATAATGGTCCCTTATACACTCAGTCCTTCCCAGAAATTCGATTTCTCCTTCATTACCATTTGTCCATTTACAGAACTGGTCTTTCAAAAGAGGCACAATTGCACATTGTTTTCTAACTCAACACTCTTCCTGACAGAATTATTGAGGAAGCATAATGCAAATCTATTGTTTACTAAGGCCATAAAACCATCTGGTCCTAGAAGTTCATTTTCCATAGCTGACTTCTGGAAATCAGCATGAGTTTAAATTCCTCTGTGCTTCCTATTCTAGCTGCCAAGCTACTGTTGACAAACACAAGGTGTTTTAAGTTTCTTGTTTTTTGATGGGCTTTCCATCCTGATCTTTGCTTTGTGAAACTGTTCTACTTTAAGGTCATCTTTTCTGCAGCATTTCCATGTCCTAGTCAGTTGCCCTATTTTCACTTAGAGTTCTTTGAAAACCTTCTGCCTAGTTCCAAACCTAGTCAAATATTTATACGTATATCTGAGATACAAAGCACATTTGTAGGAAGTCATAAAAATGTCCTTAGTAATAAAACTTGAGGACCTGGCCATAACATTTAGATGGTAGCATCTGGGTTTACAAAATCAGTTTTTGGTCCTTCTCATTTAGCCACATTTTGAATTATAAACACTAGGAAATCTAAGATTTTGTTGCCATTGAATAGATTGAAAAATGAATTTAATTTTTTTAAAAGACTTATTTATTTATTTGAAAGGCAGAGTTACAACGAGGCAGAAGCAGAGAGAGAGAGGTCTTCTTTTTGCTGGTTCACTCCCCCAAAATGGCCACAATGCTGGGGCTGGGCCAATCCGAAGCCAAGAGCCTGGAGTTTCTTCCAGGACTCCCACATGAGTGCAGGGGCTCAAGGACTTGGGCCATCTTCTATTGCTTTCCCAGGCCATAGCAGAGAGCTAGATCGGAAGTGGAGCGGCCAGGATTCAAACTGGTGCCCACATGGGATGCCAGCACAGCAGGCAACGGCTTTACCTGCTATGCCACAGCACTGGCTTTGGATTTAATTTTTAATATCATTACAAAGTGACTTCAACAAATTGTGAGAAAGCAGAATTAAAAGATTATTTTATTTTTGGTACAATAAATTATGAAATCCATATTGCTTTTTTTAAAATGCACATTCCATAAACATTTTGAAGCCTCTACATATGTAAAATTATGCTCCTTAATTCTCATTTTCTAAAAGAATTTTGGATATTTCTTTTAACATATCACAACCATCCCTCCAAATCATAGCAATTTCTGCACTTACATGGAATCATATTTCTCCCTGCAGAGTTTCTCCAGCATGAGCTCTGGAGGCTGAAGTACATCATAATATAGAAGGTGAGTGATGTCTCTTCTCATGCACTACATATCTTAATTAAGGGTAGCAGTCACTTTGGAGCAGTTGGAAACATACTCTTGCCATCTCTATGAACGTGAGCAGGAAACCACAAGGAAGTTCTCTTGTTCCAGTGATGCATACAAGTAAAGAGGCACATAATACAATATTTATTTTCTACAACACACAAAGTGTTATTGATGCCAAAAGTTTCTTAAGATTCTTGTTAGAGTCACTGCTTGGTCCAAGAACTGTTAGAACAGCTTGAAACTTCTGTTTGTTCAGATAGCTGCAAGTTAAAGGCAACCTGAGAAGAAATTCTGATGGTTTCTTAAGATAAGAAAGGACAGATCATTTTTTAACATAGCACAACATAGCATGAGCAACTTGTTTGGTTACATTTTCATGCTTCTCCCTTGTTTAACCAGTTTGGCTAAATGAGCTAGGTTATTTGAAATCTCTAGGGTCTAATATTTCCCTAATTAAGTGAATTCTAAGAAGCATTGGTGGAAAAAAAAAGGAATATAAGAAGAATTCAAAGGAGATGTGAAAGTTGGGTAGCACCAGAGTTCTGGGGGTTGCCATCAGCTAAAAATAGAACTGGTGGGAGGAGGATGTGGCTCCTTACTCAAAGACTTATAGCACTTTCTGGCAGCCACATCCTGCCTGTGGCTAGGTCAACCCAAGTGTCACATCTTCTTGTTTCCTTGAATGATAAAACATCATCTGCAATTGAAGAAGGGAATTCTCTGCCATAAGCTAATGTCATTAGGAAAGGTTCATGAACATTAGGGTTACAGGAAACCTAAGGCTTTGAACTTTGCAAACATCACATGTAAGTATGCATGAGAAATGTTTGTGGCCAAAATATTTACTGATAAAAAAGTGCCATAATTTGAAAAGAATCTGGAAAACAACCATAAAAATACAAAGAAGAAATAATTCAAAATTACCAGCTCCAAGCATGAGTGTTGTGGTATAGCCAGTAAAACCACTGCTTGAGATACCCACATCTGAAATCAGAGTGCCAGTTGGAGTCCTGGCCACCTCCACTTCCAATCCAACTCCCTGCTAATGTGCCTGGGAATGTGGCTAGTGATGGCCCAAGAATTTGGGCCTCTGCACCCATGTGGTAGACACAGATGCAATTCCAGGTTCCTGGCTGTGCCCTGGCAGAGCCCTGACTGTTGCTGACATTTGGGAGTGAACCAGCAGATAGAAGCCCCCTCTGTCTCTCTTGTTATCTGTGTCTTTCTTTCTCCCTCTCTGTCATTTTGCCTTTCAAATAAATAAATCTTCTCTTAAAATTACTTCCTCTGATATATTGAGAATAGTATTTTTTCTGTGAGCACATAAATATGTACACATATGAGTACATACATACACATACAGAGGAATGATTTCACAAATATATGATAGCACTGATGTATTTACCAAATGGAAAGCATACCCATGATAATTTTCACAGGATGGGTTTCTATGATGGAAATAACTGGCTAAAAAGTGTTACAAAATTTTTAGAGACTTAAAGAAAGACACAGAGAGACAGCAAGAGAGATAGAGGGGGCTTCTATCTACTGGTTCACTCCCAAATGTCAGCAACAGTCAGGGCTCAGCCAGGACACAGCCAGCAGCCTGGAATTCCATCTGTGTCTCCCACATGGGTGGCAGAGGCCCAAGTGGAGCCAAACTACTTGCCCCAATTTATACTAAGTGTGAATTTCTACAAAATCTTCTCTTGCTTGGTGCATTTTATATGTGCTAATTTTTAACACAATGCATCTTATTTCAATTTACATTTCTTTGATAACTGGTAAAGTGAAATATTTCTTAATATTTTAATATCTATTTGAAAAAACCTATCAACAAATTTGTGACTATTCTCTTCAAGCTCCTGAGGACTTATGATTTTTATTTATGTGCTTCTAAGAACCCTTTATACTTTCAGGCTATGACCACTAGTATGTCACATTTGCTGTAGAAACTTTCTCTCTTAATTGTTTTTACTAATTTGCTGTTTTAGACAAAATGGTTTTTTTTTGTTTTTTCCCTATTTTTACATAGCTAAATCATTTTTCTTTGTGGATTATTTTTTCTTGGGAAAAAGAAATCCTACAACAAATATTTTTTCAAATACTTCCTTTTTATGATTTTTTATGCTTGCTTTGTGCCAACCATGTGGGCCTTCTTGCCCCTCCCTCCACCCCTGCTTCTTTCCCTCCTCCTTTTCTCCCTCTCCACTCCTCTTTCTTTTCCTTTCTTTCTTTCTTTCTTTCTTTCTTTCTTTCTTTCTTTCTTTCTTTCTTTTTCTTTCTTTCTTGTTTTGTACAGTGTGAAATTATGAGGGCCAAGTAGTTAATTAATTCCACAGCATCCTTTACTAAGTGACCATTCCTTTTTCCTGTTACAGTGCAATGCGTGATCACATTTAAAAGTTAATTTGCAAGCTGGAAAATTAGTCCTTAGTTGGTATTTGTAGGCAATGTAACTGACATAAGTATAGTTTTGAGTAAAGGAATAAAAGAAATACATATGTAAGACAAGTACTGAGAAAACAGGAATTAGTCCATGGTAAAGCAATGTTACCTCTAATTTCAGAATGCATGTTGGCTTCTGTTTAGATTTCTAATCAATTGTTTACAAGGTGTCCTTGTTTTACTCATAGCCTTAAAGATAATGTTCTCACAGAAACAAAGCAAAACAAAAAGTCCCCATTGTTTTTGGCAAATATTGAGAGTTGAGCATGTTTTCTGGTATTTGGGGAAAATGGGATTGTTGTTGAAATATCCAATGCATTGTTTCACAAAGTTGATATTCCCATTGTCTGATAGGACTTTTTCAGTTTTTGTCATTCGGTATGCCATATACCAGCTTTTCTCAGTCTATCATATTATAGCCTTTCCACTCTCCCCAATACCCCAGAATATATCAGAGCAATACTATGCAGTGTAGAAGGTAAAATAAACCCCTGACATTTGCTTTGATGAAGTCATTTTGTTTACAAATATAAAGACCTCTCTCCTAAGGAGCTCTTAATAATTCTTTAATTTTACTGTAATTCCCTTCATCTAAAGAATCTCAATTACAGTGCTACCAGAAAAATAATATTACAAAATGTACTCACTGAGGCTGCAACAATTATTCAGCACTTTTTCAGTTAGCTTGTACAATAAATATGATTACCTTTAAAACACTGAGGCTCAGTTGTTGTAAAGACAAAACAAGATTGCCAGAGCTTCAGGCTTCCAAGTGAAGTAATGATCAATTTCCAAGCCCTGATGAATGAATGCCAAAGAAGCAAAGTATTTTTCCACCTTCTTTTTTCCAAGAATTCACATCCTGTGAATTTTGAAATGGAGAACGTTATTAATAAAGACAAATAACGCATGCATAATTCAGTCAATTATATATTGAAAATACAGTTAGAAACAGCAGCTGAAACACATTTTCCCCAATAATTCTGGCAATATAGAGATTCATGAGTGTTAGTGTTCTGTGCAGACACTTCATCTCACATCTCTTGTCCATTTCTTTCCTTTTTTTACCTTCATACTGATAACACAATGCCTGACATTTTTTCCCCATTCACACAGCTACTGTTAACTGACATGAATCAAAGATTGTAAGTATACATACAATCTTTGCACTTCCTAATTCTGGTTTCATGATAGGTATCACTAATCAACCACAGTATTTTTCTCTTTGTATCTCCTATATGTGTCCTTTTTTAAAAATTTTTTTAACTTCTCAGAAGACAGAAAAATTAAGACAGAGCATTCCTCCCAAGTGTCCTCAATGGCCAGGGATGGGCCAGGCCAAAGCCAGGAGCTGGGAACTCAAATTCAAGTCTCCCACAAGGGTGTTAGGAACCCAATTACTTGATCATCTCCTGATGCTTCCCAGGATCCACATTAGTAGGGAATTGGAATCAAAAACCAGAGCCAGGGATTGAATACAGGTTGTTAGGTATGGGACATAGGTATCTTAATGGAGAAGCTGAACATTCTCCCCTGCTGTATGTGTCTTTCACTGGTGTTCCAAAGGCAAAAAGACAACTAAGCAGTTGAAAGATCACCAGAGGATGGCTGTAGGAAGTGACTTATGCATCATTTCCTTTCTCCTCTAAGTGGATAGAAGGAAGAAACAATGTCCACAAAGGTGTGGAAGACAAAGGAAGAACCCATTAGGCATCCTGTAAATATGTTCAGTCTATTGCAGGTTACCTGTTAACAGTCACTGAAATCATGAGGATTCCAGAAACCCTACTTACTGGTATTACAGCAGCAAGATGCTGTGTGCACATTTCTTCTGGATTAAATGAATCCCAAGTGAGGAATTCTCTCTTACAGAGGACTAGATTGACATGGCAGATTAAGACCTAAAAGGAAACCTGTTTACAATTCAAGGCACAGTTTTCCTCAACTCTTTCAATGATTATATCTATGTAATGTCTGCCATTGTATCTACTTGGGTATGTTTTTTTTTCATCACTTCCATCTTGTTTCTCCAAAGAGAATGCATACATCTACCATTAAACTCTGATAATAAACAGGAAAGCTTAGCACACACAATTTAGAACTACAAAATACATCTACTTGCTTCCTGAAAGTTTTAAAATAATAAGAAATAGTTTGGTCTATTACTAAAATTGATAAACCAACATTTTCTTCTGCTACATGAAATATTGTAACAAAAAGAATATGGGTGTGTGGCAGTTGCTCTTACACAGAGTCCTCAGTATTCCTGGCAGACATTCCTGCAGGGCTGGGATAGTGGAGGAATACAGTATCTTGAAGATTCCTAAGAGTTTTTAGTCATCTCCTTTGCTTGGCTAATCCGCACATTAGGCATAGCTAGAATCTTGCCAAGAGCTACATTTAGGTTTCCAGCTATCCTTCTGGGATTCTTTTCTCATTCAGTTTCATTCTGGTCTAAGAGCAAACATTGTTTGATTGCTACTTTTGAAATTTGCTAACATGTTTTTTATGGACTAGAACGTGATGTAACTTGTTGAACATTCCGTATGAATTTGACAAGAGCTTGTAGCTGCTGTTGTTGGATAAACAGTCTATAAATGGCAGTAACTCAAACTGATGAATGTTTTTAAATTCAACTATGTCCTTACTACTTCTGTGCCTGTCTGATATGTCCATTTCTGATAGAGTATGTGCTGGTTAATAGCATGCATTGATTTGCCCAAGCTAAAGGATGCTCAGAGAGCTGGTAAACCAGTATTTCTGGATGTGTCTGTAGGGAAGAGACTCACACTTGAATTGGTAGACTTAAGTAAGCATTACATTCATCAATGTGGGTAGGCATTATCCAATCTGCTGAGGGCCAAAATAATATAAAAAGGCAGGGAAAGGATGAATTGGCTTTTTCTGCTTGGACTGAGGTTTCATCTTCTCCTTGGACATTAATAGGTGTAATTTTCCTACATTTTAGACTAATATATATATATATACATAATTATTTTTCTGATCTTTGAGGAAAAAGTTGACTTTCAAAGATAGCAATAAAATATTAAATTTATCATGATTTTAGGAGTATCACAAATGTCCTTCTCTTTAAAAAGAAGAAAAGCTTGATTTTTTTTATTTGAGAGACAGTGAAAGAGAGAGAGAGACATAGAAAAAGGTGAAGTGACTTCCCTATGGTTCTAGACCTGGTAACATAAAAGCCCAGTTGAGAAATGTGGAATTCTGCCCTTGCTTTCCCTTAAACCAGTCTTAAAATCCACAAATAGTTGCCTATAACTGAGTTAGGGGACTTCCTAAAAAATTGGAAAACAAAGAATGTAGGAAATGCTCCAGGCAATACAGGGAAATAAAATCAAGAGAAATAGAAATCTAGGTAAAAATAGGTGCTAAAAAAAAAAAAAAAAAAAAAAAAACTACTGAGCACAAGTACTACTGATTGAGCCCAAATTATTTTAGTATATGTGCTGCCGAAGCAAGCACATCCCAAAAGATTAATAAACAGAAAAGTATGACAATTTGCATGGGAAAATATTGTATAGGAACTACTATGTTGAGGTGATCTAATTGACATTTTATGGGACTCCTATGGGTTTTAAATATTTGTCCTACTGATACAGAGTCCCAAATGATGTTCTCTGATGCATTTTGTTCCTCCTCAGACCCTCTGTTTTCTTCTCCCTCTGGTACTAATTTCTCTTTTCTTTCTCCACCATTTTCACCCACATAGTTCCAATATTTCTATCTATGTCATAATAATTTAAAGCTGGGATTATCTTCCTTGGACAAATATATTTGCCCTGTGACACTTCTCATCATCACGGGTTAAACTCATTCCATTTACCGAAATCCTGAAGTTCTGACTAAATCTCTGGGACTTACTTTTAGTCACACACACAAAATTTCTCTCCACTTCCTGATTATCTCTGGTAAAACTACACAGCAGGCAGGAAAAAGTAAAAGAAGTTAAAATAGACTGGAATGTTTTAAAAGAGCATACTGAAATTTTTAAATGAAAAAATAAATACAAATATTTGAGAAGATGCAACAAGAAAAAGTTGATAAGTTGTGACAGTGGATATGAAAAAAGGAAATGATGAGAGAAAATAAAATATTATCTTAGAAGAAGAAATTATATTTTAATGTATATATTCCCAAAAAATAACTTTTTATATCAAGTGTCCTCTCTAACTATATAATTTTCTTAAAAAGCTTTCACTTATATGGGCAAAGGAAAGTTGCAAGATAGCAAAGTAATAAAATTACTCTTTATTTTCATTTGTCCCCATAAATTTCCAGGTAATAGCCTAAATCCTCTATAATATAATTGGGATTGAAATTTTGATATGTATATTTTATTCATATTTCCTGTTATCTCCACAATGCCTCATCTTCATTGACCTGATAATTATATAATTGCAATTAAATTATCCACCTCTGAAAACTCTCCAAGAAAGTTAGAAGATAAATGGCCAACATTTTACTCTGAAATGTAAGTGGACACTCAACAATGTTTGTTTTAATAATTGATTTTAGAGAAGTATCTGAAGTTAAGCGTTCAGAAATGGAAAAGTGGGTAAATGATGTCAAACAGGTACTGCTAAACTACTAAATGAGCTATCAAGTTGCCTGAAGATAAATCATCAGCGGAAGATCAACAGAGAGGGGCATTACCGTGACACTGGGTCAAGTGTTCTGAATGCCTTCATCCTATTAAAGGGGAAAGAATTTTCAGGAGGTAAGGAAGTGGGGGTGGGGAGGAATAAAGCAAGGTTTCATACCACCACACACCATAGAGAGTAAAAGCACTCCTATCTGATAAGATTAGGAGCAGTAGTTATAATTTTTAAAAAGCATAAAGTTATAACAAAGAATCATACAAATATTGCATATGTAGTCACAGACTCTGGAGGTTCTAAGATTTTACCCCCATGCAAGCTAATAAGTTAGCTTTCCAGTTTCATGGATGCTGGCAAAGATAAGAGCCTTGTGGGTCTGAGGAAAGGCACAACAGTTCATACAAGCACAGTGCTCACATTTGTTCATGTTCCATGAAGTCCCACAGGGAAGAGGTAGCATGGGGGAAGATGCTGGCAGTACAAGGAGCTAAACCACCTTGGGAATGTCTAGCTCCAGAAACACCAGATTTTATAAGGGGATGCAAGTGAAACTGCCCAACCTTTGCTCCAGAGGAAGACACCTTAAAGTGGATAGCAAATAAACCTGACCTTTGCCTCCAAGGAAGGCATTATCTCTGTCTTCCAAAGCTGTTAAACAACCATCCTCGAACAGAAAACCTGAGAATAAAGCTGTCAATATCTCTGCTAAATAAAAAGTACAAAAATGTGACAATCTTATAGAGAATCATCTCTCAACACACAACTTAAATATTTTTTGTTTTAGGAAACAGGGATGTAACAAGGTCATAGCCCTTCTTTATTCTCCACCATTCCCATTTGTTTTTTAAAGTATATCTTTTTTGGTAAGGAATCTACATCTCTTGGGATTTGTGAAGAACATGCAACATTTTATTTAAAAGAACAATTCTCTCTTTTCAAATGTAATTTGGTTGTGTAATATTACAAAGAAGAAAAGTATGTAGTCATAACAAATAATGTTTGACAGCAAAACTGGTTTTTGATAAGAACAAAAAACCCTGCAACTATGGAAGCAGAATGATATAGCAACTCTAGCAAGAGTGGCAATGTCCTGCCCATGGGCCATATGAGATCCACAAAATCATTTGATCTGGCCTTGCTGAGGCAAATGCAGGCAGGACTCATGATCCAATGAATCGATACCAGGCTAATTTTTAAGTTGATCATTTTCTATGGCCCATAAATGCTGTTATTAATATCCAAATGGCCCTTGGCAGAAACCAGTTTTCCCGCCCCTGCTAGAGAGTAGTACAAGAGCTCAGCCGCGTCAGGGTGGTGTGAGCATCAGTCAGCGTATTTTTGAAAGGAGCAGGAAGATTGGTTAGATCATCTTGGAGCAAGGTGAGAGGAGCCTGTGGCAGCCCATGGCACTGGGAATATTGCCTGAGGGAGAACCTCGCAGACTACACTGACTTTGAATCTGGACAAGAGCACTGAGGGGCAGGGTGCCCACCCAACCCCATGGAGGGAGAGCATGTTGTGGTCCCCACTCTCAGCCTGGCCTGGAGACTAATGGGGGCAGGATGCACACACAGGTGTGTGCCTGTGACATTCCCCTCACCTCACTCTCTCAAGGTGTCCAGACAACCTACCAAGATGGAGCACTGACTGATTCTGTTGGGCAGGCAGCTGGCTCTGAGATCACCTGGGCTCTCCAGAGGCTCATGGGGCTGAAAGTGGATCCCCTGCTCCCTGTGACTGTGGGAACCCCTCACGCTGTGACTGTGGGAATTTTATGACTGCAAAAAGATACGGAATGTGGCTGGGTCTCTGAACATTCCCTGTGTCTGGCTTCAGAGGCTCAGAGTTCCCTGAGTGCCTGGGGTGGATCGTCACAGAGGGTTCCCTGTCCACACTGAGGAGTGCACAGATCTGTGTGGTTCATGTACCTGCATGAGTGGGGTGGGTAGCTACAGTGGGCTCACCCTGGACAGTTGGTTCACCCTGGCAGAGATGGGGAGAGGCTGTGTTCACACCAGCCAACATAATCACACCCTCCCCCCTGCTGATGATAGAGGAGATCTACCACACCAAAATAGGGTGTCACTCTGGACTCTTGCCCCACCCTCAAGCAGTGGCTGGAGCTCCCTGGTCCCACCCAGAACATGCCTCTGGATATCCTCTGAAGGAGCAGATACTCCACTAAGCCATAGAAGAACATTTCAAATATAAAAGCCCTCAAAGGAGAAAACCAACAAGTGTTTCCACAAATGCCTAAAAATAAATGTAGTAATACAAGAAGCATGAACAAGGACAGCAATATGATTCTCCCAGATTAACACAATAATACTGCAGTATTAGAATGTGAAGATGAAGAGACTGATGAAGTGCCTGTGAAAGGAATTAAAAAGAATGATCATTACTCAAAAACACAGAGAAGCAAATACATGAGTTAAAGAAATCCGTACATGACATGGATGAAAAACACTTCAAAACATTTGCATAGACAAAGATTTCTTGGATAAGACCCCAGAAGCCTAGGCAATAAAGGCAAAAATAGACAAATTGGATGACATCAAGCTAAGAGGCTTCTGCACAGCAAAGGAAATATTCAACAAAAATAAGAGGCAACTGACAGAATGGGAGAAAATATTTGCAAACTAAATGTCCTAGAATTGATTAATATCCAGAATATGTAAGGAGCTCAAGAAACTCAACAACAACAAAATAAGCAATCCAATTAAGAAATGGATCAAGGATATGAACAGGCATTTTTTAAAGGATGAAATACAAGTGACCAACAGACACATGAAAATATGCTCAGGATGACTAGCCATCAGGGAAAAGCAAATAAAAACCACCATGAGTGTTTCCCTTGCCCCAGTTAGAATGACTGTCATCCAAAAAATAGAACAAAATAACAAATGCTGGTAGGGTGTAAAGGAAAAGGTGCCCTAACACACAGTTGGTGGGAATGTAAACTCGTGCAATCATGTGGAAGACTGTATGGAGATTCCTCAGAAATCTGAAAATTGATCTACTATATGACTTAGCCATTCCTCTCCTGAGAATTTACTCAATTAAAATGAAATCAGAAGAGCCAGCACTGCGGCTCAATAGGCTAATCCTCCACCTAGCGGCGCCGGCACACCGGGTTCTAGTCCTGGTCGGGGCGCCGGATTCTTTCCCGGTTGCCCCTCTTCCAGGCCAGCTCTCTGCTGTGGCCCGGGAGTGCAGTGGAGGATGGCCCAAGTGCTTGGGCCCTGCACCCCATGGGAGACCAGGAGAAGCACCTGGCTCCTGCCTTCAGATCAGCGCAGTGCGCGGGTTGCAGTGCGCCGGCTGTGGCAGCCATTGGAGGGTGAACCAACGCAAAAGGAAGACCTTTCTCTCTCTGTCTCTCTCTCTCTCTCTCTCTCTCACTATCCACTCTGCCTGTCAAAAAAAAAATGAAATCAGCATATTAAAGAGTTATCTGTACCCCATGTTTATAGCAGCTCAATTCACAATAGCTAAGATAAGAAATCAACCCAGCTGTCTATCAACTGATTGCTGGATAAAGAAATTTTGGTATATTTACACTATAGAATAATGGATAAAGTAATTTTGGTATATATACACTACAGAATAATACTTAGCCATAAAAAATGATGAAATCCTGTGTTTTGCAACAAAATGGATGCAACTGGAGACAATTACACTTATTGGAATAAGCCAGCCCCAGAAAGTCAAATATCGTATGTTTTTACTGATTCGTGGTAACTAAAATAAAGAGTACAAGAAAAGTAATGTATGTGAACAAAATTGACATTTTGAGATTTGATTATTGCTTATAGCCCTTGTCCATACTCTTAAGGAACAGTGGTTTTTCTACTTAAAAAAAAAAAAAAAAGAATGAAAACAGCTAGTCAGAGGGCAACATATTTTCTATGGCATTTTTGTCTTCTAATGTATTCTCATTTAGTTGTCTTGTTCAGGTCTCTGAGTGAAGTTATGCCCAACAGATGTGAGAGAGTCAACCCTGAAGAGAATAGATATTCTGGGTGTCAATTACCAGTGTTAAGAGTTCTTCAGGGAAAAAAATGGTTTTAGACAGTGTTTCAGTCAGCTCAGGCTGCCACAAGATACCAACACTGAGTAGCTCCCACAACTGAGATTTATTTTCTTATATTTTGAAAATTTTATAAATATATTTCTGAGTTGGTTAGAAAAAAAATGTAGCACAAACCTTCACTCTATGTATGAACTAAAACTATGAAAATGCAATGACAAGTAAAAAGGTCAATACTACAAACAAGATAGTGTTCTCATTCTCTCTCTTTCTCTCTCTCTCTCTCTTTCTAATTAGATGATACTGCTGTTATTCCATTACCCATTTGGAACCTCTCCTGGACATTTCTGTTTTCATCAGCTTCCCTTCAGAAAGAAAAACAGGTCATGGTTTCTTGCCTCTAAATTGTGGGTGCTCAGGGTTCTGCTCACTCAGTAGTGTGACTGACAAGAGGTAAAACCCACCCTGCCTCTCACAGCCAAGTCACTATTTATCTCTCAAAATTCCCTTGTCAAACTTGTGGGGCTTTGCACACTGGCTGGATAAATGCAGATCCACCAGAGCAGATTCTTTAATCACAATTCTGCTTCCACATGACTTTTGAAGTGCAAAATCATTGATTTGGGAAGACCCACTGCTTTGGGTTGTCTGTGTTAAATATTCATCAATAATAAGTTGCTTTGGGTGTATCACAATTAAATACTGTTGCTTGATTTACTGGTACAGACTATTTTACTGTGGTGTGAGGAAAATCAATGAGGATGCCTCGAGAAAATTTACTTTGTGGCTAGGAAGGATAGACGGAAGCAACACTTTGTGGCTAGGCAGGTTAGAGTGTGCTGAAGAGAAGTATTTATCTAATGCAGGATGTACCATTTGAGAGGGCCATTTATTTATTTTATTGCTACATGAAGCATACAAGTTAAATATTACTGGCTGTCTGAACCACTAGGTAAAGATAACAATTCTGCTTGTGTAAAAAAAAAATTATATACATTGTTACTGTATGCTTCTTGAACTGAGGATGGTAAGGAAATTCTTTATAATGCATTGATCTGGTATATCTCTTTAAAATATGAATGTTGAAAATCACTTTTAAGGACTTTGAGAATTTTTTGAAGACTGAAAATTTCTGGTAGGTTTGTATTTTTTTCAGAGATTTTTAGTTTTCTTTGTTTAGGGGGGGTGGGGATCTTAAATATGCAATGTTCCTAAAGAACCTGAAAATTCATGTCAACCAATATTAGTTTCACAAATTCATCAATAAGTGGTTGGATGTTTAGCCTAACAGTTAACATGCCCTTGAGTACCTGGGTTCAATTCCTGGCTCTGGCTCCTGACTCCAGCTTCCTGCTAATGCACACTCTGGGAGGCAGCACTGATGGCTTAAATGATTGGGTTCCTGGCACCCATGTGGGAGACTTGGGTTGAGTTCCCGGCCCTCAGCTTTAGCTGAAGTGGCAGACATTTGGAGAGGAAAACAGTGAATGGGATCTCTCTCTCTCTCTCTGTCTCTCTCTCTCTCTATATATATATATATATATCTGTTTCTGTCTCTCTTTCTCCTCAAATAAATACTTTTTGAAAGAATTCATTAATAATACTATGTGCTTATATGTATAAGAGGGAGCAAGCAAGCTCCCCAGAGAAATCCTTCATGTTATTCAACTTCTCGCCATGAAAAAGATTGGGGAGGAAGTATGACCTATGCATGACTTCAGAGAAACCAAAAGAAAGTTAACCAACTCTAAGACTTGCTACTTCTCTTATTAAACATTAAAACATTGCTACATTGACATTTCTGAAAGCTACTCTAACAATAGTAGCTTTTCTTTTAATTATTTCAGCCTTGAGACTCAACTCACAAAATAATTTTTTCAATTACTTCATATGAAAATATTTGGCATAAGTATTCATAATTTTGATATATGCCCTCCTTTCTCAGAGTCCTTGCTTAATCACCTTAATTTGTTCTCTGCCATCTGACAGTTATCCTAATATACTCACAATTTTTCTGCCTCGTTGTTTCTCTATTCACCAAGAAAGATGAATGTGGCAGATGTCATGATAATGATAAGAACGTGATGACAAAGATGTGGACAAAGAAGAAGAAATGATTTACTGACTTTTATTAAGTGCCAGGCACTATTCTGAGTACCTTGTAAATCTGTACTTACTAAATGTTACAAGAATCCTGTTTGATAGATTCTATTTTTATGTACATTTTAACTGTGAGAAAATTGATGAACGGCAATATTAAGTAGCGTGGCCAAGGTGACACAGCCATTCTGAAACTGCAGGCTTTCTGAGTTCCATTGACACAACCTAGGCTTCCTCCTGTCTTGAAGGTGCACTTTGTTTCACTGTACCTACTTAGTACAGCTTTGAGAAAGTTCAAGTTCACACTCATTTCTCCCATCAGCTTCCAATGAGAGCTAATAAAATACTCCATGAAGTTTCAAACCATACAACCTATTCTGGCATAAGCTTAACGTTTCACACTCTCTTATTTACTGACCTTTCATGATAGATTGTCTTGCTTAAAATCCTGGACTCTGGATAAAGACTTTCTTTGTGTCAACTATGAAGATGCCAACCAAAGCCAAGTCTAGTGGGTCTCCCTCAATGTTGTGCCAAACTTGTCAAGGTCATCCCATTTAGTCTGTTTTTCCTGGCGACTCCTTGTGTGATCTCTCTCTAGATTTTATCAGTAGCCTTGCAATCAAATATAGTTTGCACAACAACCCCAAGGAGCTTTCTTTGAAAAGTACGATTTTTAGTGCCATGGAAGGCCTTCAGTCCTCATACAGACCATGTTTGATGTGCACTGCTCTAGGGCATTGTTTGCCCTTTGGTAAAGGGAACTAACTCTCAAACGCAGTGGTAATTACAATCAATGGGAAGAGTTGTGAAATGATGGGTTTCTGGATCCCACTTGTGTTGTATCTGATTTAGTAGATTTGGGGTGGTGGGGGCAAAAATGTACATTTGTAACAAGTCCCCAGGTGATAGAAACAAGGCTGCTGATGTGAGGGAGCACACAGAACACCTATCCTAACTCACCTTAGTCTCTCTTCTGTACTCTAAATTTCTCTGGAAGCTATGAGTTCTCCCTATCCTCAGGTTTGTCATTTCCCCTCTCAATGACAGCCACATGAAATTACTCTGTGAAACTATCTCGGTGAAGCAATGGTAGGCTGATGCAAGCCAGCAGATTCTGGGGAGTAAAGTTGGAGAAGGAGCAATGGACATCTGAGGTCCTTGCACCTGCCCCTGATACATAGACTATGGTTTCTTCAAATAGGATAATTTTATAGGATAATTTTAGTTCCACATTCATCTGAAATGCTCACAATTGCAAAGTAGTGCAAGATATACTCTGAAAGTCTTCATCATAGAAGTTTCTAAACTAATATAATGAAGAGAGAAATCCACATAGAAAATTCATAGAATTACTTAAGGATCATGTTATAAAAGGAGAATAGAATATGGGGTCGAAAAGAAAGAATAACTGGAGAATAAACAAATTTCTAGGGAAAATTTTAGGGAGATTCTCTTTCCAAAATTGTTTTAGAAATTGTCACTTTGGAATTTCTAGTTGCATAAAGGTAAAATTAGATATCATTCCAGAACAAATCTCTAAGAAAATATAAATCAGTCCCCTGAATTTGACTGACCTTACAATATTGAAAATATTCAAGGTGTGCAATTGTGGACTATTTCCCAGAATGTTCAGGTCTTTTTATATAGGATAGCTGGTGATTTTCCTTTGTGATAACCACTTAAAGGGCTCCAGAGGGAATACTGAGAACCACCAATTATTAACTCTCTCTTCAATTTCACAGAGGTTGTTAGAATGTAAAATAAAGGATTAGAGCATTGAAAATATAAAGTGATATTTATATATTACATACATATAACAAAAGCTAATATGATTTCAAGAGAATCAGTGCATATTTGAATTAATATGAACAAAATGAAACCAGTAGTTGTAAGCTATTTACATTTTTAGAACTTTCCTGTATCAAACAGTATTAAAATACACTGAGTCACAAGTGATCAGAGCTGTGGTTTTACAATGGTCTTGAGCAGGAAGTAGAAGATAATGATAAGTAAACTCATCTCTGAAGTATTATTTTATAGATTTATAAATAATTTGGAGGAAGCAGTCCATAGCCAAATCTCCAAGTCAACTTGGTGTAAACTTTTTGTTGTGATGAAATTATAGACTATCAGAGATAAACTGCAGATATCTTTTTGGTATGGGAGGGCATAAAAATGGCAAATGAGTTTCTATATAACAGTATCCAAAAAGTTGTTTATGGAAGGATAATCCAAACCGTACTTATGGGATGGCAGAGATTGGGAGCCAGAAACAATCCAGAGGAGTGGGCAATCCTTAAGAACTTTTCCATACAGTCAGTGGTGTTTTGTCATACCTCAGGGAGCAAATAGTAAAAGCTAATTATTCTCAAAGGAAAATGAAAGAATAAAAAATTGTTTGAATATTGTACAGAGTCACAAAGACAAGATAGAAATTAAACCCAACAATGGGGATAAGAAATCCTTAAGGGGGTAGCCACACTGTCGCATTGAATTAGAACCCAGAGATAAAACTTTCAAACCTGCAAAAATAGGATACTGGTATATGATGAAAGCCTTCGAAATGTGAAATAAGTAAATATATAAGATGAGAAAAATGTTATTTTACACAGTGAGGAAATACATTATCTGACATTTTATCCTGACAGTGAGAACGAGCTTAGGAAAAAACTCCAAAAAGTTTTTGAGACCATCATGATGGTGGTGACATAACAACTTTTTCTAAGGAACAGTAAGGTGTGGGTTTTAGCAGATCCTTGATCTTTGGAGTAAGGTGGAGTATATGACCAACATGGATGATCTCCAGTCTCTTGGAACTGCATTTCCCAGCAAAATATGTGGCTATCTATACCATACTAACTAATGTTTCTAATATATCATTGTGCATACTGCTCTGTAAGAACAACCGTAAAGTAGCTCCTTTTCTGATAAAGAAAACAAATTCTCCCTAAATTCTTCCACCTTTTGTTTTAGAACCATCTGTGCTCATGTCCTATCTTTACTAACCTCCTGCTTGCTTTCCCTCTCTGTTTTCTCTCCACTATGCATTATTTGCTGTTCCAAGCCACTGACACTCTAACTCTCATTTCTGTGCAATGTAATTTCTTCCATCTCCAGTGTCCCAGGCATGCTGCATTGTCTCTTTCTTCTGGTTTTCTCTGAAACTTTGGTTTCTGCTACTTTGAAAATTAAGAGACAACACGAAAAGTTAAGAAGGAGAATGAGTATTGAATTCTGTCTCCGTTTCCCCAACTCCATGCTAGTCCAAGCAGGTAGCCTTGTGCTTAGCCATGCCTCCTTGCACTTTGCTGCCTAGAAAGATGGTGGATCAAAGAATGAAAACTCTCTTCCCTTTTCCAACTACATGTCTGTCTATGAGATTAGATTTTCTTCCTATAATTCATTTATATCGCAATACATTGAGTGTAAAACCATAAGAATCTGATTCTATTTTAGTAAGCCAGATATTAAGGAGATATGCAAACATATAAAAGAGCATCACACTTCTTGATATTTTTATTTTGGAAAATAGATTTAGTTTTTGTGAAAACTTTTCACTTATGCTGAAATTGATGTTTTACCGTGGCTATTAAATAAATTACATGATAAAAACTTCTAAATTTTTTATTATTCTTATCCTTGTTAAATAATGATAGCTGTAACCTACAAAAATTAAAGTCTTTGAAGTCCTCAATAATTTTAAACAGTGTAATTTCTTCAATTATATTTTATTATATTTTAATACAACCCATTAAAATGCTTTTTAATATAGTGTAGAATAGTTTAATATATTACATCATTTATTTAATTCAACAGTATTTTGTATTTCTCAGCAGCGACCATAACTAGAAAAATCTAGTTTAAGGTCTTATACTGAGGAATTTTGAAAAGATCAACACTACTTTCCAGGGATTTTTTCAACTTTATATTTGATGGTGAAAAAAAAAATTCCTTGAAACAAGTCAATCAGAATCCTGGATAAACTTCTTTCACGTTAACGTTTGATTTCACACGTAACTAAAGGTAACTCTCTCAGAAGAAAAATAGACGATCAGTGTCAGGATCAGGCAGAGGCTGGTTGGCCCTCACAGAGGATGTGCAAGGAGCGTGGCCTTTAAAGACCACTTGAGGCCCTGGGCACCTGTGAGATTGCGAGTTGTTATGAAGATGACTCACACAACCTGGACCCTTGAAGGACATAATCTGGGATAAAAGTGTGAACTTCATTAAAGTCGCTACATTTGGAAATGGACGTAGCAAAGGAATTTTATATCATCCTTGGCTCCAAAGGCAAAACAAAACAAAACAAACAAACAAACAAACAAAAACTTCCCTGAGTCTATCTCCAAAGGCCTGCTTTAATAAAGTCTGGAATTTAAATTTGCAGTTTTCCTGGTCTCAAAAAATTACTACAAAATGTGTTCCCCAAAGTGGTATGGTTCCAAAAAGTGTGAAGGATGCAAATCCAAAGCTTTTCTGTAGAGATAAATCATCAGGCTGCCATTCCAGGTTTCTTGTAGATATAACCAGTTGAAACATCATTTGCCAGTCCAGTTACAAATTACACAAAGAAAAAATCCACAGGGAACTCAGAGTCAACAGAAAACAAATGGCAGAAATATATTCCTAATATGGTCAAATGAGAGATTTATCAGGCATACTGTACAAAGTTATATATTAAATGATAGAAAATAAAAAAGAAATTAAACACATGGAGATAAGATATTGTCCAAAAATACCTAGCAATTCTAAATAATATACAAATATAATTGTCAGAAATAAAAAATATATAATGATGACTAAAAATCTAGAGGCAAAGATTACCTTAAATGGATTTTTAAAAGCATAATGAAATAGAGTATCTCTATGAGAAAATTACTGCAAATGTAGTACAATCAGGGAAAATAAGAGGGAAAAGAAAAACAGGTGTCATGAAACTCAAAATGGAAGGACCGACATATATGAATTAGGCATAAGAGAAAAGAATAGGAAAAGGCAATACTCATAGACATAATCATCAAGAATTTTCTTTAAACAACGGAAGTCATGATTCCTCAAGGCCAAGAAACACAATGAATGTCAATGTGGTTTACAAAACCAAATTCTTTATTAACCCTAAATACCTTGTTGTGAAAATGTTGGTCACCAGTTACAAAGAGATCTCAGGAATAATAAAACAGGAAAGATAGATTCTCAACAGTAACACTGAAGTCCAACAGCACAATAACATTTTTAAAATCTAAAGAGGAAATAACTATCAAATTAGCATTTTATATTCAGCTAACATAGCTTAAAATTGAGACTAAGTAAAGATATGGGCAATTTAGCACAAACAAATCTCAAGAGAAAGCATTTACGATAAGGGGCTGGCATTATGGCATAGCAGGTAAAGCTGTGGCCTACGACACTGACATCCCATATGGCACTGGTTTGAGTCCTGGCTGCTCCACTTCTGATCCCTGCTAATGTGCCTGAGAAAGCAATGGAAGATGGCCGAAGTCCAGGAGCCCTGCACCCGTGTGGCAGACCCAGAAGAAGCTCTTGGTCCCTGGTCCCTGGCTTGGGTCTGATCTGAGAATTGAACAAGTAGATGGAAGATCTCTCTCCCACTCACTCTTTGCCTCTCTCTCTCTCTCTCTCTAACTGTGCCTTTCAAATAAATAAAAAGAAATCTTTAAAAAAAGAAATGTAGGGCAAATAAAATTGAAAAATGAAAAAAATACAGAATTACCAAATTGGTTATTATGAACCTAAGCAAGGATTGAATATATTTAAACATATACTATAAAGCAGAGAACTGTAAACCCATAGCAGTAATGAACAATGGATTTTTAAAAAAAGATTTACTCATTCATTTATTTGAGAGATAGATTTATAGACCTAGAGAAGGAGAGACAGAGAGAAAGGTCTTCCATCCATTGGTTCACTCCCCAAATGGCCACAAAGGCCAGAGCTGGACCATTCCAAAGCCAGGAGCCAGGAGCCAGGAGCCAGAAGCTTCTTCTGGCCCCAACAATGGATTTTTTTTAATGTTAGGCTAAGTGCCAAGGGAAACTTGAGGATTCAAAAGCTCCTTTATTGTTTGAGAGACAAATTAATTTTAGACACAGTTATCTCTGGTTTTTTGGTGTTTTTTTCTTTAAGATTTTATTTATTTGAGAGGCAGAGTTGCAGACAGAGAGAGACAGAGACAGAGAAAAAGGTCTTCCATCTGCTGGTTCACTCCCCAGATGGCCACAATGGCCAGAGCTGGTCCTATCCGAAGCCAACAGCTTCTTCTGGGTCTCCCACTTGTGTGCAGAGGCCCAAACATTTGGGTCACTTCCGCTGCCTTCCCAGGTCATAAGCAGAGAGCTGGATTGGAAGAAGAGTAGCCAGGACACTAATCAGCACCTATATCGGATGCTGGCGCCCAAGGTGAAGGAGGCTCAGCCCACTACACGACAGCACAGGCCCCTACTCTGTTCTCTCTCAATATCAATATTTTAAGAAAAGCAAACTAGAGAACAGAAATAGAACATGTAACTACTATAGCAAGTACTGAGGGGACTAAAGAGATCAATAAATAAAACTTGATTAACTCAAAGGAAGTTAGAATAAAATGAATATGGAAAAGTAAGTAAATAGGAAGAATAAAATAAGATAATCAAAATAAAATACGATATAATTCTTATCACAATGAATATAAACAAACTTGCCAGATTATTTATAAAACAGTTATAAAATTGGACCATTAAAATATATGTGCTGTTGAAAAGAGAATACTCAAAAACTAACCACAGAATAGATTTTTTTTAAGATTTTATTTATTTGAGAGGTAGAGTTACAGACAGTGAGAGGGAGAGACAGAGAGAAAGTTCTTCCATGCTCTAGTTCACTCCCTAGATGGTCTCAACAGCCAGAGCTTCACCAATCCAAAACCAGGAGCCAGAAGCTTCCTCTGGACTCCCCATGTGAGTGCAGGGGCCCAAGGACTTGGGCCATCTTCTACTGCTTTCCCAGGCCATAGTAAAGAGCTGGATCAGAAGAGGAGCATCAGGGGCTAGAACTGGTGCCTATATTGGATGCTGGTGCCACAGCAGAGGATTAACCTACTGTGCCACAGCACCAGCCCCAATAAATATTTTAAATGAGAAAATATAAAGTAAATCTTAAAAAGAAAACTAGAGAAGCAATATTACACTAGACAAAGATACGTGTTCAGTTTTAAAAGATTTTTAAGAGATTTTATAAATTGTTTCTTTATAATGAAATAAATTCAACAAAAAGATTAACAATAGAAATGTATAAAAACATGTATATTTAAAATATGCAAAGCAAATATAGACTAAAATAAGGTACTGATTAATTCAAATATGGTGGAACATTTTAGCATATCTTTCGTCAGATGAACAGAACATGGAAAGAGCAAGTAAGTTTGATTTGATAGAGATATAGCTATACATACCTATATTAGATAGAAAGACAATCTACAGTTTATCTAGAAGATGCCTGTTTTATTCACGCACACTTGAAACATTAACACAATTGACAGAAATATTAGACCATAGGAAGGGAGCATTTAGGGAAGCGTTTAAGGCCCAGGTATCCCATCCCAGATTCCCTGGATTTGATTTTGGGCTCTGACCCCTGACTCCTGACTCCTGCTTGTGCTATCACTCTGCCTCCCATGGCCCACATTAGCAGGAAGCTGGAATCAAGAGCCAGAACCAAGAATTGAACTCAAGCACTTGAATGTGGGACATGGGCATCCAAATCTATGTCTCAGCTGCTAGGCCAACCACTCAGTCCAGGATGCATAGTATTTAGTGGTGCAAACTTGGAATTTTTTTTCAAATCAGAAATAAGAAAAGAGCATCTGTTTTCAGTGATTCTATATGCATTTTGCCCAGAGGTTCTAGCCAATGTCATATAAAAGCAAAACTAAAAACTATGACGTACAGATTAAAAAGGAAGAAAAATAATTATTTTCATTCTCAGACATTATGCTTTATACTTTGTTTGCTTACCAGAACAACAACAACAAAAACTTAGCAAAGTTGCTTGATATAAAATCAAGATTGAAAATATAATTGCTAATTTTCAATTGTGATTGAGTTGATTTTATTGTAATAATGCTTTTGCTTATAATTGTAAATTATGGAAAAAATTTTAATGCAGCATCTTTTGGAGAGAGACGAAAATGAGAAAAATTTGGATCAATCTCAAAATTTAAAAGATGGAAAGTTTATGGAGAAAAGTAGCATTTATGTGAATTCTGTCCAGGAGCACTCTTTTATGCAGTATATGGAACTAAATTGGAAAGATACAATCTCATACAATGATCTCCTGTTGTCTCTCCTTGAAGATATCTTCTTTGGATTTTGGGCTCTGTGGCTAATTGAAATCTCAGCTCTATAATGATCTTGTAAATTTATGATAATGTACTTTATCTGATTTTTTCTTGGTGTTAGCGAAGAGCAACATTCTTTCCAGCTCTCTGCAACACAGGTTTGCTCCCAACTTCACATTCCGATAAATCCATGCCCAGGTACTAGCATGCTGATATTCAGCCCAGCTTTCAAATGGGGTCAGACTTCAGAAGTTGGCTGAATTTTGCCCACAGATATTTTCATTTAACGCTGTTTTTAGGTGAAGTTCATTAGTGTCCATTGATGTGTTCAGTTGTATGAGTATGCCAAGCATTTGCATCCAAATGTCATGAGTTGTTTCCATTGATAAACACAAAATAGGATAGGTACATGTACAGTTAATTCCCCTGTATATATAATTCTATAGAGTTGCAACTTAAATATGAAGTTGCTGTCTTCAGGAATATGTATGTTCAACTCCAGGAGATAATGCTAAGTAGTTTTCCAAATTCCTTGTATCAATGTTGTTCATCTGTGTGATTTACTCCATGTCTTCTTTACCAGCATGGGGAAACTTTGTAATTCTAAGCCATTCTGCTTAGTGGAATCTGCTAACTACTATTTGAATTTTCCATATGATAAATATGGTAGAAACTCGTTCACATGTGTACTGCCCACCTAGCTCTTCTAATACTTTAAAATATTGTCTAACACCTCTAATTTAGTTTTCTACTGGCTTATCTGTATTTTTCTTTTTAAAAATTTATTTTAACTTTAGTTGAAAGGCAGAGAGACAAAGAGCCTCCATCTACTAGTTCACTCCATAAACGCCCACGATAGCCAGGGCTGGCACAGGCCAAAACCAGCAGCTCACATTTAAGTTCAGGTCTCTCATTTGAGTCGTAGAAACTCACCTGATGCCTCCTAAAATACATATTAGCAGGAAGCTGGAATTGGAAGCAGAGGCAGAACTCAAACGCAGGCACTCTGACGTAAAATGTGAGCTCCCAAGAGGCATCTCAACTGCTATTCCAAACACCTGCCTCTATATTTTTCTTATTAGCCACATTTGCAGTGTCTTCTCTTACTCCTTGCCTGTGTCACTGCCTTAATGGTATTATTGGATGAAGAGCATTTTAATGTAGTGCTATTTATTGATATCTTTGTTCTGTTTAAAGATAATTTCTCTACACTCGTAGTTATCAAGGTGTTTTACTTTCTACAAGTTTACTATTGTCATGTTCATGTTAGTATCTATCAACTATGCAGAATGGATTTTTGTATCTATTGTGAGCTAAGCATCCAACCTTTTTCTACTAAATGCATATTCAATTGTTCTATTAGAATACAGTGAAAATAATCCTTTCCTCCTGTCTCTTTGGACTCATTTTTTTTTTCACAAATTAAGTGTCCACATCTATGAATATTATCTTATAGGATTCCTCATCTGTTAAATCTATTTTTTAAGATTGGTTTATATATTTGAGAGGCAGACTTACAGAGAGAGAGAGACACAGATCTTTCATCTACTAGTTCACTCCCCAAATGACCACATGGCCAGGGATGGAACAGGCCAAAGCCAGGAGCCAGGAGCTTCTTCTGGGTGTCCCACGTGGATGGTAGGGGCACAGGCACTTAGACCATCTTCCTGCAGCTTTCCCAAGACTGTGAGCAATGAGATGGATCAGAAGTGGAACAACCAGGACACAAAGAAACACCCATATGGCATGCCAGCTTCCCAGCCTAAGGCTTTACCTGCAATGCCACAACACTGGCACCAAACTGAAATTTTTTTTTACTGTTTTTAAATCATTAAAACACTGTTTAAATTACAATAAGTTTTGTAAGTCTTGACATTGAGTGATATGTGTTCTTCCATGTTAGTCTCCACTAAAGAATATCTCAGGTATTTTTAGACATTTACATTTCAATATAAATTTTAGACTCAGCTTGTTAAGTTACATTTTTCAATATTTTCTGCAATTTTTATTGGTTGATTTTAAGAATCTTCTGCCTTGATTTTCAGGAAATTTGTTGTGATGTTTCTACATATGGCATTCTGTGCATTTAACCTTCAGATCCACTATGCTTGATAAATATGTAGCTATAAAGTTTTCATCAGGTTTGCAAATTTGTCAGCCTTTATCTCTGAATGTTGATTCTTCCCAATGTTCTCTCCTCTCCTTCTAGATCATAAATTGCAAATGTGAAGGTAGTTCAAAATTTGTGACATTGGAATGAAAAGATAACTTTATTTTGGCACAAAAATGTTTGAAACATGTAGGGTCTTCAAAAATTCATGAAAACATTAAAATACATATTATGAAAAATATGCAACAACTTCAAAATTAATTCTCTTTCACAGATTGTGCCTCTGGTGTCATGCCACAAAAGTCACAGCCGAACCCAGTGTCACTTAGAGTTTTTCCTATGTTGTCTACTAGTGATTTTATAATTTTGCATTTAGCACTCAGGGATGTGAATGCATTTTGAGTCCATTGTTGTGAAGGATGTAAAGGCTGTGACTAGATTAATTTTTTGTGTAGATGTTCAATTGTTGCAGTATGATTTGCTGCTTTTTCCAAGATTAATAGTATTTATGTGGGTCTATTTTTAGATTCTCTATTTTAATTCATTGATCTAATTGTCTATTTTTTCATCAATATCATACTATATTGATGACTCTAGCTCTGTGGCAAGTCTTAAAGCCAGTAGTGTAAGTTCTCTGATTCCATTCTTTTTTTTTTTTTTCAACATTGTCTTGGCAATTATGAGTCTTTTGCCACTCCAAATAAACTTTGGAATCAGTTTGTCAATATCTGCCAAATAACTTGAATTTGGTTAAGATTTCATTGAAAATATGGATAAAATTGGGAAGAACTAAAATGTTTTTATTTATTTATTTATTTGACAGATAGAGTTATAGACCGAGAGAGAGACAGAGAGAAAGGTCTTTCTTCTATTGGTTCACTCCCCAAATGGCCGCTACAGCTGGCGCTGTGCCGATCCGAAGCCAAGAGCCAGGTGCTTCTTCCTGGTCTCCCATGTGGGTGCAGGGGCCCAAGGACTTGGGCCATCCTCCACTGCTTTCCCCAGCCACAGCAGAGAGCTGGACTGGAAGAGGAGCAGCCAGGACTAGAACCTGGTACTCATACGGGATGCCAGCGCTGCAGGCGGAGGATTAACCAAATGAGCCATGGTGCCAGCCCAGAACTAAAATCTTGACATACTCACCTTGAGTCTTCATAGTTGTTCTTTGCTTTCTTTAATCAGAATTCCACAGGTTTTCTCACATAGATCTTGCATATAGTTTATTCTGTTTGCACCTAAATATTTCATTTTAGGGGGTGCTATTAAAAGTGGAATTGTGTATTTAAGCAAATTCCACCTGTTCATTCTTGATATGCAGAAAAGTGATTAACTTTATTTTAACATTGCATCTTGCAACCTTTGATCAATTTTAATACCATGAATTTGTTGCCAGTTCTGTAGCGTTTTCTACACAGAAGATCTTGCAATCAATCTATGGACAAAGCCATTTTATTTATTCCTTCCTACTTTGTGTACTTTTGTTCCCATCTTTTGTCTTAATGTATTAGGAAGAACTTCTAGAACAAGTTTGAAATGCAATGTTTACAGAAGACAATCTTGTCTTGTTCTTAGGGAAGGTCTCAAATTTCACACCATTAATTATAATGTAGTTTTGGGCTTTTGCAGATATTTTGAATGAAGACAATGAAAGTCACTTTTATTTTCCGGAGTGTATTTTTTAAATCAAGAGTGCTGATAATACCAACAATCCTGCCATGTCTCAGTATGATGGTTCCTCTGTCTGTTTAAATTTTATTTTTAGCCTGATAGTATGTCTCTGATTCTTACCTTGTGACCCAAGCATGATGTCCTGGTTAAAACGACTGCTGTAAGTAGACTTCTAGTAAAATGGTGATAAGTTATAGAGGGAGAGGAAATCTTCTACCCGTAGAGTCCCTGTGACTGGGTTTCAAACTTTTAGCAAGTTTGTGTGTCTTGCCACCAGACTCATCAGTGCTTCTGAATGTTTTCCTCCTTTCTGTCTGCGCTTGGCTGCAGTAGGGAACTTCTGTCCTGTCACATGGAAAGATACTGAGGGCTGCAACTTGGCATTTTTCTTCTCCAAGGTCAGTTGAGCTGCAGCAGGTTAGGCATTGGTGTTGACTAGCTTATCTTGAAGGAAGACTTGTTAAGAACAGAGTGCATGGCACATTTCTTATGGTTTCTTTGCCCTCTACCTGTCAGAAGCATGGGAGGAATTTTCCATCATTACCTATGAGAACTTGGTCAAGACCCTGGAAGTAAACCTCACCAAAGTGTTGAGGCCTCCCTGTGATTGGGTCTGTCTGGAATCACTCTCAAACTAAAGAGCTCACTAATTACAGCTCATATGTTTCTACCCTGGTGTTGTATCCATGCATGTTTCTGTTTCGATGTTATTTTCTGAGGCCATGTGTTTGTCCTGTGGCTTTACTTCTCTTACGGATCTAAGTTCCTTTAAGTTGTTCCACTCTACTTGTTGTTAGGAAAGAAACAAAATCTCTAAGCTTCTTATACCTGCCTGACATAAAACTAGAGGTCTTCTTGCTGCCTTTTTTAAAATTAATGCGGTTTACCTTTAAGCAGTTCTGTTTGAATTTTTTTTAAAAAAGATTGATTGTATTTATTTGAAAGGCAAAGTGACAAAGAGAGAAGGATAAACACACATATAGAGAAAAGGAGAGAGAGAAAGGTGTCTTCCATGCTCTGGTTCACTCCCCCAAATACCCACAATGGCCAGGGCTGGGACAGGCCAAAGCCAGGAGCCTGGAACTCCATCTGATTCTCCCTCTTGAGTGGCAGGTGTCCAAGTACTTGGGCCATCTTCTATGAGTTTCCCCGTGCTTTGGCAGGGTGCTGGATCAGAAGCAAGGCATCTGGGACATGAACCAGTGCTCTGATATGGGATGCCAGAGTTATGTATGTTGGCTTAACCTGCTGTAACACAACACTGGCCCCTGTTTGAACCGATTTGAAGCTAGTCTTCAGTTTTGTAAAATTTTCTCTAGTTCTGGTTATCAATCCCTCCTAAAATATCCTCTTCCAGTCACTGAGTTGAAATTCAGAGATTTTACCAGAACCCCTTCTCCCTGGAGAATGCTAGATTTTAATTTTTGTCCCTGTCTCACTCCTAGGATCATGAGCTTTGCTTAGTTTCTTGGCCTCTTGGCCACTTTCTATACGGTTTCTCCTCTACTCTTCTTCAATTATAGTCACCTCTTTGGAATATGAACAAATACATGTGATTTGACAAATGCTTTAAGGCACAGAACTATGCCAGATATTGGGCCTGTTAAATCTCTCTGTTTCTCCCAGATCTTACCCTCCTAGGTTTTTACTTTCTATTAGCTGTTCAATAGATTCCAGTTTTTCTACTTGTTTTGTTTCATTTTGTTTTATTTCCGGGGTTTATTATTTTTTATAATAACAAGAACTTACAAAATTGGAGGAGAAGCTGAGAAACTTAGATTCTAAAAGATGAAATTAGAAAATCAGAGAAAAGGCACTGCCCAGCTCTCCTGACGCAGGTGTTTCCAGGTTCTTGCAGCGGCAAAGTGAAAAGGAGCACAAGAGAGGTCAGTGGAGGTTGTTTCTTCTGGATCTGCTGGGGAACTTAGGGTCATGACTGGTCATTACGACCAGTCATCATGAAGAAGACGTAGACATCAGAGGAGGAGGAGGACAAAGCCTAAGTTGGAAAACAGTGACATCTCTGTGTCTCTTCTCACCATAGTGAGTCTCAACAACCTTCACAGCAAAAAGGTGCTATCTCACTTTGACCTTCTAAATCTCACACAAATTTCTCTTTTAACCAACTCTAAATGCAACCATTAAGGGAAGGAGATTCTGGTAAACAATTCTAGCCTAGCCACACTGAAACAGTACAAAACCACTGGAGATATGGCAAGCCAAAACTCAAATATCCAGCAGATATTCTGAAAGATGCTGAAGTTCACATTATGTCAGAAAAACACAATTTGAATATACAATGAGATACTATTTCATATGAATGTAATTAGAGAAATTTGCAAGTGGTAAGGAGGGTCATATATTCCTGGTAGATTGTAGATTGGTTTAGTTAGGTTAAAATAGATTTGGGGAAGTAGGCATTGGGCATGATTGTTAAGTGGCCATGTAGGATGCCTGCATCCCATAGCAGAGTGCCTGATTTGAGTACAGGCTTCTCCACTCCCAATCCAGCTTATTGTTAATGTGTACCCTTGTAGGTAACAGTGATGGATCAAATACTTGAGTCCCTGCCACCCATGTAGCAGACTCACCCTGAATTCTGGGCTCCTTGGCTTAAATTTGACCCAGTCCTGGTTGTTGTGGCCATTTAAGGATTAAACCAAACAGATGGATGACTTCTCTCTTCCTCTCTTTCAAATAAAATGAAAATAAATATTTTAAAAACAAATTTGAAGTAGCAAACAAAATTGAAGATGTGCATAACTTTTAACCTAGTGATTCTTCTACAAAGTATACAGCATCTACAAATATATGCATGAAAAAGTTAACCAAACTATTCAACGTAGTATTGATTTTAACAGCTAAATAAATAAATAAATATGCAAAAGAAAATTAGATGTCTGTTAGTGGGACTTTAGATAGACATTGATGTATTCATAAAATTCTATAAAATAGTTAAAATGAAAGCACTAGACTAAATGTATGCAAACACATAACTCTTAAAAACAATGTTGAAAAACTAAGTAGCTAAAGAATATGACTTCAGTAGCTTTTCTATAAGATATGCAAAATAACATTACTTATACTGATGGAATTCATGCATATGTATTAGACATATAAATATTCAGAAGAATTATGCTAGATTCAGAGGCCTGCAATAAAGGAGTGCTCACAGTAGCCTTTGATTGTCTTTGTAATGATTTATTCCTTATACTTGGTGTTGACTGCATGGGTGCTTCTTTTATTATCCCAATACTTCTTTTTGTCTCTAAATTTATTTCTTCATTGCTGAAAAAAGAAACTTTATCTTGCCATATATATTTCTTTCCACCTGCCCACAAAGGTAGTTCATCATCCTTACATATTTCACAGGCCTGAGCAGCTTCCAAACTTTAATTCTTGTCCACTTTATTCAGAGGTTTTCTTTCTTTTTATATGAAATTAGCCATGGTCATTGAATATGTTTTGAAGCATGATTAAGACCAAGCTCCATTTATATATTTATTTATTGAGAGGTTGAGTGACAGAGAGAGAAAGAGTGAGAGAGAGAAAAGACTCATCTGCTGCTTCACTCCCCAAATACCTAGAAAGTCCCCTGACTGGGGCTGGAACTTGGAGCCAGTAACTCAATCCAGGTCTCCTCTGTGGGTGACAGGAACCCAGTTTACTCATGCCCACCACTGCCTTCCAGGGTATTCATTAACAGGAAGCCAACGTCAGGAACTGAAACCAGGAATAAAATCCAGATACTCCTATTTAATCACTAGGCCAAATATCCTCCTGCTGAGCTCTGTTTTTTTAATTTCAAAATATTCTCTCTGGTACTTTTACATTATGAAATAAATTTAGTAACTTGTGATATGCCTTATTTTAAAATTGTTTTAAATAAAAAGAAAGTGGCATTTACTCAAAAGGATGTAAATGATTTATACCTTTTATTTCAAAACTTGGAATACTTACTGACATTCTGGGTGGTAAGTGGAAAGACAGACCTGATCAGGCTCCTTCATTTTAGAGAATCAGCTAAGGCAGGAGAGGGGGAGGGGTATAATACAGAGGAGAGGAGCAAGTGGAAGGAACCCAAGCTTTAGAAGACAATGTAGTGGAAGGGAAGAAACAAAGACGTTAGCAAGATTGGTATGGATGGTGTGAAATGGCCTTTCTACAAAGCACCTGAAATATTCAGTTCATTCACTAATTCGCAAAATACCAACTGATGCTGAAACTTGGAGGTAACAGCTGAGGGAGATGGTATTCACATTAGGGTTTGGCATGACAAAGATCTAGAAGAACACACAGGAACTCTGAGGCACAGAGAAACATGAGGAAATGCAACAAGGAAAGACCAAGTTTGGAAAGAGCTTTGAACTATTATTAGCTGTACGAGTACAAACCAGACCAGGCATATTCAAATTGGCAAAAGATAGGGAACACCATGGTTGATATTTCCATTACATTAAAATACATTTAAAACAGGCTGACCTTTTCCCATTCCCTTCAGTACAGTTGGTAACTAAAATTTAATTACAGTGTTTCGTATGAGAATAGTTAGTTCAAAGCAACCAGATTCAAATAATACATTTATTGTATATATTCTGTGAAAGCCTTAACCAAAGAAAAATAATAGTATTCTACTCAAGGAAAATATGTATTAAAGACAAAATCACATATCAATTTAATTTTTATAGCTAGATATGAATTGATACTGGTTTGATTACTTTTGGCAAATAGGCACATTTTTGTCTTTCCTTTCTCAAATACAGATGCTAATATGTAAGTGTTACTAATAGAGGCAACAACTTGTAGATAAATCATGTAATACTTTTGCAGATTTTTACTAAAAATTTTACACTCTGCTTTTATATTTCAACATTAAAAGTTCATGTTGAAGAGAATTTTCATTTAAATAATTGACTTCATATATTCTTATAAACTAACTAGCCAGTTTTAATAATTATACTTTATTTAAAGTTTAAAGTGTTTGTTTTTAGAAAATATGGTTTTAGAAATAAGATTTGTTTCTTTTGAAATAGTAAGGGGCTGGTTTGTGGCACAGTGGATTAAGCTGCCTATTGGGATGCCTGCATTCTACACTGAAATAGAGGTTTGAGTCCTGGCTACTAAGTTTCTGATCCAACTTCCCTTCAATGGATCTAGGAATCAGGGGATGATGACTCAAGTACTCGCGTTCTCACTGCCCAGGTGGGAGACCCAGATGGATTTCCAGGTCCCTGGCTTGACCTGAGCTAGCCCTGGCTGTTGCAACCTTCTGGGGAGTAAACCAGCAGCAGATCTCTCCCTCTCTCTCTCTCTCTGTCTCTGACATTCTTCCTTCCAAATAAATACATGATTAAAAAAATAGAATTGTACTATGCTAGCACCATGATTTTCTTAACATTAAGAAGCAAAAATAATATTCTTTCTTTATAAGCCCCTTGCTGGCACTGAAAATGGTCTTAAAGTAGTTTTCAGTGAGAGATGGAGAAAGTTGAACTTTAATTTTCTCGACTGTAAATTTTTTACTAAGCAATGGAAACTTCGATCAGAAGTTTCACGGATGGTGAAAGTTAGAATAAAGCGACTTAGTAGTTAAAAGGATAAAATGCTGTGGAGTCAAGGCCTGTGATTTAAAGCAACCACTTGGGGGCAGTCATTTAGCCTAGCAGTTAACAAACTGGGTATCTATATCCAGCTCTGGCTCCTGACATCTGATGAAGATCCTGGGAGGCAGAGGTAACAGCTCAAGCAATTGAATTGCTGCCACAAACATTGGAGAACTGAGTTGTGTCCCCAGCTCCTGACTACAGCCTTGCTGAGCACTGCCTAGGTATTTGGGAGGGGAACCACCACATGGGAGTTCTCTCTCCCTCTCTCTCTCTCTCTCTCTCTCCCTGCTCTTTCCCTCTCAAATTTAAAAATTTTTTTGAAAACACTAGTTGGCAATTTTGTAAATTTAGGTCAATTGCTTATCATCTCTGTGCCTCAATTTCTCTAACAGGAGAATATAAAGATACTTCTTCTGGAAGATTGGTCACTAAATGAGTTCAGTTATGTCGAATTCTCAACAGGATGCCTGATGCATATTATAAGTTGAGAATTGTTAGCTCTTATATTGTTCCTAAATGATGTAGGTAAATACAGCCATCACATCACAGGTGTTGGACAAGCCCAGGCTGCCACTGCTTCTGATACAGCAGTGTATCTGGATCAACCCAAGCCTGGGACAAGCCAGGCTGCCTGGCTGGGTGATTGGCTGCTTTGTGACTTGCTGAATTCAGCTTTTCCACACCTCTCTTTCCTTATTTGACAGTGAGAGTTTAGACAAACGAATTTTTTAATTTCTTTTGTTTGTTTAAGCTTTTTAAGGAATTTATTGACTGATTAGGTTAAATGTGTGATAATTACAACACAATTCTCATCAAGTCTCATGTTAATGTGATATTAATACAAAGAGAACAGACTCAATGAAGCTCATAGGTAACAATTCTAAGAATATAATGATACTTTATTTCCTGCCTCCCTTTCTTTCTTTCTCTTCAGTTTTTGAGACAACATATTTTAGTTTACATTATAGTCAAATGTTTCATACTTGACTAAATAAAGTGTTCAACAACTAAAAAGTAAAAAGACCACTGTTTAGCAGGAGTATAGGCAGGGGCTTTAAACAATAATCAAATTAAAAGTTGTAGATTACACTCATATACAGTAAATTTCAAAACAATCACAGATTAGTAAAACTATAGTTGTATATCATTCTTAACCATTTGTTTAACAAAGGCATAAAACAAAAAAGTTTAGCAAAGCTATATTTACAGCAATACTGATAGACAAAGACATTTCTTTCTGGTTTTGTTTTGGTTTGGGTTTTTTTTTTCTCTTTTTTAATTTTAGCTCCCACATAAAATGGAGAACATGAGATATTTGTCTTTCCTGTCTGGCTTATTTCAATCAATATGATGTTCTCCAGTTGATTTCTTTTTAAAAATTTCTAACTTATTGATTTTCATTTTGTTTAAAAGAGAGAAAGAGGCAAAAAGATGTAGACCTTCCATCTGTGGTTCACTCCTAAATGTCCACAACAGCCAGGGATGCATCAGGGCTAAAACAGGAGCCAGGAACTTAAATGGATGACAGGGACCAAAGTACTTGAGCCATCACTGGCTGCCTCCAAGGATGCACCAGCAGGAAGGCTATGCTAAACACTCATGCCTAGACAAGGGCATTTCATTTCTATTGTTCTAATCCAATCCTAATAATCACTCATTCAATATTATTTTGAGAATAGGCCCGTGATATCAAATAGGAAGATATAGATTCACAAATTAAAGTAGTTCTCAAAAGATAGAACAAGGAGCTTACGGGAATTTATTGTGAGAAATTAATTTAATAACATTTTCTAGTATAAGAACAGATTATGATATAATTGAAAGAGTTCTCTGCTCCTCTTCCAATCCAGCTCTCTGCTATGGACTGGGAAAGCAGTGGAGGATGGCCCAAGTGCTTGGGCCCCTGCACCCGTGTGGGAGACCCAGAAGAAGCTCCTGGCTCCTGGCTTCAGATTGGCACAGCTCCAGCCATCGTGGCCAATTGGGGAGTGAACCAGTGGATGGAAGACCTCTCTCTCTCTCTCTCTCTGCCTCTCCTTCTCTCTGTGTGTAACTCTGACTTTCAAATAAATAAAATAAATCTTAAAAAAAAAAAAAGGAAAGTAAACCTAACTTTGCTAATTGTGTAGTGGTATGCCACAAGTATACCAAAAACCAAAATCAAAACAGAGAAAAGGAAGAGCTGGTGAGAACATGGAGCAGCAAGAGTTTTCTATGAATGCTGAGGAGTGGATAAATAAGCAGTTACAGCCACTTTGGAAAGCTGTTTAGCAGTGTTAACTCAACTTGATCATACACATACCTAATAATTCAGCAGTTTTCACTCCTATGCTTATACCCAAAATAAATGCACACACATGCATACCAAATGACAATATCAATTATATTCACTGTAGTATTATGGATAATTGTTCCAAACTGTAAACAACCAAAATGCTCATCCACAATAAAATATTAAAATGAATAGACATACATAGTAATATTACTCAGCAATGAAAATGAAAAGTCTGAGCAATACATAAAAAAATAATACCTTGAGTGGAAATAGATACCATGTGTTCAAGTTCCATTTCTGTGAACTTAAAACTGACAAAAATGTATTCACAGTGTGTAAGTTCCAAGAGTGGTTACTCCTAGGGAAAAGGAGCCACAGGGCCCACGCTGTGGCATAGTTGGTAAAGCCACTGCCTACATCACTGGCATCCCCTATGGGCATCAGTTAAAGCCCAGGCTGCTCCACTTCGAATTCAGCTCCTTGTTAATGTGCCTAGGAAAGCAGTGAAAGACGACTCAGCTCATGGGAGACTCGAATGAAGCTCCTGGCTCCAGGCTTCAACCTGGCCCAGCCAGGGCTGTTGCTGCCATTTGGGGAGTAACTAGCAGCTGGAAGATCTCTCTGTGTGTCTCTTCCTCTCTCTTTTTCTGTAACTCTGCCTTTCAAATAAATGAATAAATCTTGTTTAAAAAATAATGGTTTTGGCCGGCGCCGCGGCTCACTAGGCTAATCCTCCACCTTGCAGCGCCGGCACACCGGGTTCTGGTCCCGGTCGGGGCGCCAGATTCTGTCCCGGTTGCCCCTCTTCCAGGCCAGCTCTCTGCTGTGGCCAGGGAGTGCAGTGGAGGATGGCCCAAGTCCTTGGGCCCTGCACCCCATGGGAGACCGGGAGAAGCACTTGGCTCCTGTCATCGCATTAGCGCGATGCGCCGGCTGTAGCGTGCCGGCCGCGGCGGCCATTGGAGGTTGAACCCACGGCAAAAGGGAAGACCTTTCTCTCTGTCTCTCTCTCTCACTGTCTACTCTGCCTGTCAAAAAAAAAAAAATGTAATAATGGTTTGAGAGTTTACCGGTATCTCTAGCTGGGCTAGCTGATCTCCCATCAGGGATGGGAAATATTTAAAAAAAAAAGAGGAAAGGGGGCTTTCCATTTCTCAAATATTTTTTTTAAAGATAAGTTTATTTTGGTGCAAAAAATTGTAGTCCATGGGTAGTTTTTTTTTAATAATACAAATTTTCCATGAACTTATACTCTTAGAGTTCAAAATTTTGTACCAAAATAAGAATTTTTAAATTCCATTTTCCATGAACTTTTTGGGAGCCTTCATATGTCCCAGGACTGATCTAGTAAATAGCAGACTGATTAGTTCCGTGGACTATATGGACTGGGCATGAAACAATGGGCCACGGGAAAAACCATGACTTTACTGCCATCACTCCATCATTTACTACCTGTAGAACTAATATACTCAATCTTTCTGATATTGTTTTCTTATTTCTAAAGGAGAAAATTGGAGTTCCCGTTGGTGTTCTTTCCGGATCTCCTTTATGTCGCATCTGAGCACCATCCCCCGTGCTGTATCCACTGGAATGACCCTCTTCACAGAACTGCCTGCAGTCTTGACAAAACCAAACGAACGAAAAGCCTCCAGCTTTCCTCAGAGATCTTAGCCAACGTCTTATAAGGATAGAAAGGGCCAGCTCCTTGTGTCAGAGGAATCCAGCTGTGGGGTGCTGTTCCTGCACAGCACTTTTCTGTGCGATTAGACAGAAGCTGATGACCAGTAGAGACGACTCCCCTGCTGAGTTTCTATTTCCTGTCTTGCTCTGCTTCCTTATGCACCCCCTTCTCCCTGGAGATACTCCCTCAGTAATCATTGGAAAATAACTTCCATTTCAGGCTTTACTTCTAGTTAGCTGAAGACAAAACTCCATCTAATATGAGAAAAAAAGGGACAAATATATACATATATGAAACATTTTATGAACTGTAGACTACTACAAAATTTTTAAATATGTAAAATTATAAAGCAAGTAAAGAGATCAGTGTTTTTATTCCTTTCTCCTAAAACTACCACCTTTTGGGAACTTGACTACTTGTCCCTTCTTTCTCAAATGTCAACATAAGAAACTAACAAATGCAGTCAGCCCTACTTATCTTTGGGTTCTCCATCCACAAATTCGACTAAACTCATTCAAAAATATCCAGGAAATATTGTGTCTGTATGAATATGTATAAACTTTTGTGTGCTGTTCTCCTAAACAATGTAGTATTACAATTTTCATGAAATTTACATTGTACTAAGTATTATAAATAATAAACGATTGAAAGTACACAGGAAGAAATGTGTCAATTACAGTACTATGTATTATGTAGATTATCAATACTGTGCCATTTTTTGTAAGGGGCATGAGCGTCTGCAAATTTTAGTATCCACTAGGAGTCCTGGAACCAATCCTACAATGATATGGAGGGATGACTGTACGTTTATAACTGGGTTACTAGGCCAGTGAGCCAAAGTCTTGTGGCCTTGAGATCATGAGTCATACAAGAGTCTGAAAAGAAAACACAGTGAATGTGATTAGACTGCCTTGGTTGTAGTGGCTTAGTCTGGGTGAATATATTTCACTAACTTAGAGGTATTTGATGCTTTTTTCCTTGAGTACCTCCAAAATAACTTTAATTATATTTTAGTTGTAAAGTTTTGAATTGAGAGTTTATTAAACATAATTGCTAATTTCCAGCATATTGTATATTGCACTTGCAGGTTAACTATTTTTAATCAAAATATTAGCATGGCAAATTTAACTTAGAGAAAATGTCTGCCAAAAAGCTTAGTTGGAAAAGCCAATTTTTGATTCTGAAACCGATAATCTAAAGTTGACTTTTCTATAGAAAAATAAACCACTGATTTTGCTTTTAAATTCCAAAAAAAAAAAAACCCACACATGTAAATACATGTCTACTATTCTGAATTCTGACACACACAAGGAACTCATGGTTCTCGGGAGGCAGATACAGTCACAGGAGGCTAGGCATCAGTCTGTGACTAGACAAGAAAAGACACTTTCCATTCCACTGCTTTGCTTGATGCCTTCCTGCATTTAGCGTCTTGTGACACTCCCTCAGCATCAGGTCTCAAATAGTCCGTGTTGGGACTCTGAAGGTTTTCACACCCTGTGCCATCCTGCTTTCTGGTGAGTAAGGGGAAGGCAGAGGGCTCTGAGAATAGAACAGCAGGATTGGAGAAGTCACAGGTCATACGCAACCCTGACATGTCCGCTTTAAGCAAAATTCTGAACTTTAAGTGTTGTGCTCTGGGTGCCATCTGGAAGGCCTTCTTTTTTTCCTAGGGCTGTGCCTATCACCACTGCAGCTCTGTGTCACCCTCGTTCAGCCAGGACTCCGGGACTCAGTAAGGCACCCCTACGCCAGCCTCCCAGGCAGAGTCCACAGAGAATATTTGGTACTCTTAGTTTCCTCTAACATTGGAGACCTTCTTTTTAAAAGCAGTTTCAGGTTCATGGCAAAATTGAGAGGAAGGTATAGAGATTTCCCATAGGCTTCTTGCCTCTACACATGCATAACCACCCCATTATCAATATTCCCCACCAAGGCCGGCGCCGCGGCTCACTAGGCTAATCCTCTGCCTTGCGGCGCCGGCACACTGGGTTCTAGTCCCGGTTGGGGTGCCGGATTCTGTCCCTGTTGCCCCTCTTCCAGGTCAGCTCTCTGCTATGGCCTGGGAAGGCAGTGGAGGATGGCCCAAGTGCTCGGGCCCTTCACCCCATGGGAGACCAGGAGAAGCACCTGGCTCCTGCCATCGGATCAGCAAGGTGCGCTGGCCGCAGCACGTCGGCTGCGGTGGCCATTGGAGGGTGAACCAATGGCAAAGGAAGACCTTTCTCTCTGTCTCTCTCTCTCTCACTGTTCACTCTGCCTGTCAAAAAAAAAAAAAATTTTTCCCCACCAAGATGGTACTTTTGTTATAACTGATGAACCTACATTGAAATGTCATCATCACCCAAAGTACAGTCGTGCTTTACAATAGAGATCACTCTTGATGTTGCGTATTCTAGGGATTTGAAAATGTATAATGACACATATCATTAGGATAGTATTTTTATTTTAGGATTTTCATTGCCCTAAAAATTCTGTGCTCTACATTTTAATCCCTCCCCTGCCCCTTAACTCCTGCAAGCCACTGATATTTTATAGTTTCCATACTCTTACCTCTTCTAGAACATTGTATAGTCGGGATCATACAGTCCATAGTGTCTCTCACTACATAATGTTTCTTCGTGTCTTTTCATGGTTTGAGAGCCATTTCTTTTTAAAGCTAAGTAATATTTCATTGTCTGGATATACTATAGTTTATTTATCCATTCGCTTACTGAAGGGCTCCTTGGTTTCTTCCAAATTTTGGCAGTTGCAAATAAATCCTCTTTATTACTTACCATATTTTGGTGGCCTATGACAGAAATTCAACCTAACTTTGGTATAAAGTATTTATGAACCCCAAGGGCCGTCATTTGGCTGTGCCTGAGGAACATAAATGGTGAAGGAATGGGGTCATCTGACCATGAAACCACATCTTACCAGTTCCTGGGGTGGTAAGTGCATTGTGAAGGACGCAGAAGAAGAGTTTGAAGTGACATAAGAAGTAATACAGTATTTTCATTGCATCCCTTCAGCACATGATCTGGTCATTTTTCTTGCACCATCAGCCTTCTAATCCAAGTGGTTTGCTATGTCACCAGCAGACACTCCCAGTGCTCTCACCCACAGCCTCTCTGACCTTCCCCTTTCCATGCACAGCACTCCTGTTTGCTTTCACTTGCATCTCAGAACAATGTTCTTAGGTCTCCGGGGCCTTTGCCTGCATGTGGGGAGAGTTGGAAGTGCCTAGTAATTCACATCTCCAGCAGTAGTCTTCACCAGTGACTTATAGGGTTATACAAGGGTATTTCAAAAAGTTTCTGGAAAATGGAATTTTAATTTGGTGAGACATTCTTAAAAATGTATGGCCTTTTCATAATATGCCTTTGCCATGAACATTTTGAAGACTTCAGGTGCCTGGTCCATAATGGGAACAGTTCTGAGGTGACTTGTGTCTCCAGATACCCTCCATGTGATTGAGCCAAAGTCCCCATGTTTGTGGATCTTTCCTGGACATCTCCCACTTGATTGGCTTCCTGCCCTTCCCTGTCACTTTGCCTACTTCCCTACTTGTTTCTCCTTGAAATGTTCTTTAATAAATTATAGGAGTCTTTATCTCAGGATTTACATATGGAAATCCAACCTTGGATACCTGGCTATCCATTTTGATTATCTACATAGTAGGTATATTTAGCAGAATAGAAATTTTCCATTCAGGCCATGAGTGAGGAAAGTAAAATAAAATTTGACCCTGAGAATTAAGTCAAGAAATTTTATATTTTAAGGTATATGTATTAAGGTATGTGTGTGTGTGCATGTACTTATGAGATAAACAAAAAAGTCAGAGATGGTTATATTAAAAAGACATTCGTTCATGCTATTTAGCACAACTTATGAACTTGAATTAAAAAAAAGAAAAAGAGGGGCTGGTGCTGTGGCGCAGGAGGTTAAAGCCCTGGCCTGAAGCACCAGCATCCCATATGGGTGCCAGTTCTAATCCCATATGGGCACCGGTTCTTGTCCTGGCTGTTCCTCTTCCGATCCAGCTCTCTGCTATGGCCTGGGAAAGCAGTAGAGGATGGCCCAAGTCCTTGGGCTCCTGCACCCACTTGGAAGACCCAGAAGAAACTCCTGGCTCCTGGCTTCAGATCAGTGCAGCTCCGGCCATTGCAACCATCTGGGGAGTGAACCAGTGGATGGAAGACCTCTCTCTCTCTGTCTCTACCTCTCTCTGTAACACTTTCAAATAAATAAAATAAATCTTTAAAAAAAGAAAAAACACTGTAGGTATCAGTTAAGGTTGAAAACAGAACAAATGTGAGTGTGTGCATGTGTGTATGCACTTTAAAAGATTTGTGGGGGAGGGGGATAAAGATAGCACCCTGAGATGAGATTCGGGAGGTAAACAGTTGTCATCAGCCTTACTAGAAATCCTGTTCTTTTTGAATGGGTGATATTATGCTACCTATTTGCTGCCAGAATTCTTCTTATTCCTATATGAAAGTCTCCTGCTACCATATCCAACAGTCAGTCTAGCACTGGATGTGGTGATGTGGTGATGCTCCTCCTTTGTCTTGGAATTGAAGTGATTCAGCTGTTTTTGTTACAAGGGGAATCCTCTGCCAATGAAAGATAGCACTTGGTGTTATTGGGCCTTGGCCTTCCTATCTACTATGACGGCCTCTCATTGCCTCCTGCTACCCCACCTTCATGCTTCTCTTGAAAGCCATCATGAATGGCATCTTGCTCTTCCTGTGTGGCTCAGAGCTGCTGCCTGATCTGCTTGTCCTGGCTACTCTCTGCACTGTGGACAGGATTTCAAGTACACAAATTTCAGCCGGCAGCCCAGCAAGCTGACACCACGTGTGATTCTGGGGCTTTAGCTACACCAGGGAGAAGTGGTGAGTCATATGGTCCTGGGAAAGATCTTACAGGTTTTCTTCAGTACAGAGATTTGGGCAACTGTCCCAGCATAAGGCCAGTGGGCACCGTAGTCTGCACCAGGGCCATCAGCCCAGGAGAGTCTTAAATGCTACAATTTAGGGAGTGACAAGGACAGCACCATCCTGGCCTTTCTCAGAACAGCACACTGCGGACTTCAAGTTCTCTTTGATCATCATGCCCAGAGCATCGTATATGGACCATTGTAGGCTCCTTCCAGAAGGACCCGAGCTGCATGCCTCCTGTGTGCGCTGTGCCCCATGCTGATGGATTTGCAGAGTGATGCAGAGCCTCTGACCCTGTTCCTCCTGAACTGTTTTAAGTAGTTCACAGTGCCATTTGTCTATGCTGATCATGAAACAAACATAATTTTACATGAAATATGTCTTTCCTGTGGTGGGAAAATCAAAGATATAAGGAATGGGCTTACAAGATGGTGGAAGCTAGTAAGTCTAACATAAGTGGGGCAACGTGGGGCAAGGCCAGCTGACTGGAATCCCAGGCAGGAATTGTGGCTGTAGGCTTGAAGCAGAATTTCTTTCCCCTTTGCAGACTTCGGCTTTTGCTGTTAAGGTTGTCAACTGATTCAGTGAGGCTGATTCATACTACTATTATGATTTATTTTTGCTCTGTTTCTTAAAATTTTAATTAACACATAGTAATTGAACATACTACTGAGATTCAAAGCATTTTTTAAAAAAAATATTTATTTACTAATTTACTCATTGCACACACACACACACACACAAAGAGGGTGAGAGAGAGATTGAGAGAGTGATTTTCCATCCACTGGTTCACTCCCCAAATGGCCACAACAGCTGCTGCTAAGCCAGGAGCCAGGAACTCCATCTGGGTTTCCCATGTGGGTGGCAGGGGCCTAAGTGCATGGAGCATCTTTAACTGCCTTCCCAGGCACATCAGCAAGGGGGTGGCTTGGAAACAGAGCAGCTGGGACTAGAAATGGCCCTTATGTGGGATGCTGAAGTTGTAAGCAGGGATTTAAACTGCTTTTCCACAATGCTGGCTCCACACTGTAATGTCTTAATGCAATGCACACCTATTGAATAGGGGTAATCAGCACTTACAAATACTTATCATTTCTTTGTTTGGAGACTTTGAGCTCCTCTCTTCTGCAAATATATATTGGGTTATTGTGAAATATAAATATCCCACTGTGCTGTACAGCACTAGAATTTATTACTCCTATCTAACTGCATTTTGGTACTGTGATCCAACCTCCCTCTTTGCCCTTCCTCTCTACCCTGCCTAGCTTCTAAGAATCACTAAACTGCTCTCTTCTGGTTTGGATCAGCATTTCTAGCGTTCATGTATGACATAGAACATCTGATGCTTGTTTTTCTGTGACTGACAATTCCTGTATCATGCCTTCCAGTTCCAACCATTTTGCAACAAGTAAGAATTTTATTCCCTTTTTTATCTTTTGATTTTTTAGAAAAGATTTATTTATTTATTTGAAAGCCAGAGAGAGAGAGAGAGAGAGAGAGAGAGAGAGAGAGAGAGAGATCTTCCATCTGCTGGTTCACTCTGCAGATGGCTACGATGGCTGTGGCTAGACTAGGCTGAAGCCAGGAGCCAGGATCTTGATCCGAGTCTCCCAGGTAGGTAGTAGGGGCCCAAGCACTTGGGACATATTCTGCTGTCTTTCTCAATCCTTTAGCAAGGAATTGGATCAGAAATGGAGCAACCAGTGCATATGGGGTGCCAGTATTGCAGGTGGGGACTTCACCTGCTATGCCACAATGCTGGCCCCAATTTTATTCTTTTCTTTAAAAACAAAATTATTTCATTGTTTCGTGTTTGACAGGTAGAAACAGAGACAGACATTTAGAGAGATCTTTCATCCACTCTGTGCTATATCCAGCTATGAGCCAGTCCAAAGCCAGGATCCCAGAACTCACTGCAGATTTCCTACATGGGCAGCAGGGACTCAAGAACTTGTGTCATCTGCTACTATCTCCTAGGGTAGGCATAAGCAGGAAACTGGAATCAGAAGCAAAGCGTGGACTCAAACCCAGGCACCCTGACAAGCATACAAAGCAGCTGAATATTATGGTTGAATAATATTCCCTTGAGTGTACATGCCACATTTTCTTTTATCTATCCATCTGTTCAGGGACACTTGGGTTGATTCCGTATCTTAGCTATTGAGAATAGTGCTACAATACACATAGAGGGGTAGCTATCTCTTTGATATGCTGATTTCATTTCCTTTGGCTATATAGCCAGAAATAGGATAGTTGAATCATACAGCAGATATCTATTTCTTAAGTTTTTGAGGAATTGCCATAAAATTCTCTACAGTGGTTGTATTCATTTACATGTCCACCAGCAGTGTGTAAGAGTTCCCTTCATTTGGAGTGGCCCATGTGGAGTTTTAAAAACAAAACGTGGGGCCAGCATCATGGCATAGCAGGTTAAACCGATTCTTGCCCCATCTGCTCCAGTTTGGATCCAGCTCCCTGTTAATGCACCTGAGAAAGCACTGAAGGATGACACAAGTGATTTGAGCCTCTGCACCCACTTGGAAGACCTGGAAGAAGTTCCTGGTTCTTGGCTTTGGCCTGGCTGAGCCCAAGCTATTTCAGTCATTTGGAGAGTGGACTTGCAGATGGAAGACTCACTCTCTCTCTCTTTCTCTCAACTCTGCCTCTCAATAAATAAATCTTTCTGGAAAGTTTTTCTTTTCTCTACATAATTGCCAGCATTTGTTACATCTGCTTTTCTGGATAACAGACATTCTGAAGGGTATGAGATGATATTTCACTGTGGTTTCTATTTTCATTTCACTGATGAACATTTTTTTCATACACTTGGTCATTTGCATGTCTTCTTTTGAGAAATGTCTATTCATGTAATCTACTCACTTTTGAATTAGATTATTTTTTTTTTTGTTCACTTTTTTAAGTTCCTTGAATTAATCCCTTGTCAGGTGAATAGTTTGCAAATATTTACTTCCATTCTTTGGATTACTTCATCACTCTGTTGATTATTTTCTTGGATGTGTAAAGCTTCTTAACTTAATATAATCTCATTTGTCTGTTTTTGCTTTTGTTTCTTGTACTTTTGAAGCCTAATCTAAAGAATCATTACCTACTCCAAAATCTTAAAGTCTTTCCCAAGGTTTTTTTCTAGTTGTTGCATGGTTTTAGGTCTTACATTTAGGTCTTTGGTCCATTTTTGAATGGATTTGGTCTTTCTATCCATGGATGTATAATTTTTCAGCACCATTTATTAAAGAGGCCATTCTTTCTCCAATGTATGTCTTTGGTGACTTTGTTGAACAATGAATTGTCTATATAAATGTAAATTTATTTTGGGGATCTCTATCCTGTTTCATTGATCTATGTGCCAGTTTTTATGGCAGTATTGTGTTGTCTTGGTGACAGTAGCCCTGTAGTATGCCTTGAGACCAAGTATGTGATGCCTACTACTTTCTTCTTTTCTTACAAGATTGGTTTCCCTATTTGGGTTTTTCTAAGCTTCCAAATTAATTTTAGTTTTTTTTTTCTTTTGTGAAGAAAACCATTGATTTTTTTTTTTTTTTTTTTTTTTGGAGACTGCACTGAATCTTTAAATTGCTTTGAGTACAATGGGCACTACAGCATTATTAATCTTTCCAACTCATGAAAATGCAAAATATTTCCATTTTGGGTGTCTTTTTCAACCTCTTTCATCAGTGTTTAATAATTTTCATTGTAGAGGCCTTTTGGCTCCTTGGTTAAAGTTGTTCTTAGGTCTTTTCTTTATTTTGTAGCTCCTGTGCATGCAATTGAATTCTTGATTTCTTTCTCAGCAAGTTGGTTATTGGATTATAAAAAATGCTTCTTAGTTTTTGTATGTTTATGTACTCCACAATTTTGCTAAAAATTCATTTGACGAGTTTTAGAAGTTTTTTGTTGAGTATTTAAACTTTTCTGTATATAATCATGTCATCTGCAAACAGAGATAATCTTACATCATCCTTTCCTATTTATATGCCTTAATTTTTTTTCTCTTGCCTGATTGCTATGGGTACAACTTCCAGTACTGTGTTAAATAAAAGTGGTGAAAGTGGGCATTCTTGTCTTCTTTCAGATTCAGATCTGAGGAGAAACGTTTCCGGCTTTTCTCTGCTCAGCATGATGTTGGCCGTGGGTCTGTCCTACTTATCCTTTATTACATTGCAGTATATTTCTTCTATATCTAATTTGTTGAGGGTTTTTATCATGAAGGGATTTTGAATTTTATCAAATGCCTTTTGTGCATCTATTGAAATGATCATATGGTTTATGCTGTTTGTGTTTGGGTGGTTTTCTGTATTGATATTGATAATATTTGATTCTTTTTCTCTTTTGTGTATCTGATTTGCTAGTGGGATTTGTTCATTGTTTTTGTGATGATAGTTATCTTCCTTTTGCTTTTAGGTGTAGGACTCCCTTAAACTTACCTTGGAAGCCTAGTCTGGTGATCATGAATTTCTTCAGCTTCTGCTTTTCTTTGAAAAATCTTTATTTCTTTTCCGGTTTTCACAGACAGCTTGGTGTGTATGTTCTCTGTGTCTGTGCAGTGTTCTCTGTTACACACATTTTTCTTTTGGAAACTTGAATATATTTTGGTTTCTCAAAAACTTTTATTTATTTATTTGAAAGGCAAAGAGATAGGGTGACAGAGACCGACAGACATTGTCCAACTGCTGATTTGGTTCGCAAATGCCTGCAACAGCCAGGCTGGCCAGGCCAGTGCCAGGGGCATGGCCTCCCTTATGGATGGCAAGAACTAAAGTACTTGAGCCATTCACTACCTGCTGCCTTCCAGGAGGCACAATAGCAGGAAGCTGGAATTGGGACAGAGTTGAGACTTGAACCCAGGGAATTTGATATGGAACATAAGGATCCCAAGTGGTGTCTTAAATGCCACACCCTGTTCTTAATGTGACTTGATGATTTTCTTTTGTTGTTATTAGGATTCTCTCTTTTTCTTAGACTTTTGACAGTTTGATTTTAATATGTCCTAGAGAAACTTTCGGCTAAATCTACTTGGGGTCCTTTGAGTATCCTAGGCTTATTTGTCCAGATCTTTGATAATATTTGAGATGTTTTCAGCTGTTATTTCACTGAATAGATTTTCTATGCCTTTTCCCTTTTCTCCTCCTTCAACTACACTAATGATTCAAATATTTGTTCATTTAATGATGCCTATAAATCTCTAGGGCTTTCTTGACAGTTTTGGATTTTTTTTTCTTTTTAATCTGACTGGGTTATTTCAAAATATCTGTCTTCAAGTACAATTTCTTTCTTCTGTTTTGATTTAGTGTGTTGTTGAGGTTCTCAACTGTGTCTTTTATTTGACTTATTGAGTTTTTCAGCTACAAACTTTCTTTTTTGGCTTTTTAAAATCATCTCTACCACTTTGCTAAATTTCTTATTCATATAAATAATTGTTTTCCTAAGTTTCCAATTTTTTGAAATGTGCACCTGATTTTTTTGTATCTCATGAACTCTTAGAAAAATTAGAAAAAATTTTTTGAAATTTTTTCCAGGCATTTCATCAATTTTATTTTCTTTGGGAGGCACTACTCCTTTGGAGGCAATATATTACCTTATTTGTTCATATTTCCAGTGTCTCTATGTTGGTATTTGCACATCTAGCAGATTTGTTTTCTTTTCTTGTTTTATAAAGTAGCTTTCATAGTAAGAGACATTCTCCTGAAGATGTTACCTAGGGTGTCAGTTTGGTGTGCTCTGCTGGCTTGGATTCTAATTGTGCCATAATGTAGTCTCCATACAGATTCTTTATCTATAATTGACGCCTTTGGGTGTGTAGTATGGCATGGGTGCAGAAAGCCTATGTGTTTCCAGACACCTTCTGGGGGTGTGGATGTTCTAGTGGCCCAGGGCTGTCCTCACCTCTGGGCTCCAGTGACTGTGATGCAGTGTGTGTGTAGTGACAGGAATGTGTATTTCAATCTGCACATGGCGCAGAGCCAGGAGTGGGGCCACTTTGCAGTGTAGTGTGGTTGGATTTGGTCTCAAAATGGCCCTGTGCAGTAATAGCCTGGTGGATGGAATCTGGTTTCCCCCCCGGGACACTGCCATGTACACATTCCCTAACAGCTCTCCCTATTGCACTTGTTACTTGAAGGTTGCAGGATTCACCAGCAGCAAAAAATTCAGTTGTTCATGGTGTCAGTGGGGATTGTTGGGCACCTAGAGTTTACCTTTTTCCTATCACGTGACCATCTTGGGTTAAACCCAGGCTCAAACCAGTTTATCTAGACTAGGGCAATGAGAAACCTGATGCTAGATACTTTGTTCCCTTCTTTACCCATCCATCTGGAGTCTCTGTGTGCCACAGTTTTTCTATTTCATCCATACTGTTCTCCAGTACTCTCCTTCAAGTCTTCCGGTGACTAACAGGTGTTTATTTTGTTCTTTTCCTCTGTCACTGGTATTCCTTTGTGGAAGAGAAGAGCAGCTGGTGCCTCTAGTCAACCATGTTTGGTATTGTTCTACTTATACTATTGAGCACAATCTCCTTTACTTAAAGTCCATGGATTGTAGGTTTTAATCACACCTGCAAAATACCTTCACAGTAACACCTGGACTTTATTAAATAATTGGCTCCCCAAGTTGACACATGACACAAGCCATAATACTGCTGAACTAACAAAATAAGAGAAAAAACATGTCTCACTATGTCAAAATACTACTAAAACATGACATTCACAGAAACTGCTTCATACTTATGCAGATAATAATGTTTACATATTATTAAACTGGCCATATTAACTTCTTTTTTAAAAAATTTTATTTATTTTAATTTTCTTTTTTTAGATTATTTATTTATTTATTTGAGAGGTAGAGTTACAGACAGTGAAAGAGAGAGACAGAGAGAAAGGTCTTCCTTCCACTGGTTCACCCCCAAAATGGCCGCAATGGCCGGAGCTGTGCCGATCTGAAGCCAGGAGCCAGGAGTTTCTTCCTGGTCTCCGATGTGGATGCAGGGGCCCAAATACCTGGGCCATCCTCCACTGCCTTCCTAGGCCACAGCAGAAAGCTCAACTGGAAGAGGGGCAACTGGGACTAGAACCCAGCGCCCATATGGGATGCCGGCACCACAAGTGGAGGATTAACCTAGTGTGCCATGGTGCCGGCCCCCTTATTAACTTCTTATAAAAGGTCATGACTCACTCTATGTGTGTACATATGTGTGTGTATATATATATGTATACTTATATATTTTCATCTGTGCACATAATCTGCCTGTAGTTAGTCCTTCTGCTTGTAGCTAAGACATATTAAGGGGGGCATTTTCCCTAGTCTAGTTTGTATAATATTAATAACTATCAACTATTGCCCCAACACTACCCACCCACATAGGCACTGGACTGTTAAGGGTAAAGGAGAAGCTAAATCTTAGCCTGTGAGGGAGCCAGGGAAATTACAACAAATAATAATGACAGCCAGAAATCTGACACAAGATTTCAGGGCTTCAGGAAAGATACAATAATATCACAACCCAGTCCAAGTACAGTGTATCAGATTTATACCAGTAGAGGCCTTGCAACAGGGCTAGAAGAAGAGGCTTAATCCAATACACAGATCAGGAGCCATGGTAATTCCATGTCTGTCTTGGTATGTGATGCAGAGAGAAGTCGTGTGCCTTAGTCACTGGGTATCACAGTACACTGCAGGCCTAGATGGTTAAATGGGTTATTTAGAAATGTTGATTATCATTATTATCCTTTTATTTATTTATTTAATTTTTTGACAGGCAGAGTTAGACAGTGAGAGAGAGAGACAGAAAGAAAAGTCTTCCTTCCATTGGTTCACCCCCCAAATGGCCACTACGGCCAGTGCGCTGAGCCAATCCAAAGCCAGGAGCCAGGTGCTTCCTCCTAGTCTCCCATGCAGGTGCAGGGCCCAAGGACTTGGGCCATCCTCCACTGCTTTCCCCAGCCACAGCAGAGAGCTGGACTTGAAGAGGAGCACCAGGACAGAATCCAGCGCCCCAACCGGGACTAGAACCCAGGGTGCCGGCGCAGCAGGCAGAGGATCAGCCAAGTGAGCAGCGGCACCGGCCTCATTATTATCCTTTTATAAGTGTTTATTCTCCCTCTAATGTTGGACATATGGGAGGATCATGTACCTTTGGCCCCCTTGAAATAATGTGTGGCCAAAGGATGAGTTTAGGCCAAAGAAATGTGAGTTTAGTTATTCATGATTTTCACTTCCAGGCAATAGCATCCAATTTCTGGGGCTCACCTCTCCAGTCCTCTCCTCCCTGCTGGGTGACTGTGGAAGCCTGTGTTGGTATTTGTGCTCTCTGATTGTAGCAGGCTGGAATGCTGAGTCAGCACACTGAGGCTCCATGTCCTGGAGTTCTGCCCAGAACTGCAAAGGACTTCAAACTTTGCTAAGTTCCTGAGAATTTCAGATTTCACTGCAGCAGACTATATAACCTCCTGATGGTGACAGGGAACTAGGCATGGAAAATACTCAATTAATAGCTCCAAAACATACCAAGACTTCCTACTTAGAATATCTGTGTGTGTGTCTCTCCCTCTTTCACTAGCTATACTGATTTACTCTTTTCATTTTTGGAATGGGTGAGCTATAGAGATAGCAAGGATGAGGAATGATAGGAGCATAATATAGGCATTTTCTGAATGAAGTAAAAGATTCCCATAGGCACCAGAATCAGAAGGCATCACCTACTGAAAATCTACTGAGAGTGAAGTAATAAACCTAATTGCTCCTTTTATCTTCTATATGATTGAGAGAGGGTCTTACGAAAAATCATATAGTACGGGACATAATACTGAACCCAACTGTAGAGCACAGAGCTTATTGTAAGGATATTGAGAGATCTTACATAACCAGAAAAAAAAAAAAGGTAAACAATCAGACCTTAGCAAAGGCAAAAAGGAACACAGATTTTGGATATTCTCCCTGCTCTTACCACACCTAACTGACATATTGCTCCCCTGACTGGAATGGCATCATCTGTTTATATACTTTGCACATGAGTCATGTGCCAGTGAACACCTCAGTCCCAACCTGCAGTGTCTTTCCTTTGACTATCACCTTCCTTTTGAATTGCAAAGGTCAAGCTCTTCACAGAGAACATCTGATGAGCTTAGCTTGCTTCTTCAATATAGGTCAAGGGAGTTAAAGATAATAGGTCCTTGCATGGCCTCAGGCTAGATGTTGGCCCAAGTTGGTCCACAAGTGATGGCAGTGGCTGAGGCTGTGACCTGATTATCTCACTTAGGGGAGGTGACTGGGGCATCATACTTAAAACAGGGGGGAGGTGGCAAGTGGTTGGCCAGATGGGCATTTTAAGGCACGTCTACCATGAAATGAAACTCTTTTGAGGGACAGCTTTTAAACAACCACAACCCAAATTTTGCTCACTTCCTCCCTGAAAATTGCTGATGTCTGGCCTAACTTATCACCAGGGAATAGCTTAGATGTTGCAAACAATTGAACCCTTTGTGTGTTTGGAGAAAGAGGAAATATGAGTAATACTATGCCCTCCCCTGGATTTACACCAGTGATTATTCTTACAGTGAGAAAACACACCTCATGCTAAAAACTAAACTCTTGAATTCCCGTTCCATGTCTCATCCTGAGTCAACTGCCTTTATTCTGTAAACATTGATTTGGGAACTTTAAAAACCTTAACATGAAAGCTTGATTTTCCCACAAATATTTTCAAGTGCATATTTCAACTGTTGAGAAAAATCAGAAAACACTTACCCAGATACCATTGTAATCAAATATTTAGTATTTCAACATACATTATTTAGCCCCTAGTATGTGCTGGGCATGACATAGACTGGAATTTAGTCTCGTTTCATATAACCTAGTTGCAGGGAAACAGACAAATACAGTATGCACACACACACTTACAAACATCCAAAGCCAAATAATTATAAATAGGAAAAGGAACTGAATCAGTATGAAGAAGTAGAGAGTGATGAGGTGGTACTTTAGGTTAGAATATAAGACAATTTCATTAAGATCACCAATAATTTCCCCTTTTGTCAAAACCAATAACCAGTTCTATTATTATTGTACCCAACCTATCAGCATGGTTTGCTTCATTTGTTTGGCTTCAGAGACTGAGCCTTCCTGAGGCACAAGCTGCTCCTTTCAGTTGGCTTCACTGATCCCTCATTTTCTACCTACTCAGAAACTGAAACCCAGCACAACTTTGCCCTGAACCTGCAGCTGTAGACACCAGACTTGAAAAACACTCTCTGTCAAGTCCAGGCTCATAAGTTCAACTGCCAACATGCCATCTCCACTCCCACCTACAACAGGAGCCTCAACAGGGACGTACTGAAAACCAGTTTTAGATCTTCTCAATAAAACATGCTCTCCACTCCCAGTGTCCCGTGTTCATAAACGGTTACACCCATCTTCAATGGCAAAGACCCAGAACTTCGAAGTTTATCTTGACTCTTCTTTTCAATTCTTCTGCATCCTACATCCAATCCATCAGCAAACACTTTTAATTCTACTTTAAAAGCAGATTTGGAGTTGGATGCATCTCACCACACCCTGCTAAATGACATAATCCAAACCACTTTAGTTCTCCCTTGGATTATACCATAATCTTTTCAGTGGTCTTCACATTTTACCCCTTGTTCCTTTTTACCAGTACATACAGTCAATTCTTACAAAAACAGAATAAATAAAAAAACAAAAAGAAAAACCAAATCCCCAACCTCCACAATTCTTATAAAAGAATCAACACTAAAAGCCAAACAAACAAAAAACAAAAAAACATTCAGTCAGACCATACCACTTTCCTGATAAAATTCCTGATTTTGCCCAGAGCAAAAATCAGTTTTTCCTCTCTGTAAGGACCTACATAATGTGGATTTCCATGATCTCCCTGACCTTATCTTGTACCATTCTTTCTAGTTCATTTTGCTCCAGCTGCGCTGGCCTCCTCTAACACAGTCCATAGAAAATGTCAACCAGACTCTTACCTCAGGGCATTTGCATATGCAGTTCCTTTCAGCCAGAACTCTTTTCTTCTGTATAGCTGCATGGATATCACTGCATTTGAATATCTGTTCTAATTTCAACTGTTTGGAGAAGCCTTTGCTGTATGATCTCTCTATCTCCCCATCACTTATATCTCCCATGGTGCTTTTTCCCCATCACTTCTTTCAGTGGCTTTCCCACTGTGTATTGTGTTGATGCTTACCACTTAGTTCCCTGATGTCATAGATGCATGTATGTGTAATTGTTCTATTTTTTTTTTTAACAGGCAGAGTGGACAGTGAGAGAGAGAGACAGAGAGAAAGGTCTTCCTTTTCTGTTGGTTCACCCCGCAATGGCCACTGCCGCTGGCGCACTGCGCTGATCCGAAGCCAGGAGCCAGGTGCTTCTCCTGGTCTCCTATGGGGTGCAGGGCCCAAGGACTTGGGCCATCCTCCACTGCACTCCTGGGCCACAGCAGAGAGCTGGCCTGGAAGAGGAGCAACCGGGACTAGAACCTGGGGTGCTGGCACCGCAGGCAGAGGATTAGCCTATTGAGCCACGGCACTGGCCTATTGTTCTTAATTGTTCTTTTCTACCTTTTTTTCTCATTAGAAGGTAAGTTTTATGAGGGTAGAGTCTTGTGTTGTTTTTTTTTTTTTTTCATGTTATATATCTTAGTGCTTGATATGTACAGGTCTTCAATAAATACCCATTGGACATGCTTTCCACTAGCCGGGAGTACTAGTAAGACAAAATCTCAATAATCAGAAACAAATGGAATGATTACTGGTTTAAGCACAAGATTTATTTTAATAGCAGAATATTTATTGCAAATTCATGAATTTTTAATCCATAATGGGCAAAATCTACTTCCAATAAAGGTAATTCTCTGCAGGCTTTGATGATTGAAACTCATTTCCAATTACTTTATTGATTCTTTATATGCAAATGCACTTTTAAAAGCCATTAAAGCCTTTCTTCTAAATTGACCAACCAGGTCCCCTACAATTTGGTAATAACTATAGTTTGATTAAGAAGCCTATTGTTGTTATTGTTGAAGAGTTCTCAAAACACTGCATATGTAAAGGTCAGGTCCTTTTAGGTCAAATACTCTGAGAGTTTAAAAAAAGCCAGAATGCAAAGCATTACAGCATGTATATAACTTGGAGTTTTCAATTTACAGTTATTTTGAATGTAAACATTTTTTTCCTTGGCACCAAGGATCTATTTATGATTTCAAAATCTGTAATGAAATTAGATTTCACAGTGTCTAGGAGAAAGGTCTAAAACCGTTTTCTGCAGTATGGCTATATGATATGTATGAGGGAGTTTAAGAAAGTTGATGGAAAAATGGAATTAAAAGGTCAGTCTGGGGTTGGTAGTTTGGCCCAGCTGGTAAGATGCTGATTAAGATGATGGTATCCCACTCTGGGGTACGTGGATTCCACTCCTGCCTTGGGCTTTAATTCCAGCTTGCTGCTGATCTGCATTTTGGGAAGCAGCCAGTGACAGACAGCTCAAGTAAATGGGTTCCTAGCTACCTTTGTAGGACACCTGGGTGGAGTTCCCCATTCCTGGCTTTGGCTTGGCCCACTCCTGTCCATTTTGGCCATTTGTGAAACAAGCCAGACAATGGGAGCTCACTCGCTCTCTCTGCCTTTCAAATAAATCAATAAAAAATTTAAACTAAATAAATAAAAGGTAAATTTATTTTGGTGCAAAATTTTTTGAAATCCATACATATGAGTGTGTGTGTGGGGGGTCTTCAAAAAGTGCATGGGAAATGTGTATTATAAAAAAATTATGTGGATTCCATTTTTTTACACCAAAATAAAATTTTTTATTTTCCCACGGTTCTGAAGTATCCTCATATATATGTGTGTAATTATTATTTTGTGGGTGGTCGCATTGAAATTTTTCTGAGAGAAGGGTTGGTGGTATTTAGCCCAGTGCTTCATATCATGGATATCAACACATGTTAAACTCAACAAAATTAGATGAGCAACTACTCTGGGCCCAGGAGTGAGATATGAAATCAATACACAAATATGAATATTTATTAAATTAAATGAATTATCATAATTTTATATTATGTAAAATATATCTCTGCATGTTGAAGTTAGCACAGAATTCCATAAGTCATAATTACTGTTGAAAATTTAGCACAGAATTCCATAAGTCATAATTACTGTTGAAAAATTAAGTTTTTTCCTGAATACCTCTGGCACTAAGTTTTTTAAAAACCTATCAGGGCCAGCACTGTGGTGTAGTTCATATAACCACCTCCTGCAGTGCCAGCATCACATATGGGCACCGGTTCTAGTCTTGGCTGCTCTACTTCTGATCCAGTTCTCTGTTATGGCCTGGGAAGCAGGAGAAGATGGCCTCTGCCCCTGTGTGGGAGTCCTGGAAGAAGTTCCTGGCTCCTGGCTTTGGATCAGCACCGCTCTGGCCTTCATGGCTATCTGGGGAATGAACCAGCAGATGGAAGCCCTCTCTCTTTCTGCTTCTGCCCCTCAGTAACTCTGCCCTCAAATAAATAAATAAATCTAAAAAAAAAAATATGTCACAGGAGGTAGCTTTAAGATACTAAATCACTCTCAAACATATTTATGGTCCTAACAGGGCTGGATCTCTACTTCCGTATTGTGTTTCAACAACCCAACTGAGAATAGATCAAGGATACTATCACCTACCATCAACTCCTTAGAACAAAATACCTGCCGCAAAAAAAGTCATAATCAAAAGTCATTATTCCACTCTTAATGTCCAAGTGACTCATTCAAGCACCAAAGTCCAGAATTTCAAAAGCAGTTTATTTTCAATACAAGACATAAAACACAGTATCTTTCTTTCTTTTCTATTTCACTTATTTATTTAATTAAATGCCTCTGAATCTGACATTGTACTTAATAGCAATTCAAAATTTTTTTTTCATTTACTAAGATTTGCATCAATGGAAATAAACTCTGTGAAGCATTTAAATATACATGACTTCAAATCCACAAAATGTTGTTTCTCTCCCCACATACTTTATTATTAGTTTTGATGAAATTAATAGTCAATTACTTTGTGTTTTCCAGGAACAAGAGCAAATAGTACCTTACACTTACATGCCAGCAAAGACAATATGCTTATAAATCTTATATAACAAGATGCTGAGATCCTTGAATGAACTAAACCACTGAAACTTTCAGTCCATACACTTATGCATCATGTGACATAGTACCTAGCACAGGTGTTCAAAGCACAACTGGTAAATAAATAATTCATTTACAGAAAATCAAGACTTGCTGCTCAGCTATTAAAAGAAATGGGAATAATTTTAGTCATCTGATAGTTCTCTTACATAGCAGTTACACAATAATTCTCGATTTTACTAAGGATTTTACTTTTTGACCTTAATTTGGTAATATTAGTGACTCTAAAAAACATATCCCCAGATTTTAATGGAGTAACACAGAAGTTTCTAAGTAAGGTCTAACATAGATTTTTTTTTTTTTTTTCACTGTGTGGGTAGCACTCCTCTATGTGGTAATTAAGAGACTCATCTGGTGTTCTGCTTGCCCTGGCCATGAGTAGCCCTTCCATTTGGCTATAGGATGTGAGCCCAATGACCAGAGAATCCAAATGTGCTGTGCAACTGTGTTGGTCTACAAGTCACAGGAGTACAGGAGTTTTTAGTCCACGATCCATAGATCAGAACTATTCACACTGATCTACTTAGATCTAAATGAATGCAGGGTTGAGCTGGGCAACAGAATCCCCAGTTGGGCAGATGCTTCCCAGAGAGGATTATACTAAGGAAGAGGAAACACAATTTCTTTGGGTAGACAAAACATCCTCTTTTGCCAAGTGTTTTTTTTTTTCCTTAATTTTTATTTTTTCATAAGCAGAGGACATTGTGAAAGTCATCCTCTGGGGAATTGAAGTAACTTCTTGAAAATATAAATTGTAAATGTAAGGCAATCTTAAGTAAGTGGTATTATAATCAAAGACTGCGCATAGAGTCTGATTTTGTTTAAGAAGTGTGCGTGTGGGCCCAGCGCTGTGGATCAGCAGGTTAAAGCCCTGGCCTGAAGTGCCAGCATCCCATATGGGTGCTGGTGTGAGCCCTGTCTGCCCCATTTCTGATCCAGCTCCCTGTTATGGCCTGGGAAAGCAGTAGAAGATGGCCCAAGTGCACTGGCCCTGCACCCACGTGGGAGACCTGGAAGAAGCTCCTGGTTCTTGGCTTCAGATCAGGTCTGCTCCAGCCATTGTGGCCATTTGGGGTGTGAACCAGTGGATAGAAGACCTCTCTCTCTCTATCTCTAACTCTTTCAAATAAATAAAAATTAAAATTAAGAAAAAAAGAAGTGTGCATGTTTCAACAGTTATGGAACTCAGAGTGCCTGCTGAGAAAGCCTGTTGAAGTGATTATGATTCATGTTTTGTTCCCATACATACCTCAGCTAGGAGGTGTCCTAGACCTGTAGTGGACTGAAGGGTGTGACCGAAAGGTGTGCCTTTATTTCCTATCAGTATCATAAAGCGTTGCTGTGGTGCTGGCATTCTGAGACTTCTGGTCGTGGTTCCCTGCTGCTTTTCCTATAGCTGCTGAAAAGACAGTGCAAATAACGGGGGGCCTTGTCTCCCTGCAGCACAGGGAGAGAATGCCATGGGCTGGGAGACCAGCATCCCCGGGCACGGTTTCCTGCTCTGTCCTGATGCAGGCCCCTTGCACCCACGGGTCTTGGCAGCCCTCTGGCGCCATGTGCCATCTGGCTGGGGACCAACTTCCCAAACCTGCCTGAGCAACCAGCTCTGCCCGTGCCCAGGAGGCTGTTTTCTTTCCTGAGATTACAGTGACCTCTCCCAGCTCACTTTGCTGTTGTCTGAAAGTTCCACAGGATTCTCCACTTTATGGAGGGCAAGGACGATTTTCAAATACATCCACCCAACACATGCAAGTGTGTGCACGTGCGTGCACGCATTCACTCACACACACACACACACACCACCTACCACAGCAAAGGGCATACCACTAAAAGGGGCACGATACTGATCTATTGAACAGAGAAGTACCACATACTATTCTGGGCAGCCTCCCAGAGCTGGTGGGATGCACCGTGCACCTGCTCCTTTGGCTAGGGTATCCCTGCAGAGCCTCACAGGGGTTGCAGTGTCACTCCTGCTCCTTGGCAGGCCACGCCACTCAAGTCGTGCCCTCTGGCCACGGGTTTGCTACTGAAACTTACACTTCGAGTTTGAGCTGTCATCTCTGCCCCTTAGAGCCTCCTCTTGGTTCCCTTTCCTAGCTCCCTAAACTTTTGTATTGGGTCTTTGGCTGAGGTCATCTCCAATTCAAGAAAAAGGGGGGGGGACCCTGAGAGTGAATTTTTTAAGTGAAACAGGAAGGAATGAGGGTTAGAGCAACTCCCCCTCCCCACTCCCCCCAGCTTTCCTGTAACACCTCACAAAGTTCCAACCTCCTGTGGGTCCTCTGGCGACGGGGTGAGTGGGGGAGACCGGTGTGCGAAGTGACCTTCCAGGCCCGCGAGCGGCGCAAGGGTCAGAGGGGCACGGGGCCACCATCGCCTCTTCCTCCCGAGGCGCCCACTGTCTTCCTTCCCACAGAGGAAAGGCGTGGGGAACTGTCTTGGGCCCTCAGGTCCCGGAAGGCATCAGGCGCACCGAGAGCCGGGTCGGAGCGGGGAGGAAGACGTGGCGTGCCCCATCACTACCAGCGGCAGCATGCCAAACAGGGGAAAGGCGCCCCCGTCTTGCCTTCCGCTTGCCATCTCGCTTCTCCCTGGAGACGGGCCGCGCTGCCCCGGGTGACTGAGAGGCCGCATGCCCACTCTCCTCGGGCAGCCCTACCGCGCGCGGCCCAGCGGGCAGGGCGCCCGCCGCCTGGTCCCCGCGTGCACACGGGTCGCCCCCACTCCGTTGGGAACAGGCACACACGCCCCCACCGCCGGCGGCGTCCGGCTCCCCAAGGTAAGCCTTGGCGATGCTCCTGGACAGCTGCGGCGGCCCCAGCAGCTGCGCCGCGGGGCCCCGAGCTCCGGCGCTCGGCCTCCCCCACCCCCTGCCCGCCTCTCCCCGCCTCCTCTTCTCGCCCCGTCACGGGCCACGCACACACCCCGGACACCCTCCGCACTTGGCTACTCACACTGCGGCTTAACCCAGCCGGCAAGGCAGGGCTGCCAAAGAGGCAGCGGGGGGTGTGTGCGGGGGTCCCGGGAAGGAGGCCAAAAAGGAGTAAGGCGGCCCCGGTGTTGGCCCTCTCCTCCCTGCCGCGACCCCTTGGCCCCTTCCCACTCCCTAATCGCAGCCCCGCAGCGCCCAGTGACACCTGAGCAGGCGGCGCACAGCGCAGGCAGCAGGCCCGCTGGACTGGCGGCGGCGACGGCGGCGGCGAAAACAGAGCAGAGGGCGGGGACGGCGAGGAGGAGCGGGAGGCGGGACGAGCGGGGAGGCCGCCGCCTGGCAGGGAGTGACACGCGTGTCAGCCAATGGGCGCGCGGGGCTCCGACGTCGGGGCGGGAGGCCTGGGGCGGGCTCGGCGGGGAGGAGGCTGCCGGCGCGCGAGAGGCGGGGGCCGGGAGGAGGAAGGGGAGGAGGCGGAGGCGGGCGCGGTGGTGGCGGCGGCGGAGGAGGCGGCGGCGGCGGTGCTGGCGGAGGAGGGTAGGTTGTACCCGGGACTGTGTCTGCCGAGCTCCGCGGCTGTGCCTGTGTGAGTGAAGGAGCGGCGTGAGGAGGCAGAGGCGAGCGCGGGCGAGCGCGGCGGCGGGACGTCTCCGGCGGCCGCGGCGGGCAGCGGCGGCGCTGGCTGTGGGGAAGCAGCGGCGGCAGCGGCAGCAGCTACAGCAGCAGCAGCAGCGGCGGCCGCCTCTCCGCCGCCGCCGGGGACGCCGAGGCGCAGCTGGTGGCACTGACATCGGCGGCCCTGCCTCTCCTCCTTCGCCCCCGGCCCTCCCCATGTGATCGGCTTTAATCCCGGCCGTGTGCGCGCGTGGGGCTCCATTCCGCGGTGCCCGGTCTCCGTGCCGGGGTGGGTGCTCGCCCGTGCGCTTCTGCTCCCAGTCTCCCTCCTCCACCCACCCCCCCCTCAAGAATAAAAGAAGAACCGGGAGGCGTGCTCAGAAAATAAATAAATAACCCCCACACGCGCGCAGCCCGGAGCGAGTCGGCGGGGCTGGCGGCGGCGGCGGCGGAGGAGGAGTGAAGGCGGCGGCGGCGGCGAAGGAGGAGGAGGAGGAGGAGGAGGGACGCGCGGAGAAGGCAGTAACTTTAAAGCCAGCTCAGAGCCCAGACCTCCAGCCGAGCGGTTTGCAGCGCGGCGGCGGCGGCGGCGCTGAGTGTCTGGCCCGCCGGTCCGGTCGGGGTGTGCAGTCGGACGGACGAGCAGCGTGTCGCTGTCCCCCCCCTCCCCGGCGGCTGGAGATGTCCGAGCCCAAGGCGATTGATCCCAAGTTGTCGACGACCGACAGGGTGGTGAAAGGTAAGCGGAGCGCCGCGGTCGCCCGGGTGCACCGAGTGCCGCAGGCGCCCGGGCGGTTCGCCGATCGCCTCCCCTCCCCCCGGCCCGGTTCTCCGCTCCCTGCTCCGGCCGCGGACCTTCTAGGATATTGTGCAACCCGCGCACCCCCCTCCCTCCCCCACGCCGCCCTCCCTGCCCGGCCGGGGGTGTCGGTGTGGACGGGGGCGTCCGTTGGCAAATGGCTGAGCCGCGGGGAGGCGGTGGCGGCCGCGGGGGTGGCGGTGGCGGTGGCGATGGTGGTGGCGGGAGGGGGCGCCCGGGGGGTGGTTGCTGGCAGGGTGTAGCTGCTGTGACAGAAATAGGAAGTGGGTGGCTGCTCGCAGGCTTGCATAGGATCAGGTTTATGGTTTTCTTTCGCTGAGGAGGGAGGGGGTGAAGGGAGGGGAGAGGAGGAGGATGGTGGTGGTGGTGATTTATGGCTTTTAAAAAATTCATGGGGCATTTTTATGTGGCCGTGGCTCTGGAGCGAGCGCCTCGCGCGGGCAGGGCTCTCGGCGCTCCATTGCAGCAATTCCCTGCGCGCCCCCTCCCCCTCGCCTCCCCCTGGACGGGCCTGCACAGCACTCGCGAGAGAGCCGGAGAGCGTGGGGGAGCCCGGCGCTGCCTCCGCGCGCGGCGGGGGCGGCCGCGGGCGGGAGGGGGCCCGGGGGGCGCGTGGGGGCCGCGGGAGGCGGGAACGGCCCCGGGAGCCGCCGCCGCCCCCGGGATTCCCCCGCATGCCCGGGGAGAGACGCGGAAGGCAGTTCTCCAGCCTCGCTCTCCGCCCCCGGCGCTCCCCCGCCGACCTGTCATTGCTCTTGAAGGGCTCTTGGCGCGTGCACACCTCTCCCGTGGCAACCTCTCCCGTCTTGCTTCCTCCCTGCCCCTGCTACCTGCCTCCAAAGGGACAGTTCGATTCCTTTATTGTCTCTTCTCTGCCCTCCTCGGAGTATGGCCCTGGGGTGACCGGCGAACAGAAGCCGGGATGCGTGGGGGCCAGGAGTAGACAGGCATGGTCACCTTCTCCATCTCAAGGGGAACCCACCGTCCTCCCCGAATTCCAAGGTGGAGTGGGGGAGGAACCGTCCTAGGAATCCTGGAAGGATGAGACAACGCCGCAGATCCGCCAGGATTAAGTAGTATCCCTCATTCCCCGGGTCAGGGCATCCAGCAAAGCAGGCGTGGGCATGGGCTGTGAGAGCAGCGGGCCTGTGAAATCCGAAACATCGCTGGTGGTGTAGTGTGTGTGTGTGTGTGTGTGCGCGCGGCGGCAAAGTCGTTTGCACCAAGAGCACTTGGGAAGTAACCCAGTAGCCTAAAGACCATGACACATGAACCCCTCTGGGGTTTCAGTAATGCTCCTTGCTCCTTTCAGGTTTACAGAGAGAGAGAGAGAGAGAGAGAGAGAGAGAGAGAGGGAGGGAGGGAGGGAGGGAGAGAGAACTCTCGGAGAAGAGAATATTATTTTTTTTTGTTATGTTGGAATTATTTCTGCCTCAGTGCAGGATTCATAAATTCATCAAAATGGAAGAGATATGCAGAAATGATTGTAAATAGGACTGCAGAACAAATGCACATCTATTTCATTTTTTTTATGCAGGCATGAATTCTTATGTAAATAGTCGATTCTAATTCATTCAGAAGAACTATTTACCAATAAAGGCTTGTGTTGACATTTTCAGAAATTAAGGTTTTTGCTGAAAAAATGATAACTAACTCCCTAATATGTAAATTTTAGGTGTAGTTTCAATCTGTAGGTTAAGATCACCCATTTTCAAAACAACTGTTGTAAAGCCCACAGTTCAAATGATACCAGTACATATGTTGGGAGTCAAAAAAATAAAAAATTCCTTGTGTACACATAATGTCACATTCCCTGCTTTAAATCAGGAAATGTGGATTCCTAACATATATGTAAATTTGTTGTTAAGTGAAAAATGTAAAAATAATTGTTCATACGTTCTGTATTGTCTTCATCGGTTAATGTGCAAGAATCATTTCATGTCTATTTTGCTTTTTTCTGATATTATTATAAATGATTTTTCATTATGAGTACACATACCCACCCATAATTCCAAAAATTTGATTTACATATTTTACAACACAGAAATAAAGATATGGATAATAGACTCAAAATCGGAAAAGTTAATTTTACCTTTATTTTGGTAGGGGTCTTGTGAAATTTTCAATGTGAACTTTTGTTCATAGAAAAAAGTTTTATGGTGAACCCAGATTTTAAGGTGGGCACATTGCTGCTATTTGTTATGCTTTGTAGACCCTATATTATTATCTTAAAATGCAGTATTCAAGATTGGAGACAATATGTTGTTCCCAAGTTAGTTATTTGAGATGGTAATGTATTTTGATTATCAGCCTTCTTTGAAATAACATTTCTCCTTGAGTATATATACACGTGCTTAATGAGTGGAAAGGACGGGTACCCTAAGTGGAAAACAAATTATCAAGTGATTTTTCATGTTTGCTGAAATTAGGTGATACACAGTGAAAACGTGACTTTTCTAGAAATTTTGTTAGAACTTCATCTCAGCAATCAAAATTTAATTCATTCGTTAACACAGGAGTATTATCCTTGGAAATACTTGCGCTCCTTAGAGTTTCTCTTTTACAGATTACATGTAGTATTTTTACCTTACTTATTGTGAGAGTAAGAAACACTGGGCTCATCATTACCATGGCATGTCATGGTGTTTGTTTACAGTTACCTTCATGAATCAATTCGGTTTTTGTTGTGTAGCAAATTGCTGTTTACAAATAGAGCTGTGCTGTCCTGGTGGTTTTGTTAGTAATATGATGAGAGCTGTCTGGATTTGTCCTTGCAGAATGCAATGTTAGAAAGGTAGGGTGAATTTAAGTGTCAATCGTGTCATTTTTGAATTTTGTAGAATCGGTGAAGAGAGACCCCATCAATTTTTTAAAAATATTTATTTACTTATTTGAAAGGCAGAGTTATGGAGAGAGTGGGGAAAAAAGGTGGTGCGTGGGGGGAACAGATCTTTCATTCGCTAGTTCACTCCTCAAATGGCTGCACAGGTTGGGGTTGGACAAGGTCAAATTCAGGACCCAGGAGCTTCATCCGGGTCTGGCATGTGGGTGGCAGGGTCCCAACCTATTGGGCCATCTTACACTGCTTTCCCAGGCCCATTAGCAGGGAGCTGGATTGAAAGTGGAGCAACAGGGACACAAACTGGTGCCCATATGGTATGCCAGCATCTCAGGCTTTGACTTAACCTGCTATGCCACAATACTGGTCCTCTCCTAAATTTTCTAAACCTTAAAAATGAATGATGGCAGGGTGCATGCAAAGCATTCATTTCAATTACCTTTGAAAAAGAAGGAAGTTACTTCAGTTAGCAAACCTGTCACTTGACTGTTCTTGGATTAAAACAGTAGAACATAAAAGAATTCAGAGAAAACATCTTGGTGCTGCCATTTGTTGGAAATTTGCATAGTTTGATCTTTTGGCTCTTTTACATTCTATTTTAAAAGAATTGTTGCATAGCTGTAAGGTGAAGAACTGAGGTCAATAAACAGACTATCCATGTCCTGTCTCCCTAGTGTGCCATACAGCCTGGTTTTTCTCTGCGTTGGTGCTCTTGGACACTTTGTTCCAAACTGGCTTCTCTTCATTTCTCTCTGGATGTTCCTGCCTGGAGCACTTTGGCCCTAATGTTCCATGTTGATGTTGACTGTAGAACTTTGCTGTATGACAGTTAGATACTTGGAGGAAATGAAAATGTGTGTAGTAAAGAGTATATGGCTTTGATACATCTCTTGACCCCTGCTGTCTTTCCACCTCCGGGTATTTGGCAATGGACCTTTTTCAAACTTAACCCAAACTCGGAACTGATTCTCATGGTAGACATTTCAGAACTGTGGAGGCTGTTGAGAGATAAATTGCTGGGTAGAGTTTGGGGACTCTCTCTCAGTTACATAGTGCACAGCTGTGCTTTGTGTAAGATTGCTTTTGGTTATGGGGATTCATTTTCCCTTGTGTGTTGTCTGCTTACATGTGCCGTGTGTACACAGAGTGCATGTAGGAAAATTCTGGAAAGATATCTAAGAGCGTATAAGCAAGAAGATGTTGGTTGAGTAAAATGTTATTCTGTAAGTCAGGATTCAAACCACCAGTATTTCTGAGTGGGACTGGTAATACTACATACTTAAAATGAATATGAAAATGCTCTACCCTGGTAGTAAATATCACATTTGGATCTTGAAATGGAGTAGTAAATACCATTTCTTTCTGGTATCATAAGACGAGCTCATTGTGAATTTATTTTACTGACATTATGTTACAATCAGTTGAGTTCATCAGTGATTTTAAAAACCAAGAAGAATCAACATTTAAAAAGTAATAGTTTTGGGAAATGTAGGGGGAATAACCTTTACTTTAAATGGACAATATATCTTAAGATATTCCACTGAATTGTGAAAGGCTAATACCTTAGAATCTGGTTAATACAATTTATTCTAACATTTGTATATGTTAAAAAATGTTTGTTTAAAAGCCTACTCATATTTTATGATCTGCTTTTATTTGTATTTTCACAGATATGAAATAAGGCTTTGATATACCTTCCATGCATTTATAACTTTAGTAGTTGGCCTCTTATGCCATTTCTTATCTTTTATGTGTCAGCCATGTGTAAAGTTAAAACTAATTATGAAACCAAATAATCCATTTAGAGTGACCTCATTGAAAACCAGCATTTTTCTAGAGATACTTTCCCTTTAGCAAACCCAAGTAAATTTCCATGTTGAAAGTTTTGTGAAAATATACTGAACCCCTTCACAACTATGAAGAATGGTCATGAGTCATGATATGGAATTTTGGTAATTACTAAAAAACTAATGTATTTTCAGCAACTTTCTGAAATAGCAGTCTCTTGATATTCTAGAGAGAAATGATGAGATCTTGAAATCTACCTTGTGCAATTCCACTTTTAGATAACTTCAGAGGCTGTTTTCTCCATTTATCAAAGAGTAATAATTGTACCTACCAGTTAGCATTGAGGACCCAGGGTTATTAAAGGAGATATGGGAGACCCGAGTGGTTATATTTGATCTCATACCCTGGAAATAATGATTCATTCACTTGTTGACATCACAAATGACAATATGTTATATATTTCAGGTCACTCAAGAGTAGTGTATGAGTGTTAAAAGCTGTAAATGTCTTGTGTCTACATTGGTGGCTTATGATATCACTTATTTTTATAGTTAAAGAAATGGGTGCAGAATAGATAGAATGGTCACAGGTGGGACCAGGGTGCAGCAGCAGGTAAGTATAACCGCTTTTTTTCTCTATAAAGAAGCTGTTCTTGCTTGAAAATGTTTTTGACTCTTGACACCTTTTTGCTATATTTGTCATCCCATTTTGTTTCTTTTTTTTGTTTCACTAAATTATTGTATGTGTAAAATAATTTGGTTAGGACAAGATGCTTTTATATTTTTGTATTTAGCATGGTGACACAGTTATAATATGGTTAGATATTGGCATGAGGCCCACTAAAGAAATACTGTTAAATGTTTTCTATTCAGGTAAACATATACAGAGAAGTAGGAATAGCATGTTCTCTTGTGAAAGATTTTGGCTTGCTTTTGTTTTGGCTGATGCTATTGTAAGCCTCTTTGAACTACAGGTATTGACCCACACTGTTGTACTTGCTTAAAAATTTTGTTAATTTCTATAGGAAGCACAGGTGAAAACATAAGCCAGTACTCATTACTTATTGTACTTTTTATAAGAACAGAGTGAGTAGGAGTGGTGTAGCCACTGAAATATGATTTCAGTTTATAAATTAAGCCTCAAGTATTGTTGATACTTTCAACATTTGAAATTCACTGCATGAAGCCAAAATATATGTTTCTTATAAGAGATCAACGGAAAAAATTTCGCACTGCGCCGTGGTTAAGTGATCTGAGTAGTTGCTTAAATCAGATGGCGTGTTTACCTGCAGACCTTGACCCTTTGCTAGGATCCCAAACTTGTTTTCACAAATGTGCACTCAGGTCGCAGAATTCCCAGGTATTAAAAACAATGAAGACAACTGAAAAAGTGGCAATAAATTATTTAAAATGCTGTTTTTTTGATATTAAGGTAGATTCTTTGTGAGACCATCATGGAGAATTACAGTTTTTTTTCTTTTTATTCCTCTAACCCACAAGTTTGTCTTTTGACAAAATTTCCTAAAACTTTTGTTTTAAAAGAGGTCCTATCAGACTGTAAGTGAATTTCTGTTTCTTGTAAGGGGGAAATTCTGCATGTGTCTGCAAAATAGTAAAACAAGTAAATACCAGGGATTTTGAAAACTGTCTACAGGTTATGACATACCACCTTACAATGTTTGTCAATTTCAGGTACTTTCTGCAGTTACGAAACTAGAAGAATGATGGTTGACCTTCATAGAGCTTTATTTATATGGAGCTAAATTAAAAGCAAATTTTCCTGTCAGCTATAAGACTCTAAGACTAAAGATTTTTTTTTTCCCCCTCTGGTAACAGTATTGCCTAGCTTTTCTTTTATGGGGAAAACTTACTGGTTCTGATTTAAAATGTTAAATGGTTTCTGTGTAACATTAAAATGTTTTTCAATTCTAATATATCATTGTCTAAACTTTGTCTTCCCTGTTACTGGATAAACTTGGAAGTTGTATGAAATTATTTGTTAATATGTGTATTCAGAATTTTACTTTAGAAAATATGGTCATTGTGCTGGTTGCTTCCGGCTCAATACCTTATGCATTGAATAAATTCTTGTTGAATGTTTTGGCCATTTCAAAATTCCCACTTGCCTTCTGAAGCAATAAAAGGGGACAGATTATGTTTACTTTGAGTGTATCTTAAGGTCTGCCCCTGTGTAAATGGTTCTTTGTGATGACTGTGAATTGGAATGCATCCTTGTCTAGCCCAATCAGAATGATTATAAGAAGGAGACCTTAGTAAGGTGACACAGTTAGGTCAGATTGAGGGAAGTTTTGTTGTTTGGCCCTTTGGACTGGCTTTCTGCCTGCTGAACTTAAAAGGTGAGAAATCCTTTTTGACTTATTAGGTAGAACTTAAAAGCTTTCTTTCAGTTTTTGTTGTATGTGCCCTTAGGCTAATCAGCTTTTGACAAGTGAGAAAAAAGAAGTTAACCTCTCAGTGTTGGATTCATTAAGTGTACATATAATATTACACTCACATATATGTTATATAGTCTACTTCCTGAGAAGTGGAGGCGTGTAGTTGTTTTTTTTAATTTATGTATTTTAGTCATTGCTCATACTTTGACTAAAAGGGAAATGACGTGGCAAGTTTCATTAAAAAAAAGAAAAGCAAAAAGCGAAAACACACCCAAACTCTTTCTTTGTTTACATCACAATTTATTATTTTCTGTGATGCTTTTGTAATCCAGAAATGCTACTTTCTTCAACATAACCTCCTGCCCTCCTCTGGCCCCCAAAATGTCATTGGATGCTATCCAATGGAAAGACATATGGGTTATGATAATTAAAAAAAAAAGTGGCACCAACTCTGCTGACTCTTAGTGGCTATGAGCCATCCGTTGGCATATGTTTCTAAACATCTTGTAAGCTGTGCTGTTTTATCAAATTCAAAGCACAATATATTCTCTTAAAATGATAGAATCTGAGTCAGGATTTCAGGTTTGTATTTTTTGTTTGTTCTTTATAAAGGAATTAAAATATATTTTGAAAATGATAAAATCTTTTTTCATGTATTTAATGCTATAAAATAAACACATACCTTTTCTGTTTGGGCCTTATTTGGATTGCAACAGTTTTCTCCCATCATTCAGTTCTCTTCATTCACCCTTCAGTTCAAATGCCATATCCATTGGGACCCACAACTCCTGAAACCTTAAGTTCCAGTAAAGGGACAAGGCCTCTCCTTCTCAGAAGGATACCTTGATAAAAGCATGCTGCTGTGATCATTTGTGTACGTATGTGCCTCTTCTCCCCAGGAAGTGGGGAGCCCTCTCTAGGGAGGAGCCCAGTTCATTTATCTTTGTATCCTTAGTTCTGCACATGGCCCTTTGCAGAATAGGCATTTATACATGGTTGTTGAATGAATGAAATCACAAATGAAGGTAATAAGATGGATTTAAATTTCTAAATTGTAGAGTTCTTTGTTAAGTTGAAATTTTATGGGTCTTAAATCATGGTCAGCCTACAAGTGTGTAATAATTTTCTTGATTTGTAAGCCCCAGTGCTGTATCAGTGTGTTTTCAGGTGGGTTTTGGAAAGACTATATTTCATTAACGGGGATTATGTGGCTTTTGTCTGATAGCCAGCATGCAGAAGCGTTACTGACACGAATGGCTTTCCCAGGGAGAGTGCTGGGTTCTCAGTGCATCAATGTCAGTCCAAAAGTATATGGGTTGATTTTTTCAAAGGTGGATGACAGTGTCTTTTTCAGGAAGACCAATGATGATAATTGATGAGGGAAGAGCTGTATAGCTAGCATCTGGGAGGCCTAGATTAGACTTGTCAGTGCCCAAAAGCAAACAAATAAAAATTAATACACTTAGCAGTTGTAACCAAGATGTAAAATACTTTGCATATCCAGGTGGATGACTGTGTATACGCCAGTAATAAAATCTTCAGACCCAGCACATGAGTAAGGCTGCTCATGAGTCAGCTCTCTTGATGGTCCTTTGATGTGGTCAGTGTTTTCAGAAAAGCTCAGCCCTGGAACCTATAGCAACAGGGAGGAAGTATGACGAGGCCCCTACTCTCAGTCATGTCCTTCCAGGTGACCACTGAACCTGCACTGGCTCAGACTTGGTTGTATGGTTTTCAGTTAATGTAGGTCAGCTGAGGCTTTCCAAGCTCCACTTCAGTTTCATTCTGAAGCAGTGTTTTCAGTGTCTTCCAAGGGCCAGGATTGACTGAATCTCCCCAGTGCAGAAATATTTTTGTTTCAAGGAGTTGAAGGCAGGGAAACTATAACTTCCTGTGCAAAGTCTTGCTGTTGTTTTTTTGCTAATTTGCATTCAGTAACCAGGAGGGAATCTCTCTGGCCTGGCCTCCAGTCAGAATTTTACCTGAGTACTCATTCTCATTCCTCTTCCATAAAAGGATGTGTAAAATTTTGGAGTATGTAAGAAAAAAAAAAAAGTCCTCATGATGATTAAAGGATTTTAAATTGTGGAAGAAGCAGATTATGAAATATGAGTAAGGAAGGTTGAATGGTGATTTTTAACTACAATTTTCAAATATTAGAGTGGCTCTTTCTGCAGTAGCTCACACTCATGTGTCCATAACCCCTATCAGCTGAAGAAGAGAAAATAGTATTTGGAGTCATCAGAGTTAGGTGAGCTTTAAAAAACAAAACAAAACAACAACAAAACAACAAGAATTAACCAGTTATAGACATTTTACCAGGACTGGTTCCAGACCTTTAACACTGTAGTAGTTTGTGGGGAATGGCTGGATGGAGATACAAATGATTCTCAATTATTTTGGTGTAAACATGAGCATTGTATGTGTGCTAAAGAATGGTTAACCTGACATCATGAGATTTTTGAAGCTGGAAGGAGCCTTAGTAATCTCATTTCCCTTCTAGCCCAGATCTAGTCCTCTGACCATGTGCTGGGAGGAAGGATTGGGGTTATAAGGGAAGTGCTTTCTCTGTCAACTTGCTCATGTTCCTGTGTGAGCCTGTGCATAACAAATGAATCAGACTCCTAGAATCAGATTTCTAGAACTCGAGGGTACACCAGAATTGTAGCCCAGGCCACCCTTAAAGTGGACCCTCCTGACCAGCCTCCCTGACCGATGATAATATTACCACTACAGGTACACATCTAATGAGACAGAGCTCCTTACTCCTTACCACCTCTCACTTCTTACCAGAAACAGTGCTTCCTTATGCTTGAGCATACTTTAGCCTCTGAATACACATTTGATTTTCTTAACATTGCCCTATGGAGTTCTAGAGAATGAGCTGTATATGGTTTTCATAAGAGAACTCGTTTACTATTCAAAAAATAGCTTTTTTCTTAATTCTTCCAGTTTTTCCCCATACAGGATGGTTTCTAGATCTTTCTGTATCCTAGTAGCCTTCCTTTAAATACAAGTTGGGATGTTTGGGTCCCTTGAAAATGGAGACAAGTTCATCTTGGCTTAACTGCATCCATGCAACCTCCAACACCTTCAGCTTAGTTCCCTTAGTACTTATTACTTAGTACTCTTGCACTTTTCTGGCCTCAAGCTGACCTTTAAGCTACTTGGGACTCAAGGGTCTTTCATGGGTAAGCCTGTCCAGCATCCCATAATACCACCTAAACAAAGATTATACAGTTGTGATGTCGTTATGTTGTGATGTTCTTAGTCCTCATAGCTTTCTGATTGAAATTTTGTAACTTGTATTTTCTCCCAGGCTCTCTACAGCTTCCAGGAGTCACCTTGAAGCACCTTGTCTGCTCTATTAAGTAGGAACATCCCAGGAAATCTAAATAGCAGGTGCATTCAACAGTGATTTCCTAGAGGTGTTGCTTTCACCTTTTATTTACAGTACAGGCAAGTAATAAATACAGGGCGATAGTCTGACACCATGGGAGTATTTGTGCGGTAATTGAGAGGCCACATGCCTTGTTTACTTTTCAAATCATACTAAAAAGCAACTCAGTACCCTGCACCAGAGCCAACCCTGCCTCTTCTGCCTGCCCTTACTTGTGCCTGGCCTTTGAAAGTTGTTGATAAGCAGCTCCTAAGGACATTGAATTTGGTTAACCTAGTGGATTGGTTTGTAATTTGATAACTAGTTTAAGTTTCACTGCCACCTGTAGGAGACCATTGGCTTCCAACTGCAGTGTCAAAACACATTGCTGTGTTACCTCAGCTCCGAGGTGTTAACAGCTACTGAGGCCAGTGTACAGAAGTTTGCAAATGACTCAATTTTAAAATATCTATGTTTAATGTAGATTCAAGTTCAGCCTTGAAATATTATTTCATTCTGATGGGACAGGCTGGAGTTGCAGCAGCCTTGGTGGGCATCTTGCATAACTTGCAGTCTGTTGGATTTTACCAGTATGCCTTTAATTACAGTGGAAATTATACTTTATTTATTTCCCTGTATGTTTTCGTTGGCAGTTCATTAACATTTGGATTCACTCATGCTACTGTTTTGTTCACTTGACTGTTTTGCCATGTGCATCTCTATGGGGAAAAAAAGGCTGAGACCTGCAATGGGAGACTTTGCCTTTACCAGCCAAGTCTGTGAACTAAATAGATCTTGAAACATTGATAGGCATGTCTAGGTTGATTTCAAAGTGCTCTATGAACACTTCCTCAAACGTCTCCCAGGGGATATCATGCCTGGAATTCTATGATCAGTAATTTATTTATGCTAAGATTGGCCTTCTTTGATAGAAGATTCAAAAGTAACTGATCTTTAAAATGTGATTTAGTGAATTATCTAATTTAAATTTTCTTCTCTTTGAGTACTGTTGAAGCCAGGAAAAATCTTGTATTTCCTGAGGCTTTTTGTGAGTGGACTTTCTGCCTTCCTTTTAAATCCATATTCCATGACTCTTGTATCAATGAAAGCTTCATTTCCACCTCCTGCTTCTAAGTATGATGCAGTACCCCAGTTGGTAAACAGATTATTGTACTGATTGTAAAATGACTGTTGAAAACCTTTCTGTCACTTTCAAACCATCCATCTGACTATCCATCTTTCTACGGATACATTCTTCTGTTCTGTCCAAGTATGCATCAGAAATTTAGTGCTCCCAACTTGCTTCGCTATACATCATGTTCTTGGGCCTCAGAAGGTTATGGTGCAGTGTGGAAGGTAAAAGTGTAAATCACAGTGTAAATTGTAATTAATAGCAGAAGGTGCAAAATGTGGACATATAGAAAATGGAGCGATGAACTATCTTCATTGTACTTCTCATTTTTGCAAAAATAAACATACCGAAATTCCTTTTCTCTGTGTAGTATATGTAAGAATGTGTTAGAATATTGAGCTTATTTTAAAATGAAGATGGTGTAAAAGATGCCACCAATGGAGTGATGAGCATTTGTATCCAGAATTCTATAGCTACTATAATAACTGGGCTTTGATCAGGATATATGAGATAAAACCATGGGCTGTTGAAGGTAGAAGTACCTTTAATAGTTTAACAGTCTTGCAAAAGAAAGATGTTTAGATGATTAGCAGCCTGCTGTCTCCCTCCCCTACATACTTTCTTTTAGTGATGGAGAGGCAGAATCAAAGTGTAGAGAGAACACAAGTTTAAAGCCAGGCAAAACCTGGATTTAAATCCTGTATGTTCCACTTGCCAGATCTGTGTCCATGGGCAAGTCATGTGATCACCTTGAACCCATTTCTCTTACTGAAGACTGGAAATGATGATACTAATGTTGCAAGTTGTTAAGATGAAATAAATTATATATAAAATGCTCAGCCTAGTGCTTGCTGTGAAAAAGCCCCAGCATATACTTGGTATTGTTATTTTGTTGTTGGACAGCTCCTTTGAAAGCTAAGCTTTCTCTTCTGGAAATATTTTGCATTAAAGCGTATGCTTCTTCATCTCCTATCTCCTGTGAAATGCATTGCAATTCAAGTGCTCTACCACTCCACAGAGACAGTTTGGCAAAGGTCAGCAATGGCTGTGCAATTGCTGGTTTCTCTGATACTTGACATGATGAGCCACCACTTCTTGAAAAGTCCTTGCTGGTTTTCAGGGATTTCCTGTTTTTTTCTGACTTGTTTGCCAGCTCCTCTCACCATCCTAAATGTGGATGTTCTTTTACCCTTTTACACATTCTTCCAGGCAGTCTCTTCTTCCCTGGGTAGGGTTGATTACGGCTTGTAGGCTGATGACTAGCACCTCTGTATTTACAACCTAGTATTTTCCCTGGGACTGTCTGTCAAACCCCATATACAGCAGTTTTCTGTGGATAAGTATGGTGAAAATAAAATGTACTATCTGCCTCTGTCTTTCTGATCCTGGGTGACATTACCACTATCCATCCAGTCAAACTTGTCACTCAGTTCAAGCCTTTAAAATATTTCACTTAGAGCACCAGGACCCTCCCAACATTAAGTTCTCTTTGCTTTCAACCTGGTCTCTTCTCTTACATTAATTTAATCACATTTCAGTTAGGGTAATTTTTCTGCAATGAACATCTGATTTTTCCAGTTCTTTGTTTGCTTGTTGATCTTCTCTTACTGACTTGTTGGGACTCTTTATATATTATGGAATTTTACTCTTGTATGATTTCCTAAAATATTTATATCCCAGCGTAGGTTACATTGTACTGAATTGAAATCTCCAGTTTAGTAGAATATAAGTTGTTATGAGCAGGGAAGAACATCTTTTTTTCATATATATATGCTGATTCTTCATGTATATTTAGACTCATAAAAGTTGATTAAACTGAACTATTTAAAATTCTAAACCAGACCTTCCTTGCTTTTTATTTGCTTTAGCTCCACATGGAGCACTTTTGCTGTCTTCTGTGTAAAGCTTCTCTGTACTTGTCAGCAGCAGCTGTTTGTGCTGCTGCCTGTACCTTGTACATACAATGTGTAACCAAGGTTTGTGATGTTTTTTATCATTAGTCTTTGAGGTCAGAGTCAGCCTCTTGATTTCCCCAGTGCTTAGCAGCATCTCCCTACCTTTCTTCCTATATAGAACAAATTGGTTAGATGAAATATTCCTGTCTTTCACAAAAGCATAATATTATCAGTGCTCCCCTCCTCCAATGTCATATCTTCTATTAGTGCAGCTCTACTTAGATTACATTTTCCAATATTCTTGATTTAGGGAATATGTGGCCTTCCCAATGCCCGTTCCCAGGGCAATTTTTTTCTTTTTTAATATTTATTTGTTTGAGAGGCAGAGTTACAGACGAGGGCAAGAGAGAGAATGTTTGTCTTCCATCTGCTGGTTCACTCTTCAATTGGTTGTAGCAGCCAGAGCTGGGCCAATCTGAAGCCAGGAGCCAGGAGCTTCCTCCAGGTCTCCCACGTGGGTACAGGGGCCCATGTACCCATTTTGGGCCATCTTCTACTGCCTTCCCAGGCCATAGCAGAGAGAGCTGGATTGGAAGAGAAGCAGCCAGGACTAGAAGTGGTGCCCATAGAGGCCTAGACACCATGCCACAGTGCTGGCCCCTCCAGGGCAATTTCTGGTGATGAAATAAAAGCCACATCTTCATTCTGAATTATTTTGTAATTCTAAGCCCAAAACTTAAGGTTTGAAAGCCTCAATTTGATTTAATTTTGTTAACCTTGTCCTGTGATTCTAAATTTTTTAGATGGTTTTTGAACATCTGGGTGTTTAACCTATTTTCAGTTATCTGCTTCATTTTTGTGTCATCATTAGATTTGTTTTTTTTTTTTACCTAAATCTGGTCACTGAAGTAACTTTTGGAGGCAGTGATTTTGATTGAGTGCATTTACAAATACTTCTTTTGAGTTCTGCATATGTCGCTTGTGTAAAAAGAAAGAAAGGAATTGTTTTAGCAATTGCTGTCCTTGATGTTTTCCATGCCCAGTTGGAATAGTTTTCTACAGTCATACCTAAAAATGATTTTTTTTGAAAACAATCAAATGCCTTTGTCTTTGTTGAGCTTTGTTTTAACCTTTCGTGATTTTAAGGTGTAAAGGACATGCATTTGTTATAGATAATGGTTAGTGGATTCGTATATTTATTATAGGCATATGCTTTGTAATATATATTATTCGGTGCATGCACACACACACACAGACACACACACACATACATTTGAGTGTCAGTGAGACACAGAGAGTGAGCTCCCATTTGTTGATTCACTCTCCGAATGGCTGCTAGGGCCCTTAGTTGGGGCTGAAGCCAGGAATTCAGTCCCGCTCTCCCACATGGGTAGCAGGGACACATTTATTTAAGCCATCAGTGCTGTGACTCCCAGGGTGTGCATGAGCTAGAGGTAGGAATCAGGGCCCAGAGGTGGGTGTTGCACCTATATTCTGTGATGTGGGTCATGGGCATTTTAGCCACTAGGTCAAATGCCTGCCCTGCCTCTACTTTTATTTAAAGAGAACACTTTGTTAATTTGTAGGCTGCATTGCTGCTTTACAGGATTTTTGCTCAAAGTCAACAATTAATGAAGTGCTTTTATATTTCTTGAGTTTTCTCTTCTAAAAAATGTTAATAATGGTTGGGCTACCTGACCATAAGTACCTTGTGCAAGGTGATCTAGTGAGTAAGTGAAGGAGCAGACGTATGGACTCAGACGTGACTCCAGAATCTCAGCATTACCACGGTCACTAATCTGAGGGGCAAGAAAGGCCACATTCATTAGAGTATCAGTGAGTTAGTAGAAGACAGATTTTATTAGGGATTTGTTTTTATGTGAAATCCTGTTGCTGCTGGGAATCATTTTAGTGGAACATCAATGGATTTTCTGGACAAGCAAAATATAGTACTTTTTTTGGCAAGTGTTTTTGTCTTCTTTTTAGAAATATGTAGCTGAGGCTCATAAAAATGGGACTGGGCTATGAACTAGGCTTTATTTGGCATTACTGGCCCTACCGTGGTGTTACAACACAAACCCAAAACCTGAAAAGGAGTGCTAACTCTGAGTTAGATGAAGAAGCCATTAGTACACCTTCAGTTTTTCCTTTAAAAGGAAAGCTATGAAAAAGGGTCCAGTGCCAGTTATTGTGTGCTGTCTGCCTTGGTTGTAGAGACTTGGCTTTTTTATATTCATTTTCGTATTTTTGTCACTAAAGCAAATAAAAGAAGCCACATGTAGCTAAAGTGAAAGCCACTTCAAGGAGACGTCACATGAAACATTTTGAGGAGGGAGTTATGTGGTTTCATTGTAACATTTTAGATGCAAATGTGAATTGTTTTGAGATCTGAAATTTTCATTTACTACTTTTACTGTGCTGCGATGAATTTTAGTCCTAGTTCAGTTTCATTTTAAACTGATTATTTACAAGAGTGATGATTCAGAATTTAATGCTTCTTCCAAAGCAGGGGATTGGAGAAATGAATTTTCTGTGCCTCTAATTAGTTAACACATTTCTGATTCAATTGAACCTGATTTGCTCTGGACAGATTCTGTGGTTGAAGGAGGTGCAGGTCAAAGGCCACAGGCTTCACTATAAGGGAAGGTTTAGCACTCTGCCTGGATTCCCTGGGGCTATAAGTTCGGGATCTCTGATTTCATAGTAGGACCTCTTACTTTCCATTGCTTTATAGTGGATACCTCTGTATGTGAGAAAATTTACTCCCTGCTGGAAACAGATTAGTTCATATTTTCTTTTTGTTCCTTTTTTCTCTGGTGTCTTTTTTTTTTTTTTTTTTTTTTTTGTGAACCTTCTACTCTGTGACTTTATTTTGGTTGTTTATAGCAGCATTCATTGGCATGTAGTGGGAAACCTTGAGTAAGTTTAGTTTTTAAATAGGAGGACTACTTGGATGTTTTATTGATAGTTCTTGTTTTGTTCATTTGTATTTGTTGAAACATAAGATATTTCATGGTCTGAGAAAATGAAATATACATTACAATTTTCTTGTTGTGTGTGTTTATTTTAGTCCTGAAGCCAGACTTTGCCTGAAATAACCTTTTCCTTATAAGGAAATTGATACTGAGATATGATTATGCCTAGTGTTTATTATTGCATACATAGATAATTTTAATCTTGTCAGTATGGAAAAATATCAGGTAAGTCTTTATTGAAATCAGAATATTTAAGTGAATAACCAGTGTTTAAACATTCCATAAATTAAAGAGAGAGAATATGTAAGAGACAGTCTTATACATTGTTTTTATAAAATGTGGTTTTAATTTATGACTTTGGAGTGAAATTTTAAAGTTGAAGATGAACATAGAGAATGCTTTTATTGAGAGTTCCCCTAGGAAATAAAACTCATGAACTACTTCACTGCTTTTACCTATCTTGAATTTAATGCAGGAAGCTGGCAGGGCATTTCTGAGTTGAGCAACTTTTAATTTTTTTATTATTGCTTTTTTAATGGAAGACTTGTGGACATATGGACAGGTCTCATTCAGTCATTCAGTGTTTGGCTAGAGTTTAATTGGCATGGGCAAAAATAAAACTGCATGCCACTGCTTCTGCATATTGATTTTTATTTTGTTTTTTAAAAATTTACTTAGTTATTTGAAAGTCAGAGTTACACAGAGAGAGAAGGAGAGGCAGAGAGAGAGAGAGAGAGAGAGAGAGAAGTCTTCTATCTGCTGGTTCACTCCCCAGTTGGCCACAACAGCTGGAGCTGTGACAGTCTGAAGCCAGGGGCCAGGAGCTTCCTCTGGATCTTCCCATGAGGGTGCAGTGGTGCAAGGACTTAGGCCATCTTCTACTGCTTTCCCAGGCAATAGCAGAGGTGGATTTGAAGTGGAGTAGCCTGGACACGAACCGGCGCCCATATGGGATGCTGGCATTGGAGGCGGTTGCTTTACCGGCTATGCCACAATGCCGACTCCTCTGCATATTAATAAGTGGAAGTGTGTATAAATTGTTCTCTGTACTTACATTCTTTGACATAATACTTTCTGTCTCTCTCTCTTACTCTAAGCTGTATATTGCAACCAAATGGATGAAATTGTGTTCTTTCCTTCCTAAGAATTCACATAGGAGGTTTTTTCTTTGAATCATTTGCTATATTTTCAGAATGATTAAATTATCACTAATAATATGTATTGCAGTTATAATTATCCTGTGGTACAGTTAATAAAGCTACCACCTGTTCTTTTTTAATAGAAAGCTTTTATTTAATAAATAAGTACAACTTTTGGATTATAGTGGTTCTTCCTCCAACATCTGCCCTCCTACCCCCAAACCATCCCACCTCCTACTCCTTCTCCCATCCCATTCTTCATTAAGATTCATTTTAAATTATCTTTATATACAGAAGATCAACTCTATACTAAGTAAAGATTTCAAAAGTTGGCACTTACACAGACACACAAAGTATAAAGTACTGTTTGAAGACTAGTTTTACCGTTAATTCTCATAGTACAACACATTACTGACAGAGATCCTACATGGGGAGCAAGTGCAGTGACTCTTGTTGTGGTTTAACAATTGACACTCTTATGATGTCAGTGATCACCCGAGGCTCTTGTCATGAGTTGCCAAGGCTATGGAACTCGGACATTATTTAGACAAGGCCATAATCAAAGTGGAAGTTCTCGCCTCCCTTTAGAGAAAGATACCTCCTTCTTTGATGGCCCCTTCTTTCTGCTGGGATGTCACTCACAAAGATCTATCTTATAGGTCATTTTTTGCCACAGTGTCTTGGCTTCATGCCTGAAATACTCTCATGGGCTTTTTAGCCAGATCTGAATGCCTTAAGGGCTGATTCTGAGGCCAGAGTGCTGTTTAGGACATCTGCCATTCTATGAGTCTGCTGTTTATCCTGCTTCCCATGTTGGATCATTCTCTCCTTGTTAATTCTATTATTATTAGCAGACACTTGTTCTTTATGTGATCCCTTTGACACTTAATCCTATCTTTATGATCAGTTATGAATTTAAACTGATCACTTTAACTAGTATGGCATTGGTACCTGCCAACTTTATGGGATTTGGAGTCCCATGGCAAATTTTTAACTTTACCCTTAGGGGTAAGTCTGAGGGAACATGTGCTGAACTGTATATCTCCTCCCTCTCTTATTCCCACTCTTTATTTATTTTTTGGACAGGCAGAGTTAGACAGTGAAAGAGAGACAGAGAGAAAGGTCTTCCTTCCGTTGGTTCACCCCCCAAATGGCTGCTACGGCTGGCACGCTGCGCCGATCCGAAGACAGGAGCCAGGTACTTCCTCCTGGTCTCCCATGCGGGTGCAGGGCCCAAGCACTTGGACCATCCTCCACTGCACTCCCGGGCCAAAGCAGAACGCTGGACTGGAAGAGGAGCAACCGGGACAGAATCCGGCACCCCAACTGGAACTAGAACCTGGGGTGCCAGCGCTGCTAGGTGGAGGATTAGCCTAGTGAGCTGGGGTGCTGGCCCCAACTCTTTATTTTTAACAAGGATTGATTTTCAATTGCTACCACCTTTTCTTATTTGTAGTTCTGTCCTATGAAGAGGCAGCATCAGAATTGCTATTTTGCTTTTGATTATTTGGCCTGTATTCAAGATGGTACTTTCCTCCTGTCTCGCCATCCCCAATCTATTCCAAGATTTCCTTGAATGGAATGAATGGGAGGCAAGACTCATTGTGGACAGGCAATCATATAACAGTTCAAAGTGCTGTCTGTCTGTAGGCCACAGTAAGTTGACTTACGTTGTCACTCAGAGCCTTTTATGCATCTATCTCAGGACATGGCATGGTGTAGACTTCACTGTGTGCTCCCTGTTGCTATTTCTAGTGAATTCTGGTCTAGAATGTTAAGAAAGAAGTAATAGAAAAAAAACCCTGAAGTGGCAGGGTTTGGCTCCTTGTTTTCAACCTTTGTAGACTCACCTGTTTCTACTTTAGAAATACTTAACCTTGCTTTTTGCTTCTCCTTAAATTGGATCCATTTAGATTAGAATTAAATTTAGTTTTACAGTGTGACCTACTTGGTGTCAGTTATTTTTACAAATGCAATTCCTTAAATCCCATGGGAAAACTAGGAGTTGGTTAATATGGAAACTTCCTCTGAAGTCTATGAATCAGAGAAGTTGAATAATTTGCTCATGATCACAAAGCTAGTAGATGGTGAAGCTGAGATTCAAAGACAGGCTATTTAAAAGTTGTTTCAAGAAATTTCAACTGAACAAGGAAGTTAGGAGAGGAGGGTAGTTAACTCTTAGGTCACAGTCCAGCAGGTTAAGTATAGAAGTTTTACTACGTTTCTTTTACTGTCCCCCACCCCCACTTTTCTTTCATTTCTCTTTACAGAAAGATTTTAAAGAAGATTCCAGACATTTTATTACCAAGTGTACAAATTTTGATAGTGGGGATAATATTCTATTTTTATACAAAATTTTCTAAGTATCAGAGAACATGGACTGTAAACAGATGATAGCCATGCTTTTCTGAGAAAACAAATAATTTTTGTTTATTATATCTAGCTTCATATGATATGGTTAGTCATCATTTGCTACTCATTAGTTAATAAAATAATAATAAAATAACTAATACCTACTGAGTACTGACTCCGGGCTAGGAACACTTCCTTCTGCGTTGTTAGTGCATATTAATTCATTTAGTTCACAGTAGCCCTGTGATCTATAATAATCCCTTGTGAGCTCAAGGTGCTTTTCAAAAATAGGTATTTCTTTTATGTAGGAATGAAGTATAATTCTACATTACCTTGAATTGTAATGTCCTTCACTCCCTCTCACCTTTAATACTGGTCATCATAATTTATTGATACATGGATAGAAAGTCGCTGCTCAGAAGTGTGGTTACGGAAGTGTGGATCAGAGGTGCCTGGGAACATGTAAGCAATACAATGTCTCAGGGCATACCTCAGCTCTTTTGAGTCAGAATCAACATTTTAGGCAGGATTTTCAGGGGACTTATGTGTACAATAAATCTTGAAGCTCTGGGCATGTTCAAACAGTGCCTTGCAGCGTGGTGTCACTTAATCATTTGAGAACTTTTAAAGATACCAATGCCCAGCCTGAGCCCTGATCAATTAAATAGACTATCCATGTGAGGCCCCATGTTATTATATTCTTTTTAAAAACTACTTTATTTGGACAGCAGAACGGCAGGGTTGTGCGGGTCAGGGTGGGGGAGAGTTATTGAAATTAAATCTTCCATCTGCTGGTTCATTCCCCAAATGCCTACAGCAGTCAAGGTTGGGCAAGGGAAAAACCAGGAGGCAGGAATTCCTTCCATTCTTTGACATGTGTGGCAGGGGCACAAGTATTTGAGTGATCATCTGCTGCCTTCCCCAAGCTCATTATCAGGAAGCTGGACTGGAAGCAGGGCAGATGGGCTTCAAACTGGCACCTTGTATGGGATGCTGGCACCCCAAGTGGACAAGTGGAGGCTTAACTTGCTGTGTCACAACACCCCCCCCCCCCAACTTTTTAGAAAATATTCATTTCTTTATTTTGAAAGTCAGTTACAGGCCGGTGCCGTGGCTCACTAGGCTAATCCTCCGCTTGCGGCACCTGCACCCCGGGTTCTAGTCCCAGTTGCTCCTCTTCCAGTCCAGCTCTCTGCTGTGACCCCGGGAAGGCAGTGGAGGATGGCCCAAGTCCTTGGGCCCTGTACCCGCATGAGAGACCAGGAAGAAGCACCTGGCTTCTGACTTCAGATCGGCGCAGCGTGCCAGCCGTAGCAGCCATTTAGTGGGTGAACCAATGGAAGGAAGACCTTTCTGTCTCTCTCTCACTGTCTAACTCTGCCTATCAAAAATAATAATAATAAAAAAAGTCAGTTACAGAGATGGAGAGACACAGAGAAACCTTCCATCCACTAGTTCATTCTGGATCGGAAGTGGAGCAGCTGGGACTGGAACTGGTGCTCATATGGGATGACAGTATCTCAGGCCATAGTTTTACCCCCTGTGCCACAATGCTGGCCCTGTTTTGTTTTATTTGGATTTTCTAAATGATGTGAGTCTAGCATTGATAGATATATATGGGGATTCTTAAGTTCAGACTTTACAATGCACTGTTTAATACTGCAGTATCTCTCTCCTATGCTTTAGCTGCTTCACTATGAACCAAACATTTCACCTTGTAAATCACGTATAGAAAATGATGCTCCGTAAGACTTGAACATGAGAAATCCTGGGATTGCATTTAATCTCTTTGCTGATAACAAGTGGCTGATGGTATAAAAAATAATTCTGTAAGACTGGACTCCACTGATTTTATCCTCATTTGATAGTACGTAATGAAAATTTTGCCAAAATTTAGAGGTGGATGTTTAGCCTAGTGGTTAAGAATTCCAGGTCCCATATCAGAGTAGCTGTGTTCAGTATTTGGCTTCCAGTGTACACCATGAGAGCCAGAGGTGATGGCCCAAGTAATTGGTTTCCTGCCAGCCATGCGGGAGACCTGCATTGAGTTGCTGGCTCCTGGCTTTGGCCCAGCCTATTTAGGAAGTGAGTCTGTGTACAATCAGTCTGCCCCCCCCAAGTAAATAAATAAATAAATATTTTTGAAACAAAAATTTTGCCAGAGTTTCTTTTCCATTTCTTACTTCATTCTTTACTTCTAGTGAAGAATTATACTGAAGAGGCATGGGGATGTGAGATACCAAATGGGCAAAATAGAGACATGAGTTGTTAAGTCACATCATTACACTGGGTAGGATTCCACATACTTTATATTTTGTTATTAATTTTTTCTCCATATATATACATGGTTATTTGATCTTCTGTAAGTCCATGTCTTCAGTTCCAGATGTGTTTTTTGTTTGGCCGCAGGAAGGAACTGGACAACAGTAGAGAGAAATTAAGAATTTTTTGCGCTCCTTTCCCTGAGTTGCACATGGTGGAGTGGTTTAGAGCCAGTCTTCCTTCATTGAATGCTGACTCTGCTGGTTGACTACAGGCAAGTTAGTTATGTGCCTCAGTTTTCCTATAAATAAAACAGCACCTACCTATAGAATTTTATGGGGATTAAATGAATTAATACATGTGTAAAGTGTTCCTGGCACATAAGAAGTGCTTTAAAAGTGTTTGATAATATTACTGTTACTAAAGTTTCCATACCTCAAAGAGAAAGCGTTACTTAGGAAAGCATAAACTCAACCTAATGATTTTACCATTTGAGAGATTTGTTAGGCTACGACAGGATTTTTCTTCCAGGAAATCAGGTGTCTGATGAGAGCAGGTCTGCAGAATGTTCAGACATATATTCTGGCTCTGGATTCCTCATTACACTGGGTGAGTGGGTTAATCAGTGCACACTTGACTGAAGAGCGGGCAAGGGACACTCATCACACCTCCACAGTTATCTTCAGTTTGTGGAAGTGCTCTGGGTTCCTGGCACAAGAGGCACTAACGAGACCCAAATTGTAGTCTTTAAAATAATTGCTTTCCCAAAAGGCCCGTGGTAACACTTTTTTTTTTTTTAATTTTTATTCTTTTAAAGAAATTCATTAGTATTTATAGTTTGATATCATTTGAGGAACAGCTACAGGTGTTTCAATTCAGCCATGGAGGAAATGGACATGCAGGTTAAGAGGAAACCCTTTAGCTGTAGCAGTAGTAGAGACATTGTATGTGAGTCCCTCTTGGGACGCTGAAGATTCCTTTTGAGAACGGTGCCTTTGTTTCCAAGGAAACAAATTGTGGCTGAAATGTGAAGGAGAAGTGTTATGTTCTATTTTTACTTACTTTGATACTGTTTTGGATTTTCTGTATATGCACACATATATGATGAGTACAATGAAAATAATGTAGTTGCATCATTGAATATTTTTCTGTAATGAAATACTTCTGTATCCATTTTTATATTTCTTTTTCTAAAGTTTTGAAATCAACAAATGCATTGCCTCTTTATAACAACAGCTATCTTGGTTCATTCAGGCTACTGTAATAAAAATGCCATTAAATGGATAATTTATAGATAACATTCATTTTTCATGGTTCTGGAGGCTAGAGAATTCAAGATCAAGGTGTCAGTAGTTTTACTGTCTGGTGTTTGGTGAGGACCCAGTTTATTGCTCTTTGTTCAGATGACAGAAGAAGGGAGGTTTCTCTCTGGGTTTCTTATAAAAGGGTACCCATTGATCCCATTCATGAAGGAGGAGCTCTTGTGACCTAATCCCATCCCAAAGGCTCCACCTCCTAATATCATCACTAGAAGGTTTAGATTTCAACATAATGAGTTTTGGGGGGATACAGATATTCAGACAACAGCAATAGTGACTAGCATGCACTTTGGAATAGACTGTGCTAACCATTTTTTATGGGCAAGATTAGGCAAGTTGTTGGCATAGGAAAAGAAAATTACTGTGTGAAGAGATGACTCTTATTTATTTAACATTTAACCAGAAAGCCCGAATAAGTTCCAAAGAGCTCGTTTGACTAGGATTCTGGGGAAGAAGTATTAAAGGGCAAATGAGGAAAGGATTCTTATTCTTAAGTGGGCTTGAGGGCAAGGGCCAACCATTCTGCAAGGGAAATGACTATAAATGGCCTTTGCAGTTAAGACATCCTCTGTTGCAACAGCCACCTCTTGGACAGCTTGTTTTTCCTCTTACTTCACAGAGTATTGCTGCTAAAAACACCTTTGTCTTAGCTCTTGGGCTCTGCTGTTTGTCCCTCAGTCTTCTCTTGTCTCTCTATAAAATTAAATTTTCTTGCCCTTACATTTGAAGCTTTGTTTTTATTTTGCTGTTCCCATCTTGGAGGCTTCTTCACTGGTATGCTCGGAAGGAGTTTTTTGTTTCATGCCAGATGACAACAACAAATGAATTCTGTTGCTTATTCCTTTTATAGATAGCTTGGGGAAGGAAATTTGAGAGAAAATGTAAAACAAAAATTGTGCTGTCAACACTGAAGAGGGAATGACATTCATTCTCATCCAGTGGACTTTTTGGTCCCTGTTAACATTTGTGAGCTTTATAAGGTTGGGGAACCCCCCCTTCTTTTTTTTTCTGCCAAGGGCCATTTGGATATTTATAACATCATTCGAGGGCCATATAAAATAGTCAACTTAAAAATTTACCTGCTGTAGATTGACTGAGTTTTGAATCCCACCTGTGGGATTGGCCTTGGCAGTGACAGACCAGATGATTTCACAGGCCTTATATGACCCAAGGGCTGAAGTTTGTTTCTGTGATATAATAATGCATGCCAAAGCTCTCGTGTTTGTTTCTTCAAATAAATACTTGTGGTTTCTGTATTATGTCTATTTTTTTAAATAATGTAACTCTTCTGGTAAGTCAACGTTCCTAAAGAACTTCTGTTTCTACTTTTTTAATGTCACTTAAAAATGTATATAAACAGGTATGGACGGGTTTATCTCTGTAGTTGTGCTATCCTAGATTTTGTTTATAAGCATTATCTATAAAATATAGATAAGAAAAACGAATCACTGTTTTGTATCACTGCGATCACTGGTAGGTAGAGAAGCACAAATGTCTACTGTATCAATAGGAAATTATACAGAGGTTAGCAAAAATACCTTGCCTCAGACAGGGGGTAGGTTTGGCTCTAAGTGCACACACACATTCGTGTTCTCTTGGCTACTCTGTGATGCTTTCTTCTTAGTTGGCTTCATGGTAAGCAGGCTTTTTTTTCAAGGCTCTTTCAAATAGTTTATGGAAAAATACATTTAAAAATTAAGTTTATTTTGGTACAAAAATTGAGATTCATGCATTTTTTTATATCCATGTAGTTTTTGAAGACTCCTCATATACTGTTTTAATAATAGTATAATATGTAAGTAAACTATTTAGTTTCAATTGATTACATTTTAGGGTAGCAATTTTTTGGTAACTTACGAGGGACTGCTTCCCTAATGCTAATACATAATCTCAAATCCCAATTTTGAAAATTATAATTTGAAATCAGCTATTTCTGAATTTTTTAAAAAATTACAGCAAATGCTGTGTGTAGTTTCTTTTTTTTTTTTTTTTTTCCTATTTATAGATTTAAGTTTTTTGGCTTTCTATTCATTGATTTCTGTGAAAATTGGGGACTAGGTAGAGAAAATTTAGATGTGCACAGTGTTTTGTGTATTCAAAATTATCCCAGGAAACAGGTGTTGTCCCTGTTTGAGGTGAGGAAACTGGGGTGCATAGGCCCTAGCACTGGCTGGCTAATATAGATGACACCACAAAGACAATTGAAATTACTTGTTTCTGGGTCTGCTTTATCACTCTTAGTAGGCTATTTATTTTGTATTCATAATAAGCTTATTGATTTAGGCTTATCCCTTGGAGGTTTGAACAGTTTCCAGTAATTGATACCTTATACTTATATCTCAAATTTCCTGTAAATGTCCCTGAATGAATTCTTCAATAAAAATTTTCAGCTAATCAGACAGGTTTTTTTCTTGCTCCTTTTAAGGCTGTTTTTTTTCCCCCTGAAGAAAACATGAGCTGTTATTGTGGAATTACTATCCATTTCATATCACCACCTAATTTACCTCCCATTTAAAGTAGATAAATCAGTTGTAAAGGAGTATATTTTGTTTATTATCTTTAAGTTGGCTTGCAATGTGAAAATTTCATGTACTCTTAAATAAAATTTGAACAAGTTGTGTCTCTAAAAAATTATTGAATTTAATGAACATTAAACATCCTTGTGTGAGTTAACTTTAAATTGAGTCCTTCCACTACTATGTAGCATTTCCATGGTGCTAATTATAATTGAGGCAGGGGTTTCTGAGGCCAGGCCTTTTATAAACACATGTTAGTAGATTATACCATTGGTGACTTTTTTCTTAAAGCATTGATTGAAATTTTTCTGGATAATATTCCTTGAAAATACAAATCTGATATTCAAAGCATGTGTTTTAATCAGCAGTTTATATTCTATAATTGTCTTGATATGTTATTTACTTTTACTACACTGCTCCTATTTTTTTTTCCAAAAGTGAAAAATAGTGATAGGCAACACTTGAATTATTGCATGTATCAGATACTATTTGAACTTATTTTTCATGTAGTAATTTATTCTAACTCCAAGAGGTAGTATGTTGCTCTTATCCCCATTTTACATATTAAAAAAATGAGTAACAGAATTAATAACTTGCCCAGGGTTACACAGATTAAAAGTGATGATGCTGGGAGTTCAACCCGGTTACTGTAGTTACAGAGCCCATTATTTGACCGTGATGTAATGTGCCTCCCAGAAGGCTGAAAGATTGCTGAGACTGTCATCAAGTAGATTCTAAATCCACAAAAATCCAGCTGTCTGTTTATGAAAGAATGTGGAGAAATAGTGTTGTCAGTATCCAAATATTATCTGATAATGACAAGTAATACTTTCAAAGCAAATGCATTTTCATAGGACACTATTTCCAAGTTTAATTTTTAGCTTTGCATTTTCTTTTATCATGGTCCTTGGAAATTGTCTAAGGAATAACAGATATTAAAACAACAAAATAGAACCATATAAAGAGAACTTGAAGAGACTGGGAATACTTAGAATTCAAGATACTGTATGGAGATAAGGAATTCAGTATCTGATAACTTGTTACAAATACATGAGACAAAGGAAAAATTTTACCATATTGATTATGAGTTAAATTAGGAGATATCACTTCACCATGGAGAAATTTAAGGGCCGTATGTGTGTGTATGAGGATGTGTGATGAGGGTGTGGAGTTGAGGAGCCCAAGGCAGTGTTAGAGGGATGACACATGACCCAACATTCTTTTGCTTAGGACTGTTTTTGTCTAGCAGAGTGCAGTCAAGTGGATTGTGGAAAATCATTGTGGGTAGAGGTTATTGAGAAAGAGTAGATGGTAGGCCGGCGCCGCGGCTCAATAGGCAAATCCTCTGCCTGTGGCGCCGGCACCCCAGGTTCTAGTCCTGGTCTGGGCACTGGATTCTGTTCCGGTTACTCCTCTTCCAGTCCAGCTCTCTGCTGTGGCCCGGGAGTGCAGAGGAGGATGGCCCAAGTGCTTGGGTCCCTGCACCACATGGGAGACCAGGAGAAGCACCTGGCTCCTGGCTTCGGATAAAATACATACATGATAAAATACACACAAGGAAAAGAGCACGAGATTGACTGAATTCTGTCTTTTGAGTTTGGTGAGTATCAGGGTCTTCTGTAAAACTGGAATTGTAGTGTGTCTTAACTTGGTTTGGGTTGTGGTAACGAACTCCCTGAATTGGGTGGCTGACAAACAACAGAAATTTATTTCTCATAGTTTTGGAGTCTGGGAAAAGCAATATCATGGTGGGGTTCCAGTGAGGGTCCACTTCCTTCACAGATGGCTGTGTCTTTATTGTAGCCCCTCAGGGGGGAAGCAACACACATAACCTCAGGGCACTAACCCTTAAGGGCACTGATCCTGCTCATTAGAATTCAGCCCTCATGACCTACTTGTTTTCCAAAGACCCTACTGGTTAATAGGATCAAATTGAAGACCATACAAAATGAATTTTGGGCAGTTTGGCTCTCAAGTTTAGCAAATAGTAGGCTCAGATTTTACATTTGTGACTTTGTACTTTGTCACTGAAGTATGTGAGATCCTGTCATTTGATAGCCTAGCAGAAACAAAGAAACCAGAAAATAAAACACATTCAAGGCATTGGCAAAAAGAGAAAAGAAAAACTTGGGCAAGATAAGAGGACCTCTGCAAAAGAGCAGTCCTAGAAGAATGCAGATTGCTCTCTGCCGCTCTTCCTCTCTCCCTCTGCCTCTCAAATTAAAACAAACAAGTAAGCATTTAGAAAATGCTTATTTTAGGAATTCAGCAGGATTTGACATGAAAATTAGGTTTTTGGGCCTACTATTCATGTCCAGTTTCAGGGTCTTATGGAGTTTATGTTTAGTTATGTAAGTTAGGATTTTTCTCCATTGAATGACTGGATTGAAAAATTCAGATCAAGAGCTAGCTGTTTTTAATTATGTTTTTGAAAGGAGACGGAGTGATTTCTGTTCTTCAGGGTGCTCTCTGTAAAAGAAGAAAGTAAGTGATGTCCCCTATTGAAATAAGCTGCAAGGCTGTTAACTGGACCAAACCAGTTGGAGGAATTTTTGTACTCCATTAAAAAAAAAAAAACAAACTATTTATTTATTTATTTGAAAGTCAGAGAGGAGAGGCAGAGACAGAGAGGTCTTCCATCAGCTGGTTCACTCCCCAGTTGGCCGCAACGGCTGGAGCTGCGCCAATCCAAAGTCAGGAGCCAGGAGCTTCTTCCAGGACTCCCATGTGGGTGCAGGGGCCCAAGGACTTGGGCCATCTTCTACTGCTTTCCCAGGCCATAGCAGAGAGCTGGATTGGAAGAGGAGCAGCCGGGTCTCGAACTGGCTTCCATATGGGATGCTGACGCTTCAGGCCAGGGCTTTAACCCGGTGCGCCACAGCACTGGCCCTGTACTGCATTTCAATTCTCCTCTGTGTGGTTCACATGAAAAATATAAGCACAAGTCTCATGCAAATTACTTTTATTCTTTTAAGAAAACTATCTAACCATTGTATTTTTTTTCTTTTTAATTTTTTTTTTTTTATTTCACAGGCAGAGTTAGACAGTGAGAGAGAGAGAGACAGAAAGGTCTTCCTTCCGTTGGTTCACCCCCCAAATGGCCACTACAGCCTGTGCGCTGTGCCAATCCGAAGCCAAGAGCCAGGTGCTTCCTCCTGGTCTCCCATGCGGGTGCAGGGTCCAAGCACTTGGTCCATCCTCCACTGCACTCCCGGGCCACAGCAGAGAGCTGGACTGGAAGAGGAGCAACCGGGACTAGTACCCGGCGCCCCAACTGGAACTAGAACCCGGGTGCCGGCGCCACAGGTGGAGGATTAGCCTAGTGAGCCTCGGTGCTGGCTAAAGCTCGCCTTCTTAACTTTTCTCAACGGCATGTCAGTGCCTCAGCTGGATGCCCTTTCCTGGCTTCTACAGTAAGATTCCAGCCCTGATGTACCATTCTAATGTACCAAGCCATCTTCTGCTGCCTTCGCAGGTGCTTTAGCGGGAAGTTGGATCAGAAATGGAGCAGCTGGGACTCTAACTGGTATTCATATGGGATGCTGGCGTTAGCAGCTGCTTAACCCGCTATGCCACAGTCCTGGCCCCTGTTTTCAAAACTTTTAGAATACATAAACTGGTCTCTTGGAAATTAAATTATAACTGATTTCCAGGCAAATAAGAAATCTTGAAATAATGAATTTTCTATGTGATTGGTGCAACTTAATAGCATAAGTGGGAATTCATCAATTCTTGATTTTTAAATCAATCTACTTTCATAAAACTTATTTTTAAAATTTTAGTCTTTGCTTCATAAAATTTAATATTTTTAACCATTCCATTTAGTATTAATTAACTTTTATATTCACAGCTTAAGGATGATGAATTTCAAGTAATTTGATCTTCCACTTTAAATACATAAACTTAAGTAAATTTTATCTTGCTAACTGAATCTGTAATTTTTATTTAATTCGAACAAAATCCTTGCTTCAAAAAGTGTTGATGCTTTTACTGTGCTGAATTTTATTATGGATTTCATTTATTACTTCCAAATAATTTTTTGATTAAAGTAGGTAGTAGTTTTCAATAGTTAGCAAATTCTTTCTTTCTTTTAAACAGGAATCTGTATAATTTACATATACATACTGCAGGACACAAGTATCTTTTTGAACCAATTTGAGGGTTTGTGTGATTACATTAATAATTATTTTGAACCAAGCTGATTAGTAGTAAACTAGAGCATAATGATACTTATTTTTGTCTGCTTAGAATTCAGTTTTTTTGAGCTACACTTCATTTTAATTTTTGCAGTAATGTACCAATTGTGATATATTTAAAAACACTTTGGGGGCAGGCACTGTGGCGTACTGGGTAAAGCCGCCGCTTGTAGTGCTGGCATCCCTTATAGGCACTGTTCAAGCCCTGGTTGCTGCACTTCTGATCCAGCTTTCTGCAGTGGCCTGGGAAAGCAGTGGAAGATAGCCTAAGTCCTTGGACCTCTGCACCTATGTGAGAGACCTGGTAGAAGCGCCTGGCTCCTGGTGTTGGATCGACCCAGCTCTGGCTGTTGCGGCCATTTGGGGAGTGAACCAGCAAATGGAAGACTGTCTGTCTCTCTGCCTCCAACTCTATGTAACTGTCTTTCAAATAAATAAGTAAATCCGGGGCTGTCGCTGTGGTGCAGCGGGTTAACGCCCTGGCCTGAAGCGCCAGCATACTGGTTCTGGTCCCATAGGCTCATTTGGTTCATCCTCTGCCTGCAGCACTGGAATCCCATATGGGCACCGATTCTAGTCCTGGTTGCTCCTCTTCCAGTCCAGCTCTCTGGTGTGGCCTGGGAAAGCAGTGGAAGATGGCCCAAGTCCTTGGGCTCTTGCACCCGCGCAGGAGACCTGGAAGAGAGAGGCTCCTGGATCCTGGCTTCGGATCTGCGCAGTTCTGGCTGTTGCGGCCAATTGGGGAGTGAACCATTGAATGGAAGATCTCTCTCTCTCTCTCTCTGCCTCTGCTCTCTCTTGTAACTTTGACTCTCAAGTAAAAAATAAATAAATCTTTTAAAAAAATCTTTAAAAAATTTTTGGTAGTGAAAAATAAGCATGTATGTAGGAAATCAGTAAGTTAATCATGGGACACTTTTCATTTTACTGATGTCAATACTACAGTTGAAGAAGGTATAACTGATATTTTAGTTAAACTGAAATAGGTGTTAAGTAGGATGATGATTGAGTTTTTAATTGTACTAACTAACAAGATTTCATTTATTTATTTGAGAGACAGAGTTACAGACAGAGAGAGGGAGAGACAGAATGATCTTCCATCTGCTGGTTCACTCCCCAGATGGCCTCAATGGCCGGAGCTGAGCCTATCCAAAGCCAGGAGCTAGGAGCTTCTTCAGGTCTTCCATGTGGGTGCAAGGGCCCAAGCACTTCGGCCATCTTCTACTGCTTTCCCAGGCCATCGCAGAGAGCTCAGTTGGAAGACAATCAGCCAGAACATGAACTGGCACACATTTGAAATGCTGGTGCCACAGGTGGAGGTTTAGCCTATTACGCCACAGTGTCAGGCCCCAAACGTGTATTTATTTTTTCATATGAATGCTACGTGAAGCTAATGAGTACATAGAGTACAGTTTAAAATGTTTAGGATAAGTTAATAAATGAATGCTTTTTTTAAAAAAATAGAGTAATGTAGCATTTTTTTTCAGAAAACTTTTTTTCTTAATTTAGGAAATTCTGTAGAGACAGTCAGTTGAACTGCATCTTTGGTTACAGGGTCTGTGGAGCTATTCCGACTATTGACCATTCTTGTGTAGAGTATAGACCAGCAAAATAAAGCCTGTTTGTTTTTTTCTTTTTAAATATTTATTTATTTTGAAAGCTGGAGTTACACAGAGAAGGAGAGAGAGAGAGAGAGAGAGAGAGGTCTTCCATCTGCTAGTTCACTCCCCAGATGTCTGCAATGGCCGGAGCTGTTCCAGTCCAAAGCCAGCTTCTTCCGGGTCTCCCACGTGGGTGCTGGGCCCCAAGGACTTGGGCCATCATCTACTGCTTTCCCAGGCCATAGAAGAGAGCCGGCTCTGAAGAAGAGCAACCAGCACTATGGTATGCGACACTGCAGGCAGCGGCTTTACCCACTACGCCCCAGCACCAGCCCCATGTTGTTGTTGTTTTAAAGTGTAGTTAGAATCTTCCTTGTGCCTTGCACGGCAGATACATGTTCACGTTTCTGTCTTAGTAATTAGTTTTCCAGTTGGCCCTTTTAAGGATGTTAGCTCGCAGCCCTAGAACCAGATGCTCATGGGACTGCTGCAATGCTCCCTGCGGGCAGCACAGTTTGTTGTTTGGGTTTGAAAGCTACATCACAACATCACCACCTCAAAGCTGGGCTGCCCCCACTTCAAAAGGATTATGTTCGGATCTTCTATTATTTATGGATTATTGTCAAATAGAAAGCTTTGGCATTATATAATATCCCTAGGAATAAATCCCCTTACAAGTGGAGCCACAGGACGTACCACGATAATACCTAATCTGTGGTTTCTTTTCTTCTCCTCAGTATTCCTTCAGGTTTTATGAATCATAGGTGACAGAGGTCTTGTTCTCAAAAGTGTAAAACGGGAATGACAGAGGAAGGAGGGGCTGGGGCTGAGGAAACTCTTTCCAGTAAACCTTGGATTCCTCTTTTTGAAAAATAACTTTCTGTCACAGCTGTGAAAGTGTTCACCTCGTGTGTTACGGCTATAAAATTTCGCATTTAAGAAAATATGCTTTACTTAGATGATTACAAAGTTATTTTATATAAGAAATTTTCTTAAAAGAATTCTGAAATATCACATTAAAATGAATTATTTGAGCTTTCTATATTTTAAGTATTGTGTAGACAAACATACTGTATGTATTGTGGAATGATCAATAAATTCACACTGTTGTAGAGCAGTCTATCCTTCCCGCATTAAAATATAAAGTTGCTTTGGCTCAGGTATATTCATCTTGAAAGAAAATAATTTTTTAGAAATCCTGTTTGCCCAGTAGAGTTAGAAACATACCAGGGGATTCGAATTCAATCCCATCGAGGTGGCATGTACCAATGCCATCTCACTAGTCCCAGTGATCAATTTCTGTTCACAATTGATCGTAATGATAGGACTAAGAACCAAAGGGATCACATAAACAAGAATAGTGTCTGCAAATACTAGCTGATAGAATCAAAAAGGGAGAGAATGATCCAACATGGGAAGTGAGATACACAGCAGACCCATAGAATGGCAAATGTCCTAACAGCACTCTGGCCTTATAATCAGCCCTTAAGGCATGCGGATCCGGCTGAAATGCCCATGAGAGTATTTCAGGCATGGAAAGCCAAGACACTCTGGGGGAAAAAAAAACCTGAATGAAAGATCTCCGTGAGTGAGATCCCAGTGGAAAGAATGGGTCATCAAAGAAGGAGGTACCTTTCTCTGAAGGGAGGAGAGAACTTCCACTTTGACCATGGCCTTGTCTAAAAATGATCAGAGTCAGTGAACTCAGGGGGCTTCCATAGCCTTGGCAACTCATGACAAGAGCCTCGGGTGATTACTGACAACAAGAGTGTCAATTTGTTAAGTCAACAACAGGAGTCACTGTGCACTTACTCCTCATGTAGGATCTCTGTCCTTAGTGTGCTGTACATTGAGATTTAATGCTATAACTAGTACTCAAACAGTATTTTTCACTTTATGTTTCTGTGTGGGAGCAAACTGTTGAAATCTTTACTTAATGTATGCTAAACTGACCTTCTGTATATAAAGAGAATCGAAAATGAAACTTGATGTGAATGGAAGGGGAGAGGGAGTGGGAAAGGGGAGGGTTGCGGGTTGGAGGGACGTTATGGAGGGGAAGCCATTGTAATCAATATTCTGTACTTTGGAAATTTATATTCATTAAATAAAAGTTAAAAAAGAAATCCTGTTTGCCTAACAGGCTTTTGTATGTGAAAAATAACATAAAAATCTTGATACATCACTTTTAACTTCACATACCAGGCCAGACTTGCGGTGTGTGAATCTTTCAAAGCACAAATAGGAGTTCTTATAACAAGCAGATGTGAGTCATTGCAAGAAGCATTGTTAGCTTGCTGGGGGACACACCCATGCATGAAAAGGCTAAAAAATGTGTAAGATGTAATTAGGAAGTGCTATCTTCCTAACTAAGTTACCACTGTGCCTTCTTTATCATTAATTATTTTTGGATAACAGTTTCATGGATCTGTTGTCAAGTGGCCCTTGGTTGGTGTCCTTTAATGAAGACTAACTTGCCCTCGGGGTGTAAGTATAAATAGGAATTTTTGTAAAAAGAAGGCTGTCCTTAAAAAAGCAGTGAATACTTCCGTGGTGACCTTCACTTCCTTGGTTACTTTGGTCTGTGAAATAGTGTTGAGCAGAGTGTTCGCTCCAAAGGAAGGTTTGGTATACAAGGCTCCAAGTGTCCCAGTGTTGGCCACAAGCACATCTGGTCCATTTATAAATATGAGAAAATTTCCACCCAGAATTTTTTTATAGTTGACTATGTTTTAACCTTGATACAAGACCAGTTGTAACCACATTGTATAATAAAGATGACAACCATAATCACGTAGTTTATTAGCAAAAAAACATATTTTGTGAATTAAGCTCTTTATTAGCTTTTTTTCTATTAGAATTTGAATAACGAAAATTTGTTTTCAGCTGATAAGTCAGCCAACCATGGTGACCTATCTCGTTTCCTAGGTTTGTGTTGCCAAACTACATTCTCAGAATTGTTTCACAGAAGTAAGAGCCCCCAAACACGGGAAATATGGCAATTATTCATCCCTGTTTCAACATATTCTGTGTTTAAGTTCCTGTGGAGCAGGAAAAGTGAAGCCATAATGACAACATGTTGACTGGGGCAAAGTTTTACATGGCAGAGCTCTACCCTCAGGTGTTCTTGTTTTGAACAGTGGTTGGGGTTGTTTGTATAAACACAATATGCTGACAAAATTTCTTTTTTTTTTTACTTAAAATCTAATTAGAAAGTCAATGTAATTCCATTTTAGATGTAAATATAATGTGTTTTGCTAGGAAAAAAGGATTTGGTGTTTTGATAGAGCTGTAATACCTACAGTACCTCCACTGGGGTCAGAACTTTAGAGAATGAGAAATGGTCTGTCTTCCTTTACATATTCAACAAGCGTTTTTGGAGGAGAATGAGCCCTGTGCTGGTCTCACACCATTGGTCTCTCTGAAGACCTTGGACTGAGTGTTTTTGTCTTGGTTATCCATGCCATAATTCTCACATCATAACTAAGAGAGGTGCTGATAGCTAACAAAGTGAAGAAAGAAATCAGTACCCACCTTCACAAACTTAGCAGTCTGTTTTGAGATAAGGGAGCTGGATTGAGTTACTTTAGTCAGTAATTCTATAATGCTTGACATACCATTTTCAGATTTATAGTCAAACCCAGCACAAAGAATAAAACCTGTAGGTCAGCGTGTGAATTTTTTCTTCACTTCTGCTGGTGCTTTTCTTTTAGGTCAGAGTACAAGTCTGCTTTCTCCCTTCTATTTGTGTATTTTGAGAAGTTAGGATGGTGGTGGGTGTACAGTTCATATACTTCTTCTGGAGCCTATACATCTATCATTACTGTTGGTTTCTTAGTGGAAACTTTTCTTTTACTCTCCCTTTGGCTTTTCCTCCAAGTGCCGCCTTCTGCTGGCTGAAATTGAACACTATAATTTGTGGCTTTCCGGAGAGGGAACCGTGGTGGTCAGGTGGAGGAGGCAGACCGCATTCCAAAAGTGGAGAGGTAGGTGCTTGAAACAGAGCACTGATTCAGGAGTGAGTGAGGGTGTGGGGTGAAAGTTGGCTACTAATTCAAGCCTTACCTGAGGCAGTATTTCTTAAACAGAAAGGTGCCCTCTCTAATTAGCAGCTTCAATATACAATTACATTAATGACAGCCAACCAATTTAGAAACCCCTTCCATAGTAAGCTAACCAAACAATAGGTGTTCCATGGGCATGACAGAGAGGTAATTTTCTTGCACTGAGCAATTTGTACCTTTACCTCCTGCGTTTGTGGTGGGCTGCCCATCACTTTTTGAGGGGAAAATGTATTCTCTTTTCTAGAAGGCAGAGCTACAACTTTTTCCTCTTCTGGATGTCTGATTGGCAACAAAACAAAACAGAACAAAACTGTAACTTAGATATACTGTTCCAGCAAATCCTGTCTTCTAAAGCATTGTCTCAAATCTTGAAATTAACTGGGTTCATTGGTAATAAAGTTCTCAGGTACTGACAAATAATACATGTCCATCACTTAAGATCCACTGAACAAATGATTATTCTTGTGAATCTTGAAAAAAACACCTTGAAGAGTGTTAGGCTAGGTATGTTTTGATGTTATTTTCAGTATATGTTTTGAACAACAGTTTTCATATTGCTAGATGTTAGAAGAGGATATGTATAGAAGTAGGAAACTTTATTATCACTGCTTCTTTCTAAAGCTCTACCAACCTTTGACAACTTGGTGTTTTCTGCTATTGAAGTAGGCAAATTATGCCAAATGATTTCTCTCCAAAGTTGCACCTGAATTGAAAACTTTGGTATTACAAATCTCCTTTTATCCTATTGGAAGAACATGTTTTTTAATCTTGTATGTGAAAAAGGGGGTTATTTTTCACTTTCCTTCCAAATTTGTTACCTAAAGGAAATATATTCTAGGTTTTCTCATCACTAGTATAACCCCAAATGAAATCATGGAAACAAATACTTAGAATGCATCTTATATATTTGTTGATTTTCTAGGAAATTTCAATTGTGGCTTAAAATAATTGTTTATTTCACATCCTTCTTGTGGAGTGAAACACAGTAATTCTGTAAATACGTTTCCATGGTGATTCATGGGCAGCACCATGTAGTAATTCCCAAAGTTACATAGGAAGTAGAGAGTAGTGTTTCTTTTGAGCCCCTCTTAAAAATGTGGCTAAAAATGTTAGAGGAAGAGAGTAAGAAGATGAGTATCTTTCATGCTCTCAGTTCAGTTTTCAATCATGAGCTCTAACATTCACAGGAGCAAAGCAGTTAGGCTGCTTGAAAACCACGGAGGTTTTCTCACCTCCACACTGGGAAAGATTTTGAAGCCTTTCCCCACCACTGGGTTCCTTTTGCTCTGATTTCAGATAAGTCAAATAGAATAAACAAACTCTTGCCCATGTGGGAACTGGTTTAGCTGTCTCTTGTTCTAACCCTGTAAAGCCTGAATGTCTCCTCAGTGTCTTTGAATGGGTCTCATTGTTTATTTTATTGTGCTTTTCACAAGTGCTTGTAACTTCACCCTTGTTGTACTAATAGCTTTCTTCTAAAGTGGGTTGACATTTCAGTTAATTTTCAATGGCCTCAATGTTTTTCTTTAAATTGGGCCAACCTAACTGGCCTGTTGAAAGCGAGGCAGTCTCATATAAACTGTAGCACGTAAAAAGGACCGTTTATTAGAGATTTTTGAAATTGCTTTCTTACTTAAAAAACGTAAGGACATGGAGAACTTTCTCCTTCATATTCTTTAGTTATTTGTGTTGGCAAATTAAATAGTTGAATATGAAGTTAAGAACCTGTAGGCTGATTTCTAAGTACATTGCCAACTTATTAGGTATGTAAACATGTATACTTTAATTCATTGTTGGATATACGTCTTTTTAAAATCATGACATAAAGAATTTAGGAAATTGATCAATCGCTTGCTTATTTAGGTGGTCAGACTAACACTTTATAAAATGTTCTGTATTCAGGTTTTTATTGCATTAATTTTAAAAACCCTAAAGGAAAACCTTTTCATCTGTGGAAATGAAAGTAAAAATGAAATTGCCGAACAATGTTGTCCCCATACCAAGAATTAAATCTTAGAAACTTCAGCACATTGGCACAGGAATGGGTATCATTAGGCAAAATTCAGGAACAGTTTTTAATACATAGTGAAACTTTCTGAAATGATAAAATTACATTTCAATTCAGAAGGAAGAGCATGTATTATTCAATAAATAATACAGCACATCTAGCCATGTTTGGTACCATATAAAAATTCAGTTATATTAACAGCATAAACAAAACTACAAAACAATGTAAGTAAATAGTGTTAGAGTGATGGGCATTGTGGTATGGCCAGATAAACCACTTACTGTTTGGAACACCCACATCACATATTGTAGTACCAGGGCTCAAGCCCCTACGTTTCCAGTCTAACTTCCTGCTAATGGACCTGGGAAGCAGGGGACTCTGTCTCAAGTGTTTGGGCTCTTGCCGCCCACCTGGAAGACTCAGATACAGTACCTGGCTGCTGGCTTTGGCTCGGCTGTTGTGGGTATTTAGAGAGTGATCCAGCAGATGGAACATCTGTGTGTGTGTGTCTCTCTCTCTCTCTCTCTGTTTCTCCTTCTCTGTCTGCCTTTCAAATAAAATAAATAAATCTTAAAAAAAAATTGAAGAAAACAAAGGAGGCTGTTAGTAAAGTATCTTGGACATGGTCTTTATAAGTGTGGTGAGAAGCCTTGATCCATAAAACAAAGATTAACAGATTGGGTTTTATACAATGTAAACATTCTCATTCACAAAAGACAAAAGACACTATCAACAAAGGTAAAAGGTGAGTAGAAAGTATTTGCAACAAATATGACAGATAAAAGATTAATCAGTGTGTAAAAGGATTTAAGCATTGATAACAAGAAAGAACAGTTTTGAAAGGACAGGAACAAAGTGTAGGTGTGACTGTGAAGATTAATTAACAATGTTCAACATTATGAGTGGTCAGGATAATAGAAATGAAAACAATAAAAATGTCATTTTTATCCCATCAGATTGGGAAACTTAAAAGGACTTAGAGTGGCTATTATAACAAGGACATTAGGTAGCTGACATTTTTATATACTGTTGATAAGAATGAGTTTTTATGGTTAAAATGTTCATGATCCTGTCCCACTCATAGGAATACATCTCATAGAAATAGTAGTACACAAGGGCAGCCTACAAGGTGTCTATTGTTAATCTGGATGTTGTTGATGAAAATTAATTGTTAAAATGTATTTTATTGTTTAAGAAATAGTGAAAAATCTTAAATATATATTCAAACTATGGGCTCTTGTGCAACTATATTAAGCATAATTGAATAGCTGTATACTTGGAAAAATGTACTTTATGTATGCATATAGAATATATGGGCAGTTATTTTTTATCATTTTATGAATAAAAGGTGAGTATCTTATAAAATGCTCACACTTTTTATTTGTTTTTATTGGCTATTTATTGTGTGTACACATTAGACAAAATATAGATGCTTCCTTTGGGTGGTTTAGTGTAGCTTTTTGGAGAGGTAGAGATGAAGTAAATATTATTAGATTTGTAATTTGGAAGTACAAGTAAAATTTTATTTGTTTAATTTTTTGTTTTCATTCAGAAGGCAGCGAGATAGGTAGAGTACTGGGTCTGCTTGTTCGCTTCCCAAATGCCTGCAGTTAACTGAGACTTGAGCTCAGTCTAGGTGTCCCATGTGGGTGAAGAGACCCAACCGCTTGAACCATTACTGCTGCCTCCTAGGATCTGCATTTCCAAGAAATTGGAATCCAGCCGGGGCTCTGTATGGAACCCAGGACTCAGATATGGCATAAAGGCATCTTAATGGGTGTCTTGATTGCTCAGCCAAGTGCCTGCCTCAATAAAATTTAAATAGGAATTTTGGCCATTTTACTTTAAGATAATATGTTATTTTGGAGCAAGTAGAATTATACATTTTATGAATAAATTATTACTGAACCTATACAGAAGTATAGCTTCTGCCATTCTCATTTTGATGTAGTGACATTGGAGATAGCCACAATCTTGATGACAAAACATCTGGACCGTGATTAATGGAAGTGTCAATTTTGAATTGGGATATAGCTTTGAATAACACTTAACAGTAGATGTAATGGTTCCTGCCAGTTTTTGAGTGAGGCATGAATTTGGCCCTGAGGTTTTCAACTTGATTCCTGTGCTTAGTTTATAACTCTGCCTTAGAGTGATTAGGGAGGCCCAGTTGCATTAACTCCCAAAAGGCAGTGGCTGAGAGCCAGACACTTTTGTCTTGTCATGTTGGGCTCTGTATTGCTGACAGAGGGCCAGATCATTCTCAGAACTCTGAGACTCAATTTCTTTTCTCTGGGAATAATACTGTGGAGAACTAGCTACATAATATTTTTAGAGTATTTGAAACTATAAAAATGCATAGTAATGATAGATATGTTATATTCCGTTATCTTCTGATCAGTGGTTGTTGTAACAAGCTTGTTACATAAAGAATAATTTATTATTCTTTGATAGTGTGCTAATTTAAAAAGCTTATGCTTTCTTTGGATTATGTAATAGAAGACACTTATAATAATAATAAATCATTGAGGGGCCAGTGCTGTGGCGTAGTGGGTAAGGCCGCTGCCTGCAGTGCCAGCATCCCATAGGAGTGCAGGTTTGAGCCCCGGCTGCTCCACTTTCAATCCAGCTCTCTGCTATGGCCTGGGAAAACAGTAGAAGATGACCCAAGTTCTTGGGCCCCTGCACCTACGAGGGAGACCCGGAAGAAGCTTCTGGCTTTGGATCAGCACAGTTCCAGCCATTGCCGCCAGTTGGGGAGTGAATGAACAGGTGGAACACATCTCTCTCTCTCTCTCGCTCGCTCTCCCTCTCTCCCTCTCTCCCCCTCTTCTCTTCCCCTCTTCCCCTCTCCCTCTTTACCTGCCCTCCCCTCTCCCTCTCCCTCTGCCTCTCTGTAACTCTGACTTCCAAATAAATTAAATAAATAAATAAATATTTTTAAAATATATCATTGCAGCTTGATTTTCTTATAGTTCAAAAGCAGGAAGGGAACTTGAAGATGAGGATTGCACCTACATTTTAAAGATGATCAGGCTGAGTTGAAATACTTGTCCTTGACTACACAGCTAGATAATGACAGAGCTGAGACTTCATTTAGGCAACATGCCTAGAACACTTCTGGCATAAACAAATTAATAAGTTCATATACTTATTATAAATCTAGAGTTTTTTATAGCATTTATGTTTTGTTTTCTATTATTATTCATAAAGAACAAACATTGTTCAGTAACCTAGTAGTCTCTAGCAGGGAAATTATTATTTAAAAGAAAAAAAGTATACCCTTTTAGAATAGGTTTAGGATAGGTTTGCTCTCATTTTTACTTTTTTTTTTTTTGACAGGCAGAGTGGACAGTGAGAGAGAGAGACAGAGAGAAAGGTCTTTCTTCCATTGGTTCACCCCCCAAATGGCCTCTACGGCCGGTGCGCTGTGCCGATCCAAAGCCAGGAGCCAGGTGCTTCTCCTGGTCTCCCATGCAGGTGCAGGGCCCAAGGATTTGGGCCATCCTCCACTGCACTCCCGGGCCACAGCAGAGAGCTGGACTGGAAGAGGAGCAACCGGGACAGAATCCGGCGCCCCAACCGGGACTAGAACCCGGTGTGCTGGCGCCGCAGGTGGAGGATTAGCCTATTGAGCCAGCACCAGCCCTCATTTTTACTTTTCGTTCCCCCTTCATACTAAAATTTCTGTAGGATATTCTATAAGCTAATTTAAGTGAACCAGTTGTCAGATTATTTTGGTCAAGAATGATCAAATAAATGGAGTGATTCATAATACTCCTTTGGAAATATTAGAGTAGGGAGGGCGTAATGTTTTGCAGGTAGTGAATTTCTTAGTGTTATTTGATATGACTAAGTTGAGTTTTGTAATTTCAGTAAATCATGGGCAGTTGAAGGTATGAATGCTTGCTTTATATGTCATTAAGTATATGTGTTGTATATATAAACAAGACATTCTCTATATAAATTTATGTTGAGAAACTTCAAAGAGTTCATGAAAATGTAATTGAAAAATAAGTACCTTTTTATCCAAACTTTTTTTTCCAAAAATAACTTTTAAAAAATTAATAGAGTGAGAGAACATACTCGCATTCACTGATTCATTCCCAAAATGCCTTCAATGGCCAGGGTTGGGCCAGGACAAAGCCAAGAGCAGGGAACTCAGTTGAGATCTCCCACATGGGTAGTAGTGACTCAACTACTTGAGCTATTGCCTACTGCTTCCCAGGATGCTCATTAGCAGGAAGCTTGAATTGAGAATAGAGCCAGGACTTAAACTCAGGCACTCTGATTTTTTTTTTTTTTTTTTTTTTTTTTTTTTGACAGGCAGAGTGGATAGTGAGAGAGAGACAGAGAGAAAGGTCTTCCTTTGCCGTTGGTTCACCCTCCAATGGCCGCCGCTGCAGCCGGCGCACCGCGCTGATCCTGGCAGGAGCCAGGAGCCAGGTGCTTTTCCTGGTCTCCCATGGGGTGCAGGGCCCAAGCACCTGGGCCAACCTCCACTGCACTCCCTGGCCATAGCAGAGAGCTGGCCTGGAAGAGGGGCAACCGGGACAGAATCCGGCGCCCCAACCGGGACTAGAACCCGGTGTGCCGGCGCCGCAAGGTGGAGGATTAGCCTATTGAGCCACGGCGCCGGCTCAGGCACTCTGATTTTGGAGGTAGGTGTCCTGACCAGCTTCTCAGCCCCTATTTTCTTTTTATTTTTCTTTCTTTTTTTTATTTTTCCTTTTTCAACTTTTATTTAATACATATAAATTTCCAAAGTAAAACTTTTGGATTACAGCAGCTTTTCCCCACATAACCTCCATCCCTCCTGCAACCATCCCGTCTCCCACTCTCTCTCCCATCCCATTCTTCATCAAGATTCATTTTCAATTATCTTTATATACAGAAGATCAATTTAGTATAAAATAAGTAAAGATTTCATCAGTTTGCCCCCATATACAACACAAATTGCCAAATACTGCTTGAGCACTAGTCATATCATTAATTCACATTGAACTACACATTAAGGACAGAGATCCTACATGGGGAGTAAGTGCACAGTGACTCCTGTTGTTGATTTAACAGTTGACACTTTTATTTATGACGTCAGTAATCACCAGAAGCTCTTGTCATGAGCTGCCAAGGCTATGGAAGCCTTTTGAGTTCGCCAACTCTGATCTTACTTTGACAAGGCCATAGTCAAAGTGGAAGTTCTCTCCTCTCTTCAGAGAAAGGTACCTCTTTCTTTGATGGCCCTTTCTTTCTGCTGGGATCTCACAGAGATCTTTCATTTAGGTCATTTATTTTTTTTTTGCCAGAGTGTCTTGGCTTTCCATGCCTGCAAAACTTTCATTGGCTTTTTAGCCAGATCTGAATGCCTTAAGGGCTAATTCTGAGGCCAGAGTGCTGTTTAGGACATCTGCCATTCTATGAGTCTGCTGTGTATCACGCTTCCCATGTTGGATCGTTCTCTCCTTTTTAATTCTATCAGCATTAGCAGACACTAGCCTTGTTTATGTGATCCCTTTGACAATCCTATCTTTATGATCAATTATGAACTTAAACTGATCATTTTGCAGTTTCATCACTATGGTAGCACCAACTTTTTCTCACTAGTAGATGGTCATCACAGATTATGTTTGTGACCTGATCTTTGTCCTTTATGTGTTAGGAAATACCAAGCCAATATATGTGACTTTGCCAATCTTGGATCCAAACAGCCAACAGACATGAAAAAATGTTCAACATCATTAGCCATCAAGGAAATGCAAATCAAAACCACAATGAGGTTTCAGCTCACCCTGGTTAGAATGGCTGACATACAGAAATCAACTAACAATAGATGCTGGTGAGGATGTGGGGATGTGGGGAAAAAGGCACACTAATACACTGTTGGTGGGAATGCAAACTGGTAAAGCCACTATGGAAGACAGTTTGGAGATTGCTCAGAAACCTGAATGTAACCCTACCATACGACCCAGCTATCCCAATCCTTGGAATTTACCCAAAGGAAATTAAATTGGCAAATAAAAGGGCTGTCTGTACCTCAGTGTTTATTGCAGCTCAGTTCATGCTGAGTGAAATAAGCCAGTCCCAAAGGGACAAATATCATATGTTCTCCCTGATTGCTGACAACTAACTGATCACCTAAAAGGAAATGGACACCATGAGAAATGATTGCATTCAAACAGGTTTTCTGATTAAAATTTTGTGACACTGTTTTATAGCACTGGCATGTTTCATATTTTCTGGATATAAGTATTTACTTGAGTACTTTGACAGCTTGAAATATTTACTATGTATGTGTATTAGTCTTAGTAATTTGCATGTGTTAAATAAAGTTGGTAAAATTTTACCTTATTTGTGCTTGAGACCCACCTTATTTTTCTCCCTCTGAAATGGAAGTCAATGTGTTAATTAAGTCTAGTATCTATTCCCTTTACTTTTTCTCTCCCCTCCTAGTAGATTATTTTTCTGGAGGTAGAGACTTTCTTCGTCAACTCTGCAAACCCATTGCCAAGCACAGAACTGGGCACGCCTTGGTGTTCAATATCTGTGTTGAAGGAGTGCCTTCTAAAGGAACTGTAGGGCTCTGCAGCATGTCAGGCGTTGATGATAGAGGGAAGAAAGTAGTATAGGTGAGGTGTGTCACCTACTGATAATGACCTGATGAAAGTTAGTTAGATATTGTGTAATGGGAATTATACATATTTACTCTGTGTCATCTGTTGATGCCTATTACATGTTTGCTACAATGAGGGATTAAATTAAAAAAGACAAATGTCTGCCTTTGTCTATCTTTTAGCATTCCAAAGATAGAGAAGACAAATCTATAAAATATGGTTTGTGAAATTTATTCATATTCAAATGTGTTTCTGTCCCTCACCCCATCCTCACTGGCATTATGATTGGCAGTCAGTTATTAGATGACCTTGAAAAAAAGGTATGGTGTGTGTTTGTGTATGTTTTTTGCCTTAGTCCAGTTTGCAAAGAAGCATGAGGGGTGGGTGTTTTGGCCCAGCAGATTTAGCTGCTCCTTTGGATGCCCACATTTTTAAAATCTGAGTTTATGATTTTGGATCCTGCCTCTGCTTCCAGTCCAGCTTCTTGCTAATATGCCATGGAGGCAACAGAAAGTGACCCAAGTACTTGGGTTCTACCCACGTGGGAGACTCGTATGGAGTACCTGTCTCCTGATTTCTGTGTTTCCTAGTCTTGGCTCTTGTGGTCATTTGGGGAGTAAACCAGCAGATTCTCTCTCTCTCTCTCTCTTTCTCTAACTCTGCCTTCTAAATAAATAAACAAATACATACATACATAAATAAAACCTTATTAGTAACATGAAAGGCAGTATGAGACTTTCTGGTGCTGGATAATGTTGTGCTGGACCTTAGGGACTGTTTAAGTCCATTTGGTAGTAATGCTAGCAAAGAAGCGACTGAGACCCCTTGCATTGATTCTAGAACTATAGGTTGAATACCAGAATCCTACATCTCTGGAACTAAGGAGAATCTCTGCAGGGATCTATCCATAGGGTACCCAGTGAGATCTGAGCTTAGCCAGTTAGTTAAAGAGCTGCCTCCCTGATTCCTGTTGCTCTGTACCAGTAGTTGCTCTCACTGCTGAAACAGTGGAAAGAAAAGTACACAGTGAAACTATTCCAACAAAAGGAACAATAACAAAAACATTATGATAAGGCATGAGGAACGAGTGAAGCAAGACTACCTTTGTAGTTTTATTTAAAATTGACTGAACATTGTGCAGAAGACCTCCATATCTGAGATTTACAGAAGCAAATCAGTCCTATTGCTGAGACAAACACCTCTGCACTAAACAGCCAGAAGACAAACCGCATAGAAGCTTCTGTTGGGATGTTATATCCACAGTTCTTTCTCAACAGCTGGTTGAGAATATATGGGGGCTAGAATGGTTGCCCCTTTCCTAAGGCTGGTTACCTAGTGGGTTCCTCTTGTGAACAGTTGGCCAGGGCAATTGTCCAGTATTATTTGTAAAGTTGAAATATATGATTTTGAAGAGACCTTGGGCCAAATTATTCAGCTGATGATACCCTGGTTAAGTTAAGCAGTGACCTCTATTTATGATAAGCAATTTCTGGTGTCCATATCATCTTCTCTTGGGACATTGTCAGTGATTATGATTAGTTTTGGCCCATGCCTTAGATTCTTCATTTGAGATGGAAGCTTACTATTGTACTAACTGTGTGTTAGGCACAGTGCTAAGAGAGAGAATATCTATTGTCTGGATTAAATTCCACTGTAGCTGAAACAATAGAGAGGATTAGGGAGACTTACAGAAGTTGTCACTTGTCAGTGTCATTGATATCAGTCAACCAAACTCCATAAAAAGGAACGGAGTAAAAGGAAATATGAAGGAAGGATTACATAAATATTTTTAGTGTTGTTACATATAATATTTGCTGTTATGTCTGAGCCAATGATTTATGTTTAAAAGTATTTATGTGAATGAAAGAGAGAGAGATTGAGAAAAATGGAATGAAAACATGAATATAAGATTGAGACATGGATATCTTCTATCCCCTGGTTCACCCACCAAATGCCTGAACAGCTGGGGATGGGCCCGATCAAACCTAAGAGTCCGGAACTCCATCCACCTCTTCCACCTGGGTGTTAGGAACCCAGCTACTTGAACTATCACCGGCTGCCTCCAAGAGTGCACATTAACAGGAAGCTGGAATTGTAAGCAGAGCCAGAAAAGAAACAGAAACTCTGATGTATGGTGCAGGCATTCCAAGTGGCATCTTAACTGCTGTACCAAATGTCCATTCAAGAACTGATGGTATTTTGATTTTCAACTTTGTAAATTCCCAGAATGATAAATTGTGCATACATTAGAACTTTTTAAAAAAGTAGCTGTTGTGTTTTAAATATATGTTATTTCAACATGTTCTTATTTAACTTAAGACTCTTTCTGTGATGTTTGACTATAGTGTTATACAAGGGTTAAATAAGTTAGCAGTGTTTCACTGGGCATTGGCTAGCTTCAGTTATAATCTTAAATCTTCTTTTAGATGTGTACCTTTTTACTCTATCGGTTATACTCATGCTGGCATACATTTCTACAAATCTGTAGTAATAAACTTCAGAAAATTTCTTTTTATATATGTTTTATATAAGATATATTTTAAAATGGGAAATAGAAATAGAGTAATAGTTGAAACACTCAGGAAAATAAGCTTATCATAAAATCCTTAAAATAATGGCCGGCGCCGCGGCTCAATAGGCTAATCCTCCACCTAGCGGCGCCGGCACACTGGGTTCTAGTCCCGGTCGGGGCGCCGGATTCTGTCCTGGTTGCTCCTCTTCCCGGCCAGCTCTCTGCTGTGGCCCGGGAAGGCAATGGAGGATGGCCCAAGTGCTTGGGCCCTGCACCCCATGGGAGACCAGGAGAAGCACCTGGCTCCTGCCATCAGATCAGTGTGGTGCGCCGGCCGCAGCGCGCCAGCCGTGGCGGCCATTGGAGGGTGAACCAACGGCAAAGGAAGACCCTTTCTCTCTGTCTCTCTCTCTCACTATCCACTCTGCCTGTCAAAAAAAAAAAAAAAAAAAAAAATCCTTAAAATAAAATGACATAGCTCCCAAAACTTAATTAGTGAGATTCTGTCTTTGAAAAGAACATCCATATGCTTGTATTTACCTCCTGTTCATCTTTGAAGAGGTTAACTCATAGCAAAAAAGATGAATTGGTTCATAAAAGCATGGAATGCAGTGAAAATATTTTATTCATCTTCTTTTTTTCCTCATTAGCTTTTTCATACAGTTATTATGGAGCAGTACAGTGAACCAAAGATAGACACTGGGAGAATTGTGGAATTTGTTAGATTCTGGGCAAATAATGAGCTTACAATAAGCTGCATATATACCAGTATGTGTTATATATAGCAACCTGCAGATATGGTATACCTATAAAATATTCTATATTTAATTGTAGAAGCAATCATAATGTTCTTTAGGTAATGGTTATCTTCCTATCTTCTGTGAATGGAACATGAATACAAACTTAAAATGATTTAAAGGTTGGTATGATTGAAATCCACTGTAATTTTATTTGGACAAATAACCCACTTTTATATGGCTGCTAATTCTTAAGGTTACAGAACTCATCTTAAACTGCCATTGAAGAACAGGATTATGAGTAGATATTTTTTTTTAAGGTTACATAGTGTCTCTCCACACATTTTACTTAAAAGACAATATCTCCTCAGGCCTGAAACAAAAGCAAAAACCTTGCCTGTTTTCAAATCTACAAAGGAAAACTCAGTGAAAAGGAAACATTTTGAGACCTCACAATTGCAAAGAAGTTTACCTAAATTCTTGGGTCTGGTGCATTAAAATAAATACCTCACTTCTTAGAGGTAGAATTACAGAATAAGTGACTTTCTTTTTACACTTCCCTCTGTAGGGTTCAGAACCTGTTACACAGACACATCTTTAAATCATTGCAGTCAATAATGTCTGCATGGCAAAATGTCATTTGTAGATTTCCCAATTACCTGATAAAATTTACTAGCGTTGTCAGCAAAAAAAGCTATAATTTAAACCCAAAAGAATAAGGTTTGAAGTGATGTTAATCATATCAAAAGAATTGCCAAGTCTCCCATTTTGTTTTATTCTGTCTAGACATAGTTTTAAATCATGAGATCTGCAGTGAGATTTTGAATTGAGGGTATAGAGTTTTCCAAAAGGGAAGTTTAGGAAATGTTATTTAGAATTCCCCAATTGTCTTAGAATGCTAGTGTTGGAAGTTATTCTCCCATGTAAGCTTTTTGTCCAAATTAGAAACTAGATGCCTATTTTGATAAAAGTCATTTGCCTGAATATTCATGATGTTTTTAAAGCCACTATAGGTAAATGTTCTTTTAGACTAGTAGCCTTTTTCCTTAAGTAATTGCCTATTGATACCCTAGCGCTTGTTGTGTAGAATGACTGCCATAATGGACATTTTGTACTCTGGGGCTTTAGATGATTGGTGAGATTATTTTAATGTTATTCCCTTATTGGGTCCTGACATAGGAGTGGGGTGAGTTTGGCAATCTTTTCCATTTTCCATTGCTACAACTTGGGGTGGTGGTGGTGCTGAGCTAGCTAGTGAGTAGAAGAATCCAGAGATGCTGCTAAGCATCTGAGTGCTTGGGAAAACTCCCCTTCCAGGTCACCCCACCCCCAGCCCGCCAAGATAGATTTGGCCCAAAACGGTGGGAGTGCCAAGGTTAAGAAACCCTGCCCTAGATGAGACTGTCTTGTCTGCTTTGCCATATGTAATGTATTTGTTTTTTCATCATTAAAATTCACATTAGGATATAGTTGTATTAGGGTCTTATAGAGTAGTATCAGAGTCTTAAATGTAGCTCTAAATAAGTAAATTATTAGTTTCATAATAGATATAAAGTTGTATCTTACTTGACATGTAGATATAAAATTGTTATTCGGAAACTCAACTTGGAAAAAAGAACAGAGATTGACTAAAATTTAGTTTGTGTTTTAGAGTTAAACATTGCTGGAGCTGGAAGGGACCCTACAGATCATCTTACTCGATGGTTCATAACTGGGCTGATGCTAGGCCTCAGTACCTCAGAATTCCTTGAGGAGATAGCCTTCCTCCAGAAAAGAGTTGTGGAATCGCACACCGATGCTGGAATATGAAGGCAGATTCCAAGCAGTACTTTTATGTACTTTCTTGCTTTGTGTGAGTGCTTTTTTATAAGTGATTCTTATCACCTCACACCCCATCTCCATTTACTTCCTCTTGAAGACCACTGTTTTGCACCACATGGTACATGCTGGCTTGAAGAGGTTGACGTCCCTTGTGTAATATAGTTAATTGGTGACTGCTGAACTAAACATGTATACCCTTGTGCTTTCCCTGTTGCTTTGATAGGCTTGCTTTTAAAATGTTGAAATAATGGTTTTCGTTCTTATTTATAGAACACCTTGTGAGTATCTGCCAGTCCTAGTGGTAATGTCTGGTGATACATGGAGCAGAAGAGAAACAGAATAAACCAAATAAGTAAATATTAAAAGCAAAACTGTAGGACTATTTGACAACTAGGAGCAAAAGTATTGAACAGTCACTTGATTTGGCTAAGACTCAAGGAGTTGAAATGACTTGATCCAGGTCACCTAGTTACCTGGTCACAGTGGAGGTGACAGAGGATTAAGCCTCATACTCACTAGCAAACATACAGGTGGGGAACAGGGAATGTATTCAAGTAGGTAAACAGCAAAGAGAAAGTGACTAGCATTTCTTCCTTTCTCAAGAGCCATGACATGCGTGGTATTTCTTGGAGTCCTGAAAGATAAAGAGTTCTTCAGCTTGGATAATAGTAACTGTCCAAACTGTGTAATGCAAAGACAAAGTGTGGGAAGGTGGAAAAGAGGAATTACAGTATTGCCTGGGATGGAGCTAGGGAAGTAGGATTATAGTGGAGAAAAGGGAAAGGCATGTTTTTCATGCTGCTTACCCTGTCTTATTCTGGGCTGTGGAACACACTTGCTCATACACTGCATGGTAATTATGGATTATGTTTCTAACCTAGCTTCCTAGAGCCTATATAACCAATCATGCATTTTGTTTATAGCAGTAATAATATGAAAGTACTGAAATTTTACTTTTTCAAACAATGGAAGAGATTTGGACAAGATGGCTAGCAAATTGATTTATCAAATTTAGAAGTAATGGCCTCATCAACTTGGAAAAATATTTTTAAAAAACATATTATGTAAGATTATCATATGGAAAGTACATTGTATGTGATTTTCTTTTGGAAAAAGACACTTGAATACCAAATACATTCAGGATTCATATGAGAAATACACCCCCTTTTAATTATGCTCACTCTAGAATTCACAAACTTTTGTTCAGGATCATATTGCTCTGCCTTCTACCCCCCCCCCCCAATATTTTATTTACTTATTTATTTTTTAAAAATACTGTCCTAAGAACTACAAGCTGCTAGTTTATCCATCTTTTTAATCTTTTTCTAAATTGAGAATAGCCTGGTTAAGGAGTATTGATGGGAATAGAAGTTGTCTCTGATTCATGGCCATAGCACAGTATCTCCTGTAAATAGTGCTCAAGAGTGAAACTCTGTAACTCCTTGGTTCCACGAGGATTCCTGTTAGTGAGGGTGAAGCAGGAAGTTATTTGGACTCAAAAAGAGGAAATGATTAGGGACCAGGTAGAGATGCCATGGGAAAGGTGAATACACTGATAGAATTTATGATGAACTTTTCTGATAAGCTTTCAGCTGTCAAAACAGATAAGACAAAATTGATTGTCAGAAAGCCATGAAACTTACCTAGGGCTACAAGTAAATAGTATCTATGGCCCTTTTCAAATGCTCTGAGTGCAAAACACCCATATCTGAATTTAATAAAGACTTATCCTATCTTATATACTAGAAAATTTGGGAGCTATAAAAGGAAACTTTGACACAATTCTGTCCTCAGAGACATTTAGGACCTTTTAGGGAAGACACAGTTCCCACTTTAGATGCCATGTGTGTTATAGAACAGTAAGTTGTTCCATCAGGGAGCCTAGAGGTGAGAGGGAAATTGTAGGCTATTCCACATATTTGATCACACCCTTCACACTCCCTTTGTCTCATAAACATCGTCATTCTCTTCAAGTAGCCATTAGCCTGCATTTGCTATTGCACATTTTTATTCAAGTGTTTCCCTTCTCTTTTGAAATGTCCTTGAGAACAAGGACTATGCCTTATTAGTTTCCTTCTCAGTGCTGGCCAGTGCCTGCCAAACATTTGTTAGAGTTAATGACTGAATGAATAATGCATGGATTAATAGGTGAATGCTTTGTCAAAGAGATGGAGATGGGGTGGATTGGTAGAAAGGAGAGCCTTCCACTAGATGAGGCTGGGAGTGGAGAGAAGGGGAAATATTCAAATGCTTGCACACACTGAAGAGCATGACAAGCCCTGTGAATACAATCTGTGTTAAATGCATTCAGTAAATTAGAGTATGTGTTGGTGGAGACTCTTAGGTGGAAAGCAACAGGAAATTCTGCTCAGAGTGTATTAAACATCACTAGCAACTCTGACTTTTACAAGTGAAGAAATGACCTCTAAAAGAATTTCTATTACTGAAAGCAAATCAGGCAGTTGTTTTGACCAATAGATAACTGATTTAGTTGATTTAGAAGCTCTTTTTGCCCCCAAGTAACTGAATAGTCCAGCAAAGGGGCAAAAAGTTTCAGATGCAGCTGGAAGCAGACCATCAGATGATACATAACTAATGCCAATTATTTTCTCTTGTACTCTACCTTCCTTTATTCACATGATAGTTTTGTTTTCCTAGTAGCCCACTCGCTGTGGTAGTTCCACATTTTTCATGTTCCTAGCACCAGTTAGAGTGGGGCTTGCCTGCTCCTAAGTATCCTGTGTCTCAGTGACTCTGATTTCATTTACATATCTCAAGACCATTCATTATATTCAGGTACTTTGGCTATGCTGTTTGGCTTTAGCCAGTCTGTCTCCATGCCATAAGCTAGTATTTATTGATAGCTTGCATGCTGCCTTCAGGGCCCTGGAGATAGTATTTAAATTGCAACCACTCGTCTCTACCTTCACCCTGGCACTCTCTGTGTTCCTTCATTGTCTTCATTGACTGCATAGCACTTATTATCATCTAACCAACTGTCTATTTTACCCTTGTTTGGGTTGTCAGTCTCTGTTGGAGTCTAAGGTTCGTGAGAGCATGCGTTTTTACCTATTTGGTCACTGCTTCATCCCTTTTATCCAGCACGTGCAAGTGTTCAAGAAATATTGTTGAAATGAACAGAACAGGTGTTTCCTTTCTTATCCTAACATTCTTTTGTGGGAGTGCATATATTAAATAGGTAAACAAGAAAATAATAGTTATTGGTAAGTGTTACAATAAAAAATGGCAATGGGACAGCAAATGTGTGAGGAAGTGGTGTAATTTGGATGAAAGGTCCATATCTATTCTCTAGTTCTTAAGAGCAGCATAGCTTGCCAAAGGAAATTCCTGGAATTCTACCAGAGTGAAATTGAGATAGAAATATTATTTCTAAAAATGCATTTTGTGGCTTAATCAGATTATCAACAGTTAACACCTTTTGGAGAAATCACTGTTTCTAAAGTTCTTAGTAGCTTCCTCATGGCTAGATTTATGAACTTTTGGCTTTGTCAGTACTCTCAGTACTAGAGGCTCCTTTTGTCTTGTTTGGTAAAACACTGGTATTTCACAATTTTGATTATCCACATATGGGTAGCACATTTTTGTTATCAAACCAGCTTGTTTCCTGTCACTTCCTTGTACCACCCAGCGACATGGTCTTGGGGCATACAAGCCTGTTTTAACATTAGTCATAAAAATAATTAGGAAGGAAAGTCTGATTACTTTCTTCTCCCTACCAGGAATTTTGGGATTATGTTATGTTTTAGGTTAAGTACAAATGAACGGTTAATAGAAAATTTTTATATAATCTTTGTGAGGTTGCTAGATTGAATGTATAATGGAGTCAAGTGGTATTTGGATGATAACAGATTCATATGTCATTATGAGCTTATGGCTGAAGACAGGGAAAGATTTTTTTTATTGTAAAATGAGACAATAATTTGGCCGGCGCCATGGCTCACTATGCTAATCCTCCACCTTGAGGCGCCGGCACACTGGGTTCTAGTCCCGGTCTGGGCGCCAGATTCTGTCCCGGTTGCCCCTCTTCCAGGCCAGCTCTCTGCTGTGGCCAGGGAGTGCAGTGGAGGATGGCCCAAGTGCTTGGGCCCTGCACCCCATGGGAGACCAGGAGAAGCACCTGGCTCCTGCCATCGGATCAGCGCGGTGCGCCGGCCGCAGCGCGCTGGCTGCGGTGGCCATTGGAGGGTGAACCAATGGCAAAGGAAGACCTTTCTCTCTGTCTCTCTCTCTCACTGTCTACTCTGCCTGTCAAAAAAAAAAAAAAATGAGGCAATAATTTAAAAAACTCCTATGTATGCTTATGTGTACAAAACAAAATATATTAAAAGATAATATACCTGATTGCAACAGCAGTCACATCAGAGAATGGGTTTTAGAGTTGTGAGAATATTGATTTTACTTTATGTTTAATGATTAGCTAGGGGTATCCATTACTTTTTTCTTTAAGATTTATTTATTTGAAAGGCAGAATTACAGAGAGGCAGAAGCAGAGAGAGAGAGATAGAGAGAGAGAGAGAGATCTTCCATCCACTGATTCACTCCCCAAATGGCTGCAATGTCTGGAGCTGCACCCATCTGAAGCCAGGAGACTGGAACTTCCTCCAGGTCTCCCACACAGGTGCAGGGACCAAGGAGTTGGCCCATCTTCCACTGTTTTCCCAGGACATAGCAGAGAGCTGGATTGGAAGTAGAGCAGCCAGGACTCGAACTGGCATCCACATGGGATGCTGGCATTACAGGTGGTGGCTTTAACCGTTATGACACAGTGCCAGCCCGACATTGCTTTTTAATTCAAGAGGAAAACTTGTCTTGATGCTGAAGTCATTATTGGTCATTTTGTCTCACATTACTACCTCTGGTATTCTAAATGGGTGTGAACATTTTGTAAATGAATGCCATTTAATAATTCCTAATAATGTTTACAACCTTTGATTCATTGACCCACCTGAGAATTAATTAAAGAACAAATAATTCAACCGAAAACGACCTATAATTACTCAGGTTTGTTCATTGCAGGGTTTGCTGCAAAATGAGGAAAAAAAACTGGAAGCATACTAAGTATCAAGTAATAATGGAAATCATGATATTCTACTTCGAATGCATGTGATTCCTTTTTAAGACCATTCTGTAAGAAGACGGGGTAGCAAAAGAAAGTGAACGAATACTTTTTTGTTGTTTTTTTGTGGAATATAATGAAATTCTTAGTGATTATGAGTACATATATATAGGGTATATGGGAGCATTTATGATGAAATATCAAGTAAAAATGCAGACTGGAAAGCCATAAACAAACCATGGTAGCAACTGTGCAATCAGTATGTATTTTGATGTACAGATACGAAGGAAATATGGAAAGTAAAATGTATGCTTTCCATTTTGAGATGCTTTTGTTGTATATTTTCTTTTGCTTCTCTATTTAAATTTATTTATTTCAGAGACGGAGAGGGAGATAGAATGTAGAATGATGGTGGGAGAGTGAGCCCTGCCATCTGCTAGTGAATCCCAGATTCCTGCAATGGCCAGCCCTAGGCCAGGATGAAAGTGGGTGCTGGGAACTCAATCCTGATTTCCCACTTGAGTGGCAGGAACCCAGTTACTTCAACCATCATTGCTGCCTCCCAGGCTCTGCATTGGCAGCAACTCCAGCATGAGACTCAGGGCCTCTTAACTGTGCTAGGCCAAATGCTTGCCCTGTAAATTTTATCTTATTAGTGTGTTTTAATGTGAATGTATCTTTTTAGTAAAATTGTTTGGCATTGAGTTTATAGTGGCTTATAAAAGATAGCAGGCCAGTGTCATTTTACTCTTTAAAAATTGAAACCAGCGAGAGCTTTTTCTTTGTCCTGCGCAGTTGCAGAGAGACAGATATTGTTGATGACCCTTGCTGTCAGGATTTCCTTCTTGTAGCCAAGTTGGGAGGAAAGGCTGCAAATCAAAAGGGGAAGGAAGAAAGAACACAAGGGACTCCATTGTGCATGGGGGTCAGTGTGTGTGTGTGTGTGTGTGTGTGTTCCAAGGGGCTAACATTGCCTCAGTTTGGATTATTTCTATCCTCAGAACAATGTATAAACATTTTGGGGGAGAAAAGCTAAAATATTTAGACAGCTGCTTCCTTTATTTTTTTTTAAATATACAGATAATATTTTTACTACCTCATAGACATCACTATGCCTTTGTAGCCAGCATGATTAACTTTATTTCTGCCTATTAGTAGCACTATTTTTATATCAGTCACTTTCTTTTTAAATCATTGTTATTTGAATTTGTTTAAACATAGGTTGCCTGAAAATCAGATGACCTGAGAGTAATTGATTTTGTGTTAATATTCCATTATATTTGTAGTGACAGCGTGGTGACTTTTGTGTGTATGCGTGTTGGGGGGAGTCACCATTGATTTTATCTCAGAGAAATAAATGACATTTATATATAGCCAAGACTTACTTAAAAAGTTGAAGTTTAATGTCCTAGAACTATGACTACATCACTAAATAATCTACTCGCTTTGGTTTGTCAGCCAAACACCCAGTCATTGTAGTGATTTATTAATTTACAGTATTAATTTGGCCAGGGAACTTGATTCTATAGCTCCTTCAGATAGAGCCTTAAGTGTCTATGGCCAAGAGAGGAGGGCAGTCTAAACTGCTGGCCTTACAATGTGCTTTGCCTTCCCTGGATTCCTTAGACTCCTATTTTTAATAGCAGATTCTACTTTGGTTGTTGGCATGGCTTTGCTCTGGCAGGGCAAAGGGCTTACTTGAAGGTGATGGTGTCCTCAACCTGTCTGGCTTCAGCAGTTGGGGCAATGAAGGAAAGACTGTAATGCAGTAGGAACTGGGTTGTTGAAAACTGTCCTCATTTGCATTTTTTGAGATTTTACTGAAGCTGTGGACCCTTGATTAGCAGTATGAAAGCTCTTCAGAAAATTCATGGAGAATGAATGTGATTGAAAAAAAGCAAAGCATGATTTTAAATATTTTTGCTCTAAAATAATTACTCTTAATTTCATTTTCCACAAACTTTTTGAAATACCATTTTATAACTTGAAGTTTGGGAAAACACATTGAACACTCACTTAGGCATTTTCCCTATATCTGTTAAGAAAAAAAAAAAAAAGATGGGGGAAGAGGTTAATGGAAAATCGATTAGGTACTGTTATGTTTTGTGTTTTTTGTCCCTTGTGATCCATGTAGTTTGGGATGCAGAAAAAAACATTCTGTGCATGTGCTAATTGAAATGGTGAGCATCTTACTTGCCCTGGATATTGAATGATGGACCCATTAAACATAGAATTCTTACACTTGAGTAAGAGCAGGAGCAGGCTGCTTAGGGCATCTAAACTCTGCGCTTTCATGCTGAGAGTTGGATTATATATCTAAGAAAATTAAAGTGCTTTGTTGCTGTTTTGATCAGAGGCTTCTCTTTCCATGCTTAATATTTTCAAAACAAGAATTCTGTCAAGGAGAAAAGTTGAACATCACTTCCTTCTAAAGGTTCTTCTTACCTCTATTTCTTCTTTCCAGTAGTGTTTCCAAATGTTAAAGCACATATGCTTAAATGGCCAAAAATTGAAGTTGGTGACTGTTTCAAAAATATTAAACTTGGCTGAAACAAGATAAATTAAGTAAGACTTGTAGGTCCTTTTTTCTGTTACTTACTGAGCTTGAAAAATGAAACGTGGATTTGAGAAAAGCCTTTTTCTTTATTCCTTCGACATTAAATGTTTAGTAAACCTAGCCTTAAAGTACCGAATTTTTCTTACTTTAAGAGAAATGATTTATTACACACACATATACACCACTGAAGAGACACATTGTACACTCCCAGCACATACACATTGTGTACCCTAAATTGTGCTGGGAAAAATATGTATTTTTTCAGCTAGAAAAAAATTAGTTGATGGCTTTTAAAAGCCTCAAGGTCCAAGTCCCAGCTGTCGAAAACTGATCCTGGGCTGCTACAGTAGTACAGTCTCCTGTGAGAGGCTGGCCCCACACAGGTGACAGCTGACCCACTTATTCAGACCTTGTTAAAGGACCAGGCTCCTTCTTTCTAGGTGTTGGAATCTCCTGAGATGGCTTGTCATGACCAACTGGTCTGTTGCAGCCAGATCTCCTACACTTCATTTTTTAAAGATTTAGTGTAACTAATAAGTTTTGGAGCAATGATTAAAATGAACTTTTGGCAAAATTCTAACACAGTAGCTTGTAGCAGTACTCCTATTTAGAGTTCGGTTTTGGAACAAGCATAGGGCCAGCTGGTGCTATAAGTTTGGTCACAGAGCCCCTTTAGCTGTGTAAGAAAATTCTGTTTTCTACTCAGTGGTTTGAATTTCATTAAAATAATGAGCTCCATAACTTTCATTCATAAGTCCCCATGCTTTTTCTACCTTCTTGGTAAAGCTTTAGTATAGTAAATATTTCCAGGTGCAAAACTTTATGGCCTGAATAATTTGTGATTCTCTCCAGTGGGTGTGCAAGTATTTTAAGAGAGTCAGGTGTCTGAGCAAAAACCATTCCAAGATTGTGGTTGGCATTTGTTTCATTTGCTTTAAGATATCCTTGTTTACTGTGTCACATTTTCTTTAAGGAACATATGCTTTCTCAGTGCAGTGCAGGTACTGAAGTTTATGCTGTTTTGCCTTTTTATTTTTAGTGTGTAAGCCATTGGCCCAAACTTCTGTTGAAAGATCGCAAGTTCTTGGTTTGTGCTTCTTAAACCTGCTTTGTGGTGACTCACACTAGTGTGGATTCATGGCATGACTTGAAGCAGCAGCCTCTGATCAGTTCAGGGCTTTGCTGTGTTGACTCTGTGTGTCATGCTTGACCATCTTGGGAGAGGCATTTCCCCAAGATAGCAGTGGCCAACACCCGTGTGTGAAGCACGTAGAAATGCTCTGGAGTTTGAAGGGAAAGGAGGAAAGGAAATAGTCTAGATTAATTCTTTGTAATGCATATCATTGTTTTAGAAGATTTGGAACATTGTGTGATATGATAAAGCAAGGGAAATCTTTCCTAGTTTACGCTGAAAAAAAGCCATGAGTTTTCAACGATTTGATATGTGTAGGAATCATACGTATTGTTATCCATTTCTTTTGGAGTGGTCATATTAGATGAAAATCTGTTAAAGGAAAAAGTATATGTAGTTTAATAGAAGGGATGGTTTTGAGATCATAAACATCTTTTTTAATACTTGGCTTCAACAAAGGAAGGAAAGTGGAAGAATGGTTTCAAAAATAACCTTTATAGCCAAATTAGTACTGCATGAGATTTTGAATTCTGTATTTACCTGAAAGAAATTTATAAATCCTGTGTGCTGGAAGGGTGGTTACAGACTTTACCACAGTTTGGTGTGAGACAGTGAGTACACAAGTAGAGTGTCAGAATCCTGTCTCTTGTCAGTATTTGTGTTTGTGTGTATTTTCTGTTTTTTTTTTTTTTTTTTTGGAGGGGGTGTTTAGAAATAACATATTGCTTTATGAAGATATTGAAAGAACTTGCTTTAGCAAGTTTAAAACCTTTTGATGCATAGGTATGACATTTTAATCTATCTATTTTAAGTGATGTTTGGTTACTATTTGCTTAAAAGCAGCAGAGTTTAAAAACATCTCCAAGTATCCAGATTCCAATCTGTACAGATGACTAATCATGTAAAAGGGTTTATAGTGAAAAATAAAAATTACAATAAATCTTTTATTGATCTGCCGCTGATTCGAAAGTGCAAAATGTTTTTGTGCTTTTTAGATATGGGGAACTATGGCATTGAAAACAACGGTAACCATGGCAAATGCACCTTACAAAATAAATAGAAAAGGGTACTGGGGGTAGGGAATGGGAAGGAGTTGGTGTAGTAACAGCTTGGTGAGTAAATATTTAAACTTCATGCCTTCTTACTTGTGGAATCATGAGATTTGCAGTTATGTTGCATATTACATTTTAGTTGGTATCGTAGTATGTTAATCTATTGACCCAAATTTAAGTGCTATTCAGAAACAAAAGCTGGTAACAAACTTTCTGGATCTGAATATCTTCATGTGTTAAAGAAAAAAAAACAGGAAATTGAATTAGATATTTGCTAAGGTTTTTCCAAGCTCTTAAATTCCATGATTCCATGACTGAGGAGGAGTCCAAGAATAATGAGAGAAGACTTTTCAGTTTTGAGGTCACATTAGCTCCAAGATTAAAAACCATTCAGAGTGCGGAGAAATCCTTTAAAAGGTTTTTCAAAAAGTTATGATTATCCTGCCTGATAAAGACTCTTAGGAGTGCAAACAAAACACAAGTATACAACAATTATAAAACACAAGTATAAAGCAAATCCTGGTCCTAGCAGTTCTGGAAAAATGTAAGTTTATGAGAGGAGTTTGGGCAGCCTTGTCCAATAGTACTCCCTGTGGTGATGGAAATATTCTGTATATCTGGGTTGTCCACATGGTAGCCAGTAGCCAGATGTGACTATGAGCACTTGCAATGTGGTTGGTTCAGTTGAACCGTGTTTTTATTTATTTTTTTTTAATAATTTCTTTTCTGATCATTCACAATTCCTGGGGATAACTGAGCTATCAGTCTTGAGCAGGGTAGGCAAGCAAGGGCGTTGCTCAGAATTCAGGGCTGTGCGGGAGTTTTCAGAGGTAGTTGTGGTGGGCTCTTTAGAGTTGCTGCTCATTGACTCAATGTTTAGTGGTATCCAGCCCGCTTTTCTCAGTTGGAAATGACAGCTTCTAGGGAGAGGAAATCTATTGTCTTCACACAGGTCTGGTGCAACCCTAAAATCAGTCTGCATGTAGAGAGTTGATGACAGTTCCCAGAGAAGAAGGAAGCGTGAGCCGTGCACCAATCTCAAGAGTTGTCTACCACATTTGCTCAAAGGAAATCTTTATTTTTTCCAATCCTTGACTTTCTAAACTTAAAACATGTTTATTTTCGGACTGCTATTGTGACATGGTGGGTTAAGTTACTGACTGCAATATCGCATTCCATATGATCACCGGTTTCAAATCCCAGCTGCTCCTCTTCTGATCTAGCTTCCTGCTAATGTGCCTGGGAAAGCAGTGGATGGCCCAAGTGCTCGAACCTCTGCCACTCACAATGGGAGACCCAGATGAAGCTCCTGGATCCTGGCTTCAGCCTGGCCCAGCCATGGCTGTTGTGGTCATTTCAAGAATCAGCTAGCAAATGGAAGGTCTTTCTCTCTCTCTGCACTTCACTCCCTCCCTCTGTTTCTCCTTCTCTGAAACTCTGCCTTTTAAATAATTAAATAAATCTTTTAAAATGCTTATTTTGTTAATTTACTTGTATTGTACTTTATTTGCATTTTTAAAAATTGCAAATCTAAAATTATTCCAGTATTCCTTGAGTAGGATTTTACTAAGCTGAATGACTAATCATTTTGAACAATGTATAGAAAGAAGTCATGGACAGGACAGCAAAAAGCAATAACATGAGTCACATTAGCCAGCACTCTTTGCAGATGAGGAACCAAGACTTAGCTATTGTGCTACCTCCAGTCACAGAACTGGATGCCAAGATAGCAGCAGATGCTTGCTTTCATTTGAACTTAATGCTGTTGACTAGCTAGATGTTAAAACCTAGTATTTGAAAACCAGTCTTAAAATCTGGTTTTCCTTGTAAATTATTATTATTATTTAATTTTAAAGATTTATTTATTTTACTTGAAAGAGTTACACAGAGAGAAGGAGAGGCAGAGAGAGAGAGAGAGGTCTTCCATCTGCTGGTTTACTCCCCAGATGGCTGCAACGGACAGAGCTGTGCTGATCCAAAGCCAGGAGCCAGGAGCTTCTTCCAGGACTCCCACACAGGTTCAGGGGCCCAAGGATTTGGGCCATCCTCTACTGCTTTCCCAGACCATAGCAGAGAGCTGGATTGGAAGTAGAGCAGCCAGGACCTGAACTGGCACCCATATGAGATGCTGGCACAGCAAGTGGTGGCTTTTACCCCCTACACCACAGCACTGGCCCCTTAAATTATTATAATTTTGTAAAATGGTAATGCTGTAAATTTGAAAAATCTGATTAGTACACGTTTTTATGTTCAAAGGGTTTTTTGGTTTTTAAACAGGAAGAATGAGCTTTGAGCATGTAATATTAGTGTCATATGAATGTCTAAAATCACCTTTTCTTATTTAATATTTTGAACTAAATAATACTTCAACTAGGTGAGTCAAAGACAAGCACAAAGTAAACACAGTTGTGTATAATGACTAATTTTATATTAGAATTTACATTAGAGTTTGGCTATTTAAAATGCCATGGTGACTGTATTGAGGATTTCCATACAAATAGTTGTCCTCTGTCCCTCAGCCAGGTATCAGGCTTGAAGTGGGCGGGGCTTTCCTTTGTTCTTTTCTCCTCAGCAGGCTAAGGAAGGGAAACAAGCTGAACACACATTATTTAAATTAATTCTAGGCCGGCACCACAGCTCACTAGGCTAATCCTCCGCCTTGCGGGGCTGGCACAGCTGGTTCTAGTCCCGGTCGGGGCGCCAGATTCTGTCCTGGTTGCCCCTCTTCCCGGCCAGCTCTCTGCTGTGGCCTGGGAGTGCAGTGGAGGATGGCCCAAGCCAAGTGCTTGGGCCCTGCACCCCATGGGAGACCAGGAGAAGTACCTGGCTCCTGCCATTGGATCAGCGCGGTGCGCCGGCCGCAGCGGCCATTGGAGGGTGAACCAACAGCAAAAAGGAAGACCTTTCTCTCTGTCTCTCTCACTGTCACTCTGCCTGTCAAAAAAATAAATAAATAAAAAAAATTAATTAATTCTAAAAGCAATCTCTGGGCATCTCTTGACAATAGAATTATTTGGGCTAAAAAATTTACAGGTTTATAGACTACAGAAGAAATGGAGAACACAGAGCAGGTGTGAGTCATACAGAAGGCAAGGCAGGACTAGAAACCCTGAGATCAAACAGATTATGGAGCATATGCTGCATGCAAAGAGTTGAGCATGGGGAATTCGAGGCCTGACTTTCCTTGTCTTTATACTAACCTGAAGCAATCACCTGTGAAGTACTCACCTTAATTCTGTTGAGGTGCATCCCTGACATTTTCCCTATCTTAATCTCCATTGCCATCTGTCTGTTTTTCACCTATAGGAGAGAAAAACCACTTGTCTAATCTCCTCCCCCTCCTCCCCTCCCTCTTCTCTGACTGTAACTGCTACTAGGTGATCCTGAAGTGTTTATCAGGGCAGATACTGTCAAGAATACTCCCACTCCAAATTGGTTTTCATAGATAAAATTTACACAACTTTGTTGTGGATTATCTATGATCATCTTTGCAAGTCATTCTTTTTTTATTTTACTTTATTTATTTATTTTTTTGACAGGCAGAGTGGACAGTGAGAGAGAGACAGAGAGAAAGGTCTTCCTTTTGCCCTTGGTTCACCCTCCAATGGCCGCCACGGCTGGCGCACCGCGCTGATCCGATGGCAGGAGCCAGGTGCTTCTCCTGGTCTCCCATGGGGTGCAGGGCCCAAGCACTTGGGCCATCCTCCACTGCACTCCCTGGCCACAGCAGAGAGCTGGCCGGGAAGAGGGGCAACCGGGACAGAATCCGGCGCCCTGACTGAGACTAGAACCCGGTGTACCGGCGCCGCAAGGCGGAGGATTAGCCTAGTGTGTTGCAGCGCCAGCCACAAGTCATTCTTAAATGCCCTGTGGATGAGAAGATACTAATATATTCTTGTTATCTAGACTAGGTCTTCCCAGGGAAAGATACAAGGGGAGGGAAACCATAGCAATTTTTGCAGATGTGGAAAGCCCTGTGAATATGTTCTCATAGGTCCTCTAAGGTCTAACTGCACATGTGCTGAATGCAAATTCTTTCCCTTTTCCCCTTCCTGAGTCTTGTCATTTGTCCTGCGGGAGCCTTGTTCAGAAGGAAAGACCCCTGATAGGTAGCAAGCCTGCCTCTTTTCTGTGAGGGCCAGCATTGTCCTTAATTTAGGGGAGATTATTTCTTTCACGGTGTAAAACTGACATCATGTTATGGAAGGAAGGAAGAAGGAAAAGCAGTTTACAAACACTAGTTTGTTTTCTCATCTGAGTTTGGTGCTGTGTGATTCACCACATGCATGTTGGAAGTTGCATATTGCACCACATCCTGATTAGCACTCTTCATTGGTGTAGCAATCAACTGTGTCATAGTCTAAATAACAATAACTTTAGAAAGTTGTGGGGAATTGTTTATTTTAATTCAGAACTCCTTGTTCATAGCAGAATTAATTTCATAAAAGCATTTAAACAAGTTTAATTGCCCTGTAACATACACACATTAAGTTTCATGTAAGCCAGGGAAGGGGCCAACACTTCTCTAGATTTCACCCCTTTTTACGTATTAAGAGCATTGCCCAGGAAGTGCTCTGTTTTCTGCTTCATCATTTCCCAGCTTTACAGGGTGTTACCCATTAGCACAAAAACACGCTATAATTTTTACTGTTGTAAAATAGCCAATTCTTTTCTGATCCCATGTTCTTATTCAGCGACTACTGCATTTGTCTTTAGAACAAAAATCCTCAAAAGAGTTGTGTATGCTCACCATCTTCAATTCCTCTCCTGGTCGTCTGCCTTCAGTGCTCTGGAACACTGTTCTTGCTTCTGTCTCGGGACCTGCTCTTGTCCAGCTTTCCCGTGAGCCCCCGGCCCATCTCACTGGACTTAGCAGCAGCAGCACTTCACACAGTTGGTCTGATCCTCTCAGCGCGAGCACTTTCTTCACTGTGGTACCAGAATACCCCCTGCCTTGCATTTTCCCCTATCTCAAAGGCCATTCTCTCCCAGTCACTTTTTGTGTTTCTTCTTCCGTACACCAGCCTCCACCATTGGGCTGCCCTCTCTTCTTTATAATGAATTTGTGGAGTGATGCCACCTGTTCTCATCAAATGGCAGGTCTTCTGTTTCCAGACACCTGCTTGACACCTCTGCTTGTCTGCCTAAATTAACTTGTCTACATTAAACTCTTGTTTCCCCTCCTTTATGCTGGCTCCCTGGATGTTCCTCCCACACAGAAAACATGCTCCCAGCTCAAGGGCCTTGCATTTGCAGTGACCTGTACCTGCCAGGCCCCTCTCACAGATATCCACATGGCTTCCCTCCCTACCTCCTTAAGTGCTTTCTCAAATATCCCCACTCTCAACTCACCCATTTTTTTTTTTTTTCTGTGCTGCTTATTTGATGTGCTGTGCATTTGTTTATTGCTTATTTTTCATTCCAAGAATATGTGGTAGAAGAGGGCAGTGGGCTTTTCTGTTTTATTCACTGATATATTCCCAGTCCCTACTCTACTGCTTGATCCTTAGTAGGTGCACACTTTGTATATATATTGAGTGGAAAGGTGCATGGATGCTATTACGGTGATGATGTTACAGTTTTAATTCAGTACTTGGCTCTGGAAATCTGAAAGCGCATCAGTCAGTTTCTCCTGTGAGGCTTCACTTGAGAAGCAGCAGCCCCCTGCTCTTACAGGAAAATTTCCACTGTGTGTCTTTTTCTTCAGCAGCTGTCTAAGCAAATTGCTCATCCTAGCTTCTTCTTGGAATGAGTCTCTCCTCTCAACTTCTCCTGGCTCTGCTCTTTTCCAGCTTGGCTTCTGTTCATGGGGCTTAGTTCTGCTTCCTGACCTCACAGAGCTTGCCCTTTTTATAGTAAAAAAAAGCCTGTGGTGATGTCATTCGCTCAGCTGGTTTCAATCAGGCTGCTCCGCCGAAGCTGGTGAATGACTCTGCAAGTTATCGTTGCTGGGCCACACTGATTCTGACACAAAACAACTGATGTGCTGCATTAACCGTTCAGCAGTTACCACATGCAAGGCCCAGGGATGTGCTTCTTCAGTCCTTGCCTAATAGAAGTCCTAAATGCTGGCTGGCTGCTCCTGCAAGTACAATATAGTTCAGGTACTTGATGCTGCTGGCCATCTGCTTTTTGGCTGTCACTCTGGGCTCACTCCACCAGTGCCTCCTGAAGCATTTTACTACCCATTACTTCATTCTGTTTTTTTTTTTTTTTTTAAACTGTTTTTAAGAAAGATGTATTCGTTTATTTGAAAGTCAGAATTAGAGAGAGAGGACAGACACAGAGAGAGAAATCTTCCATCGATTGGTTACTCCCCAAATGGCAGCGATGACCTGCACTGGGCATGCCTGAAGCCAGGAGCCAGGAGCTTCTTCCGTGTCTCCCATGTGGGTGGCAGGGGACCAGGGACTTGGGCCATCTTCCGCTGCTTTCCCAGGCACATCAGCAGGGAGTTGGATTATAAGTGAGCAGCCAGGACTCAAACCAGTAACCATATAGGATGCCGATGCTACAGGCAGCAGCTTAACCTGCTGTGCCACAGTGCTGGCCCCCATTCTGTTTTCTAAATGACATTTCTCAGACGTTTAATTGAGCTACCCCAAATTCACTTCCTGCCTTGAACCTCTTGTTAATCATGCATTTGTTGTCCCTGGATCACATATTTATTTTGGTCTTGTCATCTGTAGGAATGCAATTATGGATTTTTTTTCTGTTTGTTTGTTTTTTGGTGGCCAAGCTGCTGCTTTTTGATTGACCTGAATTTTTGGCGCTCGTTTTTTATTACTAACTTGGATCTCCTATAATAATTCCTATTTTGACTTTGAAACATTGAACCAACTTTTGTTCAGTGAGAAGGTGATTGCTTGTGATTCATACCCTTCTCAGTTTGATTTAAGGTATTTTAATGACCTTTATTTAGCTTAGAAAAAAATTTGGGGAGACTGTTTAGTCTTCATGAAACAAACATGTCCTGTTTAAAAAAATAGTACTGCAGTGATATAGTGTGCATGAAAAGTAGTGGCTCCAGAATCCTTGTAGTTAGAACTCTGAAAGTTTTTGAAAAGCAGTGATACCGAGGGGCCTAGGTGTCCATAGAGTGTTTAAAGGGATAGTAGGAAATTTGCAATGTGAATGGGGAGACAAAAGGAGTGTTTGTGACTAGGTTGATCATCTAGTTTATTTCTAGGGCATGATGCTTCGATGATGAAAATACTGCTGCATTTCCAATCCAGCTCCCTTCTAATAAACCAAGGAAAGCAGTGGAAAATGGCCCAATGGGACCCTGCCACCCATATGGGAGACCTGGAAGAAGCTCCTGGCTTCGGCCTGGCCCAGCCCTGGCATTTGTGGCTATTTAGGAAGTGAACCAGCTGATCTATGTTCTCTTTCTCTCTCCTTCTCTCGCTCTCTCACTCTCTCACTCCTTCTCTCTCTCTATATGTCTGCCTTTCAAACAAATAAATAAATATTTTAAGAAAAGGTAATATGACAGGCATAAACTGGGCCTGCCTAAACAAACTCTACCCCTGGTATTGCTCACATACATTGAAGTTATAGGTAGGTTCTGGTTGGTCTTCCGATTCAACTGTTTCTCCAGAAACATGGAAGCTGATACATGGAAGCTGATACTTTAGTCATGGATACTCCACTTTAGAGCAGAGTGAGAAAGGGAGCACAGTGCAAGAGCAATGGTTAAGATGCTGTTTCCAGGGCTGGCATTGTGGTATAGTGGGTAAAGCTAGTGCCTGTGACGTGGGCACTGGTTCAAGTCCTAGCTGCTCTACTTTCAATCTGGCTCCCTGCTAACTCTCCTGGAAAATCAACAGAGAATGTCCTTTGGCCATCCAGGTCATGGTAGTCATTTAGAGAATGAACCAGAGGAGGGAAGATTTCTCTGTCTCTCCCTCTGTAACTCTGCCTTTCGTATAAGTAATTTTTTTTTAAAGTTGCTGCTTGCAGTGCCCACATTCAATATTGGAGGGCCTGGTTTGACCCCTGGCTCCTCTGTTTCCAATGCATCCATTGAAACAGCAAGTGATGACTCAGGTACTTGGGTCCCTGCCACCAATATGGGAGACCAGGATTGAGTTCCTGACTCCTGGCTTCAGCCTGTCCTACCTGTCGCTCCCCGTCTTCGTGGAGGAACAACACAGGACCCTGCGCTGTTCTTTCGTCTGCTCGGCCCTTCCCGGGTTTGCTGCTGGTTCTTCCCGGGTTGGCTGCCGTCCCTTCCACCTCCGTGGAAGGGCGGTTCCCCCTGGCCACTTTCCCCACTTCCGCGGGGGAGCGGCACACCGCCGGCTGGCTCTCTCGGGGGCTGCACAGGTGTTCCTTCAGATAGATGTTCCCCTTAGATGTTCCTGGTGCATGCCATCTCTCTCCTCTTTTATAGTCCTCCTCCGCCAATCCCAACTCGGCTGCCCACACGGCGAGTACGCTGCTCTCCTCCAATCAGGAGCAGGATCAGCTCCTGGAGGTCAGCACTCAAGTTGGCAAGAGGCAGCTGTGTAGAAGCTGTTTTCTCCTCTCCCAGCACCATATTGTGGGAGAGCAGATGCATAGAATAAGTTTTAATTCCAGTAACTCAGTCCAGTCTGGGTTGCTCCCCACAGATCCCCCTTTCTTTTTATTTTTTGGCGTTGATACGCGCCTGTCTTTGGTGTCCCGCGGCACACACTCTGCTCTGCTTGCTAGAGTTGCCCACAGGTGCTTACAAGTCCTATCAATCAGGCAAACCAAATCTGGGTCCTCTCTTCGCCATGTTGTGAGGAGGTTTTTAGGCGCTGATGCGTGCCTGAGTTCGGTGCCCTGCAGCGCATGCTCTGCTCTGCTAGAGCTGCTTGCAGGTGCTTACAAGCCCTACCAATCAGGCAAACCGAATCCAAGCCTTCTCATTGCCGTATTGTGGGGAGACTTATTGGTGTTGATTCGTGCCTATCTTCGGTGACCTGCGGCTCATACTCTGGTCGAGCCGCCTGCTGGTGCTTACCGCCTTACTAATCAGGCAGACCGAATCCAAGCCTTCTCATTGCAGTATTGTGGGGAGACTTATTGATGTTAATTTGTGCCTGTCTTCGGTGACCTGCAGCCGCCCACAGGTACTTATCGTCTTAATCAGGCAGACCGAATCCAAGCTCTCTCACTGCTGTGCTGTGGGGAGGCCTTACTTTTCTCTATATCTCTATCTCCGGGCATTCCTATCTCTCCTATTTTACTTCTATCTACCAGCATTCCTATTTCTCTCATTTTACCTCTAAACTTCTGTTTCTCTTATCCCTGCGGCTTCCCGGTGTTGCGCGCGCACTCCGCAGTCTCCGCGCCCCTTCGCGCCCACACCACGGCCTCGCGCTAGCCCCGCATTCCCTATCTATTCACACCCCGTGCTCTCTCTGCATGCGGCGGCTTCCGCGAATCACACAGTGTAGCTTACGTTTCCGCCACTAGCATTCAATCTAAGTTCCCCGGGCTAACCTGGCGAATTCAACCTAGCTTATGTGTCTCCGCCTTTCGGTCTGGCTTCCCGTCCTTTGCTCCCCGGGCTAATCTGACGGATTCCAACCTGGCAGCCCACATCTCTGCTTCTGGTTCCAGATTTTCGCCTTTTGCTCCCCGGGCTGACTTAAAGAATTCCAAGCTGGCTTACGTCTCCGCCTCGGCCTGCACTCGCGGCTTCATCCTCCCTAACATTTTTCTCTACCCGGTATATTTCCCTAAGTTTTCTTCCAACAATATTCCTCCCTCATTTCTCCTGGCTTCTCCCCACAGTCCATATCCGAGTCTGTTTGTTCTAGCTTTCACCTTCGACCTTAGAGATTTCTCCCAGCTTCCCCCCGTAGTCCGTATCCGAGTCTATGCCTAGGCTTTCAATAGCTCCTTCCGGCACCTTTTTCGTCCGGCTTTCCCCTAGGCTCTTTGCTAGTCTCTCTCTCCGGTATTTTCCACTTCTTCCCGTTTCTTCCCTCCTAAGTTTCCTATCCGAGTCACGGCACCATTATGTCGCTCCCCCTCTTCGTGGAGGAACGACACTAAGCCCCGCCTAGGCTTCATATCCGAGTCACGGCACCATTATGTCGCTCCCCGTCTTCGTGGAGGAACGACACAGGACCCTGCGCTGTTCTTTCGTCTGCTCGGCCCTCCCCAGGTTTGCTGCTGGTTCTTCCCGGGTTGGCTGCCGTCCCTTCCACCTCCGTGGAAGGGCGGTTCCCCCTGGCCACTTTCCCCACTTCCGCGGGGGAGCGGCACACCGCCGGCTGGCTCTCTCGGGGGCTGCACAGGTGTTCCTTCAGATAGATGTTCCCCTTAGATGTTCCTGGTGCATGCCATCTCTCTCCTCTTTTATAGTCCTCCTCCTCCAATCCCAACTTGGCTGCCCACACGCCGAGTACGCTGCTCTCCTCCAATCAGGAGCAGGATCAGCTCCTGGAGGTCAGCACTCAAGTTGGCAAGAGGCAGCTGCGTAGAAGCTGTTTTCTCCTCTCCCAGCGCCATATTGTGGGAGAGCAGATGCATAGAATAAGTCTTAATTCCAGTAACTCAGTCCAGTCCGGGTTGCTCCCCACACTACCCCTGACAATTGTAGGCTTGAGGAATGAAACAAAAAGAGGTCATAGGTCTATGTGGAGAAATCTCTTTCTTTCTAAATCACAGTGGGTATGCAGGCCTTAGAGGGAGCACTGTGCATTGGGTCCTTCTTTGGGAACGTTAATGAACCTCATGCTGAGGATAAGAAAGAGACAAAATTTAGACTTTAAGGTAATGGCAGAGGGCTGACAAATGACAATGAAATTAAGCAAAATAACCTTTCAATGAAGCATATTTTCAAAACATGCCTCATTATAAGTTTATAATTTGAAAAAAGTATACAATAAAATAATTGCAGTGTTAAATTTATTCTACATCATTGAATATTGAAGTCAAGTTAAAAGAACTAGTCTTACTCTTTTAGTAATGGCTTTTTTTAATGTTTGTTGGTAGAATTAAGAGATGGATTTTTTCTCTCTATAAACCAAAGAGATTTTTTTTTTTTATATAGCAGGCTCAATGTTGTGGTTTGGGGAATATCTGGATTTATATAGGCTTTAAGAAAAAACAAGACAAATCCCAAGGAGGTTAAGAAGAGGTTTTATAAAACTATCATGTTGGCATTGTCTTAGAATAGTGACTTACTGCTTTGGTTTTCATGGAAATTTCTGTTTAAAAAGGCCATTATGAGACCTGTTGTAAACAGTTTTCTGAATACTCTTAAACCACTGGCAAGTAGAAATTGGAGATGTTACTTTATGAGTTTTTCAAGGCTACAGTGAAATACCTGCGGCAACTAACTTTAAAAAGAGAAAAGGTTTATTTATCTCATGGTTTTGGAAGTTCAAGTCCATTGTAAAGTCTGAGCTTCAGTTAATAGTGATGGATCTGTGTTGGTTCCTTGATTGTAACAAATCTACCATATTAATGCCCGCTGTGAGTAATTGGGAAACGCTGTGTGTTGGGGCTCTGTGTTTGTTTGTTTGTAGCTCTGTACTTTCCATTCAGTTTTTCTGTAAATCTGAAACTGCTCTAAAAAATAAGTCTATTAAAACTTTAATAAAACCCTGTAAGAGCAAACCCTATTTTCTGGCATACAGTGGCTGTCGGCTAATTATGTGGTATGTGAAGGCATGATGGGATGATTGAAGAAATGATCCAACTAATAATGTTTGTGAAACAACCATGTAAAAGGCTCACAAAAATGGGGAAAAAACTAATAAAAATGGAAAACACTGTAATTGTGGAAAAATTTCAGAAAGCAGCTGGAGAAGGATTAAGAGGAATTTGAGTTAAAGGTGGAAACTACTTTAACTCCTCAGAAAAAATTTGTTATAAATATAATAAATAATATGTTTTTATATATTATTAATATAGTCACCTTTAAGCAATAGTTGGTACCTGTGCTTCCAGATTGTGTGAGTTAGTGATGCTGTCTCAATTGAGATTAGTGCTTCCCTAAAATCTGCATATGTTCTGGAAGTTTCAGAGGGGACCCTTCTTAGAAGATATTTTTGTTTCCTTCATTATGTAATACAGTAAAGTTTTCATAACCTTGGTACAAAACCTTGGTAAGATGTAAATGTAATCTCTCTGTATAACAAACTTCCAGCAAAGAAGGTCATAAGGGAATTACAAAACAGAGTGATAGGTAGAGTATGATTTGTGCAGTATTTTGTAATTTTGAATCATTGTCCTGAACTATCATCTTTTGTTAAATTCTGGAATGTCCTTGGTTTTTGAATTTTACCTTCAATAATACTGAGTGCAAATGTGAAGGTGCCTTGCCATTGTCCTCAAATAAGCTTCTTTTTGTATTTGCAGATAGTCGTGGCAATAGCTCTGTAATGATTTTTGGTACAAGTGTATCTTGCCCAGCCTTTCATCTTCTATGTAATGGTCTAGATCTGTAGGAACAGGTTGGTAAGTGATTGTAGCATGTTGCCAGCCACGTTTCCTTAGGTCTTACAAGGTTATATAGGCGGTCCCAGACCCCAGGTGACTGTATGAGCACGTAGGGCAGGTGCTTCCCTGTGGCCCAGAGGAGGCAGGGAAGGCATCCTGTGAGAAAGGACAACAGATCCAGCCCTTGAGGAGTGAGTGGCAGCTGGCCCAATGAGGAAGTGGTTAGAGATGAGGTGGGTTAAGGTAGTGAAGAAGGGTTCGTGAAGTATCTTGGAGTCATGCACAGAGTTTGAAGCACAAAAACTTGTTCTTTGTGGCCAGAATATATACTGATAAATGCGAGGGTTCGGAAGAAAAAATGAGGATAATGAGGAAATAGGGTCAGATAAAAAGCCTTCAAGCTACGATAAATAATTAACCTTTGGAGTCCAATCACGGGAAATGGTTCAGTTTTATTTTTGAACTTTTGAAGATCTTGTGATTCAGAAGTAAAAATTAGATATTAATAATTATTAAAGTCTTTAATATTTAATATTCATCTTATTATATAAATTTTCATATTGTTTAAAATGACTTGGATTATATTAAAACTGCTATTACATTTGTAACAATCTGAAAGAAACGTATCATAGGGTCGGTGCTGTGGCGTAGCAGTTAAAGCCACTGCCTGTGACTTATGCATCCGAAATGGGTGCCCATTGGAGTCCCCATTACTCGACTTCCGATCCAGCTCCCTACTAATGGCCTGGGAAAGCAGCGGAAGGTGGCATAAGTACTTGGGTCCCTACATGCACATCGGGTACCAAAATGGATTTCCAGGCTCCTGGCTTCTGCCTGGCCCAGCTCCTGCTGTTGTGGCCATTTGAGGAGTGAACCATCAGATGGAAAATCAATCTCTCTCTCTCTCCCTCACTCCCTCCCTCCCTCCCTCCCTCTTTCTATCTCTGACTTTCAAATAAATAAATTGTAAAATAAAAAAAAAGAAAATAAAAAAAAAACACCAAAATCCTGTGAGAGCTCTGAGTTTAAGAGAAGGATTGCTGTTAAAGTGAGGCTCACTAGTGGTCAGAAATGTTGACAACATCCTTTTGTTAGATGAGTTTATATTGAATAAATAAATTTTGATATAGTTTATTCTATACATTTTATATATTATAAGGTGGGTCATTGCATGACTGGGAGTTATCAAGGCTTTGGTGCTTAATAGTCCTGGGTATAGATCCTGACTGCTAATTTAGTTGTATTTCTCTTAATGGCTTAAAACCATAGGTAGTCTTTAAATTCAAAATGGAGCTAGACTACTTCATAAGGTAATTTTAGGATTATAGGAGATAATGTAGCAGGCCATGTGTACTGAAAGCATTTGGTAAGTGGACTGTAGGTGCTGTAACTAGAGAGCTGGAACCAGAAGTCCCATAGTGGCAGTTGGCAATCTGTTATCATATTATCAACTAAGGATAGTAAATTGAATCACGTGTCCACAGGCGGGTGACAAGATATTTACTTGGAAATATGGAGAGTGAAATGCCAGCAAGGCCTTTTTGAGACAAATTAGGTCTAATTATAAAGAAAATTACATTATTCTATATCATTAAATGACTTAATAAACATTGTATTATGTTATGGCTATTAGGATTGACTAAGATAAATACAAGTTCTGTCAGTGAGCAACATAAACTTTTGTTTAATATGAGTGTTTTGGTTGGTTTTGTTTTGTTTAATTATTGCCATCACTACTTAGGGCCCATCTCTCCTTGTTTGTGGTTTTGGTACAATGTGTCCGTCCACAGGGAGAAGACTTCCCTGGTAATGAAGAGCAGGAAGCTGTCCACATCCGGTGGTGCTGACTCACATAGCAACAGGAAGACAAGTGATTCCTGAAGATGGGAGGGGATGGGGGAAGAGCCTTGCCCCACTGAAAGAGAGAACACTTGACACAGAATTATAAAGCAGTTTATGTGATAAATAAAACATGGCTTAGGAGTTTTTGTCCTTATTCATTGCAATTTCCTTTATATTTCACTCTTGGCACACTGGCTTTAACCATGAGAAGGAAATTCCTAATGCTTCCTCCTTTTTAAATTTGTGCTTGCTTTCCCCAGTTAGGAGGAGAAAGAAGAATATGCTTACATGTACAGTGTCAACTACTACTTGTAATTAATCACATATATATGGAAAATGGATAAATGGCACTAACCAATCATTGGTTGATTCATGAAATTTAAGATACTATTATATTAAACATAGCTATATTATAGTAATTATACTAGATATTATTCTAGCTAAGTGCATTAATTGTTCATATTTGTTATCTATAAGTTTATCTTTGACTAAATGCTGCCTTTTAATTATCGATGCTTAGGAAACATGTAGTCCTATAAGAGACATCCAGAAAATTTGAGAAGATGAGTGGGAGTGCTGATATTTGGAGACCAATGTCTATGTGTGTTATAAACTTTTGGCAGGCAGGACCTTGAGGGAACGCATGTATGATGTGGCAGTGTATATTTGCCCATGATGGAGAGTAGCCATCATCCCTAATCTTGACAGATCACCCATTTGCTTACCTTTTAAACGCAGAATTTCTTCTCTTTTTTTTCTGATTTTCATAATGTAATACATACTATGTATATCTACTACAAAGTAATTTCTTTTGAAGGAAGACTGTGATTTGATATAGGTAAAATGAGTAAGTTTTATAGTAGACGAGATAAGATTACAGATATTTACTGTTTTGGGAGAAGCCAGGAACTTGGCAGTCCATATAATATAGATGTTTAAATAAAATGACTAGAATTGATTTTTACATGTACTTCATGGAATCATTCTTCAAAGTTCACCTAGTTTCTTTGGAGAACAAAGTTACTGAAAGGATTTTGGGGCTATCATATATTGGAAGGCAAATGTTTATACTGCATTGAAAAATGGGTCTTATCGAATTGTTAAGGTTTATGTAAGGAATTAGGGACTGAGCCAGCCAACCTGTAAAAACAAAAAGCTTTTAACAAAGGAAATTCAAAGAAGTTAGATGGGCTCTTTTTGCCAGTATGCAGATGTGCCCTTTGTTGGAGTCATACTTTAATGTAATTATTTAAAGAGACCTAGAAGATCTACTTGAAAACAGCTTTTGGCAACTCATTTCCTGTAGCACAGTGGGTCTCACATTGGCAGGCAATTAATTTGTCTCCCTAAACAAGGAACCTAAGCCATTATGCGCTGGCCTGGCCTTTCCTAGGGATCTCAGAGTTGGAGGGAATCTTAGTTTGAATGTGCTTATCTAGTACCTGATGCTGGACCTTCATTTAAGCCGTTTGTTGGAGCAGTGGAATGAGACCCATTTGCAGCAGTTGAGGTTTTTACTTGTAACCTGTTCTTTTCGCTTGCCTAGGTTCTGTGCACACCTATGAACAGCCTGTGTTCTTTGTGGATCTTGAGCAGGCCTTTTCTGCAATAGCTGTAGGCACATTAATTAAAAGATACAGATGTTAGATAATGAAAGTGTTACAAATTCAGCACCTTTTTTATTTGGCTTCTTGAAAATTTCTTTATTAGAAAATATTCCTCAAAGAACTTGATAGCAATATGGCATACCCTGAAGCAAGCGAAGTCTGTTTTCATTACCTTCTCACTTGTTATATACCCATAACTCAATTTGTAGGAATTCCTAATATTTAATGAAATTTTCGCTAGCCAACTCTATGCCACAGATTATCATGGTAGAAGCAAAAATTGATGAAATGTTTGCATGTTCTAGGAAAAACTGATGACCACCTTGTAGAGGTTGGCTAGGGTAAAGGCCTTCCTTCTACTGCTGTTATGAGTGTGGAGCACTGCCATGGTTGGACTCTTGTCTTAGGAATACTTATGTGTTATTTGTCTTTGATGTTCATGTTTGAGTGCTTAATTTTGCCAACAGTGCACTTTCTGTGTTTCTCAGCTGTAAAACAAAGGGGGATGTCCACATAGTATGCTTGTGTTTACAACAGTCAAGCAAATGGTTACTTTAGTGCCTGCTAGAATCAGGATGTTCTGAGTTCTGAGGATATAGCAGATGAAACAAACAAAAGCTAAATTCGTAGGAAGGGCATTTGGTGTGGTGGTTGAGACCCCACTTGCTTCCCATATCAGAGTATGTAGATTTGAGTCCTGGCTCTGTCCCATTCCCACATGTCTGCTAATACGCAGCAGGTGATAGCTCAAGTCATGGTGTGCTTGCCACCCACAAGGGAGACCTGATTGAACTCCAGGCTCTTGACTTGAGGACCGTTAGGGATTGAGCCTATGGTTGGCAGTTTGTTGGTCTCTTTCTGTTTCTTTGCCTCACAAAAAAAATTTTTTAAAAATTTTAAAAATAGGCATTACCAGAGGGAAGAAACCTAATTCCTTATTTGCATGGAGTATGTATTTTTATTTTCTTTCAATTTAGTTATTATATCCATGTGTGGTCCATTGAATGATCCTTATTGAATCTTTTTTCCCACCTTTGGTATAGTGACCCTTCCAAGTATGATAGGAGAAGGCAAAAAGTGAATAGAATTCTCATCCTGTATTCATGGGTGAGAATCACAATTTAATATTGCTTATTTGAATTCTAAAATGTGTCACAGAGCAGTAGATTAAAAAAGATAGCTTGGGGTCAAATTGTGCTAAGCCTTGTATTGGAGATTAAGAAAGTTGCATTAATTTAATTGATTTGTGACTGTAGAGCTAGTAAAGATTTTGAGAACTATAGCTTCCTGGCTACTGGACTTCAAGATTATTTGCCCATTTAGGTATTGTATAAACTGTAATCTTAATTGCATGTAAAATGTGAACAAAATTGAATTTGGAAATATTTAATACAGCTTGTTGTAGGCAATTGATTGATAAAGACGTACACATCAGTTTGGAGACTATCACCAAATACTAAGTAGGATTAATACACATGAAACCAATATACTGGAACAAAGGGATACATTTAAGACAACAAGTGGAAATATTAAGCAATTGTAAGACTTAGGATAGGTTTTGCATGACCTTAAGTTTCTGGCTTGCAATAGAAATAATAGTGGGCTTGTGGACAAATAGGGAGATTAGGATGTTAGAAGTTAGGAGAGAAATTTAATTAAAGTGGACACTGCTTAGCGTGTCTACCAGGAAGGGACTTGGAAGGTAGGAATCAGGGAATTAACACCAGCTGGGGCAGTTTCATGTGTAATACAACTAACAGAGGGCGAGGGGGTCAATCAGAAAGGCATTGTATTGAGGAAAAACAAAATCAAGGATAGGCTTTTCATCCCCCCCCCCTTTTTTTTTTTTTTTAAAGCAGACCAGAGCCTTGAGGGATGTTGTAGGAATATAGAGGAAGGTGCCAGTCCATAGGGGATTCTGCAAGTGTCAGAGAAATATTCTGCATAATTGATACAACAATGGGCTAGAGTGGGCAGTGAAGTGCTTTCAGGAAATTGGATGAAATCTTTGCCTTGACAAAGAGTGGGGGATAGTTAAAACCCTGAGAAAGGCAGGAAAGAAGAGCTCAACGAGGAAATAGAGCAGTTTTGAGATGATGAGGAGGTTGGCTGTGATATCTCACAGCAAAGAGCCTCAGTTTTCTTAACAGACTTTTCAAAGCACGGTACAGAAATCCTAAAAGTTGAAAATAAAAATGAAAAATGTGAACTAAGTTGGTACTATTAGCTGTAATAAGTGAATTTAATGATTGTCCTATAATTTTTACAGCAGTTTTCTCTTAGGCTGAACAAATAGTTTTATGAACTTTCGGCAGCTAATTTTTTGCAGGAAGTACATTGAGCCAACTCAATTAAAAGAATCAAATGCCAAGATCATATTCATGAACACAACACAAAAATCAAATCATAATTTGTCCCTGGATTTTTTCCCATAGCTGCTCAAGGAGGATATCTTGAATGTCCATTGGTTTCAGACATTTGGCTCATAAAGATATGTTGCTTACTTTTATGACTTATACAAGGATAATTCAAAAAGGTTCATGGAAAAGTAGAATTACAAATGTTATTTTGGTGCTGAAAATTTTGAACTTTGTGAAGACTCCTTATACATTAAAGATCATGTGCTTCAGCAGATGTAAATGATGCACTATTGAGATTATAGAATTTGAATTATTATAGAATTAGGCTGTTATTGTAATGAGGTATGATTGAAATTGTATTAACTTTAGTTCATGAATAGTTAAATGCAATGTTAACTCTGTGTTGTTGACTGTATGATTTACAGCTTTTTACTATTGTGATTTCTGGGGTACTGTTCTGACTGAAGATTCTTGTATGAGTTTGTGTTGATTCTAGTCTATGATCTTAGAGCACAAAATATTTATTGTGTCAATTCCTTACTAAGAGGTGGGGAGTCATATTTTAAAAGATTAATTAGTGTGAATTTAGGTGTTAAATGGATTCAACTGTTAGGCCATTGTTTAATTGAAGGCAGTTTTTTAGACAGTTCAGTGGCCGAATCATGCCATATAAAAACAGCCTTGCATATTATTCCTTTGATTAAAATATCTTGGTGGTTCCTTTTTTTTTAAGATTTATTTATTTATTTGCAAGTCAGATTTACACAGAAAGAGCAGAGGCAGAGAGAGAGAGAGGTTTTTCATCCACTGGTTCACTCCCTGATTGGCTGCAATGGCCAGAGGTGCGCCGATCCGAAGTCAGGAGCCAGGAGCTTCTTCGGGGTCTCCTACGTGGGTACAGGGGCCCAAGGCCTTGGGCCATCTTCCACTGCTTTCCCAGGCCATAGCAGAGAGCTGGATTGGAAGTGGAGCAGCTGGGACTTGAACCAGCACCCATATGGGATGCCAGCTCTTTAGGCCAGCCGGCCCCAGTGGTTCCCTTTCTTAAAGGATGAAGTTCAGTCTCCTGCCATTATTGGTTTCTATTTACTTCACCAACCTCATGAGTGCTTTAGAGATTTTACATAGTCTCCTCTGTCTGGGAGACACTTCCCTCCACTTTGCCAGATTGGGTGTAACCTCCTGTAGAAGCCATTCTTTAAATCTCCTTATACGGTTTCCCTTCTTTGGTTTTGGTAGAGTGTGAGCTTCTGGCATTTCCACGATTAAACCTCATATTTACGACTGATTATCAAAACACAAGTCATGTTCCTGGTCTGTGGTTTTTTGATGATTTGGTTGTCTGTCCCACTAGTCTGTTAGCACCTGGAGCACAAGGATATTAAAATTTAAGTATATGAGACAGTTCCTAGCATATTATAGGTCCTGACTAAATATTGGTTGGGAAAAATCTTTATTTACATGTATGGATAATTCATACATTTCATGTATTACGTTGACTTGGAAAAACCTTTTGGTTCAGTAACAGTGGGATTTTATTTGACTTTTAAATGAACCCTTAACTTATTCTATATTTAATGCATATTCTGTACAGTACATGAATTATCCACTCATATTTCTTTTTCTAGCAGTACAACAACTGAGTTCCATTTTGTGGACTCCTCCCATTCAGTGTGAAGGTGTGGAAATTTGCACATATATTTTATTTCATTCCTAGGTAACCAGGGAAGCCCGTGGGCAGAGGGATTGGTAAGAGGTATTTATGTGACTTCATACCTTAGCCCTGACAGTGGTCTAGTAGGAGCGTTAGGGGTGGTAATCTGTTACACGTGGGTCTTAGGCTCTTGTGGCATTTGGCTTATTGAAGAGTTTGTCAGACTCTGTGTGAGAGCGGACATCAGTAGTTGACAACCATGGAGCATTACTGTGCTCTTTCTTCACAAAAACACTCCTTAAAGTTACTGTTTTCTTTCTTTTGTGAATGTCAGACACATCTGCATAATGCTTAATTTAAAATTCTGTGATTGGTGAGACTCAGCTCCAATTGGCAGACTTCAGTGTGGACTGTAATCTTATTTCTCACCAAATCCTGTCTGAGTCTGTTAATGTAAGGCCAGTTTCTTCATATTGGTCCCAACCATGATTTTCCTTGAGCCTTTAATTGGGTCATTGTTAATTATAGATTTTTAATTTTTCCTTAAGCTGTAGTTGGTATATACTGAGTTAATAGCACTGTGATTTTAAATGAGAGATGAGATAGTCAGTTAATATACAATGTTTAAACTGATTTTTGCAATGTTTTAGTAACCAGTACATATCCAGGACTGTGTATGAATGCAATAACATCTTCTTCTTTAAAAGATTTACTTTATTTGAAAGACAGTGTTAACAGAACAAGGGAGAGGGGAAAAGAGAGAGAGTGAGAGAGAGGGAGAGAGAGAGGTCTTCCATCTGCTGGTTCACTCCCCAAATATGCACAGTGGCTAGAGCTAAGCTGATCAGGAGCCAGGAGGGTGCAGGGGCCCAAGGACTTGGGCCATTTTCTACTGCTTTCCCAGGTGCATTAGCATGGAACTGGATAGGAAGTAGAGTAACCGGATCTTGAACCAGCACACATATGGGATGCCTGCACTGCAGGCCAGGGATTTAACGTACTGTACCACAGTGCTGGCCCCTGTAATTTCCTTGAAAAATTTATTTATATTTTTTATTAGTTTAAAATTTCATTTATTTGATAGCGATAGACAAGAAGAGAGTTGTTCTGAGGCCGAACCTGGAAGCCGAGAACTCATTTACAGTTTTCTCATGTGGCTGGCAAAAACCCAACTATTTGAGCTTTGCCTTTCAGTCTGCCTTAGTACGAACTGGAGGCAGAAACCAGAGGTGGGTATCAAACCCAGGAACTCTGCTACAGGGTACAGGCTCCTTAACTGACATCTTAACTGCTAGGCCAAGTGCCTACCACTGTTTACATTTTTTGTGCTTATGATGCCACATATCACGAAACTGTAGGAATGTACATAGCCATTATTTTTTCTGTTGTTTTCTTCTTTTTAGACATTAGTAGCTTTTTATATTTTGATAGAATTTATGGAAAGAATCAGACTGATACAAGGAAGCACACAGTTGTGGTGAAGAGTGGGGTAAAGGTGAAGGGTGAGAAGCTCTAAGAACAGGCTGGGTTTATGGTGGTGAATACATGGGAGACACTTGGTAAGAAAGTAAAATTGAAGTGTAAAATTACTGTTTTCTCTTTGTATTTACAAGGTAAAGGTCTTGTATCGACAAGCAGAGCTAACACATAGATTCCACAGTCCCTCTTAGCTGTCACAAGAACTAAAATCTGAAAATTACAGTGCTGCGACTTCTTCCAGGTAGAACAAGTGAGTTCGTTACTGCGTATACATTTATCTATGTTGCTTTACTTGTTTTATTTACCTGTGTTACAAAGGTCTTTGTTTAGCTTGTAAGCAAATGACCAATGGAGTTCCTGAGATAGTACAACTTTACTCTTTTGAGATGGCCTTAAACGGGCTATATTTGTTTTGGGCCAGTGTGTGTACTGTTGTCAGTTGTGTGTGATTTTATTTAGGTTCACATTTGCCTCCAGAATTTCACCATTCCTTACCTGCATTTGGCTTCTTTCTCAAAATGTCACAAACCAGAGAGAGAGGATGGAGCAAAACCTCGGATTCGATTGATTCCTGTTCCAGGTGGTTCATTTTAGTTATCTATTCTCTGAGTCACCATTCATAAAAAAGCTTTTCAGCCTTTTGTGTGCTTATATTTTTTTTTCTTCTATGATAATCTTACTTTTTTGCATTCAGGCCACATTAATAAGAAAAAATTAAAGATTAAATATCTTGAAGAAAGCAGACTCATGTATTGCATATGATTAACAAATTGTTAACAAAGACAAAATTCAGAATGCTTATGGAAAACAGTAGCAAGTGAATTTTTAGTTCTTTTTCCTGAATTTTTTTTTTAGTCACCTAGATCAAAAGTATACTGCCACCAGTTCAGAGAAAATTATCTGGTCCTAAAGGGGTTTAAGCAGTTTGCATTAGTTTCCAGCATGGAGAATTCCAAAGATTTTACATAACACCAGACTTTGCATGGTTCCCTCCTTTAATAAGGTTGAAAACTGCCAAAACCGCACCTCACCTCCTCCATCCTTTCTTCCCTCCATATACTCACACAAGCCTTCCTGACTTCTACAGGTATTTGAATTTGCTACCCTTTTTTGGGTGATTAAAACAGATGTCTGTTTAATTATTATTTAAATTTAACAAACCACTGTGAGAGAGTGAGGGTCACTGGCCTGGTGGCCTGTGCAGTTTGGCATTTAGAGTCTTGTTTAGCATCGAGACTGATGATCAGAAGCTTGTACAAAAAAAATGAATTTTTTTGGACATATACATTTGCACATTTTTCTCTATGTTGAATAGTAATTGCATGCTATCTCCCAAAAACTAGTTAATGAAGACAATTAAAGAGGAAAATTTCCCCTTATTTTCTATGCTTTTTTTTGTTTTAAATGACTTTTTAATTTAAAACAAAAGATGATTCAACTTCTATTTAAATTAAAAACTCCCCAAATTAAAATGCAACTATGAACTACAGTAATTTCTCATTTACTAGTTAAATGGTGGATCATTAAAAAAAAAGCAAGCGAGAAATAAACAGAAACAAAATAGTACCTCCCTTGTGAGAATTTATTGTATGAATAAAAATACATGTGAAGGATTCATGCCTTATTTATTTACTGTAAATGAGGTGCTTTATGCAAAAGCATGTTGATTCTCCTGCTATAGTTAAGGGGAGAGTTGCTAGGTACTATGTGAATCAGAATGTTGAGAGGAACTTCTGGGAAGTTAGTTTTGGACAGAGACTTTTCCCAGTGCTTGTATCATACCATTTAGAGCGTACTCTTTACCAGCTTCTCTGCCAACAACGTACCTGGCCTGACTCTATAATTTGTAGTTTGGTAGAGTGTGAATAGGAATCAGCAAATCTAGATTTCTGTTCCACATGTGTAAAGCCCTTGAATGATATCATCATGGACACACTATAAAGTAGAGCTAATGTGGATCAGATCATGATGTGGTGAAATGGAACTTTACCTGTTTAAACAGAGAAACTGACACTGAAATTAAGGGACCCTTGTCAGTTTGGAGAGTTGCTTCTAGTGGTGAGTAGAGGGCTCTCACACTAGTTGGGGGTGGTGGGAGTGTTGGGTATAATTGGAATTTTGCTGAAACCAAAAAAGTAAAAGCACCTTAGAATGATTTCAAAGGTGAAATACAAAGCTGACAGAAAATAACACAGAATATTAGAAAACTTGAATGAAACACATCTGACTTTTCCCCTCCTTTGTGACCTGCCATCTTTTATGAAGCATATCGTCAGAAACAGTTTTTTGCTGATGAATGGTTGAAAGAAATGTAACATGTCTTTTTCAGGAAGAGGGATGGCTGGTGCCGTAGCTCACTAGGCTAATCCTCCGCCTTGCGCGCCGGCACACCGGGTTCTAGTCCTGGTCGGGGCGCCGGATTCTGTCCCAGTTGCCCCTCTTCCAGGCCAGCTCTCTGCTGTGGCCAGGGAGTGCAGTGGAGGATGGCCCAAGTACTTGGGCCCTGAACCCCCTGGGAGACCAGGATAAGGACCTGGCTCCTGCCATCGGATCAGTGTGGTACGCTGGCCGCGGCGGCCATTGGAGGGTGAACCAACGGCAAAAGGATGACCTTTCTCTCTGTCTCTCTCTCTCACTGTCCACTCTGCCTGTCAAAAATAAAAAAAAGAAGAAAAAAAAGGAAGAGGGACAAGAGTGGCATGGATACGTAGGCCCTACTCTGAGAAATTCTGATTTCATTGATCTAGGATAGCATCAAAATGTTAATGTTTCATGTAAGCTCTTCAGGCAATTTCATTAAGGGTTAAGGGGCACTGGACTAAATAAGTCATTTACATGTCTGAAATTTTCTCAGGTGAAATATTCCATATTCCCAAGTGAAATATTCCATATTCCCAAGTACTGTACAATAGCTATTGGTGCCTGGGTGGTTTCTTAACAAGATTGGGAGCTTGAAAAAAAAATGAAAATATCCCTAAGAATATAGGATTCAAGTCTGCACCTCAACTTTGTGTTCCTAGAATGTGTGCCCTTGTGTATGTATTGCATACCATAAGCACATTAACTTAGTCTCTGTTGTGGTTTATGGTATTGCATTCTCAACCTTGTTCCTCTCCAATTGTTTGCTCTACCATAGCCCTGTGTTTTGGGTTCTTCTGAGCCTCCACTGCCTAAGGGCCAAGGAATCTACCATGAGCATAGACTTAATGTAAATTTTCTTCTCAGCAAAGTAGTTGGCCCACTGTGGGAGTAAGGTGATCAGTGTATAGTTACTGTAGCTCACATCAGCCTGACTTGCGTAGTTCTAATTATTCTTTGAAGGCTTTATGTAGAATTGAAACTAACAGACATGATGTAGACCCAGGAAAATAAAACTCAGAGGGAGAAGACTTGCACCATGTTTTAATATTTAGAGACTGCCTAAGTCTGTAACATAGAGTTATTTGCCTGCTTTTGTCTCATTTGACTTTCTGAAAACAAGAAGTTCAAACTAGGCAATTAGTAAGATTCCTTCTAGTCTTTGTAATATGAAATGCTACTTTATTATTAGTTTATGAAAACATAAACATCTGCTTGTTGCTCAATACTGTTTTCAACATAAAAGAAAATCCAGCCCAAAACTAATGATTTCAGTGATTTAGATAATTTCATATAAGAGTAATTTAAAAAGTTCATGGAAACTGGAATTAAAAGATGTTCACTTTGGTACAAAACCTTTTTTTTAAGATTTATTTATTTATTTGAAAGTTAGAATTACAGAGAGAGGGGGAAAGACAGAGAAAGAGAGCTTCTATCTGCCGGTTCACTACTCAAATGGGTGCAACAGCCAAGGGTGGAGCAGGCTGAAGCAAGGAGCCAAGAGCTTCATCTGAATCTCCCACATGGGTGCAGGGGCCCAATCATTTGAGCCATCCTTGATGCCTTCCCAGGCGCATTAGCAGGGAGCTGGATTAGAAGTGGAGCAGCCTGGACTCAAACCTGAACCCATATAGGATGTCGGCACCGCAGATGGCAGTGGGTTGAACCTCCTGTGCCACAGTAGGTTCAAAAAGTTTTGAAATCAATGCATACAAAAGATCCTCGAAAAGTTCATGGAAAATGAATAGTATGGAAAAATTTTGTGTGTATTTCAACTTTTTTGCACCAAAAAAAACTTACCCTTTCATTGCACTTTTCTGTAACTTTTTGTAACATTCTGGTATGTATCCTTAATTGGGGAGGAGGGCTATTTTAATTGGAATATGTGCTAGTCTTATAAATTAAGACCCCGGCAGTCTAGAAATATTTTTATTATCTTGGGAGAGGTTGAAGGCCATGGATATATGTGTGCACTCTTTCTGATTTAATTCCAGATGCTTGTATAAAAATATAGATAACATTACCTTTGATTGCCAAATGCAGAATAATCATTAGTAGAGTGTAGAGGGAGTGGTGGATTCCTCCTTTTTATCTAAAAAAAACCCAAGTTGAATATAAAAACAACTATGTTAAAAATTAGTCTGTATTCTATCATATGTCATGGTTAATATGTAACTCACTGAATAATTGTTAGAAAAGTTTTGAAAGTAATTTTTATTATATAAGAAAGCTAATAACCTCCCTAAATATTTCATACTTTACTACTATAGAAAGATAAAAAATTTAGAGTAGAATACATTTAATATTTCTGGAGGAGAACAAGCATTCTTGCTTGATTCTTTTGATTTTTTGTTTTGGGGAGGTGAGGTTAAACACACACATATACACACAAACACAAAGAATATCATCTTTTTGAAATGACATATTTTTGTGTGTGTGTGTGCTTTTGGTTGTTTTTGTTTTGTTGCTGACCGAAAAGACATCTTTAAAGGACTGGGTGAAAAAACTCTTGATGATTTTATAATTAATTTGGGAATTTGCAGAACCCATAGTTAATTAGATATTTCTAAACTAGTGTGCAATGTGATGGATCATTGACACTTTTGCAGAAAATAAAATTCTGGTGTTTTTTTAGGTGAGAAGAATTAGACCATAATAATCATTCGTAAAGGATTATGACTTTTTTATTCAGACTGATGTGGTATGGTGTGCAGTATTTGTAAATTCTTTGGAAGAAATGCTGTTATTTGGAATATGCCTTTTAAAAATTTGGAACGATTGTGAACAATGTGGAGCAACAATGATACATTAAGGTTACAAATACCAGAGTAAAATTCTTACCAAGGCTTCAGATTTAAGGATTTGGTTCTGAAGTGCTCAAGACTAATTTTATACTTAGTTGCCTCCTTTTATAGAATTTTCCACAGTATCCCTTCCCAGTGACTAAAACTGACTGTAGGACTATTGTCATTCCTGAGGGCTTTACCCCTCCCATGCTTAAAGAGTCTTAACTCTGGCGGAAGTGACTTAGGTTGCCAGACCTCAGCTTGCTTATCTCAAAACTGAAAACACAAGGATACCTACTTCATAGGGTTTTATGAAAATTAGGTACAACAATATACAGAGTGTTTATCTACAGTGAATATTCAGTGAACACGGAGATACTATCTTGCTCATGTGCTGTGTGTGTTTGCGCGCGCACGCTCTTTGTGAAACTAGAGTCTCTTGTCCTTGTTTTTGCACCTTTTTTCTTTCTTTTTTGATCTCACAGGTTCCTGGGAACAGTACTTTGATGGCTTTTCTCTTCTAGCTTATTCCAGATAGGAGTAACCAGAAAGTAGGTGAGGATGTTAAGTAGAAACAGATATTAGCATCTTTTAGGAGGATAATTTATGTGATGATGATAATTGAGAAATGATCCTAGATTGTCAGAGGGCTGTTTATAGAACGAATTGCTTTAGGTGAACCAGAGATGGCTGTTTCAGAGGAAAAGAAAATTAGTTTGGACTTAGAGTTGACAGAGACTGAGAGCGAGTGAGGGAACTCCAGCACACTGCTGGTGTCCATTCTTCAGTTAGTAACTCGGCTCTTCAAGTTAAAACAGGACTTGCCTTTATTGATGAAAGATGCTGTAATAGGAAAGTTTATTTAGGTGACATAGTTACCATTCTAGAAAGCCTTGAGCTTTCCCATACAGATTCCAGTGGTACTTGGGAAGTCAAAGATTTCCTGGGAAACCTGATAGGCTATTTTGAGGAATGATTTCATCAAATCATTAAAAATTTTGTGTTAGATTTAGAATTTTCTTTCTTGCTTTGTGAATTGCTCTCTAAGACTAGGAAGAAAGCTGAGACATTAAGGAGGTTATAAATTACTACATTTCTGATACCATATGCACTCACAGCATTTTTTTTTTCTTGTAATTTTAGAATTCTCTAAGGGAAAGTTTGGAGATACTATGAACCCATGATGCCAAGATCTTTATTAGAAGAGCATTTGCACCTTGTTGATACAAATGGCTCTGTCTTCTGAAGCCGGTGCAGCTGAGGATGAGTCATTAAGAAAAACTGGCATCAGTAAAACTGCATTTTACAGTAATGCTTTCTAAACTGGTCATCTAGCTAAAATGGGTTGAGTCTGAAAACAGCCGTTTCTGCCTTAAAAGGAAGGAATAATTAGTATTGAAATTGGTCAGGAAGTGTCTTAAGTTCTGTGCCTTGACAGTTCTTTTCATTTTATTAGTACAGGTTGAGTATCCCTTACCTTAAATGCTTGGTACCAGAAGTATTTCAGATTTTGAACCTCTTTTTTTTTTTTTTTTTTTTTTTTTTGATTTGGAAATATTTGTAAAGGCTTTACTAGTTGAAGATCCTTAATACCAAAATCCGAAATCTGAAGTCCTCCAAAATCCGAGACTTTGTGAGTGTCATGAACATGCTGACGTTTTGAATTTTTGAGTATTTTGCATTTTCAGACTAGGGTGTTCAACTTCTGAAACAGGTGGTTTTGGATTGTATGGAAGACCGAAAGGGCGTGAAGCTCATTGAGTGGTAGCATGTGTAGAAAGCACCAGGCAAAGAGCAAGGAGCATATGGTTGAAGATCTGCATACTTATTTTAACATGCCTGTGTAGATCTACTCTTCTGTTGGAACATCAGCATCTTGTAGAATCAGGTAGTGTTTTTGTTTATTTTCTTAGCCCAGAAATCTAAAACACAAATTGTTACGAACACAATGATTTTACTGGAGCTCTGTCGGTAAGTCTGCCCTTATACTGATATCCTTCATAAGAACCCAGCTAGGTGACTTTTTGCAGCATACCAGATATACTCTGGCATGAGCACATAGTTTAAGCTAGTACTGAGATGCCTCATTTTTATCTCTCACAAAGAAAATTCGTAGCTGCTATAAAAGCAAAGGCTTGAGTTTCGTGAAAGTGGTCCTTGCTGTTGCAACTGATCTACGGAAGTGGAGGGTGATTGAAGTTGCTGGGATTTATTGATCTCTTCAGTGATTCTGGTCAGTATAGCATCCACGCTCAGGGCGGATCTCTGTTGAATGAAAAATTTCCTACTTGTCAACTGGGAAGGGATAAAGGAAATCATGGAGTGAGAAAGAGAAACGCTCAGCTGTAAGATTGCTGTCAGCTGATTTCATGGCCTGCGTTTTGACTAGTTTCCAAGTTGGATTTATCTCAGAGACATATGAGAGGAAATGGTTGGTATGTAGGGTGGTGGAGGGTGATGATAGAAAAGGAGGAAAGTACTTGCAATGTTGTTTGCTTCAGGGTAAAGAGAAGGAAGTGTTTGCAGTAATAAAAGTATTTAAATATAAACTGAAGAAAATTCTGCTTCCCGTTTTTGGTAAACGGGGAAACCCAGAGGAGAGATTAAGAGGTATCATCTGCTTCTAGATGGAGTCAGCTGAAAGGTCAAAAACAGAAGCCAGGTCTTCTGACTCTCAGCACGTGCTGGCTGCCCCCTTGAGCACCAGGGAGACTGGCTGAAAGTCCTGACTTGGAGTGGTTTCTTGGATTTTGAATCAGCAATATACTTGTCTTGTTTCTTCTTGGAGAGATTAAATTTCTCAGAAGTTTAATTTCTTTCAAGAAAGAAAACAGAAGGCTTCGGTGCCAAGTGTGAGAAGAACCAAGGTTACTAATTCTCCTTTCTAAGCTTTGTCACAGGCAGGCTCACTGTGACTCTTTAGGGGAGAGAAAGGAGGAGCTAAGGAAATGAGAGTTGGTAGAGAAGTGATTGACCTCAACAGGAGGTAAACAAAAAAGAAATAATTTCAAAGAAATGAAACATTCCCTAGCACATAAGTATTTGTGTGTGTGTCTTATTAAAACCATATCTTTCTCATCAAAGCAGAGCTAAATAATAACTCAAATTTAGCTGTTAGCTGCTGTTTTCACATGGTTAATTTATGTCTACAATATTAGAGATTTTAAGGGTATATATAAATTTAGATGAGGAATATATAGGTTTAGATTATCTTCTTGTTCAAGAGAACACTCAAGTGTAGCAGTGTAGCAAACCTGCTCTGTGGGAACTGTTACCCCTTTCTTTTTTGCTTGCTAGTGGTTGATTGATTCAGTAGAAAATTTGGGAGAATTACATGTGGGAGGTGTAGACCATGATTGATTTGCTTCAGTCATAATCCATTTGGGTAGTTCCTTAAGGCTCTTCTGCACTGTCCACTTCTATGAGACATTTGATTAACTATCCTGTGGTATTTTTTCCTCAGTATAGAAGTTAATGAGAATTTGTTATTTATATTTCAGATTTAATGTTCTTAAAGTTCAGAAATTTTTTTTCTAGATGATTTTGTACTGTGTTCATTGCCTCCCTACTAAAATCATTCCTTCCTTTAAAAAAATTACTCGTTTATTTGTTCTTGTAGCAAATATTTAGGAATACTTACTGCCTACAGGTAATTTTGCATGTTTTCCTGTCTGAACAAGTAGAGCATAGTATTAATCAATTTACATTGAACAGTGTTTTATTTGTTGACATGATTTTAAGAGGAATGATTTTTGTTCACTTTTTGGAAACAATGAAAATACATTTGAATTTTCTGAATTGATGTTAGAGAAATAAATTGAAAATATTCCCGGATACTTTCTAACTACAGATAATACATAATCAATATCTAATGTTCTTAGGCTAAAACCAAATAACTAGTATATACATGGTAACTATGAGTCCTTTTAGGGAGCCATTAATGTTCTCTGTGATGTGTTACAGACAGTAGTGTAATTAATATTATTAACAATGTATTATGTAATACTCTATGTCTCATAGATGAAGAGGCATATTACTGAACATAATAAAGAGTAAGTAGCTTGTTATGGAGCATAGTGCATGCCAGACACTAAGTATTTTATATCTATTGATTCTTTTAATCACTAGAAAAGCCCTAAGTGGTATATACTGCTAATATATTAAACCGCCTTCCATGATTTGTTCACTATAAGTGAGGTTAACACAGCTCACAAACAATAAATACTTGGGACTTCACAGAAAATTAGTAACAGGTTGTAAATGTCAAATAAAATGGCCAATGATCTCTGCCACTGGATTCTGTCATCGGATATGGAACACTGAGAAAAAAATGTGTATGTGGAGCCATCTAATTTTAACCCACAGTAAATAGAATAAACACATTTCTTAAATGTTTTACTCTTTGAAACTCTTTTTATTTTTTTGAAAGAGTTACAGAGAGAGGGAGAGACAGACAGAAAAATATTCTATCTGCTGGTTCTTCTGCAAATGGCTGTAATGGCCAAGGCTGGACCAGGCCAAAGCCAGGAGCCAGGAGGAGGTTCATCCTGGTCTCCCAAGTGGATACAGGGACCCAGGGAGTTGGGCCGTCTTCCACTGCTTTTCCCAGGCCATAAGCAGGGAGCTGGATCAGAAGTGGAACAGCTGGGACACAAACTGTTTTCCCTGTTACTTCACCATTCAGGCCCCCCTCTATAGCTTGTTTTTATGAAGCAATTCTTCACTGTGTGTTCCTGGAAGAATAATAAGGAAGATAACTAAATTAAGAATCAGAAATAAACAATAACGTGGAAATATCATTAGAATTTTTTTTATGTACTTGGGAGGTAGAGAGACAGAGAATACAGAGATATTTCTGCTGGGTCACTGTCCAGAAGCCCTCAACTGCTTGGACAGGCTCCAAGCCCCAAGCTGGGGTTCAGTCATGCCTAGCACCTGGGTAGCAGGAACTCAGTTACTTCAGCCATCACTACTGCCTCCCAGTGTCTACATTAGCAGGAACCTAGAGTCCCTACCCAGAGCCAGAGCCAGAGCCAGAGCCAGAGCCAGAGCCAGAGCCAGAGCCAGAGCCAGAGCCAGGTGTCAAATTCAGGCACTGGAGTAGAGGATTCTGCAACTTAAACACTATGCAAAATGCCTGCCTCTGGAAATCTATGTGTAGCTCACTGGAGGAGGTGGAAACTGAAAGATTCAAAAACGTGTCCAGGCAGGGTAGGATGGGCTCTATAATCAGAAGTCTGTATATTCAAATCCCAGCCCTTCCCTGCTTGGGTGTGCCTGGCAGAGTTAGTCTTTCATAGCCTACATTTCTTCAAGTGTTACAAAAAAAAAGCAGTTAAACAAGTTTATGGCATTATCAAGAGTGCCAAACAAAATAATATACTTTAAATTGTGCAGTTTAGTGCTTTGTTTCATAGTTGGCACATAGTCAATGCCGTTTTCCTTCATTTTCATTGTCTCCCTTAGTCTCTGTGACTTAATCTGCTACCCCAGGAACATGAGATTCTAATACTACTTGTGGGACCAGAAAATCCCGCAGGCAAACATTCCCAGAAGACACAGCTGTTTCATAGCAGGCTTATTGATTCCTCCCATTATTAAACTTCTATAATCATCATATCTCAGTTTAACTTCATAGTGCTTCTTAATGATCATTTAAATGGAAATTTCTGTTGTAGATATGGTTTATTTGATGTCAGTGAGTACTAACACCAGTGAGCAGGCAGCCTTGCTAGGCAAATATTTGCCTTCAGAGTTAACCAGTGATGCTGATAGCTCTAATTTTAAAGCACGTGTAGTAACACTTCCAGCAGGTAGGCATTTTAAATTTCTGACAATGTTTAGGTACCATCCCATAATTAGCAACCTATTGGAAATCATTCAGCCATTGGTGATTTGCCAGAATGAACAATAGCTGAAGTTATGCATTACTGACTTGAATATTGTAACCTGAAAGATAATATCCTTTTTCATATTTGTATGAATCCCTTGTGACATTAGCTAATTTTCAAAAGGTTAACTCTGTGGACACTGACTCTATGCTGATTGAAAAATAATATGGTGTCTGTATTGTGCACGTAGCAGATTTCTATTGAGGGTCTGTGTGTATGTACCTTTTTTACATCTTAGGGCATTTTGAATAAAAAACTTGATATTTGAAAAAGTGTTTAGTAGGTGATCAGTCCCACATCCAAAGGCAGAAAAGAATATAGGGTTTTTTTGGACATAATGATAATTTCTTTTTATTTATTTATTTGACAGATAGAGTTAGACAGTGAGAGAGAGAGAGACAGAGAGAAAGGTCTTCCTTCCGTTGGTTCATCCCCCAAATGGCAACTACGGCCGGTATGCTGCGCCGATCCGAAGCCAGGAGCCAGGTGCTTCCTCCTGGTCTCCCATGGGGTGCAGGGCCCAAGCACTTGGGCCATCCTCCACTGCACTCCCGGGCCACAGCAGAGAGCTGGACTGGAAGAGGGGCAGCCAGGACTAGAACCTTGAACCCATATGCGATGCCGGCGCTGCAGGCAGAGGATTAGCCAAGTGAGCCACGGCGTTGGCCCCGACATAATGATAATTAACCAAGTGCTTTAGCCACCTGGTGATCAGAATGTAGATAGAAAAGTGAGGAAAATGACTTAAAATTATTCATTATCTTTCTTACAAGCACGGAGGTGAGTGGATGACTCTGTGGCATAGAAGGTTAAGCCTCTGCCTGCAGCGCAGGCTTCCCATATGGGCGTTCATTGGGGTCCCAGAGACGACTCTTCTGATCTATCTCCCTGCTAATATGCCTGGGAAAGCAGTGGAAGATGGCCCAAATGCTTGAGCCCCTGCACCTGTGTGGGAGACTCAGCAGAAACTCCTGGCCCAGCCCTGGTTGTTGAGGCCATTTGGGGAGTGAACCAGTAGATGGAAGGTTTTCTCTCTCTCTTTCCTCTCTCTCTCTAACTCTATCAAACAAACGAATCTTTAAAAAAAAAAAGAAAAGAAAAAAGAATGAAAGTTGAGGGGAAAAGAAAGCTAAACGGTAAAGTAGATTTGCGGGTCACTGTTTCCTTGTGAAAAAGTAGCTGTGACAATACCAGCAGTGATTACGGTGACAGAAAAGGGCCAGCTCAGCACTCCTGATGTTTCAGTATGCTTTTGCACAGAGTATTTAAACAGAGCATGCACAGCACGGTTCTGAGCAGGACATCTAAAGTCACGTGATACCACCCAAAAGTGAAATTTTTAAAACAGGAGATTACAATTTTGCTTTGATCTTCAGAGCATTCACCTTTAAATAATAGCTGTTTATATGTTTAGTTGCTTTGGCTGGGAGTAAGTTGTTAGAATTCTTTTATTGTTAATTTAAAATGTAATTAAACATTGTCAGTACAACATAGGTGATATGAGAAGGAAGTTCTGTGTCTGATTTTCTATCCTTGTTATCCCATTAGGGCAGAGTTTTGGATTTGATAAGGCCAGGTGAGCTACTGATGTTGTTGAAAAATGTATTAACTGAAGAATATCATTTTCACTCACAAACAGCAGATATAATGTGGAAACAATAGAATTTTTACCTTTTCTTTTTTTGTGAAATGACAGTGCAGAACTGTACTTTCTGATGAAATAAGAAACAGAATTAATGACTTGGCAGAGAAGGGAAACAAGGGCCAGTAGAGGGAGGTGTGAAGTTGCAAATTAGATGTACTGGCCCCTCCTCTTGGTCCCCCCCCTCCCTTTCCTCTTTGTTTTGCAGGATATTCTGCCTCACAGGTTTTTTTTTTGTTTGTTTTTGTTTTTTTTTGGACAGGCAGAGTGGACAGTGAGAGAGAGAGAGACAGAGAGAAAGGTCTTCCTTTGCCGTTGGGTCACCCTCCAATGGCTGCTGTGGCTGGCGCACCACGCTGATCCGATGGCAGGAGCCAGGTGCTTCTGCTGGTCTCCCATGGGGTGCAGGGCCCAAGGATTTGGGCCATCCTCCACTGCACTCCCTGGCCACAGCAGAGAGCTGGCCTGGAAGAGGGGCAACCGGGACAGAATCCGGCGCCCCGACCTGGACTAGAACCCCGTGTGCCGGTGCCGCAAGGCGGAGGATTAGCCTAGTGAGCCGCGGCACCGGCCCTGCCTCACAGGTTTATGTGAGTTGATAAACTTGCCAGATATCTGGGGTTACTGGTTTTAAAGATTGCTGTATGATGCGAAGTAGCTCTGACTTTCCAGACACTGAGAAGCTGGGTGTGTTGGCCAGCCATAAAGAGGAGAAAGTCTTAAAAGGTTTGTTGTAAGGGATGTTTTAGAGGAGAGACATGCACATGGATCTGCAGGGTAATTCCCAAGGGAGAGAAACAAAACTGGAAGTCACAAGCAAAAGGCATTCCTGTGGCTGTGGTATCAAATCTGTAAAGTCTGCTTCCTGGAAGACAAGACTGAAAGAAATGCTTTCCTGAATATTGTACATCTTGGTCCTGGGACTCAGGCTTCTTACGTTTACACTGTTGTGGTGATAGGGCATTAACTCATTCACATAATACTTAGTTAATTATATATAAGGTTCTGTGTTGTGCGTGATGGAAATACAAAATCAATTTGACACGGGTTTGTCCTCTAAGAACTTTGTTATTTAGGGAGAGAATCAAAGTAAGGCCATTGAATACTGATTGAGGGATTGAATTAAAAAATTTTTCAGTATCTGTAGGAACAAAACTTGCAAAGGGTAAGACTCAATATATAACATTTACACTAATTGAGGAAACAGCCAATTAATACTTACTAATTTATCACAACTTACTAAGTAAAGTGGATATACAAAGTCCTTTTAGATAATATTCTCTCTGATCATTTCTGTATGGATGATGTCAGTGAAAACTGTTCTAGTTTTGTAATGATATAAGGAATTACTTTTCTTTTTAGATACAAATTATATTGTTTAATCTTTATTGGTAGAGACATTGCCAAGAACTATCAGCATTAGCTTTTATAATAATTAGCATTTTAGAATCTAAAAAAAATGATAGCATAATTGACTGGTTTTATTAAATGGAATTTTCCCCAGTTACAGTATATATAGTTTACTTGCTGATCACATGTGTAGACCCAGTATTTAAACAAAAATCTACTTATGAATTATATCAAATAATTATTTCACTGTTCATCAAGTGCTTAATATGTATGAAGTTCTCTTGCTGAGTGCAAGATGATAAGTGGACCCAGCCCTTGAGCTCACCATTTCTGTTCTTCAGGGAGATAGGCAAGCCAATCAGTTTAGTACAGTTTTCTTAGTTGTAACTGGAAGAACAAACTCTATGGGGAATTGGCGAGGATTGAGTCATACTGAGAAGGTCACTTTGAATGCATGTTTTCAAGGATAGAGTGATTTCAGTGATTTCAGGTGTGAGTATGTTATAACTGTAAGATGCCTTGTTATTGTGGGAATTGTCTTGTCCCTACAAATTGAAGTTAGGAGAGGCAAAGGGTGTACCCCGGGATAGAGTGACTGCCTATATTGTGTAATTTTTTTGGGTATGCTGTTTGCCATATCCGCACTGATAAAACTTTTTGATTTCTCCTTTTCTAATGAAGATTCTAAGAGGGAGGTGCTAGCTTTTCTTCTCTTTCATCTATGCACACATTTCAGAAACTTAACTCATTCATTGGGAAGCCTACAAGAGCATGAGTGTGGGGTGGGCACTAGAGTAGAGTAAGCACATATTTAAGTTGTCACATTGTCTTATTTTTTTTAATCATATCATTTGTAAATGTGAAACTTAAAGTCTAAAAAGGAAATCAGGTTCGTTTGATAAGTAGTCATTGAGCAAGTGAAAGGACAGACTAGAACACTGGGACTTTTGACAGGCATCAGTGATAGAGAAAACTCTGATCAAATTGGTTTATTGTACTAGATGTTAGGAATCAGAAGAGATAATGACTAAGGAGGAGAGGTATAGAAAAGAAATGTGAAAGTACTAAACAGGTGTTGTGTGATTTTTGGGGTTCAAGTATTCATAGTGATTCCTATTTCAGAAAACCTTAGAGTAATACTTAGAATGCTGCTCTAGGTTTCTGAGATGCAATTATTCATGTAAATATGACAGGATACTGGATCTTCTGAAAAGCAGTTATATAAGGCATGTATATATTGCTAATGCATATATAATAGTCCTCAACCTCCCCCTTTTATCAACATTTCTGAAAATTATAATTAGCAAATAGTTATCTTTATACATCTGGACATTATTTATGTAAATCATAAGATTTGGAATTTTTGTATATGGTTTTAAAATAAATTATTGTATGTGTACCTTCTAAACATGAGCAGATGAGAAATCATTGTTTAGCTTTTTTTTTTTTAAAGATTTATTTATTTATTTGAAAGGCAGAGTTACACAAAGAGAGAGGAGAGGCAGAGAGAGAGAGGTCTTCCATCTGTTGGTTCACTCCCCAGTTGGCTGCAATGGCCGGAGCCGCACCGATCCGAAGCCGGGAGCCAGCAGCCTTTTCTGGGTCTCCCATGCTGGTGCAGGGGCCCAAGAACTTGGGCCATCTTCTACTGCTATCCCAGGCCATAGCAGCGAGCTGGATCGGAAGTGGAGCAGCCGGTTCTCAAACCAGCGCCCATATGGGATGCCGGCGCTTCAGGCCAGGGCATTAATCCAGTGCGCCACAGCGCTGGCCCCCAAATCATTGTTTAGAAATAATGAACTAGACAGATGCTTAGAGATTACTAATACATTTCTCTTTTTTTATGATTTATATATCTATTTGAAAGAGCTAGAGGGCAAGCGTGCGCACAATAGAGAGAGATTTTACATCCATTGGTTCACTCTCCAGATGTCCACAATGGCTGGGGCTGGGCCGGTCCTGGTTGAAGCCAGGAGTTTCTTCCAGCTCTCCCATGAGGGTGCAGTGGCCCAAGCACTGCACATCCTCTACTGCTTTTCCAAGGTCATTAGCAGAGAGCTGGATCTGAAGTGGAGCAGCCAGGACATGAACTGGTGCCCATTCTGGGGATGCCAGTGTTGCAGGAGGAAGCTTAATCCCGGATGCCTCAACACTAGTCCTTGCAGATACATTTCTTTACACTAAGAGTGTATACTCTAGAGTCAGGATTTTGTTTGAATCCTGTCTGAGTTTGAATACTGTCTCTGCCACTTAAATGCTGTGTATCATTGGGAAAAATTAATGATTTTATCTGTGCTTTAGTTTCCTCATCTGTAAGATGGAGATAATTATAGTGTTTCCTCTCTGGGTCAGGGCCAACTTCATGGCATGCAGCCCAAGACACTCCATAGGATGTAGTCTTCAGAATGTGGCCCTGTATTGTTATTTTAAATATCTATTCTGTAATGAATCAGAACAATGAAACTTGCACTGGAGCTATGGAGCCTTGGCTCACATGTGGTCCCACCCAGTACCACTGTCCCCATTTTCTGAAAGAGTCCTGAGTTTCCCGTTCTGCCTCCTCTACCTTCATTTGTCTCCAGTCAGGCACTGGGTGTGGGGGTGGGGTTGTCAGATCAGCTAGGGGTGCATTTGCTGGGTGCCAGGGAGAGGAGAGAGGTTTAGTACCTGAGAAGATCTGCCTCTGCCCTGCAAATACCTAATGATAGGTAAGGTAGGTAGAAAGCGAGAGTGAGAGTGAGAGCAAGTGACTGAGAGGGAGAGAGAAAGAGATGGGAAAAAGGAAGTTGCTTTTTCTGTACATGTTTAATAAGGGGCCCTGTATTTTTGTTTTGCATTGGGTCCTGAGCATTTTGTATCATTTGCATTTTTGATAGATGTTTTGAGGATTAAAAGAGCCAACAGATGCAGAGGCCAGAGTTGGGCCTGGCATATTCAGTACTATAGACAGGTTTACTGTTGCTATACGGCAGATATAAATATCTATGATAGCCAGGTCAGTCTCAAGTGCTAATTATTTTAAGTCTTATATTTATATGACAAAATAATTTTATAAAAACAGGTATTTATTTATCATCTCTTTGTACATGCTTTTGTGAATAATATTTAATTCAGATGAAACATTTTTAAAGAGAAGATGATGACCTCTAATAAATTCATGAAATCTTGTCAGTACTATAAAATGTTTTTTTATTTTCTAGTACAATTGTGAAAATTATTTATAATATAAAGGTTATATGAAGGTGCAAAATATACTTCTAAGTCCACTTTTATGCTACACTTTGGTATAAAGACAGCCTGCCACAAAGGTTTTTCTTCATTAGCCTAGTTAATGGCCTCTACTAGTAAACAAAAACTAACTCAGGAAGAGAACTTCTACTCTGTAGGTTTTCTTGTATGTATATTCTTGTGCTAAATGCAGTTTATCTGTGGCCTTTTTTAAAGCATACATTTTCTTAACTTTTTTATGTCTTTAAATTTTTGTTTAGAAAATATCTGTGGGATACTACAGAAATGAATTTTTTTAGGTTCTGTTAAATGAAATTAAAGCATGTTTTATATCTCACAGTTAAACCTGAAGTTGTTAAACCTGAAGTTGCTTGGTATATGTATTACCAATGGTGTCAGAGTTCTAGATTGAAGGTGACTCTTGGCTGTTAACAGTATCTGTTTTTCCTTTAATCTTTGATTAACGTGCTGAACCTAACTCTACAGGCACAGATGGTGGAATGGTGCTAAGTTGACATTTACCATCTGTTTCTCACATATATAACTTTTATGAGTTTGTACTAAAAAATAATATAGTAGGGCTTTTTAACTTTGCATTTGGTCAAGAAGAATGTGGCTTTTGGAATAATTGTATTTCAACTTGAGTCACTTCACTCATTAATGATAAGCAAAACATTTTTTTCATGACCAGTCTCAGTTTGTGTGTGGTTTTGTCTAGTTTTTGCATGTATGGAACAGTGCTGTCATGTTTGGTCAAAACCTTATCAATGTCTAGGAATATTAGATTAATATATTTGATGGTTGGATTTGAGCAAATGCCTTGACTGACTATCTTTACCCTAAACTAGTATCAAACGGGGGTGTTGTTTGTTTACCACAGGCTTATTTTGAGCGGTGTTGGAAGGTTAGATGAGTTTTAGTCAAACAGTACTTCATTCTTACTCATAAAAAGAATGAGAGCATGAGAGGTTTCTGAACAAACTTCGTCTCGTAGTTAATCAAGGACAAATCCAGGCCATCCTGTTAACAGAAAAAGCCGACTCTAAGACCTCAGAAGGGCAGGTTTCAAAGTCCCGAAGATAGGTGCCCCTCTGTCAGGCTTCTCAGTGAATCTCCTTTTTGCTCTGCTTGGGAGACAAATGACTTAGCCAATGCAAACCCCTGGAGTCATCAGCAGGTTGACAGCCTCCTTCCTCCTCCCTTTCATCCCACCCAGATGTTAAAAGTGTGGGCTTCCTGGTGGAGTGAAACTGATGTGAGAGCAATTGTCTGTCATACAAGGAGGGATAGTTAAGTGCTTTAAAAAGGGAAAAAGATACAGACATGGATACTGAGACTTAGGCAGGCTGCAAAAGTGTAAAGACTTAGGTCAATGATAACAATTTGTACTTTCAGGTGTTCCTAAAACAGGATCATATGTGGACCTATATGAGTTCAGTATGTAGTTTCCAGAAGCTCTGGGAGCTGTGAAGTTCCACACAACATTTTGTGTGTGTGTGTGTGTGTGTGTATATAGTTACAAACTGTTGCCTAGGGTGACAGTTGTGGGTAGAAGGATGTTCCTGCAGGCCCATCTTTCCTCTGTTGCACAGTGCATCTTTTCATTGGAGAGTTTTCATCAACAAGGTGGAAAAGTCTCATCTAAATCTGAAAAGAAAGATGAGAAATGGTATGATTTTAATTGAGTGGGTGTTTATATTCTTCTAGAAATTCTCTACTGTTTTTACAACCTTACCAGAAGTCTGTATATCAGATAGATGAATCAAGTAATTAGTCATGTTTACCTCAACTCTTTTGGGACTATGATGAAACCCGGGAATGGTTTGAAGTGGCCGTGTTATCAATAATGTCGAGAAATTGTGACATTCTGGCTAAGGACATCATCTTCGGAGTCATACTGGAGTTTGGATCTGGATTTTGTTTACATTACTGATTGTCGTCCTATATTTGGCCAATATCTTCAAATGTCAGTTTCTGTATTTGGAGATTGGAGATAATAGTGTGGACTTTTCAGACAAATATTGTCTTACAGCAGTAGTTCCAGTAGTGGGAAGTGGGAACAGAGGTATGCTGCTTTTCACCAAAGTCTAACTTCTCTGAAACAAGCACTTCCTTTCTGGCAGGATCAGGTTATGAGTTTTTGAAAGGACAAATGTTTAAGCTTTGATCAAGAAAGGAGGTGTGAGGTGCATTACCTTGACCAGGTCTGCTATTGACATGCACGCTTACAGTGGGAATGAGATCTTATATAACTTCTAGCTTTTAGAAATATCAAAAGTTGCTTCCAGCTGCCTACAATCAATGTACATTTCATCTCTGGACCTCTTGGGAAAGAAAGGAAGGAATGTATTAGAATGTGCTTTTAATGTAGTAGCAGTTTGTTATTGTACACCTTTCTTTCATCTGGGCCTTCAGCATTGCTCCTGCAACACTTTTTGTCTTCTATTATTCAAAAGCGCATTAGAGAATCCCCATGGTTAACAATTACAGGACATTTGACAAATGGTCTTTGATTCTGCAGGGTGAAATGCCATTGCTGTATTCCAAAGAGCTTGTTGTTAGATCCAACTTAATTTTTGTCCTGTGTAATTTAGGTGGATGTTCTCATTTACTTTTAGCAACTGGGAATACTGTGTATAGTCACATTTTCATATAGTAGAGAAGTATCAAATTGGATTTGTAGTTAGCAAAACAAGCAGAAATATCTAAGACTTTCATTTTTGGAAACCATATTAAAATGAAATCAATTTAGTTAGCTTTGGGAGAATGTAGACAAAACTATACATATTTCATTTTTTTCCCTGAGAAATGAAACTTTAAAGAACTTTCTCCAGCTCTCTTCTGGGTTTTCCTCTGACCATTCCACATTTGTCCCCATATGGACATAATTTTTTGACGCTTTGATCATTCAGAAAATCATTGCCAATTCTTTCTAAGTTAATTATAATATATAAAAATAAGTTATAGATAAGAAATTTGCAATTCTTATTTGTGTTAAGTGAGAGTACAATTTCTTTCATAAAACTAAAATCATTTGTCTCTTACAGGATAAGAAGATATTTTATTTGAAGGAAGGATTATTTTCTTCCTTCATCATTCCAAACTAATTGTTCAAGAGAAAGGCTGCTTGGTAATCACAGTTGAGACATTTTACTTTCCTTTAACATTTTTATTTGCCTTTAATATACATGTTAACAACCCATTGTATTTATGAAGAGATGTACACTTACTCATTAACCCTGTTAATTTTTTTCTTTTTTTGAAAAAACTGACCTCCTTGAGCGGGAAAAAAAGGCTGCGCTTATGACTAGAGCAGAAAAGTTTTTGATAAAATCACTTCAGATTAGCTAATTATACTCATTTAATATTTCAGTAGAAAAAATACAGTTTTGAGTTTATGAAATTCACATTTCACCTTTGGAAAAATATGTATTTATACTCAAAAGTTGCCAGCAAGTTATGTAGAATGTCATATTGGTCTGTCATAGACAGGAAGGCAGGAAACCGGCATTATAGCTCTACTTCTTTGACAGTGATAGATGGTCACCTAAGCCTGCCACCCTGTTAAGTGCCATCCTAATATTCTGTTCAGCTTATCCACCAGAGCAGCTTATGAAATTTTATGTCCTTCTTACAGTTCCAGAAGCTAGAACTGCGAAAGATAGTCACAGGTACAGTTCGATGCAGTTATTCTGAGAGTTTGGATTAGTGTCTAAGTGTGTCTGACTTTAAATCCCACGCTTAATCACCACACCACGTTAGCTATATGACCTTGGCTAAAGGGCTTAACTTATTTAGGGAACAGTTTCTTAATCTAAGATAAGGTTTAGATTCATTTATATTAGAAATCTCATTAGTTCTCAAATTCTGAAATCTCAGTTTTTCCCTTCTTCTTTAGAACAGAGACCAAGGTACTGCACAGGTTCTGTAATAAATAACATATTCAAGAAATGATTACCTTGATAGCATATATAGCGTTTCAAGAATCACAGTCTGAAGTCATCTAAAATCTAATAAAATCAAATAAAATGCTATTCAGTTGCACATAAGCAGTGACAAAGTAAACAGTAAGTTTCTCTGTAATTTTTGAAAAATGAACTGGAAGATTGGTTTCCTCATATTTTTTATTATGTTCCAAAGTATTGTCCAGATTCTTCTCAAAATTTGATATGATATAAATATACTAAACTTACTTTCCTTTGTGATAATTTAGGTTTGTCATATTAAAACTTGGTATGCATCATAGAACTAAACAGAGAAGATTGATCATATAATGCCATTTTTTGTCCTACCTTAAATATGAAGCAAATAAATGTAAATATTTTAAAAGTCTTATCTGCAGAAGATGGAATTGGAGGCTAATCACGTCTGCTCTGCATTCTCTGTCATATTCTTAAAACCCAGTTAGTTCTGCTAACTGCAGTGAATATAACCAGAAACTGGAATGTTTATGTTTTAATATTTTGCCCTCTCAGGAACTAATAAATCCTTAACTTCTATATTCCTTTTTTCTGTGTTTAACCTTGACATGTCAGTAAGAAATGGATATACTGAAAAACAAATAAACAAACAAAATGGAGCACTCATGTTGCTCTTGTGCAGTGGATGAAAAATTTCTAGTAATACTGTTCTAGCAGAGAATTTGTTATATATGTTAATGACTTACTATAAGGAATAAATGATAGCCAAGGCATTATTTCAAAGATTTCATATGTGAAATAAAAGTGTAAATCTAAGTTTATTTTCCTTATTTTTGCTGTGTATTAAAGTTATGGTAAAGGTGGATAAATTTTCTGTCAAAGAGGAAATTGAATTCATCTAACTTGTGGTTATGTCTATATATTTAAACATATTTTAAAACCTGTGAAAGCAATAATGAAGAATCTGACACTTCAAGATATTTTAATTCAGACTTGAATTACAAAGATTAGCTACTAATGAGGGACAAGCAGAAGAAAATAAATAGAATTTCACTAATTAGAAGTCTGACAGTTTGGTCTGTAGATAGCCAACAGGCATCCAGATCTGGGTCATTAATATCTTTGGGAAAGAAAAGACAGATTGGTACTTTGAAGTGCAAAAAGATAACCTAACACATATCTTTGTTAAATCAACAGTGTTGGGTGTTGATCCTGTTGTTCTGATACGTCCATCTGTTAGCATAAGTGGTGAAGATAAGGCATTTTCTCCAGAATAGCTGGTTGTATAGAGAAATTCCATGTGATATGGACTATTTACTTGTGGCAGTGATAAATGTGAGGGGCTTTCAAAAAGTTCAGGGGCAAGTGAATTTAAAAACCTCTTTAGGGGTCAGCGCTGTGATGTAGCTGGTAAAGCTGTCGCCTGCAGTGCCGGCATTCCATATGGGCACCAGTTCTATTCCTAGCTGCTCCCTCCAAACAACTATAACCTATTTCCTGTGTGCCATTTCTTCTGTTGAAATACCTACTGTATTTTCTAGTTTGCTGATTGTATCTGTCTCCCTATATAAAAAGAAATCACAAAGGAAGTGAAAAATACTAAATATGCCTGAGGAAAAACATTAAGCTTTATCATTTAAATTTTATGAATTCTTTGATCATGATAATTATAGAAATAATATTGCTACTCTGCTTAGCACAAAAGGCAGAATATTATGTGATATAGAGTTTATGGGGAAGGCAAGGAGGGATCTTCCTTGATGTTACATCTTCCTAGCCTGTAAGGAGGACATTCAGTTATGCTTTAAAAAATATTTAATGTTGGCTGGTGCCATGGCTCAATAGGCTAATCCTCCATCTGCAGCGCCGGCACCCCAGGGTTCTATTCCCGGTTGGGGCGCTGGATTCTGTCCTGGTTGCTCCTCTTCCAGTCCAGCTCTCTGCTGTGGCCTGGGAGTGCAGTGGAGGATGGCCCAGATCCTTTGGCCCTGCACCCGCATGGGAGACCAGGAGAAGCACCTGGCTCCTGGCTTCAGATCAGCGCAGTGTGTTGGCCACAGCGGCCACTGGGGGTGAACCAACGGAAAAAGGAAGACCTTTCTCTCTGTCTTTCTCTCACTGTCTAAGTCTGCCTGTAAAAAAAAAAAGTAAAAAAAAATTTAATGTCCAATATTCCATAATGAGTATTCCACTCATGTTAGTTTTAGTTCCTGAGTTGTGTGAAACTTACATTTCATTGCAAACTAATTCTGTTTGCTCTAAAGAAAGGACATATATTGTACTTACTGTATTGTACTTACTTTGATATGATTGATGAATTATTCCTTTAGTTTGTGTAACAGCTGGAAGACCAACCTGAGTTTTAGCAGGTTGCTAATTCATGGTTAAGCTAAGTGGATCAGAAGGAGTAACCCTTTATCCTTTGCCTCATTAACACTATAATTTAACCACACATCTATAAATCACAGGAACTCTATTCATTTTGCAGAAGACCTCAAATTACGTGCATATGTATCATATAGATACAGATATAGATATACATTACTTTTCTAAACTGGTTTAATATGAAGTCATTTGAGAGCAATGTATAGAGATTATTTTCTTGTTTTTATAAAGGAAGCCCCCCACCCCACCCTACTCCCCACCAGGGCAGATGGGTTACCAGATACACTTTGGGAAATATTTTAATAGAAAACTGATGTAGTCAGTATGAATTTTAGGGGACCTACTCTTGTGGTGTTCTAGAGATAAATCTTCTGGATATAAATTGGTTAAATACAGAAGAAAAGGACAGAAGCACTTGAAGTACTTCAGGGCAAGAGTGAAGACATCCTAGTCTAGGGAGGTAGCAGTGACTTTGGAGCCTAAACCTAAACTTGACTTTTTATCCAATGAACAAATGACCAAACAACGAAAAGACTAGTACCTGCAGGGTTAGTAACATATTGCATTAAATAAAGTGATAGTCAAAATGTAGGGTATATAGTGACAGTTTCTCATTTGTATTATAGAAATAAAAAGGTGTTCTAGTCAAAGAGATTGCAAATACGGTGATGCCACTAAAAACTGAGCAAGCAGTGAAGAGGAGCTGGTACTATATGGCAAAAGATGGTAAATTAATTATATGTGAAACAAGTGCAGGTGGATTTTGGGACTGGGGGATTTGGAAAGTTTTGGGGTTGGCCACTGTTCTAGGTTGTCTGTGAGCCTTCTTTTTGGGGCATATTGCTTCTCTTTTTGTCTTTTAAAAGCTTTGATGGGAAGCAGTTAAAAAATCCATTGAAACAACAATGGACAAACTGTTTACTAATCTCATTAAATTTCACTAGAGTTTTTTGAAATATGTGTGAGTTGATGGTTATGATAGCCTAATGCCATAGGCAGCATCAGTTTTCCTCTTTTCTTCTTTGTGAATGATTTGTATAAAATTATGACATAGCTTAGAAATGACTTTAAGTAGCCTCCGTTAAAGCTGCTTCACGTGCAGCCATGCATTCGCATCTCTGAACATTTTTTTAGGAAGGTATTTGCTATGTAGAACAGAACAAAGAGCTTTGACTTTGTGCCATTTTGGCTCAGGTATAAATTCTAAATTAGACATTTCCAAACTTAACCACATTGAATGGCATATAGCACAATTTCAAGGAGCAGCTACTAAGATCTTTTGAACTCTTAAAATGCAGGAAGTGTGTGTCACACCAAATAACAGGATCTAATCTGTCTGTTTTGCTTTCTTACCCAGCTTGAGTGTGTCTGTGAGCTGTTGGCTTTTCTCTTTTCTGCATGGGAATAGCATATCCTTATTGTGTTGTTAGTTCTCATTAGCACTGAAGTGAGGAAATTATTTCTCACTTTCTTCTATTCCATGGACTTGATTAAAATCAGCAGGTTATGTGTCCTCAGTAGAATACTGTGTGCTGACTTCTTTGTGTACTGTTTCTGGGTTGTTCAACTTGCAGATTGAAGAGGTTAATTATATAGCCTCCCTGTTTTATTCTTCCCTCATTAACATTACAAAAATGATTAAGCAAAAAAAAAAAAAGATCTTGCTAAAGTGTAGATTACAACTTACTTTTGTGTGGTAAGGAGTAGATATTGTTTGGTAGAAAATAAAAATATGTATGTTTTTGGAGGTTGGTCCTGGTGACTTTTTTACAGAAGGTATTTTAAGAAATAGACTTGTACACAGGAAGCATGTTTTAAAATAACACATTGGGCCTGGCATTGTGGTACTCTGGTTTAAGCTGCCACTTGGGATATCTGCATCTCATATCTGAGTGCCTGCTTTGAGTCATGGATACTCTGTGCTTCCCATCCAATTTCCTGTTCACGTAATTGGGAGACAGTGGGTAAAATGGCCCTAGTATTTGGGTTCCTGCCACTCACCTGTGATATTGATGGAGCTCCTAGCTTTGGCCTTGCCTGGTCTCAGCTGTTGTGGGTATTTGGGAAGTGAACCAAAGGATGGAAGCTGCCTCTCTCTTTCAAGTAAAAAAATAATTCTTAAAAAAAATATAAAACTTTGCAATGAAACATGAGTTGACTAAAGACTAAGTGACTGTGGCCAGTGCTGTGGCACAGTGGTGTTAAAGCCTTGGCCTGAACCACTGGCATTCCTTATGGGCACTGGTTCGTGTCCCAGTTGCTCTACTTCCGATTCAGCTCTCTGTTATGTCCTGGGAAAGCAGTGGAAGATGGCGCAAGTCCTTGGGATCCTGCACCCACGTGGGAGACCCAAAAGAAGCTCCTGGATCCTGGCTTCAGATTGGCCTAGCTCCTGTTGTTGCAGCCATCTGGGGAGTGAACCAGCAGATGGAAGGCCTCTCTCTGTAACTCTTTCAAATAATAATAATAATAATAATAATAATAAAACCTTTTAAAAAAAGACTAAATGACTGATAGATTCCTCCCATGTTTCAAATGTTACTAATATATGGAAAATTTTGGAAACTTGCCTTTGGCATGGGGAAGCCAAAGAATTATAGTACAAGACTGATCCCATTAATTATGAGACAGAACATTTTTGGTCAATAATAAAAATGCTGTATATCTTTTCATATGTATCAAATCTATTCTGTCTTCCTTTGAATTCACTTCTATTATTTTAAGAATCAGTAGGATTGATGGTAATGATGGTGGTAGCTGGAAGTATATCAGTAATTTCTTTGTCAAAAAGTCAAGGAGCAAAGTGAGAGTCAGAGAGATTAAATAACCTTCCCAGATCACATAGGCATTTAGGGAAGAACTGGCATTTGAAGTCAGGTTGTCTAACTACTGACTAGGGGTTTCTTCCCATGTATTTATTTTTACAGCCCCATCCTATAACTCGCTGTGCTATCTTTTCAGCCTATACATGTGGTTCAGAATAGGTGGTATTTTCAGTATTCTTTGTTGTACAGATAAGAGCACGTGCAATACCTCATGTCTGTGAAGATGTCTGTGTGTGTGAGTGTGTGTGTGTGTGTGAGTTCTTGAAAATGATATATATATATCATATATCATATATATATCATTCCTATGTGTGTGTGTGTATATATATATATATATATATATGAATCAGATAGCTGCCTGAAGGAAATGAACATGAGGATTAGGTAGTTTGAGCAAACTGACGGAAGAAACAGAAGAGGATTTAAACAGTTTGTAGGTTGTGAAAGGTGGGATATAAGGGAAAATGGTTTTGTCCTAAATTATTTCTTTAGACTTTGAACCATGCTTGGTGTGGAGCCACCACCACAGTTATCATTAGTGCTTGTGCTTACTCATCCACTGCGTGAGATGCTACCATATTGGTGAGTTATAAGACATAGATTGAGTGGCATCATGGGCCCTTGGTTAAGGGATCGGAAATAGAGTTCTCAATGTACATAGATTTCTGATAATGATACATACAGGACAATTCATGTTACCTCACGATGAAAGAAGTGGGTGGAAAACCTAGCTTTACTATTTTTTATTGGACTTATGTTTTTCTTACTGAAGCACATGGAGTAATTGAATTTGATTTCTAGTCTCTGACCTTTGTTCTCCATAGAATTTGATCCTCTCTAGTATTTGTTGGAATTTGTATATTCTACTGGTAGCTTATTAGTTTTTAGTTAGAGATTAGTGGTTTTCTGAAATACATTTTCCAGGTCATCTCACAGAAGTATGCTTTGTATCTTAATTAGATTTTTTAAAATAACTTCTTTAAAAAAAAGTAGCTGATTAAGGTCATGTCTTTAATTGCTATCCAGACTTCATTCAAGTTCCTAATATGATACTTATCTCAGTCAGCAGTAACTAAATCGTTAATGAGCTAATGACTCACTGTAAATATTCATTAATCCAGGTATTTGTACTATGATTCTTAAAGAAGTTCAGTATTAATCATTTTCACATCTGTGCAAAATAAGATGCCCACTTATTAGTAAATCTGAGGTTAGAGAGGAAGTATTTTGAAGGCAGGAGAGTGAAAGAGAGGCTGTATGACTTATATAATGTCATGTGATTGATATTTGATAGCTCTAGAATGTAAGAGAATTGTGATGTGTAACAGTGGTAGTACAGTTAAGGAGGATCCTGAATGAATTTTATTTGATGATACTATTTTGGTTATGTCCTCTTGTAAGGTTTGTACAAGTAACAATTTCCCATTGAATGCATGTGAGTTTATTTTAGTATAAAAGTGTGGTCCCTGGAGCCAGATTTTTGAAGTTTAAATTAAATCCCTCACTCAGAGACTGTGTAATTTTTGTCATATTAGTTACTCCTGTATTTGGGGGTAAATAATTCTCTAATACTAGACTCTAATAGTGGAGTCTACCTCCTGGAATTGCTGTTAAATTAGGGTTTTTAGTCTTAAAAATAGGGTGTGGCTATTAGTAGGTATTGAATTCATTATGGCTATAATTATAGAGAACCAGAATATCCCAGAATTTAATGTTAATGTAACATAATGTTCACACAATATAAAACAGTTGAAATCATTTGGTGTCAGTTTTTTAAAAAAATCTTAAATAGTTTATTTTTCCTTTCAATATATTTATTGACACTTGGCTCTGTTTGAAAAAGATGCAGTGATACTGCCTCCACACTTGTATTTAGATGAAGCAACTTTTCACAGGGATCTAAAGGTCTATCTCATCTCAGAAATTGAAGCCCAGCTTATTTCTCTTCATTCTACCATTTCCTCTCCTTGTTGGAAGAATCTTGCTTACATTTCTGTGGAATTTAGTGTTGCCCCTGCAGGTTGATATGTGGATCACTTGGACCTAGGGCAAAGCTCCATGTCGGTTTGAATTCTAACAAGGTTGCATCACAATATTTCATTCTTCAATTTTTTTAAAGCATTTAGAAAGCTTTTCTGAATACTACCAAAATTTGCACTTTAAAAAAATTGAAAATACTTGATTTATATGCAAAGCATTTTAGTATGTCTGAGATTTTCTTTTATTCTTTTGTGTTTTTGTCTTTTCCAAATCTTAGTTTCACTTTTTATTTTTCCCATTTGCATGTCTTATTTCCTAGCATTCCAGATTTTAAATTTAAAGACCAACCTGTTAATTTTTCCTTAAACACAAACAGAAAACCGAGTAAGAAGGAAAAAGACATAAGGGCTGCCTATCAGACGAGTAATGGACCTGTCTAATAGACCTGATTGAATTGATTACTGTAGCAGCTCACCCAGTGGAATAAAAAGTGTAAAGCACTCATCATTTAGTTATAAATTTATTCATTGCAAAGAGCCACATCTCATTAATTTTATGTAATTTGGTAATTCCCAGTAGCTGCTGCTGAAGCGCACAGTCCCCCTTGGTTTTGTGTAGTGATGTTCTCTGGAGAGAACAGAACTCTGTTGTGTACATAAACTTTAAAGGGCCAAAATCTTCCCAGAGCATTTGTAGTATTCACTGTTGAATTGATCGTACATGTACTGTTGCTCTTATACATGCTTTCATGTACTATATTTCTGAATATAAGTATGTGCAGAATAGTGTGGCAAGACGATACACAAACCAGTTGTTCAGTGTTCCATTAGCTACCTCTAAAAGCAGTGACTGTTGCCTTTCTTTTACCAAAATCTCCTTAACAAACTGCTTTAAATCTTTTTTTGCTTACAGTCTAGCTGATGTCAGTGTACTGTAAACTGTCTTTGAGCCCTTTGCCATGGGGGGAACTACATTTTGACTATTACTGTGCTTGAAGAATGAGAGTTTGTTTACCTTGATATGAGTGTGGAATATTGGATGTCATTGACATTGACATTGACTAACTAAAGGAGTAATAATTTGATAAGTCTATGCTGGGTTGCCAACATTAATCAATGAGTGCCTGCTCTCTGTACAAGGCCCATAGCAGCCTCACCACATGCGTACATTTCCCTGAATAGTGGGATTGGAGGGATGGACCTTGGGAACAGTGGTTAAGAAGCCTGCATGCCATTTCAGAGTGTCTGATTGATACCTTGCTTCTCTGCTTCTGGATTACCTTCCTGCAAATGTGAACCTTGGGAGACAGCAGATGAGGTGGCTCAAGTGATTGGGTCCTGGCCACCTACAAAAGACATCTGGGTTGATGTCCTGGATCCTTGCTTTGACCTTGTCCAGCCCTGGCTGCTGTGGGCATTTTAGAAGTGGACCAGCAAATGGAATCTCTTTGTGTCTCTCTGCCTTTCAAATAAAGTGAAAATAAATAACATTTAAAAATTAAAGTGATTGGAGAAGAATTGGGAAAGTAGAAATGAGTTATTAAGATGATCATTATTTTTAATATTTTTACTACTTCTGAGTTTGTACTTGGCTATTATTTTCATGTTGTCTCTACTTTTTTATGGATTCTTCAATTTCTTTAAAGATTTATTTATTTATTTTGAAAGTCAAGAGTTACACAGAGAGAGAAGGAGAGGCAGGGGTGGGGGGGTCTTCCATCCGCTGGTTCACTCCCCAAATGGCTGCAATGGCCAGAAGTACTCCAATCTGAAGCCAGGAGCCAGGAGCTTCCTCCGGGTCTCCCACGCGGGTGCAGGGGTCCAAGGACTTGGGCCATCTGCTGCTGCCTTCTCAGGCTACAGCAGAAAGCTGGATTGGAAGTGGAGCAGCAGGGACTTGAACTGGCGCCCATATAGGATGCCGGCACTGCAGGTGGCAACTTTATCCGCTGTGCCACAGCACTGGCCCCTTCATGCTTCAAATTATAATTAAATGCCCTAATTCTCTCTAGGCTCTCTCCTATATCTGGGTAGAACTGTTTTCTTTTGGAATTGGTTTTTATCTGCCAGAATTTTAAATTCAATTTTTTTGTTTATTGGCATGGTTGTTTTCCTTAAATTAGGCAGTTGGATTTTGAGATTACTTTACTGTGAAAGAGAAAGGAATAATCATCAAAGTGTTTCAATGCTTTTGAGAAGAAAATTTAATAAATGTTTGAATTTTGTCGAAAAGTAGAATTGAGTGAAGCTATGACTTTTTAAGAACACTATTTATTTGCTCCTGACAACGGTGAGATGTTTAAATTTGCATGCACTAAGACATATAGAAATGTGGTGTACTCCCAAGTTATGTATGTAGTAGGCTCTTTGCTGTTAGTATTGGCAGAAAGAACTTTTATTTAGAGTTCTCCTTTGGGGTTCAGAAACTCCTCATAATCTGTTTCCCATCCTTCAGGAGATGTTGTATAATAATAGTGTTCAGAGTTGTTGGAGAAAGTTAATATAAGTGATGGTGATGGATGTATGTGTCTCGGTTATACTCATGAGTGCTGGTAGGTAGGAAGACAGTTATGTGAGATTTTTTATCCTAAAAATAATTACGACTTATCAGAGTGTCAATAAAGCAAAAATTGGGCATATGGCATTCAGAACATCTTAGGTCAGAGAAAGACTTAAGGCTCTGAGAATGGTGGTTGTGGGATAGGTGATAGGGTATCTCTGAGAACATAATTCTAACCTTTGGTGAGTAGTATGGATCTCTTTTTACACTCATTAAAATTGAAGAGCTTCCAACCAAAGTAGTTAAAATTCTAGCTTATGGCCTGAGGTAATTCCTGATTTTTGAAGCAGAAAAACTGAGATTTTTGAAGCCCAGCTCTTTAAGTTATGCACTTTTAGACTCTACGTAGTCATAAGGGAATTTAGTACTTTATGTGGGGGAGGGGAAATAAGGTTGAATGTCTTCCTCACAACTCTATTTGTAGTATTTTCTCTTATTTTTGATCTTTAAGATATAATCATATATTCAATTTTTAACCCTCCTTATATGATAGAATTGAGTTTATAAACTGCTTTTAAATTTCAAAGTATAGTGGCATTGCTTAAAGTGGAGTTGTATATATCTTTAATTAAAACATTTTGCCTGTAAGCATGTATTAAGTCCATTCTTTTGAAAAAATGATCATGGGAGTTTAAAACAAAATGACTAATCTAGGATATCTGTTTTTAAATATACACCACATTTTTATTGTTCTTATTTGAGAGGCAGAGAGAGAAAAAGAAAGTGAGAGAGGCAAAGTGCTCTTATCTGCTGACTTGCTCCAGAAGCTTGAAGCATCCTGGGCTGAGGCCGAAGGTGGGAGCTGGGAAATCAACCCAAGTCTCCCACTTCAGTGGCTGTAACATAGTCACCTGAGCTGTCATCACCATCTTAGCAGGAAGCAGGCGTTAGGAGCTGGATGCAGGAATTAAACTCAGGCACTCCAGTATGTGATACAGGTGATCCTGACCAGCATTTTAAACACCAGGCCAAATGCTTCTCCCAAGTATACACTGTTTTTTTTCCCATAAAAGTAATAATAATTTTCTTGAGAGTCATAAACTATTGACATTCAGCTTTTAATTGGTTCATGGTCTCAGGGTTAAAGACAAGATATTAAATCAATTCAGTCATTGTTTTTTGCTAATCTAATATTAATTAAAATAGTGAAAGAAAACAATTTATGATTACATTTTAAGATTATTTATATATTTGTGTTATCAACTTTGGTGTTGGTTTATTGTATTTTCTTGTTGAAAGGAAGTTTGTGGATCTGTTGGCCGTATCATTCATTGATTCTGCAAGTGGTAGTTGGGTTGTCTTAAGATGGGTGCTTGATCGCTTCTCGGCCTTTTGGCTAAGATCAAGTGTGAAGATGGGGTGCTTGGAGACGGAGTGTGAGACTTGCTGTGGGACATTTATTGGGGTGTATCAACAGGATCAACACCTATGGGACTGAAGGGAATGTAGGTTGCAAAGAGGTGTGAGCCAGTCCGTTGCTAGGATTGTCATTTGGAGTTGGGCCTTTGCAGTTCTGAATTGACCAGGGAAGTAGTGCAGTCCTGAGTGGCAGCTGTGAGTATACAGCCAGCACTCTTAGAAGCTGAAAGGAGGAGAGGCATGATTCTGCAGGCGATTGGGGGTGGGGGGCTGGGCAGTCAACCACAGAATCCGTGGCAGTTGCCCAGAGGAATCAGACTTTATTCAAGGCACTGGGACACTATGGTAGAAAATCACAGACGTGATTTTGTTTCTTCAAGAAGTTTACATCTAGTAGGGAAGGAGATATTGTTAATAACATTACACAAATGAAAGCAAACTTGTGGTTGTCATAGGTGCTAGTACGGTAGCATTATGAAAGCCTGTCTTAAGAAGCTAAAAATCAGTTAGGAAGCTGTAGGTAAAATATTTTTTGAAAATATCCTGATCGTAGCCAACCTGATTCTTATGTAAGTTTCCCTTCCCTAATATAATATGTCATATTATTTTTTGTGCTGTTTTATTTGGACATTATTTAGCTGTTCAGTCACTGAATCTCCACGTGAACATCTGAACTTTCCCTTCCCAGAAACCTAATGCTGGATAAATCTAATTCAGATGTTTCAGCTGACACAGTGATAACATTATATTCACCTCATTTGGAAAAGTGTTACTCTGTTACACATTACATCTAATTAATTGAGAAATCACATTTACAGGTGTGATATTTTCTGCTGGACCTGAGGTTCCAGGAGAAATTACATTTTTGAAATGATGCAAAAAAGGGAGCCAATAAAGGGAGGACTTCTGTGGTGAATTTTTATATAAATTATAATTTAAATAACAATAACTAATACTTCTGATTATAATGATCTAGTTTATGTGAATTACCTCTTATTAGCTTACTCTTCTAAGGATTTTATGCAGATTATATCATTTAATCTTCATAGTATTTCTATGTGGTTGGTTCTCTTATTCTCATTTACAAGTGTGGGCAGTAAGAGACTTAGAGTCTTTTCATAGCTAGTAAACTAAAATTAAGAAATTAATAGTATGAGTCCAGAAAATTCTCCTAGGGATGTGTTGATTATGCTTTAACAGAACAAAGGGTTGATAGTGGCAAAATTGACTTGTAACATAAATGTTTAACAACTTGGAAGAAACACAAGGTTAAAAAGTGCTTCCTTGCTTTCTATAGATGGTGAGATCATCAGCTTCCTGTTCCCACTCCTCACTCTCATTCTGCTAGGGGCAGAGAAATCTTCTGTGGATCTTCTTAGTCCTCTCTGAATCCATTGATGGCTTCCCTTGCACTTGAATATGCATGCTTAACTTGACGCTGACTTCTGCAACCACAGATGGTGTCCACAACCCAAGCCCCTTCACCTTCGCTCAAGTGAACAAGTGGCTTTTTTATTTTTTCCCAGTTCTACCGACTGCTGAATTCTTTTCCACCTCAGGCCTTTGCACTTGGCAGTTTTCTAGGCCTAGAATGTGCTTCCTTCTGCTTTTCACATGACTGAGTGTTTCTTATCCTTAAGCTATAGTGTCACAGTTCCTCAGCAGAGCCTGTCCTGGTCATATTATTTAAAGTTGGTTTCTCCTTTTCTATTTTTGCACCCTGTTTCCTTCATAGCACTTGCCATAATTTGTGATTATTTTGTTGTTCATTTGACTGTTACCTAGACTCTACACAATGCTACCAACTTTGAGTAAAAGACTGCTGTCTGTCGTACCCTTTTTGTTTCTTCAGAGCTTGGCTCAAAGCGTGGAGGACTATGTGTTTTGGATTGTTTGAATGATTCACCAGCTGTGGTAATACAATGGCCCTTCTAGTCAAGCTATGATGATTTTGACTTTCTTACTTGTTTTTCTTTGTTAGGCCCATTAAATGCAGAAGAAAATAACAGACAAAATGACATTTTATTGGAAAAGCATGTGGGTCCTACCTACTTACTGATAAAAGGCATTTGCTGTTAAAACAGTTCATATGTGCTTTATATAAAAGTTTGTGCTTTACCTTCTGTTATATCCAAGAGGGAAGCCAAACATGAAGTACAATAATTGTAGATGGGTTGGCTGTTAGAGGATTACAGTGTATAATATTGGGCTAGATATTATATGTAGGAGAAATTGCCAACAGAATCTGATTTACTTCACCAGTTGTCTAGTAAGGTTCTTTGGTATTTTCTATTAATAATTAATCCAGAACATAAATGTCAATGGTCATAATATGTCTATATTAATTAAACATATTAACTGAATATCTGCTTTATCTAGGTACTGTTGCAGTAGGTTCTTTGGATATAGAGAAACACAATCTACCTGTGTCCTCAAAAGAACTTACTCTCTTGTGAGGGGGGAATTTTTAAATTAACAGTCATATTACAGTGCATGCTATTTCACATTCATGTCAATGCTAACTTTGATGCAGATGCACAAATTATATATCCATATTTGTGTGTGTGTAGACTGTGGTATTACTTACGTATGTATAGGTCTGGTGAGCTTTTCAGAAGTATAAAATGAGAAATTGAAGATTCGCCAATTCAGTAAAGTTCTTTGGGCCCTACCTCCTTACCCCCAGTGCTTTAAAAAAGCCAGTTTCATTTAAATTTACTCTTAAGACAATTCAGCCACAGAATTCAAGTGAGTTAGACTGAAGCAACTGGTTATAAAAAGTGTTTAGGTTTCCCAGTTGTGTAAATAGTTACATGATTTGAGCAATTTGAATTTAGACATATCTTTTTGAAAGTGGTTTATTATTTAGGAGTAATATTTCTATCAGTATTTTTTTTTAAAGATTTATTTTTTCATTTGAAAGTTAGAGTTACACAGAGAGAGGAGAGTCAGAGAGAGAGAGAGAGAGAGAGAGGTGTTCCATCCGATGGTTCACTCCCCAGTTGGATGCAACGGCCGGAATTGCGCCGACTGAAGCCAGGAGCCCGGAGCTTCTTCCGGGTCTCCCACGTGGGTGCGGTGGCCCAAGGACTTGGGCCATCTTTTGCTGCTTTCCCAGGCCGTAGCAGAGAGCTGGACTGGAAGAGGAGCAGCCGGGTCTCAAACAGGCGCCCATATGGAATGCTGGCGCTTCAGACCAGGGCATTAACCCGCTGCGCCACAGCACCAGTACCCTGAGTATTATTTTTAAATTATTAAAGAATAAAAGGGCAGACATGGAAAAAAAGTAAATATATCAATAGAATCATTTATGAACAAATACCACAAACAGGTTTTCTTTACAAGTTTTTTGATCACATATACATTACTAGTTAATAAAACAAATAGTTTAACTTAAGAGTTTTAGGAAGATGTTTTATACAGAGATTGGAATGAATGAGATATTCCTTTCTTTACAAAGCTCATCTGTTGAATGCCGACTGAGCAAATTAAAAGGAAAACATGTAAAATCCTACTCATAGGTGTTTGGTTTACATGTGATCAGTTGTCAGATATTGAGATCCAAAGTCTGACTCACACATGAAGGAATCAGAGATGACCAGGCCAAGGGCCCCAACTAGAGGGAAAGCAGTTGTTACTTTTTATCTATTTTTACTTATTTCATTTTGGATCTTAGTATTGTCTTGAGTGAAAGAGCTATCTTTTTTTTTTTTTTTAAGAAAAAATAATTCCATCTTTGGCCAAAAATGATATCTTAAAATCCTGGCAGGCTACCTAAAAAATGTGTTCCATTGATCCCAGAAGGGGCCAAATGGCTCATTCAGCACAATTCATCATTAGTCCTGGAAAAAATAACTCAGCGTGCCTGACTTGTGGTGAGTCAGTAGCATCATATTCATATACTGACAGCACTTTTTTCTTTTTAGGAATTACCCTGTCTATCCCGAGCCAGAGCACACAGCAGAGAGATTAAGTTAGGTATCTGTTACAGAGAGCAAAGGTTGCTAGGCTTATTTTAATTTATTAATTCATTTAAAATGTCAAATAAGGTTGACCTTAGATGCTGAGGTTAATTTGATAAGGATTTAGATTTGGGGGAGCTTTGGTCTTACAGAAATATGAAATATAAGTAATTTTGCCAGTTCAGAATGCTGAGTGAGTTATAGGTAATACACACTTGTAGGTTAGAGAAGGCAACAGATACTTAGAGGTGGGAAGGCTTTTATTTATTCAGTGGTTTTATTGCTGCTATGTAAGAATGGAAATTAAAAAAAAAAAAAAGGTTTATTTGAGAGGCAGAGAGAATGAGAGAAAAAGAGAGAGGAAAAAAAAGCCAGAGGGCTTCCATCTGCTGGTTCATTTCCCAAATGCCTGCTACAGCCAGGACTGGGCCAGGCTGAAGCTGGGAGCCAGGGACTCAGTGCAGATCTTCCTCCCGCATGGGCTGTAGGAACCCAACCACTGTGTTGATCCTAGGTACTCTAATAAAAAATGTGTAGCATCTTAACCACTAGGCTAAATACCTGTCCTTCTAGTAGGAATCTCTAACAAGGAAATTTAATTATAGTTCTGATCGATCTACAAAAATATACTGAATATCTAAAATGAATGAAATATGTAAGAGAGTAAGAGATGACTAACAGTTTATTTAAAGCAAGTCTTTGACTGATGGAAGAAAGCATGCACATACCTAAGTATTTACAGCAAGATAATGTTAAGTGTGACAGTGCCTCTGTAAAGGATGTAGTTTGTTGAGTATGTTTGGACTTTAAATATCTATTGTTTTGGGGTTGTCAAAGCTTTTGATATTAGATCTTACTAAAGCTGGTCCTCGTTTGTCACGTCAGTAAGCCAAATCAGACTTTCTTTTGGTAAGAAAGAATATGGGTTCATTTTTTGTTTTAAATAAACTGTGCCTCCTTTTCCAAGCACTTCATTTTGGCTTTGTAATTCTAAGATAAACGACCTGACAGAAGGATAGTCCAGCTTACAAAGTGATAGAGGCATGGATTCCAGTCATGAGTTAGTGGCCTTTGACATTTCTTGCTTTTCCCTCATAAGAGTCTCCCCCTAAACTAGAGGTCCAACATGTTGTCCGTTGCTCAGTGCTCTGGAGCAACTGGACTGAAATTTGGATTCAGTTTATGATTGATGGTGAGTTATAAATTAATTGCAGCATTTTTTAGATGCATATCATGATAAAATTTAAAGTCAATGAGAACCTTTATAGGTAGGAGTGATATTGAACTTAGGACTCACAGAGATGGATAGAATTGAAGAAATATTTCTGGAGAAGAAAAATCTGGCTGATAGATTAAATTTGTTCTTTTGACTTATGATTAAAGGCTTCTAAAGATTGTTAGAACTTAAGGTTTAAGACTTGTAAAGATGCTTATGATCAGCCTTGAACAGATTTTTAAAAAGAAATCCAATTCCCATGATATCACAGTAACTTGAATTATGAGACTAATCAAAAATGTCTATAATGAACAAAGAACTTTTCCCCCCTTCCCTCTTTGCCTTTTCTGCCTTGTATTTCCCTCCCTCCCTCCCTCCCTCTTTCCCTCCCTTCTTCTTTCCTTGCCCCTCTCTTTATCTATCTACTTGTTTGGGGTTTAGTTTTCTTCCCTTTCTGTATCTTTTCTTCTCTTTTCCATTCCTTAAAGCTTTTTCAAGTCCCAGTGCTCCCCAACTCCCAGTTAGCCCCTCATTTTCCTTTGTGCTCCATTTGCCTTCAGAACAAACATCCCTCTGAAAAAGCCATCTCCCTTTCATTCCCTTCTCTTCTATCTGCCCCTTTTCCCCGCTACCCTTTTTACCTTCTGCCTTGTGGACAAAACTGGGAATAATATATACTACAGAAGGGAGCAATTAACTCCACACTGGGCCCAAGGGGTTATAATAGAGACTGAATAACTTGTGACTTACTCCTATGGGCTCAATTTATATTGTTGCTGCCTTTAGATACACTTTCTTCACCTTGTAGCGAACTGGGAAACTCCCTTGTTTATGCCAGTCCAGGATTACTTTTGCAAGCAGATCAAAATAGGAAGCAAGTATGGTTCTGGAAACCTGCAAGATGGAGAGAGGAGGCTATCATAGAAACACACATTTTTGCTAGAAGGCTTATCTTATTCTCATATACTTGGTAATTGAATCCTAAAGAACAACCAGTTTTCTCTGCAAAAATGAAAGAACAGCAGCAGAACTGCTTCCTTGCACTAGCCTGGAAACTCACAGCCCATTAGCTTTGGGGCCAGAAATTTACAGTTTCATTCAGAATTGCAGCACATTTCCTCCCAAGTATTTTGTGTGTGTGTGTGTATGTGTGTATGTATGTGTGTGTGTAAAATAATGAATATAATTCATTTTGAAAATGATATTACCTATTTTAGAATTGCAAGGTGCTGTGGCTTCTCTTTGACAGTTGGCTATTTCTTAAGCTGCCTTGAATTATTTTTGGTTGGTGTCTATAAAAGTGTGCTCTATACCATTCAAGCACATATTTGAAGAAATGAGAGTAGCTTATTAGATTCCATTTATCATTATGTTTTACACTATAGTCATTTATAAGCCAATATGATGTTACTGTAGAAACAGCTTCTTTCAATGCTGTTGAGTGGAGTGACAGAATTTATATGCTGGATGTAGAGTCAAAAATCAATTCCTGGGGCTGGTGTTGTGGAGCAGCGAGTTAAAGCCCTGGCCTGCAGTGCCAGCATCCTATATGGGCCCCAGTTCGAGTCCCAGCTGCTCCACTTCAAATCCAGCTCTCTGCTATGGCCTGGGAAAGCAGTAGAAGATGGCCCAAGTTCTTGGGCCCCTGCACCCACATGGGAGACCTGGAAGAAGCTCCTGTCTCCTGGCTTTGGATCAGCACAGCTCTGCCCGTTGCCGCCAACTGGGGTGTGAACCAGAAGATGGAAGACCTCTCTCTCTGGCTCTACCTCTAACTCTGTCTTTCAAAAAAAAAAAAAAAAAAAAAAAACTTTGCAAAAAAAATCAATTCCCCAAAGAATCCCTCACATTTTGTTAGTTGGAAAATCAAAACCAATGTGTAAGGTGACAGCACCAGCTCAGTCTTATGGGAGAGGTTATATTTGCAGAGTGTTTTTTAATCTGTTTCAAGACATTTCTAATGAAATGTCTCCTTTCACAGCATTGTTTAATTTCCTATTGCTCTCTGGTAATTACTAAAGGGATAGGTTTCACCACTGTTAGGGTTTTCTGGCCCTATCTCTCTTTCTGAGTTGAAATTAAAAAAAAAAAAAAAGAAAGAAAATTATTTGGAAGGGAGGGGAGAAGGAGAAGGGACAGAGAACGCGAATATGAGCAAGCTCCCATCCTCAGCCCCCCCTCCCCCAAGCCTGAGCTGAATGGGTTGAAGCTACAAACTGGGAACTCAGTCCAGGCCCCCACATGACTGGCAGGAATCTGATGACTTGAGGCATCACCACTGTTTATTCACAGGATGGAGTTAGGAGGTGGAACTGGGTATCAGACCCAGGGACTCTGATGTGGCATGTGGGCATCTTAACCTGTCGGCCAAAAGCTGGCCTCAGAGTTTATATTTTTGATAGTTGGCTGTTTATCAGTTTCCATTAGTACTTCTTATTTACCAAAGCATCTTTTTTTGGGGGAGGTGGAGGCAGTAGGAGTGTGTGTGAGAACCCCCTTTGATGATTTTTCAGATACATATGGGAAGATTTTATCTTGATTTTTCATGAATGAAGTAAAAGAGAATCAAAGGAAAACAATTTGAAAAGATAAAGTGTAAAATTCCTTTTTGCATAGTGCCTTCCATCAAGGCTTTTTATGTTAATTGGTTTTGAAGTTCCATATCTAAGATTGAAATAGTTCATATTTAAATTTTACTACTTTGTAATGATTTCTACAGATAATATGGATTTAATTCTCATCCAACTTCCTGACTTCCCACATATTAGCATTTCATAGAATTCACACAGAAACAGAGATTTTTCTAGTTCCCTAGCAGTGTCTCTGGAGATACACCCTGTCAGAGGAGTCTTGTGGTGATTTCACAGAGAATTCCATGTTTAGGTGGCTAGGGAATTCATATCATGAAACACCAACTGTGTGTTCTGGTTCTCTTGAAACACAAGTGATTTAGATGTTTGTTCTCTAATAAGAAAAATAAGTTTACATTTATTTAAAGTTACTTATTGCATTGCATTTTACATGCTGTGTAACTTAACTTTATTTGATTCAGTATAGTCTGAATCATAGAAGAGAGAAACCCCCTAAAAAGGCTTGTCAGTGGATTAGAGTAATTTTATTCACCATTCCTGAAGCACCACTAGTGTGATTGAACCATGAGGAAGAGAAGCTAAATGTAAATATTTGTTTATTCTTTTATCTGTTCCCTTACTTCACCCATAGATCCTTACTGAATGGCCTTCTATGTGCCAGGTACTAAACTCAAATTAACTAATACTTGGGAAAGTACATGTATTGCTTTTTTTGTGTGTGACCTTTTCTGCAATTACAGTATAGAAAGAGGCAGAGAAAGGGAATGTCTGTGGACTGTTGTACTACTATATATGACAATAGTACATAGTCATACATATGCAACAAGAAGGGGAAAGTAACACACAAGGAGGAAAAAGTAGGATCAGACACAAAGGGAAGATTTTGTTTAATTTTAAATTATATGTACCCCATTAATCTCTTAAGAATTTGTCAATCATCCATTTTTTTTTTTTTTGACAGGCAGAGTGGACAGTGAGAGAGAGAGAGACAGAGAGAAAGGTCTTCCTTTGCCGTTGGTTCACCCTCCAATGGCCGCCACGGCTGGCGCACCGCGCTGATCCAATAGCAGGAGCCAGGTGCTTCTCCTGGTCTCCCATGGGGTGCAGGGCCCAAGCACTTGGGCCATCCTCCACTTTTCTAAGGAGAATGTAATTATGGCTTTTCATCACAGGTGTGTTAACTTTATTAAATGATACATTTGTATCTGTGTTGTATAAGCGTGAGTGTACAAACCTATAAATACCATTACCCTGTAGACTCCTCTATTTTCAAAACTAAACTTTTCATAGGACCATATTTTATTTTATTTTTTTGAAGGCTTGTTTCAAGTAGGCCCTGTGTAATTATTAAAGAATAAGGAGATGACATTTCACCTGGAAAGTAAGAGGCTCACATGCCAAATTGGAGTGCCTACGCTCGGTTCTAGCATTGGCTCCTGACTCCAATCTCCTTCCAGGGCAGACGCTGGGGGTCAGCAGTGATGGCTCAAGTCACTGAGTTCCTGCCATTCATGTGGGAGTCCTGGGTTTAGTGCCTAGCTCCTGTCTGACCCCGGCATAGCCCTGGCTGTTGCAGGCATTTTGGGAGTGAACCAGTAGATGGGAGCCTGCTCTCTGTCTCACTCTGTGTCTCTCAAACAAAAACAATGCTTGTTTGGTTGCTTTTTACTTAAAAAAAAAAAGAGAGAGAAAAACTTAAACCTTTGTACAGTATCTGTAGTATCATCACAGGCCCCATCATTAGGAAAAAATCCTCCTGAACCATGTACAGGTTTGTGGTTGAGTGTTTTCCTCTGCTTGAGGTGACACTGTTTCACCTTCCTTCAGTTGAGGTAATGATATTTCATAGTATCGTTAACCCTTAGATATTTGTTTCAGAACACACTGCGGCTTCAGTGGTGAATGATTGTGTTCCTTTATGAGGGACAGGACTCTGAGGGTGGATCTTTGAATGTGAGAACTTGTTTTAAAATCTCAGGCTTCATATAAAAAAGTAAGATAAGCATTGTATTCTCTTACAAATATACTCGTTTCGCTAATATAAAAAATGAGCTTTTTCCTGTAAAATTTTGAGTAAAACTAATTTTAGGAAATATATTCCAGGTTTCAAGTATCTCTACCCCTCCATGGTGTTCATCTGTGTAATTGGAACTTCAGTTCAGTGACATTCTGGACTGGTGAGCATGCAGAGTATTGTCACAATTTATTTTTATTTATTTCAGAGAGAGAGAGAGAGAGAGTGAGCTTGAACTGACTGGTTCACTTCCCAGATACTCCCCGCAGCCAGGACTGGGTCAGGCCAATGACAGGAGCCTGAATTCCATTAGGGCCTTGCAGATGAGTAGTTGAGCCATCACTTTTGACTCACATGGTGGGCATTAGGAGGCAGCTGGATCAGAAGAGATGGAACTCAAACCCAGGCACTGCAATGCGGGATGTGGGCATCTCAAGTAGCATCTTAACTGTTGTGCCTGATGTCCCCACTTGTTTTGCTTTTGGCCATTGTTGAATGGTCTTTATGGAGACTGGTTTATCTAGCAAAACTCTTCCATGTGTCAATAGTCTAAAGCTTCTTACTTTGGTCATTCATGTCACAGATGTGCACTGTTAATCAGGCTATTGAAAAACATTACTGTTTGCTGACCACAGTATTGGGAGATCCTATGTTCTTAATTTTGTCATTATTTTGGGGAAAACCTTGCTGAGGTGCTGGATGTGATAACAAGTAGTGTGAAGAAAGGTCAAGGACAGTTGTGTACATGTATGTGGTGTGTGTGTCTCTGTTTATAAGTATTTCCTGAGTAAACATTGATTTTGTAATGCCCTTGACCATTTTTTTGAAATATTTATTTTATTTATTTTGAAAGTTGGAATTACAGAAAGAGAGAGAGAGAGAGATCTTCCATCTGCTGGTTCACTCCCCCGATGGCTTCAATGGCTGGGGATGGGCCAGGCCAAAGTCAGGAGCCAGGAGCTTTATCCGGGTCTGCCACGTGGGTGCAGGGACCCAAGCACTTGGTCCATCTTTTGCTGCTTTCCCCAGGTCATTAGCAAAGAGCTGGATTGGAAGTGGAACAGCCAGGATTCGAACTAGTTCTCCTATGGGGAACCAGTGCCACAGGTAGCAGCTTTACCTGCTATACCACAACACCAGCCCCACTGTTTTTCTTATTCCTCACACTCAAACACGGAAGTCTATCTTGATAGAGAAAACTGAATACGTGATTGCCATTGTTTTAGATGTTGCTATTTTTATACAGTTTAACACAAAGTAGCCTCTATTATATCTAAATTTATCCTAGATGTTTTAGAAAAGAAAAGGGAAAGTCTTTGTTTTCCTATTAGTATTTTGTGTATAATTTCCTGTGTTTTATGTAAATATATATAACTTAAAGACATCTTTAATTTTTCTATTTTAAATTCCTCATAACTATCAATAACTGCTTTAACATTGCTTTTAGAAATATACTTAAATGCATAATAAAACTCTAATTGACTGTGCCTATTACTGATAACATTCTGAAACAAATGTTGTGTTTCAGAGCAGTCTGTGTTTCAAAGATACCCAAAGGGATGTTTGCCAAAATGTGATTTTTATTCAGGTAACTATGGCTTGTAGAAAAGTTTGTGACAAGTGTGCCAGACTGCTAGCCATTTGTGTGAATCTGGTTCATGTAGGTATTATGAATTAATTTGTTTATTCACAAGTATCAGTTGAGCCTTTTTAAAAAGGGATAGTTTTCTAGGTGCTGGTGGTGCAGAGGTGAGCACATTCCACAAAAAATACCTTTGTCCTCAGGAAGCTTACATTCTGGTGGACGTACGATAGAAAAAAAAAATTGCAGTATATCACACAGTGATTTCATGGAGAAATAGACATCTGGAGAGGAAGATGGGGAGTTCTGGGCATGTTCCATTTAAAATAAGGTTGCTGGGAAGATCTCAGGGTGATGACATGTGAAGGAAAACCTAGAGGATATGAGGAAGCAGTCAAAGTGCTCACATGGGCTAAGTGTCCCAGCCACAGCAAATCCTGAAGCCTGAGGAAGCAGTGTGCCTGGTGTGAATACCCCAGGATTGTATGGGCTGGAGCAGAGTGCACTTGCAGGAAGACTCAGAGAAGCAGTAGTCAAGAACCGCAGTGTTTGGGGAGCAGAGGAATCCACGGAGCACTCTGTGAGAGCTTTGGCTTTCCCTGAAGGAGCTGAGAAGCCATGGGAAGCCAACTGACTGAGGAAGTCTCCAGAATTCCTAATGAAACAGTGTGATGAACATTTCATTTATGCTGTGGCCAGTTCTCCTCCAGCCCTCCTGCCAAATAGGCTTATTTATTCAGAATATTGAATTTAAGAAAACTATGTTTGTTAGATGCACACCTCAAATTAGCTACAGCAGATTTTTTTGAAGTCCAATTTCTGGTGATTTTATACATGGAACATGGTAGTGGTGGAGGCAGAAACCTGATTGCTCTCTTCCTCCTTAGGGCTCTGACGATGACACTTTAAAAAGAAAATACAAGGGTCATAACATTGAAATTGTAGAAGGAATGGCTTTTAAAGGAGATTTTCAGGCTAATAAACCTTTTTTGCATTAGTTAATAGGCAAAATAAGGCACACACAGATGAAAGGGGCTTGGCTAATATTTTCCTGGATTGGAAAAGAGAAGTAGGGGTAGGACAGAATGAAAGAAAAAAAGTGATTATGACCTAAAAAAAAAACAAAGAAATAAGCCACACACACACACACACACACAGCAACAAAAACAAAAACAAAAAACCGAAAAACCCAAACCAAAATGCTTGGGAATCCTTAAGAAAATCCAGCATGTGAAGCCATGTGATTAGAGTGACTGGATGTCTTGATTTTTTTCCCAGCACAATCCTGTTTTATGCCTATGATTCCAATGTAATTTTTTTAATAGCATTCCTTTCATTCCTGAAAGTATCTTTGTTTAGATAATATATTTATTACTGACCAATGTAGAAGTCCATAATTGCATTTTACACCTTTTGTATTATTCTAGGTTATTTCAAATTTTTGATGCATTTATAATATTAGATTTGGGGTATCCTTAATGTTTAGAAGTTCTATACTTGTTTTCTCTTTAAAAAAATCGCCCCCCATGGGTATAGTTTTATAGCTTTGTATTTAAAGAGATTGGAACTTGTCCATTGTCTAGGCAATTCAGAGAATATTCACTTATTTTAAGAGATGCTTATGTAGAAGTTTATTTTCTCTAACATTTTAGCCTGTGGAATGAAAGAATATTTTACATTACAAGTTGTACATTTTTTCTGTTGCTGTTAAAATGACGCTAATTATGATGTTATTTTTCTGTAATGTTTAAAAATATTAGAGCTTTGGTTTGTGGAGGATGATTGGAATGAAAAAATAAAAGTGCCATTGTAAAGGGAATTCATGGAGTGGATGATTGCATTTGTGTGTCCAGATATGCTTTCCTGTTACCTTGTATTAATGTGAAACATCACTGAATTATTAACATTGCTCATCTTCTTATTGACATATAATTGTAGAATCTTCTCCATTAAGTGGCATTAGGATTTTATCCATATCACTTATCCTGACTTTGCCTTTGGGCTCTCTCATCTGAAGCAAATCACTGGACTGTTATGTGGAGCAAGGAGTGATGTGTTTGAAAGAGTTTTATTAATGATAATTTGTATCTAAATCTGAGGTTGCATTGGATCTGCAGAAGCAAGGAAAGCCCTTTTAAGTGAAACAGTTACATTTCTTTCCTAAGGAAGCTCTCTGTACCAGTAAGTTAATTACCTCTTTCCCCTAAGGAATGAATCAGCTAATTATAAAGAGAGTCAAGGTCAAATTTAAGCCAATCTTTCCATTAGTATAAGAGAAGGCTTAGTTCATCCCATACATGTGGGGAATGAGAACTGTTTGATGGGTTTGGGAGCTGTGCAAATAAACCTATGTATACCTTTCAGAATGACATTATTTTATTGAAAATAATATGCTCTTATAATAGGCTGCCAGAGATAGCCAAATGTCTACCTTTCACATGAAATGAATTTTTGGATTATGTACACCAGTGACCTGCATGAGAGGCTTGGATAATTAAATTTTAACTGTGTCTTTTCAGCTAATCTAGTGTGATAACTGTGTTTCAGTGTAGGACATAGCTTTCATCAGAAATATTGGAACAAAAAGGACTAAGTTTAAGGAGTCTAAAGCATATTCCTTTTTAATCAGAGTTTTCATACTTTTTTTGTTTGATTTGGAGTTAACTCTCATTCTGTCCTTGCATGATTGGGGTGTCTATGGGACAAATGATATTTTTATGGACCACATCTTCATCAGTGCAGTGAATCATTCATTCCTGGATACCTGCCAATAGATAGTCATGACCTTGAAATACAATAACAATTAGGGAAAATAATCGCATTTTCATGTGTGATGTCCAGCAATGTAAAGGGCGTAAGGTGTGTCCTTCCTCTAGTGCACACATAACACACAGAAATGAACAAAAAAATGAAATAAATCTTTTATGTGATGTTATTTCTAAGGGCTGAAAAAACAGCTAAGAAGAGCAATTATTTTGTAGCATTGTAATGGAATGTATTTTAATGTGTGTTTGAGGTGGATTTAGAGTGGAAAATTTTACAAGCTGGGATGGCTGATTCCATCTGTAAGGGAATCCTGTCCATATTTATGATAATGTAGTCTTATATATTTGAAATTAAACAAACCGTTTTTCTATACTCACAGAAAGGAGATATAAACAGGAGGAAAGAAAGAAAATGATCAAAAAACTCCTGAATAATGTCCTGTTTTGTTTTTAGGCATAGTTCTAGGTTTGTTTTTGGTTGTTCCAGTCCTTGGTGGTGGTGGTGGTGGTGGTGGTGGTGGCAGGGGCGTAGGAGGGGTAGGGCTCCTAAATTTAAATGTAAGTTAGTTTATATTTGTGAGAAGGAATGAAAAATTCAGTAGGATAGATATCTAAGGACAACACAAAATTAAGAATTAGTTGGAATCTCCTATTTCAAAATGTGTTTTGATAGTGGTAAGAGCATCTTCTGGAAGAGAGAACACGTGTGAATTTTTAGTTATCTTTGCTACAAGAATGACTAAATTGTGTGTGTGTGTGTGTTTGTGTTTTTCCAGAGGAAAGTGTGTTTTGTTCCTTGAATAAGTTTTAAAAAGTTGTTAGTGGATGCCATTTTATATTATTTTGTGAAATAAATATATTTTGGAATAAAAATGTGACTATATACTACATTGTGTCCACTTTAGTGGGTTTACGAAGTCATCCCTAAAGATTGAAATTCAAGAACCATCAGCATGCCTGATATTTCTATCTATGTGCCTATTGCTGATGATGGACTTGATTTTCTATGCGGTTTTTCAGTAAAGTAGGCTAATTGGAGTAATTTTGTAATATATTCATATTGTATTAGCAAAATGAGTCAATTCCAATTTAAAATTTATACTTTTTTCTTGCATTTTTGAAAGGAAGATAATGATGTCTTTTTAACTCCCCAAATATGCCTTTTCTTTGAAATGTACGTTTAAGCAGTGTGACCTAAAACATGTCAAATCTCATAGAGTTAGAAATCTTTTTTTTTTTTTTTTTACAAAATTGTTCTAAGGTATCTATCTATCTATCTATCTATCTATCTGAAAGGCAGAGGCAGAGGCAGAGAGAGAGAGAGAGAGAGAGAAAGTCTTCCATCTGCTGCTTCACTCCCCAAATGGTTGCAACCTTTAGAGCTGTGCCGATCTGAAGCCAGGAGCCAGGAGCTTCTTCCCGGTCTCCCACATGGGTGCAGGGGCCCAAGGACTTGGGCCATCCTCCACTGCCCTCTCAGGCCATAGCAGAGAGCTGGATTGGAAGTGGAGCAATCTGGATTCAAACCAGTGCCCACATGGGATGCCCACAGTTCAGGCGGCGGCTTTACCTGCTACACCACAACGCTGGCCCAGAGTTAGAAATCTTTAACATTGGTTTAAAATATATTTTTTAAAATATTTTATTTATTTATTTGAGAGGTAGAGTTACAGACAGTGAGAGGGAGAGACAGAGAGAGAGGTCTTCCTTCCATTGATTCACTCCCCAGATGGCCGCAATGGCCGGAGCTGTGCCTATCCGAAGCCAGGAGCCAGGAGCTTCCTCCAGGTCTCCTGCATGGGTGCAGGGCCCCAAGGACTTGGGCCATCCTCCACTGCTTTCCCAGGCCACAGCAGAGAGCTGGACTGGAAGAGGAGCAACCAGGACTAGAACCGTTGCCCATATTGTATTAACCCAACCACTTGAGCTATCACCATTGACTCTCAAGGTCTGTTAGCAGGAAGCTGGAGTCAGGAGCCAGAACCAGTTCTCAAACACAGAAACTCCTATATGGGATAAAGGTATCTTCTCTGATAGATTAAATGCTGGGCTAAATGCTCATTATGGAATTGATTAGTTACTTCTATAAGTAGGAAAATCTGGGTTTAAAAACTGTTATCATTAAGGAAATATGAGTTGGAAATAACAGAAATTCATCTGACGACTCTCATCGATTGAGGCAGTGAATTCTGTGTAAATGCAAACAGTGTTGAATTATTTTTATCCACCAATTTTATCTTTAGATTGGGGATGTTAGACATTTCTGTGCCTTTCTAGTAAGAACTCGATTGTAATTGCTTTGTTCTCAGGTATTTGTTGTTAACTTAGATCTTTGAAATTTTATTTCTTACTATAGTATTTTTTCCTAATTTCTTCTTATTCTGTGAGCCTGTATTATTAATGAATCTTCAAATTATTATTTAAATATTATACTTTCCTGAGGTGTTGATGGCATATTTAGGAAACTTGAGTACAAGTGCATAAAATATACCATATCAGACTTCCATAATGAAACTGAGAGTGCCAACCACACTCTTCCATTCTCCTGTTCAAGTGGGAATTTGAAGGTTCATTCCACAACAGCTATCTCAGTGTCTCACACGTAATAGACACTTAACAGAAGCTTTGGAAATGAGTGCACGGACTCACATCTTCAGCAGATTTTCCATGAAGGTCTACGTGGATATCCAGTAAAAACCATATTGGGCAAATAGTGGTAGAAAAGAATTGCGCTATTGGTTGCTTCTTTTAGCTCTTTTTTTTTTTTTTTTTTTTTTTTTTTTTTTGACAGGCAGAGTGGACAGTGAGAGAGAGAGACAGAGAGAGAAAGGTCTTCCTTTGCCGATGGTTCACCCTCCAATGGCCGCCGCTGCAGCCGGCGCACCGCGCTGATCCGATGGCAGGAGCCAGGAGCCAGGTGCTTCTCCTGGTCTCCCATGGGGTGCAGGGCCCAAGCACCTGGGCCATCCTCCACTGCACTCCCGGGCCACAACAGAGAGCTGGCCTGGAAGAGGGGCAACCGGGACAGAATCCGGCGCCCCGACCGGCACTAGAACCCGGTGTGCCGGCGCCGCTAGGCGGAGGATTAGCCTAGTGAGCCGCGGCGCCGGCCTCTTTTAGCTCTTAAAACCCTTCAGTTTTCCTATCATATCCATTTACTTCCTTAGCTATCTGTTCCTTTTTCTCAGAGAGCAAGCTTTTACATTTTGTCCCCACTACTGGAGTATCCTTACTATTTGAGTTCCTATCTTATCATAATGTTGGATGAACTGTATTTTCCATTGTTTCATATGATGTTTTCCTTTGTTTACTCTAAATGATTTGTTTCTATAAAAGAATTTAAACTGTAAGTATTATTCAGCCTTCCTAATGTTTGTGAAAACAGAAGTTGACTTTATGCAATGAAGAGGAATGGGAAAACTTAGGTGTAACAAAGAAAAATTTGGAAATAAAGAGAAAAGGATTCAATGATGAAGGTGGGAGAGCATACGTCAGTTTTTCCACATTTTGATTACCTCTTTCCCCAGAGTTATTCAATAACACTCATGTAATGCAGTTTCTAAGGAGTTTTTCTGGAGTAAAGTTAGCTAAATCAGATTTCATAGTAAAGGCTGATTATGTTTTAACTCAGAATTTGCTGAGTGAGGATAAAATCTTAAGGAAACTTAGTTTATTCTTCAAAGGTCCAATTAACAACTCTGTATTTCTCCTCTCTTTTGTGTCTTTTAACTTTGCCCTCACAGACTCTTTGTTGTTTTCTCTTTCTCCTTTCTCTTACTTCCATGATGTTTATGAAGTGTCTGCTTCTTGCTGAGCTCTTCTGAGACAGGTGGCTCATTCTCAGCTCCCAAAGTCGAGAGTAGTAACGGGACCACTGCACTTCCCTTCGTGTTCTGTCTTGACCAATCCCAGCTGGTCTGTGCTCACGCTTTGAAGGAAGAAGAAAAGGCAAAGGGTTTGACTCATTCAATGGATTTAGTATTTTCATTCCTCATTTTAGGCTTCATCTAGACACCTTCATGCAGTGTCTACTCATTATAACTAACTGCACTATGCCTGGCCTTACACTGATTTCTCTTTGCAGAGAAAGTAGTAGTCCTGGAGGTAACCCTGGGATTTATTAAAGAGAGGAAATGACTATACACCAGACATGAAACCACCGTGTGGCTTGTATTTGGAAATGGGAAGGGATCTGGAGATTCCTGATACTGTTCCCTCATTATACGTGGAAGGAAACTTAGCAATTGAGAAGAGAGGTGGAAAGCCAAGCTTAGGTAGCCAGTGAATGGCAGATCCTCACCCAAATCTCTCTCTTTGCTAATTTGATAACCAGTAAATTCTAATACCACACTGTTTTACTCACAGAATATCAGCAGCATTGATTTGGTAGTCTAAAAATTCAATATATTTCTTAAAATTACTTAGAATACCAACTTTATTTAAATAGATTAGGTAGTTTAGTGGTGTGGTATGAAGAATTGAAACCATATGTGCCTAGATATGCATGCAAACTTTTCCACTTCATGTTAGAATGGACCTGAACAAGGTATTTAACCTCTTTTTCCTAATCTTTCTAATGGGAATAGTAAACACTTATTTTATGGCATTCTAGGGCCAGATCTGAAATCTAAATGTTTAAAACTCTTGGTACCAGTCAAAGTGCTCCAGGTATAAATGAAATTTATAGCTTATGTCTAGCCTCAGTTTACTCACTTGTATAGCTTGTTTCTTCAACAAATTTTAGAAGAGTTTCTAAAGGTAGGCCCCTTTAATTTATTTGTGCTCCAAAATAAAGCCCATTACTTCTGTAACTTCTGGAATATTTTTATTTTCTCTGATCATTGAACATATGTTATTAATATTTTGGATTTGACTTTAGGAAAGCGATTTTTTAGTAGCTTCTCTTTCAAAATGGTTTCTGATTTCATTTATCATAGATGTTTGTGATGATTTTATTTACCGTTAGGAAGTAGATTATTATGATCTTCAATGGCATTTTTGTAGCATTTGGAGAGTTCTAGAAAGTACCTTTGAAGGACCTGGACCTGGGTGTTTTTACAATACAAGGCCCCAGTGGCTGATGCACTGGTGAAATAGTTGTAAATTCATTGATCGGGATGAATTGGGAACAGTCAAGAAAATTCAGCATTCACAAAAAGTGGAATTATGCTTCTTTGTTGAAATCATTATTTCCTTAATTTGGGACAGTGCCATTCATTATGAATATGAGAAAAATAGTTTGTATAATCAGAATTAATTTATGGACCATACTATTTTCCTTACATGGTGCAGTGATTGAATAATGTTTTCAAAGGAGAAATCAGACACAATTATGCAATTTACTCAAAGTGAAATGTTCTTTGTACTCATACATAGGTCAGCTGAAAAATGTTACCTCAAAAGGCATTCTAATTCTTGGATTCTTCCATACTTCCATTTTACTTTTGGAGTAAAAATTCAAGACTTAGGATAGCTGTCTAGTAAAAGATGTTCTGAATAAGACAGTGGTGCAATTTGTCACCTGCTGAGTATGTCCTATCTTTACACCTTTAATCTCAAACTGGCCTTATGTAGCATTCATTTTTACACCATAATGGGAAGTGTAACACTTTTTTGAAGAAGATTAATAGTATTTTAGAATAAATTTTGTGCATCAGCAATGTGAGATTTGTTTGGAAACACATTGCATTCGCTTTATTCAATTAGGAATTTTTTTTAACTTTTATTTAATGAATATAAATTTCCAAAGTACGATTTATGGATTACAATGGCTTCCCCCACATACCGTCCCTCCCACCCACTACCCTCCCCTTTCCCACTCCCTCTCCCCTTCCATTCACATCAAGATTCATTTTCGATTATCTTAATATACAGAAGATCAGCTTAGTATACCTTAAGTAAGGATTTCAACAGTTTGCTCTCACACAGAAACATAAAGTGAAAAATAATAGATGATTTTTTTTAAGTGATGATGAAATCAGATCAGACCTATTGTCATGTTTAATCCCAGTGAGAGTCAAGTTGGGAGTTGATAATTTCTTTTTTTTTTTTTTTTTTTTTTTTTACAGAGGATCAGTTTAGTGTTAAAAATTAACTGAAATGTGATCCCTGTTAAACATAAGAGTGGGAATAAGAGAGGGAAGAGATGTATAATTTGGGACATGCTCAAGCTGACTTGTTCAATCATTCCCATTTGGGAATGGAAGAGTTAAAAACATACCAGGGGATTCCAATTCAATCCCATCAAGGTGGCATGTACCAATGCCATCTCACTATTCCAAGTGATCAATTTCAGTTCACAATTGATCATAATGTGATCCCTGTTAAACATAAGAGTGGGAATAAGAGAGGGAAGAGATGTATAATTTGGGACATGCTCAAGCTGACTTGTTCAATCATTCCCATTTGGGAATGGTAGAGTTAAAAACATACCAGGGGATTCCAATTCAATCCCATCAAGGTGGCATGTACCAATGCCATCTCACTATTCCAAGTGATCAATTTCAGTTCACAATTGATCATAATGAAAGGACTAAGAGTCAAAGGGAGCACATAAACAAGTCTAGTACCTGCTAACACTAACCGATGGAATAAATAAAGGGGAGAGTGATCCAACATGGGAAGTGAGATACTCAGCAGACTCATAGAATGGCAGATGTCCTAAATAGCACTCTGGCCTCAGAATCAGCCCTAAAGGCATTCGGATCTGGCTGAAAAGCCCATGAGAGTATTTCAGGCATGGAAAGCCAAGACACTCTGGCAAAAGATCTCTGCGAGTGAGATCCCAGTGGAAAGAACAGGTCTTCAAAGAAGGAGGTACCTTTCTCTGAAGGGAGGAGAGAACCTCCACTTTGACTATGACCTTGTCTAAACAAGATAAGAATCGGAGAACTCAGAGGGCTTCCATAGCCTTGGAAACTCATGACTGGAGCATAGGGAGACTACTGATGCCATAGACAGGAGTGTCAATTGGTAAAGTCAACAACAGGAGTCACTGTGCACTTACTCCTCATGTGGGATCTCTGTCCTTAATGTGCTGTGTATTGAGATTTAATGCTATAACGAGTACTCAAACAATATATTTCACTTTGTGTTTTCATGGGGGTGCAAACTGTTGAAATCTTTACTCAGTTAGGAATTTTTAAAATACTCAAGTGGAAACAATTGAAGGTTAGTTTTATTTAGCAAGAAGGGACTTTAGGATTAGAATGGTGGTGACCAAGTTGTTGTCTCTGCAAACATAATAAACTCTCCTTGTACTTCATGGAGTTAATCTTTTTCTCCCCAAAGTGGGGAAACTGCTGGCACTGTAACAAATTAATACAAAATTGTATTTTGCTTATTAAGCAACTGGATTTTTATTTTGATAATTAGAAGAGAAAATAAAGAAAACTTTTAAGTGATTCCTTTTAATATCTGAAAGGAGGAATTTGTAAAAATCAATATAGCAAAGTATTTTGTCTTGTGATAATATTATTCAGTTATTTATGTTTTCCTTAGAAGTCTATTTATATTCTCATTTGCTTAATGTCTCTAAGCTAGTTGATAGGCTTTTGTTTCTAATTTCATGGTGATTTGCATAATATTTTAAGTTTTCAAGGCAAACATCCTTTTGGCTTGAAGGTTTGTATTACATTTAGTAAAATGATTTTAATTCAATATGTACTCAGTTTAGTGAATAGGACAATATTTGGAGAAAGAACATGAGAATTTCCATAGCAAAGAAGGTACATAGTTTTAATGGTACACTGTTAGAAAGAAAATATTTTATTATTATTATTTGGGTGATGAGATTTTTGTTCTGCCTACATCATTCTCTTTTATTTTGACTTAGGAATAATATTAATTTAAATGACAATGAATGGACTTGAGGGAAAATTGTTATAGCATGTTAAGCATCAGTTTGTAAATGACTTTAGGTTTCTGTGCAATCAGAGCTTACCTGAATGATACTTTCTCAGCAAAATTTTGCCCTTTGTATTTGATCATTGGTTATTTCAGTGAGATACTCTAGGTGATTTTGGTGCTGGTTGTATTTATAAACCTATAGGAATCACTCAGAACAGATGGACCTGCTAAGGGGGCAGTCACAGATTACTATGCTATGGGAGTTGTCTTCTTGAGTTCTGAGTTTTAAACTTCCTTTATGTAGCAGGCATAGAGAGAACTTGTTCCCTGGAGATACTTATCAATGCTGAAAGCCAGCATCTCTTACTCTGTGATCATCTCTGAATGGTGGCCTAAAATGATTCTTGGTCTTTTTCCTGGTAAATCACAGCTCAGGGAGCTGCTGTATTTTTCAGGTTTTTCCCTTGTTTTTATCAAATTTCATAATGATAATAGGAAACATTTACTGAGCACTTTTTACATGTATAGCATTGTTCTTTTTTGTAAGAAGTATTAGCATTAAATCCTCACAACAGCCTATCAGTGTTATTATCCCATTATATAGTTGAGGAAACTCAGGTAAGGTACTCAAAGACCCATAGCTTGTAAGTAGGGATGAAGAATTTAAACTGTATGGGATCTTAGGGACTTGGGCAAAGCATAGCCATGCAACCCACACTTCTTTAATATAAGCCCCAAGGAACAAATCCCTTATTTGAGCAAAAATATATTGCAATTAATTTGAGTAAACACTTAAAACAATTTGACAGGCTTTGTTGTCTCTGGCTGGCATTTTGAAAGCATGTGCTGGTCCCCAAAGCACAGATTGAGGCCACCTAACTCTGGGTGCCACTGGGCTTGAAAGCTGAGGGAAGACAAGAAATATTCCTATGTCTGTGGCAGCCTTGTCAGCATCAAAAAACACAAGGTTTTATTTTATGTGCTTAGATATCCTGGATCTCCTTCTTCTTTAGCTTTTTAAAGAGAATTAGCAACTGCATCTGATGACACATAATTCAAAAGCATTTTCAGTTTAATGCTGTAAGCTTTAATGGAGACAGCATGGGATTTGGAATCAAGACTCCAGGATAATGTATTGGCCTCACACATTGGCTGTGGTCTCTCCAACCTGTCCAGGAAATTCACTCTTCTCACACTCTTGATCTGTAAAATGATGAATATTGTGATTGCATGGGAGTCGAGTGAAATCATATATGAAAACAAGTCAATGAAGATTGTAGTAAATCATATGAAGTCATTTCAAAAATGTAAAGCATGTATGAATATTGTCTTTAATAGTTAATTTTTTTGAAAAAAAAAAAAACATTTATTTTAAAGGCAAAGTTACAGAGAGACAGAAGGAGAGACAGAAAGAGCGGGGTCTTCTGTCTGCTGGTTTACTCTCAAAATGGCCACAATAGCTAGTGCAGGGCCAAGCAAAAGCCAGAAGCATGTGGGTGGCAGGAGCCCAAGTACTTGGGCTGTCTTCCGCTGCTTTCCCAGGTGCAGTAGCAAGGAACTGGACTGAAGAAAAGCAGCCAGGACTGGAACAAGCACTCATATGGGATGCTGTTGTTGAGAGAGCAACTTAAGCCCTGTGCCACAGCACCAGCATGCATAGTTATTATTTTTAGTGTTGAAAATCTTTTGTTCATAAAATAGTGATTTCTTCCAAATGATAATGTTTTTCTCTGCCTAGTAGTACAGCAGTCAATTTCAGAGAGGTAGAGCAGAATTAGATTGAAATTGAATAATAGAAATTTATTTACCAATTATTGATTTGAAGATACCTAATACCATTTAGTATTTTCAAATCATATTTGACTTAACCCAATATTATGTGTCTAAGGTCACATACAATTAATTAAACACTATGCATTCTCGACTAAAAGATATTAACTTACTGACTCATAGTACTTTGCTCAATAAGGTATATTTACAAGTAAATAGAAATCTAAAATAAGCAGACCACCATGTTCGTTATGTTGAATAATATTTCTGGCTATTTTTACTAATCCTCTATTGAATATTCATGTTTATATGAGCTTATGTGAATAATTAGTTATTTGTTTGTTATTTGGGCTTTCTCAAAGCATACTATGTATGATGTGTTAGGGAAACTGAGTTTTATGGGAATAAGTTTGAGAATGAGACACGGTTAATCATCCTCTTAAGATATTCACAAGACATGTAGCTGATTCAAATCCCTAAGCAAACGTGCCATAAATAGATTCATTTAATCACATTTAACATAGAGATATTGAAGATACATATTTTTGGCCAGCGCCGCTGCTCACTTGGCTAATCCTCCGCCTGAGGCGCCGGCACCCCGGATTCTAGCCCTGGTTGGGGCGCCGGATTCTGTCCCGGTTGCCCCTCTTCTAGTCCAGCTCTCTGCTCTGGCCCGGGAGTGCAGTGGAGGATGGCCCAAGTCCTTGGGCCCTGCACCCGCATGGGAGACCAGGGGAAGCACCTGGCTCCTGGCTTCGGATCAGCACAGTGCGCCGGCCGCAGCGGCCGTTGGAGGATGAACCAACGGAAAAAGAAGACCTTTCTCTCTCTCTCTCTCTCTCTCTCTCTCACTGTCCACTCTGCCTGTGAAAAAAAAAAATTAAAAAAAAAAGATACATATTTTTCTTCCCCCAGATTTTTTTTTTAGTAAAATATTGATAAATTCAGAAATAATCCAGAACTGTGTTTTGGAAATGCTGCTGTACAGATAAAATTTAATGTTCTTGAAATGTCCAGTGTGAATTGTTCCTATTAACCTTGAACTGCGGTCACATATTACTCATAGTGAGAATGCTTATATTTGATGACAATGATTAATAAAAGTCTTGATTAGATAACCATCTCAGGACCATCTTTAATGTCAGTTGACATGGTAAGTTCCTTCCTATTAGTCCAGTTAAATGGTATAAGCCTTTATGTAACACTCAGTTTTGTTTTGTTTTAAGTTAACTGATCTGAAAGGCAAGGGGACAGAGAAGCAGACAAACATCTTCCATCTGATGGTGACTCCCCAAATAGTGACAGCAAGTAGCTCTGGGCCAGGTCAAAGCCATGAAATAGGAGTTCCATCCCATCTCCCCCATGGAAGGAAGGAGCCCAAGCAGTTTGGGCCATCATCCACTGCTTTCCCAGGCAGTTTAGCAGGGGGCTGGATCGGAAATATAGACTAGTCAGAACTTGAACCAGCACTCTTATATGGGATGCCTTGGTCACAAGCTGACACTTTACATTCTGTGCTACAACATTGGCAAGGATCATGCCTTTTAATCCTTTAAACAGCATTTTCTTGCAGTGAATGGTATTGTCCATACTTTACAGGTGAGGAAACTGCTGTCACATTGTATCTTCTCATGGGCACAAAGCAGCTAAAACCAGAAAGTGGGGACAGGCAGTTGTTAGTTCATAACTGTCATCTCTATACTTTGCTGCATCTAGAACTCCAGTTCTTCTTCTGTATATCTGGACATTGTCAACAGCAGGTTGACTCATAGGCTGTTTAGGGAGGAAAGGTAGAAGTGGAACACTTTAAACAAAATCACAGGCGGGTCTGAAGTGGCAAGGAACATTGAGGAAAATATTCACATTTTGGAGCCAAGTCAAGCTAAAGGCTCATAAATGGAAATACTTTGATGGGTTCATTTGGATCAGCCTGTCAGACACCAAATTCAAACAGAAAGTTTATACCTTTTACAAGCTGAATACTGAACCAACTGTTCCTTTTAATATTTTATTATCTGTCAAGACTGTGAGCAATTAAATAAGAAAACAAAAAAGCCAAAAAGATGTTCATGGAGCAAACCGTGCATGCAGGATAAATATTATTGCAGTTAGAGAATTATGTGGTTGAGATGTGAATCATATGTCCATAAATCATTAGACAAATGTCTTTTGAGTGCAGCTGTGTCCATCACTCTGGGTAGAGAACAGTGAACTTAAAAGGAAAGAGCATTGTTCAGGGAATCTGGAGAGCTTTTGTAAACTTTAGGCTTTGCGCTTCCTTGCCTTTGGGTCATTGAGTGAGTCATCTCTTATCTACAGAGGTGAGGGAGCAAGGGTTAAAAGCACAACTCCGCAGTGGCTCAGTGGGTTAATCCTCCTCAATGTGGCACCACCATCCCATATGGGTGCTGGTTCTAGTCCCGGCTGCTCCACTTCCAATCCAGCTCCCTGCTATGGCCTGGGAAAACAGTGGAAGATGGCCCCAGTGCTTGGGCCCCTGCACCCACGTGGGAGACTGGAAAGAAGCGCCTGGCTCCTGGCTTCGGATTGGCATAGCTCCGACAGTTGCAGCCATTTGGGGAGTGAACTAGCGGATGGAAGACCTTTCTGCCTCTCCTTCTCACTGTCTGTAACTGTACCTCTCAAATAAAATTAAAAAAAAAAAAAAAAAAAAGCACAATTCCAAGAGTCAGCTTGTGACACTGAGTGTTAAGCTGCCGGGTTTAGCAAGCACCTGACGGTGGCATCCCTTATGAGCACTGGTTCAGTTTCTGGCTGCTCTGCTTCGGATCCAGCTCCCTTCTGATGCACCTGGGAAAGCCACCCATGTGAGAGACCTGGTTGGAGTTCCAGGCTCCTGGCTTCAGCCTGGCCCAACCCAACCTTTGCAGCCTTATGGGGAATGAACCAGTAGATGAAAGCTTCTCTCCCTGTCATTCTCTCACTCCCCCCACCATCTCTCCCTCCCACCTTCCCCCCTTCTCCTTTTCTGTGTCACTCTTCTTTTCAAATAAATAAGTAAATATTTAAAACAAACAGACACTAAATTCACAATTCCAGAGGCCTGGTTTGAGCCCTGACTTCCCCTACTTACTGGCTTTGTGAACTTTGTGAAATTATTCTCACTTCTTTATGCCTGCTTTCTCAGATATGAATAATTGGATCATAGTACCTACATCAAGGGGTTGTTGTGAAGAGTCAGTGACTTAACACATTATCAGGTGTTTGGCACTGTGTTTGATATGTGGTCCTGTGTGGTAGATATTTTTATGTTTATATTATTGTCATTGTCAGTATTAGTACTTTATTTGAAACTCAGTTTCTTCAACTAGAAAATTAGGGGGTTGAAATGATTATCTCTGAAACGAACTTCAGAGTTACACACAGTTTTTTAATTTATATAAAGGGAACAAATTTCATATATTACACATAGTTTTAAAAACAGTTTTTTAAAGCATAAAACTCATCCAATAGTTTGTAAAGAGTGTGCTTTGTGTTTTAAAGACAAAAGAGATGAACACAAAACAAAAAATAAAAATACATTTTGGTGATCAAAGGACATTCAGTAGAGTATTTGGCACCCAAGGATGCAGAGAATATAGAAGAAAAGCAGGCTTTGGGACTTTCAGAAGCTGTAATATTCCATAGGGATGATTAGGAGATTACATGACCAAGGAGGTAATAAAGGCATTTGTTAATCATAAGGAATACTTATGATCTATTTACTATGCTAATGATTTTCCAAGCATTACAAATACTAACATGTTTAATCTTCAGTTTATAGGTCAGATAGCTGCCACATACAGGAGTTACAGAACTTGATCAAGATGATATAATTTACCTAAGCATTCTGACTTCCAGAGTTGTGCGTCTGGTCCCTGTGCTTCCCTATCTCTGAAAGGCTTGAAGAAAAGCACAACATTTCCTGCAGTACTTGGGGTACCGAGTAATTGGGTGAGAGCAGCCTGTAGGGCTTGGGGTAACAGAAATCAAAGTTAGGGGTTGGAGAACTAGTGTGGCCATTATTGTAATAATGCAGACAAAAATGGGAGGGACTACACTAAATGGTTACCATGGTGATGTTGAGGCAGGCCTGGTGGAGTGGATCTTTGATTGCTTGCATCACAGACTGTTAAAGATCTATGAAGCTGGGCTGGCGCCATGGCTCACTTGGCTAATCCTCCGCCTTCAGTGCCGGAATCCCACATGGGCACCAGGTTCTAGTCCCGGTTGCTTCTCTTCCAGTCAAGCTCTCTGCTGTGGCCCAGGAAGGAAGTGGAGGATGGCCCAAGTGCTTGGATGCCTTCTGCATGGGAGACCAGGAAGAGGCACCTGGCTTCTGGCTTCGGATTGGCTTAGCTCTGGCCATAGCGGCCATTTGAGGGGTGAACCAGCGGAAGGAAGGAAGACCTTCCTCTCTGTCTCTTCCTCTCACTGTCTGTAACTCTACCTGTCAAATAAATAAAAAAAGATCTATGAAGCTAAGGGCTTTCTCCCAGAAGTTTTTGGAGCACACAAAATTGTGAAGAAATATTCATGAATTATTTGATGCTTTTATCCAGCTTGAGAAATACAATAATTTCTTTGTTAGAACAATTTTATATTTACATAAAAGTCTACATTTTATTCTGTTTTTCATTCAATGTTTTATTTAATCATATTTTAAAATATTTCATTTTCTTTAGTCAATGACTTTTACAAAATATAAACTTGGCAGCTTCCTGATGACCTGCTCAACTGTGTCCCAAGTACACAGGTGCATGTAAGTCCGTGATTGCAGTGACATGGTCTGCAGTTTGCTTTTGTTTTGCTTGAATCCAATTGTAGTGGAAGATCTTGTGGCAAGCAGCCTTTACATTATCCCATATCATTATAAACACTTTTATCTGGATGCTATCTTGGATGGAAAAAGGTTATTTACATTACAAAGAAGAAATAAATTCTATTTCTAAAACGCACCCTAAGTGGCTTCTGGTGGAGAATCAGATCCAAGATTCTCTCTTTGCTCCTAGAACACGCTCTTCGGTCACTTGAGGATGGAAACCTTCTGGGTAATTAGAGTCCAGGGGTAAGGGAGTTCAGAAGAGATTGGATGACTGATTATTGTTTGCTTTGTTTATCACTGGGTGTGAGAGTTATAATTGGGTCCCCTTTGGCTGTATGGGGAATCAGTCTTGCCAGTGCCTGTGGGAAATTGCTCTAGTAAAATTCACATGCTAAATAGTATTTTGCTTTTTTACCACGTTGTAACTTGGCATTTTCATAGACTGAGCTCATAGTTGTCTTCCTCAAAACATTATAAAAACCATTTGTCTTCTTTATTTCTCCTTATTTTTAATTTGACCTAAATTTTAACTGTGTTTTGGATGGTTAAAGTTAGGAACATGGAAATTATTTCTTTGTAGTGGTAATTATAAGCGTGCAGATTCCTAAAAATCATGATGTTATTGACCAGTTAATTTTGAAGAAAGAGTAATACCAGAAAAACAACTTTAGGGATTTCTTCCTTTTCTAAAACTTCAAGCTTGTAAAGCAAAGTTGCTTTTAGTTGGTTTTCTTATATTTATAAATACTGAGTAGAATATGAGATTTTTCTTCTTCTAGTTTTAGTGAGTGAATACATTCTGTGTATCATTTAACAACAACAAAAAAATTAGGCTTGCAACTTAGGACATTAGAAAACTGAAGAATATATTTTTAACTTTTTAAATTTCTTTTCATTTTATGTGAAAGCAGAGAGTTAGAGAGACATAGAGACAGAGGACAGTCTTCCACCTCCTGGTTCACTGTGCTGAAGCCAGAGGCCAGAGTTTAGCGTGGGCATCCTCCCTCGGTAGCAGGGACCCAGTACTGTAGCCCTCATGTGCTGCTCCGAGGGTGCACAGCAGCAGGAAGTTGGATGAGAAGCTCAGAAGCCAGGAGTCAGGCCAGGCACTGTGACAGGGATGTGGGTATTCCAGCCCAAGACTTAACCATGGCATTGGACGATTGAAAAATATTTTAAGCTTCATCATGAATAACTAAATTTGATATTTGGAAAATGTCAGTCTTGCAGTGATGTGAAAGTCCAGAAGATAATTTGAAATTATTATAAACATTTATTTTTTATAATAAGCAGGGAAGAAGATATCTGCCTGAAGGTGAAATTATTGTATAACTAAGACATCTCTTTTAAACATTAAGTCGTTTAGAATTCTGTTTAATGATAGCATTGAAATTGTATTATGCCTTTCCCTTTCTTTACAGCAGGGTACACTGCTAGTAATGTGGAATAGGAGTCATGTCTGTAGTATAGACTATGTACCGTCCCAGCACCAGTGATAGACCCGATATCCCTGAGGACTGCTGTGAAATATACAAGAGGAATTGTGGACATGTATTTGCAGTCAGGCCAGGCCACCATCTCTTCCTATTTAATGTGCTGAGAACTCCTTTCATAGGGAGTAAGGACATCGATCTTGTGGTGAGGATACATAGGCTTTCTCTAGATATAGGATTGCACTGTGGTTGGTGAGGATGATGGGAACCAGAGCTCTAAGTGGAACATTATTGTGCTTCCAGGGACTTAAAAAGTAAAGTACAACTCAATTGCTGGAGCAGCACGCGCTATTACACTATCTTATTTTGTATGTTGTGTTATTACTTTTCTGTGAACATGGCATTTGTGTTACATTTGGATTAACCTGTCAGTAGTTCTAAATTCTAATCATGATGATTTCTTGAGTGGAAATTTTCAGCCAAAAATGATTTTAAAAGATGTGGTAATAAAAAACTACTATATTTCTATTCTGTCAGTTCTACATTCTGTGTATGCAATTTTAATAAAAGCACTCACAGTGCTGACTAAATGACTCACCATCATGCCTAACTGAGTGTCTTTAACCTGTATTGTAAAAAACTGAAGCTTTTTAGATATTTTAAGGAACTGTAACCTCAAGTCATATATCATGAGAATTATTTTACTCTGTTTGTCATTCTATGTGTGTTAGGAATGAGTTAGATACTCGAGTTTTTAGCTGTTCTTGACAGCTGTGTTTCATAGTGCATTTTTCATTTGTGGCTGCTAGGAGATTAGGATTCAGTCTGGCTGGTCGCTGATAGCTTGTTGAGCAGGTACTGAGAGAGGGGGAAAGGAGGCCCTTCTAACCTGTGTCTGACACTTAAAAGTGCGGAGAAAATGTTACTGTGTTAACTCTCATCACAAATTTCACAATCATAATTGTTCTCTTATTAAACTGTATATCAAGAGCGTGTTTGCAACTTAGAAAATTGTGTTTCGGTGTTTTTTTAATAGGAAATATTTGAGCTGCTTTCAGAAATTCATGAGACTAGCATTTGAGGAGCTTGAAAACACTGAAGCACTGTTGTACTGAAGTAAATTTTTATTGTTATTCAGTTTAATTTTATGTCACAAGTTATAGATTCATCTGTGATCCTACATTCACATATGAGAGAAATATTTAGGATTTCAAGATTTATACAATGGCTTTTGTTCCTTTCCTTTTTCATTTTTCTGTTGCACGTGTTTGACCATAGTCGTCGTTTTTTTTTTTTTTTTTTTTTTTTTTTTTTAAGATTGGATTGATTTATTTGAAAATCAGACTTACAGAGAGAGAGAGAACAAGTGAGCGTGAGAGAGGTCTTCTATCTGTCAGTCCCCAAATGGCTACAAGGATGAGGGCTGGCCCAGACCGAAGCCAGCAGCCAGGAACCTCTTCCAGGAGCCTCTTCCAGTCTCCCACGAAAGCACTTGAGCCATCTTATACTGTTTTTCCAGGCACATTTGCAGGGAGCTGGATTGGAAGTGGAGCCACTGGGACTCAAACTGACACCCATATGGGATGCTGGCTTCACAGGCAGCGGCTTTACCCACCACGCCACAATGCCAGCCCCTATACCATCTCTCTTACCCTATCTCTTGGCATCCATGATCTCTTTTCCTTTAATGCGCACTTTAAGAGATGTATATTAAATTGAGTTTTTTGTTTCTAAGTTGTTTTGACTGTTCCTTGCCATTTCTATAATTACATACTTTTAGATTTGAACAAAGCCATTTTTTTGAATTCTAATGCCACAGAAATTTTACTGATTGTGAGTAGGGAGGGAAAAACAATCTGTTCATTCTAACCACGTTGGTGTGAAAATCTATCAAATGAATCTTGCTGGGCTAGACATTCCATGGAACTGGATTTTTAATCTTTCTACTTAATTATTCTGATATTTATTGAGTATTGATTGGTTGACTCATTGGTGGGAGTGAGATTGGGGAGGGTTATGATTAATTGACTTACTGGTTAGAGTGAGACTCAGGGTTCCCTCTAAATCTGCAATTGATATGACCATTCTAGAAATCTGTTTTCTAAGTTATTTGAAAATTTCTTTTATGTACCAACCATGCCCTATAATTGGTGGAAAATATCTGTTAAGAGGGGCTCTTTTTTTTTATTATTATTATTTTTTGACAGGCAGAGTTAGACAGTGAGAGAGAGAAACAGAGAGAAAGGTCTTCTTCCATTGGTTCACCCCTCAAATGGCCACTATGGCCGGCGCACTGCACTGTTCTGAAGCCAGGAGCCAGGTGCTTCCTCCTGGTCTCCCATGCAGGTGCAGGGCCCAAGGACTTGGGCCATCCTCCACTGTCTTCCAGGGCCACAGCAGAGAGCTGGACTGGAAGAGGAGCAACCAGGACAGAATCTGGTGCCCAGATCTGGACTAGAACCCTGGAGTGCCAGTGCCGCAGGCAAAAGATTAGCCTAATGAGCCGAGGCACCGGCCAAGAGGGGCTCTTTTTTGAGGAAGGGAGTGTAATCTGTTGCAGCTTTATTATGAAATGGCCTATTTTTCCAGGCGATGAATTAAATGCAAGTTTGATTTTAAATCAGAATCGACAAGTTCATTTTAAGGATACATGGAAGAAAGGAAAATTAAGTTGGAAAGGATATTATTGTTATTTGTGAAAGCACTCTGGTTTTAAATGAATGTGTACAGATTATGACTAGGGGAGTGTGCAGTTGAGCTGCTGATCATCTGGAGCTCCTGCACGCTTCTGTATTAGTCAGGTGTTTGAGTAGTTCTTAGGAATGGGAAGCAGAGGCAATGGATGAGAGCAGGCCTGGCTGTCAGAATGAGGCAAACAGGGCAAGCATTACCGAAACATGGGCAGGCCCTGAGGGCCTGATTTTTTGCTGCACCCTGCTGTAAAGCCCACTGGGAGTAGGGAGTACAGAGCCAGGCCAGGGGGAATTAAGTGCAGATCTAGGGATTTAGCTCCTTGGCTCTCTGGAGGGTGATTCCCAGGCAAAATATTTAGATCTTCGCTTCACTGTGGTACCCAGCTTTGTTATTTTTTAAATGTTCACCATTTATAGGCAAAAGCAGTAGTCTGGCAATCCTTAAATTGCAACTCAAGGCTTGCATTATTTGATATCATTTTGGATACAGACTTGCCATTTTATCAACACTCTTTCATAGAAGAGAAAGTGTACTAAAAAAAGAAAAGAAAAACATTCTGATGTCTCTACGTGTTAGAACCACAGAGCATAGGGGTGGTGGTTGGGCTTAGAAACTGTGGATATCTACAGTTGAATGATGAATGTGAAAGAGTTCTATTTGGGCAGAGATGGATTTTTTTTTTTTTTTGGTACAGATTTACAGATTAAGAGTTGAGGACTAAGAAGGCAAGTATTACTGTTTTTCAGGACTATTTTCAATATGGAAGTTTCTGAAGTTTGTATTTACTTTAAAATACATAATCAAATTGCTGTACTTCAATAAAGCAGAAGTCATTGGTTATATTTTGCATCTTCTTTGGGTGTTGAATTGACAATTCTGATTGGTTAAGTGTGCCTTGAGTCAAATAAAATTTTAGAGTCCCTGGGTAGTCTTCATTTCTGTAGGTTAATTATTATGTTTTAAGGGACTTGCTCACCTAGGAAATAAATTCAACTCATCTTAATTATCTGTCCCTCTTTGTTGATTTTAATCTCCTCTTGGGATGTATTTCTCTAGAAAAAAGAAAAATAATGTTTGTGCCCCACAAATAAATAAATAAATAAATAAATAGACTCTGCTTAAATTTATCCTGGTGAGAAGACTGTTCGCATTTCTCTAAGTTTGTTGCTCTGGAAATTACTCTAAATATCATTTGCTAGAGATGTAGCTGTAATCACTTCATGTAGTCCTGAGAGCCAATATACTTGGGATCTTTCATGTTGTCACTGAATGTATGTGTATATTTCAAATAAAATATCACTATGGAGGAAACCCTTATAGATCCATAACTTTTCTATTACATATTTAAATTTTTAAAAAGTATTTATTTTGAGTTTAATATTTTAATTGTTAATTAAAATTGTTAGTTCTCTCTGAATATTCAATAGGATATATTTCAAAACCAGAAAATATAATTTTACTTTTATCATGAAAGTATATGAAATGATTTGCGATGTTCATGGCCTTCATGTGAATCACTGGATTTGTGTGCATAACTTTTATCAAGAACAAAAAGCTAGGTTTTATTTAAAGTTTTCAGTAGTACTAAAATATTTTGAATCTCTTTTAAGATAAAAATATTGTCAAATAATCTTGCATGTTATCATTATTACATAAATCATAATGTAATCCATTTTCAATTGTAATGAAATGAGCTTACCAAATACCAAAAATTAGCTTTGAGATAGAACTTCCCAAGGTGGCATGTGCATGTGGTTGTGGACTGATACTTATTTCTCTGTCCTTGGATACAGGGATGGGTGGTGGCAGGAGTATAAAAATGTTGTGCATGGAAGTGTAAGGAGTAGCTATGTATCAGTAAGCATATGTAAGTGAAACTTACTTTGAAATTTCATTAATAAGCTCTGAGAGTTCTTTTCAGGTACTCATTTTCTCTATTAGTCCCTATAGTTGGAACAATAATTCTTTTCATTAGTATCTGATCTTTATTAAAGAATTGCTATAGGACATTTCAGGTTTAGGTTCAAAAGATACTGTGTATCTAGTTAACCAGAGGAGAAAAGATGATGACTTATTTCAATGAAAAAATAATTTGAGTATTAATGGGCAGTCCCCTTTGATTTAGCACTTTTGGGAACCACATAAAATAATATTGTACTATATTTGCATGTGAACATTCAGAAAAAACAGATGAAGTCTTGAGTTTGCTAGTGAAATGAGCAGGACACATACTGTGTCTAATAATTGAATACATTTTAGGCTTTAGACCTGTGTGGTAATATTTAAAGGAGATGAGTAAGAAGATTCCAGCCTAGGACGGAAGAGGTTATCATAACAGTAGGTGGAAACACCACTGATTTAATATATTATATTTATAGAGCTAAGGGGAATTTTTTTAAGTCTGTGTGGGGTGGGATGTTTCTGTTTACACCATTAATGTTTACAACACTTAAGATGAGTACACATATTTTAACTTGACAGGCATCAGTGTGTAATGAAAACTGCAGACTTTCAGACACGCAAGTAATGAGTGTCTGCAGGGTAGCTTAAGTAGGACCCTCGGAAGAATGTGGCTGCAGGCCTTCTTAGAGGCTGGCTGTGCTTTTCCGTGTTAGCTCTCTCCAGATATCATGTTTTGTGCACCCTTGCACACTGACATTCTGTGCATGGATAAAGATGGAGCCCATGCTTACAGAATTTTTTTAAATCAATAGAATATAATTACTTAATGTTATAACCCAGATAAATTTAGTGAAAAGTCCTTAGTACTTCCTTTTACATATCCTTTCGCTTTTTTGTTCAACAGTTGAATCAGATTTTACATATTTTGGTGACTGATGGTAGAACTGTTTAATTTTTTTTTTTTTGTATTTTAACTGGCATGTCATATTTTGGAATAGGCACATTTTACTTTTCAAAATTTAAAAATAGAACTCCATCTTCTAGAATCATTAGAAAATTACATTGCAAAAATTATATACATCAAATAAGAAAAAATATAGGCAACTAGATCAGATTATCCAGAAACCCAGATATAACCTTAGGGTAGATAAAGATATACCTTTTTTTCTCATTGCTTATATTTTATCTGAATTATTTTTTTAGTTTTGCAGCTTAATTCGCTGGCAACTATCCTCAACAAAAGTAATAATTACCCTATATGGTAAGCTCTTCAGGGTCTGAATCTGCTAATGTTTGTTCCAACTGCTCACTTTTCTCTTGCGCTTCTCACTGCCTAGTGTGGGGTACAGTGCATAGTTGGTGCTTTATAGTTGCTCAGTGATTGATTGAATAGCTGCTATGGTTTGATCAAAATAGAAGTTTATAACATCTACAAATGTCTATGAGAGGATTGAAGGAGTGCCGGTCTAAGAAGGTCTGGCTAGAATGTGTTTTAATTTGTGTCTGACATGTGATATCCCTGAGCTATTTTCTTAACATGTGCTGACATAAGTATCTCTGACAACCCTGTGCAGACAGTAGCCACATGAAATATGGGACAAGAGCTGTTCCTGTACATGTTCAGAGTAAAGACAGAGATGAAATAAACCTGTCTGGACTTGCAAGGAAATTGCATCTGCTGTGCTTGATTGACTGGCATGGAGCCTGTTGGTGGGGCAATGAAAGTGCCTGGTGTTTTATGTGGCCTTTACTTAAGGTATAGACCAGTGGATCTCAGTCTGGTCTTCATAGTAGTAGACCTGGAGTTCTTTAAAAACAAGCCTGCACTTGGGCCCTATGCTGATCCAGGTATATAAGAATCTCTACAGGTAGAGCAGGGGCTTTTTTTTTTTTAAGCAGTTGCAAGGTCCACCACTTTTGACACACTCTGAGGTTTTGTAGGTATCAAATCAAAGATGGGAGAGAAGAAATCACAAGGAATATAATTTCTACCCACTTTGTTGTCATTTACTAGAAGGATGCACAGTCTAAGACACCACTGACCTGTGAAAGGAGGATAGATGTGCAGTTCTTTTTTTTTTTTTTTTTTTTTTTTTTTTTTTTTTTTTTTGACAGGCAGAGTGGACAGTGAGAGAGAGAGAGACGGAGAGAAAGGTCTTCCTTTTGCCGTTGGTTCACCCTCCAATGGCCGCCGTGGCCGGCGTGCTGAGGCCGGCAAGATGTGCAGTTCTAAATCATCTTGTAGCCTTATTTATTTATTTTTTAAAGATTCATTTATTTATTTGAAAGTTGAAGTTACAGAGAGGAGAGGCAGAGAGAGAGAGAGAAATCTTCCATCCTCTGGTTCACTCCCCAGATGGCTGCAACAGCCCGAGCTGGGCAGATCCAAAGCCAGGAGCCAGGAGCTTCTTCCAGGTCTCCCATGTGGGTGCAGGGGCCCAGGTACTTGGGCCATCTTCCACTGCTTTCCCAGGCCACAGCAGAGAGCTGGATTGGAAGTGGAGCAGCTAGGACTCGAACCGGTGCCCATATGGGATGCTGTCACTGCAAGTGGGGCTTTACCCACTATACCACACTGCCAGCCCTGCCATATTTTAAAAAGTAACAATAGAGGCTGATGTTGTAGCGTATTGGGTTAAACCGCTGTGGTGACATCCATATGGGCATAAATTCAAGCCAAAGTTGCTCCACTTGTGATGCAGCTCCCAACTAATAGGCTGGTAAAGTAGCAGAAGATGGCCCAAGTTCTTGGGCCCTTGCCCTCTTGTGGGAGATCTGCAAGAAGCCCTGGGCTTCTGGCTTCAGCCTGGCACAGCCCATCCGTTGCAGCCCTTTGGAGAGTGAATCTGCGATGGAGATCTCTTGACTCTCCTTATCTCTTCTTGTAACTCTACCTTTCAAATAAATAAAAAATTAAAAAAAAAAACTAAAAATAAATCAGTGGTATTAATCTTACTAATAGATTTATTTATTTAAATATTTATTTATTTATTTGAAAGTCAGAGTTACAAAGAGAGAGAAAGACAGGCAGCGAGAGAGGTCTTCCTCTGCTGGCTCACTCCCCAACCGTCAGAGCTGTGCTGATTCGAAGCCAGGAAACAGGAGCTTCTTCCACGCCTCCCACATGGGTGCAGAGGCCCAAGGACTTGGACCATCTTCTACTGCTTTCCCAGGCCTTTGTAGAGAGCTGGATCAGAATCTGAGCAGCTGGGACTAGAACCAGTGTCCATTTGGGATCCCGGCACAGCAGGCGGTGGCTTTACCCACTGTGCCACAGTGCTGGCCCCAATCTTACTAACAGACTTATATCATCAACGTATATCCTAAATCTTATTTCAGCATTGAATAAATATAAAAATATTTATGAGGTGTTTCACTTTTATTTTCCTCCCTGCATCAGATGTTTTGAATCAAGGACTTAACTATAGATTTGTAGAACATTTTGGTTTGGACCAGATGCTTTTCAAGTGCTTAGGGGCTGTATGTAACGATCAATACCATGTTGGCCAGTGTGGATCTCAAGGGTACAGTGCTGTAATCGGAATCAGGAGACCTGTGAGTGTTGCTTTTACCACTGACTGATGCTTCAGGTTAGACAGTTTATTCATCCTCTGTCTGGACTTCACTTTCCTCTTATTTAGTATGAGAGGTCAATCCTAGAAAGGGAGATCTCTGGGTTTGTTCCTAGGAGCCCCATGATTTTTTGAACAGCTGTCAGAGGGGAGAAGAAATGCGAAGAAACTGCCCTAAGTTCTTTTCTCCTGTGGGTATACTTGAATTTCCAAGTGTCATTTTGTTCAAGAGGAAAAATTTCTTTTAGGCAAAACAAAGGTTTAAAAGCCCACTTAGTCTAAGTATTCTTTGGAATCTGCGATCTGTGATGCTCTCTTCTCAGCACTTGTTAGACTACTCCAGGAAGAGTTCAGGCAGCCGGTAATCCTATTCCTCCTGCTAGGGATGGTGTTACCATGACAGTGTCTCATGGATGTTTTCGATAAAATAGCGGGGATCCCTTCAGGAGTGGCTAGAGTGGCTCAGAGTTCAGAAATAGAAATCACAGCTCTCGCCTTCCTCCCAAGTGGTTACATCACTTAGGGCTACTGAGCCACATCCTGGCTGTCTAAAATTGTCCTAGCCTGAAACTCAGGAGTAGCCTCTTTGTTCTGGATTGGCCAGGCTAGGCTACTGTGGCTACAAATATATATATGTATTTTTGACTTGGGGAAGTATTTGATTCATATGAATGAATAGTTAACTGACTGTTGTATCAATAATTGTTGTATAGATGGCAATATTGGAGTCATGTGATTTTAGTTTATAGATGAGTATCTATTGTCCACATCACACAGATAAACTTTCTGGGGGAAACAGCAAGTAGAAAAGAAGCAAGGATCATACCCTTAACCACTGGAAATCAGTCTCTGCCAGATTTCCAGTCAGTGATATGAGAAAGTGATCCTATTCAGGATGTCATTTACCTTTAAAGCCTTCTGTGTGTTTCTTCTCAGGAGTTGGTCAAGGTCACACATATGTCAAATTCCAGCTACTTTGCTGTTTTTCTTTAAATTAGGGAAAAGCATTACTTGGAGTTGGAATTGTGAAGTTGAAGAATCTATGTGTTTCTGATTTTAGGATGCTTTTTTTTAAAAAAGATTGAATTTATTTGAGAGGCAGAGAGAGAGCTCTTCCATCTACTGGTTCACTCATCAAACACCCACAATGGCCAGGACTGAACCATACAACAGTCAAGAGATGGAAACTCAGTCCTGGACTCTCATATGGTTGTGGGAATCCAAATACTTGAGCCTTCCCCACTGCCTCACTGAGTGCATTGGCAGAAAGTTAGAGTCAGAAGCTGGAGCTGCGTATTGAGTCGAGGCACTTTGATGTGGGATGTTGGTGTCTTCACCACTGGGCCAAATACTCACCCCTAGGATGCTTCTAAGAGGTTTTATAACACTATGTACTTACAAGCAATTACAAGAAAATTGAAAATTGTTTTGGAAAGAGGCAGCCCAAATATCAATAGCTATTTCTGAATTTTTAGTGGCATACACAAGCAATTTCCACAGTCCTTGCCTGCTCATGTGTCAAAGAAAGCAACTTGCAATATTCAAAGAAAAGCAAAGAAGCGGAAATCCAATTTTATTGTATTAAGAGTAACTACTTTCACAACAAGTTAATGAAAAAAATGTTTCCCAAGCATACTGGGGTCTTTGGTCCAAATAGGTTTTGCTTCGTATTTGGCACAGGTCTGCAATAGGATTCTAGGTGAACAGAGAAAGCAAATAAGTGTGACCTTTGTAGGGCTGGTATTTTATTTTAACGAAGCCAAAAGTGCATAAGTACACAAATATTAGCCTGCTCTTACTCTTATCCCAGGAAGCTTCTCTGGTTGACAGTATTTCTGTGTTCGATTGTTGGCATTCTTGCTTCTCATCTTGGTTCCCTGCAGGCGTTGCCATCTGTTTAACTGGTAGAGGGTCCCCTGTCAACAGTGTCTCTATCGTCCAGTTGGAAACATAGCCCTCTAGTAGGCTGCTGCTGCTGCTTCTCTCTGGCCCCTGTTTATTTGGAACCAGTTTCAGTGTGTTGGAGCAGGTGGCTTTACCTTAGTCAGATGAGCAATTACTGGAAGGTAAAAGTGCTGCAGTGAAGGGTGGAGCATCTGCTCTTGACAGTGATCTTGGCATTGGAGAGAGCCTTGGGGCTTGGCGAAAGTCTAATTCATGAAGGTGAGGCTGTCCCTTGGGGGCAGGGTGCTCTTTCTTTGCCTCTCACCATCTTAAGTGCTTGAACACTTTCAGGCTTAATGCTTTGATCTTTATTAATATTAATAAGACCCCACTGTTACTATCTGTCCAGCAATAAGCCAGACCCCTTCCTTTTCCTGTGATTCTTGGCCTGACAATTTTACAGTCACTTCCACCTTCATTAGTTGCCTAATTCATACCTTTGGAAATTGTAGCTTCTAAACAATCAGCTCCTGCGCATATGTAAGGTTTTGAAGTTTTCTCCAGTCCATTCCCTGTTCAGGTCATGACTCATTACCTATAGCTTGGGGAATTTTGAGGAATTGCCAGGTCAGGTATTTTCTAATCTCAAAACAGACAGAAGCCCCCAGGTTAAAAAAAAAAAAAAAAAAAGTGGCCATTGCAATGTCTCCTTTTCTTAACAAGTATGCTATAGTAGTCAGACAAGGAAGGGTGGGGCTCAAAGAAACAGTCACTTGCAAATATCTCCAGTTTAATGGGCTAGTTTCTTCCTTTTCTCTGTTTAATTCATGGATTTTCTATTATTTTGACTGTCCTTTGGCATTACACATTTGTGTTTTATTTTATTCAATACTTTGACATCTTATGAGGGTACTTCAAAAAGTCCAGGAAAAATGGAATTAAAAGATAAGGTTATTTTGTTGCAGAAGGTTTTTGAAATCCGTTTCTAGAAGGGCTCTTCAGAGTAGTTTATGAAAATGCATACTATGGGAAAAACTGTTTAGCCCTTAGGATGTTTTTCACTAAATAAGCTTATAGTTTAATCCCATTTTCCTGAAACTTTTTAAAGTATACTTGTCAGAAATATTCTACTGTTAGTTGCCCCAAATCATTTTATTGAAAATAAAAATGGTCTTTATAAGTAAGCCCTTCTTTACATTTGTCAGAATTTTAATTATTAAAATGACTTTCTGACTGCTTTTTAATTATTAATAGCTATCTGAAATACTTTCTTGGAAACAATGTAGTTTAGCTGTTAACACCGAGTTTTTGGATTCAGACGCCTGGTTTTAAACCCTGGGAGTCCACAGATGAATCAGTAGGTGATTTTCATGGGCAAGGTGCTTATTATTTTTGAGCCTCAAGTTACTCTCCCACAGTAATATTATGAGGACTAAATAAGTTTATATATAAACATGCATACATATGCCTTATCCATCTTACAGCTTTACTAATGTGTCCAATTTTATTACCCAAACGATAATATGAGGTGTAAAATAAATACTCTGTAAATGCTGGCCGCCACTATTACTGTTTACTTTGGTTATCATAACCATCCTCGGATAGCTATAATCTTCACTTACAAGTGAGGTAACCAAAGGCAAAGGCAGTTCTTTAACCTTCCCAAGGTCATGCAGCAGGGGAACAGGCACCGCCAAGCTTTGCACCCTGCTTCATCCTGCCACCCACCGTGCCTGTCACAACCACTTTTGGCAGCAGAGTTAAATAGATGTGGTTGAATTGTTCAGAAAATCACACTTGCATCCATCCATATAGATTCATTTCCTGTTTTTTCTTTTCTCTTAAGTAGCTACATTTCACAGTGATAGCAAACATATGCTATTGGATTACTCAGATTTCTTAGCATATGTCTATTGTCAGTTTTCTTCTTCGAGAGACTTTAAGGAAGCAAGAAGACATGGTTTATTTCTTGACTTCAATATTTTTCCTCCAAGAAGAGCCCTCCTGTGCGGTGTGTGTGTGTGTGTGTGGGGTGCTCTTCTGCCTATAGTATGATGCATATGGCACATAGCTGTTAAATGGAATAATGTCAATGCTCCTTGCCAGATACTTCTCAAAGGTCTGAGTTTTTGTCCAGTGGAAGAATCTTCGGGTGAAATAGATGATGAGTTTTTCAGTGGCTCATTGGCGTGGGGGTAGTGGTGTAACAGTTAAGATTCTGCTTGCCATGCCTGCGTGCCCTATCAGTGTGCCTGCATAATTGAGTCCTTGCTCTGCTTCCCACTGAGCTTCCTGGCTAATGCCCTCTGGGAGGCAGTGGCTGATGGCTCAGGTATACTTGGGTGCCTACCCCCCATATGGGAGAACAGAGAGTTTCTGGCTCCTGGCTTCAGCCTAGCCCAGCCCATGTTTTTGTGGGCATTCAGGGAGTGAAACAGCAGTTGGAAAATCTCTCTCCCTCTTGTGTGTGTCTGTGTGACTCTGTCTTTCAAATAAATAAAAATAAATAAAATAATGTAAATGGCTCATTGACCATTTTTCAGAAATTTCACATATGTCGAATGTGCTCTGAGTAAATGCACTTACACATGTGAAGGAATCCAGCAACCACAAGGGGCTTTTGCTCCTTTTAAAGGGCGCAGGGATGAAATTGGGGGAGGGAGGAGCTGGTGCTGGATGAAAGCCTGGGTGTTCTAAGTCGGAGCAAGTCCTGGAGTTTGTTTTCATATCATTTTCCCAAATAACTATGTCCCTCCCTACCCCTGACGTCATTCTGCCCCTCACTCTTCAAGATAGTCCTTTGTACAAGTGCATACATAACTACACACAAATCTTGAGTCCCTTTACGTGTGTTTTTGCCTTTCTGTGCTTACTAGTTAGGCCAGGAGACCTGGTAGGGCATCCTCTTCTCATTCTTCTGATCCCTGGAGATGAGCCTGCTGCAGATAGCAGACTGCCCAGCCCATTGTGGAGCTCTGTGTAGAAACGGTTTTCATTTCTGGAATTGATCATTGCCTAACAGAAAACTGTTTCTCATGGCTTTTTCCTCTATTAAACCCATCAGCATCTTTCAGATGCAAGAGATAGTACTGAATGAATGACTGCAAATTGCATCTAGAATGAAAGGGAGAAGGCAGTCCTTAATCCTTGATAGCCTTTGATCCTATTTTAATGTGGAGACTTTTAAAATACACCTTTAGGGGTTTGCGGATGGGGATGGTTGTTACTGAATCTTTTGTTGTGGAGTTCGGGCTAATGTAGTAATTTGACATTTTTCCTTTCAGCTGTCCCATTTCCTCCAAGTCACCGGCTCACAGCAAAGGAAGTGTTTGATAATGATGGGAAACCTCGTGTGGATATCTTAAAAGCACATCTCATGAAGGAGGGCAGACTGGAAGAGAGTGTTGCGTTGAGAATAATAACAGAAGGCGCTTCAATTCTTCGACAGGAAAAAAACTTGCTGGATATTGATGCGCCGGTCACAGGTAAGTCCTGAGGATGCAGACTTGGGTGCCTGCCTGCCACGTGGGAGACTGGAGGGAGTTCCTGGCTCCCTTGTGCCTGAACTTTCTTGTTTATAACATCAGATCTAAGGTCCTGACTACCACTGGGTCTTCAAGTACCTTACTCACTGTGCTCCTTTACTGTTAAATCTGTACATTAAGGGACTAAGGATATTGTATGTATGTAGAATATTTTTATTTTCATGTGTTCAATGTCTGCAAGATTGGGGTGCTATTAAAAGTGAGGGGCAACTTCAAGATAATGAAGATGATGAAGATATTTGGTGTAATTCTTAATCAAGAAGTGATGTTGTTTGTCATTGCAAACACTAACTGGCAGAAAAAACACAGGCTATTCACTGGGAAGGCTGAAGTGTCCTAAGACTTTCACAGTGGTTGAGGAAGTGGTTGAGTTAATTTACTGGTTCTCGATATGTGATCCCCAGACTGTCATCATCATTACATCTTCCTCATCATCTTCACCTGGGAACTTGTTAAAATCTGAATTTCCAGGCCCTATTCTAGAACTGAGTAAGGCCCCATAATCTGTGTTGACTTGTCAAGTGTTCTAGATGATTCTCATAAAATTTGGGAAATATTGAACTTCAGGACAAAAGCCAAATTTCTCACTTTTGTTCCTAGAAGACAAATATTTACATTCTGAATGTTTTTGTCCTGTTGCTTTGCATGGGCAGGTACGAATTTTGTTCAAGTATGCTTAATGGAAAATAGAGTAGCTCATACTAGAGATTTTTGATCTATCTACCCTTTGTGGAGTTTGCTAAACTTGGCAGGCTTTCATTTTTAGAGAACCTAATAATTTTCATTTTCCCCTTACATATTTTCATCCTGGCAAAGGGAAAACATCTAGATATCATATGTCTCTTTTTGGAATAAGAGAAATATTTAAAACTATCTCATGCATTTTAGTGATTATCTCTTTTTTTCCATTCTGCATGTTCTTATAATATTATTGGTCTTCAAACACATATGTGAATGTGATTGTTCTTTCTTGAACATCAGGCTTATACCTTCCTTGATGGAAATGCCCCCTAAAGATTCCTACTCCAAAGAAATTGACATAATTTACATTTTATTTTTGGTTGACAAGGTGATCTTCTTGCTTGTTCCAAATTCAGAAAGTATAGTGAGGGTGGGTTGAGTCAGGCAGCAGGAGGAATTGGCTGCAGTTGTATCAAGTCTGTATTGACAATGGTATGTGAATCAGGCCGTGGACTTACCTGGTGTCTGTGTGTGTGTGTGTGTTAGTTACTGTCAGGAGTCCTCATTAAGTTCATGGAAAAATGTGTATTATAAAAATATTTTCAATGAATTTTAGGTTTTTTTGCACCAAAAGAAACTTGACTTTTAGCTTCGTTTCCCATGAACTTTCTGAAGTACCCTTGTGTGAATCTTGTTTTCATCTAATACAGTGGAGTCATGCATTGTTATCTGCAGGTCACAGAAGCCATGAAAATACAATACAGAGCAACAGTGGACAGGCTTTACTTTCCTATATATTAAAACCCAAAAATTTCAGTATCTGAATACTGTTCCGAATCCACCACCAACAAAAAAAGTGTTTTTTTTTTATTTTGACTATGAATTCTACCTAACGTATTAGCTGTATATATCATTTAGCTTATTTGTTTTTGATAATAATGAATTGCATGCTGTTGAGTTCTTTTTCTCCCATTACATGTGATAATTTGTGAATTCTGATGAATAATTCATGTGAAAATCATGAATGAACCCAGGAAGTATTAATAGAGTTGAAAAAAAAACATGGCAAATGGATATTTAGGGTGAGGTATTTTCTGGGGTGGCCTGATCACTTCCTCTGTTGCTAGCCTCTGTCCTGGAAGAACACAAAGAGAAGATTTTAGAAGAGTCAAATTCACAATATCTTTTCCCTGAACCCTGGGCCTTTCTGCAGTACATTTGCCCTCTCATTCAGAGGCCACACCTAATTCTTCCACCTGGCTCAGATAGCGGCTGATAGTTTGACAAATTTCACAAACTAGATATGAAGATACTTTAAAAATCAGGACTCAATGAAGTATCACTTTCCATGAGAGAGAAGAAAAGCCTTTTAGGTAGTGCAAGAGTAGCTTTTGGAGACGTCACAGAATATGTCGCTCTGAAGCACAACTGGAATCTAACTCAAGGGAAAACCTTTCTTTAGAAGAGTATTCACATCTCGTGATAAAGGAAAGATTCTACAGAGCTTCTAGCAGATTACATCTGAGTGGTCTCTCCACTCTCCCGCACCTCCTTTTTCTGAGAGTATTAGAATATGGAATAATAGTGGCAGAGGCCAGTAAAAATCTTTTGCGCAGTGGATAAAAGGGAGAATACATTTTTATGTATCTCATTCTCCAGCAAGTTAATGTTATAGTCCTTTATGGCTGCAATAAAAAAAATGCCATTAACCTAGTGGTTTATAAACAATAGAAATTTATATATTTAGGAGAGTCTGAGAGGTCTGAAATTAAAGACCAGCAAGTCTAGTGTTCTCAGATGGAGCTTCCATCTGTGTCTGTACGTGGAAGAAGGGGAAGACACCTCTCTGTGCACTTTTTGATAAGGCCAATAGTCCTGCTTATAAGGGCTGCACCCTTCTGATATCTGAAACTCTCAGTGAGATCCCAGTCAAAACAAGGGAGCCATGATAGAAGCTCTGCTGTTTGCTCTAGACTAACCTGACTGATTAAAACGGTAGATTTCCAGATATTTAGCTTGAAAATTGTATTTCTGTGTTGCAGGCATTTTGTGAAAAATAGTTTCTCACTTTCACTTTTTCTGAAAACTGAGTTGAATATATCTTTGTTTACTAGAAAACATACAAATGAAATATATTTTTCTATTTTTCTTAAAGATTTATTTTATTTATTTCAAAGGCAGAATTAGAGAGAGAGAAAGAGACAGAGAGGCAGAGAAAGAGAGATATCTTCCATCTACTGGTTCATCCCCAAAATGGCCACATTGGCCAGGGCTGGGCCAGGCTGAAGCCAGGAGCCAGGAGCTTCCTCTGGGTGTTCCACATGTGTGCAGGGACCCAAGTACTTGAGCCATCCTCTGCTGCTTTCCCAGGCACATGAGCCACAAGTGGGATCAGAAGTGGAGCAGCCAGTACTTGAACCAGCACCACATGGGATGCCAACATCGTGGGTGGCAGCTTTCCCCACTATGCCACATTGCTGACCCCGTGAAATATTTTTTTAAAAGTTTCCAAATATTAATATAGCTATGCATTTTGACAATTCAGTTTAACACATCCAAAGGACATTTACTTGGTAAGGGTGGCATGGGTTACACACATGTGCACAACCTGACCTGTGTGGAAAATGGAAGCAGTGTTTACCCCAAGGTAAGTACAGAAGCTATTGATTAAAGATTTGACTCAGATCTACCCAAGCCAATTAGTATGTAGCTTATAAGAGCCATAAAGCTGTTCTATTTTTGAACAATGACTGGTTTTCCTGACAGTGCCCATTGGTTGCCACATCCCATCCTGAGTTAAAGTCTGTGTTAACTAGCTGGATTCCTGCCTGTCCTGAAAATGGATTGAGGACTTTTTAGGGAGGCCAGAATCATGTTTGGTAAAAGCATTGAGATGTGGTCTGTGCTTAGGATGCTCAGGTTCTGGTAAGGGAGTCAGACACATAAACAGATACTCGCTATATAATGTGTCAAGTTTGTAACAGAGGTGCTGAAAAACTGGAATGGGAACATAGAGAACATAGAGGGCAGAGGATGTCTTGAGGTTTCCTGAGGTTTGAATTGGAACACGCATGGTTTGTAAAATTTACTTGTATTCAAAAGTTGGTCATGCACTACAGCCTACTAAGCACATAGGTATGTTTTATCAAGTGGCCAGCCTTGTTCTTGAAGATGAACTTTGGGAAGACAGTGTGTCAGAAGGCTGGGAGACAGGTTACAAAGTTGAGGGTCAGATATTTGTCTCTTGTAGGCAGCACTGAAAATGTTCCTTGCAATACTGCTCTGGAAGCAGTGGGGAGCCACAGTGGTCTTAGAGCAGGGGAGTTAATCCATAATCAAAGTTGTGGCTAAAGTAGCATCGTTGATGGGATGAGCAGGGTGTTGGTGGAGGAGCTCTGGGAAAGAGTTGATCAGAAATCTTTCCTTCTAGTTCAGGGGAGCCATGATGCTCACTTTGGCATGCCCGGGACATTAGATTCAGTGTTTATTTCAGGGCCTTTAAAAGAGTGATTCCTAAAGTTGATTTAAAGACATACTATTAGTTTGTATTTTTTTTTATTTATTTATTTTTTTAACTTTTATTTAATGAATATAAATTTCCAAAGTACGGCTTATGGATTACAATGGCTTCCCCCCCCATACCGTCCTTCCCACCCACAACCCTCCCCTTTCCCACTCCCTCTCCCCTTCCATTCACATCAAGATTCATTTTCGATTATCTTAATATACAGAAGATCAGCTTAGTATACATTAAGTATGGATTTCAACAGTTTGCTCCCACACAGAAACATAAAGTGAAAAATAATAGATGATTTTTTTTTAAATGATGATGAAATCAGAGCAGACCTATTGTCATGTTTAATCCCAGTGAGAGTCAAGTTGGGAATTGATAATTTCTTTTTTTTTTTTTTTTTACAGAGGATCAGTTTAGTATGCATTAAGTAAGGATTTCAACAGTTTGCACCCCCATAGAAACACAAAGTGAAATATACTGTTTGAGTACTCGTTATAGCATTAAATCTCAATGCACAGCACATTAAGGATAGAGATCCTACATGAGGAGTAAGTGCACAGTGACTCCTGTTGTTGACTTTACCAATTGACACTCCTGTCTATGGCATCAGTAATCTCCCTATGCTCCAGTCATGAGTTTCCAAGGCTATGGAAGCCCTCTGAGTTCTCCGACTCTTATCTTGTTTAGACAAGGTCATAGTCAAAGTGGAGGTTCTCTCCTCCCTTCAGAGAAAGGTACCTCCTTCTTTGATGACCTGTTCTTTCCACTGGGATCTCACTCACAGAGATCTTTTGCCAGAGTGTCTTGGCTTTCCATGCCTGAAATACTCTCATGGGCTTTTCAGCCAGATCCGAATGCCTTTAGGGCTGATTCTGAGGCCAGAGTGCTATTTAGGACATCTGCCATTCTATGAGTCTGCTGAGTATCTCACTTCCCATGTTGGATCACTCTCCCCTTTATTTACTCCATCGGTTAGCGTTAGCAGGTACTAGACTTGTCTATGTGCTCCCTTTGACTCCCAGTCCCTCCACCATGACCAACTGTGAACTGAGATTGATCACCTGGAACAGTGAGATGGCATTGGTACATGCCACCTCGATGGGATTGAATTGGAATCCCCTGGTATGCTTCCAACTCCACCACTTGGGGCCAGTCAGCCTGAGCATGTCCCAAATTATACATCTCTTCCCTCTCCCATTCCCACTCCCATGTTCAACAGGGATCACATTTCAGTTAATTTTCAACACTTAAGAATAACTGTGCATCAATTACAGAACTAAAATTCAGTGTATTAAAGACTTTGTGAATATGGTTAGAGTTTGCAGGAATCCACTACATTTCTCCCTGAAGTTCTCATATTTTCCTGTTTTTCCCTCTTACTTGACAGAGAACATTCCACTCATTTGTAAAGTGCAGGCAGACCAGGAGATTAGGTTTTTCAATAGAGTGATTTGGAACTTATTTTCTGCTCTCTGGGCGGAGGGCAGTGGCCAGCATCATCAGCTGGGCAGGCTGCTAATCTCTCCGGTTTGTCTGTTTCCTGCAGCAGGGGATTTGTCCCTGGGGCAGCAAAGGATTCCCTCAGTGGCTGGGCCTGCCATTTAGCACGTCAGGCAGTGGCCAGGGAGCCCTCTGGCTCCGCTCCTGGATGTGAGAGTGGACTGGTGGCCAAGTTTAAGGTCATGGCATTCTTTCCCTACAGCAGCTGACGTCAATTGGAATTCCCCTTGCCTGGACTCCGGGGAGAGTTGAGTGGGGATTGGAATCCAGTGTCTTTTGGGAACTAAAAGATCAGTATTTATTCTCTTCGTACTGTCTTGTTTTACTGTAAAGCAGCGTGACTTTAGTTTTTATGGGGACAAAGTATGACTTCTGGGGCATTTTGCCCACGTATGATTTCTGTGGCCAGATCTTTAGGGACTATTCTGAATGAGAGTCATTGTCCTTTTTTCCTGATCACTTTACCTCTCTGGTCACACACGGTTGTTGTCAGAAAACCATATGAGGAAGGGGAGAGACACAGGGCTGAAAGCAGTGTTGGTGACGTTGAGCACGCATCAGAATCTCCAGGAGGGCTTCATAAGCTGCAGAGGGCCACGTCCCACCTCCAGCGTTTCTCATTAGTCGGTCTGCAGAAGGAGCTGAGAATGAATTTCTGACAGGTTCCTGGGTAATGATGCTCTTGAGCTGAGATCACACTGTAGGAACCACTTGCTTAGGTGCTTGCCCAGAGGTCTCCTAGGTAGGCAGCTGCAGACCTTGCCCTGAGCAGGTATTTGTTTGTCCATGTTACTCGTGCCTAGCGGTCATGCTACACTGTACCCACTGTGCGGCCTCTCTGTAATAAGGTGTAAGTGAGGCACTTTCATTTAAATTGAGTAGAATTTGCTGTTGCTTATTTCTGAAGAAAGCCTGAGGAACATTGATGGTAAAGTTTCTTGAGAAGGAATAAATTATTGACTGTTGATTATCATTTATTATATATTAATTAAAAATGTGTTCCTTAACACAAGGAGACAAAGCAAGGGTATACTGCTTAGCACATTTGGGACATACAATTTATCTATATATGAGTAGCTTTTTTCTGTTAAAAAAATTGAGATTTTCTTCATAAGCTGTCTGGAAATTTTCTATAGAAAGCTACTACTGGGGCCACCAGTGTGGCACAGCAGGTTAAGCCATAGCCTGCAAATCCAGCATCCTACTTGGGTGCTGTTTCAAGTCCCAGCTGCTCCACTTCTGATCCAGCTCCCTGCTGTTGTGTCTGGGAAAGCTTAGAAGGTGACCCACGTCTTTGGGCCCCTGAACCCATGTGAGAGAACTGGATGAAGTTCCAGGTTCCTGGCTTTGCTGTGGCCCACCCTGGCCGTTGGAGTCATTTGGGGACAAGTGAACCAGTGGATAGAAGATTGATCTCTCTCTCTTTCCCTCCTCCCTTCCTCCCTCCCTCTGTAACACTTTCAAAGAAATAAGTAAATCTTTAAACAGAAGCAAAAACAACAACAACAAAAAGAAATCTACTACTAGGACAGTTTATAAAACAAACACTCTAGCGATGAAAAATGTCCTAAGGTGAATTGGGTGGTGCAGTTGGGTGGTCTGTTAAGAACAGCTGAGCCTCAGTAATTCTGTGTTTGTATACAGTTAGTAATAATCTATTAAGCATTAATAAACATGTAACACCATCCCCAGGAAACATTTGGTGGTCACTACGATTATGTCATAATTATAAAAACGGCTACAGTACTTGAAGACTCATTACACCATGTCCTCTGCAGTTTTCCGTGCCGTGGTGCTGTCCCACACAGTGAAATGTTTCAGTACTTTCCTGAAGGTGGTGCCTTTAGTTGTTTTCATGGAAAGATAAACATGCACTAACAGTTATTGAAATCTGAAAGTGATGACTTGCAGCGGTGGTCCTGCCATTCTTTCAGAGAAGGTTAACCTGTATTAAAGTCAGTACTGCTGTGGTGTTAGGAGAAGCAGTGTTTGAAATGATACTGGAATTCCTCCAGGTAAGGAGAGAAAATCTTATTAGCTACCTAAAAAAGGGACTTGTAGATATCTGTTTTCCTTTGTGTACGCAGACTATATTGCATTCCCAGTTTCACTTCATATTCTAATTTCTTATTGAAGTGTTGCTAATAATTTCAGTCCCCACTGATTTTAATCTTCTCCTGAGGTGGGAACATGTGTGAGCTATAATGGACAATGCCAAATGCTGGTCACAGACTCGGCCTAGTCCCTGACAATGTTTTCACTGGTCTAAAATGAAATTATATTTCTCATTTTAGGGAACATGCTGTCTTATTTATATAAAACTATGGTGACTGTAGATATTTTTAATAACTATTTGGGGGACACATTACTGAGTTGTGTTTGCTGTTGGGATAACATTTGTTAAGTTCTTGTTTCTTTCCCTTATCAACACCATACATTTTTATTTTATTTTATTTTTTGACAGGCAGAGTGGACAGTGAGAAAGAGAGACAGAGAGAAAGGTCTTCCTTTGCCGTTGGTTCACCCTCCAATGGCCGCCGCAGCCTGCGCACCGCGCTGATCTGATGGCAGGAGCCAGGTGCTTCTCCTGGTCTCCCATGGGGTGCAGGGCCCAAGCACTTGGGCCATCCTCCACTGCACTCCCTGGCCACAGCAGAGAGCTGGCCTGGAAGAGGGGCAACCAGGACAGAATCCGGCGCCCCGAACACCATATATGTTAATTCTTAGTGTTCACACAACTCCAAGGATGTACTGCTCTCCATCCCATTCTACAAAGCAGGAAACTGGAGCTCAGTGAAATCAATTTCTTAAAAGAGTTACCCAGCTAGAAAGTGTCAGAACTTGAATTAAAACCCAGGTGTTGGGACCGGTGCTGTGGTGCATGCAGTAGGTTAATCCTCTGCCTGCAATGCCGGCATCCCATATATGGGCCAGTTCTAGTCCTGGCTGCTCCACTTCCAATCCAGCTCTATGCTATGGTCTGGGAAAGCAGCAGAAGATGGCCCAAGCACTTGGGCCCCTGTACCCACATGGGAGACCAGGAAGAAGCTCCTGGCTTCTGGCTTCAGATTGGCTCAGCTCTGGCTGTTGCAGCCATTTGGGGAGTGAACCAGTGGATGGAAGACCTTTCTCTCTGTCTCTTCCTCTCACTGTCTGTAACTCTGCCTCTAAAATAAACAAATAAAACCTTTAAAAAATCAACTTAAAACCCCGGCAGATCTGCCATGTCTGTTCCCATTTTATTTGGAGGTAAAGCTTAATTTCACAGGCCCGTGAAAGCATTAAATCTGGGAGTCACCATTTATAACATGGTATTAGAGTGTATTGTCCTGAGTTATTTTTTCATCTCTTGCTGTTATCCTACTGAAGTGTTAAACACCTGAGAATGGTGCTGTGGTTTTGTGGACATTATTCTGTTTCCAAATAATTTAATCTCAGTATTCTGCAGATTTACAAATAGTACATTATGATAATAATACAATGAAGACATATGAGAACATCAAAGTAGAATTTGTATTTATATATGTGTTTGTGTCAGTGCAATCACTGAAACAGTGGTTATCTTCTTTTTCTGTTCTTTTTTACTGACTGTTGATTTTCTTAAACCTATTGGTTTCTGGCTTCTTAGTGGGATATTTTAGATGTATGAGATATTGAAATAAAAAAACACATGAAGCCATCAAAAGTCATTTTTATGGGGAGATCTGTGGTTTAATTAGCAGATTAGTAAGGGAAACTAATAACACATTTTAAGGCAGCTGCTTTATCACCATTTAAGGTTAGTTACTTTCTTGGTATATAAAATGTGTCATTTACAAAGGTTAACTAGCGCTTTTTTGTAGACATCTTATTGATGAGAAAATATGCTACCTGAGGGGAGATCTTCTTTACTTTTGCCTATGAGGTCACATTGCTTGACCTCCTGTGCTTGGTCCAGTTCACCACCTGCATCACCTAATGGCACAGTGAAAGCCCCTAGAATTGTCCATCTGTGGAGTTAGGGGTATATGTTTTAGGGGGAGGTCAATATTCTTTTGATCATATTAAACCCAAAAGGTCTCTATATGGTAAATTATATATGTAAATCCTTATCTAATAAGAAATAACAAACTGGTAACACATATTACTTGCTAAGTTGTTTTCACCACATGAAAATAATACTGATGTGAAAATATATTTTACTGATTATATGGTGGTAGAAGGAACAACATGAAACATTCCACTTCCAGGAGCTAGTCATTTTCAGAGTTTCATGAAACATGACATTATGTAAGATTCTGGACAAGGTTGCCTTTTGTGGTATTGTGGTTATTTCTGATTCCAGCTTATTGTATGTTTTTCTGTAATTAGTTTCTGTGCATATTTTGCATCCTGGCCCTTCTGTCAGCCATAATAGCGTTATTCCATTGTATTCCTTAGATATTTAAGATTTGGATACCAAACATTTTGAACTTCAAATTCATGAGAGGCAAATACAAGGGGACTTCAAAAAAAGCCATGGGATTTAGTGGAAGTAATTGGGATTAAAACTATTTTGAGGGAACATGTTGTGGCATAGTGAGCTAGCCTGCTGCTTGGGATGCCTCCTTTCCATACTGGAGTGCCAGTCCCAGTCCCAGCTGCTCCATTTCTGATCCAGCTCCCTGATAATGTGCCTGGAAGCAACAGATGATGGCTCCTGCCATCCATGTGGGAGACCTGGATGGAGATTCTGGCTCCTGGCTTCAGCCTTGCCCAGTGCCAACTGTTGGAGCCATGTGAATCAGCAAATGTAATTGCTCTCTCTCTCTCTCTCTCTCTGCTATTCAAGCTTTCAAATAAATAAGTAAATCTTTAAAATTAACATTGTTTTCAAAAGTTTATTTTAGTAAAAAGTTGGTTGAAACACAGGCATAAAGGGACTTTCAAGAAGTACATGGAAAGCGTATACTATGAAATAAGTTTAAGAATGTGTTTTAAAACTTTTTACACCAAAATAAATGTATCTTGTAATTCCATTTTCCATGAGTTTTTTTTTTAAGTACTTTCATATGTAGGTGAAGGAATCTTGACCTATTTTGTAATTTCTTAACACTGTTACTTTGGAAGTGCCTTTTTTCTTGTTAATAAACAAAGCTCTGTGCAAGAATAAAATGAGGTTTAGTGACAAGAAAAAATGTAGATAAAAATGAAAGAAACAATGATTAGCTGAGCTTTCTTTTTCTGTATGGCTCTATTTGTAGTGTGTTCATTTATTTCCATAAACATTGATGTCAAGGTCACCATTTTGTTTGCATTGCCTTTCTTCTCAGATTCATATATTTTTGTTCAAGACAATATTTATGAAGAATACTACTGTTGGGATTCCATTAGGTTTGCTGGTTAGTGCCAGGGTTTTTAATATTAAGAGATCTATTTGGAATTTATGGACTTGATTCAATTTCAGAAATGCAGTTTTTACTTCCTATGATCTGTTATTGTGCTATCTGAATTAAGATGCCATCTGCTGGTATGTATTTGACACATCTCGTTGTACTTTTAGCTGCCATGGGAATCATGGGTCCTTTATGGCTTATAAGGAACAATATTTTTTAAAGTGACATGCAAAGACATTAGTGTCCTTTTCAAATAAAGGATCTTTGATACCTTCCTTTCTGTTCTCTTGAAGTAATATACCTACTTGCTATGATCTTTATTAGCATAATTTGATTCTTTCCTAAAAACATAATCAGTCCCCAGTTTTAAGAACTCCGTTAAGATCCTCTTTAAAGTCCTAACTACAGGTGTTTTTTTTTCTTTTTTTTTTTTTTTTTTTTTTTTTTTTTTTTTTTTTTTTGACAGGCAGAGTTAGACAGTGAGAGAAAGAGAGACAGAGAGAAAGGTTTTCCTTTTTCCGTTGGTTCACCCCCAAAGTGGCCACTATGGCCAGCACGTTGCAGCCGGCGCACTGCGCCGATCCGAAGCCAGGAACCAGGTGTTTCCTTCTGGTCTCTCGTGCTGGTGCAGAGCCCAAGGACCTGGGCTATCCTCCACTGCCTTCCCCGGGCCACAGCAGAGAACTGGACTGGAAGAAGGGCAACTGGGACAGAATCTGGTGCCCTGACAGGGACTAGAACCCCGGGGTGCCGGCGCCATAGGTAGAGGATTAGCCTAGTGAGCCACAGTGCCAGCCCAAATAGGTTTTAAAAGAAAAATTTGATTTGTATTTGGGTATCATGTGATGAGTAAATGATTAGCAGGTAATAACAAAGGTGAATAGAGATTATTCATTTGAAAATTTCTTACTTCTGTTTTAAACATGAAAGGCCAACACCTTCAAAGGTAACCCCTAGCTTAATCTTAGCTGCTGTTTGTTTTTGCCTTCCTCAAGAGATAAGCTGGTAGTATGTTTCAAATCAATATCAAAGCTAGGTGAAACAAATTGTCTGCATCACTGATACAAAATATACATTGCATTCAGAAATCTGAATTTAAAACATCTTAAAAATGCCCGATTTTTGTAGTCCCTTACAGAATAGTTTGTAGCTGATTAGCTAAGTGTTGTAAGGGTATAGTAGTTGTGAGCCAATTTATAGGTTCTTTTCTTACTGTGACCTGTTTAACATTCTCAGATTACACTCAGACTTCTCATCCTGCTAGGTTATCTTAAAAAAAGAAAAGAAAAAAATAAAAGAAGAAGAAGGATAGAAAGTGTCCCCATTAAAATCATAGATCTCTAGTTTGGATTCTGGGTTTGCTATTTCCTGGACAAGTTATTTCATCTCTCTCTCAGCTTCCTCATCTGTTCACAGTGTTAGTCTCATGCCTGTTGCTCAGATATAGTGAAGAACTGCAACCTCGTCACAGATAAAATGCCCCATAAATAGTAACCATTTTGTTATAATTACTGTGCCCATTTTTTCATGGCTATTATTGTTATGTAGCTGATATAGAAACTCCATTTTTAATGCATTATTTGGTGATTTGGAGTAGACAGACCTCTTCATTCTACCAATTTGGATAATATAGCAGACCTTGTGTTTTGTATTTTATGATTGTAAGGAAAGAATTTTGTAGAGCTGACGGATGAGAAAGGGAACAGAGAAATCTTTGGGGCAGATGTCCCCAACTCATCCTTTCTAAATTTCAAATGAGTTTAATTAATGAAAATAAAATTCTGTTTTTACATTATTCATACAAACTGCTGGTAGGCAAAATAGGGGAAAAGAAAAACTTGTGAAATCTGACCTATTGAGTTATTTTAAAATTAGAAGTAATTAGTCAAAGTAATGATTTTTTTTTTACGTTTGATGGCTGAGAATCATTCTGACAGAAATGCATTTTCATTTCAAATTTGTGTTTGACTTTTGACATAGTAGTTCATGGAACTTACAACAAATTGCATATTATCTGGATTTTAAATTTCCCAAATAATGTGCAACCAGATTACTTTCTGGCTTTTAAACTTGAAAAAATATTAATATGAATTCCCAGTGATTTTCTTTTTTCCTTCCTGCTGGAAGCCCTAAACTATTTAATGATATTTTGTCTGTGTACCTCTTAGTTGAAGCCTTCTAGGGTTTCTAGAAGGCTCAGATTGTTTATAACAATTTCTTGCTGTGTTTTTTGGGCATGTTAGTAAGTCTTTGAATAAGATAATGCTAAGCAAATTTCAGAAGTTCATTTGGAGAAAAGAAGAAATTGTAAGTTAAGGGATCATGTGTCACAAGCGTATAATATTGATTGGCCTCACACATGCTTTTGTTCTTTTGGTACATTATAAAGAAATATAAACCAATTTCAAATGGTGGATAATATTTCAGGTTCTGTTCTAAGTAATGAATAAGCTCAACAAGCACTCTGAGAGTACATAGAAGCTTAAACTTTTTTTTTTTTTTTTTTTTTTTTGAGAGAGAGGGACAGATAGAGACAAAGGGATCATCCAGTTGCTGGATCATTCCCCAAATGACTACCATAGCCAGATCTGGGTCAGGCTAAAGCCAGGAACCAGGAACTCCACCCAGGTCTCCCACATGGGCAGCAGGAGTCCATCATCCACTGGTTTCCAAGGCAGATTAGAAGAAATCTGAGAAGCAAGGACTCAGACACTCTGAAATGGGATGCTGGTGTCACAAGTGGTGGCCTAATCTCTGTATCACAACACCAGCCCCAGTGTAGAGACTGTTGGAATGTCAATTGTATGTATGAAAAAATTGAGACATGGAGAGATTACAGAGCTTGGCCAGAGTCACAGACATGTACTTCCACAGTTTAGAGGTATCTGGCCCATCCATTGTAGTTATTATTCAAACCCAGACTAAGTCCAGAGCCCGGTTTTCATGAATCATGAAGGGTGGCTGTGTGGCAATTGATTAAGATATTCTTGGGTAAGGAATTTCTCATAGTATTTTTAACTAATGCTTTCAAACAAGTATTTAATTGACACACTCATTTCTATAAGCATCCCAATAATTCCCTCAACATCATGCAAACTGCAGAGCAGGCAAGCCATAGCTAGCAATGTGAAGTAAACATTAGAATAAGCCAAAAAGCCAGTTAATATTTTAAAAGTGAAACATGATTTTTGTTTTGTTTTTCTTTTGGCTTTCCCCACGTGACTTGTTTCTAAAGTTCACCATTAGAATTTTTGCTTTGTAGAGGTTACAAGCATTAGAGATACTAGAACCAAGAGATACTGGAACCATTTCAGAACAATCCTGAAATCCTCCTAAAACCCTTCAATGAAGTTGCATTTGCATAAGGCCTCAGTCCCTATCGCCTGTCTCATGACAGGTGAGCTCCAAAATTAATTTCCCTTGCTTTCTTCTTTCCCTTTCCCAAAAATTCTCACCAAAGAGAACTTGTTGCAAAACATTGTTAAAAATCATAAAATGTTATCAGTTAGCTTCCAGTTCTTGTCTGAAATTGTTGTGTTCTTATTCTTGAGTAGAAGACAATTTGTATGCAAGTACTAAAGTGTTTTATTTATTTGAGCTAACTCGGGAAAACAATTTAAACAGCTGATTTCAGCACTGAACCAAAGAAGATTCCCTGAAGGTATTTGGCTGCTCTATAAGTACAAGGTGTTGGGCCTCCCTCTGTGTTAACTGATCCATCTCCTTGACCTTCCACCTTCTGCTCTTTTTCCCATTTCCATAGACCTGCCCCAGCTCCCCCAGGACTGATTCCAGCCATAGACCTTGTCTTACCGGGGAGAGCAGCACCCAGTTGAGCCTTCTCTTCTACCTCTTTAGTGCTAACAAATGGGAATTGGCATTCTTTGGATTCCTGCCCTGTGCCTAACAGTGCTCTAACATTTTTGATGCATTCTGTTATGCCACTTAGAGATGGTTATTTCTTTTTTTTTTCTTTCTTTCTTTCCTTTTTTTTTTTTTTTTTTTTTTTTTTTTTTTTTTTTTTTTTGACAGGTAGAGTTACAGACAGTGAGAGAGGGAGAGAGACAGAGAAAGGTCTTCCTTCCGTTGCTTCATTCCCCAGAAGGCTGCTGTGGCTGGCGCTGTGCTGATCTGAAGCCAGGAGTCAGGTGCTTCTACCTGGTCTCCCATGAGGGTGCAGGGACCAAAGCACTTAGGCCATCCTCCGTGCCCTCCCAGGCCACAGCAGAGAGCTGGACTGGAAGAGGAGCAACTGAGACTAGAACCCGGCACCACAGGTGGAGGATTAACCTAATGAGCCACGGTACCGGCCCAAGATGGTTATTTCTTTTGTTAGAGGACAGCTCTTGTGTAGCATAAGTCACATATGTCATTTTGAATTTTATAATAGCCATTGAAATTTTTAAAGTGACAGGTAAAGTTAATTTTAATAATATATTTTATTCCAGCTATCCAAGATGTTGTCATTTTGGCATGTAGTCAATACAATAAAATATCGGGCATTCTCTTTTTACTAACTCTTTCAATTCTTGCATTTATTGTATACTCAGAGCACATTTCTTCTGACTCACTGCATTTAAGTGCTCAGAAGCCACCAGTGGTTAGGGCTGCCCTGTAGGACAGTACAGTTAGAGATGAAGAAACTGAAGCTTGCTAAGTAACTGGCTTCCAATACAGCCTTAGTAGACCCAGAAGCATAGACTAAATACAGGTAACTGAGTCTTGAGCCCAAGAGCTCAAGCTCGTGTGCCACACTGTTATCTCAGGAGCTGGAGAGTTAGTTTCTTCCTTCAGTCTTCAGTCAGTGCACTGCTACACCCTTCTAGGAGTGTAACAGCCTGTGTCACATCTAACCATCAGAGAGATTTTATTCTCTGCTTCTTTCTTTCTGTTTAGTTGAACCTGTGATGTTAAATTCTGTAGTCTGGTTACTTTTTGTATTGGGTTAATGAACATAAAATCATAGACCCCAGAAGTCTATGGGAATCACTTGCCTTCTTTTTTTTCTAACCTTGCTGCTTTTTTTTCATCCCTTAATTATTAACACATGTCTCTACAAAGTACGCTATGTACTACCTACCTTGGGCAGAAATTATAGTTTGACTTTAATTCCTTTGGTCCGTCCCCTCCAACACACTTTGTATTATATTCTTAAGTGATCTTACACAAAGTGTTGTTTTTATTGCCACTCTGTTGCTCAGAAAGCATGTGTGACTACATGTCCTTACAGTAATGAATTTCAAAGCAGTATGGAGCAAGGTTCATCATGTAAGCTCCTCATAACATAGAGGGGTGGGTATGGTAGATCATTGAGATATTGAAACAAGAATGTGGGAAAACAAAGCAGTGTAATAAACCTGCTGTGGAAATGACCAGCTTGTAGTCAATTAAAAAAATTGACTCAAGAAAGGAGATGGAATGCAAATATTTATAATAGATAACTTTAAGAATTGAAAAGCATTTTTCTATAATTGCTTTGATTTAACTTTAATTATAATGTTGTTTGATTTTAGGATGTCATACAGAGTTAAAAAGGTAAAAGATTTTGGTAGTTTTCAAGAGGTGACATCTTAAAGCACTGTTGCATAGGATTGGGTCAATTGTATAGTATTTTTTGTCTGCCCATTTCTATTTTCCCAATTTCTACTTCTAAGGGGTTCACATGCCACTCAACTGACTAGTAATTCCTCCCTCCTTTGATACTATGTACTGCTGAATGTTTGCGTAATAGTCAGCGGTGCATGAGAAAAATTTGTGTGTACCACTTGCAGGTTGTGCAACCAAGAGGAACTGTAGTACCCTCCTGGTTTCTGTTTTCCTTTCTTGCCAATACGCTTGAGATGGCCAGAGCTGAAGGTACCATCCCAACCATGAAAAGAACATCCTATTTTGAGGATGGTGGAGCAACAAAATAGAATAGTCATTGGGTCCTGCTTCTGTGTACTTGCCATATTTTCCAAATTGCTTAAAATTAAAAAAAAACTTTTCTCATACTTAAGCCATTATTATATCTAGATCTGTGTCAGAAATTCTAGTGCCTATTTTCTAGTGCATAGTGTAAACCCATTAATATCTCCCAAACAGATTGTTACCTACCTATCCTACCATAACTACATAAATCCCTGCCATAAACCCTATTCTTTTCCAGAGAGAAGCCAATATATTGTTCTCTTAATGAGCCTTGATTATTTTTGTTTCTCTATCTTGGGATACATCAGAGAAATTTCTTCTACATGAGGTATGTCTTCTGTGTGTTATTTTTTTCTATTAATGTGAATTCTGTACATTCTCAAGAGCAGGCTCAAGTCTGATGCCATCTGGGAAGATTTATTCAGACCCTCAAATAGCAAGGTCTTTTTCTTCCCTTAATTCCCATAATGTTTTATAGTTATGCCTGCTATGTAATGTTTATTGTGGAATATCTTGTCTCCCTCAACTATACTGCAGATTCCTTCCAAGAAATCTCTGTAACTGAATGTTCTTGAAACAAACCTTATCTTATCATCTATCCCTATTCTTGCCTGTTTTATGCACTTTACGAATTTTTGATTTGATTTTCTTCTGTATCAATAAAATGTTCATCAATTGCCTTGAAAGTTGAGAGGTCTTGTAGACACTTTGATACAATTGGTTTTGTTTAAAGAAAGATCCATGCTGCCTTCCATTTCTTCCAGGTTTGTCGTCCTGGGTATAAATATAGAAAAGCACAATATAACTCAATACGTTACCTTGAAAACCAGCATATAATCACACTAATTCCCACCTTTTCTTTTTTTTGGGAGGAAGGGACATGAGATACAGTCAAACTGTTGTCAGCTCTTGTATTTTAATCCTGGAATGTTCCTAATAATCAAGGTTATAATTTTTAATATTCCTATTGTGCAATTTAGTTTGTCTCACTGTATATGTCCTTTCATTATTTCTTAGGTAATTATGCCACTTACATGTGTGCTACTCATGGGCAAGTTCATAATGGAATTGTAGGAGACTTTCTTTAATGTAATCCTTACATTGTGCTGTGTCACTGCCCCCGCCCCGCCCCCTCACACCCCTTGATGTGAATTCCATATATTTCTCAAGAGAAGGGTTAAGTCCTCTGTCCTCTGGGAAGATTTCAGCCACCCTTTAAACAGCAAGATCTTTCTCTTCCCCCTAATTCCCATAACATTTTGCTTCTTATGCCTGCTATTTAATGTTTACTGTGGAATGTCTTGTCTCTCCCAACTCTATTCCAAGTTCCTTTGGGGGAAATCAATAAATTATTGATAGTTTTCTATTTTATATGTTAAATATAATTTCTCAGCATTCTGACTACGAAATATAGTGTTTTTTTTTTTGGGTATTTTTGTCAGATTCTTTTGGATTCTAGCTTCTGCTTATTTGAGGAAAATTGGAAAAATGATTTGTGTAACAGAGGTGCCTCCTCTTTAATCTTACTAAAATAATTTGAAGGCAAACAAGGATGCTATTAATAAGCATACCACCATGACATACTTAATCCAGAACTGTTCCTGACAAACTGGGATGTGATGTTCCCTTGGTACTGAGCCTTCAAGGCCCCCAGTTTGTGCCACTGCTCATTTCCATGAAATATGACCACAGATTCTTAATATTGACCAACCTGCACATTTAATTTTTGTACATTAATCATCTTCCTTCTATTTGTGGGTGCCTATAGAATGGTATGCAACCAATGAAGGTAATGATTGACCACATTAATGAGATGAATATGATTTTCCTATAAATACCACTTTTTATGTGAGTTTTGAGTATGTTTGTATTTGAATGTAGATATGCATGATTTTCTGAAGTTAATACAGTAAAATATTGGAAATTTAAGATAATTATGGCAGAGTGGAACAAACAGTTGTAAAAAATGTAGCAAGAATGTACTAGTTTTATGATGTTCTTTCAAATGTGGAGAGATGTATAAGACAGATAAAAATATAGGTTGACACATTAAGATGATTGAAATACTTTTAAAATTTGCCTTTCTTGGGTACTTCATCTAAAATAGGCACTGTGCCAGGCGTATGCCCCAAATGGTGTCCACTTGCTCTTAGGGTCACATTGCTAATATCAGCATGATAAAAGTGATGCCATCCATGGCCTCCTTTGCCTGTCAAACCTTTTGGGTTATGCAGAGATATCTGACAGAGATATCCAATTGCTCGGGACTGAGAGGCAGTAGTCACTTATAGCCATTGCAAGTATGTCCCCTGCTGCTGCCACAGTCACATCCTAGGTGATACAATTATAGAGCAGTGCACTGGGTTTCTTACAATTGGCTGATCTTTGTAGTGAATTGCAGTGGTTATTTGTCCAGGGGCAAGAGGAAAGGTTTTGACAAAGAAGTGAAAACTCTGCTCAAAGTACTTTAGCTGGGTGGTAGATATCACCTAAGTGTCTGCTTCTGGTGCCCTGGACATCTCTTGTTTATCTGGAGACACTGATGAGATGAACTTGAGGAAGTGGATGATTATTTTATAGGTAGTTCAAGAAACAGAAAAAAATTCTGGGAGATTGAGTATGATAAATGGATCTCTAAGATTGTACAAAGTAAGATACCATTTAGTTAGCCAACATGCTCAGGTTCCCTGAAACAAGAATCATTAAAAATTAGCCAGGGGTCCCAGAAATTATTATTTGTGGATGAGGTTGACCAATAAATGCCACTTTTGAAGGTAAAGGAAAGGATTTATCAGAGATTGTTGTTGTATGGTTGCATTGAGTCTGAGAAATTAGGCCAGGAAGGACAATAGGGACACTTCCATTTTTATGAGGTGTGTCAGGGGGACCTCTGCATTCTTGAGGGCCTTGAGATGTATCCAGAGATGGCTAGGTAAGTGCAGTGGAAAATGTGAATGTTGGAAAGGGATTGCTGGTGAAATAACTATGGGTACAGCATGGCTTTTTCAGCAGAGAGCCTGGAATAAATTGGTGGGTTTACTCACTATATTTAATTGTCTCATTTAGAATGGTGCAGGGAAAGAGAGGAAAGATTACAACAAAATAATCATTTCTGTCGATCAGAGGACTTTGGCAAATGCCAGACAAACCAATGAGAAAGAACACACCGTAGATCACAACTCTAACCAGCAGAGGTCAATAGAAGATAGTATGGCTATATTTGTCATAATTGAATATTATAAGGATCAGTAATGACCATGATTTTAAATAAGTTTTTTAAGGATCATTTTGTTTATTTGAAAAGCAGAGTGACAGAGCAAGAAGAAGAGACCCAGATAAAAGCGATCTTAGATCTGCTAGTTCACTCCTCAAATGACCACAACAAACAGGGCTGAGACAGGCCAAAGCCAGGAGCCAGGAACTCCATTCTAGTTTATCTTGTGGGTGGCAAGGACCCAAGTGCTTTGGCCATCTTTTGCTGCTTTCTGAGTCACATTGCCAGGAAACTGGATCAGAAGTGGAGCAGCCAGGACCTGAACCAGCATTCTGATAAGGGAAGCTGGCATTGCAAGTGGTGGCTTAACCTACCATGCCACAATACAAGCCCCAGTAAGTTTTAAAATGTAAAGATAAGACTTTTTAAATAGATTCTGATTTTCTTTTAGTTCATCAAGTCCCAGTACTAAAGCTGTTGAGTATTCACCATGTACTGATAAATAGCAAAATCTGATCATTTGTTTGGAAAGAAAAACTGAAGCATGTGTGTGTTTAATCCTGTGTTCTGGACTTTCTCATCCAAAACATCTGCTTTCTGTTTATAATGGGAATGTGGTACGGGTAAGATTCTTTGTCTGGTAAAAAGATAACTGCTCTAGAATTACCCAGACATAAGTTTTAATTCAGCTGCTAAGTTATCTAATACATCCCGGCTCTTTTAGTCATCTGTGCAAATGATTGAAATAATTTCTACCTTAAGTGTTGTAAAACTTGCAACAATGTTTGCAAAGCTCCTCACACAGTAACTGACTGCAGTGGAATTCAGTAAACAAAAGTGGTCACTTACTACCATTAAAACTTATGTGTATACTTGTACATATATATCCCCATCTTCAGTTAATGGATGGATGAATATGCTTATATAAAAAAAACAAAAATCAAATTTCTTATGTGCTAGCTTTTTTGGGTAACAATAGTCATTGTCATGGGCATTGGGTTATTTTGTCTGTTAAATTTTGTACTTACCCTCCTTAGGAAATGTCGATTTGCTATTTATTCAGCACTGCTTCATTCTTGCCCTTTCAGTGCAAATCAGACATCTTTACAGTAGTTAATATTTTGCCTCTTATTTTGTTTGATGTGCTTTCTTAGCACTTCAATTTTACTTTCCATCTGACTCATGCATGAGTTGTTTGACATTACTTTTGTTTCCAATAAAACCATAAACGGTTATTTCATTTAGGATTTTCTTGTCGTTGCTAAACTAAAAGAATGCTTTTTTTTGCACCCCATGGGAAAGGGAAGAAATAAAGTATGTGATAACTGTTGTCTAAAGGCAGTGTGACAGAGTGCAGGATCCCTGTGCATCAGGAACCCTCAGAAGTCCTGCCAGTTCTGACAGTGTCTTCCTGTAGTTCAGATTGTGCTAGTCCTTTGCAGGTTAGACTCTGAATGCACTTCTTACTCAATGTGTATCACATGACCTCAAAGTGGGTAGCTTGATTCAGTACTTGATTAGCTTAATCAGGGTTTCCTACTACCGCCCTTTAAAAATATCTGTATCAAAGTAAGTGATAACCCTAACTTTTATAATTGTGTGATTTAACTTCCTGCTGTGTAAAGGCTCTCTAAACATTCAGGACCATTAGAGCTGTTTGTTGGTGAGTCCCTCAGTATCCAGAATGATTTCTTCCATTAACATAATCTCTATTGTGATGACTCAATCACTCCACTCCCACAAGCGTTTCTTTTTTTCTTTTCTTTTTTAAAAAAATATTTATTTATTTATTTGAAAGGCAGAGTTACAGAGAGGCTGAGGGAGAGAGAGAGATAAGTCTTCCATCCGCTGTTTCACTTCCCAGATGGCCGCTGCAGCCGGAGCTGTGCTGATCCAAAGCCAGGAACCTGAGCCTGGAGCTTCTTCCAGGTCTCCCACACTGGTACAGGGGGCCAGGCCTTAGGCTATCTTCCACTGCTTTCCCACACGCATTAGCAGGGAGCTGGATTGGAAGTGGAGCAGTCGGGACTTGAACCGGAGTCCATATGGGATACTGGCACTGGAGGTGGGGTCTTTTTCTGCTATGCCACAGTGCAGGTCCCTCTTTTTTTCTTTAAAATACAGAAAGTCTGTTTCACGAAAATAATTTTCTCCTTCAAAGGTATACTCTATTACATTCTTCTCATATCAGTTCTATGTGAATCAACTGCTTTAAAATCTGACGTAATTTTATTGTGGCTGTAGAATTAAAACACAATGAAAAGGGAATAAATTTATGAATTTTATTTTTCAGCATTTCAGAAAAGTTTGAAATTTACAAATGTTGGAAGTAGTAGTGGTAGTACAAAGAGTTCCCATATGCTCCTCACCCTGTTTTGCCTCCTAACTTCTCATATTAGTATGTATGTCACAATTAATGAGCCATATTCAGCTTTTTTTAATCCATACTTCTTTAACCCCCATCTCACCCAGCCTCTAGTAATAACTAAATTACTGTAATATATCGTATCACTGGTGCTATGTTATTGGATATTGGCCATGTTTCTCTGTAGTTTTCTTGGGAACGGGGGAGACTTTATAGTAGTTGGATGTCTGTAATAATAATTAGCTTAATGAACAGCTCCATTGCTTTGTCTTTTGGTTGTTATTAGGGGTTAAGGATTTGCACATATATCTAACGGTTGTTTATATCAACCCAATCTTACTAAATTCTGGGCTTAAAAAGATGTTTGAAAAACATTGTGTCTTGGTGATGATTTTCCTGCTGTGAACGGTCATCTAACTCCTTTTGGAAGAGCCTCAGAGATCACCCAAGCTAGTAGTCTCACATATCAGGAAGCTGGATAAAATGGAGTTGAAATGGTCTGACAGTGCCACCCATGGCTGGTTGATACTTTCCCGGGGCCATGGCTCTGGTCTCCTGCGCACGCTCGTGGCCTCTCTGCATCACATCCCACTGCCCTTGTAGGTTTTGTCAGCTATTTCCTTCCGAACAACAATGGGGAATCTACAGGATTTCACTTCTGCAGCATGTTAATGTTGCTTTTTTCATTTCTATTGGCTTTATTTAAATGTTATATGTTTTACTACACTTTAGCAGTTATTCTGTAGCCACAGGTTGGGGTTTTTTTACTCTTACCTGCAGATTCATATTAACCCAGTATCCCCCCAGTGACCTTTAAAAAAAGGAATCCCTTAAGGTTCTTCCCATTTTGTCCTGGGCCTGGAGCTTTCCTCTGTTTCTTAAGTGCCATTTGGCAGCAGGGCAGAGGCAGTGCCCTGGGAAGCAGGCTGTTCCTCTACACTAGGACTATCCCTATTTAACTGCTAGGAAACTTTCTCTCATCTTTCCCCATAATTACCACTAAACATCTTCAGAGTTGAGAAAGTAGGGTTTTGTGGAGACCACATAATGCTAATGGGAGTCTACCGCAGATATCCATTGTCCATTTCCTGTGGAAAGTGGAATAAAATGGAGTGTTTTCAGTTTCCCAAACTTAATCCTCTGTGTGGTAGAATCAACATTATTCATTATATTTGTGCCTAACGTGCCAACAGCATCCCGCCTCACTTGCTGCTTCAGGTTTCTTTTTGGCCATCCCTCTCAACTTGAAAAGAAAGGGTGTTTCATACACTGAGACCATCATTCCCTAGCTGTGTCTTTCTCATCAAGCATTTAGGACAGACTCAGGCACACATGTCTTGTCCTTGTGCAAAATGAGAAAACCTCAGTGTCTGTAGTATTAAAGTGTCGCTGTCACACCCTGTGACCTCCCTAAATGCTCCCTCTTTAGCAAACCTTTACATGGAGTCATTAAAAAGCTTTACGGTTGGAAAAAATATGATGTATAAAAACAACTTGGTAGCATCGTGAAAGGAATGGTGGACCTGCCACTAATTAGCCGGAATAATCCTTGGAGCAAGTCACTTCAACTCACAGTGTCTCTGTTTTATTTTGTAAAATCAATCAACCTGCAAGAGGCAGGAATTACCCAGTCATCCTTTTTCTTTCTCTCTCTCTCTCTTGGTTTTCTTTTTTCATTCCCTTAAAATTTGTTACTATTACCCTACATCAGCACCTAACTTCTTTAAGCTTCTTCTTTAGTTTTCCTTTACTTTCTCTGAAGTAGGGCCTTTTTCCATTTGATTACTCTGTCTTCACAAACCAGCTTCTCCCCCTGGGGATTCTTTGTTTCCTTTCTGTAATCTTTGCTTTGATATTTACTTTCAAGGCATTCCCATTCTCCTTTTCCTCTGTCATTTCAGATTATCTTAGATTTTTGTCATCTCTCCAAATACTTATCAGGACTTTAATCTTGTACTACTCATCCAACATTCCCTCACAATGCAACCTTCACGTTATGTTATACAGTTAGGTGTCGTAGAGCCCTAGTGCCTCAGGTCACTTATAGGGTCTGTGTTTTAGCAGCCACCTCTTCACATTGTTGTGGGGATTAGCAGAACTAGTATCTGCAGAGTTCTTACAGCACCATCTGGTGCCGAATGACTGCTGGCTATTGGGATTTCACTACAAGCATTATTCCCTTTCCCCACCTCCCGATTTCTCTTGGGTAGAGGAGGGTCTCAGCTCCCCCAGACTTAGACTTCCTGTTCTTTTGTGTTTTTTGAGATCAGTAAGTATCCATGTGCTGGTACCCACAGTAATTCCCCTAAATAATTCAAAACTTCATGTTTAGGTTTGTGTATAATGTACTGTATATACCTGTCATCATAAAAGCCATTCTCATAATAGTTGAAGTGTTCATACATTATTGGGAGGAAATATACTTAATCCAGGGAGATGTTTTAGAAGAAAATTAAGCCAGTCTTTTTTTAAAAAAATTTTTTTGAAGATTTATTCATTTATTTTAAGAGGCAGAGTTATAGAAAGAGAGAGGAAGAGACAGATCTATGCACTGGTTCACTCCCCAAATGGCCGCAACAGCCAGAATTGGGCCAATCTGAAATCAGGAGCCAGGAGTTTCTTCCAGATCTCCCATGGTGGGTGCAGGGGCCCAAGTACATGGGCCATTTTCTACTGCTTTCCCAGGCCACAGTAGAGAGTTGGATTGAAAGTAGAGTAGCAGGGACATGAACTAGTGAACCAGCACCCATATGGAATGCCAGCACAGTAGGTAGAGGCTTAGCCTACCACAGCACAGGCCCCAAGCTATTTTCATAAATACATAAATATAAAAAGATTTATTTAGTTCACTTTACAAAATAAAATATACCTGAAGTGTTTGCTCTTTGGTGAATTATTCCTCAACCCCAATTAATTTGATGATATCTTAATAGAAAAATTTATCCCCCAAGTGATCTGGTTCTTTTACATCCTTGAAAATATATTTTTTAGTTCATGTTTGTGAAGGACTGTTATTAAACAAGTGAGTTTGAGGATGTTGATCTCCTAGAGAAGAACACACATGTTGTATAGAGCCACAGAATGTCAAAAGAGCTTAATGTGAAGGTCATTGAACTCAGTGATTTCCAGACTATGTGTTAGCACCTCACGCCTTTTGAAAACAACTGTTGTGCAAAACTCCAAAGGTAAAACTCAAAGGCCTTGGCCTGGTAACTGGGATGCTGAAGCTTCCCTCCCTCTGAGCAAAGATCACATGGAAAAGGACCTGGCAGTGGGAGCTCAACTCATCTCCATTCTGTGTCTGAATGATCTGAGTCCCCGAGACTTTTTTTTTTCATTACAGGGTCATTTGGTTGATTAATAGCTCCTATGAGTGTGGAAATAAACTGCCTTAACTCCTAGATGAGCATGATTTACAGACTTTATTCCATGTTTTCCCTATGCAGTAATTGTTGTTACATGTATTTATAATTATTTGGAAGATTATATGTTCACAAAAGAGCTGAGACTGTGGTTAGGTTGCTGTAGGTTTAAATTCTGAATCTCCCTGTTTTATCAGTTATGCAACTTAACATCTCTGCACTTTATCTTACAAATAAGATTTCTTATCTGTAAAATAGAAGTGATACTTGTCACATATACCTGGATGGATTTTTGTCATGCAGTTACATCACTGAATATCTTTTATTAATAGCATTAAAATAGCATTGGTATTATTATACTCATTTAGCTAATTACTGAATCAAGAGTTATTTTCAGTGGAAAAAAAATAAAATTGTATGAATGGAATAGTTTTTGACAAACTGTTTCTAAAGCTTATGCTTAGGGTGGCTATTTGGCCTTTGTAGTTACTATACTGGTAAAGATGTGTATATCCCACAATGGTGTATATGGGTTCAAGCCCTGGCCCTAGCTGTTGACTCCACTTTCTTGCTAATGCTGACCCTGGGTGGCAGGTGGTGATGACTTAACTCGCTGGGTTCCTGCCATCCATGTGGAAGACAAGGGTTGAGTTCCCAGCTCCTGGCTCTTGCCTCAGCCCAGCACTACCCTTTGTTGGCATTTGGGGAGTAAACCACTGGATGGGAGCTCTCTCTTAGTATTTCTCTGGCTCTCAAAAAAAAGAAAAAAAGAAAATCTTTTGCTCACTGAAGCATGTCCTCTGTGTGTCTGTCTGTATGTAGTTTTTTGTCTGAATTGTCACTGCTATAATAAATTCTGACATCACTGCCTTTTCTGAAGCATAAAAATAAATGTGTAGTGTCAACATAATAGTGTTTTCTTTTATTGTCAGTAAAATGTAAATTACTGTAGCTGGATATAGCTGTACAAATCACCTAGTGTTTCCTTTTACTGTGTTAAAAATAGACCACTAAAGTTTGGATTTTCGTTTTTCCATAGCAATAGAACTAAGTCACCAGGTTTGCAAGCTCCTTTACATCTAAGCACTGTCTCTCCCTCCTACTCCAAGGCTAAATAATCATCCCGTCTAGCATATATCTACATGTCCTATGTCCTTCATAGGAATGTAACTGGGCTTACAAGATATTTTCTCTCTCCTCTTTTTTTTTTTTTTTCCTAAGATTTATTTATTTATTTGAAAGGCAGAGAGAGAGAGAGAGAGAGAGAGAGAGGTCTTTCATCTGCTGCTTCACTCCCCAAATGGCCCCAGTGACCAGGGCTGGGCTGATCCAAAGCCAGGAGCCAGGAGCTTTCTCCGGGTCTCTCACGTGGGTGCAGAGGCCCAAGGACTTGGGCGATCTTCTACTGCTTTCCCAGGCCATAGCAGAGAGCTGGATTGGAGGTGGAGCAGCTGGGACTTGAACTGGCGCCCACCTGGGATGCTGGCATTGCTGGCAGCAGCTTTACCCAGTACGCTGGCCCCAGCATTTTCTCTTAAAAATCCAAGACAGCCTTCAAAATCAAAAAGAAAAAAGAAAGGAAAAAGCCCTGGCCTATTAATCCCTGAGAGCCACGCCAGTCCCCAGAAACTGTTTCTAAAGAATCGTGGCCATGCAGATGCACTGGCCCAGGGCCTGTGCTCCAGCCCCGAGAGACAAAGGTGGTAGACAGGAGAGTGAGGAGGCAGGTGGGCTAGTGGAGTTCACTGTGCATGTGGGCTGTCAGAACTCCGGGAGCACTGAGTTTAAATGTCCTGGTAGCTGTTTTCTTTAGTGCCAAAAAAAAAATGTAATGTTTGACTATGTAGTGAATCAATGTTATTAGTCTAATGCTGAGAATAAAGCAGCATTGCAAATTTGTAAACCCTTTTTTACAGGATCATTATAAAATGCATTTAAGTGATGTCATTCTTTTTAATAAAGAAGGAGAATGCACAGACTTATGCTTAATATGTCTACTGGGAATGAGAAAGCAAATGACCTCCTAGATCCTAGAGCAAATCTGTCCTGATTTACAGATTGAATTCTGGCTCCCTGTGCTTTAGTGTACCAGATGATTTCATGGAAATATGTCTTAACTGCTTAATGCTCGTTTTAGAGGGGCTGCATGTGCCTAGAGGGGATCTGAAATGCGGAAGGGAAACAAAGAGTCCTGTTCAAGATTTTAATGGGGAAAGAGAAGTGGGAATAACATTTTAGGGACATTTAGTCACAAGAGAACTGTGACTAAAGCTACATGTTAGTCACAGTGCCGTGTTCTTTTGGACATGTTTTCATATTTAAACGTTTAGCTTAAATATAAGCTAGGCATTCTCTTCTAGATGTTTGGGATGCTTTGTATCAGTGAATACAAAACAAGCTAGGTTCATATATACCTCGCTTTATAGATGACCCAGCTGATGTTCAGTGATGTTAAGACTTTGCCTAAGGCCACCAATGGGAATGTCATGGACTTTGAACACAAATCTTTCTGGTTCTGCAGACCAAATTCGAGCAATACAGGAGCATGGATTTCTGGGCACATTTTGAAGGACATTGACTGCACAGTATGATAGTGCTGCTACCTTATGGACTTACTGTGAGAATCAAGTAGTACTGTGAATGTGATGGTTTTTTGTTTGTCACTTCCTGTCTTACACTGTTCTGTGTTAGTACTTTAACAGAGCACTGATACTATGGAAAAAGCCCCATTTACAGTTTACGAACTGTCATTCATTCAGTCAACAATTTTTTTATTGATTTTTGTTATGCATTAGTCACTGTGCTAAATTTGAGAATGACATAGTAAATTATGAAAGTGCTAGCTGAAATTTAAACAGATTACATAATTGTTTATGTTTGTGCTCAGTATTACAGAGGAATAATTCAGATGTATTTGTGTCTCTTATACCTGCTCCTGTTTGCTGTATGAATTACTATATTAGTGAATGCTAATTTAGAGGGTAAATTCCTCTATGAGGTGATGAGTGAGCACAGACAGGCTCTTCAGTATCATCTTGCCAAGGTTCAGAACCAAGCCCTTGTACTTACTCATTTTGGGAACTTTACATAAACTTACTCAGCCTCTCCATGATCCAGGTCCCTGCAGAATAGGGCTGAAGGACTATTGTGAAATAATTTAGAATAGTGTAAGGCATACAATAAGTGCACAATTAGATTTTGCTATTATTATCTTTTTATTACTGTTATCATGTAGTTGAGCTTTCAGAAAATTATCTTTTACCTGTGATGTTCATTTGTGCTATTGACCTTATTCAAAGAGTCTAAGCTAACCGTTCTTAAATTGGAGTGCACAGTGAAAGCAACTATAGAGTTTTAAAGAATACACATGTCCAGAATCCATTGTAGTGAATAGTTTTCAGGAAGTATGCATTGAGCTTTACTTTTCAAAAGCTTCACAGATCACGCCGATTCACATCCTAAGCTGAAAACTGATGGTTTTGAAATGGCACAGAAAGGATTTTACACACATAGAATATAAACCACTAACAACCACCCAAAGGACTTTGCTCTGTGTGACCTGCCTTTGAGTGATTACTGGTTCTTCCTTGGAAACATGCAAATCAGCAAAACACGTAAATCCTTAAGAATTCCTGTAGACCGTAGTCGACTCTTTCTCCAAATGAAATTGCATTTTTAACCCTCTTTCAATATACCAAAATGATTGAATATCTGTCCAAGATTAGAACGTGAGCTCCTAGAGGACAGGGATTTTTGTCAGTGACATTGATGTACTGATACATGGTAGGTGCTCAATGAATATAAGTTGCAATGAACTGAATGAATTTTGAAGGTTTTATGATGTTTTGGTCAACTTCATATTTCTTAATAAGAAGGATGAATAATAGCCTGCATAGGAATTTTCTAGTGAAGGTAGATGAAACATACAGTGATTATTCTATTATTTTTCCGAGAAAAATCCTGGTCATAGTGTATTAAGAAAGGTGTAGAAGTCTAGTGAACACAGTAAGTGTAAGTTGACTCAGGCCTGGTGATTATTTCTGGCAAATGTAAGTCTCGTCATTGTATTTCGTTCTCTCCTGCCCTATCCTCAGGGTACCTTTCCTAGCCCTTTCCATTGAGTGCACTTGTTTTTAATTACTTGAAGTAACATATAACTGCTCACTGCTTTTGTTTTTCATTCTTGGCTGATGCTCTGTGCTTATTATGTGGGTAACTGTAGCTTCAGAGCCATCAGAAAGAATTATAGCCCCACAGGCCTCAGAGATTAAAGCTGAGAATCTTCAGGAATTTTGCAGTGTATGCTGGTTTTGGATTTCTATGGCTGATTTTCAGTAAGAGGAGGAATTTTTCTTCTACTTTGCTGTGTAGTTTTATTTAGGATGGGAAATACAGTGCCTTGCTGTTTTGAATGATGACTTTTTGAGTGGTTTAAAACCATTATCTTTTTTGTTTTTAACTTTAGTTGGTAATCCAGAAATCTAAATCATGTGAGGTTAGTTTAAAGTCACTTTTGTGTCATCTGTTATGGTTCTTAAATGAAATGGGTTGAGGATGATGTAGATCTGAAAACCTAGCAAAATTTTTGCATAGGAAACTGTAGAAAAGGGGAAGTTTCTGTAATTGGTGGCAGATCCAAGCAACTTGATTTTACCTGGTGAGTCATTTCCCAGACTCAAAATTCAATATTGTATGGCAAAACTGTAAAATGAAATCTTTTAATAATCAACAGTGACTCCCCAAATTTAAAAGAGTGGAAATCACCAGCAGGTCTTAAAAAATCTTTCTTGTAAGTGATTTCTGAAGGCTTTTTTGTTACAGATTGCTTTAAAGTTGCAAAGTCATCACCTAGGAAAACCAGTGTTAAAAGGTGTTTGCTGCTCCTAGTGTATAGCACTGGAATGATCAGTCCCTGCTTTTTAGCAGTTTATAATCAAATGCTCTATAGCAAGATAAAAAATAGTTAAACCCATATATAGGCATTTAGTAACTTTGTCATCCTTCAGGCCTTTTTCTCAGGCTATGTTGATGTCAAAGGAGATGTGCCATGCATGTGCCAATGCTGTAATTGCTTTTCAAGTTTAGGATAAAAGTCAGAGGGCGACTGATGCTCCCCAATCCTGTCACCTCAGACATGGGTTCACTCCCTTAATGCTTCCAATGACTGGGGATGGAGAGTGAAGCTAGGAGCCAGGAGTGCAATTCAGAGCTCCCAAATGGGTGGCAGGAACTCAGATGCTTGTGTCATCACCTGCAGGATTGGGGAGCATCTGTCGTCAGACCGCGTATGACTTGGTAGCCTAGTGAATAGCGCCCCCTGGAGTGGTATAGGGTATAGCCCACATGGTTGCTTGTACTACCTCTGGTTTTGTGCACAGTTCTGTCAGTTCTTTACTGCTCATAGCACACCATCTTTAGGTGCTGTGCTAAATCCACATAGAAGGTACAAGGAATGAGTTTTGCTTAGGAAGTTTATTGTGATTTAGATAATGTGTTCAGTTTCCTAAATTGCACACACATAATTATGATTCTAGGCACTCGGTTTGGTCTTTGGTGAGAAGGCAAGCCTGCTTGTTGATCCTTGTGTGTAAATAGAATTATGTAGCTGCTTATCTGTAGTTCTTATTGTTATTAATTGCCCTTGTGGAATAGTGAGCATCTCAATTTCCTGTTTGCATTTGTTATTGGAGTCTAAGAAGTAGCTTTATCATTGTTTCATTTAGTATGTAATATTGATTATCCAGGAAATAAGTGCAATATAAAGGGAAAGATAGCATTATCACCAATTAATTTCTGGAGTTTATCAAGCAAAGATTATGGGTCTGGCAGATTTAGCATCACACACACACACACATTCACAAAGGTGCTTCAAAAAAGGAAGGAGTGGAATTTAAAAATAAGTTTATTTTGGTGCAAAAAGCCTTTAAAATCTATGCATAGTGTTTAAGATTTTATGTATGTATTTGAGAGGCAGAGTTATAGACAGAGAAAGAGAGAGAGAGAGAGAGAGAGAGAGAGAGAGAGAGAGAGAGAGAGAGAGAGAAAGGTCTTCTATCCTCTTGTTCACTCCTCAAATGGCCACAACAGCTGGAGCTGGGCCGATCCATAGCCAGGAGCTTCTTCCAGGTCTCCCACACAGGTGCAGGGGCCCAAGCACTTGAGCCATCTTCCAGTGTTTTCCCAGGCCACTATCAGAAGCTGGATTGGAAGAGGAGCAAGCCAGGACACAAACCAGCACCCATATAGGCACTGCAGCGGAGGTGTAGCTTACTATGCCGCAGCACTGACCCCTGCATAGTTTTTTAATAAAGTGTCTCCATGAACTTTTTGAAATACCTTTATACAAGCAGATATATCTAATACAAAAGATGTGTGGTATAGGATTAAGTGTCAAAGGGATCACATAAATAAGACCAGTGTCTGCTAATAATAATTGATAGAATTAAAAAGGAGAGAATGAGCCAACATGGGAAGTGGGACACACAACAGACTCATAGAATGACAAATGCCCTAAACAACACTCTGGCCTCAGATCAGCCCCTAAAGCATTCACTTCTGGCTGAAAAGCCCATGAGAGTTTCTAAGGCATGGAAAGCCAAGACACTGTGGCCAAAAAAAAAACCTAAATGAAAGATCTCTGTGAGTGAGATCCTGGTGGAAAGAATGGGCCATCAAAGAAGGAGGAACCTTTCTCTGAAGGGAGGAGAGAACTTCCACTTTGATTATGGCCCTGTCTAAATAAGGTCGGAATTTGTGAACTCAAGAGGCTTCCATAGCCTTGGCAACTCCTGACAAGAACCTTGGGTGATTACTGACGTCATAAACAAGAGTGCCAATTGTTAAATCAACAACAGGAGTCACTGTGTACTTGCTCCCCATGTAGGATCTCTGTCCTTAATGTGTTGTGCTATGAGAATTAACAGTAAAAATAGTCTTCAAACAGTACTTTATACTTTGTGTGTCTGTGTGAATGCAAACTGTTGAAATCTTTAATTAGTATATAGTAAGTTGATCTTCTGTATATAAAGATAATTAAAAATGAATCTTAATGAAGAATGGGATGGGAGAGAGAGTAGGAGATGGGATGGTTTGTGGGTGGGAGGGTGGTTATTGGGGGAAAAACCGCTATAATCCAGAAGTTGTACTTTAAAATTTTATATTTATTTGTAAGAGGGTTTACATGCTAGGCATGTGAATAAGGTGGCACAGCTCCTCAACTCTAATTTCCTAGGAATTTTATCTGTGGTCTTAACAGTTAAGATTCATTTTACAGCATCTGAACATGTTTTTTGCCATCAGCCAGGTTTTAGTCCTCCTCTTATTGGACCTCTTCCTGTCCCAAGGTTTATTCCTTAGACGCCTTTCTCCTCTACCTACATGCAGGCCCTTTGGACAAGTCACTTGTTCTCTCGCTTCTAAAACTTTTGTTTGTTACTTCTTAAACGTCTGCGTCTTCAGCCCAGTCCTTCCAGTTAAGTCCAGTTTCATGCTTCCAACTCCCTGTTCATCTCCATTGGCTTGTAAAGGGACACCCCGAATTTCAAGACTTGCCTTCCTTCATTAATCTCGTCTTCTTGCTGTCCTTTCCATCTTGGCATACTATATATAACCCTAACCTTGGTATCTGCCCTTTTTCTTTCCTGCAAAGCATCCAGTGTGTCTGGAAAATTTTCCAGCTGTGTCTTTAAAATGTGCTCATAATTTGAATTTGATCACCTCTCATCACTCCGTGTCTAGCCTGGCCAAGATAGCTGGGTTACTGCAGTGGACTGTGTCTCAAGTGTTCTCTGTCTTCTGCCTCCCACTCCTCCCCCCCGCCCCCCCATCTCTCTTCATTCTCCACTTAGCAGTCAGTGTCAGCCTCGTATGACTTAAGTGGGATCATACCACTCTTTGGCTCCAGTCCCTCTCGTGACCTTCTTTTCTTGAGAGAAGTCCAGACAGCAAGTCCTGACAGTCTCTGCTAACATTCTGACCCTTCTCCCTTTCTGCTCCATTTCTCTCCTGTTTCATCTCCTACTCCTGCCACCCTCATTCACTCACCTCTCCCACTCTGGCCGCCTTTACAGTTCCTCACATGTTCTCTGCCAGCTATCCCTTTCAGCCATGTAGCATGTTCATATGATCCTCTCCCCCTTCCTGTCGTTGCCCAAAGTTCACTTTCCTAGGCTGACTTTTGACTTACTGGCTGTGCCTCCAGTTAAGACATCCACATTCCACATCAGAGTGCCTGGGTTCAATACTTGGCTTAGGCTCTTAACTCCAGCCTCCTACTAATGCAGACCCTTGGAGTAGCAGGTGAGCACAAGAGGCTGAGTTCCTGCCACCCATTTGGTGGCATTGCATTCCTGGCTCCTAGCTTCATTCTCCATGCCCAATCATTGGAAGCATTAAGGGAGTGAACCCATATATGAGGTTTTCTCTGTCCACCTCTCTCTGCCTCTCAAATAAATGAATATAAAAGTTTATTGCAAAATCAGAAAAAGACAGCTTCTCTGTAAGGCCTTTCATCTGTAAGCTATGTAAAGTTTTAGCTCCTCTGCCCCTAACGCCTACCACTTTCTCAGGTGCTTGTTGTTAGGCCCTACCTCGTTATATTCTTCCAACTGCATGTATCCTTCAGTGATACACTTTGTAGTTCAGCTTGTAATTAATCAATTTGTTTTTGAAATTTTGTGTCTATTTTTATTAGGAAGACAGAGAGCCAGAGCCAGACTGAACTTTCATCTACTTTACTCCCCAATGTGTCCACAACAGGTGGGGCCGAGCCAGGCAAAAGCCAGGAGTCCAGAACTCAATGTGACATGTCACGGCAGGAAAATAAGTACTTGAGCTATCCCATTCTGCTTTCCAGAGTGTGCCTTAACAAGAAGCTGGAATAGGAAGCAGGACCAGGACTTGAACACAGACTCTCTGATATGAGATGAGAGTGTTCAAAGTGGTGCCCTAACCGCTGTGCCAAATGCCTGTCTCTATAACTTACGCATTATTTGTCTTCCTCATCAGACTGCAAGATCAAGGAAGACATGGGTGTTTACTTCTCCCTCCTCCCATTGCTCCATCCCCTCTGTCTAAAACAATAGCTGGCATATGTGAGGCACTTAGTAAAGAATTGCTCATCTAATTAATGCTGATTTCAGTGTTTACTCTGGCCTTTACTGATGCTTTATACTAGAGCTGTCCAGCTGAAGAAAACTGTCTGTCTGGTAACCATGTGTCTGAGACACGTTTGAATCCTGCGAAAGACGTGCTGCTCTGTGTGCATGCAGAGGCAATGTGTTCTTAAGATAGTTTTACTTAGAGCCTCTGGGCTGATGCCAGGAATCGTCTCCTCTGTAGCTGTTGAATGCTCTGGCTCCTTGGTCCACGACGAAGGCCATCTGCAGAACCTGCCATGTCCTTTCTCTTACATAAATGCATTTTTCTATTTGTCCAACCTCATTCAATTAATAACACAAAAGTATTCATTTGGGAGTGTGGACATTTGGAATTTGACTTAAGGCAAATCATTTCTCACCTACTTTTCTCCTTAATTCAGGTCAAAATGTTCAGTTGCAACTACAACTCTAAAGGCAAGGCAGGAAAGAATAAGAGACTGGCCGTGTATTACTATTTCAGTTTCTAAAATCGTTCCCTTTTTCCCCCCTAATGACTTAATTCTTGTAAACCTCAACAATAGAGAGGGTAAAACAAACACAAACAAAAACCCTGAAAGACCAATAAATGTATTAATGTACCCTGAGGAAATGCACTTGGAAAATGCAAGGAATAAATGGGTGTTCCTATTATTGTTACTGTGGAATCTTTAAAGGTAAACCTATTTGGTCCTTATTTTATATTATGAACTAGCTACTTTTCAAATAATTGGCTTCCTGGAAGGTAATAACATGTATGAAATTTCAAAGTAACAAAAATGGTCTCTTGGAAGGAAACTGTATGTGGTAGATTGGCAAGGCATGCCACTTGGCACATGTGATGTGAGCAATGGGACGTTAAATTCAGGAAATCTGATTTGGGTTTTCTCTTTTCTCCCATCATTTAAAAATTTTCTTTAGGGGAGAGAAATTGTTCAGCAGAAAATATGCTAAGGTGTCAAAAAGAACTGAGTATAATGCATAAACGTGCAATGTCTGTGTTGAGACTGAAGCTTGAATGGATGCATCTGCTTTGTTGAGTTGGGGGAGCAATGCATTAACACTGTTCTGCTAAGACAAACATAAGTAACTTCAATACAGAAATGAGTTTCCAGCACCCATACACTTGTGTACTTCAGAACAGCTAAAGTAACCATTGAGGTGAGAAGACAGTCCGACTGATGAAACTCAGCAAATCTGGAAGAGAACACACTGGTGTTTGATTGCCTCTAGCCAGAATTTGTCTAGAAGTACTTTATTAAGCTATCTAAATAGTTGGTGTATATAACTTACCCTAAAATACAAGGCAGGATTTACATGCAAATTCAAGCATCATTGTGAATGATGAATATGTATTCCAGCTTCTATCCAGTTGTCTTCTTATGATTCCATTATGTCATGAAAATTTGTTTAATTTATCAACTCTGACATCTACTTTTGGTCATTCATCATTATACAATCCCTCTGCTTTTCTTTTAATTAAAAGGGTAAGATTTGTCTTGTTTAACAGAGAAATCATTATTGTTGTTATTTAGAAAATTTTCAATATTTTGGTCTATGTGTCACTACCGGCAAAGCTAATGTCAGTTTGAATATTTCTAAGTAATATTAGATGATGAATTTATTTGAATTTTTGTGCAAAAATGCCCAGTGTTTCATAGAAGACTGCTTTGTGCTTGTCTATGTTCAGTTCTATTGAGATTAAAATATTTTGTTGAACGGAACATACAAGCTTTGTGATATTTGGATAGCCTACACATCAATGAAGAAAGCAACTTTAGATGTACCAGAATTTCTCTTCTTCTTCTTGGGTAAAACCCAAGGGAAAATGGTTTAATATCCAAATTTTAAGTTAAGAATGATACTTCATTTGATAAAAAGATAAGGAACTATGTGAGAGACATTCTAAATTAATGTTCAGTTTATATTACCTTAGATATCTGAAAGGTTATATAGGTAACAAATTACAAAGGAAATGATTCACCATTTGTGTAGAGAATAATATCCTGTATGAACAAATGGCATTATTTTATTCTGAAATGCCTGTGAAAGACTGCCCTTGTGCCAAGAAAAATGTAGAATATCTATCTTGTTTTAATTGATCTCATTTATCAATCATATGCAGCAGCCTTTAACTCCAACAAATAGGATGCAAGGAAATGTTTTCTACTCCTACAGTCATCCAACAAGAAATAAACTATTTTTACTTTTGTTGACTGTATTATTGTTGTTTTTTTTAAAGTGAATTTCACAGAATAGATAATCATCTCTCAGGAATACTTTTTCAGGGATTCCTGTCCTGGAATCATCATTGGCATTTTTATAAGTTTGTATTTATCTGAGAGGCAGGCAGAAACAGGGAGAGGGTGCTGGTTCCCTCCCGAAATACCTGGAATTATATAGCCAGGAGTGTGGAGCTCAATAATCCAAGCTCCAGTGTGGGTGGCAGGGACCCAGCCACCTGAGTGATCACTTGCCGTCTCCCAGGGCACACTTCACAGGAAGGTGGGATCAGGAGTGCAGCCAAGACCCAGGATCAGACACTCCAACAAGGGATTCAAGCGTCTTAAATAGTTTCTTCACTCCTGGGCCAAATGCCTGCCCCTATATCAGCAATTTTATTTTGAGCTGATCCTCACTGTTTTTTCTTGGCTGGGGGCTGGAGGTTGAGGGGCTGGGGAAGGATATTTTTTTGGCCCAAAAAAATACAAAAGTCTGGAAGCCACTGGAGTGAATGATCTCAGTGATTGTTTTATAAATATTCTTTATTAGTCTACCCAATCAACAAGTTGCACTATGACTTTTTTTTTAAAGTGCTGCCAGTGTTAAAGAATATATCCAGTCGTTTTTTTTTTTTTTTAATATTTATCAATTTATTTGAAAGGTAGAGACAGAGGCAGAGAGAGAGAGTCTTCCACCTGCTGGTTTACTCCCCAAATGGCTGCAACAGCCAGAGCTGTGCTGATCCGAAGCCAGGAGCCACGAGCTTCTTTACTTCCGGGTCTCCCAAGAGGATGCAGGGGCCCAAGGATTTGGGACATCTTCTACTGCTTTCCCAGGCTATAGCAGAAAGCTGGATCTGAAGTGGAGCAGCGAAGCCTTGAACTGGCACTCATATGGGATGCCAGCACTGCAGGTGGCGACTTTACCCACTACGCCACAGCGCCGGCCCCACATTATGACTTTTAATTGTAAAGATCGAATACCATAACAAAATATACTTAAATGCCACTAGTTTTAGGAGTAGTAAGTTATAAGGAACTGGAATGGCTTTATAAGGTGGGGGGGGGCAGGGTGGAACAGGGAGTGAAGGAGAGGAAAAGAGAAATCAAGACCACTCATTTCAGAGGATTTTGTTTATATACATCTACCAGATCTTATTCTATGGCAGGTACTATTCTCAGCACTTGGGATATGACAGTAAGCCAGAGGAAGTTTCTTACTGTCTTATCAGTAAGGGCCAGAACATGTACAATAAATGCAGTAAGTACAAATAAGTTATTATAAGGAGCATTTGAAGGTGATAAGCACTACAGATATGGAAAATATAGAGTGGGGTATGGGGATACAGAGGCATTGTTAAGAAGGGTGGCCAGGGTAGGTCTTATTGAGAAGTTAGGGTTTGAGCCAATGCGGGACAGGTGAGGAGGTAGCCAAGAGGGCACTGGAAGGAAGGACTTTGTAGAGTGAAGAGCTAAAGCATGGCTTTCAGGCAGATGGATGCCTGAAGTGTGCCAGAATCACCAGTGAGGCCAATGTGGCTCCCACAGAATAAGCAAGCTGACGACTGGTACACCTGACCACGGTTTCTTCAGTACTGTTGCTGGGGATGTGTCGCCCTAGAGTGTCCTCAGGAGCTTTGCTTTTAATTACTTTATTATAGTGAAATGGAAACTCGAATATGTGCTAACCCTGAACTAGGTTAAATTATGTAAAATAGGCTTCACATAAAAACAATGTTTTTACCCATATTTTTTTTTCCGGTTATGTCTAAATGGTTTCCAGTGAACCTCTGTAGGTATGGAGAATGAAAGTGTGGATGTGGAATTACCAACAGTAAAATTCTGTCAACCTCCAGCTTCCATTTGTGATCATAAGAGAAATGAAGTTATAGTACATAGTGACTTACCCAAGCCTTTGACCCTAAACCTCAGCTAAGTGTAACTGAATTCCTAACTCTGTTCTTATCCCCTGAAGTAGACTTAAAGACTATGTAAAATCTGTTTTGTCTACTTCTAATCCTAAATTTGACCAGGAACTCTAACCCACGGTGTCCCTACTTAGACAGGAGTCAGAAAAAGGAAGAGAATGGTAAGCAAAATGTGTGTCCCAATGCTTTGAGCTGTGGCTTCCGTAAGCCAGCCCAACCTTTCACTTGTGCAAGGAGTAGAGGGCAGGGGTGAGGGGAACGGGAAGAATAAGAATGAGAATGAACACACTTGTCCAGAATGAACACACCTTGTCCAGCAAGTCATTGAAGCCTTGTAGAAAGCAGGAGGGGGCCTGTTCTCACTAAAGCCCCCATCCCCCTTGCAGAGAGTGCATATGCTCACGCTTTATGCTTGAAAAACACCCTCTGGGGGCCAACACATATCCTGAAGTTTAATAGATTCAAATGGCTAGGTTTTCTTGAGAGAATGGGTTCACCGTAAGGAACGGAAGTATCATTGATTTCAAGTGGAAAATGGATTTAGAACAATGAATTAAATATTTTCCAAACTATCGGGAAGGGTGAGGTAGTATAGTCAAGGTTTTCTGTTGTTCTTCACTGCAAACTGTGACTGAGCCTGGGAAACTATCACTGCCATCTACAAAGGCAGCAACCCCCTGCCGAAACTGTACTCACCCTGTAGCCCCTTAGCTGTGGACCATTGCTGGAGCATGGAATTACCAGTCACTCAGCTATATCCGCCAGTGCCCATGGGCAGCAAACAGCCGTGTCATGGCTGGGGGAAGGATGGCTTCTGCCTTTCCTCACTTTTAAACATCACATAAGTGTATCTCCTCTGCCTTCTACAGAGCCTTAATGGCACAGAGATGTGAAAAGTGTAATTCTAAGACTTTCAGTCCCTTTAATACCAAGAGAGTATAGAAGAAGGCCGTAATGAATGCCAACAGAGAATAAAGCTTTGCTAAGGCATGCCTGTTTTTTAAATGAAGAAGTGAAAGCTTAAAGGGATAGAATGAGTTAAATTTGCCAAGGAGAAATTTTAATCCCACGCACAAGATACTTGTAAACTACATGCAGTTAATGCACATGCATGTGCATCCTTTGAGTGGGTCAACTGATTATTAATTCATTTCCAAGCAGCGGACAGAGATCACATTTGTTTTCCACAAAGCATCAAAGCAGCAGAAATAAGTTACATGGTTTACTGATGCCCCCACTTTAAAAAAAAAAAAAAAAAAGAAATGGGGATTATCAAGGTAGAATCTTCCTGAAGAATGCATGCATAGCCAAGTCATTTATAGATCTCTGCCTGTGGGGGGAAAATACCAGCTTGTCTGCTCAGGGCAACTGCTGTTATAGATTGCTGGTGAGGACACCCACGTGGCCTCCCTCTTCTTTGGGAACATGTGAATTTTCTCTTACATGTTTACTCCCTGTTCCTTTTACTGTGTTCTCCAGAAATTTGCAACTGTCTTTGAATTTGTTCAGAATCTTTCATGATATATTGCAAGATCTGTACAGCTGTCATTTTTATGTGTTAAAATCAATTTTAGGATTGTGTAAATCTTAATTGTCAACTGAGAATTTTTTTTAAATGTCATATTTAAATGGTTTCTTGAGACTGCCAGTCTTCCAGAGCTGGTGAATCCTTTCCCACTTGGCAGCAGGTAGCTTATGGCCAGCTCCTCCCCATCTGATGAATGTTCCCATAGCAACACTAAGAAATCTGCTTTGTTTCATTAAATATCGAAAGTATAGCCTGAGAAAAATGCATAATGGATTACACCATGCAAGTCTTACAAAGCTGTGAAATGATTCATGGGAGACTGCATTCATTGTGCTGGGGGGGGGAGACTTGTTCAGATAATCAATAAAAATATTACTATTTCTTTTTGTAGGAAAGAAAAAGGAGCCTTAGAAATCTGAGTCATTATTTTAAACTTCAACAAGTATTCAGATTTTTCTCTTGATGTTAGCAGATCTAATTTTCTAAGCTCATTTTTTCAGTATTCGTAAAACCTGTCGCCTTCTTATCTATTTGAATACCTTCACTCATGCCCATGTTCTAAAGAAGGTCTTCGTTTGTCTAATTTAAAAACTGATTTTTAAAAGAAGACATGCATGGTGGATATACAAAAAGCAAAAAGGTTTATTGATTTAGGAAATCAAAAGTGTGCCACCATCTTTCTTGCAGCAGAGTTGTATAAAGGTGTTTGCTGCTTGAGAGGGTTGATGTGCCTGTTTTAAGTAACCTAAATAAAAATTTGAATGGCAGGATCATTTGTCACTTACCAGCATATGTTTATGTTTTGCTTTTGAAGAATTTACCATATTTTCCTATAGTGGATTCTCTGTGCAATTAATTTGGTTGGACTCTCCCATTCTTATATATAATTTTGAGATTACTATTTTTAATAGATTTGTGTGTTTATTTATTGAAATGGTGGAGTGCCAGAGAGAGGGAGAGGCAGAGAGAGAAAAAAAAAATCTTCCATCCACAGGTTCACTCCCCAAATAGCTGCAACAGCTAGGGCTGGGCCAGGCCAAAGCCAGGAGCCTGGAACTCCATCTGGGTCTCTCCATGGGTGGCAAGACCCAAATACCTGAACTGTTTTCCACTGCTCTCCCAACTGCATTAGCAGGGAGCTGGCTCAGAAGTGCAGTAGTGGAGCACTCCAGTGTGGGATGTCTGTGTTGCAAGCTTCTGCTTATTCCTCATACCACCAGAAGAGTTGTGAAGTTACTAGTTTGGACTGGGTTGATGAATATTTAAGTTTGAAACCATTTAAGAAATCATGTTGGCCGTGCATCCCTGCTCCATCAGATAAAAAACTGGGGACAAAAAGGATAAGCTATTTACCGAAAGTGAAGCAAACCTTGTTGGTAAGGACTGGAATTATTGGCTGTTAATGGTCTTTGACAGTGGGATTTCCATGGAGAAATAAATATAGCTACTTTGGAAATTTATTGGACACCTTGCCATTGCAGTCTCTATGAATATTTGTACTTAGCACACTATTAAATTATTTGACTATTGCCATTTAAAACAGAGTGCTGGAATGTACTAGGCACATACCAATCATACTTTCCTATTTTACTTTCTATTCTGCATTGTCCGTCTCTACTTTCACAAGGAAATGGCTATTCCCTCACCCCATGTTGATTATTATAATGATGCACATAAGAAATTTTTTTCTATTAGGCTATTTTCAGTAAGAATTGGAATAAATTTTTTTAGGTAGCTCCAATGTTTTAACTCTAAGAATAATACTGCCCCTAGCAGTGGCCCCGTTTCTGTGTACCGATGGTTTTGATGTATATATTTCAGGTATCTAGAACAAGCTGAAAAAGGCAGTCCTGGTTGATACCTATTTTAGAAGTAGCCCTACACCCATAAACATGCTTCTGAAAGATTTATTTCTGGTATTGTGCAGTCCTGTAATAAGAGTATATTCTGTGGATTTTTAAAGTGATGACAGCAGTGTAGGAATAATTTTAAGACTAGAGGAAACATGAGGTTTCTGAATCAGTTTTCCTAAATAAAAATGTTTGTTTAGACTATTATTAATCATTAAAAAAACACAGCTGTCTTTGTATTGCCACCAGAAAGAAGGCCAAATCCAGTTATCTGAAAATACTTCTGATACAAAATTCACCACAAGTTTAAACCTATTTGGGGGTGGGGGGCTATATCATCTCTGATATCTTCTCCCAAGAATCATCAAAATCTAGATGAAGTCACAGACCAGCCACTGTGCTCGTCCTGGGGCAGCACTGGAGGAGTTGAAAGGGCAGTCAGTGTGGGGTGAGGACAAGCATGGAGGAGACCATGTGACCTACGGGAAGAAAATGGCCCATGCATCGGTGACTCAGAATCTTCCTCTCTGCTTCCAGTGCACCGAGGAGCCCCCGCCCAGAGAGTGGGCCTGGCGGCCAGGCTGCCAGAATTGGTTCTCATATTGGCTGTCCGCCATGCTACCTTAAGAATTCGGGTAACTCTTTGGACCTAGGTTTTCTCTTCTGCATATGGGAGACAATAATAGGACCTTCTTTAGGGAATTTAAAAATCCAGCTGCATCATAAGATAAGGCAGATAGGATTATCGTATTTAAATTCCCTCCCCCTTTTGAGCTGTAGTTTTCCTCACTCAGAATGGAGTACCTCGGGTAGTGTGAATAATAAACAAAATCGATGACACTGTATGCAGGTACTTAGCAATGTTACTGATGTGAATTAACTGTCAGCTGATTAAAATGCTTTAATTAACTTGCTCTTGCCATTGCATTAAATATTTGAGTGACAAATTGTATGTTTATTAAACAGCAACTAATTTGGAGGGAATGTAGGTTTTTTTATTTGGCTATTGAATATTACAATTGACTGATTTATGCAAGCATTTTCATTGAGCACCAGCTATGCACCCTCACAGTACAGGTCACAGTTGAGGTCACAGAGATCTGGAAAACCTTGCTTGTCATCAAGACACCAATTTTCACTACTCTCATTACTTCTCAGGTATTCAGTTGGGATTCCATGCAGAGACCCAGAGCCCTAAATACTGGAACTGAACTCAGAGTCCCCTTCAAGGCTTCCATTTTACATTGGAACCTCTGAAAGGGTTTTCCAATGAAGAAAAGGCCATTTCCTTCTAAGAGCTGCTCTGTCCCATGGCTCACTGCTTCAGCTTTTCTCTTCTCACTAGGTTCCCATTTGTGATCCATCTCCAGTAGCTATTTGTGCTTAACACATTGTCTGCTCACTGATGCTGTTCCCTGGCACTGCTACCCCTGCTGTGGGGATCCCCCAGGGCTGACTAGAGCACCCCATACTGACTCTTTGTCATTAGGAATAATTCTGTGGGTCTGAATTCTCAGTTTCCTGGCAGGTTCTCTCTCTCTCCCTGCCCGCCCCAATCCCTCTATCCCTCTCTCCCTCCCTCCCTCTCTCCCTCTCTCCCTTCCTCTCTCCCTCCCTCCCACTCTCCCTCCTTCTCTCTCTCCCTCTCTCCTTCCTTCTCTCTCTCCTTCTCCCTCCCTCTCTCCCTCCCTCTCTTCCTCCTTCCCTCTCTCCCTCCTTCTTCCTCCCTCTCTCCCTGTCTCCCTGTCTCCCTCCCTCCCTCTCCCTCTCCTTCCCTCTCCTTCCCTCTCTCCCTCCCTCTCACTTGCTCTCTGACTTCTGTTCTGTGTTTGTAGTTCTAATTATCTGTCACTCTGAAGCTTCTGCAAAACAAGGACAGAATGTTTAACACAGCCCTCATTTCACTGAAAGTGGCCTTTCTCTCTGTTACAGTGTATTTCAGTATGACACCATAATTTAAATGCATAAAAGTTTAAACCTTTGTAACTCTTAGATATTAATTGAGATTACAACTATCTAAAACTGATCATGGAGATTGGAAGTTTCCGTGCCTGTCAGGGAAAGATAAAGTATTCATCCATAAGACATTTTCTGAATAAGAGACAGAAGCTATAGTATTACAATCTGAAAATAAAGGATTTAGAATATTCCATATGGGCAGTATGAAAAGAGCAGAAGCGTTTTGCCAACTTTGCATCTTTCTGAGTAGTTTTCAGAAACCCTGAAATTATCCAAGGCAGTTCTTTCTCTTTGACAGCAGTTTGCTTTGGTCAGCCTTGAAGTTCTTTGGTTTGGTGCATAGACTTCACTCTCACTTTGTTTGGAAATAGGTTTCCTCTAGGATTTCTTATTTCTACTGTAGGCAGTGTCATACTCCCTGTCTCCTTGGCTTGAAACTTTAGAGACCTGAATTCCTTCCTTCCTTCCAACTTTAGTCAGCTTTTTAATCTGACCGTTTGTTTCCGATGTTTTATTATATCCATTTTTTCCTTAACTATTTCTGTTTTCTTCTTCCTTACATGAATGCTTGGAATGTGGAAAAGTGCAAAATTCTTGGATATTCTCAAGGAACATACGTGTAGAACTTTCATAATTAAAGCAACAATGTCATTACTCTCCAGTAATTCACTGTTTACCTGTACACCTGCATTTGTGGTTTGCATGGGGACACTTTGCATAAAGAAACATTTTCCATCATTAAATGAATTAGACTTAATATAAGACCCTGGATTGGAGAGGTAGGGTGTGTGTGGGGGGGGTGGTGTAGATAAAATGTCACTGAGAAACGGAAGCATGGTGCTAGCTAACAGCTTGCTTTATAAACCGACCTCATAACTGTCTGCCCTAGAAAAATTAGAAATGAGAACATTTGGTGATTGCTGGGGAAAACTTGCAATTGTGAATGTTAAATCTGATTGCTAAGGGACCATGGTATTTCCTGCCTATTTTGCCTGTAGTTTGTCTCTTTCTCTTCTAATTCATTTTTTAAGACTCTGCTAGATTAATTTTGCTAAAATCCCATTTTGCATTCCTTGTCCCCTGTTTAAAAATCTGCAGTGATTCACCATTAATTTTAGAAATTGTTTCAAAGGCCTTAATGAAGCTGGTTTCAGGCCTCCCACAGTTTGGCCCATACCCATCTATCCCCTATTCTCCTTCATTGAGCTTTCAGGTCTGTTTAGATTGGTTTGTTCTTTGTCTCTGGAGTGTACATTTTTTGCCACCTGTATGCTTTCCGTAAATTTTATTTCAAATAACTTTCATTTGATTCCCTTTCTTTAATTTCCATTGTGCCTGTGTTCAGGCCCTCTGGGCTTGGCCTTGGAATCCAGAAGGTAAAATGTGGGGAGCTCTCCCTGGAAGAGCATTCAAAAATAAATTGTGAGTGTCATTATTCCATTGTTAATGTTTATTAACGAAAAGGTCAATTAATGACTGTACACTAACTGAAACTTACTCTGACTCCTACTAGCTTTGTCACGTGAGCATAGTTTCTGTTCTCTCAGTGGGTGTAATTACAGTATCTCCTGACCCACCTCGTGGTGTGAATAGTACCCAACATATAGTATGAGCTCTGTTGATGCTAGATGGTGCTTAGGATATTAGTAGTAGCATTGATATTATTATAGATGTATAGTTTAAAGATAATTCCTGGCCGGTGCTGCAGCTCACTTGGCTAATCCTCTGCCCGTGACACTGGTACCCCAGGTTCTAGTCCCGGTTGGGGTGCCGGGTTCTGTCCTGGGTGCTATTCTTCCAGTCCAGCTCTCTGCTGTGGCCTGGGAGGACGGTGGAGGATGGCCCAGGTGCTTGGGCCCTGCACCTCCGTGGGAGATCAGGAGGGGGCACCTGGCTCCTGGCTTTGGATCGGCTTAGCACGCCGGCTGTGGCGGCCATTTCAGGGGTGAACCAACAGAGGGAAGACCTTTCTGTCTGTCTCTCTCTCTCACTGTCTAACTCTGCCTGTCAAAAAAAAAAAAAAAAAGTAATTCCTGCTTTGAGAAGGAAACCTATTTCCAGTTAAAATAAAAATTCATCTAATCTACTGTTAAGTAGTAAGGAGGCACTTAGTGCACTGAGGTAGTTATGTGCTTCCCAAAGTGGGAACTTACAACAAAGGTATCATTTAAGCTTAACAATTCCTTATATTAGTCATGTAATTATCCCTTCTCTTAGAGGCCTACGGCCAAATGGAACTGTTCCCAGGAGAAAGAAACTGTCTTTCTTGGCTGAACAAAGATTCCCGTATGAAGACTTGCCATCCCAGGAGCCACTGCTACCTCATTGGTCTTGGATTGCCGTTGCCTCTCCCATGAGAAAGAAGTGTGAATGGGCAACATAAATAGGAAGGGCTTTTTCTTTTCCGGTCTCAGATACAGAAAGGCCTGCCTAGGCTTTTCTAGGGACAAGGGCCCCTGTAAAGGTGCCCCAGGGATGTTTGTTCACATTCATTCATGAATTTAACCTCTCCTGTATTACTCAGTCAATTCATCAACCATTTATTGAGTATATACCTAGTGACAAACCTTGTGCTTAAGAACAGAAAAAAAGAAATTTAGCCTTGAGCCTTGAGGTTAGGGACATTTTTCTGTTTGTGTATTTTAGCATAGCACATCAAATTAAATCTTAAAATATTTCTTCTGGGAATGAATACATTCTGAAACAGATTTACATTTGCAGAGTTTCATGCCAAGTGGAACAAATGTAATGCAATGCATATTTAAAATTCATAAAATGGAAGCACTTGAGTCATTGGACAGTCTCTCACAATTTATCATTGAGGTAAAGAAACCCACTCTTAGGTAGAATCATGATGATTAGGGAACCCTGGGGAAGACTCTAAGCAGCAATTTCTAAAATCCAATCACTCTATATTATCTCTGATAAGACACTGGAATTTAAATGTTCACTTCTAGAAGGTCATGATTTTTAAATTTGTTGAAAACATAGCTTTATAATATTTTTTTTGTTCTACCCATTATACCACCCTGGAAGAAGAATCATTTCCAAATTTTGTGCTGAAAAATCCGCATGATACTGAATCATTCAGTCTGTGTTAAGTGTTGTTACTGTGGGTAAGTTTGCTAGTTAGAATTATGTTACTGGGTGTGTTAAGTTAGTTTTGAAACCTTTGCTCAGGACTACTCATTGGTAAATGTGTCTCAGGTTTATATAGAACAAAAAGGATGATTTAAATGTAATGAACTTTCTTATTGAGTAATGGGACCACTCACAGCTCTTGAAGCATTCTGACCAAGAAATAATATGTAGAGGAAGAGATACCTATTTTAATCTTCAAAACAGGGTGAAAATTATTGTTCGAGATGTGGATGACACAAACAAGTAAACATTCTACTTCCTAAAAAAAAAAAAAAAAAAAAAAAACTGAGTTGGTTCTTTGTTAGGTAGAAAATTTACACCTGTCACCTGGAATTTTTTTTCTCTCTTGAATGTGGCCATGGACTATATTTAATAATTTTTACCGAAGAAAAGTAGACAAGGCCATACATATTTTCAAATCTGTTCTTGTATTAAAAATGAGCTGGTTTGGTGATCTTGGCGACAGGGCAGGAAGTATGGCTGGGCACACAGTGGTTGGGTTGTGGGCGCCAAGAGTGTGGTTTGTCAGGCTGTTTGTCTTTGTTGAGTTAAGCCCATCAACAAGAGGTCATGGTCAAACTCTATCTTATGGGATAAGATGTGGGTGCTGCTTAGTTCTTCCTCATCTAAGAGAATACGGAGATCCATGCTAAAGGGACTCTTAGTTTAGTTTTCTATTTGGAAGCCCTAATTAAGCTCTGGTAAGATCTCTTTCTGTTGATATTTTGACACTCTCTGTTGATTCTGTATTCAAAGATCTAACAGCTAAACAAACAAATGTGGGCTGATGACTAGAATTTTATATTCCATGTGCCCAAATCAAATTCTGTTTTGCCACTAATATGTCTTCAGAAATCTTGAGCTGCATGTGTGCTGTTGAAATGAATGTTATTAAAAAAAAAGATGAAATAAGCATGGCAATTTACTTCTAGCTGTTAGCTGAACTTTACTTGGGACAATATCATGCTTTGTTTAGGTTCTGTGTTGAGAAAAGCTTGCATTCTTTCTTTCACTGAAAGCCTGCCTCATTCAGACCCACGCACAGAGAGTTTCTGCACACACAGGCCAGGCCACAGGCCTTGCACAAAACCCTTTAATCGCGACTCTTTACCCTTTGGATGGACTCCAAACTACCACAACTCCGAGCGCCCAGAGGGCTGCTTTCTTCTCCAGCCTCCTCTGGGTGCTTTTCCCTTGAACTACAGACTCCAGCCTCAGTTGAAGAGCCAACCTTCATGCAATTTGTCAGGCTTTCCTTTAACCTAGAAAAATCTTATTCAGTCTTTGGGTACGTGTCACTCCTCGGGGAGCCTTTCCATCTCCACAGAAGCTTGAAATCTGCTGCATTTACACTCCTCCTTTTGCAGAGATTAGAGCAGTTAAATTTGCTTTTCATGGAGCATGCAGCAGCCTCTTTAGCTGTGTCCCCTTCTAGACTGTATGTTTATATTTGCAAGGATGCATCTCTCTCTCCATTGTCTAATGCTGCACCTACCCCGTGGTAGATTATTTTAAATGTTTGATGATTGACTGACCGACAGATTCGTTGATTGGTAAGGAGAAAAAAAATCGTTCAAGGTCTTAACTACATAGTGGGGAAACCCATTTCTAGTAAAATTAACTCTTGAGTTATGTTACTCTATTTTATTTACATTAGATAACCTAGATTAACAATGACCTATTTTCTTGGTTTAAATTATAAATAGATAACCTTGTAGCATTCCATGATCTTGTAAGTAAAACGTTTTCATTCAGTACCTATTAAATTAAAATATGGGCTGGTGCTGCGGCTTACTAGGCTAATCCTCCGCCTCCGGCGCTGGCACCCCGGGTTCTAGTCCCTGTTGGGGCGCCGGATTCTGTCCCGGTTGCTCCTCTTCCAGTCTAGCTCTCTGCTGTGACCCAGGAAGGCAGTGGAGGATGGCCCAAGTGCGTGGGCCCTGCACCCGCATGGGAGACCAGGAAGAAACTCCTGGCTCCTGGCTTCAGATCGGCACAGTGCGCCGGCCGTAGCAGCCATTTGGGGGGGTGAACCAACTGAAGGAAGATCTTTCTCTCTATCTTTCTCACTGTCTAGCTCTGCCTATCCAAAAAAAAAAAAAAAAAAAAAATTAAAATGTGATCAGTTGGATGGTCTGGAATGATCATTTTTAAAAATTTATTTGCAGCTGTATTCATTTTATTTATCTGATAAAGATCTCCTGTCTGTTGGTTCACTTCCCGGAAGCCCCCAGCAGCCTGAGCTGGGCCAGGTGGAAACCAGAAGCTGAGAACTCTGTCTGGATGGCATGGACCCAAGAACTCTGAGCATTGCCTGCTGCTTCACATTTGTGTATTAGCAGGAAACTGGAATTGGGAGAAGAGCTGGACTAAGAACCCAGACACTCCTCTGGGATGCAGGGATTTCAAGCTACTTATGAGCTACCACACCAAACACCTGCCCATGGAATGATAATTTTCAAAGACAATGCATGAAAAAAATATTTTTAAAGCATGGGAAAGCACTAGAGTTGCATTGTTTTACTTATAAACAATTGTGTTTATTATTATAAATTATTGTCTTTTGCTTATCAAGCTTTATAAAGACTTAAATTGGAATATCTCATCCTAAATTATTGTATTTATTTTCTAGTATTAACGTATATTTTATATCTAATTATTGATCTATCCAGTCAATTATTTTAACTGTAAGGATGATTTAACTATTTTTAAAATAGTCTTTAGCACTAGGTTAATTTAGAAGCATTTAAAAATGAAATTTAAAATAATTTCTTGGCCGGCGCTGCAGCTCAACAGGCTAATCCTCCGCCTAGCAGCGCCGGCACACCAGGTTCTAGTCCCGGTCAGGGCACCAGATTCTGTCCCGGTTGCCCCTCTTCCAGGCCAGCTCTCTGCTATGGCCCGGGAGTGCAGTGGAGGATGGCCCAGGTGCTTGGGCCCTGCACCCGCATGGGAGACCAGGAGAAGCACCTGGCTCCTGCCTTCGGATCAGCGTGGTGCGCCGGCTGCAGTGCGCCAGCTGCAGCGGCCATTGGAGGGTGAACCAACGGCAAAGGAAGACCTTTCTCTATGTCTCTCTCTCACTGTCCACTCTGCCTGTCAAAAAAAAAAAAATTCTTAGCCTTCCTGAAATATCTGCAAAATAGTCCTAGATTCTGAATTTTCAGCAATTTGCATATGTATCATCCATCTATTAATGCTTTTATATTGTATTTCCAGATTACTAGAATATTTGTGTAGATAGAAAAATAGGAAATATTGGCTTATCTGCAGTTTCAGAATAATCTGTATCTCTTTAAGATTTATTTATTCATTTGAGAATCAGAGCAACAGAGAAAAATCTTCCCTAAGCTGTTTCACTCATTAGATTGCTGCAGTGTGCAGGGCTGAGCCAGGCTGAAGCCAGGATCCAGGAGCTTCATCCGCTTCTCCCGTGTGGTAGCAGGGGTCCAACAATGGGCCATCTCTACTGCTTTTCCCAGGCCATTAGCAGGGAACTCAATCTGAAATGCAGCAACCCAGACACATGAACCAGTGCTCATATGGGATGCCAGCATGGGGAGGAGGGGGTGGCTTTATCCACTATGCCACAGCACCAGTTCCAGAATAAACATTTTATACATGGAAATGTAAGTCTGTGGACCCTTATCATAATAAAACTTAAATAGATGAATATTTTCTAAGAAAAGTAATTTTTTTTTTTTTTTTTTTTTTTTTGACAGGCAGAGTGGACAGTGAGAGAGAGAGACAGAGAGAAAGGTCTTCCTTTTGCCGTTGGTTCACCCTCCAATGGCCGCCGCGGCCGGCGCGCTGCGGCCAGCGCACCGCGCTGATCCGATGGCAGGAGCCAGGAGCCAGGTGCTTTTCCTGGTCTCCCATGGGGTGCAGGGCCCAAGCACCTGGGCCATCCTCCACTGCACTCCCTGGCCACAGCAGAGGGCTGGCCTGGAAGAGGGGCAACCGGGACAGAATCCGGCGCCCCGACCGGGACTAGAACCCGGTGTGCCGGCGCCGCTAGGCGGAGGATTAGCCTAGTGAGCCGCGGCGCCGGCTAGAAAAGTAATTTTTTAACCATTGATTTAAATCCTGGCTACAAAAAGATCCATGGTCATGATTTCTGGACCAGCAATGAAGTAATACTCCATGAAGAATTTTTAATGGCAAAAGTAATATTTAATGTCTGATGTTAAAAGGTTATATTATGTTGATGTTTTCTTATGAATTTTTAATGAATTCATAATGTATAAATTCATAATTAGTTACAATAATTTTAAACTTTGGTCATATAATCCTGTTTCTTTTAAACCAGCTTCTAAAACTATATTTGTTTTTTAGCTTCTAAATTCATATAAATCTATAAATACATTTATAACTTTATCAATTATATCTTGAAAGATGTGTATATGATATAGGCATGAAAACTCTTCCTAAGAACTAACACTCTAGGGAATCTAACAGATGTTTTCACAAATAATACATGTGTGGCATGAGAGACTCCCAAAGGTAGATGAAATATACAGTATTATGTGAATGCCAAGGAAGAAATGATTAACATGAATTTGTAGAGCCAGGGAATACTCAATAGAGCATTTAGACTTTATTTTGCTTCTTTATTGCTTTGTTAATTATTCTCTGCTACATAATGAAGCAAAAATTTCTGGAAAATTGGATTAAAAGACAAAAATTTTTTAAATGTTTATGTAGAATATATATAGATGTTAATGCTCCACGTAAGCTTCATCAAGTCCAAGTTCATAAGTGATGAACCAGCCATTTTGGCCATCCCTAAAGAACTGAGCATCTTGGAAATTTAGCCATTTCAGTTCAGCATTTCTTTATATTACCAATTCAAGGAAAACGGGCAATCTTTATAGATTTTTTTAAGATTGGGTAACAGAAGGGTGCCATTTCTGGACTGAAAGGTGACTGCCTAGTGGTTTTCCATTGAAACTCTTTGAAACTCTTTCAAAATTTCCCTATTTCATTGGAGGAGTGAACAGGATCATCGTCATGGTGGAGAAGGACTCTCTAGGAAAGCTTTCTCCCATCCCATTCTTCATCAAGATTCATTTTCAATTATCTTTATATACAGAAGATCAATTTAGTATATACTAAGTAAAGATTTTAACAGTTTGCACCCACACAGAAACACAAAGAATAAAGTACTTTTTGAGTACTAGTTTTACCGTTAATTCACATAGTACAACACATTAAGGACAGAGATCCTATATGAGGAGTAGGTGCACAGTGACTCCTGTTGTTGATTTAACAATTGACACTCTTATTTATGATGTCAGTAAACACCTGAGGCTCTTACCATGAGTTGCCAAGGCTATGGAAGCCTCTTGAGTTCGCCAACCATATGACCAGCTATCTCACTCTTTGGAATATATCAAAGAAAACAAAAGCAGCATTATGAAAGAGTTTCCTATACTACCATGTACATAGCAGCTCAATTCACAATAGCTAAGACATCCAACTAGATGTCCATCAACTGCCTACTAGATAAAGAAAATGTGGTATAAATACACAGTGTAATATTACTCAGCCATAAAACGAAAGAAATCCTGACATTTGCAACAAAATGTATGCAAGTGTAGATCATTATTGTTAAGTAAAATAAGACAGACTCAGAAACCCTTTGTGTTTCTGTGTGGGTGCAAACTGTTGAAATCTTTACTTAGTATATACTAAATTGATCTTCTGTGTATAAAGATAATTGAAAATGAATCTTGATGAAGAATGGGATGGGAGAGGGAGTGGGAGATGGGATGGTTGTGGGTAGGAGGGATGTTATGGGGGGAAAAAGCCACTATAATCAGAAAGTTGTACTTTGGAAATGTATATTTATTAAATAAAAGTTTAAAGAGATGCATAATTTATGGTTTACACTTAATACATAGAGGTTTTCTTAGAGATGTTATATCACACAGGTTAGAAAAATGAATTCAGCCTTCCACAGTTTCTTACATAATTCACATTGAAATCTTAGAAACATCACTTTTAAATACACTCCCTAGGTTAAAAATAAATGCATGCATAAATAAGAAAATGAGCTGTTTTTATTTTCTAGTTTGTTTGAATAAAAGATCCACATTTAGAAGCCCATATTAACTCAACCCCAGGAAAAATACAAGCATATTAAGAGTCTCCTGCAGTATGGAAGCCAAGACACTGGCAAAAAAAATTACCTAAGTGAAAGATCTCTGTGAGTGAGATCCCAGCGGAAAGAATGGGCCAGCAAAGAAGGAGGTACCTTTCTCTGAAGAGAGGAGAGAACTTCCACTTTGACTATGGCCTTTTCTAAATAAGATCGAAATGAAGTGTCTTTCCATGGAATGTGAAATTCCTGTGTTTAGCAGGATCAGTTAGGTTTCAAGATCAAGACATCTAATAATAAATAGCCTAACTAGGACAACTGAGCAGAATGTTTAGAAATAGATTCTACATGAAAAAGTTATGTTGAGGAACAGTAAAATGCCTCAAATTTTAATGGGAGTACTTTTCTTGATACATTATTTAAAACTATATATACAATTTGAGAAGTAAGTTAGTTTCACCTTTCCTAGCTTATATTTGTATTTTATAATTAGCCCAATGGAAACATTTTTTCCAAGTGCCTTTTAAAAATTCTGAAAGACCTGATTTTTTGATATCATGATAAAATTTATCTTTTACTGCAGTTCAGTAATATTATTACCTTTGGTAATGTATACTTTTAATATTAAACTTTTTGGTGTATCCTAGGGGGAAATATCGCTCTTTTATATATATATTGTGGACCAGAGAGTTGAGATGAATATTTTGTAAAGAGAACATTATTGTCTGCAATATGCTTCATACTAGTGAAATTATCTGATTGTGTATCTAGCAGGCAGAAACATGGAACATAGTAGGAGAAGCCAAGTTAATTAAGTAGCTTTTAGAAATACTCAGTTGCCCTCATAATGACTATGAACTTGTGGAAATTGGGAAAGATAATTCAGTTAATTTAAAATCTTAAAGTTTCAAAGATGTCAGTGTCTTAACTTTTATAGTATAAGCTGTTGTTAGCCACAGGGGGCAACAGCATGATAATGGGGATGTGGGTTTTGAGTGTGTGTGTGTGTGTGTGTGTGTGTGAATACAAGGTGAAAATGAAGAGGGAAAGCAATGACAGTTTTAGCAAATGAATTGAATGTATTATGCTTTCAAAAGAATAGTTCTTGGAGAGAATCCAAATTGGTTGAATTTCAAGTAGCAAAGGTAATAATATCTGTGAATCACCTGTATGCCAACATTCTTGTATTATATTTCAGTGGACTCAGCTTTTTCTCTTCTCTGTAATAGGAACTCTGTGTCTTTTTATAGTTACTGGCCTTTGATATTCTCAGATAAAAGGCATCCTTCTGAATTCTTTGATCATACACTTCAGCAGGTCAGCACACTCTCACTCATAGCATGTTTGAAAAATACTTAATCTTCAAATTCATTTCAAATTGTTTAATAATGTAGTAACTTTTTATAGAGTGTTAAGGAAATTTTGCCAAAGTTAATTGTATGCTCTTCAGAAGAAATGAAGAAATGGGTATTTGTCTATCAGAAAAGGAAAACTCCGAACCCTAAGCCCCATCACCACATAAGTATAATAATTGATAATTCAGTATATATAATAATATTATATAATATGTTATATAATATATACTGCAATATACTGTAATATATATACACATATACTACAATTAACAGTAGAGAGCCCAGTAGAAATAGCCTAGATTGTGAACAACAAAGGGTTCTACCACTTGCCAGCTGTGTGCTACAGTAGGAGTTATTTAACCTTTCAGTGTTTAAGTCTCCTAATCTGAAAAATGAGGATAAAAACAGCACCTATCTTAGGGGGGTGTTGTGCAAATTAGGTAAGATGCTTACATATAAAGCACAGTGCCTGGCAGTGAGTAAGTGTAGAATGCAATAGAATGCTTTATTTAGTATTGATACTGGTTCTGCTACTTCCTGCACATTACTTAGTACATCCTTTGTAAAAAGAGGACAGCACTGACCCTCAGGAGTGCTGTGAAAATCAAGACTGTCATACGAGTTGCCTAGTGTTGCCTCACACATAGAAATACTTGGTAAATGGTAGCTTTCCCACAAAGATGCTATTGAATCTTCTCTGCTCTCTCTCTCTCTTTTTTTAATATGTTTTGGATTAATCAATGAATATCAATTGCATATCCTTGAGAACTTTGTAGAGTAGCAGAAACCAGCTCATGGAAAACACATAGACATACATGAGGCAGTACCAGCTTCAAGCATGAATGAATGGAAGAAAAAACTTGAACTGTCCTAAATTTAAATTCCTCAGACATAGATGTCAACCAGACTGAAGTTGACTTTGAAAATGTCTTTATCCATGGTTTTTCAAACCAAATAAAATGTGAAACACATTAACGGGATATGCTTAGCGTTTAACATTTTTCTTTATGATTTTAAGTTAACAGCTTATAAACAAAATGCTTATGTATATACATATATACACACACATATATATTTCTTGAAGTCAGGATGTTCAAATACTTCTATAGTTTATAGCAGTGTGTGAACTTCAAAGAAGTAGTGTATTATTTCTTTTTACATATTTTGTAATTCTCCACTATTTACATGTATCTTCTCACAGTTTTGACAAAATTGAAATGCCTTTCAGTAACATATATAGTTAAATGTTAATGAAGAGCAAATGTTTAACTAATTCAGAAGTTAAATCCCTTAAGATAAGAATTTTTATCTGAAAATATTATGTCCACAGCAGTGGTTTCTAAAATGTGCACATTGCAATCCATGTAACATCAAAGCAATTTTATATTCTACTATTTTTGAACAATATAAAAATAGAATAGGAAAGAAAATAGCATTTTCTTATACAAAATAAGTGAAAGTACCCATTTTTTCATTTTAAATACATGAATATTTATAATGGCTTATGATGTAAAATATATTTCAACCTTGGTTTGTGATCAAATAATTCTGGAAAACATTGCTAGCATAGAGCCTTACATAAAATCCTCGTTGTTCAGAGAGATATGGCACAGGAAACACTGTGAAAGAGGTTTTCTTACGTGTGAGTGGTCAACCTCAGGGAATATCTTGAAGTAGATTAAAGTGGACCAAATAAAATAGTCATTCTTCTGGGCAGCTCAGGAATACTTATTGAGCAGTCATATTTCTAGGATCTGTTGGCACAGAGTTGGTAAATATGTAGTCTTTGTCCTTAATAATGCCATACTCTGCTGGAGGAGACAGACTTTAAAATAAAATAGATTTTAAAATATAATGTGCATGTGAAGCAAGAACTATTTGCAAAAGTAAAGAACTCAAAGTGAGCAGCATTGTATACACTGGTCTAGAGGCAGTAAATTCTGATCTAGGTCTTGGAGGAAAGCAGAAGCTTGATGAGATAATAAAGAGTAATCGAGAAGCATTATAGGAAAAGGAATAATGTGGCCTCAGGAGCAGAGGGATGCTTTAGCTTGGCATATTTGGAAAACTTCCAGGACTGAGAGATGTGCCAGGAGAGAGATGGGAGAGTTTGACAGGGAAAAGTCCCATATGCTAAGGATAAGTAGTTTAAACTTCCTTTCATTAGACATAACAAAGAGTTTTTTAGTAAGGAAAAGACTTGCTCATATGTGGCAGTGTCTATTAAAAAGTATGGTTTATTCACTTAGGCGTGAATCTGAAAGGTAGCACTGGAGGGAGCAGGGAGGAAGGCTGAAAGACTGTCCAAAATGTCACGGAAGGGTGGGTGGTCCACATCCCACATCGGAGTACCTGGGCTCGAGTTCCAGTCCTGGCACCCAGATTTGCTTCCTGCGAATGCTCATCCTGGGCAGCAGCAGTGATCATCCCTGCCACCAGTGAGAGACTTGGATTCAGTTCTGGGCCCTGGCTTTGGCCTGGCCCATCCCCAGCTGTTGCAGGCATTCGGAGAGTAAAACAAGAGATAGGAGATACCTCTCTTTCTCTCCCCCTGTCCCTTCTCCCTCTCTGTCTCCCTTTCTCTCTCCACATCTGTCTTTCAAATACAATTTAAATATATGCGCATATATATTTATGTATTTATAACAGTATCTGAAAGGTGATAGTGATGCATAGAAATATAAATCTAGAATGATTTTCAATTTTCAGGCTTATGCGATTGGGGGATGGTGATGCCACCAGCCAAGACAGGATATATCTGGGGGCAGGTTTGTGTGAAAAGACAAATTATTTGTTTTAGATAGGTTAGATGTAAGTATTTCATGTTGACATTCCCACAAAGTTCTGAATTATGACATCTGGTTGTCTAGACATTTTGTCTAGAATTCAGTTGAGAAACCATCTTTAGAGATACTGTTCTAGAGCTATCATCATTATGTAGGCAATGGGAAAATCATGTTAATGGATGTGATTACTAAATCTAGAAAAGGGACTTTGACTGCATTCAATGGACAGTCAAAAGCAGAGGGGCCACGGAGAGGACTGAGAAGTTATAACTAGAAAATTAAGTGGAAAACGAAGAAAGAGACTGTTAATGGAAGTTGAGAAGATCTCAGAGTGCCTGTGGCATTTCATCGTTGGGAAGCTACGGGTGTTCCCTGTCCACAGAAACAGCACAGAGTGTCTGGGGACAGGGCCATTACTGTCACAGTGAATTGAAAGTAATAGGGGCTGAGGGAAGGGAAGACACTCAGGGTATACCCACCTTTCAGTAGCCTCAGGGAGAAGAAATGTAAGACAGTAGCAAAGGAGATTACAGGGAAAGGAAAGGATTTTTGAATAAGAAACTCCAGTTTTAGGCAAAGGGGGAAAAATCATTACAAAAGAAATAAGAAGTATGGGAAGAGTAAATAATAGATGATGGAGCATGCCACTCCAAAAAAAATAGGAATGAAAACATGGGTGAAATAATTAGCTTTAGTGAGGAGTAAAGACTTCTGAAGTCTGGTCTAAGTGAAGATGGAGAGGGTGAGGTAGCAAATGGAAAATCTGTAAGCAAAGAATGTGGAACCCATCCCACCTTTTCCCCTTCCCACGTGTGGTACAGATTAAATTCTGTGCTGGAATTGGAGGTGTTAGGGGAAACTTGGAGATGGGTTAGCAGCCTCTCCAGAGAGTGGCTGGGAGAGAGGTCAACAGAGGCATGGGGCAGAGTGTAGTGGGATCCATGTTGGGGTCAAAGGAGTTAGCACAGAGAGCTCCAGAGACAGCCATACCTAGCCGCAGCGTTGTGATGACCCTGATCCTTCAGTATTGGCAAACACTTGTGGAATTGCCAGCTAGTTTTCTGTGGAAAAGTGTGTCCTACAAGTTGGTATCTACCTTTATTTCCAGTGTCAAATCCCTTGACTGAATGCATTATAAAACTGAAGGTTTACTTACTTTCTAAAAAGTGGAGGCCAGGGGGTAGCACTGTGGCTCAGTAGGTTAATCCTCCACCTGCGGCTTCAGCATGCCATATGGGCACAGGTTCTAGACCTAGCTGCTCCTTTTCCAATCCAGCTCTCTGCTGATGGCCTGGGAGAGCAGTAGATGATGGCCCAAGTCCTTGGGCTCCTGCATCCAAATGAAGCTCCTGGCTCCTGGCTTTGGATCAGCCCAGCTCCAGCCGTCACTGCCATTTGGGGAATGAACCAGTGGATGGAAGACCTGTCTCTCTCTCTCTCTCTCTCTCTCTCTCTCTCTCTCTAACCACCTATAAAATAAAATCTTAAAAAAAAAAAAAAAAACGGGAGGCCAGTTGTAAGGGTTGAGGGAGGTTATGAGTGTAGGGTGCTTTGTACAGTGTCAATCAACCTCATATTGGACCCTCAGTAAGGGAGAGATTCTGCTTTTATTATCATCTTTGGCATTACTTGTGCAAGTCTACAGTGTGCTCAGACTGTGTTTAGCTTTTTCCTTCTTACTGTCTCTGTAGCTTAGCTGACATCTCTGCTTTCCTGTCACTTGCAATTCATTCACCAGCTCCTCCTTGCATAGCAAAGTCAGGTATAGATGAAGAGCTATCCTGTTTCCTTAAGCTCTTGGGGTGATATTTACAAGAAGTCCAGTTGAATATTTATCAGATTCTTAGCTTGTACACAAATACTTAAAATGCATCCACGAAAGTGAATCCTCTTTGTTCTGGTGTATTGTGATTTTTGCTGATTGTTTGATCAATGCCTTGAGTCTTTTATCCATTTTCTTTATTTAACCAGATAACCTATAGTCAACCAAAATAACTTTTTATTCAGCTTTGTTTTCTTTCTAAATGATCTCAAATGCTTGAGGATTAGTAAGTTTTTGTTTTTCCACCATTGGAATGCTAATGTTAAGTATCATTGTACTTCAGCCACATGTGAAATTATATTTACTGCTTTGTGTTGTGATTGCAAGTTCAGACTTTGAATCACCCATCCTCTACATCCATTCATTCAACAAACTTTTGGGGCAGCACTGATGAGTTTATTTGGATACATGAGTGAACACAACAAATTCTGTTCTCTTGAAGATATTTTCTAGTAGAGGGAGAACATAATCTGATAGATAAATTTTTAAAATACGGGATGGGTATTCATTGTAGCAGTTAAGATGCCCCCATCTCACGTTGGAGTGCCTGGGGTTGATTCCTGGCTCCGGATCCTGACTCCCCCTTCTTGCCCATGCAGGCCCTGGAAGGCAGCAATGATGGCTGTAGTTATTGTATTCCTGCTACCAAAGTGGGTAACCTGGATTCCATTCCCAGCTTATTATTCCAAGTCCAGCCCTAGCCCAGTGCCAGCCATTACGGACATTTGGAAACTGAACCAGCAGCTAAGACTGTTCTTTCTCTCTTTGTCTCTCTGCCTCTCAAATAAATTTTTTACAAGTAACAGTTACTGCTGACGCTGTGACACAGCCTTTAGTACCGGCATCCCATACGGGCAACGGTTTGAATCCTAGCTGTTTCACTTCTGATCCAGCTCCCTGCTAATGTGCCTGGGAAAGCAGTGGAGGATGACTCAAGTCCTTGGGCCCTTTCACCCACTTGGGAGACCTGGAAGAAGCTCCTAGCTGCTAGCTTCTGATAGGCTCAGCTCCATCCTTTGCAACCATTTGGGAAGTGAACCAGCAGTTGGAAGACCTCTGTCTTTCTCTACCTCTCTCTGTAACTGCCTTTTAAATAAATAAAAATAAATCTTAAATAAAAAGTGACAAGTACATGCCATTTGAGATTGTAACAGTGCTGTGACTAAAGATGATAAGCCATTGAAAGCATCGGGTGGACGATATAAGGTGAGGGGTCGAGGAAGGCCTGTCTGAGAAGCTGATACTTCATCAGGGTACTGAATAGGCCCAGGGAGGAGCAGGGCACGTGGTTAGGGGCAGAAGTCTGCAGCAGTGCATGTGCGAAGGCCCCGAGTTGAGAGTTTTCTTGGGACCCTTAAAACCAGGCCATTGTGGAGAAAGCACGGTTAGTGATTACGAGAGGACACCAGCGCACCAGAATATTTAGGGCGTTGGCTTTTACTCAATCCAAATAGGATGCCTCTGGAGGGTTTTGAAAACAGAAATAAAATATTGGCCATGTGACATTTTGAGTGTTACCTCTGTCTCCATTATGTTTTAGCTTCTTCTTCTTTTTTTTTTTTTGAATCATGAGCAACTAATCAAAATACCCCCGTAGTCTGTGAAAAAGTACTACTAGTGAACAGTGTCTCGTGGGTCAGTTAAGCTGAAATCCTTACGTCTTCTCACTTTTATTTACTTTCTATAGATAGGATGCTTAAAATAGATAATATTGTTTCTGTTAAATCTAGCCATGGGCTTAAAATAAATATGTTTATTACTAGAGTCTGGGTGGGGGTGAGAAAGATGAAAGTAGTTTGCCTGAGAAATAGGGGAAGTTGGGTGTTGTCCATTAATTGTGACAAAGATACTAATGCTGGAGATGTTCATAGGGGAAATGGGGTGAGGGTATGGGGAACTTTTTTACTGGCCAGACTGTTCATTCTAGTGCTGGGTATACTTGCCCGGAATGCTCTTGGAACTACAAACTATGGCTGACATCATTTTTCTTTATCCATCCGACCACGTTCATGGCCTGGTTGGTCATGGATACATTAGACTTTTACCTTTAGGTAAAAGTCACACTTTAGTGACTTCAAAAGAAAGGAGCAAATGTGAGTCTAATTTTTTTCTTGCTAAATAAAAACATGAGTTCAAGTACATTTTTTCATATTGTTCTGAAGCACATAGTTAATGCTTCTTATCATGAGAAGATAACACCAAGAAAGGAAAAAAGAGGGAGAGGAGAGTATATGATTATTCTTTGAAGTGCCATTGAAGAACCTGTCCTGGTGCCCCAGAACTTCCTCGTCATTAAGGTGACCAAGTTTAGGGCATGTGTTTGTCTGCTGATATTTATGTCTTGAAAGGGTAGTATTTGGGTGGCGGGCGCCACGGCTCACTAGGCTAATCCTCCACCTTGTGGCGCTGGCACACCGGGTTCTATTCCCGGTCGGGGCACCGGATTCTGTCCTGGTTGCCCCTCTTCCAGGCCAGCTCTCTGCTGTGGCCAGGGAGTGCAGTGGAGGATGGCCCAGGTCCTTGGGCCCTGCACCCCATGGGAGACCAGGATAAGTATCTGGCTCCTGCCATCGGATCGGCACGGTGCGGCGGCCGCAGTGTGCTGGCTGCGGTGGCCATTGGAGGGTGAACCAACGGCAAAGGAAGACCTTTCTCTCTGTCTCTGTCTCTGTCTCTCTCACTGTCCACTCTGCCTGTCAAAAAAAAAAAAAAAAAAGAGAAAGAAAGGGTAGTATTTGGGAAATGAAAATGCTACTAGCCAATAGTTCTGAATTCTGAACACAGTACTCAGCATGGATGTACACTAAAAGCTAATTTAATTAGAATATTAAATTACAGAGAAAACTGTAGCATGAATTCAGCTTTATTGAAGACAGATTAATAATTTTTACAAGTAATCTCTTTCAGAAAACCAAAATAGAATGATATTTGGACAGTTATCAATTACCTTTTTGTAAACTGAAAACTGCTATGTAAAGTTATTAATTAAATAATAGCTTAGAATAGGAAATTCTCACTCTAATTTTTCACTTTGGGAAGTGTGTTTTAGCATCCCTCATTGAAGTGTCTGGGTTCTATTCCTGACTGTGGCTCCTGACTCCAGTCTCCTGCCAGTGCAGACTCTGGGAGTCAGTGATATTGAATCAAGAAATAGGATTCCCGCCTCCCACGTCGGAGACCTACATGGTGATCCTGTCTCCTGTTTCCAGTCCTGCCTTGTCCTGGCTACTGCTGGCATTTGAGAAGTTAATTAGTGCATGGGTGCCCGTGTTCTCTCTGCTTCTCAAACAAACAAATATAAATAAAATAATGAAAAATGTTTTAGTGAAATATGAAAAATACTATTGAAAGTTCACTGGAAACTCAGTGCAAAACACATAATTTGTGATTAAAAACCTGAAATTATATGATAATTTTGTGAGATGACTTAAAATAGCACCAGAGAAAATAATTTTAAATACTCTCAAATGATTAATTGTATTATCCTATTTACTTTAGCCTATCTTCTGGTAGTTGTGGTTGTTTAAACAGACTTATATTCAATGCCAGTAGAAAACAAAATGTAAGTTCTCCAAGCCATTCATGCTATTTGTCAATAGTTATAGGACAAAAATAAACATCAAACAGACAAAAAATAAAAACGACTTTAGGTAGAAGATCCATTCTGCTTTTAAAATCAGCACTGTCTTCATTTCAGATTCACTGTTTCCTGGTGTTTATCAAAAGCACAGTCTGCATTTGTCATGTTCTTTTCAGAATCAAATATAGTATTGTTGAGTTTCTACAATGTGTAGAGCAAGGCATAATATTAGGTATCATACAGAATGTAAAAAGACTGTTTTGCCTTCTAATTGCCTACTCAAATTTGGTATTGAATGTAATTGTGCAAGAAATTAAAAGAATTGTGAGCCTTAACCCACCATTCCTCTACCAAATCACATTTAATAGGGCATCTTAAAATCTAAGACCTAGTTTCTGCTTTTATAAGCTATTTTGACTGTTTACCTTGGTTAAAACAGTTATAGTTTACTGTTTTATTTGACAGTTAAATGAAGTTGTAGTGTGAAAATTTTGTTATAAAGCATTTTTGTGTGTCAAGTTTTCATATCTGTATCATTTAAATTTCATATCATATACATAGTATAAGATGAAACTATTTGCCTTATGTTATAGATATAACTATATACGTATATATCATAGACACATGTTACATATGTAACCTTATAAGTAATCATGTATAAGCATTTGTGTATTTACTATAAGTATGAAAGGATTATAGTAGAGCAAGCCTAAAAAGATTTCAGACAAGAGTGCAAGGTGGAATGCTTTTGTTACAGTAATAGCTATCATTCATTTGCACTTTCTACATATCAGATAGTGTACATGGCAATTAAATATCACCAAGCTATTTAAATATCATACAGTAAACCAAAGAGTTGATGCTTCATTCTCATTTTTGAGATAAGAACTCTGAAGTTTATTGGGTTTTAGCTACATGTCTGAAATTTCTTTTTCCCAGAAACCTTTTATATAACTTTATACATTTCATAACTTTATACTATAATTTCATAACTACAACTTTAGGAACATAATGATTCTTTGAGGATTTCAAAAGTCCAGTCTCTGCTTCCATTTTTCCATAGTCTCTGTGTGTGTGTGTGTGTGTGTGTGTGCATGTTCAGATTTCCCTCTTCTTACAAGAGAATTAATCATATTGAATTAGAGCACACCCTAATGGAGTATACTCTCATGGTAACCTGATTACATATGTGAAAACCCTATTCACAGTTGTTGCTACAAGGGTTAAGGCATCATCATATCTTTTGGGGGAACATAATTCAACTCATAACCTCTAGAACAGAGCCATTCACAGTAGAGGAATTGGATGTCTCAGAAGCAACATAGGACATTAATGGAGTAGGCTGATGGGAGATCTGAGAAGAGGTGATGTTTGGAGGCTTAACTTGTGAGTGTGACCTAAAGGTTTCTTGGAGTAAGTTATATGGTTCAAGGACTCAGATAAGGGAAAGCAAGATTTCAGTCCCTGGGGGAAGGTAAAGAAAGATGGACCTAAAACATAGAGGAACTGCTCTACTGCAGAGGTTCCCAAATATACGCAGGAGAGCAAAAGTTGGTGCTGAGAAGCCTGTACACTTTTGGAAGTGCCTGTGCTCAAACATGGAATAAATAACATCTTGACAACTTCGAGGTGTTAATACTGCTTTAGCAGCCTTCCAAATGCAGCACGGTAGATTTTGGTTGCCTGGCCAGTTTCCAACACAGATAGCTAGATTTTGCTTATGTAAGAGGCTTTTGAAGTCTCCTAGGGATGAGAATGTGTTTATTTTCTGGTGGAAACACTTAGCTAAGAGTTGTCTCTGTGTAGCCATTAGGTATTGTCTGCTTTTGAGTGCTTTCCTGATGGATAAGTATGAGTTTTTAGAATTTAAAATGTTTAAGGATACTATGGATAAAAAGCACATCACAAATAGAATTTTATTAAAATTCTCAATGTGTCTGTACCATCAGTATTTCCAGAGTAACCCATCTTGATTTCCCAAAAGAGGATTATGACTGCAAATAAGAAGCAATAATGGTGGAAACATTAAGAAACTCATCTCTTTTGTACCATAGTCAAAAAGTCTTTTGTAAATACCATATTAATGACGACTGTGGAAAGAGAAATATGGAAAGTGTACTTAACGTAGAATTTTCTAATCCTTACAGGAATTTGAATCAACGAAGATTAGATCATCCCCTAAGTGGGTTTTTATATAGTTGTTTCGTTTCCAGTTTTCCAAGCCTTTCTAACACTTGATCTTTGTATGAAAACTGCTGCCATATTCAGAGACATGAGTCATGGTTCTGAAAATGTTTTCACCATATTTTAGACATCACAGGATACGGTAGGAGAAGAGTAGTCTCTTGGCATTCACAGCTTTTACATTCTAAGATGTGACCTTTTACAGTGGTTTATGGCTTGTATTAATATAGCCCATGTGGTAGGCTGGGGCTGGCAGATCCCTTAGCATCTGAATGCTTTTTGGCTTTAAGTGCCTCATGTATGTTCACCTGTACTTCCTTTCTCCATCTCCCACTCCATCCTGTGTAGTATATATGTTTATCTCCTATTGAAAAAAGATGCTAATTAAAAGAAAGCCAATTCTATTGGAAGCGAGAACAAAGTGTTGAGGCAAAGACCTTATGTCCAGAAATATGTTCAGGTAAAACAAGGAATAGAATGTCATATTTTTCAGGAATTTGGGGCTGTATATAAATGAACCTATCATAAACTTTTTACAGAATCAACGTGAAATGAAATATTTCACTGTTTCAATGAGTTTCTAGGTCAGTGTTGCGGGAGCAAGAACTTAAAACTCTAGCAAAGGCTGTAGAATGGCTACTGAAGTGATCTCTATGCTAGAGAGAAATGTAAGAATTTTATCTGTTTGTTTTTGGTGCAGAAGCCCTGTGGTAGTTGCCTGGAGTGTTTTTTCCATTCCCTTTCCTTCTGTCCACTCCCACTGGGCACACAGCTCCTGAGCCCTCTCCATCTCACTGGCTGGGACCCTTCACAAGGTGAATGTCCCTTTCCTCTCCTTCTGATAATTGACGTGGTTCCTCTTCTATCAAGCAGTGTGTGTGAGCAGTGGCCCAGGACTGCCCATTCAGAAGTACTCCATTCCTGAGCACAGAGATTGATTCATGAGTGAATGGCAGCTATTTTGTAGCACATAGCATAGTTTTGCTGGAATTGGTGGGTACCCCTCTGACATCGGAGATTTGAAAGATGATTTGAAAGATCCTTGGAATAATTCTGACTACAGTAGGTGCAAATAAGACCAGTGAGTAGAGGGAAACTGACAGGAGAGGGAAAATAAGAGAGGCTTTGTTTAAACCTGGATCCATTTATACCTGAACCCTGTGCTTATATTTTATAGAGGAAATCTATGCTTAGCAATATTTATGAACTACAGCATTTGCAAAGATCTTGGGGTCAAATCCTTTCTGTGGCTTAAGATTCTATTGTACTTTATACCCTTCCACCTCTAAGCTGTCAAGTATTTAGGTTTTTGATTAGCTTTAAGACTTAAACGCGGAATTTCATTCTGTGTTTGAAACCCTTAGTTTTAAATACAGTGTTATTTACGAACAGTAAAAAGGGCTGTGTGCACCAATTTATAATTCAGAAATCTGTGGATGCTTAGCCACTTGTAATTTATAATAATGAGTATAAGTTAAAAGACTCCATAAATAATGAAAATTTAAAAGCATGGTAATAAAAATATGCTATCTAATATCTAGATAGTAATTTCTACATTATTTATCTGTATGTAATTTCTACTTTAAATATTTCTGTTTGTTTTTTTTTTTTTTTCCCTGATTCAGCCATATTGTATGATTGTATGAAAGGAGAGAAATAAGAAAGCAGGGTAATCTTGCTTGGACCTTTTATCCACAGATTTAAATTTGGTGAATCAGCATTAAATAAAAGAACCAAAATGTAAAATAGGATATACAAAACTCTTGAAAGCATTGATTGATACTATTGATAACTTCAACACTAGAATGATATTGTAATCATTTATTTGTTTATGTAAAGGAAACAAATTTAATGGATTTCATATATACAGTTTTAAGAAATAGTGATACTTCCCACCCTACACTCCTTTCCTCCCTTGCTCCCAAGATCCAGTCAGGTGGAGAGGAAGACAGCTGTGGGAAGACAGAGGGAGGGAATTTACCCTGTGCTGAATCACTGCCCTGTGCCCTTAGGACAACTTATCTGATTTAGTCTTTCCCACCTTGCTGCATGGTAGGTGTTATCTCACTTACTCTGCATATTAGGAACTTGAGGTTTAGAGAGGTAGAGTGACTTGCCAGAGGCAAGATCTACTCTTTTTCCTGCCCAGATTCCTTCCATGACTCTTCTATGGATGAAGTTCAGACTTCCTAGTTTGGATGGCAAGACCTTTGTTATCTGACTGTTGTTAATCTTTACAGCTTCATCTCTTTTCATTCCTCAAGTAGAGTCCAAGTTTACAGATAGTGTTGCCCTTTCCCAAATAATGCCACAGGTTAGTGCTTCTGCTATGAGTAATATCCCCTGTTCTTGTCACAGTCATCCTGTGACTAACTCCTCTGCATTCTTCAGGTTTTAACTGAAGTACCGCTTCCCCCAGGAAACTTCACCTAGACCACAGTGCCTTTCTCATTGTTCATTCATTTGGCAAATATTTCTTGAGGATATCCTGTGTGCCAGGCACCATGGTGGGCACCAGAGACACAGCAGAAGACAAAGAAGAAGAGGAAAATTCTCTGCCTCCATGGCTTGCACTCTCCTGGTATTACATGTTTAAAATTCAGTGTTCCTCATTAGATGTTTGTTTGTTTTTTTCATGAGAGCACTGATTACATCTAAATTGTTCTATTTTGTTCTTAGGGTCCAACACAATTAGATAATGTAAAAATGCTATAGACACTTAATATTTATTGAACCTAGGCACAAATGAGTGAGTTCATTTGTTATTTAATTGATTATTGCCATATAGAAGGCAAAGAACATATCTTTCATCCTTTTTACATCTTTACACTGCCACTTCATTGTCTTGTGACTACGTTAATGCAATGAACCACCATTTGGAAACAAAGTTGCTTTTGATTTTTTTCTGATTTATTGCAATAGTTCTTTTTGAAATATCTCATGCTGGAACCCAAGACCCTTCGTAATCTAATGTGGTCTTTCTAGTGTATCTCCTGTTATTCCCCAGGTACCATCTAAGCAATACAAAAACAGTTATTTTGTGAAAGACAACTTTGGTCCATTTGCACCTTTCTGTTGAGAAGCCCCTTCCTCTTACTAGCAGTTTGTTATAAATCTCATCAACACTGCAAATTACGTCCCTCTGTGAAGTTTTCTTTGATAATGTTAGCCAATTTTGACTTTGATAATTTCTGCTTTCTGGTAAGACAAGTTATAAGGATCAGAATCTACCCCCCCACCATACCTTTAACATTGTGCATGTGTATGTGAGTCTGATTTTTGTCTCTTTCTCTGCTTCTGAGACTCTTGAAATAAAGGCTAAGGAGTCACTAGACTAGACTCTTCTGAAACTTTTTCAGTCATCCCCATTTTATGTCTACCAAGTCACAGAGAAAAGCCCATTTTCAAAGGTCAGATTCTCTTTATTATAGAGTGGTCAGATCAGTAGCAGTTAACTGGTAGGAAGCTCCATTTGAACGCTATTCATAGATGTAGTGTGTATATTTATTCCATGTATACTCTTATGTTTCTCAAGGGAATCCACTGTATTTTTAACTGCTTACTATAAATTACACATTATTTTAAATTATTGCAGATTTACTTTTTCTTCCCACCAGCTTCAAAAGATAATGAATATTCCTTAATTCTCCCTGATAATTATTACACAGCACTTAGTAACTACCTGCTAATAACTAAATCTAAAACAATAGGTTGTGTAGCTGACTGTTCCTTAGGATTATGGAAATAAGTTGCCAGTGTGCTTTAAAATCTCCTGGTAGAATTTCACAATATCATAGAAATCAACTGTTCTTGTATAAAATATATTTCGGGTTAGTGACATAACTAATAATAAAGACATATAATACTTAAAATGCAGTCTTATGTCTATGAACAACAGCTGAAATTTTGTTTAAAATACTTTAAACAATGAAAATAGAAATGTAAAGAATTCGGGGAACTTAATGAAGCAGATCGATTGAAATGCAACTAGAAATTATATGGTTTATGAAAGAAACTTTTTCCTAGTAAAAGCAGTTTAATTATTTATCAAACAGAGATCCTGAATGTGCTTTTTAATTTTCTGTATTTTGTCAAGGGAAGGGAAAACAGTTGATTGACATTCCTGATTGGTCTTTTTAGCAATGCAAGTACATAACAAGCATTCATCATTTTTAATTGACAAAAATTAAACTAAGTTTGAAAGTATCTTTGCTAATGATCATTAGTTACAATGAGTTATCAGCAGCTATTTTGTTTTCCAAACACCTGCATTAATTTGCTGTGATTACTCCGTATGCCATATTTAACATATTAAGCAAACATGATTTTGCATAATTTAATTAGATATTTGAAGTATGATGAGAAAACAAGAAACATTTGACCTGATTTGTGGCTTAAATTAAAGACAAGAGCATAGGTAAATGTACAAATACATGAAAACTTTATGGATGCAGTGTTTAAGTGGTCTTAGGAAACTGTGACCTTGATTTGTTTCATGCAGCCATGCAAAAATGAATCTTATTAGGTGACATATAATAAACTCCACAAGTAGAAACTTCAGTTGAATGAAAAACGTTAGTTTGGACATGAAAATTTGAGATAATGTGGTACAAGTTCTCAATTTTTAAGATTTAAACCATTTTTGTATAAACAAAACAATCCCCTTCTTAAGTTGAAATTTCAAACCAAAAACATCATTACCAAAAGTAACTGCAAAGTATTCATAACTTAACAATTAGCTTTAGAAAAATACAGTTAAGAAATTTGATGGATGGTTTACTGGCAATGAAATGATTTGATCATAAAAGGCATTAATAGGAGACCTAAAACTAAAATCCAAGTTTTATAACAATAAGCAACTGTTCAGAAGTTTCACAATAGAGTGGAAAATATGCTCTCAGGAAGCCAGTACTTTTCAGTACCATTTTTATATGCTCGTAGGCCTCTTCCAAGTATGCTGTGAAGTTCTTGATGCCATGTTTTCCATTTTCTTTATTGTCCCTGTCTAATCTAGCACAAGTAGTAGGTGGTCAATTTTAGGTGCTGTTTTTCATATATAGCACATTTAGTAAATATTCCATGCTTCTATGTTTTAGACTTTGTCAAATATTTAACTGAATAAATACTTCTGGAATATCTACTTAATGAAAAATGGATAAGAAGTGATAGGTATATAAAATAAAATTAGTTGGAATTACAAATGGCCTCATTGGCTTTGCCTGAATTGTTTTCCAGGTCATCGTTTTAACTAATTTTCAAAGAAATATTTTTAACATGTGTGAGTTTCTCATATATTTTATTGCATGCTGTATTTACTTTTGGCATGAAGCCATATATGTGAATAATTTGTCAATGTATAATTCAATTTCCAAATATGCTATGTTACAAGAAATTTTTATATATTTTTACAGGGGAAGTGGTAGCATATAATCAATTTGATCCTTGTTTTTCTTGATACATTTAGGTATTTCCATTTAGGAATAGCACTTACTAGTTTTGTTCACATGCTAGTAGGCATAAATAGATCTGTCTATTTGAAAGTTAATTTTAGCTTAAAAGCTTTCTGCACGTATCCCTACTGCCTATTATTGCCAAATTAACAATGAAATATGTGGACTTTAGAATTAAATGTTGTTAGCTTACTTACCCTCAAGTTTTTAAAATATTATAAATAAAGCAGCCTTTTAAATTGTCCAGATTTCAAGAACATCACGACAAAAGTAAGAGATGATTTCTCTCTGTCCTACTTAGGAGATTTTTCCTAACAGTTTTATAGAAACTGAACAACAGAGGTTTTTATTATTATTACCATTCCATTTTTTTTGATATGTCTTAACATTTCTTCCATTTACAACATCACTTCCAGCTTTTAAAATGTTACTACTGTTGCACATGCACAGAGCAGAGTGGTCTTGTAAGTGAGCTGTGCTACAAAAGAAATGAGGCTTATGCTGAAACTCATCAGGGGCCACTTGCTGGAAGGCTGGTAATGTCGCTGAGCTATCTGGAGATGCTTCTGCTCTTAGAGGATGGGGAGTGAAGAGCTGGAAACACAGTCAATTTGATTTCAGCCTTAACAGCTTCCAATATATGACTGTATAAAAAGTAGAATAAATTCAGCTGCCTTTATGTGTTTTGCTTATGGCCACATTGATGACAGATACTTAGTCCATCTATCTCAAGATTGCAGAAAATGGAAAATGTTTCTGAGTTAGGTAATCCCTGGAATAACTGCCACTTGTACTGCTTCACATTGTGTTAGTATGTGCTATACACTAAAGTTTTTCATCCCATATTTTTCTTTTTAGAGATTTATTTTATTTATTTGAAAGGCAGAGTTAGAGAGGGAGAGAGAGGGAGGTATATATAGAGAGCTCTTTCACCCACCGGTTCACTCCCCAAACAGCCACAACAGCCACAGCTGGGCCAAGCTGAAGCCAGAAGCCAGGAGCTTCATCTGGGTCTCCCACCTGGGTAGCCAAGGCACAAGAACTTGCATCATCTTCCATTGCTTTTCCCACGTGTGTTAGCAGGGAGCTGGATTCGCCGTGGAGCAGTAGGGATATGAACCAGTACCCATATGGACGTCAGTGTCACTGGCCACGGCTTAACCTGTTATGCCACAACACCTGCACCTTCCTCCCCTATTGAATTATTATTTTTTAAATACTATACGATAAGTCCTGAAGCCTTTATGTTGAGGCAGGTAAAGCATGTCTTGATCAAGTTACACAAGTGGTCATTGAGACAGCAAAATGGTCAAAGCCTAAGAAAGTGTAATAAAATAGAATAGGGTGTGAACATGTAGAGGAGGAGAACAAAGAAGCAAATTGAAAAAGTTCATTTATTCCTTTGATCCATAGTGAAAGCTGATATAGGGAGAGTGAATAAAACAATTTAGAGAGAAGCCAGAGCTTACTGACTTAAGTCCAGCAAGAAGAATACACAAACAAGCCATAGAAGAAACAAGGATCTGCATATGCTCCTAGAATTCTGACTGAAAAATAGAAGGATAATAGCAAACCTTCATTTTAACACTTGTTAAGTGCCAGGTGTATTCTGAATTCTTATTTTTTTATTTATATTTTATTTTATTTTATTTTATTTTATTTTATTTTATTTTATTTTTTTGACAGGCAGAGTGGACAGTGAGAGAGACAGAGAGAAAGGTCTTCCTTTTTGCTATTGGTTCACCCTCCAATGGCCCCCGCGGCCGGCATTCTGCGGCCGGCACACCGCGCTGATCCGATGGCAGGAGCCACGTACTTCTCCTGGTCTCCCATGGGGTGCAGGGCCCAAGCACTTGGGGCCATCCTCCACTGCACTCCCTGGCCACAGCAGAGAGCTGGCCTGGAAGAGGGGCAACCGGGACAGAATCCGGCACCCGACCAGGACTAGAACCCGGTGTGCTAGCGCCGCAAGGCGGAGGATTAGCCTAGTGAGCCGCGGCGCCGGCCATATTCTGAATTCTTAACTGATACTGACTGGTTAATTGTAATCCTTTGAGGAAGGTGCTGTCTATATACTAGATGAAGAAACAGGAACGAGAGAGACTAGCAAGCTTCTCCAGGGTCACTCAGCTGGTTGGGTGGTGAGGGATGTTCAGAACCACTCTAGCTTCAGTTTGTTTTCTCAACCATGACCCTATACTACTTCTCCCCGTGGATAAAATAACACACCGGGGGGAGAAAAAAAAATGGAAAGAATACTGTGGACACTGTTAACAAACATTAAAAAAAAAAACAAGCCCAGAAGGAGGACTTGGAAGGCCAAGAAGGGAAACACAGTGACAAAGCTGAGAACCTGAGACCTGCAGGGAGTCCATCTTTCAGGATCTGGAGGAAGTGCTGTGGTCCTGAAGTGTGAGCTCAGTATCTTAAAAGTAAAGAATCTAGTCATAATGTATTGACGATTATGAGTAGTGATAAATTAGGTGGCTTAACATGCCCATCTCAAATTTATGTACATTTGGCTGAAAATATACCAACTCACAGTGTTCATTCAGTGCTCTTGGCCAGCTGGTGATGACAAGCGAAGGCCTTGTGAACTGCATGATGTAATTAAATCCACATTTCAGATAACCGGTAGTTGGACACATGAACACAGGGATGACTACAGTCAGTTAAGTCATGACATAAATGTTGTACACACTTGCTTATTATTTATTAGAATCACAACTGTGACTGAGACGTCTAACATTCCTTAATGTTACTATCCACCCTTAATAATTATGCATCTGTTATATTCTGGATTGGTGTTGAAATGGAAAAGTAGTGGTAGATGGAACAAGTGTGTTCTTATTCAATAAATTAAATTGTTCTGGCAAACAAAAAGCTTTGAAAGCATTAATCCATAAAGGAAAAGAAAACCCCCAAAAAATTCCTGAACGGTGAGGGCACTTGTCTTTAGGATAAAAAAAAAGATAAACCTAAGTTTTAGTAATTGATTTTTGTGTTGATTGGAATGAACTATAGGAATGCTATGATGACATTATGCTTTCCCTTTCTATAAAATGGTTTTAAATAGTTTGTTTTTTCCTGAGATATAAACAGTTATAAATTGAGATTTATGTAGTGAATTAAATATCTAGCACTTTATTGTTGTGATCATGTTTATTTATTACAATTATATTATGTTTTGATAATATAACTGCACTGGGAAATTTCTTATTGACTTTGGGTAATAGTTTATTTATCACCATAAAATAATAGTAAATAATTTTGAAATTATTGCTGTTCATCTGTAGTGGGTAATTATTGCTTAATGAAATGAGTATTATTATTTCTTATGTTTGATTTTATTGTTTTCTTTTTCAGAACCCTAAAATTTCTGTTTACCAAAACTTTATTTGATTGAGACTCTCATATTGTTCTATCTTATCAATGGTAAACTGGTTAAGAATTTTTTTTTATATTTTGTTTGTTATAAAGTACCTAATCTATGTTTTATATTTGAAAAATAATATTCACTGTGGGAAAATATTAATAATTGCAGAGTAACTCTTCAGTGAATTAGAACCTCATTCATTTTTCTTTTTTAGTGTATTGTACAGATGTTGCAGATGTTGCAAACACATGCTATAAGAAAATTCCAGTGTCACTTTTATCTTACTAACTGCGTACTTTCAGAAGTTTACGCAGTCTTCTAATGAACTGCACATGCTTTGACTGACTAGTTTGTACCTACAACTGTCCACCAAAGGCTACAGAAGCCTGGATTATCAACAGGAAAAAACAGATATGCACTTGGCAGTACGCCAACTGTGGCTAACCTCTAATAAAACTAACAAAATTGCAGATTCTGGAAAAAGAGAAGTTCTGGTAGATAGAGTATTCAAAAATAAAGCTAATAAATTCAATAAGCTAATCTCATCATGCTGAGAAGTAGACATAATGTTAGTTCCTTGGCATTAGGAATTTTATTCTTTGGAAAATGTGTCTATTAGGTAAAAAATATGGGGTAGAAGTAAATGAAGCTGAAAGTAAGAGTGGAACACTAATGGTGAAAATTGCTCAATGACTCAGTAACATCTCTTCTAAAGGAAAAATTGCAGTGTTTTAGTGTATTTGAAAACTTGTAGAAGTTATTTATTATATCCATGCAAGTCTAGTAAGATGATAAAAACCAATATTTTGGAGGAAATTAATGTCTTTACAGAATAATAAATTGTGAGTCAAAAATTAAAAATACGTCTTTCATCTGTAGTTGAATAATTTATTGTTTTATTTGTTTTAGCAACTTGCTCCTTTGTCCATGGGCATCATAGATTCTACAAGCTTTCTTTAACTTGGAATTATAGGACATTATAACATTGTTGCTAAGAGTCAAGGAGAAATTGATGTAATGTTGTTCTTTGGTAAATTTCCGGTTATATAGGAAAGTAAACAGGACCAACCATGTCAATCTGTGCAGTAAGCCAGAACTATTATAAGTGGTTTTTATTGAAACTGTGAGTTTTTTTCCTTCATCTGTTGTGTAACTTCTACTCAGGATGACCATTGTATCAGAATGCATTTCAAGCTATTAGTTGCACAGCAGTTTACCAGGATCTCATCCTGGGTAGGTTTAGTATAGCCGTACTTGAATTTACATTTTCTGTACAGCAATATAATTGCCAATATGAAACAATGCAGTTCTTTTAAAGTATCATTAAACAGTAATATGGATATGCTTATTTGCAAATGTCCTAATGTAGTTTGGATTTGCAGCGCTAACAAACATATAAATGTGGCTTTTGTTCTGAACCACTGCCCATTCTCAGAGAACCTCATCTCTCTGATAGGAGATGCAAGGAAAAGCTTAGTCCTGGTCATAGTTCTCTTTGCAACTTGTCCTCCCTCCTTTGCCTGAGATCTTTCCTCAAGAGCCTCTTTGTCCTCAATATGCTGTCATTATCTTCTCTGCAGGGATATGAGCTGGTGCTAGGGACTCTTATGCTTGCCTTGTGACTGATTCATTGTCCAATTTGTGTATCACAAAAGCTTACCCAGCTGACTACAAAAAGTCCTTTGTTACTGCTATTTATTGTTGTTTCTCTCTAGTGCTCCTTTGCTGTAATCTATAGTGAGTCAAGTCCTGAACTTGTGTTAGTAACTCCCTGACTACTACACTGCCCACCAGTCTCTAAGTTACCCTTTATGGTAGGTGGGCTTACACTTGCGTTTATGTTTATATATACTTGACCTATGATTTCAGAGCTGAATGATTGTGTTTTAGGAGGCATGTGTTGTAGCTTAGTCGGTGAGGCCACTGCTTGCAGTGCTGGCATCCTGCTCTGGTTCGTGTCCCAGCTGCTCCACTTGAGTCCAGCTCCCTGCGAATGGCTTGGGAAGGACAGTGGAGAATGGCCCATCTGTTTGGGCCATTTGAAACCCACAAAGGAGTTCCAGATGGAGCTCATGGCTCTTGGCTTCAGCCTGGCCCACTCTGGCCAAATAGGGAGTGAACCAGCACATGGGAGATGACTGGCTCTCCCTCTCTGTGTGTGGCTCTGATTTTCAGATAAAATAAATAAATGTGAATATAAGTATATTTCTGTCAATACTAGGAAAAATAACCACTTATTTCCTACCATAAAAAATAAAAACATGTCCTTCTGCATGTTAATTTTCTGTTTCCCACTTCCAAAGTCAAAAAACTTCAACATTGATTGAAAGTTGTTGCTCTGCTTATATATGAAAACATTATTGTTTCCAACAAAGTTTTATTTAAAATGGGTTAGGAGTCACAGACAGAAGGAAGCAGTACTAAAAGACAATTACACAGAAGTAGTTATTTCCTTATGTATTTCTAAGTAGCTGAGTATTTGAACAGAATATATGTATTCCTTAGTTGTAAGAGATAATATATAAGCATAACAAAATACTGATTTTTCTTAAATATTTATTTATTTTATTTGAAAGGCAGAGGTACAGAGAGGCAGAGGTAGAGAGAGAGAAGTCTTCCATCTGCTGGTTCACTCCCCAAATGGCCATGACGGCCAGAGCTAACCTATCTGAAGCCAAGAGCCAGGATCTTCTTCCTAGTCTCCCACACTGGTCTTCTACTGCTTTCCCAGGCCATAGCAGAGAGCTGGATCAGAAGTGGAGCATCCAGGACTTGAATAGGCGCCCATGTGGGATGCCAGCACTGGAGGCAGTGCTTACTCATTACACCACAGCACCAACCCCAATATTGATCATTTTTGTACCATTTAACTGTACTCTGGATGTTACTGTAGCCATGTTCAGAACTACTTAGTTATTGCACTTAAGGCAAGAAGACAGTGCAACAATGCATTTAATTGCTCAGTGTACCTGGTAGTTCTTACTTCTGTAGTGTAAATTGAGAAATAAGCACTATTTCCCACAGGGGAAATAATCATCAAGTTTTGAAATACCAAGTTGTTAATGATACGAAATGGTCCAGAAAAATTACCTTTGTTTTATTTCAGTATATTTAATGAGTTACCTTTATTAAGTAATGTAACTCTAAAGTTTCTGACAGAAATATGAACCATTCTGTTAACCCATTAAAGTCATAGTATAATTGTTTTTGGAATATTCAGCCAGGTATATTGATGTTTTCGTAGAGTACTAGGAGTGTTTTTTTTGTTTTGTTTTGTTTTGTTTTATTTTTTTGACAGGCAGAGTGGACAGTGAGAGAAAGACAGAGAGAAAGGTCTTCCTTTTGCCGTTGGTTCACCCTCCAATGGCCGCCGCTGGCGCACTGCGGCTGGCGCACTGCGGCCGGCACACCGCGCTGATCCGATGGCAGGAGCCAGGTACTTCTCCTGGTCTCCCATGGGGTGCAGGGCCCAAGCACCTGGGCCATCCTCCACTGCACTCCCTGGCCACAGCAGAGAGCTGGCCTGGAAGAGGGGCAACCGGGACAGAATCTGGCACCCCGACCGGCACTAGAACCCAGTGTGCCAGCGCTGCAAGGCGGAGGATTAGCCTAGTGAGCTGTGGCGCCGGCCACTAGGAGTGTTTTTATTTCCTATATTGTGCTTCTATGTCTTTGCTGCTTCCGTTTCCTTTTTTAAAATTTTTGTTTGATGCATACTAATTGTACATACTGAGGGAGTATAATATGAGTTTTTGATTCAGTATAACATTAATGAAATCAAAGTAATTAGCATACAATATCTTTAAATTTTTTAGTGGTGAGTTCTTTCAAAACTCCTCATTTCTAACTATTTTGAAATACACAAGGCAGTCATGAACAATAGTCACACTACTAAGCTACAAACACCAAATTTATTCCTTCTCTCTAATACAATGTCATACCTGTCAACCAGCCTTTCCCACATCATAGTTCTATCATGCTGGTCCCTCACAGGGTAGTTAGGTGCTCTGCTCAAGAATAGTGTTCATTTGCAAAGAGAAGCAAATACCAGAGAGCTAGGAGAAGATGAGAAACATCAGTATGGTGGAGAAGCGTAAGATACAATAGACCTTATTCAAAGCCTGGTTGATTTAGAAGGGTCATCAAATCAAACAGAGTGGAAAATGAAAGGACTTAGTCTCTGGAATATTGGATGCTTTGAGCAACCAAATAGACAGCTTCCCTTATCTGCTGGTCTCTGATAGGTAGGATGGAGGGTGGGGGCTGCTGGTAAATGAAAAGCATTGCCAGGCCTCTGCCTATCCATGGTCCCACTCTGCATTCCCTTAGGTACTTATCTATGGATTTCTCTCAAAACTTTATTATAGTGACCACGCTCTTCCTGAAGTCTGATGTCAAAACTGTGAAGGTTCTCAGACATAAAGGCATTAGGAAAAATACATTATCTTAGACAATGCACAGGGGCTGAGCAATAGCTGTAATCAAAGCTGTTGGTATTTGCCTTTTTTAGGTTCATCCTTCTCTCATGGACTGATTCTTTCATATAATAATGAAATCCTAATTTCACACCAACTTTGAATGAACAGTTAAAGAGGTTGCCTTTCAAATATGTATCTTTTTCCCCAAATGAGAGTATTTCAAAATTTTTTAAAAAATAGAATTGAAAGACAAATTTGTTTTTGTACAAAAGAATTATGAGATCCATGCTTAGTTATTTTTTCTTGAAGTACATTTTCCGTGAACTTTTTGATGAACCATTTGACTTGAAGATCTTTAAATGACAGCCTAAAATATACTTATTAAACCAGCTCTGATAATAAAAATTCCAAATATACTTGATGCCCATCAGCTGTCTTCACATTTTCTCTCAGCCCAACCCTCTGTTTAACCCTGATCTTTCTGAAAGAAATCCAGGATAGGGGGAGGCCAGTGGGAAGCCCCTGGCTTGAAAGTGCCAGGGTCATAGGTGCTTACATTTGACAGGGCTTGTAAAATCAATGGCAAGAAACTGGCCTGTTTCATCCTTTTTCCCCTTCACTTCCCTTCGTTCAGGCCATGTCCTGGTATGCTTTCCTGTCAAACTTTCTTTGTTTTGTGATTTGAGGTTTGAAGCGTACAGATGGCAGGTTTAAAAATTCCAACTTCAGAGAAACAGGTGCTTTTGATAAGCAATTCACACCAACTGTACTACAAAGGATAAATCAGTGGATGATGGATCAAGTGTTTTATTACTTGTTAACTAAGAAGCATTTGACTTGGCTTTTATAGGTTTTGGTAATAAAAGGTATGTCAGTTTATCATACCTATGTTAAAGTAGATATTTGTCTTATATTATTGTTTTAAGTTTTCAGAAGGTTTTATTTCAGTTTTTGCAACCCCAAATTCAGCCTGGCTATGTTTGAAGCACACCTCTGGTTGCTTTCTTTGCTTCCCTTGGTTAAGCTACTGCATGTTATTAAGAGTGGGTGTCTAAGGGGCCATGTCTCCCAAGCCAGATCCTTCACTGCCATTCAGGGTAAGGGCTCATTTGCAAGGTGTTCAACTCTGTCCAAAAATAATATATATACATACATGTATATATATTAAGTCAAATAGCTTTATTTCAGACATGGAAGAAATACTTCTATAGTGTATCTCTTGCTCAAAAGAAGGAAGAAACTAAGTGATTGGAATCCACCAAAGGATGAGTTGACAGTCACCACGCCTTGTTATTTATGTTGCTGTTGGCATCTATTTTGGTAGGCTGGGGTTTTCAAGCACCCTTATTATAAAGTAAGTCCCCCTCTAGCTGTTTCCGGTTTATAGAGCTGTGAGTCCTTATTAGGTGTTCATTGATGTTAAAAATGAGAATTTACATGACGTTTTTATTTCAGGCATTGTTTTAACAATTGTTTCAATGAACTTCTTAGACATTATTCTTTCTGTCAACTTGTGTCAGATAGAGGAATACATGTGAAAGCATTTCAGTACCCTGCTTGTGACTGAAGCATGCATTGTGGGGAGATACCATGTGTTGACCTCTGAGTTCCTATTCACCAATACATTCATTTCTGCCCACCTCATAGTGTTGCAGTAGTGGCCACATCATGTTCATCATTCAAGCACAATATAGTGAGAAATATTAAAATACATATGCACATATATCAAAACATAAAATCTAAGGATGTGATGTGGTGATTGAGAGGAAAAGCTTTGAATAAAGCAAATCTGAATTTATGTTCTGGGTTGTCCATTTTTTAGCATTAAAGTTGTCAGGCCCCAGAACCTGGTTAAGCTATACTGTTTCATAACCTATAGAATGGAGATAATAATAATTTTTTAGGACTTTGAAAGTGGCAAAGGAAATAAGTACTGACTATTGTTTTTTTCTTTAAAAATATTATTTACTTATTTATTTGAATGGCAGAGAGACAGAGATGGAGAGACAGAGATCTTCCGTCCACTGGTTTACTTCCCAAATTCCAGCAAAACTAGGGCTAGGCCAAATCAAAGTCAAAATCCATGAATTCCAGCCCTTGTGGGAGATGAGAAGCCCCAACCACTGCATCCTGGATGCGTCTGCAGGAAACTGGATTGGAAGCAAGGAGCAGGGACTGAAACTACCACTCTGATAGAGGATGTGGTGTCCCGTGTGGTAGCTTGGCCAGTTGTACTGCTGTGCTGGCCCTCAGTAAGTGGATTTTAAAAAGAGGTGCTTGAAGCTGTCGTTGTGGCATGGTGAGAAAGGCCACTGCCTGTGATGCTGGCATCCCCTAGAGGTATTCTGTCTGTTCACTTCTGATCCAGCTCCCTGCTAACGGTCAGAAAAGCTATGGAAGATGACCCAAGTATTTGGGCCCCTGCCCCATGTGGAGACCTGGATGAAGCTCCTGGTTTCAGCCAGGCCCAGCCCTGGCTGTTACAGCCACCTAGGGAGTGAACCAGTTGATCGAAGATGTCTCTCTGGGTCTCTCCCACTGTGTACCTCTACCTTTCAAAATGAATAAATAAATCTTTAAAAAATAAACATTTAAAAAAAGAGAAATGATAAATACCCTTTCAAGGTATTGGGTTTAAATATCAATCCTAGTGACTTTTTGGTGATATAACAGTTTTTAATATTGTTTTCATCTTAATATCTCATATTGGCATTATGTTATAAAAATATTTTTGAATTTTAATTCAACTTTTTTCTTAGAAGTACATAAAATAATGTTTGTTATAACTGATTACTTATTAGGTTCAATAAAGCCTAGTATTATGAAGTATGTCTCCATTTCTTCAGGAAGCAGTGACTTGATGTGGCTCTGCATTCCTCAGTTGTGAATAGATTATGCCAATGTTCCTGAGCCCGTCTTGCCTTATTTCTTATCTGTACAATGTAAACATACCCTTGACATTGTTAGGATTAAATTAGAAAATGTATATAAATTTGTTAACACAGTGTCTCATATAGAATTTTTAAATGCACAAAAATGACCATATTTATTTTATTTTCCACATGTTACTTAAACTGTGGAGTAGTAGACCTGGATGCTCAAGTCAATTCTGCCCCGAATTAACCATGGAATCTGACGCAGAGTATTTAGCTTTTCTGTCTCACTTTCCTGACTTGAAAAGCAATATCTTGGCCAAAATTAATCTAATACCATTCTAGCTTTAAAATTTTGCAATTTTATTATCTAACTCAGAGTCATAATATAATGTGACCATAAAATGAATTTTGTTTCTTGCAGTTTGTGGGGACATCCATGGACAATTCTTTGACTTGATGAAGCTCTTTGAAGTGGGGGGATCACCTGCCAACACTCGCTACCTCTTCTTAGGGGACTATGTTGACAGAGGGTACTTCAGTATCGAAGTAAGTCCATATCATTGCTTCTTAGTAACCTAAGAATGATAAATATCTTTGCGTTAGTGGAATCTCTAGTTTATAATGATGGGCTTTAGTGCACTCAATTCATGTGAGCTAGTATGTTTCTTATTTCAGTTAATTATCATATGATTTTTAATGCTTGGAGATGCCAAATAAGTGGTTAATAGTAAGATTTTTATCTTTTATGTATTTTTCATATTTGCAAATATGGAAAAATTTATCTTATTTTATATTAGATAATTCTATTTCCCATGGAATGAAATAATCAAAGTTGATAATATAAATAGGACTCTATTTACATGATGCCTTATAGATATGAGACAAAAGTTACCTTCACGAATTGACAGCAGTGTGTGTGTGTGTGTGTGTGTGTGTGTTTGAGTGAGTATACTCACAGATGCTGTAGTATGTCTTTTTTTTTGGCACCTGTCACCTTACTAGAATAATTTGTCAAACTCATTAATTAAAACAAAACAGAAAAACTTTGAGATTCCTCTCCAGTTACCCTCTGCAACTGCTTTAGGGAAGTAGAAATGGCATTCAGAATAAAGACAGGACCTTTTTTGTTCATATATTTGTTGTTCTCAAGTCCCTGACACAGTGTGACATACATGTAAAGGCTCAATAGGTGTTAAAAAATGGTTTGAAATAAGAATCAATTTTTAAAAATGAGCTCATTTATATTAGCTGAAATTATATGTGCTCTCAAAAGAAAGCAATGAAAAGGAAAACAGTTATTGTTAATGAAGGAAATAAATCAACTTTGCAGAAGTGTCATACCAACATGATATGTTGCTTAGTATCATATAAAATATTCTATAAATTAATTTATATTATATCTTATTTACTAAAGAGATATTTAATGTCAAAAAGCATGTCACTCTCAAACAGATTTTGCTTTAAAGTTGTTTTAAAATCATACAACTTTTATGGGTTTTTTTTGTTTTGATAATTCAGTTCAACTCTAGTCATTTACATACTCTCTTTGTATGTTAACATATATAAGCATACTGTTTGATATCTCCATTTGTTAAGCAACTATTGGCACACATATAAAATGAACTATAATTGTGACCATGAAGAATTTGAATAAATATAACGTCCATCCTTACTCTCCAGAGGCCTAAATCTGCAATGGAAAATAAAACCATAAAAATCTATGTGGAATCTGAAGCCTAGAATAGGTGATCATCCAGAGTTCAGTTATTTGAATGGATTATTAAAATGTTATAATAAAGGAAGTATAGAAGCTAGATGTTCTTGTAATATAGGCAAGTGAGAGAATGCTAAGAGCATGCATAGTTGGGGAAGATGGAATCCAAGAGCAATTAAAATTTAACTTTCGGATGGAAGCTGAGGTGAGCAGAAGTGCTGAGAAAGACATTACTGCATGTTTTAAACCTTGCTTTTGTTCTTAGGCTTACTTGGCCAGCCTAAGTGGCACAAAGGGCAATTGAGTACAAATTTTGTTAAGACCTATGTAGCGTGTCAGAGCCAATATTTGCCAGGATGACGGCAACAACTAAGTGAAACCCCTGCATTATGATAATTTGAGCAAGATAAAAATTTATTTCTCCCTCTGAAAAAATCTTAGATGGGCAAACCAGGGCTGGTGTGGCTTCCTAATTGCTTTGATGTGCCTTGTTCCCAAGGTGATCTATTAACCCAAGGTTACCACACCAGTTTCATCCCTCCTCTCTCCATATCACATCCAGCAAGATGGAAAAGAAAGAGAGGAGTATGATGTTTTGTATATGCAAATTTTCCGGAAGTGGCCTAATCACTTGAACTCACATCCCAAGGATTCAGATTCAATAACATGGCCATAGGTGAAGCCAGTGGGCAGCCAGGTTTGAGAAAGATCATGATAGGCAGAAAATAATGCGAGAAATTGGTCTTCTCCTTCTTTGTCTTACCAGCTCTGTCTGTAAATGATACTATACCATTTCTTATTCATAATGGTCTTTATTTACCTTTGACGTTTTACTTGAATGCAGGCTTCTGGATTTTAGCCTCAGGCAGGTCATTTGAAATTTCCTAAACCTTTCCTAATTAGAGATTTTAGACCTCTGAGTTTTTTTTTTTAATTTTTATTAATAGATTTCATGTGTTTCATAAGTACAATTTCCAAGAAGACAGTCACACTCCCCTCCCTCTCCCTCTCCTTTCCTAAATCCCCTTCCTACTCTCTTCCTTTTTCTTGCTTTAATTTTTGCAAAAACATAATTTTAATCCACTCTATAATCACAGGCTTAACGTACCACCAACCATAATAATCAACAAGTAAAAAGTAGGAAGACCACAGTTCCACAGCAGTTTGAACAAAGGCTAAAAACAACAATCAAATCACAAGATGTCCATTTCATTTTTATACTTTTTTTTGTATTTTATATTAACTACCACATATCAGAGAAAACATATGATATTGGTATTTTGGGGACTGACGTGTTTCATTAAGTGTAATTGTTTCCAGTTGCATCTATTTTATTGCAACAGACAGAATTTCATTCTTTTCTGGCTGGGTAGTGTTCCATAATGTATGTAGACTACATTTTTTTTTTTTTTTGACAGGCAGAGTTAGAGAGAGAGAGAGAGAGAGAGAGAGAGAGAAAGGTCTTCCTTTTTCCTTTGGTTCACCCCCCAAGTGGCCACTACAGTGCGCAGTGCGCCAGCTGCATTGCGCCAATCTGAAGCCAGGAGCCAGATATTCCTACTGGTCTCCCATGCGGGTGCCAGGAGCAAGAACCTGGGCCATCCTCTACTGCACTCCCGGGCCACAGCAGAGAGCTGGACTGGAAGAGGAGCAACCAGGACAGAATCCGGCGCCCCGACCAGGACTAGAACCTGGGGGTGCTGGCGCCACAGGTGGAGGATTAGCCTAGTGAGCCATGGTGCTGGCCCACTACATTTTCTTAATCCAGTCATCAGTTGATAGACATCTGGGTTTATTCCATAACTTGGCTATTGTGAATTGAACTGCAGTAGACAAGGGGATGCAGATAACTCTTTTGTATACTGATTTAATTTCGTTTGAGAAAATTCCCAGAAAAGGCATGGCTGGTTCATACGGTAGGTGTATTTTCAGATTTCTGAGGAATCTCTACTGTCTTCCATAATGGTTGTACCAGTTTACATTCCAACTAACAGTGGACTAGGGTACATTTTCCCCCACATCCTCACCAGCACTTGTTGTTTTTTGATGTATCTGTGTATGATAGCCATTCTAACTGGGGTGAGGTGAAACTTCATTGTGGTTTTGATTTGCATTTCCCTGATAGCTAGTGATCCTGAACATTTTTCGTGTTTCTGTTGGCCAGTTGAATTTTATCCTTTGAAAAATGTGAACTCTGTTTCTTTATAGAACAGGAAATGCAGAAATCACTACCTTATTCCTTGCCAGGGTTTTTTTTTTTAAGTCCACAGTTATTATAGATATTTGTATTATGAAAGTTACGATATTTTGTATAATAAGCTCCTTTTGAAATCCAAGCAAAGGATCAAAGATAAAAGAATCACAATATGTTGATGATATATCAATGTACATATCAGAGGACATTTAAAAGTTCTGAGATGCATACATCAAAGTCACCACATTTAAAAATAACTCTTTCATTAAATTCCAAGATTCTGAGAGAACAACCCTAGGAACTTGCTGCATATATACAAAAGTGACAAAATGTCTCATACATAATTGATCCATTTTTATTACACTGTGACTTTTGAGGGGCTCAGCGACATTGTTGTATTTTATAGAGACATTTGTATAAAATACACTTCCTGGGAAGCCCTTGAGAATGTTTATTATGGATTGAGGAGGCTGATGTTGTTTGCATGCTGTGAACGCCATTGTTTGCATGGTAGAGATTATCTCATTTGTTCCTCAACTCTGGAAGGAACACTGTAAACCCCTTCCTTTTAGAGGTGTGGAAAGCAAGGCTCAGAAAGGGTCACACACATAGTGAATGGGTGCTGGGGTTCAAAGCCGTGCTCTTTCCATTACCTCAGCAACCCTGCAGGTATGCACAACCCATGTTCCTTAGATGTATCAAGAAGTGCTGCCAGAAATGCACGTCAGTAATGTAAAAATTGAGACGTGCTGTTACATTCACCCATGCATGTAGTCACACACAGCCATCTCCCCACCTGTGTTATCCGAAGTTCAAAGCATTGAATATAAAATATGCTCTGTGAGTAAAATACTGCCAATTTAAAAAAATCCTAAAATAAGGGCTCAATTTTCCAGCAGGTTTTATCCTACCAGGTTTCCAAAAATTCTTGATTCATTTCAATAATTCACAGCTCCACTGCTGGTATTCTCCTTCAGCTATCCTCTGGGCAAAGGGGAGCACTTAAGTTTAATTTTTACCAAATCACCTTTGAAGACTAGGTTTGGATTTCTAATAGAGTCTGGTGGGTGTATTTACAGGCAGTAGGTAATGTGCTCTGGGCAGTACATAGAACCCATTTTATGCATCCTCCCCACTCTCTCCAATCATCTTTTTTTGCCAAGATCAGAAATCATTTCCTACACAGTTAGCCCCAGTGAAACAAGCAGGCTTTTGAGTAATGATGAAAGAGGTAGTCTTGCCTTGAGTAATAATTTGTCTTACACTAAATACTCCTCTTTCGATGACCGCATTGCGCTCACTACCTGATCTCTTTGATCCAGCATATGTGTATGTATGTCCATGACTGAGTGTGTGTCTCCATGAAGACAGAAACAGAACCGCAGACAAGCATGCATAGCTGTTTGTTTCTATTTCATTCCTCCAGCTGTCTCTCTGGCCATTCACTATTACGCTCACTTACATCCATATCTCACCTCAGGCCTCAAGCTCGTTTAAGTGTGAAGAGTTGTCCTGTTTATTAGCTGTGAACTCATACAACAAAATGAACCACGACAAGTCAGCCAGTACCCGGTGCTGCTGCCTGAGAATCATAAGCAGGCAGTACAGCAAGCAGTGTTAGGTGACAGAATAGTGCCATAAACACGAGGAAGAAATTGGCTGTCCGCGTGCGTGTAGCCAGTTGTCTTTACCATGCATTGCTATTGCACTGCTGCCTCTCTGCATGCTTGTCAGACCAGGCAAATGATGTCTTCCAGGAGCTGCATTTGACATTTCAGGCATTTGGCTCTGCTCCCAACCAATGCACAGCCTTCATTTAATTTTCCAGTGATTGACAGGCAGCACTGATTGATATAATTGATATAATTGATATCACTGATTGATATAATGCTAATGTGGTAGTTTCTTTTCTTTCTTAACTTCTTTCTGTCATATTTTAATATCCTTTACTGGGAATATTTCAAGATTACTGACCATTAAATTAAAAGTATAAGTCACATTGTAAATCATTGCACCCCCTATCCGTAAACTGATGAAGAAAATGATATCCTTAATGCCGCTTTATTGGAGAAGGCTGCTACATAGAAGAAAGCTCTGTGACAAAAATTAATGCAGATTTATAGAGGATGCTAAATCTTTCCTATTAAGGAAAGGAACTGACTTTAAATTGTCAATAGTCCTGTAATTAAGAGGAAAAGATGGAAAGACAGTGGTGGGTGGAGTTGGTGGAAGTGATTAGTGCCGCTCATTGACATCTCGCTGTGCAGAGAGGCCCCCCGTAACAGTGCTGCATCTCTACCTTAACCAGTGAAGTCGGAGAACATTTGCTTCTAATTAGCCATCTGACACCAGATGGGCAGAGATAACTCATTATTTAACCTTATTCTGACTTCACCGCTCTGTTGATTATAAATTTTCTTTTTACCATAGACTTTACTTTTTTTTTTCTTTAATATCAGGTTATAATTTTCCCTAACATCTTCAGCTCACCAGAATGTTAGGACTGTAGATGGCAAGATCGTTGCCAGCAACACAGCGTTGTGCTTGGCAGCTCTGTCCCACCAGATGTTGAGGGTGAAGCTGGCAGGCTTGCCGCTGCCGTCCACGCCTGCCCTCTCCTTTACCATGCCACTGCTTCCGTAGTGGTTGCATTTGTGGTGTTCTTTGGTGTTTGGGAAGATATTTTATTCTTACCACAGGGGAGAAGGAAATAAAATGTGAAAACCGGACTCATATTTTTAGGATATTTTGAGCCAAGAATTTAGAAGTTCAGGATTTTTTTTTTTTTTGCCTGCTTTGTTGCTTGCTGGCTTTACTGTCTTGCTTTCTTTCTCATTCTCCCTTCTTCATTCCCACCTCCTTCTCTCCCTCCTTTCTTTTCTTAGTTCCTTCCTTTCTTTTATAGAAAGGAGCTAATGTTTCCTAAATGCATATGCTAGATGTTTCACATCCAGTAAATACCAAGGGAAATCAAGTGTATATTACATTATTTAAAATATGTAAATAGATACATAGGAATATTTAGCATCATTTTTTGAGGCTTTGGTTATGAAACAGCCTCAGTAAAACTGGAGTTAATACAGCCACATACTGAATGTCAGTAGAAAATCTTTAACACAAAATACAAAGTGATTCCTCTGGTAGTGTTTGAGTGGGGTTAAAATGAAGTTTATGTTTTAGTTGGGAGAGTTATTTACTTTAAAATAAATTGTTACAGGCTAACCTGATCTAGAGAGATCAGAGTTGTGATTGTCTTTCGAGAGGGAGATATTAATTGGAAGGGAGCAAAGGGAACCTGCGGGTGCTACAGTGTAACTGAATGTGGGCAGTAGCTACATGGGAGTACACAATTATAAAAAACTACTGACCTGTAATTTAAAAATGTGCACCTCACTGATATAAATTATACTGTTAGTGAAATAAACCTTACAAGAAAGTAGCTACAGTACAGCCAAAAACATATATCAATTCTCTCCCCCAAAATATAAATACAATGCATTAAATCTATTAATTTCAGCAATTAATTATACTTTAAAAGATTTCATATACTCATTCATATTAGACATTCTGAGTTTGCAAATTTGGGAAATATATATATATACACAAGTATATATACTCATATTAGTATCAGATGGTACAGCAATATGTTTTGAATTGCCCACAGGTCTACCATCGTCATATCTCCTCTGAAATGTTAGACAGCCCTGAGTAATGTGGACTCCTTTTATTAAAACACATACCTGTAGCTATAAAAGTCAGTGCAGACAGAGTACAGTGGAGGATGGCCCAAGTGCTTGGGCCCTGTACTCCATGGGAGACCAGGAGAAGCACCTGGCTCCTGGTTTCGGATCAGCGCAGTGCGCCGGCTACAGTGCGCCGGCCGCAGCGGCCATTGGAGGGTGAACCAACGGCAAAGGAAGACCTTTCTCTCTTTCTCTCTCTCTCACTGTCCACTCTGCCTGTCAAAAAAAAAAAAAAAAAGTCAGTGCGGAGCAGTGAGACAATCTTTGAGCCACTGACTACCCACTGAGATAACAAGAGAACCTTACACATACCAGCAGATAATGGTCCTTCAGCCGTCACTATTCAGGCTACCTGGCCAATCTTTCAGAAATACGTACACCACTATTCATCTGAATTTGAACTAATCATGTAACGAAATTATAATTAAATATTAATCATAGTAATATTTTATAATCTAATGTCAACCTGTTGTGTTGGCTGTCTTAAATCATAATTACATTGTTGGAGATGGTATTTTGTTGGAACAATACAATATATGCTTTTTCTGATAAGTAGTATTTTCTACTGACTGATGATTATTCCCAAGCAGCACAGCAAACAAGTTGCCAGCAGCTTTTACTTCCACATGTTGGAAAGCTGATTCTTAAAGTCTAAATATTGTGTGATTTTTGGTTTTAGATTTTAGTAACTAGAATCAGACTTGTGTCAGTTGTGGATCCATACAATCCTAGTTTCACTTTTAGGACACTAATTTTATGAGGCTAAAATGCATACCTGTTTTTCAAAGCATAGTTTACTGTTCCCTATGTATTCTTAATGAATGCCGAGAATAATGAAATGGATATTAATACTTGATTATTTTAGTTTATCTTAACATTCATTCCAGGAGGGATGTGGCAATATGGGTTTACTCTGGACCTGGTGAATGCATAGTTAGCCCTCATTCCACACAAACTTTGGTGTACAGGTAGAGTTTTAGGTTTGGAAGAGTTTTAGAGAGTTTTAGAGTTTTAGGTTTGGAGAGTTTTAGGTTTGTGAAAGGTTTTCTCAAGCTATCAGCAGTAAGTTTAGTAAGATTGCTTGGCCTTCAATTTAATTAAATTTATATGTAAAATAAAAGCTTAAGATTTTATATACCAGAGACACTGAGTGAAAGATGCAATGATGGGGAAAAGGCTGGGAGTACGCGGAGAGAAAGGAGAGACACAATCCAATTGGCCTGAGCTTTGGGGGTTTGCCTTCAATGTTTTTTTACCCTTCCTTTCTGATTCTTCCATTTCTCTTGCCTGAATTTTTTTCTTAAAAAAATCACTTTTATTTTATTATTTGTTTGAAAGGCAGAGAGAAAACTTCAGGCTTCTGGATTACTCCCCAGATGCCCACAACATCCAGATCTGAGCAGGGCTGGGCTGAGCCTAAGCCAGGAACTGGAATTGCAATCCAGATCCCCCATGTGGGTAGTAGGAACCCAATTCCTTGAGCCATCACTGTTGCCTCCCAAGGTCTGCATTAACAGGAAGCTGAAGTCAGGAGCCAGAGCTGGGTATTGAACCCAAGTTCTCCACTGTGGGGCTGAGACATCTAAACCACCAGGCCATATGCCTATCCCAATAGTTACCTCTTTAAAGAGAGTGCTTGATTTTTAACTTATGAATTATTTATTAAACATTTCTAATTATACTTTTACGTTATTATATTTTCACTTCCGGTATATTTTCATTTTAGACATCTTCCTTTTTCTTTTTCTTTTATTCTGAAATAGCCTTTCCAAGTTTCCCCAGGCCATGTAATTTTACTTTTGTTAACCATAGGTACTTCACTGTTTTCTTGTGGTCTGTGATCCTCAGTGCATGGGTATTTTAAGTGCAGATGAACCTTTGTTTTGTACTAATCATTGTTTTCTGTTTGATTATCAATATCCTCCATAGTAAGGCCTAACCTTTTCGGGATTTATGTTCATGATAACACACATGATTCATGATATGTGAGTAGAGGAATGTATAAGAATATAATGGTTAGTAATTATATCATTTTTTATGTTTCCCAGTGTGTGCTGTATTTGTGGGCTTTGAAAATTCTTTACCCAAAAACACTGTTTTTACTTCGTGGAAATCATGAATGTAGACATCTAACAGAGTATTTCACATTTAAACAAGAATGTAAGTATATTTCATGCCTGTTCCTTTAACACTTTGTGTGCTAAGTATTTTAATTCATAAGTGCATGTTACATTATGATGCATTGTCTGAAGTGTCACTATTTCATGTTGTCCATATTTCTGACTAAGCATGGACACTTATGAGAATGCATAATTTCTTTTTAAATTACAAATTCTCTATAAAATAAATTATTATTTGGCATAATTTATGCTAAGAAGCCAGTGATTAACTTGTTTAATAGAGTCAGATTACTACTATTGGGGATAATAAATCTATGTTTTCATCTCATATCACTCAAGAGAAGCAAATGGAGAGTGGCAAATGAACTCTCCCTCTATTTTTGGACACCAATAGATTAGAGCCACTAGTGTATTTTACAAAGGGTAGATGACTTCTTCCTTAGATCGTAGAAGTGGGGAATACTTGGTATAAATGTCACTTACCTCCTCTTAATTTTCCCTGTTGTCCACGGAAATTTGTTTCCCTGTAATTGAGTCCTGTTTTCAATGAAGCATTAATTTCTTCTCTTAAAACATTTGATATAAATCGATAAAAGAAAAGCACTAGGCTGTGAGCTAAAAGCAACTCAAGAGATTTCCTACCATCTGTTCTTAAAGTCACTAAGAACTACTGACTAGATTTTTGTCCATCTTTCTGTTGATCTCATTATCAGTATCTTTTAGTTTTGTGCTGTATCTGTAGATAAACAGCCAGAAGATATAAAAAAATTCTCTCATTTGCTATACAGAAAGTTATGAGAAAATGTGAAATATGGGTAGATGACAAAAACAAGCAACATTGGATATAGAAGCTAATATGCAAATCATTAAAGTGTTATTTGGTTATGTTTTGGAAGTTTGCAATGTGTAGTTTTATGCTAATAATAAAATGCCTGGTAAGAAAACATAAAAAAAATTTAGTGAAATGATCTTAGCTGTGAAATGATAAAGTAAATATTTGCTTTCTATTGTGCTTTAAAAGGTAAAATAAAGTATTCAGAACGTGTCTATGATGCCTGTATGGATGCCTTTGACTGCCTTCCCCTGGCTGCCCTGATGAACCAACAGTTTCTGTGTGTACATGGTGGCTTGTCTCCAGAGATTAACACCTTAGATGATATCAGAAAAGTAAGTTCTGTAATCTTCCAGGTCTCCTCATTTGGTGTGCTTCAGTAATAAGTAGAAGACATAATACCCTGCCTTTATCACTAACTTTATGTTTTTGAATTAAAATGATTGAAGTAACCATAAATCTCTTCTCTGTGTTAAATTTTTACCTGGAAAGGAAGATATGTTTATACTTTTCTTCTCTAACACCTTAGGATTCATGGTACCATATGACATGTTATTGGAAATATAAAATATTTGGTCTCTAAAAATCATGCCTTTTATTTCCATTGGCTTTTCCAAGCAATCCATTGTATATCCATAATATATCATCTCAAAAATGTTGCTTTGCCCTTGGGAAAAATACCATAACTTGACCCTTAAAAATGTGTCCATATTATGCTTTTTGCAGTGGAGGATGGCCCAAGTGCTTGGGCCCTGCACCCCATGGGAGACCAGGATAAGTACGTGGCTCCTGCCATCGGATCAGCGCGGTGCGCTGGCCGTGGCGGCCATTGGAGGGTGAACCAACGGCAAAGGAAGACCTTTCTCTCTGTCTCTCTCTCTCACTGTCCACTCTGCCTGTCAAAAAAAAAAAAATGTATTCATTACAGCTCAAAACTTTTAAGTGACAGTCTAACAAAGGAAATTATGTTAAGCTATTGATTGTATTGAGTGCCTAGGTGAAAAACAGTTTATGGGTTTTTGTTTGTTTGTTTTTTAAGATTTATTGTATTTATTTGAAAGACAGAGTTACACAGAGAGGTAGAGACAGAGAGAGAGGTCTTCCATCCACTGGTTTACTCCCTAAATGGCCACAACAGCCTGAACTGCACAGATCCAAAACCAGGAGCCAGGAGCTTCTTCTAGGTCTCCCATGTGGGTGCAGGGGCCCAGGGGCTTGGACCATATTCTACTGCTTTCCCAGGGCATAACAGAGAGCTGGATCAGAAGTGGAGCAGCCAGGTCTCGAACTAGAACCCATATGGGATACTGGCGCTTCAGGCCAGGGCTTTAACCCACTGCACTACAGTGCCGGCCCCCAGTTTATGTTTTAAAAAGCGTTTTTCTACCTAAATTGTCATTGGCTGTGTCTGTTTTACCAGCAAAAAGGTAAGTGAATTAGATTGGCTGTAGAAGTGAATTTAAAAAAAAAAATTAGAAAAATGTAGGATATATAGGATAGTTTCCTGTAGTACAAGTGATAATATTTTATTTCCTTATTTATGTTGATAATCGATCAGTACAACAATGTAAAGAAAAACATGAGCAAACAGGGTAATAAAAAGGTCCACATATTTTCCTTGGTGTGAAAATCCCCAAAGAGATTCATCTTTGTACATGTTTTCTCAAGTTATCTTAAAATAATATCATTGGAATTATTTTAAAATATGATAATTTGTTCACATTAATGTTTATAACAGTTTTATGAAATTGTTAGTGTTCACCACCTACATATTGCTCTTTGAAATTTGAAATAAAGTTTTTGTCTATAATTGGAAACCGTTTGAAAGCTAGATATTATAGGACCTTCTTTACTCCACTTTTAGAGTAGAAAATATGCTTTAATGTATCCCAAAGAGAAGAAACATGGACATGATTATAACTTTTGTTATCACTTTTGCCAGTACTTTTAGCAATAAATTGGTCACATTATTCTAAATTAATTCATTTGAAATATGAAACCCAAGATTTTCCTGAGTTTTAGTATAAAGCTACATACTATTTAATATTTACTCATTTAAGTCTAATGTATTATAAATGGATAGACTTCAAAAAAATCATGCACTAATCTCAATGAGTACAGAATTTATTAGAAAAGTACAGGAAGTCTTAGGAATAATCATGGACACAATTTACATTCTGGCTATTGCTTATTAAGAACCATTCTTATGAAGAACCCCTTGGTCTCACTTCTCTAAGTGACTGCCAATGAATTGTTTTTCCATTTGACTTTGAACACAGTACTGCTACGTCCTAAGAATCTGTATGTTGAACCTTGTATAAGTTTATTTTGTCAGCTGCCTTGAGTTATTAGTAGTATTTTTCCATTGTGTTCAGTGGAGAAGAAAATCAAATAGTTTATCTGTTCAGTATCCATGAATCATAATAGTAATCTGATAACAACTTACCACAGTGGTTAGGGAAAATAGAATATGTATAAGTGTAAATAATTGAAGTTACTTCATTTATAAAATGTTGAGCATCAAGGATATGCATTTATGTTTTGTTCTTTTGTCTTGATCTAGTTTTATGGGTTTGGATGGAATGAGAAACTTAGCAAGTATCATCATTAAAAAGAGGATTAGTGAATAACTCACTCAAAATGCACTTTCATAAAGTTCTGTACTGCAGAGAATTAATAGAAAAGATAGGGCCATCATCTTCAAAAAATTCTATAAATGATTACCACAAAATGAGTAACCATTTTATGTGCTATGGATCAGTTTTGTTTCTATAATATTTTTTTCTTGACAGAAACTTAAAAATGCTAAGGAAATAATTAAATCTTGAATATCTATACACTATCATGAATCTCTACTACCAGGAACTTTGTATTCTTCTAAAAGTTCATTTGTTTTTAGAGAAAAAGTGGTATTTACAATAGTAAAACTCTGAAGTTGTAGTTCCCAGGTATAAAAATATGAGGTACAACCGCTTGGGCCATCACCTGCTGCCTTGCAAGGTGTGCACTTTCAGGAAGCCGGGATGGGGAGTAGAGTCACAGCAGGAGCTCAGACACTCTGATATGAAAGCGGACATCCTATGTGGCAGCTTTAACCACCGCACCAAACATCTGCCTCAAAAGTGGATTCACAATGGTGATTTTGGAAGCAAGTCTTTAGCCTAGCTGTTAAGATGCCTCTGACCCTTACCAAAGTGCTTACATTCTATTCCCAACTCTAGCTACAATTCCAGCTTCCTGACAGTGCAGACTGTGGGAAGCAGTGGTGATGTCCCAAAGCAATTGGGTTCCTACGCCCCATGTAGTATACCTAGATTGCATTTTCAGCTCCAGACCTGGCCAAGCCCCAGCCTTTGGGAGCATTTGTGAAGTGAACCAGCAGATAGCAGCTCTGTATGTGGCTTCTTTCTCTTGCTCGCGCTCTCTCGTTTGCTCTCTCTCTTGCTCTTGCCCTAGCCCTCTCCCTCTCCCTTCTTTTGCTTTCTCTGCCTGCCAAATAAATAAAATTTTAAAATCCATGCATAATTTTTTAAGATTTATTTTATTTATTTATTTATTTATTTGAAAGTCAGAGTCACAGAGAGAGGAGAGGCAGAGAAAGAGAGAGAGGTCTTCCGTCCGATGGTTCATTCCCCAATTGGCCGCAATGGCCGGAACTCCGCCGATCCGAAGCCAGGAGCCAGGAGCTTCTTCCAGGTCTCCCACAAGGGTGCAGGAACCCAAGGATTTGGGCCATCCTCTACTGCTCTCCCATGCCACAGCAGAGAGCTGGGTGGGAAGTGGAGCAGCCGGGTCTCGAATGGCCACCCATATGGGATGCTGTCACTTCAGGCCAGGGCGTTAACCTGCTGTGCCACAGCATACTTCTTTTCATAATACCAGTGTTCCACAGACTTTTAGAATACCACATATATGCATGGATTTCAAAAAATTTTGTACCAAAATGAAATTATCATTTAATTCCATTTCTATGGACTTTTCGGAATACCCTTATAATATGTTGTTTACTTCCTTTTTAGAAAATAAATGCATGATTTTTATTTTAAAAATCAAAAGTATGTTAATATCTATTTGTTTCTTACTCTGTGTGTTTGTGTCCTTTTTGTAGGACTCTTACACATTTGTGTTTTTTAGTACACAAAGCTTTGGTCTTTGCCCTCTGTATAAAGTACTGTAAAGATCTGATCCTGAAATTTAGTCATTGAATTCAAGTATGCAAGGCTTCTTTCTGCATTAATGCAACCAATTAAATCTTCTGCAATATCTCTTTTGAATAACTAAATATTTGATGATAAATTAAGAAAATATTTTATTTCATTCATTTATTTTTAAAGATTTATTTTATTTTCTTGAAAGGGAAATCCCCATACAAAGTAAGGGAGATATAGGGGAGGGAGAGGAGAGAGAGAACACACGTGAGACTGTTTCCATCTGCTTGTTCACTCTTCAAGTGGCTGCATTGGGTAGCACTAGGCCTGGCCAAAGCCAGGAACCTGGAACTCCATCTGGGTCTCCCATGTGGGTACAGATCCTATGGACTTTGGCCATCTTCACTGTTTTCCCAGTCCATTAGCAGGGAGCTGTATTAGAACTGGAACAGCTGGGACTTGAATTGGTGTCTATATGGGATGCAAGCATTTCAGGTGGTGGCTTAACCTACTGAGTCACAATGCCAGTCCCTAAGAAAATAGTTTAAATATCACCTGCTGTCTGTCCCCAGGATTGACTTTTTGGCATGGTTCAGATATCATGTTCAATTCTCATATGTATCATTAAACTCTACACTTAGGTATAAAATGATTTTTAGGTTTGTATTCTGCCATTTGTCAACAGGAATATCAACCACAGTTACTTTATTTGATAAATTTTGCATTTGTTTATTTTTACTGTGGGTGGTATTAACTTTTAGTACATGTATCATAATTTTTCTAGAATAAATTCTGTATTTTGGCTGCTTTGCCAGACCCTGAGTTGAGGATATGTATAATCTCAGTGCCTTTCTCTCCTCTGTTATAGTACTCCCAATAATATTTTTTTAGTTATTAAAGAATTCTGTATTTTATAGACAAGCATTATTTTTTGGATAAATCATTTCAAAAACATAAATTACGGAGCTGGCATCAGCCAAGCTCACTTGGTTAATCCTCCTGCGGTGCCAGCTTCCCACATGGGCGCCGGGATCTAGTCCCAGTTGCTCCTCTTCCAGTCCAGCTCTCTGCTGTGGCCCAGGAAGGCAGTGGAGGATGGCCCAAGTGCTTGGGCCCTGCACCCTCATGGGAGACCAGGAGGAAGCACCTGGCTCCTGGCTTTGGATTGGTGCAGCGCGCTGGCCGTAGCGGCCATTTGTGGGGTGAACCAATGGAAGGAAGACCTTTCTTTCTGTCTCTCTCTCTCTCACTGTCTAACTCTGCCTTTAAAATTAAAAAAAAATTAGTTAAATCTCTTAAATTTAGGCTTATACTGGATATTTTATGGAAAGTATGATGTAGAAATAGAGAGGGTCTGTTCTTACTGAAGCTTTTCAGTGGGTATTATAAAATGTGATATATTGCTTCATTGTCTACATGACTCATAACACATAGTGGTGTAGCATAATCATTACTTACATCATCTTGTATGTCTCAGTAAAAATAGAGAATCTGATTGTTTGCCAGCTTAATATATTCACCCGCTTCTACTGGATTTTCCAAAGAAATAATAATTTGAACAGATAGAAAAGTTTATTCTGATTTGAAAAAATTATTGTTCTACTAAACATCACATAATAACTTATAACTGTGTACATTTTTAGATTCAGTTAACAATAAAAACTAAAAACATACAAATATTGAATATAAAGCATATTTGTTCTTTATATTTTAAGATACCTCATGTCTTTTTTCCTGGAGGCACTATAATATTCATTGAAGATCCTTTAATTAATTACAATTAAATTAAAATTAAGTTTCAGTGTTACAAAATTACTGGTGAAATTTTACTTCTAGTATTATATTGCTCGCTTCATCTAAATGCAGTTTTTGACATTGAGATATGATTTTTCTAAACACTCAGAGCTAGAAAATAGATTTCACATGAATACTTCTGGTAAAGTATAAAAGCTTAAAATGATGAATTGAAGAATGATTTGCAGAATTTGGAGTTATTTTACTGCTTATCATTACTCATATCTAGTAAGATCAACTACAGTAAATGTGAATTTTAATTAGTTATGTAGATAGCCCCTAATGAATGAATATCCGGAATGTCAAATAGCAAGTGAAATCCACCTGTTCTCAAATCATATTGTTAAATATTAAAACGATAAGGTACCCCTCATTCAGACCTCTATGTCGTGGTTCAGTGGAGGCAGAGGTAGGGATCTCCGCAGAGAGAAACAGAGTATTTCCTCCACAGGTAAAGCAGAGGTAGAGACAGTTTAGGCGGTAATGGCTGAAACAATTTAATAGATGAAATAAGAAGATAAAAGTATTAAAGGAAAGGAAAAGAGGTGTTAAGAGTATAAGCCTTAAAGAGGCAAGAAGGAAGTAAAGGGAGGAATACAGGCAGATAATAATGAGCTCCGCAGGAAGAAGAAAAGGCAGGAGAAGTGGAGAAGGAGGAGAGGATAGAAGGATGGGTCGGGGAGGAAGGAAGGAGAGAATGCGAGAGTCAGGTTCACCCAGGACTCTGCGGGGCACACTGCACAGTGCTGGTTTCTTCTATGTTCTGAATTCCAAGTATTTTGCTCTCTGTCTTCTATTTTTCTTAGTTAGACCGATTCAAAGAACCACCTGCTTATGGACCAATGTGTGACATCCTGTGGTCAGACCCCCTGGAGGATTTTGGAAACGAGAAGACTCAGGAACACTTCACTCACAACACAGTCCGAGGGTGTTCGTACTTCTACAGGTGAGAGTGGGGCACTTCCGGAACATTTTTCCTTGAATTTCTCAGTCCACGTCTTTGATTTATTTATGATGTTTGGGTTACTTCTTTAGGAAACAAGGAAACATGGCAGATTCCCTTTTAAAGTCTGGTGAAAAGGGTTCTGAGCACTTGTGAAATGAAAATATAAATAAATAAGTAAGGGAATAAATATCTGAAATGTAAGTGTGTGTGTGTATATATATATACACATATACATATATATGTATATGTATATATATATATATATATATATAAATGGTTTCTGAAGACCATAAAAGGTATAGGAAGTTATGTGATGTGAGGGTAGAGATGCTGCTAAAGAAGGTAGAAAATTTGTTCTATTTTATGAACCATAAGAAAAGAAAGCCAATGCCAGCCTTGATTTTTCATTCAACTGTGAAATCTTTTTAAAATATTTACCAGTTTTCATAGCTTAAATTAGGAAAGAACCTTTATATTAGTTTATTAGATTATATTCAGATCATCCCTATAGTTTATTTTTAAGTGTTGGGCTTCCAGGATAAGCTAAAATTAGCAGCTACTAGGTACACAGGTACCTTTTTAGCACCTTGAAATCAGCCAAGTTGAAAATACTTGAATTTTTACACTTGCAGACCCCTGGAGATTTTCCCATTCCATAACATTTCAGAGCATTTCAGACAGGAATCTGTGACACAGTTGGGATTTTGCATGTCCACACTGTTTTCATGACCTGCCACCCGAGTTGTAGCCTGCTGTATCTGATATGCTCAGTTTCACTGCATTCCTTATTGTTAAACACACAGCTTTTGTGAAAGTTGCCAGTGGCAAAGATGTTATGAATAAGTTGAGAATTTTAAATCTTAGCATGCATAGTGTTTTTCCCTTAAAAAAAATTACTAAAAACCAAACTTGATGTTTCTTGAAGTTACTGCTCAATTCCAGTCCCAGCAGCTAAGCTATGTAAAGGCTGGAAAAAAATCAGTAAAACACATCCAGCTACCTCTCTTCTGTCTGTCGAGTAAGCAGGTAGCATCCTGTATGGTACTGATCAGATGTCTGTTCAGCAGCACAACATTTTATTGCACTTACTAAGTTTTCCTTATGGGGAAAAGGAAGCTGCCTTTTTTCCTATCTCTTGATGTGATTGAGAACAGAAAATCTCATACACTATAAAGCACCAAAAAATAGTTTTTATTCTAAATATTAACAAATAAGATTGTTCTTGATGCATCTATTAGAAAGTGTATAGTATACTTCTGTTTTGGAAGATTGGGCACCAAGTCTGATGAATGTGTTTTGTATGAAATGATGAAGCATGATCTACTATTTCTGAAAAGCCCAAGATTTCTTTTCAGTTATTATTTAATTTAGCAATAATCTTTCATTAAAGGTGTTCGAATTTTTAGTGAAAAGTTAATTACTGTTGAGGTATATTAAAGCCAAGTGTTCAATTTCCCAAATCTGATCTTAAATCCCTCATCATACCTAAGGTGTGATGGGCTTATTTTACTAACGTGCTTGTAATATCAAACAAAATCCAAACTCTTGGTTTCAATAAAGTCTCTCAACTGGGTTATTAGAGAATTAAGCGCGTTTTCACACTTTCATTCTCAAGAAAATGATGATTAAACTTTCCTCATTAAGGTTCAATAGGTAATGATCGTTAGTCATGACATACAGTTTTTTGTGTGAAACTGAATATGTAAATTCACAGACTGCATTTCGACTAATGGCAAAGAAGTCTGTTTGTCCAAGGAAGAGGAAAAGGTGAGAAACTTAGTGGCAATTACCAATTTGAGTTATTGGCAGTTATTTCGAACCGCAACACCCAGTCTTATTGTACATGTTGTATCTGGTTTATAGCCACTCAGTCAACAATCTACTATGTTTTCTGATCCATGCTTTAAATAAAATGAAGTTATTCAGAAAAATACATCAGTAAAAAAAAATTTAATGCTGTCCATGAGCTATATTAAATAGGAAATGTGACAGAGGGGAAAGAATCCAAAAGGATTCTGTTTCTGTCCCAATGCCAGCAATGTATTTGTAAAGTGAGACTAGAGTTAGCACACTCAAATGCCTGTCACATTCAGGCAGGTAACTGAGATACTAGAAAGAGGCCAACTGTTGGGTTGTAAAGATGAGTGAAGATCGTGACATATTGGAGGTAACATTTTCATTTTTATGTAGACAGAGAATACCATCAGCTGGATTAAGTGCTAAGGCTGTCAGTTTGTATCTCTGCCTCCAAAGAATTATGCAAACTTTGTGTTCTGGGTTTACCTAGCTTCATAATGAGTCACTTGAAGTAGGTATTCCCAAGTTTCTTCTTAAGATCTGAGGAACACCTTGACAGTCATTTTTAATTAACTTATTTTTTTAAGCTGCAGCTTCCATTTTGCAGTTTACTAAAATCACTGCTGGCCTCTAAATCACCAGTCTGTATCTTTCTCCTCTTCAGGTGTCACCAGCCAAGTTGTCTGCAGCAGTTGACATTCTTGGCAGCTCCTGCCATCCTGAAGTTCTCCGGTGCCTCCTTTTTCACCTGATTCTCCCCTAGTTCATCAGGCAGACTCTGCTTCTTCTGCTGCCACAACCTTTCACTTGTCCACTTGTTGGTCCCTCACCAGAAACTAGAAACTCTGGTTTGATCACTGAATCTATATGCAGCCCCTTCTCCTCACTTTTCCTGAGCTGAAATGCTTGCACTTTTTATCTAGGCTTCCATTTGCATCTTAATCTAAAGTCTGCCTTCCCAGAAAAGGTTGACTGTTTGCTTCCATCCCAGTTTTTCTGGTTTTGTTACACTTCGTCTCCCAGTCAAGCAAATTAGCAAGTATCTTCCCTTCTTCTTCTTGCATTGCAGTTACCACCACTCAGTCATCACATCTTATTGACTCTTTGTAAAATTACCAGCATCTAAACCACCCTGTCTTCCCTCACTTCCACTCTGTTTTCAAAAGCTTCATTTTTAATCTATTTAAAATCCACTGAGTTCCCTGTTCCCAATTTGTTTGTGTCCTTCATCCCTCTCCTCCTCAGTTCATACTGTCCATTCATGGGTATCCTTTTGGAGAATCCACTCATTGAACTATTTAACAAACATTAGTTGAGGGCTGATTCTGTATGTCCTGTTCTAGGTTTTGTAGGAACCTGGAGGCCCTGCCTTCAGGTAGCATAGAGTAATGAATAGAAACACACAACAAAAATGCAAGTGAATAGTACTGTGAGACATGTACAGGCTCTTATACACACACACTCACAAACACACACACACATATTCCTGCACACACAGGAAGTGGGGGCCCTAACCCAAACTGGGGATGGAATGGGGCTAAGGGGACCACTCTGCCAGCATGTTTTCAGAACTGAGTTTTAAAAGACCAGAACATCACAAGCAGTGTGATTAGGGGAGGTCCTTGCCAGCACAGAAAATGACGTTCTTGAAAATATGACATGATGTAAAACTCCTTGGAATTCTGCAAAGATGGCCATCCGAATGATCCAACCTCTCCTCTTCCCCAAATCACATTCAGCTGCTCTGTTACTACCAAAGCTGAACATTAGGAAGCTGCTCTACTCTTATTTTTCTATGCAATGGGATAGTATGCAAACATGCACAAAAAAAGACATGCAAGATTGCTCAAAGCAGCGGTAACCATAACAGCTAAGAAATGGAAACAGTGTCTGTTTAACAGAATGAATATCTCTGAGATTAAAACCAAGGTGCTGGTTACCTTCTGTGAGACGCTAGAAGTAAAGGAGGTGTAAGGAGTTTCTGAAGTTCAGGTGTGTGTTCTATGTCTTGATGTGAGTGTTCTATGAGCATTCACTTTGAGGGAAGTCCTCCAGTTGTAATCTGGTTTGTGCCTGTTTCTGTATAGATGCTTTACTTCTGTAAAACACTGACCTTAAGTGGAAATTGTTTGCTACTCTTGAGACAGCCAACAGCTAGGTGCAAGTGAAGACACAGTTCTGGCAGGAAGAATTAGAGTCCTAACGGGTCAAACCAAATTATTTGAAATAGGCATGAAAGAAAGTCAGCAAGTCCTGGTGGGGTTTAGGGAGTAGAAATGTACCTGACAGCATCCAGGAAACCCCAGGGATTTCAGAATGAAGTACTATTGCCAGGCCCCAAGAAGCAGAGAAAGTGTTGAAGGGTTGCACAGGGTCCTCCCTATTGCCGTGCTAACCAAGGAGACAGAAGCCGCTTGCCTTGGGATTGCAGGCTGCCTGCCTCTGGCTTGTTGATGCCTATGAGGCATGCCTATGAGGAAAGGAAACTCCACAACTCTCATCTACTTGACTGCACCTGTTAAGACTACTTCGGCAATTGAGCTCAAGCTCCAGGAACCTCAGAGATAGCTACTGAGCATTTAGGATAGAAGGTGATTAAAGTGATCCTTTCTGAAGACATCGCTTACTGCTGGAGAGCAGATATATAAACAATGGACACTTCAACATGATGAGTGACATATTAGATACATATATTCTAGGACCTAAGTATATTTTAGCAATTTTGTACCCTTGGGGTAAGGTGGACTTGAATGAAAGGCATCACAGAATGTAATTTAACATGTGGCAATAGGGTAGGCCTTTCCAAAAAGTAGAAAAAAGGCATGAGGAGAACAGCTGTCAAGACACAAAAGCATAGAAAAGCACTTTGATAACATGTTCTGGCTAAATCGTAGTTAAAGAATCTTAAATCTGGGAGATTTAATTAAGATGTAAAACATAGTTTATATGCTGCAGAAAAAAAGCATAAAAGAATAAACTTAGTGAATCTGATATACCTATTTGCTGTACTGCCAAGCCAGTTTTTCTACCATTTTTTGTATCTTCTGCCCCCCACCATGTTGAATTCCAATCCCTTTCTATCTACTGATCCTTTCCATCTACACACATATTATTTCCTTTTCCATCCAACACAGGACAGGTATTTTTCTAAAAGACTTCTCAAATCGGAATGCTTTCTTTATTCCCTCATAGTATCTCTGTAAAACTTGTACTGTTTTATCTTTAGGGTATTGTATTGTTCAATAGTTTAAAAATATTTTAAGTATTTATTCTGCATTCCTACCTAGATTATAAATAACTTCAGGACAAATACCATGCCATTTACTCCCAATGGCACCTCTCACTGTAGCGACAACTAACTGAGCACCAAAGGGGAAACTTGTTGAAATGAAATGGACACTATGAGAAACAGTGACTTGATCAGCTCTTGTCCTGACGGTTGATGTACAATGTAATACTTTATCCATTTTAGTATTTTTTTTGTTCTAGTACCATTGGTTGAACTCTGTAATTAACACACAATTATTCTTAGGTGTTTAAATTTTAACTGTAGCTAAACTGTTTTCTAACCAGTGGAACCAGTCATCATTGTGTCTGTGGTCAATGCTGGAAAATAAGTGATCTTCTAGTTCCCTCTAGATGTAAGGTGCTCAGAACTCTGCTTACACACAAACCACTGTAGTTTGTGCATGTCTAGATGAATATAATGCTTTTCAGCTTGAACAGTTTGTGGCTTACTATTATTTCCAATAAAAAGCATAAAAGTATTATTTTTCCCAAATGTTATTAAAGACTCTAAAATATCCTAGACAAGAAGTAGTTCACAAATAATGGGAATTTAGGTAATACTGTTTATTAAATTTATTTAAGAAAATGTTAGTAATTCTTTGAAAACTTGAGTATTTGGTTATATATGTTCTTAATATAAAGTTTTTCTCCACATTGAGTTCTTTCTGTTTAAACAATGCAAGTAATCCTCACTCACTGCTAATGATACAGCAAATTTCTACTTAGTATTATTTTTCAGATTTCCAGTAAAAACTGAGTGTATATTTCCATGGGGAAAAATTTAGCTGAAACACATATACAGGTATATTAAAAGTATGAAGACAATAATTTTAAGTTATACTTTCATAAGACTAGAATAGGTTAGTTCAATAGGGGAAAAAAGAGCAACCAAACCATTTGCCAAAGGGCAAATATCTGACAGACCTAGACAGACACCTTCTGCTTGACAGTGGTAATAAGACAATAAATGGTCTTTCATAAAGAGGCATCGCAAAGGGCTAAGAAATGTAAGGAAAGGACTCAAGCAGATGGAGAAGGAACATTCATAAAATTACTCTCTGCCAGCCCATGCTGGGCATTTTATAGTTAAATATGTGGCAAATACATGTATGCAGTAAAGGTTCCTTTTCCTGCCGTGCGGTGACACACAATGGTCATACACTCCCCATCTCTTTAAGTAGACTGGAAGCCTGTAGAAGACCAGTGTTGACAGCTCCCCGCCCTACATTCCCTCTCTGGAGACTCTCGGCCGCCTATAATTTGTAAGATCACTGATGTTGCTCTGTCAGAGGCTTTATTTACTGGGTTTTTGTGCACTATGGAGCTTCTGGCTAGGCTTATTTTCAGGTTTCCCCTCTCCTCCTGAAAGAATGCAAAGGTGGAGGCATAAATATATATAGGAAAGGAAGGTTTATCCAGAGAAAAACAAAAGTACGAAAAACCCCTCAACAAGGAAAACTATCCAACATTGAAAAACCCCTCAGCAAGGTCAGGCCTTCCCTTTATACTCTGCAGAGACTTAGGGGATGATGTCCAGGTTGGAACCCAATTGAATATTGGGGGAAAAAAAAAAAAGAGCAGAGTCAGAGGTGGGTCACAGCACCTTTTAGGAAATACAAGAATGTCATGGTGAAAAGTGCATGATGGGAGTGGGCGTGTCTCCCATGGTAATTTTATTATAATGATGTAAATGTCATAGTGGAGAGGGTGGCTACATACTGCAGGCATGTTGTATATTTCTGGTTACCAGTGGTTCCAAGTTTGCAATATTGTGGAAGGAAGGGGAAGGAGCTTGGATGGCACACAGAAAGGAACGTGGCATGCAGGCTGGGCCAAGCCATCAGATAGGCCAACCCCAGCGGTCCCCAGGAAGCCTGGCCAGAGCCTAAACCACTGATTGCCAGGAGATGTCAATCACTGCCCCATGTGGGTTGGCAGGGAGCTGTCCAGCAGCAATTCAGCTGAGGCTGTCGAATTTCAGCTCCTCTCCCTGGCCACCTGCATTCCACAACAGGTTGACCCATGACTACTAGGAAACATCTTTCTTTCACACTTTCATCCCTTTGTGATTGTATGGAAACTACAGCTGTAGGTGCTTTCTTTGCCACGGAGAAAAACCTGACCTTGGCCTTAAGAGGCTCACTTCATGAGTGATGTATGTTTGATTAAACTTGATCAGATCACGTAAGTCTGCATGTGAGAGATGAATGCACTGTTCCTGATGATTTCATAATGGATGCTTCCCTTTTCTTTTTGTCTCTGGCAGTTACCCGGCTGTATGTGAATTCTTGCAGCACAATAACTTGTTATCCATACTCCGAGCCCATGAAGCCCAAGATGCAGGGTGAGCAGTTTTGAGAATTTATGAAAACCGTGCGTTGCTGGTTTGTCAGAAATCCTTCCCTTGCTCAGGCTATGCAGATTCCCTATTGCCAGACCCACTCCTGTAGGGAATCTGATCTGCAAATCGGCTTACGAAGACACAGGTATGGCAGAATCCTTGGAAATGAGCGACTGTAGATGTGGAAAAGTCCTCTTTCAAGGTAGTTCATCATTAGCTTGAATGTGTCCATTTTCAACTTAATTGAAGCACTGTGAGGCTACTCCCTCTTCCTTCTGCATTTACATCCCACACAAGCGAATAAATTACCAGCTGCTTTGCAGTCGAGGTTGACAGTGTGATTACACATAAATATCTGGCAGATATTGCATGTTGTTCTCAAGTTTTGAGGAATGCTACCCCTGATGACTGTAAGATTTGGAAGGGGATTTAAACAAAGAGAGAAAAATCCTATTTTAAATTCCAAATGATTATATAAAATCTATTTTTTATTGTCTAATAAATTTTTAAGACACAGACTAATGTTAAGGATTTAGAAGACTAAGAAATGTCAGATATTCACTTTAATGGTTCATTATACAACATCAGGGAGAAATCAGCATAATTAAGTTAAGGATTTCAGTTCTGATACTCCTTTCCAGTAGACTCAACTGAAAGACGTTGTTTGCTTTTAAATGATTAAACTCATCCATTTCATTTTCTTGGATTTCTCAGAAGTAGGGGCATTCCTTAGTGTATCCTATGTATTGAAATCAGGAGTATATCAATATACACCTGCATTCCAAAGGAGATGCATATCCATGATGTTTCACAATGCAGGCAGATACTAAGTTCCTTTAATGACAAGTTCTTTTTAAGCAATCAGGCAACAGATATGAACTACTCTGATACTATATGTACTTGGTGTGTTGGTTGATATTTGCATAAACTTGTTGATTTACCCAATCTGTTAAGTCTTCAAATAATTTTCCCATTTTTTCAGAGCTATAGCATCGTTAGGCTATTTTAACTGAGTTTCAGTAGGCTGACTGCCCTTTTTGAGCAGATTTGTCTTTGTTATTGTTGTTATTATTATTATACAAACAGACTGACTATCCTCCATCCACTAATTTTCTGCTTAAAAGCCAACAATTGCCTTAACTGAGCCAGGCCAAACCCAAGAGCCCACAACTCAATCCAGCTCTCCCTCCAGGTTGTCAGGGACTCAAGTGCTTGTGTCATCTGCTGCATTCTAGAGTGTGCATACAGCAGGATGCAGGAGCAGAACTGTAATTCAAACTCTGGTAGGGGATGCAGGTTTTTCAAACCTGCGTATTAACCATTGTACCAAATAGCAGCTGGGCCCAGATTTATCTTAATTTCACTACAAACCTGAAATTATTTGCTTACTTGAAGATATGTAGTAAATACTTCCAGGTTTTTAAGAGAATTTTTAAAAATATAAATTATAAGGTGGCTGTTTATCTATTTGAAAGTACTGCTGCTTTTAGAACTCAGCTCTTTTAGACATGGCTGGTTTCCCCGAAGTAACTGACAGAGAACACTGAAGAATTGATAAAAACACATTTTATTATTATTTTTTTTTTGACAGGCAGAGTTAGACAGTGAGAGAGAGAGAGAGGAAAAAAGTCTTCCTTCCATTTGTTCACCTCCCCCCGCCCCCCAAATGGCCACTACGGCTGGCACGCTGCGCCGATCCGAAGCCAGGAGCCAGGGGCCTCCTCCTGGTCTCCCATGCGGGTGCAGGGCCCACGCACTTGGGCCATCTTCCACTGCCCTCCCGGGCTACAGCAGAGAGCTGGACTGAAAGAAGAGCAACTGGGGCAGAATCCGGCGCCCCAACTGGGACTAGAACCCGGGGTGCTAGTGCCACAGGCGGAAAATTAGCCTAGTGAGCCGCGGCACCGGCCAAGAAACACATTTTATAATGGTATTTCTAAATTGGCATTCCTAAATCTATTACAGAGAAATCTTGACATACATTTTCATGCTGATGGAAAATAGCCAGTCTCCTGTTCTTTTGATTATTTGGTAATTAAAGTGTTACATTATAAATTGGTTGTCTTAGCAAAAGAAAATTAACTGAATTATTGATTATTTCCAAATTTTTTGCAAATGTTCTGTTTCATTTCTGATTGATTAAATAGTGCCCTGCAGAGACAGTAATTTTTGAAATATAGACACCAGCGGAGACTGGTAATAAATAAAATTCTAAAATAGAAACTGTGTCAATTAGTAAAACCCATAGATCAAATTAAACATGCTTTGAAAAGAGAATCACTTATTTTTGGCAAGATGCTTATATATAAACTTTTTAGAACATTGTAGATTTATAAAATAATTGGCCTAGCTGTTAGTGGTAAGTCTTCACATTGTTTGGTCTTTTAATGTCAAAAGTATAATCACCTTCTGAAAAATACAGTGAAAATGGGGTCTCTGTGTGCAGTAATTAGCATTGTCCTCTCTGTTGAACACTTGGAAATTAACTATGGTTAACAGTGAATTCCACCCTCCCCTGGGGCTTGCTAATAGAAGATAACTATTTGGAAATTATGTATATAATTGTGTATTTTGTCACCCCTAAAATTGTTGGACTTCGCAGAGAGCATATTTGTGTTGTAGAATTTAATACATTTAATTTTCTATTTCTAAATCTATAATATGGTGCCACCATATTTTCTGATTAGCTTTGTTTTACCTTGTATTTGCTGTTTTTAGGTATCGCATGTACAGGAAAAGCCAAACAACAGGCTTCCCTTCTCTAATCACAATTTTTTCAGCACCAAATTACTTAGATGTATACAATAACAAAGGTAAGTGTTTTTAAATCCCTTTTGCAGTCCTGTGTAATTCTCATGCTGTTATTTTGGTTTTGTCTTCAGCATTTTTAACATTCCTTTTTTTTTCCCCTTATATTTTCAGCTACTATTTGATTAAAATTTTGTGATTAATCACAGAGATACAGACTCAATAGGTCAGAGGTTGGGCACCGGCACTGGTATAATTTTTTTTTAACATTTTCTAGTACATTCTAACATACAGCGGAGTTGATAGTTGCTGCTCTGGTGGCTGAAGACTTTTAAAATATAATAATAGGAAGAAGTAAAAAATCATATTTTTTAAAAGATTTATGTATTTATTTGAAAAGCAGAGTAACAGGCAGAGACAGACAGACAGACAGACAGACTGACAGAGGGCTTCCATCTGCTGGTTCACTCCTCAAATGGCTGCAACTGCTGGAGTTGTGCTGATCCAATGCCAAGAGCCGAGAGCTTCTTCCAGGTACCCTACATGGGTGCAGGGGCCCAAGGACTTGGGCCATCCTCCGCTGCCTTCCCAGGCCATAGCAGAGAGCTGGATAAGAAGAGGGGCAGCCAGTACCTGAACCAGCATCCATATGGGATGCCAGTATTGCAGGCATTCCCCCAAGACCTGCTACGCCACAGCGCCGGCCCCTGAAATTATATTTCTTACAAACAATGTGCATCTAGATAATACTAGTGTGATTTAACATATAAAGAATCAAGAAAAATGTTCAGAAAGAAGCTGTAGCTTGAAATTGAAATTGGATTTATTGAATACCTACCATGAGTCAGCTCCTGTGTTAGGTAAACACATGATCATTTCTATAAAAAAAATGTATGAAAGTAAACTTCAAGGTAAACATCCTTAGCCACTCCCTCATCCCCATTTTTAGCATGCAGACTGAGTACCTGTGGTTAATTGCCTTGCCCAAGGCCACCCAATAAGAAAGTAATGAACCGAGGTAAAACCCACACTTTTGGTTCTGGGTCCTGCCTGTGTTTCTTTATGTAACTCCATACCTGCAGCCAGAAAGGAACAAGGAAACCAAAGGGCATCATTTACTAACTACACGGAAAAGAAGAAGAGTAAGAGACACATTACTACTTCCTTTGATAATGATAATCTCTTTATGTGCAAATCATAGTAGCATTACAGTTGGATCCCTGTATGTAATAAAATATGAAAAAAAAAAACATTAACTCTAGTTGGAGAAATGGAGATAGAGAAAAAATAATCAAGGTCAAATACAGGCCAGAAGAGGCAGAAAAAGACAGCTTTGTTGCTGCAACTGGGTGCCTTCCCTGTATGTATGTGATGTGGTGAGTGTCTTCCTGTTCTAGCCCCGGTATCTAGGATGACTCATGCCAGCCTTGGCCACCTTTCCCTGAAGCACCTGTTGAATGTCTTAAGCCCTTCAGAGATTGTTGCCTTTGTTTCCCTCATGTATTCTCTTTCTCTATATAGTACTTTGCATGTACCCTGCTCAGAGCTAGATGCTGACCCCATGCCTTCTAGAGTGAGGAGGCATGTGAAACATGTGGAATCACAGTGCTGAAACACATGTCATCCTGATTCTTGCCTCTCTGCAGACACACTTGCTCAATCCTATGGATGGAGCATGCATAGCCCACACCCCTCTCCCCAAGTAATACCAGGAAGAAGCGTCTTCTGTAGCCACACAGTCTTCCATGAGTCATTTTGATTCTGGTGGGTCTTGCTCAGAAGCCATGAAGCCTGCGTTGGTTATAGGCACAGTGCAGTTTCTGCCCATCTAGATGTGGCAGGGGACAACCATGGTTCTCACAACACAAATGCTCCCTGTAGTAGTTTTTAGCAAGAGGAACTAGAATCCAACAAAACATGTTCTCTGCACGACATGTGCTTTTAAGGCAATTGACAAAATATAAAAATAGGAGACAATGTGATTTTTATATATATATGGGGGGGGCAGAGAGAGAGAATCAAACACTAAATACATTTGGCAAGTAATAATTTTCTAGTATTGTCAGAAGATGTGTTTTTAAACTTAAAGTATCAATTGGACATTAAAGAATGTTTGATTAGAATGAGAAATGATTAAATTAAATGATTATTTTTTTCAAGTGGCAAACACTGTTTTTGTTTAAAACCAATACAAGCTAGTTTCTTTGATTGTATGACAATTCTAAACCTTGCATCAAAGAACTTCTAAGGTACTCCCAAGGAGAACAAAAACTCAGTAGGTCAGATTTGCATGTCCTATCGTGAGCCTACAATTTACCAAATGTATATCAACTATAAACACAGATTTTTGTTGTTCTGTGGTAATAGCATATTTACTATTAAACATGGGAAAGGAAGTGCCCAAAACAGTCAATTTCTTGCCCGAGATCCATTGCTAAGTGGCATATTCTATACTAATAAGGTTTTAGACAATAAAAAATGAAAACAAAAAAGAAAACTGGGACTGAGCTCCATAGGTACAGACCTAGGCCATTTCCATCCATTAACCTGTGTAGAAATGCAGTTTTGCTTGAGACCGTTAGCTGTTTCTTATGTAAAATGTGTGATATTTCTTTGTGTATAGTTCTGATTTTAAAAAGGTAGATACAAAAATCTACATCCATGCATCACTGTCTTTTTGATTTTAGTTCTTTCACTGTTTTCTCTTGTGTTGGATTCAGTCACATTCTCTCTGGATGGGGATAGAAGCATTTTATTTGGGAAACTTTTCATAAAAGGAAAAACATATCCCAAGAGAAAGACAAAATGAGTTCAAAACAGAAAGATGTATTCTTAAATTCAAACATAATTTCAAAACACTTTTGTATAAAATTTTTGAAGCACGTCAAAGCTATTGTGATAATAGCATGTACACAGTGTAGGAGTGGGAGTCAGTTATGCAGTGCTGAAGTGAGAATTACTATATTTGAATAAAATCAATGTTAACTAGAGTTTTTGAAAGCAGTGCAGTAAATTAGGGCTGCAAATGCCTTCAAAGCACAATCAATGGAAAAGTAGTCATGAGGAACCTATGAGTTAACCGTTTGGTTCTGAGAAACAAATGGCAATGCAGGACTCTGGAATTCTAAATTGATAATTTTTTAATTTTTTTAAATTTATTTAATTGAGAGAGTTACAGACAGAGAGAGGGAGAGACACGTCTTCTATCTGCTGGTTCACTCTGCAAATGATCGCAATGGCCAGAGCTGGGCCAATCAGAAGCCAGGAGCCAGGAGCTTCCTCTGGGTCTCTCACGTGAGTGTAGGAGCCCAAGCACTTGGGCCATGTTTCACTGCTTTCCCAGCCCATAAGCAAAGAGCTGGATCAGAAGAGAAGCAGCTGGGACATGAACCAGTGCCTATATGGGATGCTGGCACTGCAGGTAGAGGTTTAGCCTACTATGCCATAGAACCAGCCCCCCTAACTTAATAATTATAATATGGTTTTATCTTTAAAGCCGCTGTGGAATAAGACAGCAGCAGTACCCCCAGGGAAAATGTAAGAATTAGAAAAATAAGAGCCGGTGCCGTGGCTCAATAGGCTAATCCTCCACCTTGCGGCGCCGGCACACCGGGTTCTAGTCCCGGTTGGGGCGCCGGATTCTGTCCCGGTTGCCCCTCTTCCAGGCCAGCTCTCTGCTATGGCCAGGGAGTGCAGTGGAGGATGGCCCAGGTGCTTGGGCCCTGCACCCCATGGGAGACCAGGAAAAAGCACCTGGCTCCTGGCTCCTGCCATCGGATCAGCGCGGTGCGCCGGCTGCAGCGGCAGCCATTGGAGGGTGATCCAACGGCAAAAGGAAGACCTTTCTCTCTCTCTGTCTCTCTCTCTCACTGTCCACTCTGCCTGTCAAAAAAAAAAAAAAAATAGGTTTATTCTGCCTTAAAAACAAAGTAGCTTTTACTATGTGCCTCTAGTTAATATGCAGCATTTGGAGAGTTCTGAGGCCTAAGTGCCCCATCCCTTGGGGCCACCTACATCAGGTTGTTCAGTTGTTATTGTTAACAGTCTTCACTAGCACTCTTCTTCCTGCTCATCTCCCTGCTTTGGATAATTCATATATAGTGCCAGGGCAAAAGGTGTAGGTTTGAATATGTGTGATGACATCTCTATAGAATGCAAATACTTAAAATTGCTTTGGGACAAAATGTGATACAATATTAAGATATTATCACCATTGACAAAATGTGATACAATATTAAGATATTATCACCATTGAATACGTTAGGTTGTTATTATATCAGTGCATGGATTTACAGGAGCTGGCAGGAAAATACTCTTCCCAGTTTCTTCTTTATAATTTCCATTTAGGGCTCAACCTGTTGTGATGACCTCTCTGCTTCTCGTTCTACTCATTCGCTGAAACAGCTTTTGGCTTCCTGTTTCTCCACATCTTTTCCCACATACTTCTTTCCATCTACAATATTTGTCTTGCTCTTCCGTTCATCTAAGATAACTGGGCTAACTGCATCTGTGGGTCCATGGACATATATCAGTAGTCCTTCTCGGAGTGTCTGCAAGGGCAGTTTTCTTCTCTTACACTTATCATTTACTTTTCTAACTAGCTTTTCCATGTATTCCTGTTATTTTCAAATCAGATTATAATTAGATTGAAACATGAGACTTTGAAGTCATGTTGTGAAGCCAAATTGCATGCATTGTGCTTGGTAGGCAGTCAGTACATGCAATGATCAAAGCATTCTCCCTCCCTGGGAATTAATAACAATACCATGTTCCAAAGTACTCTATCAATATTGATCCACAGATCCTTATATCACCTAACATTACTGCTGTCACCATTGTTGATATCTTTCTCAAGTTGGAGTTAGATATCGCAGAGCACTTGGCACACTTGAGTTATTTTTCTTCTGTGACTCTGTGGCCTCATAGGAAAAGCTATTTCCTGATTACTCAATACCCCAAACATAAGAAAAATACACTGATGACATGTATCTTCAGCTTTTAAAAATAATTGACAACCTATTAAAATGACTTTAACCCTATCCATTTATTAATACAAAAAATGCTTATTGGAACAGGTGATGTGGTACAATGGTTCAAATGCTTCATAGGGGAAATTATTTATTTAATATGTATCATATTATCCTATTATAAAACAAACTTGAGCAAAGCTCAAAACTCATGTAAGTCTTGTTTAACTTATATTCCTAACGCCTAACCATGGTGGTTGGTATGTAATAAGTTCTCAATACACACACACACACACACATTACAAAGAGTGAGAAAGAAATCTTGCATTTTCTTAGGACAACCATATCCTATACCAGAGTGCCTCAGTTTGAATTCCACCTCCATTTCCAATCCAGGTTCCTGCTGTTGCATACCCTGGGAGGCAACTTAATGACTCAAGTTCTTAGGCCATGTAGGAAACATGGATAGAGTTCCTGGCTCTTGGCTTTGGCCTGGCCCAACCTGGTGGCTTATGGATATTTGGGAGATGAACCAGCAAATGCAAGATATCTTTCTCACTCTTTGTAGTGTGTGTGTGTGTATTGAGAACTTATTATATACCAACCACCATGGTTAGGTGTTAAGAATATAAATGAAACAAGACTTACATGAGTTTTGAGCTTTGTTCAAGTTTGTTTCATAATAGGATAATATGACACATTAAATAAATAATTCCCCCAATAGTTATGTATGTTTACTTGGAAATGACTACAAAGAGTAGTATGATATTGGTGAGGAAATTGGTCTGTAGGTACAAGAAAAGCTGTATTGAGGAAATGACCTTTAAGCAATCTGAGACTCAAATTTCAGCTGTGAGAAATACCATGGGAGATGTGAAAACTGCTTTATATGGTTCAGTTTGATGAAAAATTGTAATGAACCTCTAGAAAAAAGTGATTTACGTCATGATGTAAACAGTTAAGTTTCTTTTTTTCCTTTCTTGAATTATACATACACTTCAAAAGAATAGAATATATGGGTTTCCATAAGGTGCCAGTGTTCTGTGGTTTAGATGAACTGTTAGCGTGGTGTGAGTGGATGGATGGATATGGTAAGTATGTAAAGAAATGTAAGCATACACTCTATGGTATAGTGCTTGGTTTCAGGAAAACTACTAACAGGCAGCACAATTAAATAAGTTCATTAAATGAAATATATTTTGGGTTTGAGCAGAAAACCTACATGGCAACAAAACTTATTTGGCCATCAATATCAGATATTAAAATGACAAACAAAAATAAATCAAGTCAATATTGAAGTAGTTAAGGACGAGGGATAGGTGTTTGGACTAAAGGTTAAGACTCTGCTTAAGATATTTGCATCTCATATCTGACGGAGTTAAAGTTTGAGTTCCAGCTCCTTGATTGCAGCTTCCTACTAATGCAGACCCTGGGAGACAGCACTGCTGGCTCAAGTAGTGAGGTCCCGACCACCTATGTGGGAGCCTGCATTGACTCACCACCAGCTCTTGGCTTTGGCCAGGCCTGGCCCCATCTGTTCCAGGCATTTGGATAATAAACCAGTGAATAGGACTTTCTCTCTCTCTCTCTCTCTCTCTCTCTAAATAATAATTTCACAAAAAGCAAAAAAGAATGATGGAAAATCAGGGTTACAGGGACCAAAAAAAAAAAGTAATTATTTCCTAAGATTCTGAGGTACAAGAGTCTTTCCTTTTGGGATAGAAAAACTTTTAAATGAGGGCATTTGTGGGTGGGCATTTAGCCTGACCGTAAGATGCCTGTCAGGATGCCTGTGTCAGAGCACCAAGTTTCCGTACCCAGCTCTGGTTCCTGTCACCAGCTTCCTGGGGGCAATAGTCGTGGCTCAAGTGACTGGGCTCCTGCAGCTCAGGTTTCAGATCTGAATTCAGTTCTGAGTTTCAGCCCAGTCTGGGCCCTGGCTGTTGCAGGCATTTTAGCCAGCATCTAGGAGCTCTCTCTATTCATACCTCTGCTTCTTAAATAAATAAATAAATAATTTAAACCAGGTGATTTGATAGAATCTCCAAAAACAGCATTTCGGTCTTACTAAACCCTGATATTTTCAACATCTTCAAATGCAGTAGCATCTTCAAAAAATACTTCTGAGCTCCAGGAAGTTTCTAATTATGAATAAAAAAAGAACTATAGTTTGGTAAGAAGGTAGCATCATAAGAGAAGACTGAATTGCTGATAAAATGAACCAAGGTGAGGATCTTGCCGGCAGTCATGATGTGAACCTATAGGAGCAGATGGGCCACACTAGAAGCCAGTTTGCCTTGGTCCCCTGACTTCCCAAAGCAGGAACCCTCAGTTGACATCATCTACACAGACCTGAGAAGCTCAACCCATATCATATCCCAATTTTTTCCCCTGGGGAGTTTGTTTTGCCATTTAGGCATATCCTTCTCAAGTTTGTAAATATCTTTGATCCCCTGGTTAAGGAGTCAAGTTGAGAAACAACTAGGTAAGATCTGGTATCTGGGTGGGAAGGATAGATGAGAGGCCTGTGGAAGGCGAGAATCAGTACCCAGGTATCCCTGAAACATGGCTCTGCCTCTTTCTCTGCAGCATGTCAGACGCTGAACCATGTTTTACAGCAAAGGTCCATTTCAGTGGAGTCTGAAGCTTGTCTTAAGCAGGGATATAACCTTTGGCATCAACAGACACATTTTAAAAATGTTCTTGATTCCTTACAACTCTATGCATATATTTGAGCACTAGTTGGTTTACAATTTGAGGAAAATTAATTGGTAGACTTTATTCCATGAGAACTATTTTCCCAATATTTCAGTTTTTTCTTGCCATCATTTGAAATCTAAAGATCCCTTATAATTGTTCCAGGAAAAACTGTTTGATCCAAGTACTTATTTCAAAATACAAAATGTAAACTTATGTTCATGGTAATATTGTTATTTAATACCGTATTTGCTAACAAATTGTGGGCCAAGTTTGTTTTTTCATATTGAAAGGCAGAAAGGGAGAGAAGGAGAGGGAAGGGTAAAGGGTGGGGGGGGGGGGAGGCGACAGAGACAGAGAGACAAGAGAGTGCTTGTATCCACAGATTCACTTACAAACTGCCTGCAACAGCCAGGGCTTGGCCAAGCTGAAGCCAGGAGCCAGGGACTCCATCCAGATCTCCCGTATGGGTGGCAGGAACTCAAGTACTTGAGCCATCATCTGCTGCCTCCCAGTATATACATTAGCAGTAACTAGACCTGAAACAGAGGAGTCAGGATTTGAAAGAAGTACCTCACTCAGTAACTTTACCGTTATATATGCTGCATCAAATGCCTGTTTCAAGATTTTTTTTTTATTTGACAGAGTTAGACAGTGAGAGAGAGAGAGACAGAGAGAAAGGTCTTCCTTCCGATGATTCACTCCCCAAATGGCCACCACGGCCAGCACTGCACCGATCCGAAGCTAGGAGCCAGGTGCTTCCTCCTGGTCTCCCATGCTGGTACAGGGGCCCAAGCACTTGGGCCATCCTCCACTGCACTTCCGGGCCACAGCAGAGAGCTGGACTGGAAGAGGGGCAGCCAGAACTAGAACCCGGCGCCATATGGGATGCTGGCGCCTCAGGCAGAGGATTAACCAAGTAAGCCACGGCGCCAGCCCAAGATTTTTTTTTTTTTTTAGTTAAAATAAAATAACAATGCATCCCTCACCCAAATTTATTCCTTCATCTATTTAATATACATTTTTAAGTTTTAACCCTGTGAATGTGCTAAAATTATACACACTAGAAAAATAATTTCTTCATAACAATTGCTGAATCCAAGAGTCTACAGAGAAATGAAATACAAGAATTTCTGCTAGAACAAAGCAGAAACTCTGAAGAGAGCCCTTATTTATCCTTTACTCCTTTCGTATCAGTGTGAGATGGTAGAAAAGAAATTTATGTCAGTGTTTAAGACAGAAGGGAACTTGAAGTTACCAGGTTTGGACTGGTTTTCAGAGAAGTCAACCCTCTAAGATGATTAAAATTTGCTGCCGAGAGGTTCCTGCAGAAGGTCCCCCTTGTCTGCTTTAGTTTCCAGGGCTCTTCAAGATGTGATGTTAATCCAAGTGTAATTATTATAATTTCTTTTCCTATTGTCATTAGGATTGTCACCTTGAGTGATAAAGCTTGATATATTTTCCTTAAAGTCATAGGTCGGTAACATATTTAGTATTGTAAATATTAATCTTTTATTGTGATGGGATATTGAGTGCATGCTATTTGTCTTATTCCTACACTTAGTATATAATAATAATCATAACTGCACTTTAAAGGACTTACCAGGTGCCAGCCACTGCTCAAAAATTCCTGTATCGGCATATGTAATTTCTTTTTCTTTAAAGATTTATTTATTTACTTGAAAGTCAGAGTTACACAGAGAGAGAAGGAGAGGTAGAGAGAGAGAAAAGTCTTCCATTATCTGGTTCACTCCCCAGTTGGCTGCAATGGCCAGATCTGAGCTGATCCGAAGCCAGGAGCCTCTTCCTCGTTCCCCACGTGGGTGCAGGGGCCCAAGGATTTGGGCATCTTCTACTGCTTACCCAGGCTGTAACAGAGAGCTGGATTGGAAGTGGAGCAGTCGGGAGTTGAACCGGCGCCCATATGGGATGCCAGCACTGAAGGCGGCAGCTATACCTGCTACACCACAGCGCCAGTGCCAATACATGTAATTCCTTAACAACCCTACGAATTACCTTTTAGTCTTGCTTTTATTAATTAAAAAAATTAAAAATGGAGGTACAAGGTTTATATGCTTTGCCCGGGATTCGCACAAGCTGATCCCAGGTAGCACTGAGAACTGAGATAGAACCCGGGCAGACCGACTCCAGAGCCTGCACTTGAAGCATTGTCCGTGCGCATCAGCTTTGCTATGTGCAGGGTCTCAGGGCAGTGTTTGCAGTGAACTGCTCTTCAGCTCCTGCTCCATTAGGCTTAGGTGGCTCCTGACTGCTCTTCAGTAGGAACAGAAAAGCTTTTGAAATAAAGAGTCATTTCTTATCACTTTAAAACTGCTTGAGTGTTATACATCCAAATATGTGCAGTATTAAAAGAAAGAAGTTAGAGAACCTTTTACATTTTTCTAAAATGAATAATTCATTTATTCCTTTAAAATGGATCCCCTCAAGCACTTCTGCATTTCCTTTTGTTTATTCAGCCTCACTCTGGAAGTGTCATTGCTGGAGGCCACTTTTCTAAAGAGGTTAGTTTTAGTCCAGTAGTCACTTACTTACATTTAAATATTTAATGAATGGGTGGGAGAAAATAGTCCATTAAGATTTCCTGTTGAAGAACTACTCTGAGTATATATTTTAGTTGAATCAATCTATGCATACCTGTGTATCTTTGCTCTAACACACGACCTTCTTGATTTCCTTAACACCACCTCAACTTCATTGTAAATTTAGCTAAGTAATTGTGGAACTTCCGCAGAGTAATAGTTGTTCAGTGTGTGAGGTAATCTTTGCTTTTCACGAAGCTTTGCCTGTAGAATGACAGCATTCAGGTCGCAAAGTTAGGGAGATCATAGTAGGGAACAAAGGCTGCATTGCAATGCCGAGTTCTCCAGATTCATTGCAGGGTGCTCTTCCGCAGCCTGTTGAACAGCATGAATGTGGGATGCCCTTAGACACATCAAATTTCTTCCTTCTGATAGTTCTGCTGGTTAGATGAGACTTGGGCTGGACTGAAACCTCCTTCTCAAGAAATCAAATTCTCTATCAGGTACTTCAGAGGCAGTAAGAGTAGCAATAGCAGTTACGTTAAAACTTGAATCAATGAGTTGCCACTTGCTACTCATTATCTAGAAATTCTAGACCTGCAGGAAACTGTTGGATTTTACCTGGCAGTGTCAACAGCCAGCTGTGACATTATTCCCATGGAGAATACACTTGTTGCTAGCAAGTGTAAGACTTAATATTAACTTAGTGTCAAGGATATCTTAGACATGACCCTGAGCCATTGCTAGCTTCAACTCATAGCTTGATATCAAGTATAAGATTGCAGTTGAAAGGGTCATTCTGTGATTGTGTACATATAACTCCAGTTTCAAGGTACCTTGTACCAGAGTGTAGTTTCCCTTCTTATGTGCTTAGAGTGGTTAAGTATCAGTTACATTCAATCGGAGCAAGACACGGGCACAGTGTTTTCTGTGCCTGTCTCCTCCAGTAGCTTAAAGCTTCGGCTAAATCTGTCTGTTTTTTCTCCTGGCATTATTTAAGCCTTATTAAACATTATAACACTGTGGATTGGAATTCTAAAAAATGTACCAGCTGAAACTAGTAAGGGATTCATGACTGACAGTGATTCTTTTTATAAATTTAACAACAAAAGAAACCTACATTTAATGTTATCTCTTTGTTATGCTGAACTAATTTCCTTCAGATAAATCCTCAGACTTGGAGTAACTGGGTCATTTGGTAGATTTGTTTTTAGTTTTTTTGGAAAACCTCTGCAGCTGTCTTCACAGTGGCTATACTAGTTTGCATTCCCACCAATAACGTACAAAGGTTCCCTTCATTCCACATTCTTGCCACAATCTATTATTATTTTTTTAACAATAGCCATTCTAACTGGGGTGAGATGTAATACCTTTTGGTTTTAGTAATGCTTTTGGTTTTCACGCCTCTGATTGCTGCTATGATTTTTTTCATATATTTCTTGGCCATTTATATCTTCACTTTTGAGAAATATCTATTCCAATCCTTTGTCTATCTCTTTATTAAATTGTTTATCTTCTTCTTGATAAATTTTTTGAGTTTCTTATATGTTTCTGGATAAACATATGTTTCTGGTTAAACATTTGCAGGATAGTTTGCAATATTTTCTCTCATTCTGTATTGAGTGCTTCTTTTACTGTGCAGAAGTTTCTTAGGTTAATATGTTTCCCTTTGTCTATTTTTCCTTTTGTTGCCTGTGCTTTCGAAGTCTTACAAAAAAAATTGTTGCCTATGGGAATATATTGAACTTTTGTCCCTGTGTTTTCTTCTGTTAGTTTCACAGTTTCATATCTTCCATTTAGATCTTTGATTTATTCTGAGTTGATTTTTCACATGTGATGCAAGGTAAGGGACTGGTTTCATTCCAAAATTAGCATATAAAAAGAGATACCTGCACTCATGTTCATTGTAGCATTATTCCATTACTCACAATGGACAAAGCATGGGTTCATTCTAGGTGCCCTGCAGTGGATGAATGGATATAGAAGATGCACACACACACACACATACACACACACATGGAGAATATACACAATGGAATATTATTTGGCCATGGGAAAGAATGAAATCCTGGCATTTGTAACAAAATAGGTGAGACCAGAGATCATTAAATTAAATGAAATAAGACAGACACAGAAGACAAATAACACATGATCTCTCTTTGGTGAAAATTATAACAATTTTCACATATGTGCATATATAATATAATTATAACATATATAGTATAAATTATATATACAAGCTATCTGAAGTAGAAATAGGAATTAAATTATTAAAGATAAAGATGGGGTTAGGGAAGGGAAGTTGAGGGAAGTTGGATTTTGGATATAAAAACACAGGGTGAACATAACAGATTCTAGTATCAGAGAACACAGGGGGTTGCCATGGCTTATGATCATGTATAATATTCTGTATAAAGAACTGAATCCAGGATCTGGTAGACTCCAAACTCAAAGAAGAGATGAGGAAATGGGAAGGAAAATTGCCTGGTATGTCCAGTTTATGCTCTGTATATGTGTTGGTGTTACACTATACTAATTTAAAATATGCAATTATTATATTTTAGCCCAAATTTAAAAAAAAGTTTTCAATGAAAAGAATTCACATCTCTAGTTGAAATTGTAGTGATTCATAATGTTTGACTGGTCTTGAGCTAAAATTAAGGATCAATTTTTGGTCCTAAATTCTCTGTATCCCATGATGTAGCTATGACACATGAGATTGAATTATAAAATGACAAATCATTAGAAGTTGATAGCCAGCCCCTCCTGAGGAATTTGAAACTGAGTCACAATACTTTACATTTCTCAGGTGCCAAATATTTCATCTGATGGTGTATATTATCATGTATATTAATCACATTTATTGTGTTATTTGAGTTTTATATTTTGAAAATGAGAGGGCAAATATGTTATTCCTATTTTACAAGTTTGGGAGGTGAAGTGCACGTAAGGACAATATTAATTCAGTTTACCATGTGTCAGAACCAGTGTTATTTCCACTCCTCTCTATTTTCAGACTTCCATAATTATAAAACAGAGTTCAGCCTCTGAAGTCATGCATTGACTTTTTCCTAAATCCTTTCATTCTCCCTCAGATTCCTGGTCATATGTGGTTAGTTCCATTTTTAGTATCCTGATGAGTTATATCTTTTTATGTTTCTGAAAATTTCCACTTCTTTCTTTTGTTTTTGCCAGCCTACCGGATTTTTTTCCTTCCTCCTTTTCCTCACTCTTGTCCTTCCTTTTTCTATTGCCTTTCCTTAGCTCTCCTCTTCAGCTAACACAATTGGGCATCAGTCATTTGCCAGGTGTAGTACACAGCATTCTAAAAGAATAAAAGGGATTATACCTTTATCACTTCCATCATCATCATCATCTTCTAGGTTTGAGTCATAACCTGGTGTAGAATTTACTGATGCTAGATTAAGAAGGAAAACACCTGTATACATATGTGTGTGCATGCATACACATGCACGTAGTCATGAGGCTGGCTCGTGGTTGCATGGAAATATCTAGCGTAGTCTCCTTCCCCTGTGCAGGTAAGATAACATCATCCAGATGTTATCTATGAGACTTGTAATAAAGGCAAAAAAGAAAAAAAAAACTGTTGTAGGTATTATGAAGGATGAAGACATCAAGAATAAAGAGTGCACTATTGAGAAGGCTTTCCTCATAGTAAGAGGAGTTTTGTAGAAGCTGGGCATGTGCATCAAAGCGTTATATATAGTAACATATGAGTGTGTCCTTGACCCATGTAAATGAGTAAATCTTAGCTGCTCTTGTCACAAAAACAAAAGAAAATGAGGTAACTCTGAGATAATGAATATGTTATAGTAACCTTTTCACTGTCTAGATGTATCCCATAACATGCTATATACCTTAAATATACATAATAAATTTTATTTTAAAAATCTCATGACTTCAATTTAGTTATATATTCCTTTTTTTCTATCCATTTGTAATAAAATATTTCAGTTTGGCTGAAATTTAATTACTGCATGAAACTGAGAATTTTCTGAGGAAAGACCCTGTTTTCGGTACTGAATCAAACAGTACAAATAGTAAATTAAATTTCTCATCTTGAAGACGATTAGTATGATCGAATTACCCCAAAACTGAAAACTTTGAAATCATCTTCATAAATGGCTTGGACAGGTACTTTGTGCTGAGGTGATGAGCTGGGGAGGAAAGGTGGTTCCCCAGGGCAGTCCTTGCTTACCCAGTGTGGTAACCATCATGAGTTAGTGAATTCCCCCTTAACTAAGTCATGATAATGATAGTGATAACAAAGGATTCCTTTTAAAACTGAACCCATCAGGCAAGAATATGACATTTGTGGAGGGGAGAGGGAGACAGGCATTAAAAGTCAGATCTGGCCAGCGCTGTGGCTCACTAGGCTAATCCTCCGCCTACAGCACCGGCACTCCGGGTTCTAGTCCCGGTTGGGGTGCTGGTCCTGTCCCAGTTGCTCCTCTTCTGTGGCCCAGGAAGGCAGTGGAGGATTGCCCAAATGCTTGGGCCCTGCACCCACATGGGAGACAAGGAGGAAGCACCTGGCTTCTGGCTTCAGATCAGTGCAGTGTGCCGGCCATAGCAGCCATTTGGGGGTGGGGGTGAACCAATGGAAGGAAAACCTTTTTCTCTTTCTCTCTCTCTCTCTCTCTCACTGTCTAACTCTGCCTGTCAAAACAAAACAAAACAAAAAAAAAAAGATCTGGGAATGGAAGGAATTACTAGAGACTGTGGTCATATATGCTAATATACTACAGAAAAATATGCATGTGGGTGAGTATGCATATATACCTTTACATAATCACAAGTGAAAATTGTATTCCCCCAAAATAATCTTTATCAGAAAGTACAGATTTTTTTTAAAGCGTAATATCTCTCCTGGAATCAAAAAACACTTTCATGCTACTTACCATTCTCAGAATATTGCTGTAGACCATTATGAGCGCATGGGTCATACATGAAGAATTTTATCCGTTAAGCCATTATGTCTCTCTCTGTGGTGGTAGGGCTTTGCCAAAAGAACACCATGGTGCTAGTTTTTCTCCTGTTGCATCTTCTGGTGGAAGAACTGGAGGGAACAACATTCCAGGTCTATTCATGCAAATTTTATTGTTATAACAATTCTAGAATGCCCTCATTTGGCTTCCTGTCTTCTTCATCTCTTTTGTTTCCCTCTTTCCCATGTTTTGAAAATAGAAGTGAATGGTCAGTTACAGATAAGGAACTGCAAGTCTAAGTAGAGGATGAGAAAAGGAGTAATACTGATTTTACTCTAATGACATAACTGTTTGGAATGCCTGAGATATGTTGGTAGTTTTAGTTACTAATATAAAGAAGAAGAATTCAGAAGAACTTTCTTTGTATTCCTTTTGAAATCCACCTGGAATATTCTTGGGTCCATGGCTTTGTGATAATACTTTGATAATGCCCCTTAATCTATAAGCTTCTTATAGGGACTTTGTTTTTATTTTTTTTCTTTGTTTGTTTTTGTTTAGTATTCATCTATTTGTCACCAGCTTCCCAGGGTAATAACAACTGTAGAGAATTTGTTGAGAAACATTGTCAAGCTCTGATGAAATATTAGATGTGTCTCATATAAATTTTCAAATTTATAATTTGGATATGGTTCAGCACCTTAGGGCATGAGCAGGTAGAACAGTGGATTGAGACATAGATTCTATTCCATGAGCTTCACTTACGTAAAGGAGAGCCCATCGTGCTATTAAAAATAGTAGAGTCCCATGTCCTTTCTACCTGCATGGAGTAGGAGTCGGCCCTTCCTTATTGATTTTGTATACTCTCCTGTAGCATAACTTTAAAGACAGGGTTCTACAGGTACAATAAAAATGATTGGACCAAATCATTGCCTAATTTTAAGACTGTAATACTGATGTCAGGTTAAGATCTAGCAGTCAGGCCCCAAGATCCATGGGATTAGTATTTCCCTGTATGCCAAGCTTTCTTCTGACTGTTCTTCACCCCTGCTGGTGCAGCAGGAAAACCTTTCTTTCCGTGCTGTCTGGTCTGCCCTAAATTGCAGTCAATAGCCTAAGGCCTATTTTCATGTCACAGTGTGTCCCAGACTTCCAATGCAAGTGTTAAGCAACAAGGTCCTGTGAAATTGCCAGCACAGTAGAGCAGCTCCTTGATGATACACTTTTATTTTTCTCTCTCCGTATTTCTAAGACAAGTTGTCCTGGGGTGGTCTTGAGTGACTCCTGCCTTACAGCTGTTTGTATTATTTATATTACACTGGACATAAACATCGTTTCAGTACTTCAGAGAAGAGTACACTGTTAGTGCTCCAGTTGGGTTTTGTAATCCCAATACCAGTTGGAGGCAGGTGGCAGGGGAGGAGGATGTGGGAGGTGGAAGATGAAACATTAACTGTGAATTTCGTGACTGCAGATATTTGAGAATGTTTTATTTTTTCCTGTGTTTTTGTGATATATAGTTATTATACAAAATTTCCACATGCATGAGTAATTTATCAGTGTAAGGCTATTCAGAAGGTATTTTTGCATAAACATATTACTGAATAAAAATATACATTTTTATAATTTTGTTTTTAAATTGTTTTTTGTTTTAATCCAGGGAAAAAGAAGAAAAAGTCTGATTAATAGCCTATAGAATTACTGATAATTCATTAACATCCTTCAGGTGGGGAAGAGATCTCATAAATTCTCTGAGTAAACCCATGCAGTTAGAAGAGGTAACTGAAACCTAAGTTCGTGGCATTGGGTCCCATGAGTGACAGGAATCCATCCAGCATTCTGGCTTCCTGGCCTTCAGTGCTTTTCTGAGACTAAACATAAGAGGACACAGAATTTGTGTCTAACATTTCGTAAACATTGAATGGTTTATGTTGTTAGGGTGAGTGTTTATAGTATACATGAAGAATCAGGAACTTGAGATTCTGGACAGAACTTTCTAAACCTTCCTGAGTGTGACTGTGGGCAAAAAACAGAGCCTCTCTGCTTGTTTTCAAAAGGCAAATGATAAGAACCACTTTTGAGGAAGGTTGTGAAGATTTGAGGACTGAACATAGTTCTAGGCATATAGCAAACATGGCTACTGTTAAAATATATGACTTCTATTTTTAGTAACCCAAAATAAAATCTGAAAACTATTTCACCTTATCAGTAGGCTCTTAAATAAATTGTGTTGAGCAAAAGTTGAATGAATGAATGCTTTTATCTCATCACCTACAGAACAGAACTCTGTTTTATCTGCTGGACAGACCTAACTTAACACTTAGAAAGAGCTGAAACCTCTTTAATTATAAATGTCATATTCCAAGTCAAATTAATATAACATTCAGGACTAGGATTCATACCTTTGCAATTTTAGGAAAGACAGCAGGGAGTGGTGGAACTTGATGTCAGGAGAAAAGCCATGTTTCAGTGTGGGCGACTTCTGCCAGTTTGTGGTTTCATGATCTTGAACAAGTTTCTTATTTCTCAACTGTGATTTCTTTGTAATGTAAGGGAAGTCACACCTGCTTTTTAGATTTGCATGAAGATTAAGTGAAGGTGTTCCCTTTCCTCCAGGGCACTGTATTTATAATACATTCATCCCTCCTTACCTGTGGGGGATTGGCTCCAGGAGCCTCTGAACACAAAATCTGTGGATGCTCAAGTTCCTTCCGTAAAATGGCTCAGTATTTGCTTGTGACCTGTGCGCATCTTTCCATATACATCACATCACCTCCAGATTATTTATAATGCCTAACACAATGGAAATTGTTATTGCGTGGTACTGTTTAAGGGATAATGACAAAGGGAAAAGTCTGTACATGTTCAGTACAAACATAATTTTTTTCAAATATTTGAAATCCAAGATTGGTTGACTCAGTGAATAGTGAGGATAAATTATAGTTATTTTCTGTCTTTCTGCTATATCACCACACTAATGTTAATAAAAAGTTGGGGATTCTTACAGAAAAAATTGCTCTTTGAAAAGACAATTTAGAGTCTTGAAAGATTCTTTTGAGGATATGAGGATACATTTCTACTATAAATGTGTTTTACTCAAAGTTAGTAAAAATCTTTTCCGTGGAGCCAGTGCTTATGTAGCACTAGTCAAGATGGGAAATACCTTGCCATTCCCTGTGCTGAAGATCAGAGGTAGTGGTGTGTGGTAATTTGCCATGTTTATTTTTTCATTTTGCATGTTTTAGTACCATGTAAATGTATTCTTAGATCAAGTGACAGATGGCATAAATGATAGTATAATGTAGAGGAGAATGGATTTCCAGAAACATACGATGAGTTCGTTATCGAGTGGAAGAAGAAAATGACTTCCTTCATATCAATGTTGATTCCCCCAAGTGTCTATGACTCTGTGTTCCCTGGAACCGTGTTGATTACCCAGAAATGAATCAAAGCAGACTTTACTCTTTACAAGCATGCATTTAGCTACGTGTAATCTGTTGAAAACAGCCACACAATGTTACGCTGCTATGTAGCATGTATAATGGCCAAACTACAGAAAACTTGTCTGTACTGATCAAACCCAGTTAAAAGATTACATTAGTTCCAGCACTGTTCAATAGAGACACTGCCCATCTGGCATGCATCCGTATGAGGGGTGAGCAGTGTGAAAAAGGAGTCAGGAAGCCATGTTACATGAAAGAGGATTGAAGGCTTAGCAAAAAATTTGCTTGAAAAAGAATATAGGCGCCGGCACCGCAGCTCAATAGGCTAATCCTCTGCCTAGTGGCGCCGGCACACTGGGTTCTAGTCCCAGTCGGGGCGCCGGATTCTGTCCCGGTTGCCCCTCTTCCAGGCCAGCTCTCTGCTGTGGCCAGGGAGTGCAGTGGAGGATGGCCCAGGTGCTTGGGCCCTGCACCCCATGGGAGACCAGGATAAGCACCTGGCTCCTGCCTTTGGATCAGCGAGGTGCGCTGGCCGCAGCACACAGGCCACAGCGGGCATTGGAGGGTGAACCAACAGCAAAGGAAGACCTTTCTCTCTGTCTGTCTCTCTGTCCACTCTGCCTGTAAAAAAAAAAAAAAAAAAAGAATCTAGGGGATGTGTGTCGCCTGCTTCTGAGCATCTGGACTGAGTAAGGAGCCACATGAGACACAAAGAAATTTAAAGCCTTAAAGATGGAGTTAGCATATACATAAATACAAAGAATAGCTGTAGTCAAAATTGAAAAAAAAAATGCACTGTGGAATTTAGAGGAAGGAGGGATTGCATCCAAAGTTATCAAAAAAGCTTTCAGAGGAGGTATAGTAGCTATGCTGAATTCCAAACCAGGAGAAGGATTGGGATATGCAGAGGTTTCTGGGCAGATATTCCAGGTAGAAGAGCAAATGCAGAGTTTGGAAACATTTCTCTGTTAAAGCCTGATAAACATTCAGTAACTTTCCAATATATAGTTTTTAAAAAATATATATTTATTTTATTTATTTGAAAGGCAGAGCCACAGAGAGAGAGAGGGAGAGACAGAGAGAGAATCGTCCATTTGCTGATTCACTCCCCAGATGGTTGCAATAGCCAGGGTTGGACCAGGCTGAAGCCAGGAGCCCCACATGGGTCTCCCACATAGGTGCAGGTGCCCAACACTTGAACCATCCTCCGCTGCTTTCCCAGCTACATCAGCAGGGAGCTGGATTGTAAGTGGAGCAGCTTGGACTCAAACCTGTGTCCATATAGAATGCTGGTATCACATGTGGGTGCTTTACCTGCTATGCCACAACACTGGCCCCCAATACATGGATTTTTTTAAGAGCTAATTTTGTTGTGTTATGTATAACCATATGCTACAACGTATTTCATGTAAGTCATCCTAAAAAAGTAAAGTGATGAAATGATTAATTTTCTTTCTTTTCAACCACTAAAGTATAGCTCATTTGACATCTTGTAGGGTCTGATCATTACTCTCACTAATGTAATGCCAATCATACTGTGATAGAATAATAAAAGTGAAATCTTGCCAGAGCTCAGAAAGGTATGAAATGAAAGTATCATTTTTAATATTTAATAGGCTTTCATTTAGAAGCAAAACATACTTGTTTCATATTTTTCCGGAAAGCAGAACTAGAATCAGTGAATGGTAAAAGCGGATTTGATCTCAACCTGAGAATTCACCACAACTTAAAATTGTCCAACCACAGACAACACATCAGCCCATTAAAACAGGCAGCTTTTCCTTTATTGAAAAGGCTCACAGAGACCTGCTAACCCTGTGTCAATCATGATTACCATCAAATGAATTTCTGAATCCAGGCAGAAGTAGAACTAGCTGTGCTCTCAGGATCTCCCCCAAATGAAGCATTCTGTATTAGAGTCTGTCTCCCTTCCAGACACCATACAAAGCAGAGTGAAATGCAGGTTCATTTTTCTAGGTCATGGACTGTGCATATTTCTAGACATCAGAATCAGAATGCAGATTCATTTTATGTGAAATTCAATTTCAACATTTCACCTTAGTAAGTCAAGAAAGCAGTCTAATTTCAACTACTTTTACAACTGTTTTTGTGAGTTGTACTGGAAGAAGAGGTATGCTTTTTTAAAAAAACAAAATTCAGATGTTTGGGAGATTATTAAATTACATCAAACTTACTTAGCTATGCCATTTTTATTAGTGGAATTGAATAAATAAAACTAGAATGTTCTTGGCTGCACCAAGCGCTTGGACCAATTCATGACAGACATTTGATTAACTATTTTATAGGAATATTTGCCAAATTGTATATCATCTTGTGTTCAGTTTCACATATTATGAAATCACATATTAACACTGAGTGAGCTTTAAGTCTCAAAGTGGAGTAAGCATTTAGAGATAAGTAAGCTGTCTGCCTTGGTATTTTGGAACTTAAGTAAACTGGTTGTATTTTCTTGATCAGCTAAAGTTAGGTGTAGAAGCAGAAATGTGCTCTGTGAGTCTGACATAGTTCTGTTTGTGTTTTCAGCTGCAGTATTGAAGTATGAGAACAATGTTATGAATATCAGGCAATTCAACTGTTCGCCACATCCATACTGGCTTCCAAATTTCATGGATGTTTTCACTTGGTCCCTGCCATTTGTTGGAGAAAAAGGTATGCTGTGTAATCCTGAAATGTTCTTTATTTTAAGATGGCCTAGGAAAGAAGGAAAAACGTGGTGTCTCTTACCATGTAACACGCAGAAAGAGAAACATTTTGGCCTAACCAGTGAAATTCACAAGTCGTACCATGAAAAAAGTGATTTGAATGTATGCCATTGTGTTACCTGTTAGCAAATACACTAAAAAACATAAGGGAAAATGAAAGAAATGAGTAATATTTGATGGAAGGCATTATACACTTTTAGAACCAGTTCTCTGAAAATAAGTAAAATGAGTTTTCCCTGGTTCCGAACAATAATATCTACCTTTTTTCTTACCCCATGTACTGTGCTTCCATAGTATTATTTTATTTTACAAATTACTTTTCAAATTAAAAGGTTAGAATAGCCATACTTTCTTTACACAACTGATACTAATAATTATTGCATGATAGTGCTTAGAGCTATAATATTTTGAAGGCTATAATATATTTAACAATAGAGTTCATTAAAAATAGTAGGTATTAGTGTGTAATACATAAAATTAGAAAAATTTACATTTAAAATTTTATTTACTTGATCTCCTTTCTATTTAGAAGAATTAGCCTTTTGTCCCTTCCTCCTCATTTCTCTCCTTCTACTGCCCCTTCCTTTCTTTTTTATTCTATATACTAACTGACTTGGACATATTATCACTAGTCTTGTTCATTAACGGTGCCAGGGTAACTCGGGTTGTAGTATAAAGTCTGACTTTTCCCCATTTCTTTCTCTAGTCACTGAGATGCTGGTAAACGTCCTCAACATCTGCTCAGATGATGAACTAGGGTCAGAGGAAGATGGATTTGATGGTAAGAGGCTTAAGCCTTTGCACTAATGTTGTCTGCCAGGCCAGTACTTGGCATCTCATTGCTAACCCTGAAAATAAATTGCTAAGATTTTGATTGTGTTTATATCACAACTTACTATTGAGAATGAAAGATACAATTTTACCTTCTGATTATGTTTTAAAAAAAGTATAAGAAACGTAAGCCCTGAGTTTCCCATCAGTTTGAAAACATTGCTGAAGTAGTGAACTATTTTTTTTTAAACTTTTATTTAATGAATATAAATTTCCAAAGTACAGCTTATGGATTACAATGGCTTCCCCCCCATAACATCCCTCCAACCCGCAACCCTCCCCTTTCCCACTCCCTCTCCCCTTCCATTCACATCAAGATTCATTTTAGATTCTCTTTATATACAGAAGATCAGTTTAGCATACATTAAGTAAAGATTTCAACAGTTTGCTCCCACACAGAAACATAAAGTGAAAAATACTGTTTGAGTACTAGTTATAGCATTAAATCACAATGTACAGCACACTAAGGACAGAGATCCTACATGAGGAGTAAGTGCACAGTGACTCCTGTTGTTGACTTAACAAATTGACACTCTTGTTTATGGCCTCAGTAATCACCCTAGGCTCTTGTCATGAGCTGCCAAGGCTATGGAAGCCCCCTGAGGTGAACTATTTTTATAATGATCTTTCAGTACCTCACATTGCAAAGTGACATTATTTGGTCCCTTAATGTAAATATAATGCTTTATTTTTCACCAGTTATTGCAGTTCAGTGGGCAACTTTTATAAGTGTTCTTTAGTGGAGTTGTTCCTGTCTGTTATTTAGATTTTGTTTGATATGTTATACATATTGATATATTGGCATTTATTTAAATCACAGTACTTTTTCATATATATAATAATCAAAAATAAACAGGCTAGGAGGGGATTTTTTAATGTGCTGAGACACTATTTGGTATTTAGTTGCTCTCAAAGAGTATACTTTTTTCTACCAGACACAAAGATCCATGAAGTTAAAATGAAAGGGAAAATTAGTCTTACAAAAGCACCTCAGAATTAATGGAAACTAATTAGAAAACACAACTGGAGAAGGAAAATACAAGAGAAAGCTTCATTTCATAAGCATTTAGTAAGTGTTTACAAAATAAGGACACTAAGGATTCCAAGATAAATTAGAGACCTATTTCATGAAGCAAGTGCAGTCTTGTTAGAGAGACTGATGTGTAAGTAGATGATATCAATAAAAATGAGACAAATTACAAAATAAAGGGTGAAGGTGCCAGGGGAAACTACGTACTGTGGTAAACATTACCATCTTTGCTGTTAATGACTGCACTTAGATAAAGCAAAAAGAGAATGCAGCTCTTTCTGAAAGTTAATATCTGAATGACATGATTGAATGTTTTTGTGGACTTAGTACAGGTCATAACTATAAATGCAGAATAGCCAATGCTGCAGGCAAAATAAAGGAAAAATATCCATGTACTCATGTACATAGGATCTGTATTATTGGATAAATTTAAAGTGTGCAAAGACAGAAATGCCATACTCTTATCATTCATCTGTGGATGCCAAAAATGTTAATCTCATACCAGAAGAGAGTACATCAGTGGTCACTAGAGACGTAAGAAGTGTATGGTCAGAAGGGATGTGTTACAGGTGGGTAGCAACACGCAGTTAGATGGGAGGAGTTAGTGCTTGTGTTCTGTACCACAGTCAGATAACTGTGGTCTACCTCAGTCTATGATATATTACAAAATAACTGGGAAAAACCAGTCCAGTGTCTCCCACTGGATAGAAAACAGCGTTTTTGAGGAAACAGAAATGCTCACTGCCCTGATTTGATTATTGTAATTCTATACTTATATCAGATTATTAATATGTATAAGTGTTAAGTGCCAGTTAAACTTTTAAGTAATTGTTTTAAAAAGTAGAGAAACTCAAAGAATAATAAAAAGATTGAAAGAGCACAATTTATTCTTAACTTGTCAGTTAAGCTCCATGTTATGACTCCACCTGTCTTCATCACTTTTCTCAGTATGCTGTTTCTGGGTTGTTTCACTTTGTCAGAGGATGCAAATGTGCAGTAGAGGGAAGGAGAGAAAAAATGTAGATTAAAAAAATTGTAACTGAGTGAAAATTAACTTGAGTAGTCATAAGAACTTAATTAAGCAAATACATTGACACATTTTTTAAATGTACAGTTCACTTAGTGCTTTATTTAGATTCTAGATGCTTCATGTTTAAAATATTTTATAGTAACAATCATTGTACATATTTATGGGTTATAATGCAGTACTTTAATACACATATACAGTGTGTACTGAATAAATCGAGGTAGCCAGAACTTCCCTTTCTTTAACATAGCCATAGCTTGCCCAGGTTAACTTTTCCTTCTTATCACTTAGAAGATAATATTTCTATGGTGACAGAAACTTTTTTTCCTAAATGAAGAATACCAACCATATTGAATCTGAATCTAGATGTCAATAAACATTTTTCAATAGTTGCCTATATTCCCTTACTCCTTGTTCCTCACCCATCATAGGGTCACAAATGACACTCCTGTAACAAAGCATAACACACTTAATCAAATTTTATGAGAGGCTTCAGAAATGAAGACCTGTGGAAAATTGTCTGTTTTTATGCGTAGGTTCAATGAAGAATGGACAGCTCTGATTGGTTAGAAAAGCATCATAATTCTAATGGTTACGAAAGGGGATGGGTGAAACCCAGCAAGGCCTGTCTGTCCCGGTTCTTCTTGGCCTCCCTGTGTAGTATGGCTTTCTCCTGAGCACGGGCAGGACACTTGTAGGATGAATTTCTTTGCTGGTGAAGGGAGAAGGGAGACAATGTTTTGCCAGCTATTAGAGTACTGGGGGGAGAGGAGTTCTAGTTCCTATCACCTATATGTAGATCTTCATATGTTTTCAATTTATGTATCATTCCATTCACTTAACAGATATACCTTGAGTACCTATCATGTGCCATGTGCTGCAGTCATAATTGCTGACACATTTCAATACTGCTGGCTATTCCTTACTAGTTAAATATTCCCAAGACTGACATGGTGCTTAATTCCCTTCTTTGTGAGCCTCTTTACCCACCCTTTCCATCACTCACATAAAAGGATGTTCTTTTTTTTTTTTTTTTTACTTATCTGCTTTAAAATAAATAGTTCCAATCAGTGTGCTGTGCTCATTAGCAATTGCTTTTAAGCCCCTTAATTCCAATTTTAGGAGTGCTTGTTCTTTCCAAGGCCCTTGGAAGGATTCTTTCATCCTAAAACAGCATCCTGAAATCTTATTCGACCACCCTGAACTACTCTGTCAGTCCTGCAGAGAACTCTAATTTTGCTCTCCCCAAATTCAAGGCAGGAGATGGTCAGCAGGACCTAGTTTGCCCCTCCCAGCTGGAGCAGATGGGTTTCAATATTAAGGACTTTAGAACCCAAATCAAATGAGTCCTCTTATTTTGTAGCTATGCCTTCTAAATGTGATCTTTTAGCTAAGAGCTCATAAATTTTCCCTTTAAAGAAAAAAAGCAAAGAAGTGGAAGTTTTAAAAGTGTTTTTCACATATTAAGATACTATATAATTCAGAGCAAGCAGTCAGAAGGAGCCCTAGCACTCTTTCAACATGACACAAAAACTATGGATCTCTTCAGAGGTGCTCAAAGAACAATTGCAAAGCTTCCCAGAATGCTTTGATTCTCTGAGAATGCAATTTATTAATAATATGTATTGTCATTTCTTTTTTACCTTTGTTTTTTGTTTTGTTTTTTTTTTTTGTTTGTTTTTGTTTTTTGGTAACATAACTTCCAATAGCGGGAAAAAATTCTCACTGCCACCACACCAACACTTGTGCTACAAGCAGCCTGCTGGTGCATCCATCCCTGTCTGCCTCTGTGTGTCTGCTTGTCAGCCTTGTTTGTCAGCTGCAGGGGAGGAAGCAGGCATCAGCAGATAGAAAAGGATTTAATAAAGGTCTTCTTTAAGTCGCTGCTTATTCCAAGTGGGGCCACCATCTCATGATAAACCAAGCCTTACTCAATATTTTGTTTCAGATCTAATATCCAACTGAAAAGTCAGAGGTATGGTGGTGCCTTTGCCATCCATAACTCTCTTGTTACTTTACCAGGTTGGCTTCTTAGTATCGATACAGCCTGCAGCAAATAGGGGTTCTCCTGGTTTCCTTCAGGATCCCTCAACTCCTCTTTCCCATCTTAGGATGGTGTTGGTGATGATAAGGACAGCAGCCAACACTTATGTTATCATTGTATGTGGTTTATGTAAATCAGTGTATGATTTGCTGATTCTACCTTTTGGCCAACAAAGTTTGTCAGTTTTAAAGTCTGATTTATTTTACATTTGCTGGGCAGTTTACTGGGCCAATTTATATTATCTCTAATCCTCAGAACAATTTTTTTTGATCTATATATTATTGTTACTCCTGTTCTACACATGCAGTGGTCAAAATTCAGTAAGTTTAATGCCCAGATTTGTAATATTTTGAAATTTCCACTACCTTAGATTATAATGCTTAATATCTTTCCCTTGGAAGCAGCATGATGCCTGTTTTAAACAAAGCAACACTAATAAGCATGCAACATATTTTAGTTTTTCTGCAAAATATGCTATAGAATGATACAGATTCTGTACTCTTCTTTTTCCTCAAAAGTCAAAGTAAATGAAACAGCTTTGTCCTTCTTTTTTTTTTTAAGATTTATTTATTTCATTTGAAAGCCAGTGTTACAGAGAGGAAGTGCAGAGAGAAAGAGAGAGATCTTCCATCTACTGGTTTACTCGTCAAATGACTGCAACAGCCAGAGATGGGCCAGGCTGAAGCCAGGGGCCAGGAGCTTCTACTGGGTCTCCCATTTGGGTGCGGGGACCAGGACCTGGGCCATCTTCCGCTGCTTTGCATTCCCAGGCACATTGGCAAGGAGCTGCAACAGAAGCAGAGCAGTCAGGTCTCAAACTGGTGCCGGTAAGGGATGTTGGCATCACAGATGGTGGTTTCACTCAACTCTCCACAACACCGGCCTCTCATTCTACTTCTGTTTAAACTCATTTTCCTCCAAGGTGATGTAAATGTCTCATCGCATTTAAAATGCAGGTGTATCTGATCAGATAAAACATTTCTGACTCACACTGGCTTCTGCAGTAGAAAACTACATCATGATTCTCTGCTAGTTGGCTTCCATCTTACAAATGAAGTAATTTGATAGGTTGTGTAGAAAAAGGTTACTGCTTTAAATTGGCCTTTTTTTTTTTTTTTTGACAGGCAGAGTGGACAGTGAGAGAGAGACAGAGAGAAAGGTCTTCCTTTGCCGTTGGTTCACCCTCCAATGGCCACTGCGGCCAGCACGCTTTGGCCGGCGCACCGCGCTGATCCGATGGCAGGAGCCAGGTACTTATCGTGGTCTCCCATGGGGTGCAGGGCCCAAAGACTTGGGCCATCCTCCACTGCACTCCCTGGCCACAGCAGAGAGCTAGCCTGGAAGATGGGCAACCGGGACAGAATCCGGCGCCCCAACCGGGACTAGAACCGGGTGTGCTGGCGCAGCAAGGCGGAGGATTAGCCTAGTGAGCCGCGGCGCCTGCCTAAATTGGCCTTTTAAAAATATATTTTTGGCCGGCGCCACGGCTCACTAGGCTAATCCTCCACCTGTGGTGCTGGCACCCGGGTTCTAGTCCCAGTTGGGGCGCCGGTTCTGTCCCGGTTGCTCCTCTTCAGTCCAGCTCTCTGCTGTGGCCCGGAAAGGCAGTGGAGGATGGCCCAAGTGCTTGGGCGCTGCACCTGCATGGGAGACCAGGAGGAAGCACCTGGCTCCTGGCTTCGGATCGGCGCAGCACGCCGGCCATAGCGGCCATTTGGGGGGTGAACCAACGGAAGGAAGACCTTTCTTTCTGTCTCTCTCTCTCACTGTCTAACTCTGCCTGTCTATTTATATATATGTGTGTGTGTGTGTGTGTATTGAAAACACAATTGTGAAACTTCTGTTAATTTGTAAACTACAAAGGCAGTTAAATGCCAAAGAATGTGTTTTGCTGATCTACTTTATATGTACTGGGATCTTTATTCCCTGTTTCCAGTTATGACTTTGGATGGTAGAGAATCTGTTTTCAATTGAATGTTATTCACCCAAGCATTTTAGAGAAGAAAGAAATCCAAGTAATATGAATCTCATTTGCTAGTTAATCCACATTAATGAAGAAGACTCATTTCAGACCAGGGATTAGTAAGTGATCCCAAAGTGAGGGGGTGCAAGACGGGGAAAGCTGACAATAATCAAGCCGTCCCATCACAAAGCTCTCTTTCTTGTTCATTGCTTTAATAAGGAAGACAGGGGTAATACTAAACATTAGAAACCTAATGGCAGTTTCATGAGTTAAGATTTATTTTTTAATTTGAGATTTCTTTTAAGCACTAAAAGAGACTATGAGATCACTTATATATATATAAATTATGTTCGAGAATATGATATGTGAAAAATCTTGCTAACAAGAAAGAGTTGAGAATGGGAAACCAAAATCCTATAAAATAAGAAAGACAAGAAAAAAATAGTAAAACTAAAACATTTCAAGCCAAATATAGTTTCAAGCTACACTGGAAAGACTTAATATTGAATTAGAATTTATGTCTCTGCTTTCAACTAAAGAGCAAACCACATGGTAGAACTCTTATCCTTTACTCAAATTTTTGCCTTATCCCAATGTTAACCACAAGCAAGTCACTGAATATGAGATCAGAGCAGATTTTTACATGCCTCTACAAAACATCTAAATTGTTACAAGAAAATTATCTCCCATGGTCTGCTTTGAATTATTAGATAATCCTTTATATCTAATATCACAGGTTCCAGAGTGTCTCCCTACTTGTTTTTGGTCTAGCTTTCAAAAATCACATGGAACTTCTTAAATTGCAAAGCTGGAAATTAGTAGGACAAACATGGATGTTACTGGTCCTTGAGAAGCACCTCTGTAAGGCTTTGGTTATGTTATTTTCTGTCAAAACATATATTTATTTGCCTTTCCAAAAAAAAAAGGCTCTTGATACTAATAAACAACTCCTTTGCAGAAATGCTTTGGGAGTCCTACAGGTAAAGGGATTACACACAAAATCAAGTAATTATTTTCAGCAAAGATTCATAGCATCTAAATGTGATCAGTGAATTAAAAATCTAAATGGGGTCAATAAATTAAGCCTGAAGAAATCCATCTTGGACGTCCCTTTTGTTTTGTGGCAGAATGTCTACTAAGAACTTAGCCTAGAGCTCTTCTGTGGCTGTCATGATTGTACTTTTGAGAACTCATGTATTTCAGGTTTTCCCAAGCTGAATTAGCAAAGCTGTCTGCCCTGTAATAATTAACAGGGATTTTTTTTTTTTTGAGAGGGGGAGTAATACTGTTTTCATATAAAAGTACAAAATTGAGACGCAGAACTAAAGTGCCCTGAGAACCAGTGGCATTACAACTCTTGTTCTCTGTTCACTGATGCATAAACTTGAAGTCAGTCAGCAGAGGAGAAACAAAGGCAAGATCTGAGAAGCAGCAGACATGTTTCTCAAGCTCAGAAAGATGAAAATGAACAAAGCTTGGGGCTGACATTGTGGAGTAGCGGGCAAAGCCTCCACCTGTGACGTGGGCATCCCATATATGGTTGCCAGTTCAACTCCTAGCTGCTCCACCTTGATCCAGCTCCCTGCTAATGGCCTGGGAAGGCAGTGGAAGATGGCCCAGCTCCTTGGGCCTCTGCACCTATATAGGAAACCCAGAAGAAGCTCCTGGCTCCTGACTTCACACTAGCCCTCCTATCTTTTGCAGCCATTTGGGGAGTGAACCAGTGGGTGTAAGATCTTTCTTTCTCTCTCTCTCGCTCCCCCTCTCCCTTCCTCCCTCCCTCCCTCTCTGTAACTCTGACTTTCAAATAAAACCTTAAAAAAATGCACAAAGCAAGCTAGGGATCTAATTTAGGAACCTAGGAAAGTACTGTGAGGTTGAAGTGACTAGATCAGAATAAAGGTAGTAGAAAGAGAAAAAGGAGATACTCAGGAGAGGCTTCCAAGGATTGCAACTGTGGGCTCCACAGGAATTTGACAAGATAGCATTTACAGAAAAACGTAAAAGTTTCTAGAGAATGGTGACATCTGTTACAGACATGCATTTGAGTTAAACTGACCCACACAACTCTGGAAATGCCCAACTTGGCATCAAATCATAATAGAATCTAAGAGTGAAGTGGGTCTCTGACATTGGTGATGTGGAAGGAATTAAAAAAACTGGGGAGTGATCCTTAAAATTCGCCCCTCCTGATGAAGCTGGAGAAGAAAAACAACCAAGTGAAGTGGACGTAGAAGTGAACAGGGAGCGAACTCAAGAGTCAGGCCTGTGTATTAATGCAGGCAGCTACTTACAGATTATTTACACTCAGTGCAGGAAAACTAATGTGGGACATGAGTCTGACGAGAAAAGGAAATGACTCTGGGTATCAAATGTCAGATTATTGAAAAGAGGTGAAAAATATTTTATTTTATTTTTATAATGACCAAATCACTGAAATAGAGCAAAAACATAAAACTGAAGATTACTTCAATTTTAATATAATATATTTTGATTTTGTTTCTTCCATTAGAGGTTTTTTTTGTTTATTATAAGCAAATATTCACAGGCTGTCTTTTTCTCTATATACTGTGTAGTGAAGAAGACACAAAATTCTGTGATTCCACACTTCATTGAGCTTAGGAACAAGAATTAATCCAAGTTTAAACACAGTAGTCACAGGATTTAGAATGTTGGGGAAGGGATTATGAGTTGGGATAAAATATTTGGTAATAAAAGAAGAACACAGAGAACATCTTTCTTGTCCTCTTCTATTTCCAGAAAGGCAAAGGAAAAGTGATTTTTATTTTGGCCAAGTGAGAAGAGGAGGAAAGTAGATGCAAAGAAGGATATCAGTTTAACAACTTCAAGTTCTCATAGCTTTTTATCATAACTGAATTTGCATAATATAGTTAGAGAAGGCAGAAAAAAGATGTATGTAAAAAGAATAGTTAATATTTTCTGAAAGATTTCTTAAGTTGTTCTCAGCCTTTCATTATCTTCTCAGTTTATTATTTTTTCCAGTTGCTGAATATTTTAGTGTTCAATCTAAATCATTTTTGCTATGGTCAATGTACTGTTTCTACTTGTTCCTTTTATGACATAGGTAGCTACATTTTTCACTATGCTCATACTTTAAAAAGGAAATAAATCATTATATGCAGCATGCCATTGAAACTGAAGCATGCATACATCAGTACTTACAGGGTATTGGAATACAATTGCCATCATATTTATGGCAACTGATACATTGGTGCCTTCACTACCAAGCATATTACCTAGTTAAGCCATCATATATTTTGATCAATCGAGCCGAGTAACATTTGTTTGTTTTTTAAAATTTTATTTATTTATTTATTTGAAAGGCAGAGTTACAGAGAGACAGAGGCAGAGAAAGAGAGAGAGATCTTCCATCCATTGGTTCACTCCCCAAATGGCCTCAGTGGCCAGAGCTGGACTGACTGATCTGAAGCCAAGAGCCAGGAGCTTCTTCCAGTTCTCCCATGCCAGTGCAGGGTCTCAAGAACTTGGACCATCTTGTACTGCTTTCCCAGGCCATAGCAAAGAACTGGATTGGAAGTGGAGCAGCTGGTACTTGAACTGGCACCCATATGGAATGCCAGCACTGCAGGCTGGGGCTTTACCCACTGCACCACAGCGCTGGCCCCAGCATTTGGTTTTAACAGTTAAAATCCTAAATTAACTGATGCAGTGAGACAGGTATCAAAATACTGTTCTCTGTTTGATTAATACTACCATGACTTTGCAAGGTCGAGGTAATTGACATGTGAAATTCTTCACAGAAGGAAATACAGTGGGCAAAGTCAGCTTGCTGAAAACTGATAGCACAAGAAAATAAGCTATATTCTCCTTTTTCTAACAGAGCTTTCATAACTTTCTGTGAATGCTGAAGCATTTCATTAGACTAGGTTCTCAAAAGATTGTGCTTTTATGAGAATGATTACTAACTGGATAACTACAGAAAAGTTTTTTGAGTCCAATGCCTATAAAACATTGTATTTTATTGTAATTGATCTCTGGTTGCAGATTTAAAGAATATACTAAGAATTTTAATAAATGCTCAGAAAATTAAAACTTACAAGTATTTTTCTATGATAGTTTTCACTCTTCCAAAATATTTTATTTTTTCATCTTTATTCTTAACTCATGAGAAGCTATAAAACTGTTCTCCCACTTTTTTCCCCTTGGAACTCAGTAGAAATAGAAGTTTCGGTTATGTTTGGTCAGCTCATCTTTCTGGGGTGGTCCATTTTGTTTGGAAAGCACAGGCAGCAGCGTCCAGGCTGCTGGTCCCCTCCGCTGGTGAGTTTGGCATCAACCCTGGGGTCCAGCCTTTTGCCTCAGAGCCACAAATGACAAATGAAACCCTATCCCAGGGCAGCTTGATACCAAGATCATACATTCATTTTTTTAGTTTACAGGGAAAACTGTAACTCTCAGAAGAATTGGCCTATTCATGTCTGCACAAAGCATTTTCTGCTTAGTACCAATAGGCAGTTTTGAGTATTTACCATTTGCCAAAACTCAGTACGTGGCTCATGTGTTTGTTGAATGTTGAAAATTAATGATCACATTGCTTATTTAATTCTTCCACCTAACTGTGAAGCTTATCAGCCAGCCTGCTGCTGTAATGAATCTTGGGTGTAGAATGTCATTTGCCAGGCAATGATCCTACTACTGTTTTAGAAATGTCCTCTGTAAAACAGAGGCTAGAAGTACTCTCTTCATGTGGTGATTATGAGGATTATAAGAAATAATGCAAATAAAGCCCTTTGAATATTCCTCACTTTATACATAAGGAGGTGAGCTTTAAAGAGGCTTATAGTAACTTGTCCAACAGCACAGCTCGAAGATTGAGGAGCTGCGCCATACACACAGGTCTTTGACTCGAGGACACGAGTTCCTCCCCGTTATGCTGTCCTGGCTGTCCTATGCCATCATATCTGTGTGTCTTAAAAGAAGCACACCAGCCACATTTGTACAACTGGAAGCTTCACAGAAAGTACTGAGTACTGGCCTCTGGACACGACTTCTGCAGGCATTTCAAGTGTTTGTCACAGCTGCTCCTCTCTAGTATTCTCTGGCTGACTCACACACTCCTTTTTTATTATTTAATTTTTTATCTATATAAGCACAGATTCTATATGTTTCATATGCACAATTTTCAGCACATAATGATACATGACAGGCTCCCTCCTTCCTTTTTTTTTTCCTTTTGTGATAACATACTTGCAATTTACTTTATGATCACATATTTAACACATTTCCGGTGAGCCCATCCTTTTCGTCTGGGTAAGATAGTAATTTCTTTAGGTGATGTTAATGTCTCATGACCTTGGATCTATTCCATATTTTCAACATGTGCTTATTGTATTCATTGGCTAGAACCTAATGTTCATTTCCCTAATTCTCCTTTTTGGGCATCTCCCGAGAAGTGACAAACACCCTGTCTCAGTGGTGAACAGCAACAGCGGAGCTCACAGGGACTTAGTTTCAGATAAACTCACCCCATACCAGCTCCTGGGCCTTCTCCACGGTCGGGGAGGAGTTCCCTTACTTCCGTTAGCCTGCTTTCCATTGTGCAATCATGGTATTCAGTTGCCTTTCTATCTGGATATAACATGTGGTAGTATTAAACATACTATTTTACTATGTTTTCTATACTTTCCCCAAACTCTTTATATATTTCTGAATAAAGCATTTAAATATCATTCTAGTATTTTATACATGTATAAATCCTAAGGGTCCTGAATTAAGTTCTTACCTGATTGCATTCTCACAACACTTAGCATGGAAGCACTAGTAGGTCCTTGCTGAGCACTGTGTTAACTATTATATCCCCATCTTTATCCAGAGACATTCTTCAAAGGAAAGTTACCCAGACATTATAATTGCTTCCCTCTCTGATAATAAACATACATTATTAACTTGACAATTATTATTTATTTCCATTTTCTTTTTATTTTCTGTTTGTTTCAGTCATAGTAAATGGATTGAGGTAGGATTTTACATGCTGTTAGTTTCTCCTTTAGGTAAACATAAATACACTGAAATGTCCTTTTTAAGGCATGCACAGAATATGTGATCATTTCTTAGAAAAACAGTGGGAGGTTCCTAATCTGCGAAGTCTCTAATTTTCACCCCAGTTAGAGTTATGCTGTAGGTCAATTTCTTTATGCTCTATGGAGGAGTCATTGAACAGATGGAGCACAGCATCTCAGGGAACAAAAGTGAAAGGTACTCACATTAGAATTTGTGAATGAAAGTAACTTTTAAGTAAGTAGAAAATAACCAAATAATCACAGTAATTGGACATCTGGGAGCGGTAATCTGTACATTTTGAAGACTTCCTATCCAAAGAATTCAGTTATCAAGAGAAGTGAGAAAAAACAGTCTAGGCTCTACCAATTTCCCTTAAAATCCTTTACTCAAAATAAGCATTTTATTTTAAAAGCTTGTATTTTAAAGGACCTTCAGTGGCTTTCAAAGTGAAATATAAGACTGAATAGCTTTATGCCAAATATCACACCACTGCAGGCGCTCTTATAAGCTGAGTTAAAAAACATATGGAAGAAATTGAGAATATGTGGTTTGGAGAGAGTGGCTATTAAGTCTGAATTTTATAACCTTTGGCTGGGTAATATAGTAGAATTAGAATCCAAATTAGGTAGGTTTTCTAAATATTTTAAGCTTTAACCTTGAATTTTTACAGTAATTTTTTTCACTTGTTGTCCTGAAGGTGGTTTTCCTCTAGCTAAAAGAGTAACCTACATAAGCATATGAACAGCTCCTTTGTGAAAAGCAAAGCCCAATAGTCCCTTTGGATTAGATCTCATGCAGCATTCCCAAATTCATTGTCCAGTTCTGACAACTCTAGCAACTAAGTAATCTCATTCTTTTTTTTTTTTCTATTTAAATGAAACATTGATTGATTGAGTTAAAAGGCAGAGCAACAGGGAGAGAGGGAGAGAAAGGGACAGATCTATCTACTGATTCACCCCAGAAATGGCCATAACAACTGGGTCCATGCCAGGCCAAAGCCAGAAACCAGGAATTCCATCCTGTATTCCCATATAGGTGACTGGGACCCAGGTACTTGGGCTATGATCTATTTCCTTCTCAGGTATATTTCCAGGAAGCTGGATCAGAACTGCCTGGTGTTGCAAGTGGGCACTCAACCCCAATGGGTACTCTGTACCCGAGTGCTGGCCCCAGTCATCTAATTCTTGACAATGTAGGAATCTTCAGACTGAAACATTTGTGTGCTGGGGTTCCCAGAGATGTTTCAAGGGGCGTTTACAGGTAATTCTTTCTTAAGTCTTGGGACTTCATGTGTCCTCTTATTTATTTTCAATATTCCTGAGACCTGGGACATGGGAGTAAGAGGAGCCACAATACAGCTCCTCTTTCCCCATCTCCTCTTTCTCAGCTGCACTAATCTGATTCTAACAGAGGCATGGATCTCCCTAGGCATGACCACCATATGCATTACCTTGAACATTACCATGAAAACCTCTGGCATACTACGAACAGACCTTGTAAAAGTTTCATTTCTAGGAGCTGGCATTGTGGCCTAGCAGGTTAAGCCCTTGCCTGGGATGCTGATATCCCATACAGGCACTGGTTTGTGTCCCGGCTGTTCTACTTCCTATCCAACTTCCTGCTAATGGCTGGGAAAAGCAAAGGAAGATGGTCCAAGTGCTTGGGTCCTTGCTACCTTTGTACAGATGAAGCTCCTGGCACTGGCCATTGCAGCCATCTGGGAAGTGAACCAGCAGATGGAAGACCTCTCCACCCTCCTTCTTCCTTCCTCTTTATATCTCACTCTCTCTATATATATATATAACCCTGAATTTCAAAATAAATAACTAAAATCTTTTTTAAAAAAGTAAAAAAAAAAAACAGTACACCCATTCTTTTCATTAAGAGGTACATTATGATAAATTTTTTATTTTAGTACTCATAAACATTTTTATATATTTGTGCTACCTAGCTCAACTGTAAACTAACAATAATTGTGATATTTATTCCAAATGAGTTTTTTAATCCATAGAGCCTATTGTTTCAGGAAAATTTTAAAAATATATTTAACTTAAATGTCTGACCATATATTGTTATAGGAAAGTATAATGTAGTTACAAAAATGTTCTGAAGTTCAAATACATAATGAGAGTAAAAGTTTGAAGAGATTGAAATGGAAATAATATTTCAGAAAAAGGGAAAATATGAAGATTTCTAAATGAATATCTTCTTTCCAGATTTTTTAAATGGATGAGAATCATAGTAATATGATATTTCTATGCCATTGGTTATTAATATGGCCATTTCTTTTTATAAGGACAATAATTGCATATTATATTCTCTACAACTATTAAAACTTAAAAGTAGAAATAGCATTCTTTCAGGAATAATCTTTTGTAACAATATGAGTAAAAATCATGCTTAACCGATGCTTATGATGTCATTCCACAATCCAAGAGTCAAGTGCCTGGTGGTAAAGGAAAATGTAGGGAAGCAGTTGTCACAACTCAGCCAGGGGCAACACTGGGCTGTGTCTAAATAAATTGTGGATGGCATTCCTTGGTTGGCATATAGAAGCCCAAGGTTTGATATTGTTGAATCAGGTCAAGAAAAAAGGCAAGGAATATAAGAATTAGGGAACATAGCACATAATTTACATCAAATTTGAGGCATGCATTCTTCCAGACAGACTATACCTTCATGATTTTTCATCTGTATAAAAGTTTTAAAGACTAGTTATGCAAGGTATTTAGACGCATTAAAGTTGTACTCTGTCTTTTGCATTATGTTTTACATTTCAGAGGTATTGATTTTAGATGGAAACAAAATTCATTTTTGTCTTTAATAAAGCATAACAAAATATATATTGCTTCATTCCATCAGTAGCCTTTATGCAAATTTAATAATTGCTGTGATTGCCAAAAAAAAAAAAACCTGAAGAAGCATCTGAATTCTACTTAATAATAGTGATCCATAATAAAATTTTACTTTGAAGCACAATAGATTCCCATAGAGGAGAAGTTTGTTAACTTTTAAGAAATTCGGTAAAATACTCAAGTGTTAAACACTTATTATGTTTTCAGAATTTCAATTGTAAGTTTATAAAGAAATGTGTAGTCTGCCAGCAAAATATACTTTGTAAGTTATAGCCTATAAGTATATGTACTGTGGATATACGTGTGTTAGTTAAAAGCCCTTTGAAGAAAGAAGCCTATAAATAGCAAGACTTGAGGTCAATATAGTAATGAAGTAGAAAAATTCTGCCAGTTTTTCCATTAAAACAAAAAAAATAACTTTTAAAAAGCTGTTTCATATTCTACTATGAAAATATTCCTATTTTATGTTTGAGTATAAAATTTTTATATAGTGTCGTCTTCATTTCTTTCAGTTGTAAAAGTGTGTTGAAACTAATTGAAATATGTTGAACTGTATTCGTAAAATAAAACCCTACCAGTCCAGTGTTCCCCTGGAGCCAGTTAGTGAGGGCAATAGGCAGAATGTTACTGCAGAGAGAACTTTCCCCATCGTTGCCCTCTGCAAGCCCATGCAGCCACCATGTCACGTGAAGGAAGGGCGGGATGGTATGGAGGCCTCTTCCCAAAGCCTCTCTCTCTCTTTCCCTCCAAAATAAGTTTCCTCCATCTACGGTGCCATTTGTTGACATTTTAGTATAAAGTGTTCTAGATAAATAAAATTTAAAGAACTGTATATGCAATACCCATGTACTCATCCCTTTCTACAACTCTTATTTGTCTGTAAGTCTTCTCTATCACTTATCTGCCCCTCTACCCTTCTATCAATCCGACTTTCTCAAGTATTGTTTGGTTTCTTTGTTTTGTTGGTGTCTAGCGAAATAAACTCTCTTTCATCTCATTGCACAAATGCTAATGTCTAAACTTGTTTGCATGTACAGCTGTGCTAAACCCTCAGACGTTTCCTCCTTTCCTCTCCACCCAGACTGCCCAAGTTCCCTTGAAAGCAGATTTCTCACGCATGATCTGAACATGCCTCCACATGATTGAAAATTCTTTATGGAGAATGATCATTTTCTCTACTCCTTGACAATTATTTGTCCTTCACAATCATTGATTTTTCATTGAATATTTTTCTTGTGCCTGCAAGCCTTAGCACCTTCATCCAGTGGCATACTTTTAAATGTTTAACAACCAGTCCTTTGGGGGAAAAAGTACTAATTTATAGCACTTGCCAGTTTTCCCGCTATAAAGTTTATCCTCAGCATTGATCTCCAGCTAGCACACTGAAGTTGCTAAGTTTAGAGTTAAAAAGAGGTACACTCAGTACACATGGCCACCTAACAGAAGACAGCAAACCACTGCTCTTTGCACTGTAGTGTTTGTCACAGTCTCTTGTAGTCACTTACATGATCTTAGTTGTTACCTGTTACTGTAACGAAGTACCTCTGGCTGATACTGTATAAAGAAAAGAGGATTGTTTAGCTCACTGTTTTGGAGGCTGAAAGTCTAACCAGCATAGCGCTGGCTCTGGAGAGAGCCCCCACCCTTGTGTATATGACATGGAAAGACAACAATTCCGGGGTCAGGCTTGCCTTTTTTAACAGCCCTCTCACAAGAGCTAGGCAGGGTCCCCTGGAAGCTGAATCAGTTCTTCCTAACACAGCACCCTCACAGACCTCCCACTATGCCCCCCCCTTAAAGTCCCACTATCTTTTAAAATCATCACACTGAGGACTTGCTTCTAACTCATGAACCCTTGAGGAATAAACTCAAACCATATCCAAACCATACCATAGATGATGTCTTCAAGCAGAGGCCATGCCTTGTTCCTGTATCTGCTGCTAGCACGTGGAGGATCCTACAGCATAGAATTCACAAGCCTGCTTGGTGAATGAGTAAATGCATGTACTAATTGTTTTGGATTGTATTAATTGTATTCTACAGAGTACTCTGTGCATACTTCTAATTAGTTAAGAATGAGGATTGGCAGTGGTGACTGTGAACTGAAAGACAGAGCCAGCATCTGTAACATACAGCAGGTGCCCTGTGTGGTAGGACTCTCTCTTCCACCCAGCACTTGGCTCCTCATTTCTCTGTGGTGCAGTTCCCATAGAGGCTGAAATCTACACTGTGGGGATGCAGCAGTCACTCAGCAGGCCACTCGCTTAGATACCTCTAAAATTTCATGTGAAGTTAGCAAGGTGCTAAGTTAAGGGCAGGAAGGACACATGTTAAAAGCACATCTTTAAAGATTTCCTTGGTCTAAATAAGAGCCTCCCTCACTTTAAGGAAAATTGACTGTGCAGGGCTGCTTAGATTCTGGAAATAGTAGCATAAACCCCAGGCATGAAAGAAGGTCAGAACTTAAAACACTAAAGAGTGGCCAAAAGAGTGATAATTATTTGAATGGAGACACAAAATATAATTTTCCTAAAGTTATTAATTTTTGGTAACATATAAAATATTGCCTTTCAGTTTTGAACTTCTAAACTGAAGTAACTGATGATATTCTTTGCAATGAAAAATAGTTTCCATAGTTTTCATGCAAAAGGTATTTTATGTGTCCTCATTATTTAAATATACTGGATTTTAGTTTCAACTTCTGTGTCACATTTCAACAACTTAGGGTGGCATGGACAGTATCTGATGACATTATATTTACCTGTGGCAGGTAGTAAAATTCTGAAAAACATGCACTTTTCCTTGACCTTTCTATTGACTTGTGGACTATGAGAATATGCAATGGAATTTTTTTTCACAAAAGAGTTTTAATGATCTTTGTAAAATACCAAAAACCAAGAATACCAAGTATATTGGGGTATTTACATTGAGAGTAAATTCTATCCGGCTGTGCACCTCTAAAAATTCAATTATGTATTAATCCACATATTTTATTTGGCTATTTAAAAATTTCATGATGTGATATTTGTGTTCTGTGAGATTAATTTTGATTTTGATTATTTGGAAAATGTTGAAGGTAATCCCTAAGATGAAACATCAGTAGAATAGGTTTCATATCCTTTCTTAGTGTCTGTGGTCAGATTATTTGGCTTTTTGAGGAAATATATTCTAATTGTATTAAAACAGTAATAAAACTTCTTATCCGTATTATCAAATGTTTTAAAGGGGAATTTGGCTCACTAAGTGCTGGAATATGCCTTGATTGACCATTTATTGCCCTCCAGTAATTTAATTAACATAAAAATATAAGAAATGATATCTTGGCTCTGACTGTCATAATGTTTATTTTACATTTAACATTCAACACTTTCTTTGAGCAATAACTTGCACTAAGCTGAGAAGCACAATTCTACATAATATAGTAATAGACTTCCCTCCTCTTCCAATATAGTATTTACTTTTCATTGCTCTGACATATTTTATGAGTCCTCTATGGGAAATTTTCTATGGAAAGTAGGTATTTATATATGTTTTCCTTATTTGATGTTGTGGTTTTCCCTTCTCATTTCTCTTAAATGTGTACAAGTTTATTCTTAGACATTTTGACCACTCCTTTCTACTTTGCTTTGAAGTATGGTCACCACTTTTGGAGCTCTTCCAAACTTATTGTTTATGGCAGATAGATTTCATGATCTGGCCATATTGTTTATTAGCAAGGCCCAGAATCTCTCCCATAAGTTAGTATATCACGGCATCTGGATTAGTAATAGAAGAATGTTAGGCTGAAAGCAGCGTTGATGTGAATAATTAACATATATATATATATATATTCAGTAACATACGTGTGTGTGTGTGTGTGTGTGTGCATGTGAGAAAGAGAGAAAGACCATGATAAGGAGAATATTTATTTGCCATTAGCTTTAAAAAGCAAATAAACAAAAAAAGCTACCAAGGGGCCATTGCCATTGCATATCATCTGCAACACCATCATCCCATGTGGGCACCAATTCACGTCCTGCCTGCTCCATTTCTGTTACAGCTCCCTGCTTATGGCCTGGGAAAAGCAGTGGAAGATGGCCCATTGACCATGTGGGAGACCATGTGGGAGAGGGTCTACTCCCCATGTTGGAGACTAGGATGAAGCTCCTGGCTTCTGGTTTCAGCCTGGTCTAGCCCCAGCCATTGTAGCTATCTGGAGAGTGAACAGCCGATGAAAGATCTCTGTCTCTCTCTCTCTCTCTCTGTCTCTCTCTCCCCCTCCCCCACTCCCTCCCTCCCTCTCTGTCTATAACTCTTTCTTTCAAAGAAAGAAATAAATATATCCTTTAAAAAAAAAACTTAAATATCCACTAGTAGTTTAGTCGTCTCCTGATCAAGATAGTCCTTTATAATCTAAGCACCGAGACCATTGCAGGCTCTTAGGGAATGAACCTGCAGATAAGAGCCCTCTCTGTCTCAAACAAATAAAATTTAAGCACAGAGAATTTAGACTTTTAGATAGTCTCCAGGGAAGAATTTGTTGTATAATAATCTTAATTACAAATCTGTTAACAAATGTTGTTAGAAACACAGAAAAAGTTTTGACACAGTGATCCAACACACACACAGTTCATTGTTCTAGCTGAGAAATAATTAAAGGAACTCATGGGGAATGTGAATCCATGGTTCTGCTTGATTATCGGAATAACTGCATTAGGGAATGGCCTTCTCTCACGTGGATTTAAACTTATTCCACCCATATGTGCAGACTAGATGGCATTAGTAAGTTGTGCCCATTGGATACATTGGGAGGTACCCTCCATGGTGTGATTGCCACAGACAGGAAGAAATGAACACAAATGTGGACTGCTTTCAGATCAGGGGGAGACAAGTGGAAGCCAGCTTCAAACTTGTGCACACCTTCTGTAGACCACTTGTGCCCTTGTGAGATGAGTGTGCATTGCAACACCTCGGAAAATTAACCCTTCCAGGCTAGGAAGTGGTCCATTATGTTTTCACTTCTTGGAGTCAAGAGCAAAGCATCTGTCTTCCTTACACCCATTTCAAATTTGCATATGTATTGGTGCAAGTTTTTTGTTTTTTCTGTAGAAGTGTTAGGGTGATTATTTCTTGATGCTTATCAAGCAGTGAAAAATGCTTCCAAATTGCATTTGTGAAAGCCCTCTGGAAACACCAGAAATCTTCCCTTTATTAAAAGTCAAGAAGCTTGTTCATATCACAGATTAAAAGACCTACACATATACCAATTATTGCATGTAGACCACGGTCTCTGACCAAATTATGTGATTTACAGTGGGTTTAAGCAGCATTTAAACTGTTCAGATTAGGAACATTTTGGAAGTTATCTGAAGAGAATATTTTGTTTTATGTGTATTAGAGGTGTAGTAGAATGAAAACATAATCTCATGGTGTTAACACCTTCTATAAAATCCCGTATCATGTAGAAAACAAATTATCTTTTTTACAGTATTTTTCTGCTTATACATGTCCAAATATACCTCTGGAAGGGGAAAATAAAGTGAATTCATTAAATACCATATAATATTATTTTTAAAACATGATACAAAGGAACTGTTTGGGGGAAAGGGTTTGATTGCAGTGGTTAAGTCACCACTTGACGTGACATATTGGAGTGCCTGGTTTGACTCCAGGTTCTTCCTCAACTAATCCATTTCCTGCTATTGTGTGCCATGGTTGAGCCCCTGCCACCCCATGGGAGACCCTGATGGAGTTCAGGCTTCCAGCTATGGCCTGGCCCATCCCTGGTTGTTGAAGACATTTGGAGAGTAAACTAGAAGATGGAAGATCTTTCTCTTGTCAGTTTGACTCTCTCTCTCATACACATACACACACACATACACTTTCTCTCCCCTCTCCAGTATTTCTGCCTTTCAAATAAAATCAAAATAAATTAAAAATGTTTAAAAAAAGAGTTTATCTACCATAAAGTAGTCTTGAATTTAGAAAATGTATTAAGTGGCAAAATGTAACTAGACAAACCCATGCTTAACTGTTTCCCATGAGTACTAAAATATCTCTTTCCACATCTGTTTAGATAACTTTGGTTTAATGTGCCACTGCTTTGTCTTTCAGTAACACATCAGTTATCTCGATTTGTTTATAGTATATGCTGTACCATTTTGGCTTTTACTTTGGCTGGTTCAATATTTGCAACACTCAAACACTTGAGGTAATAGTTGTTAAAAATCAAACCAGGGACCAGCATTGTGGCTTAGCAGGTAAAACCGCCACCTGCAATGCCACAATCCTACATGAGTACCATTTTGTGTCCTGGCTGCTCCATTTCCAATCCAGATCCCTGCTAATGACCAGGGAAAAGCAGCAGAAAATGACCAAGTTTTTGGGCCCCTGCCACCTCTGTGGGAGACCCGGATGAAACTTCTGGCTCCTGGTTGTTGTGGCTAACTGGGCAGTGAACTAGTGGATGGGAGATTTTCTCTCTCTCTCTCTCTCTCTCTCTCTCTCTCTCTCTCCCCCCAACTCCCACTCCCACTCCCATTCCCCCCTCCCACTGTGTGTGTGTGTGTGTGTGTCTGTCTGTCTATAACTCTGATTTTCAAATAAATAAATCTTTTTTAAAAGAAATCATGCCAGAGTCTAGCCTGATCTCAGCTATGTTCTATGTACACACTTTAGATATTTTACAGAGATCCTTTTTGACAAGGAAAGTAAATGGATGAAATAACAGATGAGTGATGTTTATGAGTAACATTGGCATTAACTTTTGAACTTAGTTGATAAAATTTTGGATCTACTGAAAAATAAAAAGCTTTCAAAGCGTAAATGCTTTGATTCTGAAGGTGTTTGTTTTTGAGAGAGTCAAAGGGAGCATTCACTCAACTGCTTCATTCCCCAAATGCCCACTGAATTGAGTGGAAACCAAGAGTCAGAAGTTCAATCCAGGTCTCATGTAGATGGCAGGAACCCAGTCACTTAAGCCATCCCAGGGTCTGCATTAGCAGGAAGATGGAGTCAGGAGCTAAAGTAGTGTATCGAACCCAGGAACTCCAACATGGGATGCAGGCATTGTAGCTAATAAGATAAACTCCCACCTTATCATTCTTTCATTTTTTTAAGACTTATTTATTTATTTGAAAGGCAGAGTTACAGAGAGGCAGAGGCAGAAAGGGACAGAGAGAGAGGTCTTCCATTTGCTGGTTCACTCCCCAAATGGCTGCAACGGCTGGAGCTGGGCGATCCGAATCCAGGAGCCAGGAGCTTCTTCCAGGTCTCCCACATGGGGGCAGGACTTGGGCCATCTTCTGCTGCTTTCCCAGGCCATAGCAGAGAGCTGGATCGGAAGTGGAGCAGCCAGGATTCCAACTGGTGCCCATATGGGATGCTGGCACTGCAGGCGGCAGCTTTACTTGCTATGCCACAGCGCCGGCCACACACCTTATCATTCCTTATTGAATTTATTTCCTACTAAAATATGCAGTTTTTAAGAAAAAAGGAAGAGAAATATGTCAGTTTTCCACTTTTTCCTCTGTAACTCATGAAGCAAGCGGAAGATGAAAGAGTTTGAAGTGCAATAACAAATGTTTTATGACCATAAATAATGCAAATGTTGTCCCCAGGAACAGAAGGCATTAAGAGGCTTCCTGCTTTCCTCTCTTCGAGGGAAAATGTTAAAAACCAGTCTCTGCCTCATGGAGATGGGGATGAGTAGAAGATGCTGATGATTTGCTCACCTCTTTCTGCCAATTCATGCCGTCCTCACCTAATGCAATAGAAGGGAAACTCACTTAGAGAAGGGTGGGCGCAAGGGTGGGTACCCACGCCCATCTGATAGTGATTTTTCAGTTAGCTCCCGAGCTCCCAAACACCTGCCCATGAAAATCACAAAAACCGCTCAAGAATCACATGCAATATTGAAGCCCACAGCATAAATTTCCACACTTGTTTATTGACAGATCCTCTTAAAGGAAAAAATGCAAACTGATTTTGTTTACTGTAGTTGGTTATATATACAAATCTGTAAAGGAGTTACAGTTAGATAAAAAGTCACTGACTATTAAACTCTGTTTTTGAAATGCAGGAGCCACAGCTGCAGCCCGCAAGGAGGTAATAAGGAACAAGATCCGCGCCATAGGCAAAATGGCCCGAGTGTTCTCCGTCCTCAGGTGGGACCTGTCTCCTCTCTTTCTGTTCTCAATGTTGTTCTGTATCATGTGGTAAATATTTGAATCTACTAGTTTGATTATTTAAATATTTTGATTGAAAATATATGCTCTTCTTTTTTTTCCTTTGCAGCTGAATTGTCTGTTCCTCACTGTTTGAGTTAAAATGCTATCTACTAAATGACTTCTCTAAAGAAAGCTTCTATAAATGGATTACATTGCATTTTATCCCTCTATTTGCTGCCAGATTTTACAGCATTTATTTCACAATAAGTTGAACAATTTATGAAACATGAAAAGCTACTATAATCTCTTTTGTATTTCATTCTGACTGGGTGGTAAAAGATGAATTTATCAGGTGCATTTCACTAGATTTCAGGGAAATAAGCATCAGCCATAAAGCCATTCATGTGTGTCCATATTATTCTAATACATCACTGAAAAAATGTTACTTAATGTTTTAGTTCCCAAAAAGTAGTGTATTTTTGAAATAGATCACAAATCATACTATTAAGCATGGATTTAGAAAACAGGTATTTTCCTAAAGGCAATTCACTATATTTTACTTAAATTCAATTATCTCTTCCTAGATAATACACAGTAACTATGTTTGTCTTCAGAAGATTAGTTTCAAACTTGGCTTGTTTATGGGTAAGGAGTGTGTAGTCAACTCCCAGTGAAACACCTGTGAGGATAAATGGGAATGTGGCTGCATATTTTATAATTTCATGATCTGATTTTTGCCAGATTTTTTTTTGCCTCAGTTTTTCTCATACAAGAGCAGCATTGACTGTTTTGATTTGTCTTGGTGTTTTTATCCTATACCTGGTAGAATCTCTGAAGAGTAGCTAAATGACTTGATGTGAAAATCAGGGAGCCGTGAGAAGGATGAAAAAGCATTATCATCCCTCCTCAAAGACACCAAGTTGAAGTCAGGCATAACTCTGTGGTGGCCAGCACAACAGAGAGTCATGGTGAAGCTAAAAATAGAGCACCAGTGCTTCCTACAGCTTAGTGAATGAGGCTGCCTCTGCCCTAAAGGTCCACAGCTCTAACTAAACTTTGAAGACACTTTATTCATGCAATGCATAAACAGAGTAAAACTTAAAGCACTGGTTATGTACTAGGAAGAAAAACCAAAGTAAAATATGAGATAGCAGGTGAGAGATATGGCACTTATTTTAATATATGATCAGCCAAGACCATTCAAGCAAGTGTGGGTGACCTTCATGAAGAGACAGGGTAAGAGTTCAGGCGAAGGCAATAGTGAGTATAAAGACTCTCAAGTTTAAAAAAAAGCAACAGTTTTGAGGATCAGCAAGGAGTTCAGCTGGTTGGGTGAATGTCATGTGAGGGTGAAGGACTATATGAAGATGCTAAGCTCAACTGGTACTCCACATAAACATTTATGCATTGTGCCTTATTTTATCAAGAAATGCTCTTATTTTACCTTACTATTGAAACGTCTACCTAAAGAAATAAAAACAATCCAGAATTTCCATGTGGAAGTTCTTTTGTGGGAAAAAAGAACTTTTTAAAACTATTTATTTGTTGAAGAAGCAGTCAGGTTCCCAAATGCCCACAATGGATAAGGCTGGGCCAAGGTAAAAGCTGGAATCTTAGGACTCAATCGAGGTCTCCCATGTGGGTAACAGAAACCCAACAACTCAAGCTATCACTTCTGGCCCCCAGGATCTACATTAGTGGGAAAACGAAGTCAGGACCCAGAAGTAGGCATCAAACCCAGGCACCCTAATATGGGACATGAGCACAGTAACCAGTGCCTTAAGAACTAACCAGCTATAGAATTGTATGTAGGCCTTAAAATTAGGAGGTCCATTCTCTACCAGTTGAGATATAATTATTTTCAGAAGAAAAATGGACTGTATAAACCCAGTGGTAATCAGTGAATTAAGACTGCACACATTGGTAGAAAGTTATTAGGTTCCTATAATAAATGATACTGTAGTAAATATGAGGGATCTTCAGAAGCTTCATGGGAAAAGTTGTTCATTTTTTCATGACCTCTTTAAAGTACCCTGGCGTGCAGAATACACAGGAATCATATCCAGAGAGAAGTTCAGCTTAGTGAGTAATGACTGAGCATTAAATGTGTGCTACGAACTGAGTTAGGCAGTTCAGACACAGAATTGGAATGACAGGTGTATAGACAGTAGACAAATAAAAGACAATGAAATGTACACTAAATATGTGAACAACTGCTCTGTGGTGGCATTAGATAGAAAAGAGCCCTCACTTATTTCTTGAATGGAAAGTTTATGAAGAGGTTGATACTGAGGATATGCCATAGAAGGTAGGCCCAATTCCAGTAGGTAGAGAATTGTGGTGAAGACATTCCTGTAGGTAGAGAAGTCATCAAGAACAGTCACACAGTCTCAAGAGCAATGTCATTGGCATTCTTTTGTGAGATGCTTGCGAAATGCCAGGTACTATGGCCCATGTTCTATACATTTAACAATAACCCACACAGGTAACTTGCAAGACTGGGGTATCCTCACTTTACAGAAAAGATATTAAATGTGAGAAGGGCTAGGCATTATGTCTCAATTCACTCAGTTGGGGAGCAGCACTGAGGAGTCTTAAAAGAAAACTACATAGTCTATATATGAATGCTCAAGTAACAGTAGTCTAGTCATGAATTCTAAGTCTTTGAAAGCGATGAGCAGTTAAGACAAGAGAGTGAGTGAGGAATCGATTAAGAAATGAGATGGGAAATTTATTTATGTCCATTCTGTTAGGGGCTTTCCCATTCATGATAAAGTGTAATTTTCTTGGATCAGCAAGAAATCATTCTCACAGGATGAGAGGCATGTCCTAACCCATGTTGGGGTGTACACTAAAAACAGTGTTAAGGTTGGCTAGCAGAATGACCTAGCACAAACAGGAAGAACGTGTGGAACTGCAGGATAGTGTCAACTTAGGTATTGCCTCTTAACATTAGTGGCAGTGGTTCGTGGAGCCAACCTCTCACGGTAGATGGATGCTGGTACTCCTCCTGCCTGCAGAACATTCCAGTCCAGTTCTCTGAATCTGTGAGCTCCCTCTAAGTGACCTCTTACCTACGCAAGAGATGATAAGGGAGAGGAAATTTTCCAAGCACATTGTACAGTGGAGTCAACCTGTGTGATTGATAGGATGCTGCCGTCTAAGGAAAAGGAGGTATTTCTCCATTTAAAAATCAATTAAGTATTTATTGGAGGACTCCAATGAGTTGAATTTGACAGACTGTACATGTGGGACAGGCAGTTGGAGACTCTACCCTGGAACTTCATGATGGGGGAGGGTTAGAAAGGGAGGCAGAGGAATGAACAACACAGACAAGACCTAAGAAACGTAAGCAGATGGCCTTGAAAAAGGAAAATGTGAAAAGGGCAAAAGAATCCTCTAGAACCATGCTTTCCAAGGGAAAAGTAACACAGGCCAGGTCTGTCATTTGAAAATCTCTAGAAACAGTAAGAGGAGTAGGAAGAAAGAAATTAATTTTAATAATATACTCTAATTGTCATCCACATTTAAAATTTTATCACTTCAACATGTTAATAATACAATGCTTATTAAAGAGATATTTTCCGTATATTAAATACTTGAGATCTGGTGTGCATTTTGTAGTGAGTTGCACATCTCAACTCAGACTACCAATGTTACAAGTGGGCAGAGCCATGGGCAGCTGGGGCTACCATATTGAAAGCACAGTGTGGACTTGGAGGAAAAGATCAGCCAAAGAATGAGAGACGGTATTAGAGGAGAACTAGGAGTTACAAAATCTGAAAGGGAAGGTGTGGCCGTCAGTGGGAAATACTGAAGGAATCTGTTTGAATAAGAACTCAGCAGAGATCACTGGAATTGAGAAACTAAGAAGCCACCAGAAACCTTTGAGGACATGACTTCTGTGGGAGGCTGGGAGCATATTAAACACTCGGAGACAAAGAATATGGTTTGACTAATTAGAGAGAGGGAGTTTTCCAAGCATGTTCTACAAAAGAACCAGCCTGCCTGATTGGTAGGATGCTGTTATCTAAGGAAGAGGAGGTATTTCTCCACTTAAAGATTTATTTATTTAAGTATTTATTGGGAGGACTGCAATGAGTTAAATTGGACCAACTGGGGGAGAGGCAGTTGGAGAGTCTGCCCTGAGGCTTCAGAGAGGGGGAGGTTAAAAATGCAGGCATAGGCCGGCCGCCTTGCGGCACCTGCACACCCTGTTCTAGTCCCGGTCAGGGCGCCAGATTCTGTCCCGGTTGCCCATCTTCCAGGCCAGCTCTCTGCTGTGGCCAGGGAGTGCAGTGGAGGATGGCCCAAGTCTTTGGGCCCTGCACCCCATGGGAGACCAGGAGAAGTACCTGGCTCCTACCATCGGATCAGCACGGTGCGCCGGCCGCAGCACGCTTGCCGCGGCGGCCATTGGAGGGTGAACCAACGGCAAAGGAAGACCTTTCTCTCTGTCTGTCTCTCTCACTGTCCACTCTGCCTGTCAAAAAAAAAAAAAAATGCAGGCCAAAGAAAGAATAAGGCAGACAAGACTGGGGAAAGGTAGGCAGATGTTGAATGAACAGGGAAAGGAAGGAAGAAAAAGTGATCATCTCCACCCGGGCTTTTGCTTCCAGTGTGTAACCTAGTCCTGAAGGAAACCCTGTCATTATAAATGTGATTTTGTAGATGAGGAAACCGAAGCCTGGAAAAGTAAAACAGTGACTCAATCGCATGGCTAAGATTTCAGCCAAGATGAGTCTGACCACAAAGGTGTAATTTTTGAAATAAAGTTACACTGAGACTACAAAAAGCACAGTTTTGAAGATTAAAAAAATACTCCAGGTTTCCAGAAAATTGCTTTACATAGAAAGATAATAATTAGATTGAATATGAATGTGAAAGAAAATGTGTCCATTTCTTTAGAGTTACTCCCAATTTGTCCAAATCTGCATATTAGTATTCAAGATAGGTGTGCTATTCTCTTACCTTTAATGGTTTGGCAGAAGCAGCCTGAACCAGTTGAAGTACCTGTGTGTAAGTTAAATGATTGACCATTTCAAACCTAGTATTTTTATATAAACTCTTGCAGGAAAGGATGCAGAAATCTAAAATATAAATTGACAGTGACATTCTCCATTCAGTTTTTCTTTACTCCTCCTTTCGGTAAATATTTTCCGAATGTGGACCATGTAGCAGGTACTTTGCAGTCTAGGTACTGAAGGTATAGCAGTGATCTAAGCCAACAGAAACCCCTGCTCTCATAAAGCTTGTCCGGCCAGGGTGGGATGTGGTGGGCAGTGGAGATCACAAATGAGGTTTTGGGGGTTGATAATATGTTGGATTAAAAATAAAATAGGCCAGGGGAAATAGGTAGTGTTTAGATAGAGGCTGATGTAGGAGCACTGATGTGAGGGCAGAGAAGGAATAAGCTACATGGGTCCCTGTGGGAAGAGGAAGACAAAGCAAGTGAGGGTTGGGTGTGCTGAGTGCATCTGAGAGACCTAAGTGAACCCTGGGAAGGAATGTACTCAGAGATGGTTCAGAATGGGAAAGTCTGAGTTGGTGGCTAGTTTTTAAGGCCCTTGTGGAACCTGCTAAAGACTTTACTTTTCACCCTACAATGAGAGAAGAAGCCATCAGAGAGTTAGGAGTGGCAGGATCCAGCATTGATATTGCAAGGCTCAATCTGGCTACTCTGCTGAGAACAGCTGTGGGAAAAGGGAACAAGGATGTAGCAGACAGCCCGTTTAGGAGACTGCTGTAGTCCAGAGAGGAGATGCTGTTGGTGAGCAAAAGAAGGCGGTCGTGGAAGATACGTTATATGATTCCATGGTAGGAAATGTGCAGAAGAAACAAAGTAAATCAGAGGTTCTGTAGGACTGAAGGAAATGGGGCATGACTGCTTGTAGTGCAGGCCTTCTTTGGGGATGTTGAAATGATCTAAACTCCCTTGTGGTGATGATTGCACAGCTCTGCAAATATACTAGGAGCCACGGACTGAATGATGCACTGTAGGTAGTGGGAGGTATATACTATGTTAATTATTTCTCAGTAGGCCTGTTTGCCAAAGAGATGAGGTAGTGGGTTTGTGGGAAATGGAAATATCTCGAAGGGTAGAACTCTCAAGATTGCTAATAAGAGAGGATAAAAAGAGATACAGAGTGACCCTTTCATCAGCTTAAGAAATTGAAAATTGGAATTTCTGATTTCTGAGTTGGAAGACAAGTTGTAAAAGCACAGGTTTTGAAGAAGAATTTTGAAATATTGTTTTGGTCACATTAGATTTCTTCATAAAAATTGTGGGTGGTTGAACAAATTAAATTTAACATTATTTATGTATGTATTGCAAACATTTTTCTTGTTACATAGAATTGCAGTATCTGCTATGTAGAAAGATGGAATATTCCTATTTCGTGATTATGCAGTCGCGAGGATTTGCTAGTAAATTGAAATGATTAATAGCATTAGATGATTAATGAAAGGATGAGGTACTTATGATTATAAAACAATTATAATAGTAACAATAATTTTATCTTCACAAATCAGTGGGAGAAGTGGCTGGAAAAGAAAAGCTGGGATATTTTGCAAGTGGCTTTATGGGCACATTGCCGTTATTTTGTGCATTTATAACCCAACATCATAACTCCTTCACAATCCCCCGAATATAATCCCTGGTTCCGTAACCCAGCCATCTTTTGCTTTTGCTTTTTTTGTTGTTTCCCATATGCTCTCCAGTGTCCCTTCCCAGGTCAAGTTAGCTCCACTTATTTTTGCTGAGCCCTAGCTGAAAAGCTGAGAGCTACACTCTGCGTGGCTCTCTCTCTACCTATCAATTGGTGTCCTGGAGGACATGTGCCAGACACTTTGTGTCGTGATGTTTGATTCCAAAATCAAAAAAGTTTTCCATATCGTCCATAATCAGAAGAGACTGTAGCTCCACAGTTGTATAATGTAAACTTTTTCCAAGCCATTGTTTATGTAGCATTACTTCTATAAGAATGTCTACAAATATGGCATATAAGCAAAGAGCAATTCTAAGAGCCACTATCGAGGGAAATATGGGCTCTTCTATGCCTTTTTTCGTTGAGTCATTTCCTTGTCACAAAATTGAAGTTAGCCACCCTCCCCTCACCACCTGCCATTGTGCTTTGCAGAGAAGAGAGTGAGAGTGTGCTGACACTGAAAGGCCTGACGCCCACCGGCATGCTCCCCAGTGGAGTGCTCTCTGGAGGGAAGCAGACCCTGCAAAGCGGTAAGTAGGCCCAGTGCTATGACTGTGTGCCCAGAACCCCCTCAGGCAGCCCTCTCATCATAGCCCTGACTTAGTCATCCCTTGAAGTTCCACCTTGGTCTTCAGTTCTTCTTGGCTGGAAGAAGGGCTGAAACCCACATCCGTGTGATCAGTCATGCTCGACCTAACAGCTCCCTCACTCCCTTCAGTTCGTGTATCCCCCCACATATGCCGGCCTGTCCATCTGACAGCTGCCTCAGGTGGCCTCTGTGCAGGATAGATTTGACTTCTTTGAGCCAATCAGTTGCTAAAAATTTCTAATTACATTTTTAACAAATGTTCAGACAATCCATTTGATTGGTGGATGGAATAAACATACAGAGAGACTAGTTTACACCCATGTGTCCATTTTAGCAGCGAATGAAGAAAAATATGAAAAAGATGATCTTATTAGCCACCAGAATAGAAATTGGAGTCCATGGGTATCATTTCCCTGATTTGTCAGTCCAAAACATGAGAAGAGGCTTGAGTAGAGCTACATTTTAAGTTTGAAAAACAATAATATACAACATTTCCATGAAGATAGAGATTTTGTAGCAGAATGTATGACTTTAAAACCAGTGCTCTTCAACAGAACACTGTGTGGTAATAGAAGTTTCTGTATCTTTACAGAAACTATTGCAGATGACTGTTGAGCATTGGAAATATAGCTAATAACATGGGAAACAAAATTTTTAATTTTATCTAATTTCCATTAATTTAGATAGCCACATCTGTCTAGTGGCTGCTTTGTCAGACAGCACAGTTCTATATACTCATTCATGTTTTTGTTTTCTTATCCATTTTAACTAATATCATCTTCAGAGTATAATTTTAGCAATACTTTATAGAAATTTTGCTATTGTATTTTAACAGAAAAAAATAAAAACAAAAAGTACACTGTAACATTTTCAAAACAGATGTCAGCCTCTAGCTTATTTTCCTGTATCTCTCCCTGAATCTTTCTTGTATTTTCTTTTGTATCCCTTTCCTTCAGTTCAGAAGATTCAGGTATTCTTATGATTCTATTATGTGGACACACTTTGTTTTCATCAAGATGATGGTAGCTTCAAAGACATGATGTTGCTGGATGAACACATGCTAACAGCACAATTGATTTATTTTCAGATGAATTTATTCCAAAGTCAATGACTTGGAGTTTCCACAAAATGTTAGGAATTTTTAAATGAAGGTAGGGAAATAATGTAGTCTTAAAGTAAAGCTTACAGTTAGCAATTATTTTAATGACTTTATAAAAACACAAAAGTTTTCCCACCAAAGTAGACAAACTCACTAAAGCATTAACATAAACGAATCACCCATATGCACAAAATGCACCTCTCTCTTATTGACTGAAATCTGCAGTTTCTGATAAGATATTTTAAGGCGCAGCAAGTGTGTTATCAGAAAGTGTGGGCCTCATTTGCTCCCAAAGGACACCACTATTTGTGGGCAGTACATTTTCTAATTTGGCAGTGCTTTTGTGGTTCCAGATTTGTTGCTTTTAAATTTAAGTTCTTACAGCTCTTCGTTTCATTTCCAGACATTCACTTATGTTTACTTAGACTTTTTTTCCTTTTAAGTCCATTGGTTTATTGTATTCTGTGTTGAAATCTCTCTATCTCTCTCTCTCTCTCTCTCTCACTTACACACACACACACACACACACACAGAGTACATGAGTTGGAATCTCATTTGCCCTGAGAATTTGAAAACTTAGTATATAGTTTAAACCACATATTTAATGAAATTCAAAAATTCCTCACTTTTGTATCAAAGGGGGAGCTACTTATTGCTGCTTAGAAAGGTGGTAACCATTCTCCATTTTTATCAAAGTGATCTTGAATGCACTGTAAGTTATAGTGCACATTTGACAGTTGCTATACTTTAAAAACCTTAAATTAGAAGAAAAATTAAATTTAAGTGAAGTGGTAGCATTTTGATATTAAACATTTTGGAGAAGATTTCTCATTAGTGAAGTAACAACTAGCTTTAATGACAAAGCAAGATTCATGTAGCTGTGTAGGAAAGTGCAGGCCCTGACCTTATTATACAAATAGCTGATAAAGCAGTAGGCTTTTCAAGTTTTGCCTCTGAAATGTGCTGTTTCCATATACCTGTATGAAATTTCACGCGTAAATATATGGGGTTGCGTTCAGTTTTTAGGTTGCCGAGTCTTAAAGCACTGCTAGAATTATTACCACTACTTACAGGCCACCACTTGGTTTGTAATGTTTCAAGAATTATATTTTCAAGAATGATATTCCGGTGAAGAAAAGAAACCTGATTTTCACGTGGGCTGTCTGGCCAAAGAAGTCTCAGTGATGGTCACTCCCTAGCTGTTTCCTTCTCCCCTCCTCCCTGCTCCCTCGGAACAAAGCTCAGTGTTTGTCTCTAAGAGTCCCATGCATTATCAACTCAGACACGCTGATTTTCTTCTTCCTTTAAGTTTCCATGGCCCTGCGTTTCCATCACATTAGGCCACAGTGTTATTCAATGTTAAGTAGTGTGAATTCTACCACTGACATTACGGCATCATTTAAAGTCCAATGATTTGCTCTGACATTTTGAAACTAAATCAGCAAGCACAGCAGAGATGTTGCAGGCCTCTGTGTGAGTCAGGAACATTTTAGATTCACCTAATCCCTTATTAATTCAATCCAAATAAAAGACAACTTCCCTGAGTGAGTGTTTTTCCTTAAGGGTTACTCCTTTTGTCATTTGCTTCGTGAGCAGAAACCGAAGCAGTTCACTCAGATAGGTGTGTCTGGCTCATGATTAGAACTTATTATTTTTGTGGTGTTTTTTTCTTTCTTTTTAGCATTTCTGTCTTGTTGTCTGTGCCAGAATCCAGCACTTACAGGAACATTAATCCTCTTAGCTCCTTTGATCGTCACTTATTTGTTCTTAGAATTAAAAAAAATCCTCTGCTCATTTTTTTCTCATTCATTTTGCACCCCCTTTCTTCTCTTCAGCTACTGTTGAGGCTATTGAGGCTGATGAAGGTAAATTGGCCAGTCCCCTTTCTGTTGTACCTGCAACAGATAAGGGCTCTGCTGGGTGTATTCATTTTTTTTTTTTTTTTTTTTTTTTTGCTGTAGCTTGTACAGAGTGTGTGGGTGTTGGGCTAACAGTTGTGGCTCAGTATTAACCCAAATGTTCTTGCTTTAAAGGGGAAAATGTCCTTCTATGGTTTGTTTGTTTGTTTTTTTTATTTTCCCTTAAAGCTATGTTTGACTCGTTTATAATGAACTTAGTATAATCACAGAAAACCAAAGGATTGTATATCTTGAATGATGTGGGGTGGGGGTTATGGCAGCTGTTCTGACAAATAACACCTAAAACAATAGTCTCTGAGCTGAACCATGTCCCTCCCTCAAATCACTTTCAGGCAGCACTGAAAAGGACAGAATAAAAATAGCTTCCTTAATTCAAGTCTTCAGAAGTTTGTAGAAAAAAAGAAGCAGCAGCTTTGCTTGAATAGTGCTTTGTTGTAGTTCAACATTGATTTATGTCTCTAAAAGATATTCCAACATGAGACAGTGGGGTATGAGATAAACAACTCTGCTAGCCTTATCAACTTTAAACTACTGGTATTTGTAAGACAGCACCAGCAAAATATTTTTAAGACATTTGAAAGTATCTAGTAGTTGGGAAGTGGCCCATAACAAGAAGCGTGAGTACCAAGGAATCGCTCAGTTGATTAAGGTTTACTGAGTGCCTAGTACCAGGCACTGTTGTACTAGGAGCTGCAGGGGAAATTAAGAAGTGCACATCTCAACCTGTGCCCTAGCATGCTCCAGGACAAGAGGTAACCCATTGGAACTCCTTTTTAACTGAGTGCTTTCTCAATCCATGGTTATGAGAGAACTACATATCAAAATAGTTCGTAATAGTATATATACCATATCCTCTGGAAATTTTAAAAAGTACGATTTGAAGTTCCCCTTTAAAACAAAATTCTTCAGTTGTATTTTGTTCTTGCAAGATAATGTTTTGTTTTGCCCAAAATTGTGTGTGTACGGGCCTTTGGTATGGTGTAAAAAGTGCCACTTTTCTTCCAATCCATACATGATTTGGATATGGTAGGGGAAATGACAGCACTGTAAGAGAAAATACAACTGCTTCCTAAATAGCAGTGAGCAAGCTGCTATTTATGTGGGAATTATCTATTCCTCCTGGCAAATTCTAATCTGCAGTGTGCATTCTTGTTGACAGTTTGGCTGTTTTCTGTGGTTTCTGTGACTCTGTGTTGTGTTAAGTATACTACCAATGTAAATTGCTAATACCCATTGTCTGACCAGCAACTACAGCAGAGCACATTCTTCCATACGCGAATGGACAAAAAATGATGAGAAACGAGCCCCAGCCCAGAAATATCCATTATTCTAGCTAGAGTTTTAATGTCTACACCCCCACCCTATTGGCTTTGAATACCTAGAGCCTCCACTTTTACCATTTGAATGAATAAGATCACTTCATAAATTACAGTGATGACAAACCTTGTATATTTATTAATTACGGTGGAATGTTATTCACAGTTTAGAAAAAGAATAGAGTTCCTCTTCTTGCTATTGTTTTGCCCCTTAAAATGACTGAGATGCTTTTCAGGTTGGGTGCTCATTAGACAGCTCTATTATTTTGCAATTTATTATTAAATTAGAGAAGAACTAAAAAGCTTTGCTTTGGGCCTTGGTCTTTCCCCATTTCCCCATCTTTTTCCTTTCACAGTTGACTAATCACCATTATGCTAACCTTTAAAATGCGGAGGGAAAACAAACCATCTCTCACCATTTAATGAGTTTTGAAACAACTATTGTGTCTTGTAAGAATCTCACCCATACTAGTAAAAGGCACTGCACATTCGTGTAGGAGTGGCTGGCAAAATTTCAGCTCCAAACTCCTCCACCCCTCAACTCCCAAGATAAGGTGGGGAGAAAAAAGTCACCACGAAATTGTCTTAATCGGCCCTGGAGATGCAGCCCAGTTCAGCATTGGTGATTGGCCCTTGATTATCTCTGCCTTGCACTTCACAGGGAGTAAAGCAAACTGATGTCATCGGTTCCAAAGTTGTGTGTTTTATTGTCAGCTCACTGGTTGGTGCACCCAGCTGAAGAAATCATTAAATATTTTGTACAAATGCCTTACCTATCTCTGTAGCACACCAAGGGTTAAAAGAAAGAAAAGAAAATACTGCTCCCACCTGGAGAATTTCATGTTTTAAAATGGAATGGGACCAAAACCAGTCTAATTCATTTTTGCTTAAAAAAATATGAAAGGCATTTTTGTCTTGTTGTTTAACCATCACATTGCTCTTCTAAGAATGAGTTTTTCTTTGATTTAGGCGATAATGGATACCACATGAACATCAGTTTGACCTGTTCACTGCTGAAGGGCAAACAATGCTTCTCCCCCTGGTGATCTGATCCTGATTTTTCTGAGTTTCTCTCCCACTCCACATGCCTCCCACCTTGAGCGGGGAAGCAGGAGTTTATGGCTTCGTTCTTCCCATGTCACCAATGACTTACTTGCTGAGGGAGGTCTTTCTGGGATTCTGAGATGGCTTGGAATTGCCCAACTCCATTCCTTCCCTAGCTCCTTTTAGCTTCTCTAAGCCCTGTAAAAGATTTTGAGATACAACAGATGTAGTGATTCTACTGAATATGGCCTAGCTAGCCCAGTGGAAGAGCAAAAAATGAGGACATGCAGTGGTCTGACCAGGTCGGGGCATATGACGCAGCAGTCATGCTACCAACGTGACCAGTCCCTGCTGCTTCCAGAGCCCTGTCCCTGGAAGCCACTTCTCTCTCTGTGCATCCACTTTGGATTTCTTTGACTTAAACTTTCACGAAGATGAGAGAAATGCTTACGTCTTGATAACTTCAAGAGGACATTTTGGTTGGCAAGAGACATTGGCTGTTTTCAACCCTTCTGGTTATCTCCGAGTATGGTAAGGAGTCTGTTGTGTTGTGTTCAGGTCCCGTCACTGTTCTTCACTAAAGGATTCCTTCTCACTGCGGAATCTCTAACATCACCTGATGCAACAGCCGTGCCCTTTGTCTTCCTCTGGCTAACCCTATTTTTTTCTTTTTTAATGATTTTCTGTTTAGCCATCAAAGGATTTTCACCACAACATAAGATCACTAGCTTCGAAGAGGCCAAGGGCTTAGACCGAATTAACGAGAGGATGCCGCCTCGCAGGGATGCCATGCCCTCCGACGCCAACCTTAACTCCATCAACAAGGCTCTCGCCTCAGAGACTAACGGCACGGACAGCAATGGCAGTAACAACAGCAATATCCAGTGACCACTTCCTGTTCACTTTTCTTTTCTCTTCTTTTCTTTTTTTTTTTTTTTCTTTTGAGCTGCAGGGCGTGATGGGATTGCTGCGTGTCTGCAGTTGGATGTTCTTGCCTCTGATGATAGCTTATTTGCTCTGGGGGCCAGGAATTGGATTCAGTTTACACTATCATTAAAAAAAAAAAAAGAGGGAGAGAGATAATAAACTATATTTTGGTGAGGGTGGAGATTAAACACCTCTTTTGGGTATGCCTTTTAAAAATGCTTATAGGGAAAAAATTTAAAAAAAAAAGCTAATGCTAGTATATACTGCAATGTTAGGGGAATGAACATGTTTTCCTACTGCATTGGGGACTTCTAGATAGGTTAATGAAAGGCCTTTTATTCTGTTACTGGACATGAGAACTTTGTCTAATTTCTTACTCTATTGTACGTTTACAGTCGCAGCACTAAAAATGGATGACATCAAACATTTTTAACAAAATGATGTACAAACTAAATAAGGACTATTTATTGATAATGTTTTGCTACTCTTGTCAGACAATGGCTATAAACTGAATTAGGCAGTCTTAACATAAAACAGAAAAAGAAAAAAAAAAGAATGTTGCAAATTTGTTAAAATGCCAAAAAGGACAGTTTAATTTTGTACAGATTATGCTTACCTCAGGTTTCTTTAGTGTGCTTGAATGCCCTTCTTTCCATATAACACTTATCTATTAATTTGGCAATGGATATCTTTTTCTTTAAGTTTAAAAAAAAACTGGAATAATTACATCTATCTTTTTTTTGCTGTTTATACTTAGGGGTTTTGTTGATAAATCAAGTCTTGGTTGTGGCTTGCTGAATTAAATATTTATGAGTGGTGCATTTTTAAGTATAGTGAACAAGACACCATATTAAGTACAGTGATAAAGCATCTATATTCTGTAAAAAAAAAAAATCTGCCTATGCATGTTTTTTAAGAAAAAAAATGGCTGTATCGGCCTGTATGGGACTGTAATGCGCTTAGTGGTCTGACATATACTGGAAATGTATGTATACTGGCGTACTTTATATTCTCTAAAATGCTTAATGCCTTTGAAATTTTGTAATCAAAAAAGCTTTGAAAAAAATCTAAAGGGGAGAGTATTCTTAAAAGTTTTTAACATAAGCTTGTCAGTGCACATATAGACAGTTAGCATGTTTAGCAAACCTTGTGAAATTTAAATAAGTTTGTAGTTACATGTGAAACTCTAAATGCATGGTAACTGTTAATGTCATACGGTTTAGTTATTTTGTTCTGTTCTGTCATGTGCCACAAAATATGTACTTTTTTCACTCTTTTCCCTTTGTATATCAGTTACGGGTTACAACTGGTTCATTCTGAAAACAACCACAACAAAAGTCCATTCATATTTTTTAACAATTGTATAAGTGCCCAAGTAATTCACTACAGCCTAAAGCCTTGCCTTTGTAATTTGACTTCTGAAATGTTGGCAATCAAAGCATGCACTTGTAACAATGACAAAGAAAAAGCATTTTATATTACTACTCAATAAAATGTGCATGAACTTACAGAACTCTCCTCCTTTCACTGAGTCCGCTGAGGCGATTTACGGGCACGACCACCAGGGCGTCTTCCCGGTGCTGGCCCACCACCACACACCACAGATTTATTGGACAGGCTTCTTTCGAAGGGCCTTGTGACCTGAGGTGTGGTGCCTACTTCTGCTGTAAGAATCCTGGTGGATTTGTGTCTCGAATCAGACAAGAGAAGTCTATTTAAAGAGCAAATGGCATCTCTGGCTCCCTTAAATGGGAGAACCAGTTAAGAAACCAGAGCATTCCTTTTCACTGAAAAAAAAAAAATCCATTTGTTATCAGGTTGTTTCAGTTGTATTGGATGCCCTATCTGCTAGAGCGAAAGGAACGAGGCTGCTAAGTGCATTTCCTCACGGAAGAGAGTTGCATTTGTACTGATAGGAAACTTGTAGACCTGCGCTTCAGCTAATAGCTAATCACCTGAGGATTTGAGATACACCAAATTTCAGTATGTTTCTGACATTGTTCATTTTTAGTGCTCTTTGTTTTATGTAATAAAATATGCCTGTTATATTACATAATAAGAGTATGGCAATTAGTGACATAGTGTACCAAAACAAAGATATTCTAGATATATTCTCTGACAAAGACTCTCCCACATTTATTTAATGACTCCAAGCTTTTTTTCCTCCCTGTGGAATTTTTTCGGTCCTAAAAACAAATAATATCCACAGAAAATATTGAGATGCAACTTACTAGAGTGATGTGAAAGAAATAATAATCCTGGTACCGAGGTGTTTATTTTCTTTCTTATAACTTCAGAGAAAATATCCTGACAAAAATCATTTTTTGGATTCTTTTCTTTAACAAATTGTGCTGAGGCAACTATGGCATAGAAATAAACATTTGACATTAAAATCAGCAGTTGATGTGAGTATTGCTTGGTCTTTCTGGTCAGTGCTTAGAAAAATAATATCATATATTTTTACATAATTTGGTCTATCAAAGAAATCTATAACTGATGTTATTTCTCCAAAAGAAATAATATTTCCAGGTCATCATCTGTACTCCCAGGTCTGTATCATTCACTTTTGGAGAAACTATGGAATTCTGGAGTTGCTTGTGCCAGTTAACCTATGGCTATACGTACACATGTGTGCACATACACAGATATACATTACACATGTGCACATACAGATAGACATACATGCACACAGAAACATGAACACATGTGTGCACACAGAGATACACAAGTGTGCATGCACACGTACAGATAACATGCACATACATAGAGACAACCTCCTCTCCCCAGCCCTGCTTTGCCCCCCTCCAGGGTGCCTTGCCTTTCATGGGGTTCAAACTCAGTACCAAATTTGCCATCTAATCCTTCAAGGAGTAAGAGCTGCATGAGATTGACCCCGGCTCAGCAATTTCAAACTTCCTTGTATAAAGTGTCCACTACCTCTATTCTCCTTAAAGATTTTTTGTAGAAACAAAGTGGAATCCGTTCTGAGACAGAACGTGTGTGGTGAGGAGAATGAAGGGGGATGGCGGAGGAACAGCTCTGCCCATCTGCCGTGGTGTGGCAGAGGTGGACATCCAAACTGGGAGTGGCCCAGATCATGGTGCTGTGGTCATGCCAAAGCCCTCAGCACGTTCCTGTCCTGAAACAGTCCCTCCCTCCCACCCAGCCACATGCTAGTGAAGCACATTTTAGTGCACGTCCAAGCTTATGCCCAGACACCAGGGCTCCCCACCTGAAGCTGGCAGCAGAGGAAGAGGGACAGCAGAAAGGGCCTTGCTGTTTGGGGACTGCACTGTGTCTCTCACTCGATCTTTCTTGTACTCTAGGTCAGACCAAACAGGGACCTTTCGGTTTGCCTGACCTAAATCCCCGCGTGTCTCTCAGACAGACAGCCTTTGGGCTGGACAAATCTGAGAACTCCAAAGTGAAAGGTACCCTCTTACTCCTGGCTGTGTGGCCATCCACTTTCTCTGTCCCACGCACAACAGGCCTCTGCTGTGTTCCTCTCACTGTGCTTGATTCTTACTTTTGTACACACACAGACACACACATACACACAGACTGCAATCCTGACAGCCTATCAGTTTTCATTATGGTGTTGGATGTCAACTGTCCATCAAACAAGAAGTGAGTGTGTGGTTTAACATTGAGCTGCTCTTTAATCTGACTCACAGAGATTCTTTTTGTATAGACTTTAAGGTATATCTGCATATATTTTAAGGTAAAGTTCATCAGAAAAGCCTCAGACTAGGCTCTTTCATGACTTAATTTTTTTAAAAGATTTATTTTAGTTATTTGAAAGAGTTACAGAGAGAGGTGGAGACAAGAGAAAGAGGTCTTCCATCCGCTGGTTCACTCCCCAGATGGCTGCAATGGCCGGAGCTGCGCCGATCCAAAACCAGGAGCCAGGAGCTTCTTCTGGGTCTCCCACGTGGGTACAGGGGCCCAAGGACTTGGGCCATTTTCTACTGCTATCCCAGACCATAGCAGAGAGCTGGATCGGAAGAGGAGCAGCCAGGACTAGAACCGGTGCCCATACAGGATGCCAGCGCTTCAGGCCGGGGCTTTAACCCATTGTACCACAGCGCCGGCCCCATGACTAAAATTTTTAATGCATTCATTAAAGTGAGAGATAAAAAGTAGTGGGAAAAGGTCATACCTATGCCTGGTTCACATTTTCAGGAGAAAACTCAGACAAATCGGAGTGCATGTGAGGGAACAGAGATTCAGCAGGGGGGAGCCTGTTTTTTCTTAAAACTAAGGTTAATGGTGAACAAGATATATGGTCACTAAATAGTGAGTTGGTTCTTGCAAAAAGAATTCTTTAAGTCGGAAAGATGTCTACTTGTCATGAAGTAGAGGTTGCAGGCATTTAGCCTGGCAAGTGAGACATCTGCAGCCAGTGTGGGAGTGCATGGGTTCTATCTGGGCTATCGCTCCTGACTCCAGCTTCTTGCTAAAGTAGACCCTGCGATGCAGCAGGTGAGGCACAAGTGTTTGGGGGAGTTGCCATCCACTTAGATACCTGAATTGAGTTTTCAGCTCCTAGCCTCAGCCTCTTTTTCTTTCTCACTCTCTCAAATTAAAAACTTTTTTTTTTTAATAAACAAAAGAAATGCCTGATTTTAAAAAGAGAGAGAGAGAGAGAGATGATGCTACCTAGACGGAGCTATAATAGATGGAGAGATAGGGCTCTCTTCCAACACAGAAAGTGAACCAGGATAATAGAGTTGGGCATGTTTGCAGAGAGGCGAAGGCTCTGAGTGGAGCCGAGGTGAGTGCCTGGGGAGAACAGGAAGGAGCATGGTGCTCAGAGCCGGGCTCTACCCACAGTCAGTGGGGCATCGTGTGAAGCTCTCTACATGGTGCATGTGCCCAGCAGACAAAAGCATACAATAACTCAAGACATGATTTACTCTCATACTGTGCAATAGCAGTTGAAAGTAAGTCCCTTTTTATACCACACGTGCTGACTTCTGTGTCATGTACTCTATACCAGTTCCAGTACAGAGTTAGACTCAGGTTGGAATTTTTATAGCTTTGCTGCTTGCCAAATGTCTGTTTGACCTTGAGGAACTTTCTAAGCTGCTTAAAATTTCATTTTATTAAGGATTAAAAGGGACAATGAGGATTAAAAGGAACAATGCAAATGAAGTATTTGGCATTATGCCTGGCCCGAAATAAGCACTCAATAAACGTGAGTTGTTCTTGGGGTATTCCACAGTGTGCTGAGTCACATGACTGCTTAAAATAAATACTTCTCCTGTAGATGAATATCGTGTAATTGTGCAGTGGAGGGTAGGACCATGTGTGTCATCAGGAAAACCTACTAGAAGAAATGGCATTTCATTGGTGCCTTCCCAGGAAGAGGGGTCAGCAGTGGGGAAGAGTGTCATTTGCAATTACCCAACAAGGACATCTAGGACTATGCAGTCCCAGAATTCCTTTGGTGGATCAGCAGTATCATCACGGACCCAGGCTCTTTCTAGTCTTCCAGTGAAGTGATTCTTCCATTAGCTTCTGTCCTTGTGGTTACAAAAGACTGCCGCAACTCCCAGCATCAGTTCTTTAAACAACACTGTCTGATTCCTGGGAAGCCCCACCAAAATAAGCTATAAAGAAAGCAAAGCTGAACTTACTGCTTGCTGCTTAGTAGTATTGTCATCACTACTTTGTAGAGTCATAGTTAATCTAGCTGAAGGGAGCCTAAGGCGTATTTATGGTGGAGTTTTTGTTAAGGTGGACCTTTCCACACAGAAGCTTCTTTAGGAGGTTTTCTTCATTATTTGTTCATTTGAAAGAGTTACAGAGAGCAGAGAGAAAGAGTGAGAGAGATCTTCATGTGCTGGTTCACTCTCCAGATGACCACAATGGCCATCTCTTGGCCAAGTGAAAGCCAGGAGCCAAGAATTTCTTCTGGGTTTCCCATGTGGGTAGCAGGGGTCCAAACACTTGAGCCATCTTCAGCTTCTTTTTCCAGGCCAGTATCTGGGAGCTTTATTGGAAGTGAAACAGCTGGGACACGAACCAACACCCATATGGGATGCTGGTGTTGCAGGTGGTAGCTTGGCCTGCTACACCACAACACCGGCCCCTCCGTGTAGATGTTTAATAATGATGGCAGAAAGTGTGTGAATTTGTAATTTAAAATTAGCAGAAACAGCAAGGGAAGAGTTACTAGGTGCATTTTGAGGACATAACAGTGAAAATCTAGGCAAATAGTTTTCCCTATCAAGTTCTTAAAGATATATGTGACAGTTGAAAGGAAAAGTTATTAGATATTGATTTAAGGAATCAAAGAAGACCTTAAAAAATGGAGAGACATATTGACTTCGTGGCTTGGAAGACTCAACATAGTTTTCAGTTCTTCTGAAATGAATCTAGATTTAATCCAATCCCAGTGAAAACACTATTTGCTTGTTGATTTAGAAAAACTAATTTTAAATTCTATAGTGAATGAATAAGTAGCTATAATTGCCAAAAACATTTTGACAAGGTAAATACAAGTTCGGGGACTCATACAAAACAATGTAAAGATTTCTTTTAATCTGTGGTGATCAAAAGAACATGGAATTGATGAAATAGTAAAATCATATATTTGCAGAATAGAATAGAGTCCAGAAACAGAGCTGCACAAATGATCAATTAAAAATTTGCAAGTGTTTTTCAATGGAGAAAAATACGCTGGAACAACTGCAGATCCAGTTGAAGAAATAAATTAATTTGGTACCTCACACCTTATATAAAAAATAACTCAAAATGATTAGACACAAATTTTAAACACAAAGTATTAAAATTTTAGAAAAAGCATAGGACAATATCCTTGTGCCCTTGGATTAGGCAAAGAGTTTACATATATGACAACAAAAGCAAAAGTCATAAAATGATAAGTTGGACTTCATCAAAATTACATTTTTTTCTCTACAAAGAACATTGTAAAAGAATGAAAGAATAACCAATAGTTTAGGAGAAATGTATTGAAATCTATACAAATATATCCAAATGCAACAACAAACCAGTTTTAAAATGAGCAGAAGATTTGAACAAACACACACACAAAAGATTTACAGATGTCAAGCACGTGAGAATTTGGTCAACCTCATTAGTCCCTGGAGGAAGTAAATACAAACTGAGGGGGCCAGCGCCATGGTGCAGTAGGTTAATCCTCTGCCTGCGGTGCTGCCATTTCATCTGGGCGCCTGGTTCTAGTCCCGGCTACTCCTCTTCCCATCCAGCTCTCTGCTATGGCCTGGGAAAGCAGTAGCACATGACCCAAGTCCTTGGGCCCCTGCACCCATGTGGGAGACCTGGAAGAAGCTCCTGGCTCCTGGCTTCGGATTGCCGCAGCTCCGGCCATTGCAGCCATTTGGGGAGGGAACCAGCAGATGGAAGACCTCTCTCTGTGTCTCTCCCTCTCACTGTCTGTAACTCTACCTCTCAAATAAATAAATAAAAATATTTTAAAAAAATACAAACTGAAGCATCAGTGAGATAGGAATACACACCTATTTGAACAGAAAGAAAAAACTCACATACACAGAACAAAGCTAAACACACCAAGTGCTTCTATGGCTGTCAGGCAGCTGGAACTCTAAAACGTTCCTAGTGGAAATCCAGAAATGACACAGACCCTCTAGAGGAAAACAGCTTCTTATCCAGTTAAACTGTTCCAGCTAAACTTACCACGTGACCCAGGCATCACACTCTTAGGTATTTACCTTGGAGAAATAAACAATTACATTTCCCCAAAATCCTACGTAAGAATGTTTTTAGCTGCATGCCTGAACAATTACAAAATCCTGTAAATAACCTAAGTGATTTTTAAAAGGCAAAGAGGAGTCTGCTAGGTCAGAAGCAAAGGCTTTAGGCCTCCCAGGCCAGCATCCAGTAGGAACTTCCTGTGCCAATCGGTCCCTCTAGTCCCCAAGCCATGAACACAATGCAGTGAGGGACCTAGACAAATGCCGTGCACATGGTGGATTTTTGTCACAGCTGAGGAACTCAACCTTACAAGACTCGCAGCCTCAGAAAGGGGGCTGCAAGCAAGCCTACTCAAACTTTGCCTCGTCAGGAAATGAATCTGCTCCAGCCTCGGGGAGACACCGCATCCCTATTAGCAGACATCCTTGTAATTCCATAGCAAAGAGCCTCGAAAGGGTAGTACGGAACGCAAGTGTCACCAGGTGTGCGGAAACACAGTGGATAATCGCCACACAACAGAGGCCAGTCTCACGCATACTGTTTGACTTCATTTATATAAGGGTATGTCACGAAGTTTGTGAAAAGCGAAATTAAAAGATAAGCTTATCTTGACACACACAAAACAATGAATTCCATGCAAAGTGGTTTTTTTTTCAAAGGTGCATTTTTCATTAATTTTTGTTTGGTGAGATGGAACTATTGTTTGGCCTGGTTTCGGTGATGGTTACATACATCTCTAGTGTGTTAAAACTCGGAAGCAGACATCAGAACTGAGCTAATTTAACTGTTTAGTATTAAGAAAAGCAAATACTGATAAGCAATGTTATAAAATGTAGGCAGTGGATCTGAAAGGGTTACACGTCAGCGTCCTGGCCGTTCCTTCTATTTCTAGTCCTCTGATAGTTTCTGCAATGCTGCTTCCATTTAAGGGATCAGTGGTCAGAGGCGGCACGGTATGAGCCGTTTACACAAGCCTGGGAAGTTCATGGACACAAGTCCACAGGAAAAACACACAATAAAATCTTTGAGAATTAGAAGACAAACATTCGGCTTTTAATGTTTGCTTCTGACATTTGCTCAATGTAAGAGGAGTGAGTCTTCGGGGGAAATGGTTCTCCAATTGTGCCAGCTTTCAATTACTTACCAGCGACCAATTACATGATCTATTTCTTTAAAAGATAACATTTGACCTGACCTCCTCGGCTGAATCAGAGGACTAGACTTCTGCCAACACGGCATTTTTCATTCGAGAAATGGAATGGAATGCTATATTACACCTGAGCTCTGTCCCGCAACTGGGCCATCTGTACTAAAGGGCCTCCTTCCTCCCTCCCTCCCTCCTTCTCTCTCCCTGTCTCACTCTCTCTCTCTCTCTTTTGATTTATTTTCCAATATTCGTTTTCTCATGCAAGGAACATTGCTGCTTTAAAGTGTCTCAACCTGTGTCCTAAGGCATGGCTGATGCTTTGGGGAACCAGCTTACAAGGTGTTTAATTAATTTCATAACAAATGTTTTTGACCTCCTATTACCAATACATTTGCAAAGCATGGATATTATGTATAAATTAAGCCACTTAGGTCACTAAATATAGTAACTAAAAAAAAAGATGGAATTCTGCACAAAATAGCTTTTCATCTGTGGCTTACTTTGCAACCACATTGATTAAAGCAATTTTCTCAAGCTTTTTAATATTGAAAAAAGGAATAGAGGAAAATTATTATCCTACTATACTTAGGATTTCACCTGAAAACACTGAGTTAATTGTCCTTGCCTCCAGACCCTTCTCAAATCTTCAAGAATTTTTGTTTTCTTCCAGGGTCTTTGTCCAGGTCAGTTTCCTTGGAGGGCTTCCAATCTCTCCTTCCATAGCACTGCCGCCACCCGCCCTTGTGGTCATACATTTTCCAGACTCACACTTGGTCTGACTTACCTTTTTGCAGCCATAAACTGCCTAGCATAATACTGTTTACTTTTGCCATCCTACCTGTTCATATATTCCTTTTTTTAAAGATTGATTTTATTTATTTGAAAGACAGAGTTACAGAGGGAGCTAGAGACAGAGAGAGAGGTCTTCCATCCACTGGTTCACTTCCCAGATGGCCGCAACAGCTGGAGCTGCGCCAATCCAAAACCAGGAGCTTCTTCTGGGTCTTCCATGCAAGTGCAGGGGTCCAAGGACTTGGGCCATCTTCTACTGCTTTCCCAGTCCATAGCAGAGAGCTGGATCGGAAGAGGAACAGCTGGGACTAGAACCGGCACCTATACGGGATGCTGGCACTTCAGGCCAGGGCTTTAACCCCTGCGCCACAGCGCCGGCCCCCATATCTTCATTTTTGTTATTAAAGATGGCAGAATATTTTCAGCCATAGAAATTTGGGTTACAATGAAAAACACAAATAATTTAAAAGGCAAAAATGCTCTGAAAACGAACTATGACCAGGTTCCGTTTTAATTATGAGAAAACTTTGGTAGCGTACTTTTCTGGAGGCAGAACAATAACAAAACAGGACTCCACGTTGAAGACACTGCCTTCTACTCCCACTGCTCAGAGAGAGAGCCTGGAGCAAAGGCAATGTGGCCGTGAAGCACAACATTTGAAAGCTGAACTTGAAAGGACGTTGAATTCCTAGCAAAAATCCTAACAAACATATCCAGTCAGAAGGCATAACTGCTTTTCTAGGATAAATGTTGTTTAATCTGAATCTTTGAGAAACATACCTCTGCAATTTCCCAACATAATTAGTTTGGATCATTTGCCTTGACTGCCTCTTGTATATTTACCAATAGCTTACTTGGCAATTGCAGCCCATCAAATTCAGCCTTCTGGCCATCTCTACGAGAGGATTCTCTCATCACCCTTCACTCTTACCTGAATTCTACAGCACAGGACTTCTTGTTGCCTAAAATGCCTTCTCCAAATGATAGAGTGTGTTTAAAATGGGATGCTGTGATTCATGCCTTTCCTGGTCAACATTGGAACAAATTCCTTACAGAGATACTTCTTTCCCAGTAGAGATAAACGTTCCTCCTTTTATTTAGCGACCGAGGGATCTCAAGTTCAACCACTGTGTTTCCAAACAACATTTTCCTTTAGTTCAATGATGTCATACAAAACTGAAGGGTTGTCAGAACTCAATTTGCCTGTTAACATTCCAGTTTTCTAAACAATACCTAGCGATTCCTTGAACAAAGTGCCCAAGGTGAGCAAAGTGCTCATTGTTGAATGAATGAGTGAATCACAAGTAGTCTTCACTAGTAATTTATAATTTGTTCCTTAGAAACCTGAGTGTGGGCATAGCCTGGAGTGAATGATGGGCCCTACAGTCTAATAAATAAAAGGGACTTTCCTAGCAGAAGGGATTCCTCTGATAAATAAGGCAGCGCTCTGCTTATCAAGCATTAGAAGAAAGAATGAAATGGAAGAGGTACCAGACAATATTAACATCAGATTGAGAATTAGGGGAGGAGATATGGAATCTGATCAAAAAGAAGGTGTGAAAAGAGCATAACTCTCAGCTGGTAGAATTTGTCAAAGGACATCAGCAGCGGCCGGTGCTGTGGTGCATTGGGTTAACACCCTGGTCTGCAGTGCCGGCATCCCATGTGGGTGCCGGTCAGCATCCTGGCTGCTCCACTTCTGATCCAGCTCTCTGCTGTGGCCTGGGAAAGCAGTAGAAGATGGCCCAAGTCCTTGGGCCCCTGCACCCGCGTGGGAGACCCAGAAGAAGCTCCTGGCTCCCAGCTTCAGATCAGCGCAGCTCCGGCCATTGCAGTCATCTGAGGAGTGAACCAGTGGATGGATGACATTTCTCTCTCTTTCTTTCTCTTTCTCTCTCTCTCTCTCTCTCTCTGCCTCTGCCTCTCTATAGCTCTGCTTCCAAATGTATAAATAAATCTTAAAAAAAAAAAAAAAAAGAAAAGGACATCGGCAGCAGGGAAGACACAAGAGGGGGCGCTGGACTCGGCAGCTGTCCTAACTCACAGGAGTGCTCCTCTAACCTCTCACTGCCTGCACAAACACGTCCACCACCCCCCACACACACGTGCATGCACTAACCCACACGCAGACACACAGACACATTCACATACAGCAGAGGTCTTTGAAGAAGGAAAAAGATACAAATGTTTATATCCACAGAAGAGAGCTATGATAATATTTACATTTCACAGGGCAAAGAAATGAATGATCACGCCTAAATCACCTGTTAGGGTTGGAAATGACAGATTGAGAAAGAATGCTTGAATTGGAGAGGATGAACTTGGGTTACTTGAGTTCTGACCCAATTAGGAGGGTCCTCATCACATTAGAGGGAAGCATTACCTTCTGAAATAATAGTAATCATAAAAACATTAAACTTACTTGAGCCCCTGGCCCGTGGACACTGGGAATAGATTTTGTGAGATTTCCGTGACTGTCAGACTATACCTGAAGCAATAGCAAAGCTGAAGACATTCTTCAAGAAAGGCAGTGTGAACTGATGAGAGAAGTACTTCCCACAAGTAGGCACTACAGTGAGGAGGACATCAGGTTAGACACGGGAGGTGAAGGCGTCCGGGTATTAACGAGGCCCTGGTTATTTCCATGTTGACTTTGGGAACTGCTTCCTGAACCAGTCAAGTAATTGGCTTAGCAAAATTCTCTCCTGAGGAGCAACGTGCAAATGTTCTGTTTTACCTTCTTAAGGTGTGAAAAGGAGACAGAACAAGCTACATCTCTTTAGATACTTTTATAAATAGAAGCGAAATGGCTATGTAAACATACTAACTGTGCTTGCTAAATATTCAGGCAATAAAAAAAGGAAGGAGGCAGTTAAGGGTGTACTAAGACTTCCTCCTAAATATAGTCTAGCAACCCTTCTAAATACTATTTTGTTCAGTTGGGAGGATGATTTTCGTAACTCACCAAATCCATTCTCTACTCTGATACTCATGATTGCCAGAGGTTCCAGAGTGAGTAGCTCCTCTCCTCTGGACTCCCCTCCCCGTTTTTTTCCCCTTTTCCCTCCTCTCCTGTCTCCTCCTCTCCCAAATTTTCTTCCCTCCCTTTCTGTTCCCTTTTATACCCTCTTTATCTCACATTTTCTTTTCTTCCATCTTTGCCTCTCCTATCATTATGTTGTCTTTAACTGAGAACAGAGCTATTAAACCATCCAAGTAAACACAGTGGTGCTTTGATTCACTCAGTGGATAACCACTGAGATCTGCCCGGGGCCAGGGTGAAAGCCCAGCACTGTTGCTTCTAGAGTGAGCAAAACAAGCAAGCTGACTCCCCGATGGGCACAGGGTCCGGGAGGGAAGGAGGGAAGCCAGAGGGTAGGAGCAAGGTATAGTGCATGTCAAGATAGGTGACCTGATAGGACAAGTCACTAAGAGACCCCAGGGGAAGAGGACTGTTGTACTCCGACAGTAGCTGCATGCTGTTTCTGTGTAGACAAAAGCGGATGTGCTCTTAGGAAATTTCTTCAAATATTCTAAGTATGAGGGCACCTATCAGTGTTTCACAGGTTCCACTCTGAAAATTTGACAAACTTCTCCCCAATGCTGAGGTATATTTTAAACTTAAGGATAGTTGTTATGAAATCAGACAAGGCCAGTAAAGGATTCTTGATAGTTACTTATGTAATTACAAGGGAAGTGCCTGATTTTTTAAATTATGAATAAGGAATGAATTCTGGTTTTTTATTTTAATTTTTTAGTGTAAGTTTTGTCTCTTAATTTATTTTAGTGTATTTTTTAGCTCACTTGCTTTTTCATTTATTTATTTATTAACTTGTAAGTTGGCACTTCTTTTTGCTCCAGTCATCATGCTAAGCTGGGCTCTAGGAACAAAATGGTAGCATGGTCCTTGTCCTGAGGGCAAGCAGCGTTAGCTCCATTTACCTTCAGTGAACCAGGCATCAAATATGAGGAAAGGCTCAAAAAGTTCATGGAAAGTGCGTTACAAAAATGCATAGATTTCAAAAGATTTTTTACACAAAAAAGAAACTTATCTTTAAACTTCATTCTTGTCCATGATCTTTTTCTTATGTATCAAAAGATCAATAGGCATTTTAATCTAGGCTTCCCAATAGCAGAGCCCAAGGGAAAGTTTGGAGTGCTGGGAGTGTTATGCCAGGAAGCAAGAGAGAGGGTCAGGCAGAAAGCAGAGTTGCTATGTAGTTGAAAACTGCCAACCGCCTCCCAGATCTGCCCCTACTCCCTCCCTTGAGCATCAGGAGATGTAGTTTTTTATCCCCCATTCCCACTGGCTGAGGGCTTCACGCTAGTGGCATAAACTCTCCCACATCGCTGCACCATGCTAGTCTATGGGCCACAGGAGCACCTGCTGTGTTAAGACACAGGGCAGAGGAAGCAAGATACTCTAGTTGCCTAAGGAGGGACACTAATGTGAGTCTGCAAGCAAAACAAACTCCTGGAACAGAAGAGCAGGGGGTGAGGGGATGTGACAGAGGCCCAATGCATCATCTACAAAGGACTCTTTGAGCCTACCTTTCTTGGGGCTAAACAAAAGCAAGATTTAAATCTCCAAGTGAGAAAAAAATCAGTGGAATGTAAATCTATCTGCTCAACTGATCTTACAGAACTGTTTAGGAGATGAGATTCAGTCCCTAAATCATTTCTCTCCATTAGTCTTTTCCAACTTGGCAAATACCTTGGAGACATCCAAATCAATTATTTCAGTCTGCATGGTTGTCTTCATTGCCAGGTCCCATGGCCTTGTGTTGTTTGAGGAGAAATTGACACTATGATAAAGGAAACAGGCAGGAAGCTACAGACAGAAGGAAAGATTGATCACATAGGCTTTGTCAAAGGAGCAAACAGGGACTATTTTTATCTCTCAGAAATAAATACAAATCTCTGATTTGTTTTTGAAATGTGTTCAACTCATCACGAACACTCTTTTCTCCTAAATAACAGGGATGGGTTTACTATTATCATTCATGTTTTAGCTTGACTATTTTTGACTGATGGCTTGGAACTGTAATTAAGTCATGTAGATGAAGTTGGTAGTCTATGTTTCTGGACTATTACCTTTTGTGATGAAAATATTTCACAAAAACATCTACACTTACTTTTTTTTGAAAACACTAAGAAATGGCAAATTAAGGCATATGCTATTTGTGAATCTATTGTATTGTTCTTCCCTCTTTTCTGTAAGTTAAAGAATTTTTCTCAAAACTAAATTTTAGCAAATGCTGCATGATATGTGACTATATAAGATATATATGAATGATGGAAAAGATGAAAAGCATAGGTGAGATTAAAAAAAATAAAATCAAGAAATACCCCCACTGAAACAAGATAAGCAAATTTTACTGTAACCTTCTAGACTTTTTTCTCTTGAAAACAAGTTACATACTTGTTTATATGGATCTATATATATAAAATATATATAAATAGGCTTATAGTATATGAAGTGATTTTCTCTCAAAAATTTTCAAGCTTTTCTTCAGTAAATGTATTGCTTCTGATAAAGATCTACTACTTTGTTTTATGACATATAGTTGTAAATATTTTAAATTCTGGAGCAGGCATGTAGTCGAGTGGTTACGATGCCTGCTTTCTACATTGGAAAGTTTGCATTCAGTTCCTGGCGCCGGCTCCCGACTCCGGCTTCCTGCCAATGCAGACCTGGAAATGTAGCCGTGACGGCTCCAGTAACTGGGTTCCTGCCACCCTCATGGGAGACGTGGATTGCGTTCTCAGCTCTTGGTTCCCACACCAGCCCAGTCCCAGCTGACCATTGCAGGCATCTGGGGAGTGAGTCAGTGGATTTGTTTCTCCTCAAACAAATACAGTTTTTAAAAAATGTAAATCCCTTATGCTTTATCTTCAGTTGTTTCTAATTTTTCCCCATTATAATTGGTGTTCTAAGGAACATCTTTGCATATACGTCAATATCCACTGTGAGTAACTTTTGATGAGATAATTTATCAGAAATGGAGTAGCTTAGTAAATGTTTAAACACTTTAAAAAATATAGGCTGTTGGATTTTGTTTTCAGTTAAAATGGACTAGCAGAAATTGACTTTATCCTCTTACCTGAAATAAGCCCCTCCCCCCACCACTGATAAATATATAACAACCATTTACAAAACACTGAACTTGAGACAAAACAAACACTATGATCCCAGAGACAGGGAGGGAAATGTTATCAGTCCCACAGTTGCCACTCCTTCCTGACTTTAGAGACTATTCAGGCTATAGCACAGGGAACTGTGTCTAATACTCACGCAAGATCAGGCACAACGCCTGGTCTTAACAGACAGGGACATGACATATCTGAGCGCAGGTTCAAGTTCTGACTGCTCCACTTCTGATCCAGCTCCCTGCTAATGTACCTAGAAATGTAGCAGATAATATTCCAATGGGCCTCTATCACCTACATGGGAGTCCTGCATAGAGTTCCTAGCTCTTGGCTTCAGCCTGGCCCAACCTTGGACCACTGTGGCCTTCTGGGGAATGAACCAGCAGAAGAAAGATCTTTCTATTGATCACTCTGCCTTTCAAATACATAAAAGAAAATAAATCTTTTAAAAAAGTGTCACATTGTATATTTATTTGAAAAATGTGTGCATGCATGCACGTGCAAACACACACACACACACACACACACAGTGTGAGGGAGAGAGAGAGACACCTCCTGTCTACTGGTTCACTTCCCAAATGTGCAGAGTGGCCCAGGCTGGGTCCGGTGGAAACAGGGAGCTGGGATCTCAATCCAGATCTTCCACATAAGTGGTTGGAACCCAATTATTTGAACCATAACCACTGCCTCCCAGGGTCTGCATTGACAGGAAGCTGCAATCAGAAGTTGGAGCCACGAATCAAACCCAGGTACCCCAAGGTGGAATATGGGTATCCTAATTACAGTCTTAACTGCTAGGTCAAATCCACACCTTGCATTGTATATTTTAAACATGTGTAGTTTATTGTATGTCAGTTATACTTCAGTATACCACTACAGAAATGTGCTGACACACATTGTTTTATTTTGACTTGTAGGATTTCCCCACACCCTCCTGTCAGCCTCACAGGAAGCACTGACGCTTCCTTGTCCCTGAGTAGCACACGCCAACCTGAGAGATGAAGGTGATGCTTCACTGTTTTCCTTGGCATTTATTTAATTACTAGTAAAAATTTTTTTCCTCCAAATGCTCAAAAGAACGCCGTTGTTATTTTCAAATACAGGATGGAATTTAACTAACAAACACTGGTTTGGGTTTAAATTTCTGAGGAGGGTAATTCCTTAAAGACCTCAGGTTCTGATTACCTTGCAATTACTTGCATTAAAAATGAGGGAAAAGGAGAGAGGACTGATGAAATAGGACAATGGATGAATGCAGCAATTTGATACTTCATTTTTGAGCTATTGTGGAAATGCATTTGTATCTTGAAAAACCTTGTCTAATATAGAAGATGGTGGAGGAGAGGAGAGTGGCATGAATAAATGGTCTTTGTTTTCATTATTCTCCTCTCATATAGTTGGCCCTCTAAACTGTCCTCAAATTCTTTCATATTTGAGCAGCAGAAAACACTATGCTGCACCCACATACAGAGATCTTTACCTCCACACTTTGTTGTCTTCATAGTGTTACTAACATGTTTTAAATTTTTAAAATTTCATTTATTTTTTTCCTTGAAGGGAAGAGAGAGAGAGAGAGGAGATCATGCATCACTGAATCACACCCCAAATGCCTGCAACAACTGAATCTGGACCAGGCTGAAGCTAGGAACTCCACCTGAGTTTTCCAAGTGGGTGGCAGGGACTCAAGTACATCAGTCATCATCTGCTGCCTCCCAGAGAGACCATTAGCAGGAAGTTTTATCAAAAGCAGAGGCAAGACTCAAACTCAGGCACTCTAATATGGGATGTGAGCATATGGCATTTGTCCTTTTGGGACTGGATTATTTCTCTATGTATAATGGCTTCCAGGTGCATCCATTTTGCTTCAATTGACAGGATTTCATTTTTTAACCACTGTACACAGTGTAAATTACCATAACTTCTTTATCAAGTTTTCAGTTGATGGACATCTGGGTGGATTCCACGTATCTGTTATTGTGAATTGAGCTGCAATAAACATAGGAACACAGACCATTCTTCCATATGCTGATTTCTTTTCTTTATTTTTTTAATTTTTTTAATTTTTATTTTTATTTTTTATTTTTTAGACAGGCAGAGTGGACAGTGAGAGAGAGGCAGAGAGAAAGGTCTTCCTTTTGCTGTTGGTTCACCCTCCAATGGCCACCGCGGCCAACACGCTGCGGCCGGCGCACCGCGCTGATCCAATGGCAGGAGCCAGGTACTTCTCCTGGTCTCCCATGGGGTGCAGGGCCCAAGCACTTGGGCCATCCTCCACTGCACTCCCTGGCCATAGCAGAGAGCTGGCCTGGAAGAGGGGCAACCGGGACAGAACCTGGTGCCCCAGCAGGGACTAGAACCGGGTGTGCCGGCGCTGCAAGGCAGAGGATTAGCCTAGTGAGCCACGGCGCCAGCCAGATTTCTTTTCATTTGGGTAAATTCTTAAGAGTGGGATGGCTGGGTCAGTCATATGGTAGGACTATATTCAGATTTCTGAGGTATCACCATAGTGTCTTCCACAGTGGCTTCACCAGTTTACATTCCCACCAACAGTGGATTAGGGTACCCTTTTCCCCAAATTCCACCAGCATTTGTTGTTTGTTGATTTCTATATGAGAGCCAATCTAACTGGGGTAAGGTGACCTCATTGTGGTTTTGATTTGCATTTCCTTATGGCTAGCGATCCTGAGCATTTTTTGATGTATCTGTTGGTCATTCAAATTTGCATAGTTTGAAAATATTTTCTCCTATTCTGTCTGTTGCCTTTTCACTTTGCTGAGTGTTTCTTGTGCAGTGCAGAATCTTCTCAGCTTGACTTAATCCCATTTGTCTGTTTTGGCTTTGATTGCCTGAGCTTCTGCAGTCTTTTCCAAGAAGTCTTTGACTATGCCAATGTCTTGCAGGCTTTCCCCAATGTTTTCCAGTAATTTGATGGTAATGGGTCATAGATTTAGGTCTTTGATCTATTTTGAGTGTAGTTTTGTGCAACAGATTTCACACTTTTGCACACAGAGATCCAGTTTTCCCAGCATCATTTGTTGAAGAGACTGGCCCTGCTCCAGGAATGGACTATAGCTCACCTTCAAACATTATTTGGTTGTAGATGCATGGATTGATTTTTGGAGTTTCTATGCTGTTCCATTGGTCTACATGTCTATTTTTGTGCCAGGTTGTTTTGAGTCAAACTTCCCTGTAGTGTGTCTTGATATCTGGCATTGTGATGTTTCCAGCTTTGTTTTTGTTGTGTAAGATTGCTTTAGCTATTTGGGTTTTCTTATGATTCCATATGAATTTTACCATCTTTTTTTCTAAATTTGAGAAGACTGTTCTTGGTATTTTGATTGGGATTTTACTGAATCTGTAAATTACTTTCCATAGCATGGACATTTTGGTGATATTGATTCTCCCAATGAATGAACATGGAAGATTTTTCCATTTTTTGTGTCTTCTATTTTTTACTATAATGTTTTATAATTTTCATCACAGAGATCTTTGACATCCATGGTTAAATTTATTCCAAGGTATTTTAATTTTTTGAAGCTATTGTGAATGGGATTCACTTAGAAGTTCTTTCTCAGCCATGTCATTGTTTGTGTATACAAAGGCTATTTATTTTTTTGTGTTAATTTTATATATTTTGCACTTTGCCATACTTTTGTATGAGTTCCAGTAGTCTGTTAGTGGAGTCTTTTGGACCCCCTATATATTGAATCATGTCATTTGCAAATAGGAATAGTTTGACTTCCTCCTTCCAATTTGAATCCCTTTGATTTCTTTTTCTTCCCTACTGGCTCTGGCTAAACCTCTAAGACTATATTAAATAACAATGGTGAAAGTGAGTATCCTTGTCTGGTTCAGATCTTAGTGTAAAAGTTTCCAAATTTTCTCCATTCAATAAGATGCTGGCTGTGGGTTTTTCATAAATTGCCTGGTTTTCTTGAGCAATGATCCTTTTATATCCAATTTGCTGAAGATTTTCATCATGAAAGCATGTTGTATTTTGTCAAATGTTTTCTCTGCATATATTGAGATAACCATATGGATTTTGTTCTTCTGTTGGTTAATGTGATGTATCACATTGATTGATTTGTGAATGTTGAACCATCACTGCATACCAGGCATAAATCCCATTCTATCCAGGTGAATTATTTTTCTGATGTGCTATTGGATTTGATTGGCTAATATTTTCTTGAGAATGTTTGCATCTATGTTCATCAGGGAAATTGATCTGTAGTCCTCTTTCTCAGTTTTATCTTTTTTTGGTTTAGGAGTTAAGGTAATGCTAGCTTCATATAGGGAGTATGGGGGGATTCCCTCCCTTTCAATTGTTTTGAATAGCTTGAAAAAAATTGAAATTAGTTCTTTAAATGTCTGATAGAATTCAGCAGCCAGTCCTGAGCACTTCGTTGGGAGAGTCTGTATTACAGATTCAGTTTCTGTCTTGGTTATTGGTCTGTTTTGGTTTTCCATGTCTTCATAGCTCAATTTTTTTTAGAAAACTTTTAGTTAATAAATATAAATTTCTATAGTACAACTTTTGGATTATAGCAGTTTTCCCCCCATAACCACCTTCCACCCACACCCAGTCCCTACTCCCTCTCCCATCCAATTCTTCATCAAGATTCATTTTTAATTATCTTTATATACAGAAAATCAACTTAGTATATACTAAGTAAAGATTTCAATGGATTGCACCCATACAGACACACAAAGAATAAAGTACTGTTTGAATACTAGTTTTACTGTTAATTCACATAGTACAACACATTAAGGACAGAGATCCTACATGGGGAGTAAGTGCACAGTGACTCCTGTTGTACATTTAACAACTGACACTTTTATTTATAACGTCAGTAATCACTGGAGGCTCTTGTCATGAGCTGCCAAGGCTATGGAATTCTCTTGAGTTCACAAACTCCGACCTTATTTAGACAAGGCCATAATTAAAGTGGAAGTTCTTTCCTCCCTTCAGAGAAAGGTACCTCCTTCTTTGATGGCCCGTTCTTTCCACTTGGATATCACTCACAGAGATCTTTCATTTAGGTCATTTTTTTGCCACAGTATCTTGGCTTTCCACGCCTGAGAAATTCTCATGGGCTTTTCAGCCAGATCTGAATGACTTAAGGGCTGATTCTGAGGCCAGAGTGCTGTGCTGTTTAGCGCATCTGCCAGTCTATGAGTCTGCTGTGTATCCCTCTTCCCATGTTGAGTCATTCTCTCCTTTCTTTTTTTTTTTTTTTTTTTTTTTTTTTTGACAGGCAGATTTAGTGAGAGAGAGAGAGACAGAGAAAAAGGTCTTCCTTTTCCGTTGGATCACCCCTCAAATGGCTGCTATGGCTGGCGGGCTGCTGCCGGCGCACTGCGCTGATCCGAAGTCAGGAGCCAGGTGCTTTTCCTGGTCTACCATACGGGTGCAGTACCCAAGCACTTGGGCCATCCTCCACTGCCTTCCTGAGCCACAGCAGAGAGCTAGACTGGAAGAGGAGCAACTGGGACAGAATCCAGTGCCCCAACTGGGACTAGAACCTGGGGAGCCGGCACTGCGGGCAGAGGATTAGCCAAGTGACCCGCGGCACCGGCCCCATTCTCTCCTTTTTAATTCTATCAGTTATTATTAGTGGACACTAGTCTTTTTAATGTGATCCCTCTGATACTTAATTCTATCTTTATGATCAGTTATGTGTGGTGGAATGAGAAGGCCATGCCAAGGGGGCCACTGGCAAGTGAGTGTCAGTTACTCAGGAATGGCTTTGTTCCAACTGTGATAAATGAGTCTGCGGGCTGCTCGCCTCAAGCCTGCTTTCACCCGACTCCCGCGCCTCTTGCCGCCACCATGCTGCTCCTCTCAGAAACGAATCCACTGCAACATTGTTGAGAAATCAACGGCAACAATTATGAACTTAAACTGATCACTTTAACTGGTTAGATGACATTGGTACCTGCCAACTTAATGGGATTTGCAGTCCTATGGCACATTTCTAGCTCTACCATTAGGGGTAAGTCCAAGTGAGCGTGTGCCAAACTGTACATCACCTCCATCTCTTATTCCCACTTTTATTTTTTAACAGGGTTCAATTTTAAGTTAACTTTATTTTTTTTTTTCATCTTTTTTTTTTTTTTTATCTTTTATTTAATGAATATAAATTTCCAAAGTACGTCTCATGGGTTACAATGGCTTTCCCCCCCATACCGTCCCTCCCACCCTTAAGTTAACTTTAAACACCTAAGAATAATTGTGTGTTAATTAAACAGTTCAATCAATGGTATTAAGTAGAAAAATAAAATCCTAAAAAGAATAAAATAGTAAGCTGTTCCTCAACAGTCAGGACAAGGGCTGATCAAATCACTGTTTCCCATAGTGTCAGTTTCACTTCAACAGGTTTCTTTTTAGGTGCTCAGTTAGTTGTCACAGATCAGGGAGACCATATGATATTTATCCCTTAGGGACTGGCTTATTTCACTCAGCATGATGTTTTCCAGATTCTTCCATTTTGTTACAAATGACTGGATTTCATTTTTTTTTTTTTTCGCTGTGTAGTATTCTATAGAGTACATATCGCATAATTTCTTTATCTGGTCTTCTGTTGATGGGCATTTAGGTTGATTCCATGTCTTAGCTATTGTGAATTGAGCTGCAATAAACATGGAGGTGCAGACAGCTCTTTTATTTGCCAATTTAATTTCCCTTGAGTAAATTCTGAGGAGTGGGTTGGCTGGGTCATGTGGTAGGGCTATATTCAGGTTTCTGAGGAATCTCCAAACTGACTTCCATAGTGGCTTTACCAGTTTGCATTCCCACCAACAGTGAATCAGTATGCCTTTTCCTCCCCATCCTCCCCAGTATCTGTTGTTAGTTGATTTCTGTATGTAAGCCATTCTAACTGGGGTGAGGTGAAACCTCATTGTGGTTTTGATTTGCATTTCCCTATTGCTAGTGATCCTGAACAGCTTTTCATGTGCCTGTTGGCCATTTGGATTTCCTCTTTTGAAAAATGTCTATTGAGGTCCTTGGTTGTTTTGTTGCTGTGGAGTTTCTTGATTTCTTTGTAGATTCTGGTTATTAATCCTTTATCAGTTGCATATTTTGCAAATATTTTTCCCATTCTGTTGGTTGCCTCTTCACTTTCCTGTTTGTTTTGCAGTATAGAAACTTCTCAATTTGATGTAATCCCAATTGTTAATTTTGGCTTTGACTGCCTGTGCTCTGGGGTCTTTCCAAGAAGTCTTTGCCTGTGCCTATATCTTTGAGGGCTTCTCCGATGTTCTCTAATAATTTGATGGTGTCGGGTCATAGATTTAGATCTTTAATCCATATTGAGTGGATTTTTGTGTTTTGTGTTTTGGTTTTCTATGTCTTCATAGCTCAGTTTTGGTAGATTATATGTGTCCAGGAGTCTATCCATTTCTTCCAGGTTTCCCAATTTGTTGGCATACAGCTTTTTGTAGTAATTCCTGATGATTATTTTTATTTCTGTGGGGTCTCTTTTTACATTTCCTTTTTCATTACTGATCTTGTTGATTTGGGTCTCCCCCCCCCCTTTTTTTGGTTAGTTGGGCTAATGGTATGTCAATTTTGTTTATTTTTATAAAAAATCTCCTCTTCATTTCATTAATCTGTTGGGGTTTTATTTTTGTTTATTTCTTCTCTAATTTTAATTATTTCTTTCCTCCTACTAATTTTGGGTTTCATTTGTTGTTATTTTTCTAGGCCCTTGAAATGCATTGACAGCTTCTTCATTTGGTTAAAATTTGGTCTCTGACCCCAGTTCCAGACACAGAGCTACTAAATTTCTTAGAATTCCCTGAGGGACACGTGTATTTTTCTACAAGCAGGTCAGTCTTGGTTGACTTGCAGATACTCAGATGGTAGGAGCTGCTCAACAGAAAGGCCACATGGTGATTACAAGCTTCGACCTTTGAACTCCACATCCAATTCTCTGGGGGAGGGGGAGATTGGAGAGTAACAGTCAATTATACCTTTTATGATGAAACCTCTATAAAATCCCTAAAAAACACCTTCTGGGTGGCTGAGCAATCCATATTCTGAGAGGGTGGCACACCCTAAGTTCACAAAGACAGAAGCTCCTTTGCTCAGACATCATTTGATGTACCTATCTCCTGGCTATTCCTTTCTATGCTTTGTAATAAATCAGTATACATAGGTAAGTGTTCCCTGAGTTCTGTGACCCAACACAGTAAATTATCAAACGCGAAAAGGAGGTCATGTGAACCACTGACTGAAGCATGAGTAACCAGGGGACTCATTCCTTGGGACTGGTGTCTGAAGTGAGGTGGCCACCCTGTAGGATCTGTTTAACTCCAGGTAATCGGTGTCAGGATTGAATTGTATAGCACGTGGTGTCTGGCGGGTTGGATAATCTGTTAGAGTTGGGTAAAGTGTCCAAACAGCTACAGAGGTTTATTTTTTTGGGGGGGTGAGTGATAGTGAAGGACTATTTGATTTAATGGGTGATGTTTTGTAGGTTAAAAAATCTAATTCTCTCACATTTTGCCATGTTGAGGCAATGCCGACATCCTATTTAGGCACTGGTTTGAGTCCCAGCTGCTCCACTTCTGATCCAGCTTCCTGCTAAAATGTCAGGGAAAGCAGTGGAGGATGGTCCAAGTACTTGGGCTACTAAACACATGTTGGAGACACAGAAGAAGCTCTTGACTCCTGGCTTTGTACTGGCTCCTCTCCATCATTGTGGACATTTGGGGAGTAAACTAGTGGATGGAAGACTCTCTCTCTCTCTCTCTCTCTGTTTCTCTCTCTCTGACTCTTTCAAATAAATAAATAATCTTTTTAAAGAAGAACCTATTATTGTTCATTACCAATTCATTGAATAATTCATTGAATAATTGGAGGTTGTAAATTGTGATATTCTATCATTTCTTTTTCTCATTTTTTAAAAAAGTCCATTTCATTATAAAATACAGAGATGGAGACAAACAGATATCTTCCATCCACTGGTTCATTATTCCAATGCCCACAGTGTCAAAGGAAGGGCCAGGGTGAATCTAGGAGACCAGAACTCAACCCAGGTCTCCCACAGGGGTGGTAGGGACCATGTACATGACCTATCACCTGCCGCCTCCAAGGATGTCCATTAGCAGAAAGCTGGACTGCAGAAGGAGCCAGGACTCAATCACAGACATTTTGCCGTAGGATGTGAACATCCCATGTGGCATCTTAACTGCTGAGCCAAGTGCTCACCTCTATAATTTTCTTCACCATTTATCAACTCGCATACATTTATAAAAACAATCTTTCCTGTCAATTCTTTATTTACCCTGTATGCATTTTTTTGTGTAGGAAAGAAAGATTAATGCTTGACCTTTCCCCTTTGTCCCAGTCTTCAGAACAGAATTTGTTTACCTCATATGTTTAAGTTGACTCCTTTGTTTTGTTTAACTGACACCAAAACTCTCAAAAAAAGAGAGAGAGAGAGAGAGAGAGAGAGAATAAAAAGACCATATTATTTTAACAAGAAGTCCCAAACTCCTAATGCTTAGCAATCACTCCTATGAGCCCATGTTCCTGACTCCTGCACGCTGCACTCCTGAGAGTTGATGGTATCACCACTCGGTTTTTGAGTTCTTCCTTGTATGACAAAATAGTCTAAACTTGTGTTGAACATTTCATTCCCTAGAACTGGAATCAACCCTTCATTCCCATGCAGCCATATTTTCTTGTAGTTAAAAGTTTGATTATGAAGGCACTATAGTGCATATTACTATGGAATAAATTCTCATTTCCATGGAACTTTTCAGTGAATATGACTAAGGAACTCTTCCCCCAAAGACAGCCTACAGATGTGTTTATACCGATATTTCTCATTAAATTCAAGAGTGCAATGTTTTCACTTCACTTTACCTGATATCTGTTTCTCTCTTCTACCCACAAAAAAACCAATTCCAAATGAATCAACCCAATGACTCATGTGATTTATCCCACAACTCATGAGCAACCATCTTAGGAAAACAACACTAACACTGTCTTCAACAATGTGGTTACTGAAAATATTTTAAATATATTGTCTTTCTGCTGCAATTCTTTTTGTCTTATAGTATATACCACTATATACAATACAATTTACTGTGCAATAATTCCCTCTGTGCTATTATGCTTCTAACTTGATGAGTATTTTTTATCTTGCTTTATAGATATTGCTTCTTAGTATTTAATTCTGTGTCATAATTAGGTAAAAATTACAAAGCAACATATATTCAAAGAAGTCTATTCCTATCCCTATGTCCTTCCCCTTACTTTTTCCCTCCCACATCGATGACATTTCCAATAAAGAGATTCTTGGGTTTTCTTTCCATCTAAAAAAACTATGAATACATATGAATGTTTATGTTCATTCATTTCTTTAAAAAACTTTCATTTGTTTGAGAAGAATATATATGGAGAGAGAGAGAGAGAGAGAGACAAAGGCAGAGTGAACTCCCTTCCATTGGTTCACCCCTCAAATGGCCACAACAGCCAGTGCTGGGCTGTGGCTGAGGCCAGGAGCCAGGAATGCAATCCAGGAATCCCATGTAGGTGGCAGGAACTCAATTACTGGCGCCATCACCGTGGCCCTCTACAGCCTGCATTGACAGAAAGCTGGAGCCAGGATACCCAGGTATTCTGACAGGGGATGCCAGCATCCTAACTGCTAGAATAAATGCTTTCTCCATCACACTAATTCTTTCATACAAGAACAATACTGTGCATATTTTTCTGCACTGTATTTTTTTACTTTATCTATCACAGAGAGCAATGCACTGAATGACTGATACTTCTCATGCTTCATTTACAGCTGTATAGTACTCCACCACATGAACAAAGTGTTGTTCATTCTATCAGTACCTTAATGACGAACTTGTGAAGTATTTCTAGTTTTTGCTGTCACACATAATGCTATGCCTGTGATTCACTTCTATGCCTTCAAGATGGATTCTTTTAAGCAACTTAGCTAGACAAAAGAATAAATGCCTACATAATTGTACTAAATATATCCCTTTATTATTTTATTATTATTACCTTCAACTGTGAAAGCCAGAGAATAGTAGAAATCTTAAAGCTCTGAACAACAATCACTTGTGCTAATTTCTGAGTTTTATGTCAATCTCCCTCACCTCAACTAACTCAGTATTGATTAAAAAAATCTATCTTACGTTTGTCATAAGAACTCCAGTCTTTGTTTAGAAGTATAAAATGTCCAGGGAAGTGTTAATGTGACTAATTTATTCTAAAGATTTCATATATATACACACACACACGTATTTTTTTAAGTTTTTTTTTTTTTGTTTTTTTTTGTTTTTTTTTTTACTTGAGAGGCAGAGTTAAAGACAGAGAGAGGGAGAGACAGAGAGAGAGGTCTTCCATCCACTGGCTCACTCCCCAGATGGCTGGGTTGAGCTGGGCTGATCCAAAGCCAGGAGCCAGGAGCTCCTTTTGGGTCTCCCACAAGTATGCAGGGGCCCAAGCACTTGAGCCTTCTTCCACAGCAATCCCAGGCACATTAGCAGAGAGCTGGATCAGACATGGAACAATCAGGACTAGAACCAGGATGCTGGTACTGCAGGCAGACATTTTACCCACTATGCCACAGTGCCAGCCCCCATATGTGTATTTTTAACATAAAAATATAACCTTTATGAATTTTAGAGTTGAGATTTAGTGAACCTGTTTTCATTAAAAAGAGGAGAAGGGATAGAATTAAATTAATGAAGTTTAATAATAGATATTTAACAAAATAATCAAGAACATATTATGGATGGGGCCAGGATTAGAATCCAGGTCTTATTCTCTAGATGAAACACTTTTAACCACGTCAGAGATTCCCAAACTGCTATGTCGGAGGGCACGTGATTTCACGGCTAAAAACATACCAAATCCTCTTGGAGCTTGGTTCCATGGTAAATCAAACTTGAATACCGGAAAGCAATGTAAAATGTTCTTGCATGTAAACAGGTGTTTTGAGAGACAGTGAAACAAAAGATTGCGTGGCATTTGTAACAGCATGATAAGGGTGCTGGAAACCTTCCTAGCAGAGCAGGTAGCAAGTGACAATTCTGAAGCTCTCGGGGTACCCATTTGTTCTCTCCTGCTCGAGGGTATTACTTCAAGGGGAAGTGAGCTGCTTTTTTCCTTGGCATCGGTAGTGAGCATTTCCCATGATCCCCAGCTTCGGCTAGGTATATGAATGAGAAGAAGACAATGAGGAAGTCAGGGGTTTATCCAGTCTGCCATGGAGATTTGTCCTTGTTTTGATTCATATTTATGTAAAAGATAAAGCCAGGAGCACCCGAACCTCCTTACCGACAACCCTGTCTCTCTCACACAACCTGGAGAGAATTCTGGTGTTTCAGACATTGTAACTAACGCCTTTCTGCTGCTACCATGAAATGACTCTCACAAAACGAGGGGAAGCTAGACTGATAGGCGTTGTCTTAAAAAAAGGCAGCATCTCCTCAGGCTATCCAGAAGGAATACATGGTCTCAACGGCTTGCTGTCACGTGGGTATCTGAAGACAGAAAATCTCATTCAGAACAGAGACTAATTATGAACAAAAGTTGTTTCCGGCTTAGTGCTCTGGTTCAGTCCGAATGCTTTCACATTCCTTTGAGGACCCATTAGTTCATTTCTGTAGAGGAATCCAGAGGATTAATCTCCAAAATCAATGCGGAGCGTGAAAACAAAGAATTGGGAAAGTCACAACTGTAAATCCCTTAAAGCAACTCATAGTGTGCGTGGGGTTCCATGTATGCACCTTATACAGGATCCAAATCCTGAAAAAAAAAAAAAAAAGGAAAAGCTGTGTGCACATATCTAAGCATCAGTTCATTTTATTTTGGAGTTTAACTGCTATACTTAGGAGGTAATATTAGATGTTTTTAAGCTCTCTTGTTTACAATGTTTATATCTTTCTGATTCAGCATTGCCAACTTTAAACATCAAAGCTCACGTGACTGTGTAGGTGGTATAAAGAAGTAAGCAGGGGCACCTATTATAGGCAAAATTGTTCTGATTGGCTGGTGTCTGTTGATTAGCATGCTTGCTAAATATGTGCTTGTGGGAATCAGACGAGATGCTGGAATTGAAGGTTATCAGGTACAAAGTGCTGGGTAATTTTAGTTATAGGTTACAGCAAGCCATGTTTATGCTTTATGGTATTATTTTTCCCCTGAGGAAGTATTTTTTGCATAGCTGGGTCATCTTCTTAAGTTACCAAGACCCAAGCTGTATAGTAACAAGGAAAAATGTGATGAAGTCAAGTGAATTGAACTGGCTCTACCAATTAGCCCTGGGAGCTTATTTACTTAATTAAGATCAAAAGTTCTGGGGCCAGTGCTATGACGTAGTGGGTAAAGCTGTCACCTGCAGTGCCAGCGTCCCATATGGGCTCTGGTTTGAGTCCCAGCTACTCCATTTCTGATCCAGCTCTCTGCTGTGGCCTGGGAAAGCAGTGGAGGATGGCCCAAGTCCTTGGACCCCTGCACATGCATGGGAGACCTAGAGAAAGCTCTTGGCTCCTAGCTTCAGATTGGCACAGCCCTGGCCAATGCAGCCCTTTGGAGAGTGAACTAGCAGACGGAGGAGCTGTTTCTCTCTCTGTGTGTGTGTGTCTCTGTCTCTGTCTCTCTCTCTCTCTGCCTCTGCTGCTCAGTAATTCTTCCTTTCAAATAAATACATAAATCTTTTAAAAAAAAAAAAAAAAGATCGAAAGTTTTGATGATTGTCTACAATGGAGATTTTGGAGACAAGTGTGTCCCTTCACACCCAACTTCCTCTTGTGAGTCTCTGTGTTTATCTCCAGGAAGGAGCAGAAGTTTTTGAGTGGAAGTGTTGTTGAAACCCTCTTGAAACTGAGAGCAGTGGAAAAATAAGACTGGCCGGGAAAGACTTGGGAATGTTTTTAATGTTCTGGGATCTTTTGCTACAATGTGCTTTCGGTTATTTTACAGCCGAAATGCGCAATTTTTTTTCTCCATTGAAGGATTTTCTTAACGTATCTTTTGACAGGACAGAATATTTGGAGACTTTGCAGTATAAAAAGAGTACAAAACCGTGAACCATCTTCAATCTGGGTGAAGAGTTGACCAGACCATTTGTCATGCCCCGAGGCTTAATATTGATTGTGATGCCTTTGGTGAGTTGTGGGACTGACAGATGCGTCTGGGGAACTTGTGAAAGGTGAAAATGGAGAGCAACTGCCCTGACGAGTCACGCTCAGGTGAACTGTGGCCTACGTCTCAAGAAATCACTGTCCTGGAGCTGTCCCAGCGCTCTTGCGCAGTGCAGGTGACTGAGTGACGCGTGGGGGCTGTCACTCTTGACAACCACCCCTCCCTCAAAGCATGTTGGCTACCAAAGGGCTTCTCCCACCCAAAAGCACTGGTTCTGAGCAAGTTTGTTTCATATGACTCCTTATAAATATACTGTCTGTCGGATATGACCCAACTGAGTTCTTCGTCAGGTTTGAAACAGGACCTGGGTGTTTCAGTCACAGCTAGCTTTGAGTTGTATGTGCCTCTCTCTGCCACCTACAAGTTGTTTGTCCTTGGACAATTTAATTTTCGTAAGCCTCAGTTTTCTCATCAATAAAATGGGGGTAGCTACATATTTTCGAGCTGGTAAGAAAGAGTTCAAGAAGTAAAGATGAAATTTAAGCTGGTTTCATCTAAAATAATAAGTTTATTATTCGAATGAATGTATGTCTCTGCTGGAGTCTGGCCATTCTTACCCTACAGAAATGGCAATTTTATATAGTTGAGTCTACTGTTATTGTGTGCAAAGGATAAGGACAGACACAGGATTCAATTGATGACTAAATTTTGAGCAAGGGCGAGCATTCAGCCTAGCAGTTTGGACACTGGTCAAGACGCCCCTGTGCCACATACAGAAGGACCTGGGTTTAGCCTGGCTGTGCTCTGGCTCCAGCTTCCTGCCACTGTGCACCCTGGGAGGCAGCAGTGACAGCACGTGTGTCTGGGTTGTTGCCACTCGCACAGTTCTGATTCGAGTTCCCAGCTCCCAGCTTCAGCCTGGACCAGTCCTGGCCTTTGCAGGCCATTTGAGAAGTGAACCAGCAGAGGGGAGTGGCATTTCTCTCTCTTCCTCTCTCTCCGTTTTGTTGACTGTCTCTCTCCATCTGTCTCTTTATTTGCCTCTCAAAAAAAAAAATGCCTAGATGTGGATTCTGTAGAAGACATAAAAAATGTACGGCACCTCTTATCTCTGTTATTTATTTGCTTATCTTAGGACCAAGGAGAGTACTAAAAACCGCCTGCATGCGTACATAGACTGCTTCAGCTGTTGCTTCTTTGAAGACAGTGCCTTCGCTTTGCTATGTTCACTTCCTGACAACAGGGACTCCTTAGTAGAAAAGACTATCATTAAAAATGTGAATTTTCATTTAGCAGAATTCTTAGAGGAATTCCAAAAAAGGGCAAAGGAAAAAGAAAGAAAGGTTGCTCTTTATTTGTTTTTCTTATATCTCATAGTTTGCCTGTAAAAATTCCTGTGAGTGTCCTAAGCAATAACAATCAGGTTGCTACCTATGTTGGAAAACAATTTTACTGTCAACATACTGTTCAAAACAGCTTGGTTTCTAAAGCTCTTTCCACTGGAAAGGAAGGAAAAAGAGTCCATTGTATCGTCCACACGCCCATCAGGATGCATTGACTTTGGAAAACACAACAAGCATCTCACTTAGAGTCTTTGGGCAAGAATCACAAAGCAATCGCACTTGTGGTAAAAGCCAAAATGAAACTTAGTTCTTTATTCTTTCTTTGCCAATTCCAAATGGCAGACTCTGGCCTGAAGATCTCGGAATTTTAACACGTCTTTCCAGCAGGAACCGCTTTCATGTTTGTATCCTTCTGGCTAAATCTGAACTGATTCTCACACTGTCTTTCTTGCATTGTGTCCAGGAGCCCTTCTTTGTTTGGAAGGGTTCTGCATTTCCTGCTAATGGAAGCCAAGTCCCTGGTTTGCACTTATCTCAATGTTCTTCCTGCCTTCGTACATTGCGAAGCATGCCTTGCCAACATGCTTTAAAATATGAAATCCATTTGAGCAAAGGCCATGAAATCAAACTACATCTGAGTTTTCCTGTTCTTGATTGAATCCTTCGGAATTCCATTCTTACATCTTTCCAGAAAGAAACTGTGAAAAACTCTCACCCAACCACAAAAGGCAGCAGCAGAGTATAGCTCCTCAAGTGCCACAGAGCCCTGCAGCAGTCTTGATGCCCTTGTCTTCTAGATGTCTTCCTTCTGCACTGTGTCAGCAAATGAGAGCGTCTCTGTGGTCTCTGCACACCAAAGACTGCTTTCCAGAAGGTGGAAGAAGAGTTTGGAGGATGAAGTCTGTTGGGGTCGCTGTCTAGCTCTGCTTGCTCAAGAGGCATTGTGCAGACAGAGACAAGCAAAACACACTGGAAGGATTTTTCTCACCCAGATGGAGAGAAAAAAGACAAAATCACGGATTAGGATAAAGATGTGCATAGGTTGCTATTGGGAAAACTAAGGGAGATCACTGAATGTTCAAAGGATAAGACACTTTGCCTGTGTCCTGTAAGAAGAGCTGGAAGAAATGAAAAACAATTTAAATAACACTTATCTGGCCAAGAAACAGCATGTGCAACAGCGTAAGAGGTGGGGTATAATATACCGATTCTGAAACCTGTAACTACAGGGAAAGTTATAAATGACATCGATGCTTAGTTTACCTCTCTGGGCATTCTGATTTTATTGACATAGGAGTCACTGGGACTTGTGGAAGCTCTCTCAGTCATTGGAATGTGCTGTTATCCTCTCCCTGGAATAACGAAAGACCCTGAAGGGGAGGAGTACAGAGATGGTTCTTAGAGCAGGTGGTTTCTATCAAGCTGAGACTTAATACCAAAGGCCATAGCGTATAGGTGAATGGCAAGACCATGTTTGTGTATCAGATGTCTATTAGGACTTCTTTGAGTGGTGTTAGAACAGACTGTGGATGTGGCATTGTGATTGTGTTAGGTGTGGATGCGGTGGGAAAGGGGATGATGCCAGAGAAAATAAAATAAAGAGACTCTTTAAAGGAGGGCCTATGGCTGGGAACTAGAAAGGAAATCATGAGAGATGACACTAAGGTGGTGGCAGGCTCTTTACCTGTCGCACGCCGATCGAGCAGTGACAGGAGACAAGGTTTACCACCTGGGAACTCCGTCCATACACCCCGATGCTCCAGGGATGCAAGATAAACGGAAGGCTTTGTCTGGACTACCCAGATAGTGGTCCCCTGTGCGTCCCTTCATTTTGCTGGTGGGCAGCAGTCCTTAGGGAGCTGACGCTGAATGTGAAACACCTTTTAGAGAAAATGCGGTAACTCAGTGGGCTTTTCTTCCTTCCTTCCTTTGTGCAAGCCAAGGCGCATTGCTTTGCTTTTACCACCCATGCCCCCATGAAAACTGCAGCGATTTTCAAAAGCTCATTTGCCCGAGTTTTCTGTACTGAAACTCCAGACCAGTGGGGTGGAATCACCACTCCCCAGGGGTCGACACCCACAGGCTGCCTTGCCCTTGGAGGTGGATTTCTCCTGCCCCACGGAGGAACCGATGCCTTCTAGTACGGTGTTTAAACAGCTGAACAGCTTTTAGGTTACCCATCAGAATAACTGTGGCCAGAAAAGATATAGCAATGGTTTCTGGCTAATTGGCAGGGCGAGCTCTGGCTTATGTAACAGTTACCTCTGGCAATTTGTCCCAACACCCTTTTTGGCAGCTGTGCTGTGGGATTTTTAATGGTAGAAGCCTGGCATGTGCTCAGCCAATCAGCGTTTTCATTTTGCTGGCCGCAATTAGAATTCCTGTTTCTTTCACCTTGTTTCCTACCAGACCTGGTTCTGTAGACATGTCATTGGGGATTCGGATGGAGCTCTGTTCTCCCTTGGTGCCTGAAATCCATTATTGCAGTTTAAAAATGACATTTTCTCTTCACAAAAAGAGGCCTCACGATGGATCTGACCTTAATCCTAGGTGTCAGTTGGACCTGTACAGAGAGACTTAGAGGTTCCCAGATTTTAATGAGACTTTTTAATTTGGGAATATAAGTTAAGGACTGGCCACAGGGCGAAGCAGCCCGGCTGTGTGGTGTGGAAGAGTTCTGTGACTGCCTTCTGTCCCTGGCCCTACTGCTCACCTGCTTGCAGTCAGCTGTGGGCGGGGACACATGGCACTTCCTGAAGATGTGTGCACGTGAGCAAGGGGCTTCCAGGGTCCAGAATTCAGTGTCTCCTCTTTGCCTTTGTCAGTCCTGCCGGGCTTGGTTCTGGAGCTGCCAGTGCTGATTGTGGATAAAGAGCTTAGCTTCCTCTCTTCCTGTGCCTGGCCGAGCAGGTTTCTGTGACATGGACTTTATCTCACAGGAAAAACTAGGCGCAGTATGCTAGACATGCATTTTTTAAAAAGCAATCACAAATACTTTCGTTTCCAGAGAAGAAGTGAAGAGTTCCTTTGTCTTAGCTCCACTGGGAAACGGAGGCCAAGACCATGGGAGAAAACCCCTTAGCAGTGTGGAGAGAGAAGTGCCCCAGGAGAGCTGACAGTCTGCGCCCACTCCTCAGCTCCCCCCACCCCAAGCTGAGGCCCCAGGGATCATTTCTGAGTCTTCCTCTAGTAATGAACCTTTCTATCGCCTATGGGAATGTTTGAGGCAAAAAAATAATATTTACAGTGTTTATATTTGAATGTGATTTACCCCTAACCGTGAGCTGGTGTTGGGAGGGGATGGAACCTTTAAGAGGCGGAGCATGTGGGAAACAATTAGGTCAGGGGGCGCCACACTCAGAAGGAATTAATGTAGTTCTCTTGGGATCCTGGGTAGTTTTCGTGAGAGGATTGTTGTAAAAAAAGCAAGATTATCCTTCCCAGCCCTCCAGCTTCCTGTCTCTCTGTGTGATCTTTCCCGCTCACTTGTACTGTGCTATGTTGCTACATGCCACCAAGGCTTCAGCAGAGGCTGAATTGGTGGGACCAAATCTTGGACTTTCATCCTCCAAAACTGGAAGTTAAATAAATGTCTTTTTTTTTTTTTTTTTTGACAGGCAGAGTGGACAGTGAGAGAGAGAGACAGAGAGAAAGGTCTTCCTTTGCCGTTGGTTCACCCTCCAATGGCCGCCACGGCTGGCGCACTGCGGCTGGCGCACCGCGCTGATCCGAAGGCAGGAGCCAGGAGCCAGGTGCTTTTCCTGGTCTCCCATGGGGTGCAGGGCCCAAGCACTTGGGCCATCCTCCACTGCACTCCCTGGCCACAGCAGAGAGCTGGCCTGGAAGAGGGGCAACCGGGACAGAATCCGGCGCCCCGACCAGGACTAGAACTCGGTGTGCCGGTGCCGCAAGGCGGAGGACTAGCCTAGTGAGCCGCGGCGCCGGCCCTAAACGTCTTATCTTTACACATTACCCTACACCAGGAATTTTGTTACAATGACAGAAAACATGCTCACACATGCTACTCGGGCAGATGTGGAACTTATGCCCAGAACATTCTTCATGGTATGTCGCTCCCCCTCTTCATGGAGGAACGACACTAAACCCTGCCTAGGCTTCATATCCGAGTCACGGCACCATTATGTCGCTCCCCCTCTTCGTGGAGGAACGACACAGGACCCTGCGCTGTTCTTTTTGTCTGCTCGGCCCTCCCCGGGTTTGCTGCTGGTTCTTCCCGGGTTGGCTACCGACCCTTCCACCTCCGTGGAGGGGTGGGCCCCCTGCCACCTTCCCCACTTCTGCAGGGGAGCGGCACACCACCGGCCGGCTCTCTGGGGGGCTGCACAGGTGTTCCTTCAGATAGATGTTCTCTCGTGCATGTTGTCTCTCTCCTCCTTTATAGTCCTCTTCCGCCAATCCCAACTCTGCTACCCACACGCCGAGTACGCTGCTCTCCTCCAATCAGGAGCAGGTCCTGCTGTTTATTGGTTGAACTGGAGGCAGCTGTGTGAAAGCTGTTTCCTCCTCTCCCAGCGCCATATTGTGGGAGATCAGATGCATAGAATAAGTCTTAATTCCAGTAACTTAGTCTAGTCCAAGTTGCTCCCAGTTGCTCCCCACAATGGTACCAACGATGAACTTTGAACATAGATGACTAGAGTTAATCCTTATCACAGCTAAGGAAAAAGGAGTATATCTGCCTATCTCAAGAAATGCCTTGAATTAAGATGTATTCCTTCTTCATATTTTGGTGATATCATGCATTTCCCCCAACTGGGAGAAGATGAACTGTGTAAAACCTGCTAACCATTGCAACAAGCAACATGCTCCTACATCATCAGGGATAATTCTTGGGGCTGGCAAAAGAGAGAATAGTGGAAGGGCCTTGGACAGAGCAACAGGAAATCTGTCAGTAATCTTCCCTCTCCCTATCTTTAACCTCTGTCCAAACCAGACTAAAGGACTGATCATCAGGAACACTCAAATCACTTGGCAAAATAAGTTGATCCAAATCCTACTGCAGTAGTCAGCACTCTGAAGTGGGAATTTAAATAAGAAATCTAGCTGGCATCCACCTAAATGGGTGTTTTTTCTGGCACGCATGTACAGGCAAAGTAAGCTGAAATTATAAAACTAAATAATTCATGAGAATGTCTAATGCTTTATCTGGATCCAGTGATTATTTTGTTATCCAAATTTTAACCCCTTAACAAGCCTTTCAAGAGGAAAATTGGCTTGGAAAAGTCTCGAAGGAAAACTGACTGGAGTATGAAACCATAGAACAGTGGGAAATGTTATGTTGAATATTTTCACAGCAATGAGTTTCCTTGGACCAATTTAATAAATGAATCTGCCACAAAGCATACTGCTTGAATTACCATGACATGAAGATACCTGTGTACATCACCCAAATACAGAAATAGAACATTTCCAGGACTTAAGAAGACTTTCTGAGCCTCTCCAGTTACTAATTCCTTCCTCAAAGATACTCTGTCTACAAATCCTGTCCCGTAGGTTAGTTTTTTTTTTTTTTTTAATTTATTTATTCAACAGGTAGTGTTACAGACAGTGGGAGAGAGACAGAGAGAAAGGTCTTCCTTCCGTTGGTTCACTCCCAAAATGGCCGCCACAAGCAGTGCTGCGCAGATCTGAAGCCAGGAGCTGGGTGCTTCCTCCTGGTCTCCCATGCGGGTGCAGAGGCCCAAGCACTTGGGCCATCCTCCACTGCACTCCTGGGCCACAGCAGAGAGCTGGACTGGAAGAGGGGCAACTGGGACTAGAACCTGGCACCCATATGGGATGCCGGCACTGCAGGTGGAGGATTAACCAAGTGAGACACAGCACCAGCCCCCCATAGGTTAGTTTTGCTGGCTCTTAAGTTCTGAATAACCTTACAGTATTTATGTCTATATTCTTTCCCTGAATCTTTATGGGAATTTATTAATTGTATATAACAATACTTCATCCATTTTCACTGCTGCATGATATTTAATTTAGTATACTGCAATTTGTTTATCCATTCTACTACTGATTAACTTTTAAGTTATTTCCAGTTTAGAGCTATTATTGATAGTGTTATGACTTCTTACGTGTGCGATCTAAGGACAAAATTGTTGGACCATAGCATAGGGATATTTTATCTTAGTAATCACTGGCAAGCAATTTTTTAACGTTATGCTCAGTTAGCACTCCCACCAGAAACACATAATTATCCTATTTATTCTATGCTTATAATATTAGACTTTATATACAACATTGCCTTATATCCTTCCTAATTATTGGGCTAGTATCACCATTCTCAATGCATTTATTGGTGTTATTAGGGTCTCACTGAGATTTTTATCGAACAAATTGTCACGTGTTCATTGGCCATTTGGATGTCCTCTTTTGTGAAGTTACTGTTTAAGTCCCTTGTTCCTATTCCTATTGACTTTTGTCTTATAAAAATTATTTGGAGACTTCATATATGTATTCTGGATACAGAATCATTATCAATCTGTCTTAGTTTTATTTGCGAGAAAGTGTTCAATACAAATCTGCTTCCTTTAAGAGACATAGGATTAGACAGATTTTGAAATTTTTTCTAGTGTCAATTCAGTACAAATTGTAGAAACTTATTAGCGTAAAGTATTTACCACAATCTCCTAATAATTTCTAATGAATATCTCAGGGTTCATAATGATTTTTTAAATTCTTAATATTAATTTGTGGTTTTATGTTAGTCAATTTTTATAGTTTTATCAATTTTAATAATGTTTTAAAACTCAACATTTTGACATTGATCTTGTCTATTTTTATATTTATGTCTTATTAAGTAATTATTTATCATGACTATGTTCTTCAACCTAATTTCTTTGGATGACTTTGTTTTTGAAAATATTTTAAACATACACTCATATTACTACTTCTTTTCTTATTTTAAAATATATACAGTTGAGCCTTAACATTCCTTTCTTACTGCATCTTTATTTGCACCCAAATTATATTATTTTGTATTTTTATCTTCCTTTCCTTTTGTTTTTTTTGTTTGTTTGTTTTTGGATTTTGAATTTTCTTTTTAATAAAAGGCACCTATAAAACAGGTCAATACAGTACAGGCAGCACAGAGACTCCCAGAACAAGCCTAAAAATGGTTTCAAAATAAAAACCAAGAGGATGTCTTCACATATTGTATTTATATATTTATATTTATATAATGGTACAAAATGGCTGGGGGTATGGCCATGATGGAGGGAAGTAGGCTGGCCTGTGGAGTTCACCTTGGGAAACTAGAAGTGGGGGAGGGAGAGAGGAGGGGAGCAGGGAGGGCGTGGGGCCCTTTGCAGCCTGTACTCTCTCCCCTCGGGGCAGGACACACTCAGAGTCAGACACTTCGGGCAGTCTTGCGACAGGAGTGGGGGCTCCCGGGCACAAGGCCCGGGTGGAGGCAGGGCGGGCACAGTGCCTGGCGGGTGCTCCCCAACACAGAGGCCCCAGCCTCGGCCCCTGGCCCCTGGGAGGTGGTGGGGGCGGAGGTCAGGATCCTGCAGCCAGCCCTGAAGGAAGCGGGCTTGGCGCTTGACCCGGCTGACGGTGGACTGAGTGGCCAGCACCAGACTGGGAGAAGCGGGGGGGGGGGGGGGGGGGGGCGGGATTCCCTTTGTATTACAGCTGCCAATGCGAAACCAGGCCCGGCAGGCCAGGGGGGCTGGGGCGGGGCCCTGGCAGAAGATACCCTGTCTTGAATGGCCCTTGGCCCTGGAGGCAGAGCGCCAGAGGCTGCAGCCCCAGAGCAGCCCCGCCCCTTCACCAGGCAGGAAAGGAAGTGAGAAAAGGAGTGGAATTCCTGGGGCCCAGAAGGCTTCAGCTCGGACCAGAGGCGGGTAGGGCGCTCCTCTAGGGGAGGGCAAGGGGCTGAGGGAAAGCTGGGGCTGCGCCTGGGCGGCCCTGGGGCAGGGGGCCTGGGCGGTGCTGGGCAGGCCGCCCCAGCCCCTGGCACTCCCCATCGCTCCCTCTGGGGTGGAGGCTGGAGGGCGGCAGACTCAGCCCAGCGCTGCTCCTTCCTTCTTTGGTAAGAAATCGGAGACAGGCTCTGAGGAGTCAGGGCCAGGGGCCACCTGGCCAGGGGTACTGTGTAAAAAATGTTCTATTTATTAATTTTGATCTACTTGAAAGAAAGAAAGAGAATGAGATAGCAAGCACGCGACCTGGGCTAGGTCAAAGCCAGGAACTTAGAACTCAGTTGAACTTGAGCCAACTGCTGCTGCCTCCCACAATGCATTACCAGGAAACTGGATCAGAAGCAGAGCGACTGGAACAACAACTGGCACTCCAACCTGGGAGTCAACCCCTGAGCCACAATTCTGGCCCCTGGAATCCACTCTGAGATTAAATTGATCAAAGATGAGTTTCGTTCTGTGAAGTTAGATCTATTTCCGGATTATCTTTACTTCTATTGCATAGCCATTCAAGAATCTTGATAGAAAGTTTATAGTATTTAATAATGTTGCTTCTCCCTGGAATGCCTTGGACTCTATGACTCTCTACTATTAATGAGTTTCAACCACGGTTTAGCTTCTCCATCTCTTCCAGTTGGGCTTCTGAGTTTCTGGGTTCCAGTCTTCTTGTGATCTGCAGAGGTATTAAAGAGAAAAAGGGTGAGAATACTTATATCCATGCATTTTCTTTTCCTCTGGGACTCCAATCCTTCAGTATCTGGCTGTTTAGTAGCTCCCTGATGCCTTAAAATAATTTTAAAAGTATGTAGCTGCTGTTCTTATTTTTGATATAAATTTGGTTTGATGATGGCTAATCTTTTGTAATTGGAAGTAGAAAAATCTCAAAGGTCATGATTTTCTCACTTCTTGTATCTATTCAGTTACCAAATTCTGTCTGTTCTATTTATCTTTAAGATTTTCCTTTTTCTCTCCAATAGTAGTGCTATACCCTAGTGTAGGTTCAAGTCCTGGTTTTCTATTGCCTGATTATTACCAAGAGCCAACTAATAAACCTCTTTGCTTCAGTCTTTTTGAGCTCATCTTGGCAACACTTCCAGTGTGAGCCATAATCCACCCCCCGCCCCCAATGATCTGTTTTGGAATTAAGTCATCAGTAAAATAAAAATGCAAGCTTTATAGGGTGGGGATGGACATTCCGTAGAAAGAGACTGGTACACAATGACAAGTTGTAAGATTTCTTTGACAAAAAAGAATTTAAAAAACTGACTGAGATGATCACAGAAAGCAGGAAAGCTGTGGAGGCTTCTCAGGTCCACTGCATATTAGCTTGAGACCATAATAAAAATATGTCAAATATCCAAATACATAATTTATCTCAACTGCCCTATGGAAACGTGCAACCAATGTTAATACTACCAGTGAATGAAGAGTCAGGATGGGGTGAAAACTCTCCTCTCTCTTTTTCAACTTTGTTCTGTAATATCATGTGCAAATGCACACTTAAACCTTAACTAATTTAGACAATCTAGCTTGGGTCTGCCTATTCATATGCTGCAAATGGCAGATGCAAAAAACACCATCAGTGAGTTCTTGGTGGAGACTAGTTGAATCAAAGATCAGTTTTCCAAAAATAACGCTCCTTGACAGGTCCAGATTTGTGAGCTATTTATCTTCACATCTTGTCATTCCCTAATAAACACCCAAATATTTGCCTTTCCTTCTCACATTTTTTGTACATTCACATATATGTTTGTGTCTGGAAAGTAATCTGCAGCACCTTTCTCCGCTTTTCTGTCTGGAAAATTCTTGATGATCTTTCATAAATCAGCTCATGTACTGCCTCTTCTATGATGATTGCCTGAACATTTTTGCTTCATATTTTGGCCCTTCCCCATTCTCTGTTTTCATAATGCTTTGCACACTGCCTCTCTGGAGGCATTTCTCTCTTCATGAATTCTTTTTTTTTTCTTGTATGCACTTATTTTGTTAAACTGTGAAAGTAATACTCTAAGCAGTGTAACACCTTACTGATAAAGATATTTTAAATATGAAATGTCATAAGTTTATTAAATGAAAATGGCCTTCTGATTTTTTCTTTTCTTTGATTTAAAAAAATTATTTATTTAAAAAGTATTTAAAGTGAGAAAATTTCATGTATCATTTATATAGATTTAGACACATAATCATACTTCCCATCCTACCCTCATTCCTAACCACGTTCCCACACTTCCTTCTCTTTCCTCTCTTAATCCTTCTCCTAATTTTTTACAATGACTTCCTTTCAGTTTACACATATAAGATTAACCTTACACTAAGTAAAGAGTTTGAAAAATAGTATGAAGAAAACATTGTTCTTCAACAGTAGAGACAAGGGCTGTAAACAGTCACCAAATCTCAAAATGCTGATTTTACTCTAATACATTACATTTTTTGATACTTTATTAGTTACCACGGATCATGGAAAACATATGGTAATTGTCTTTTGGGGACTAGCTTATTTCACTAAGTATAATGGTTTCCAGTTGCATCCATATTGTTGCAAATGACAGGATTTCATTCTTATTTACAGTTGAGTAGTATTCCATAGTGTATATGCATACCACAATTTCTTTATCCAGTCATCAGTTGATGGACATCTGGGTTGATTCCACATCTTAACTATTATGAATTGAGCTGCAATAAACATGGGAGTACACATCACTCTTTCATATGCTGATTCCATTTCCCTAGTGTAACTTCCCAAGAGTGGTACTGCTAGGTCATATGGTATATCTATTTTCAGCTTTCTGAGGTATCGTCATACTGTCTTCCATAATGGATGTACTAATTTACATTCCCACCAACAGTGGATTAGGGTACTTCTATCTACACATCCCTACCAGCATTTATTGTTTGTTGATTTCTGTATGACAGCCATTCTAACTGGGGTGAGATGAAACCTCATTGTGATTTGGATTTGCATTTCCTTGATGGATAGATATGCTGAGAATTTTTTCATGTGTCTGTTGGCCATTTGAATTTCCTCTCTTGAAAAATGCCTGCTCAAGTCCTTTGCCCTTTCTTAACTGGGTTATTCATTTGTTGTTGCTTAGTTTCTTGAGCTCTTCATAGATTCTGGATAGTAATCCTTTATCATTTGCATAGCTTGCAAATGCTTCTCCCATTCTGTCAGTTGCCTCTTCACTTTGCTGAGTGTTTCCTTTGCATCACAGAAGCTTCTCAGTTTGATGTAATCCCATTTGTTTATTTTGGCTTTGACTGTGCTTCTGGGGTCTGTTCCAAGAAGTCTTTACCTATGCCAGTGTCTTGCAGAATTTCCTTCTTCCAGATCTCCACATGGGTACAGGGACCCAAGCACTTGGACCATCTTCTGCTGCTTTCCCAGGCCATAGCAGAGAGCTGAAAGGGGAAGAGGAGCAGCCAGGACACAAAACCGGCACATATATGGGATCCTAACACTGCAGGTGTAGGCTTAGTCTACTATGTCGCAGTGCCAGCCTCCCTTGATCCATCTAAAGTTGATTTCTGTATAAGGTGTAAGATAGGAGTCTTATTTCATACTTCTGAACACAGAGATCCAATTTCCCAGCAACATTTGTTGAAGACTGTCCTTTCTCCAGGGTTTGATTATAGGTCATTTGTCAAATATTGGTTGTAGAAGTGTTAATTGATTTCTGGAGTTTCTATTCTGTTCCATTGGTCTACATGTCTATTTTTATGTCAATACCATGCTATTTTGAGTATAACTGCTCTGTAGTATGTCTTAAAATATGGTATTGTTGTGCTTTCAGCTTTGTGTTTTTTTTGGAGGGGTCAATGTTGTCTTGTTGTCTTCCCTGCCATGTTGTATTCCTTATCCTTGTTTCTTGAATCATGCATATATGTACCATTATACCACAATGCCAACCCCAAATTGTTTCTTTTTAATCCTGTAACCAATATAGTTCTATTTTTTTTTTATTTTTTTGCCAGGCAGATTTAGATGGTGAGAGAGAGACAGAGAGAGAGAGTTATAGACAGTGAGAGAGAGAGAGAGAAAGGTCTTCCTTCCGTTGATTCACTCCCCTAATGGCTGCTATGGCCAGCGCTGTGCTGATCAGAAGCCAGGAGCCGGGTACTTCCTCCTGGTCTCCCATGCGGGTGCAGGGCCCAAGCACTTGGGCCATCCGCTGCTGCCCTCCTGGGCCACAGCAGAGAGCTGGACTGGAAGAGGAGCAACCGGGACTAGTACCCAGTGCCCCAACTGGGACTAGAACCCGGGGTGCCGGTGCTGCAGGCAGAGGATTAGCCAAGTGAGCCACAGCGCTGGCCCAATATAGATCTTATATCACAGATGAATTAGGTAAATATTAGCTAACCGGAAATAAAACAAAATTTTCAAGTCAGATGACTCCAAAATAATGTATGTTATCTTGATTTGATATATGGCAAAGAATAAGCGCTTACCTAAAATTACTTGAATTAGCAAATCATATTTAAGTATTTAATAAAATGTACTTTATTCTAAAGATGATGTTTTGTTTTTAAAATAAAATGAATTTCCATAGAATAAATTCAGGGTTGGATGGGAAACTTGAGAGCTTCCCAGTTGGTGAAAATAATTTTGGTGTTTTTTTTTCCCTAGTAATTCATCCTAAATTCTTCGCACAAACCTATGATAATTAAGGATAAAATCATAGGCACACAGGTCATTTGAGAAAAATCAGTCATACTAAAATATGTAAAATATCCAAACACATAGTGTATCTCAAAATTTTGACTGGTGAGTAGTGAAAATTATTATTTACAGATCTTTAAAAATTAAAGAGAAGTCTGTCCACTTCACAATGCTTCTAAACTTTGTGAGATGTTTACACGGTTTGAGTAGTACTCAACCGCCACGGGGCTATCTATATATGAACACTTAATCCCCAGGGATTTGGGGAAGCAAATTCTGCTCAGTCAATGAAAAAGTCATTGGCAAAACTTCTAGGACATACTTTTGTACACATAGAATTAGTTTTAAAGGTATATAATTGTAGGTTTTCATGAGAGAATCTGTGGTTCAAATTCTATTTTACCATATGCTGCTCGGAGAAGTTCTTAAACCCAGCAAGTGAAAAAGTTACTTTTCTGCTAATGAAGGGACTTATTTCCAGGTTCCGAAGTGAGAGCTATTAGCTGCTTTGCTGATGATTCAGCCTCTGCATGTGCAAGGAAGTTGAAACACTTGTGTGGGGTGATTGGACCACCTCCATGCTTTCAATGACCTTTAATACCTTCTGTATTAAAGTAGTAGTAGTTGATCCCCAGCTGATAGAATGAAAGTGAAAATGTATCACATTTGTGTTAACATTGAGACACCTACGCATATAGATGGCTATATGCTTTGTAAACATGCATTTAGGCACACCTCAATTTAAACCTGTTGTATTGGAAACTATTTGTTATGTTATTTGTAGTATTCTTTTTTATAATTATAACATTACAAATGACTTGCTTGCCAGATCAGCATTTAAAAATTTATCTAATCTTCACAATGACTGAAAAATTGCACATTTGTAATAAAAACACACAAAATATGATTACTACACTAATAATTAATCACATTTCCAGTAATATTAATCTTTACATTTATTATTAAATATAGATTATTGAGAAGAAATACAGCAGCAGAACACAAAGCTCTGTTGAGAATTTGTTAAGAAACTTCTGCAACTATTAGTGGAATTTATATTTTGTGAGTGCCAGTTCTTTATTGTGTCCAACTGTGTATCAAATTATCTGTTTTGTTTTGCTTTGCTTTGATAAAGGTCCACCCCTTCTCTATTTTTTATCACACAGAGTTGAGTTGATAATTGGCTAACTAATGGGAAATGGTAGATTTGTGGACTTTTCAAAAGTTGCCAGCATGAAAGATAAGTATGCATTTCAGGAGATTAGTGAAGGCTTGGTGAAAGATAAGATGCATAGATAGGCCTTGGAACCCAGGACCTGCAAAATTTCACTGAGGATGGAAGCACCATGAGAGAAGCAGGTGCCATCTTTATAACAGAGAAGGCATGCCCTCTTGATTTCTCTTAAAAAAACAAAAGTGTTTATGGTGTGGTCACTCCCTGGTGTATCTTGTTTTCAAGTGTGTTGCCCTTCCCTTCTCTACCCCAGGTGTTTGATGATTGGTGTCTCTAATGACACTGTCCAACTTTACTTTTCCTCTTCATTGACCGTTGGAGACTTTCTGCTGACTTATTATACAGAGAGAAATGTTTGAAAATACTTTCCTTCCTCAAAGTTTTTTTTTTTAAACTTTAGGATATGTAATTTTAATAAGTCTAAGTTAGTTAATTATTATCTTGAATTAGGTTATCCAGTAAAAAGACAAAATTAGGAAAGTGTACAATTCCCAACTTCTTCTCTAGCTCATCTTCCCAAGGCACTATTCACTGATTCTGAGTGGGACATATCCACAGAGACAGCAGAAGGGGTGGAAAATCTGACTCATGTTATTAATCTGTAAGAGTTTCTATACTCATGGGAATGGAGCTAACAGAGAGTACCAAGCATTATGAAGCAGGTGCAGAAACTAGTTAATGGTTGGGACTATGGGTTTCTGTTGGGAAATTATCAGGGATTTCCTGGACTGGAGTTACGTACTAGCCCTACATCAAAGGCTTTTCCAGTCATTTCTGCTGTCCCTTCAAGGAACCCCGACTCCATGCCTACCACCTGCTGTCCTTGCTCTTCACTGTAATTCTCTTGCTCTAGCAGCTGATTGGGCAAGGTGGAGATAGCCTGTGGATGAAGGGGTTTCACCCCAGGCTCACGTGCTCTTACAGAAACAGGTAAGGGCGGAATTGGCAGATTCCTCTCTCCTTGCCTGCCAGCAGCTGTGATAGGCATCACAATGTGATATGATCACAATGTTTATGCCATCTGATGTTGTGAATTTTCTAGTAGTTACACAAGTGCTGCACAAAGTCTGTTCCTCTGTATGACCCCACTTGGAACTCCTCCAATTCTCTTATTCCTTTCAATTGAATTCAAGAATATTTTAAAAACACCCATATTCAAATATTAGCAAAAATATATTTCAAGCCAAAAACAAAGTTTGAATCATCAAGTCATTTGGAATAATCTCTATTGTTTGCTATATCTCAGTATAAATAACAAAATATGAATGTATGTGCTATAGACATGTGTCTATTTTTATATACCTTCTTTTCTGATGCTGGCAAAACTCTCAAAATATTGCTTTGGAGTTGTTCTTTTGATTTCATCCCCAGAGCATTTATTCAAGAGAATAAATTTGGCCATTTTCAAGCTGTGGAATATGGAATGCATAAATTTCCCTGCTACAAAATGCTTTTTTTAGTATATTTATGTAACTCAAAACAGATGCATCCACAAAGTTTACACATAGAAACACAGATTACTGAAGGAAGAGATTTCAGGTCTGGCTTGGAGAAGACTTTGGTATTTTTACCCTCCAAACGTTTCCAGTGTGTAAAATTGGTACTAGGGATTTGGATCCAATGGTTGGGCTCTGAAAGATTCTTATAAGCTGACACAAGATGAGCATCTGACTCCAGAGCATTTCAGCTTTAGATCTACAAGCTTAGACAAAGCCATGCTTATTTTTAGAAGGAGTAGCAGATAAATCAAAGATTGTATCTGCAAGATTTGTCTGAATAAGGGTAGCATGGTCTACCTTGAAATTTACCAAGATTAAAAATTCAGTATTTTTTTAGCACTTGATCAAGTTGGCAATATGATCAGCTGGATTGGCTGCTAACATGAAAATAAGATTTTAAAAAAGGTTTCGGAGTCTGGGATTTAATGGCAGGCCACCTGTGAAGGGGATTCTCTCTATCATGCAATTACAGAAATGAAATCTCAGAGTTGGTGCCTTGATTGACATGTTCAAGTGCATGGTCACCTTCCTCAGAGCAAATACAACTGCTGTAAAATTCGTGTCCTGGTGCCTTCTGAGAAGTGACAGTCCAGCAAACACAAGCAGAGTTGCAAAAGGACCAGTGGGTATTAGCAGTAGCAGTTAAGTAATTGAATTTGTGATTGCTATTATAAGGTTGATAAAATATATCAGAACCTTGATACTCATTCCACCAAGCTTTGTTTATGCCTTCATTAAGTAGTTATATTCAGTACCTATATATCCAATAGATTGTAAATTTCTTTAAGAGAGCCATAGTTTCAGTTTTTCATCCACTAACTACTTGTCAGAAATAACTTTGTGGCAGGCACTTATTAATACTGCTGTATGGGGGCTTCTGTGTCTCTTTCTGCCTTTCATTGGGCAAGATTGAAAACATTCATTTATTTGATTAAAACTTCATTTTCTACCTAAAAATCTGAAAAAATTAACCACTTTTAAGGAGACTTAATATTTTGTATTTCATCTATAGATTTAAAATATTTAATTTTTAAAGCATTAATATGAATGACAAAGCTTAAAAATTACTTTGTTATTACCCTAATAATATAGACTTATAAATATATAATATATATGTGATAAACATTTTATATTTCTAAGTTTAAAAGTCACAGATATAAGTAATCAGACATTTTAATTATGCCCAAATTCAAATATGCCATTTCCCTTAAATAATTCAAACATATGAAATAGCAAACATGCAAACATTTTTTAGTTTGGCTTATTATTATTACTACAGATTTAATTTACTTAATTGTTTCTATCTTCAATTCTTTTTTTTAAAGACTTATTTATTTATTTGAAAGTCAGAGTTACACAGAGAGGGGAGAGACAGAGACAGAGAGAGAGAGGTCTTCCATCCGCTGGTTTACTCCCCAGATGGTTGTAATGGCTGGAGCTGCGCCGATCTGAAGCCAGGAGCCAGGAGCTTCCTCCAGGTCTCCTGCATGGGTGCAGGGGCCCAAGGACTTGGGCCATCTTCTATTGCTTTCCCATATGAGATACTGGCGCTTCAGGCCAGGGCATTAACCTGCTGTGCCACAGTGCTGGCCCCTCTATCCTCAATTCTTAATTGGCTCAGAATTAAAGGTCCTTTACTCACCAACCAACTTGCTGTTACCTTTTCAAGGAACAAGACACTGGACTAGGCAACGAGACTAGCAGCAACCACTTTCAGGGTTATGTTCCTGAGGATCCTGAGCCACCCTGCAAATGGTCAGTTAACCCTGGGGGTGGCACCAACAATGAATCCAAATTTTTGGTGTGAACAGCTGAGTCAAGAGTGGTATCATTTATGCATTGAAAAAGATCAGGGTGAAAAAAATAGGTTTGGCAGAGAAAAATCTAGCTTTGCATTTTATATTTCCTTGGTTTGAGGGGCCAGTGAACTTTGAAATGAGTTTGCTACAAGGCTGAATGTAAGTCTCCTGGCAGAGTGCTGGCCTGGAAATTCAAGTTTGCTGATCATTGGAGTATAGATGTTGTTTAAATGTATGGTACTGAAACAAAGAATAATAGGGAATGAAAACAAGCCACAAGACTGAGTGTTGAATTGTATAAGATTTGATGGTCAGGGAGAAGAAAAAGTCACAAAAAATACTAAGAGGGCAGGCATTTAGCTTGGAGGTTAAGAAGCCTGCATCCCGTATCAGAATGTCTGGGTTTTATGCCTGCCTCCAGCTCCTGATTCCAGCTTCCTGCTCATGCAGACTCTGGGAAGCAATGGTATTGGCTCAAGTTCCTGCCATTCACATGGGAGACCCACATTGAGTTCCTGGCTCCTGACTTCAGCCCCTGCCATTGGCTATTGTAAGCATTTGGGGAGTGAGCCAGTGAATGAGAGCTCCTCCTCTTCTTCTACTTCCTTTTCTCTCTTTCTCTGTGTCTCTGTTTCTCCATCTTTTTGCATGTTAATATAAAACAATTTTTGAAATTTAAAAATAAAAAGAACACTGAGAAGGAATGAGGATGATAAAGAAGTAATCTATAATACGAGACAGTATGAAAGCCAAGAGAAGAAAATGCTTCCAGGACGAAAAATAGTCCAAGTCTATGGAAGAGGGAAAAGCATACATCACAGAGATGAAGGTGAAATTGAAAGAATCAGAACAAAAATAAGCATAATGAGGGAATCTGTGTTGATGCTTGAGGAAGTAGCTTTAAAGATTTTTATTTATTCATTTGAAAGTCAGAATTACAGAGAGAGCAAGCGAGCTTTGATCTGGTTCACTCTCAAAATGGCCACCTTTCATTGTTTCCCTAGGAGCATTAGATTAATAGGACTCATCTACATCTCTTGCTATGCACTTATTTGTGTATTGATTATTTGGTTATCACTCTCGTTAGTTTTCCCCCAAAACATTATGGTATTTTTTGTGTCTGGCCCATAACCATCTCATTCAAGAACTGAAAATATCTGACTATCGCATAAAGGAAACCTTTGTCTATTTAAAAGACTCATTTTTGTTCATGTACTTTCATGTTATCCACAGATTACTTCACAATATCCTAGTAACTCATTCACAGTTTTTTTCCTTCAGCCTTGCATATACACTATTTCCAAATCACCATCTGATAACATCCCATTCAATCACATCTCATTATTGGTCATCCCTTGTTTTGAATAGAAAATGAAAATTTCCAGTTGCGGCAAGATGGTGAAATAGGAAGGGAGCACACTGATAGTAAGGGAAGAGACAGTTTAATAAAAGTGGAGATACTGCAGGTTCAAGGAAGAGTAGGGGAAGAAACAGCAGAGGAAACTCTTCCAAAACTAGTGATTCATGGTGGACCTGCATGGAGAGCGTGGGAGCCCATGACTCTGGACACCAGAGGCAGAATCAACCCACCAGCACTGGAGCTCGAGGTGACCCAAATCTCAATAGCCCAAGACACTGGCGGGAAAGTGGAAAGAGGAGACTAGAGGGAACGAGGCTTGAAAACCCGTGGGGAAAATTTCACCAGGCTAACTAGAAGAGAGAGAAAAAAAAAAAGTGACCGATACGGACATGAGTTTCTCTGCTCACCTTTCAAAGGTGAGGAAGACAAAGAGCAGGTGCCATTTTGGACATACATCATAAGTGGCGCGACCTCAGGGCTGCACCCGCCCTCAGCCAAGCAGAAAAACCTGACTCTGGGGTGGGGGGTGAAATAACAGGGGATTAGGACCTAGTGAATGTGTGGTGCTAATGAACTGAGACTGTGAAAAAAGAGACGGTGGGTGAGAGAACTCACGGAATTCATGTGAGTACTCTCCAGAGAAGCTACAATTTGGTAACCTTGGCAACCCAGTGGGAGACTGCAGGAGAATTGAGCCCACACTGAGGGCAGTACAGATTCCTTGTGTGGTCCTTGGGAAAGAGCTTCTCTTCTGAATCAGAAAGAAGGAAGGAAGGAAGGAAGGAAGGAAGGAAGGAAGGAAGGAAGGAAGGAAGGAAAGAGATTTACCACGCCTAACCTGGGAGTGTCACCTTTGGCACACCCTTAACCCTGAGGAACCAAACAGAGCTCTCAGGCCACACCCATCTCAAACCTCTAAGGCTCCATCAAAAGCAGACATTCCACTTAATACAGTCATAGTAAAACAAGAAAAAAACACCACAGCGAGGGAAGAAGAATCCAAAGAATATCTCCACAATGCCAAGCAACAAACACAGAAACCAAGGAAACAAGAACAAGGGAGAAATTATGATGCCCCCAAATGAACAAGACACCCCAAGCCAAAATTATGAAAATGATGAGATGGAAGGAATGCAAGATACATATTTCAAAAAAATTTATAAGAACATTTAGAAGTTTTCAAAAACAAATGCTTGAGCTACATAAATCCTTATTGGACAGGATAGAAAATCTCTCTCGTGAAAATGAAATCTTAAGGAGGAATCAAAACGAAATGCAGAAACTAGTAGAACAGGAAAGTGTGATAGTGAAGAGAAATCAAAAAGAAATGAAGAACTCAATAGATCAAATGAAAAACACATTAGAGAGCCTTAAAAACAGAGTCAGTGAAGCAGAAGAAAGAATATCGGACTTAGAAGACAGAGCACAGGAAAGTACACAGTCAAACCAAAGAAAAGAAGAGGAAATTAGAAATCTAAAAAATATTGCTGGGAATCTACAGGATACTATTGAAAAACCCAACATTCGGGTTCTAGGAGTTCCTGAAGGCATGGAGAGAGAGAGAAAGGATTAGAAGGCCTTTTTAGTGAGATAGTTGCAGAGAACTTCCTGGGTTTGGAGAAGGACAGGGACATCCTAGTACAGGAAGCTCATAGAACCCCTAGTAAACATGACCAAAAGAGACGACACGTTGTAATCAAACTCACCACAGTGAAACATAAAGAAAAGATCCTAAAATGTGCAAGAGAGAAACGTCAGATTACTCTCAGAGGATCTCCAATTAGACTCACAGCAGACTTCTCATCAGAAACCCTACAGACTAGAAGGCAATGGCGAGACATAGCCCAGGTACTAAGAGAGAAAAACTGCCAGCCCAGAATATTATATCCTGCAAAGCTATCATTTGTGAATGAAGGTGAAATAAAGACTTTTCATTGCAAACAGAAATTGAAAGAATTTGTTGCCACTCGTCCAGCCCTGCAAAAGATGCTTAAAGATGTGTTACACACAGAAACAAAGAAACACGGTCATCAATATGAAAGAAGGTAAAGGAAGGAAACCTCACAGCAAAAGATCACAGGGAATTCAAAGCATATATTAGAACTTATCTTTGGCAAATGGCAGGGCAAAGTTACCACTTATCATTAGTCACATTGAACGTGAATGGCATGAACTGTCCAGTTAAAAGACAACGATTGGCTGATTGGGTTAAGGAACAAAACCCATCTATTTGCTGCTTACAAGAAACACATCTTTCCAACAAAGATCCATACAGACTGAAAGTGAAAGGCTGGAAAAAGATATTCCATGCCAACAGAAATGAAAAAAGAGCGGGCGTAGCCATCTTAATATCAGACACCATAAACATTACCACAAAAACCGTTAAGAGAGACAAAGAGGAACACTACATAATGATTAAGGGATCAATTCAACAGGAAGATATAACAATTATCAATGTATATGCACCTAACTACAGGGCACCAGTTTATCTAAAAGATTTGTTAAGGGACTTAAAGGGAGACTTAGACCACAATACAATAGTACTGGGGTACTTCAATACTCCACTCTCAGAAATAGACAGATCAATAGGACAGAAGATCAACAAGGATACAGTAGATTTAAACGACACTATAGCCCAAATGGATCTAACAGATATATACAGAACTTTCAATCCTACAGCTAAAGATTTTACATTCTTCTCAGCAGTACATGGAACCTTCTCTAGGATTGACCACATACTAGGCCATAAAGCAAGTCTCAGCAAATTCAAAAGAATTAGAATCATACCATGCAGCTTCTCAGACCATAAAGGAATGAAGTTGGAAATTAGCAACTCAGGAATCCCTAGAGCATACGCAAACACATGGAGATTGAACAACATGCTCCTGAATGAACAATGGGTCATAGAAGAAATCAAAAGAGAAATCAAAAACTTTCTGGAAGTAAATGAGGATAACAGCACAACATACCAAAACTTATGGGACGCAGCAAAAGCAGTGTTAAGAGGAAAGTTTATATCAATAGGTGCCTACATCAAGAAATTGGAAAGGCACCAAATAGATGAGCTTTCAATTCACCTCAAGGATCTAGAAAACCTACAGCAAACCAGACCCAAATCTAGTAGGAGAAGAGAAATAATTAAAATCAGAGAAGAAATCAACAGGATTGAATCAAGAAAAACATTCCAAAAAATCAGCCAAACGAGGAGCTGGTTTTTTGAAAAAATAAACAAAATTGACACCCCATTGGCCCAACTAACTAAAAAAAGAAGAGAAAAGACCCAAATCAATAAAATCAGAGATGAAAAAGGAAACGTAACAACAGACACCACAGAAATAAAAAGAATCATCAGAAATTATTACAAGGACTTGTATGCCAGCAAACAGGGAAACCTATCAGAAATGGATAGATTCCTGGACACATGCAAACTACCTAAATTGAACCAGGAAGACATCGAAAACCTAAACAGACCCATAACTGAGACAGAAATTGAAACAGTAATAAAGGCCCCCCTCCCAACAAAGAAAAGCCCAGGACCAGATGGATTCACTGCTGAATTCTACCAGACATTTAAAGAAGAACTGACTCCAATTCTTCTCAAACTATTCAGAACATTCGAAGAAGAGGGAATCCTCCCAAATTCTTTCTATGAAGCCAGCATCACCTTAATTCCTAAGCCGGAAAAAGATGCAGCACTGAAAGAGAATTACAGACCAATATCCCTGATGAACATAGATGCAAAAATCCTCAATAAAATTCTCGCCAATAGAATGCAACAACACATCAGAAAGATCATCCACCCAGACCAAGTGGGATTTATCCCTGGTATGCAGGGATGGTTTAATGTGTGCAAGACAATCAATGTGATACACCACATTAACAGACTGCAGAAGAAAAACCATATGATTATCTCAATAGATGCCGAGAAAGCATTTGATAAAATACAACACCCGTTCATGATGAGAACTCTAAGCAAACTGGGTTTGGAAGGAACATTCCTCAATACAATCAAAGCAATCTATGAAAAACCCACAGCCAACATCCTATTGAATGGGGAAAAGTTGGAAGCATTTCCACTGAGATCTGGTACCAGACAGGGATGTCCACTCTCACCACTGCTATTCAATACAGTTCTGGAGGTTCTAGCCAGAGCTATTAGGCAAGAAAAAGAAATTAAAGGGATACAAATTGGGAAGGAAGAACTCAAACTATCCCTCTTTGCAGATGACATGATTCTTTATTTAGGGGACCCAAAGAACTCTACTAAGAGACTATTGGAACTCATAAGAAGATTTTGGCAAAGTAGCAGGGTATAAAATCAATGCACAAAAATCAACAGCCTTTGTATACACAGACAATGCCATGGCTGAGGAAGAACTTCTAAGATCAATCTCATTCACAATAGCTACAAAAACAATCAAATACCTTGGAATAAACTTAACCAAGGACGTTAAAGATCTCTACGATGAGAATTACAAAACCTTAAAGAAAGAAATAGAAGAGGATACCAAGAAATGGAAAAATCTTCCATGCTCATGGATTGGAAGAATCAATAGCATCAAAATGTCCATTCTCCCAAAAGCAATTTATAAATTCAATGCAATACCAATCAAGATACCAAAGACCTTCTTCTCAGATCTGGAAAAATTGGTGCTGAAATTTATATGGAGGCACAAGAGACCTCGAATAGCTAAAGCAATCTTGTACAACAAAAACAATGCCGGAGGCATCACAATACCAGATTTCAGGACATACTACAGGGCAGTTGTAATCAAAACAGCATGGTACTGGTACAGAAACAGATGGATAGACCAATGGAACAGAATTGAAACACCAGAAATCAACCCAAACATCTACAGCCAACTTATATTTGATCAAGGATCTAAAACTAATTCCTGGAGCAAGGACAGCCTATTCAATAAATGGTGCTGGGAAAATTGGATTTCCACGTGCAGAATCATGAAGCAAGACCCCTACCTTACGCCTTACACAAAAATCCACTCAACATGGATTAAAGAGCTAAATCTATGACCTGACACCATCAAGTTACTAGAGAACATTGGAGAAACCCTTCAAGATATTGGCACAGGCAAAGAGTTTCTGGAAAAGACTCGTGAGGCACAGGCAGTCAAAGCCAAAATTAACTATTGGGATTGCATCAAATTGAGAAGTTTCTGTACTGCAAAAGAAACAGTCAGGAGAGTGAAGAGACAACCAACAGAATGGGAAAAAATATTTGCAAACTATGCAACAGATAAAGGGTTGATAACCAGAATCTACAAAGAGATCAAGAAACTCCACAAAAACAAAACCAACAACCCACTTAAGAGATGGGCCAAGGACCTCAATAGACATTTTTCAAAAGAGGAAATCCAAATGGCCAACAGGCACATGAAAAAATGTTCAAGGTCATTAGCAATCAGGGAAATGCAAATCAAAACCACAATGAGGTTTCACCTCACCCCGGTTAGAATGGCTCACATGCAGAAATCTACCAACAACAGATGCTGGCGAGGATGTGGGGAAAAAGGGACACTAACCCACTGTTGGTGGGAATGCAAACTGGTCAAGCCACTATGGAAGTCAGTCTGGAGATTCCTCAGAAACCTGAAGATAACCCTACCGTTCGACCCAGCCATCCCACTCCTTGGAATTTACCCAAAGGAATTTAAATTGGCAAACAAAAAAGCGGTCTGCAGCCTAATGTTTATTGCAGCTCAATTCACAATAGCTAAGACCTGGAACCGACCTAAATGCCCATCAATGGTTGACTGGATAAAGAAATTATGGGATATGTACTCTTTAGAATACTATACCGCAGTAAGAAACAACGAAATCCAGTCATTTGCAACAAAATGGAGGAATCTGGAACACATCATGCTGAGTGAAATAAGCCAGTCCCAAAGGGACAAATACCATATGTTCTCCCTGATTGGTGACAACTGACTGAACACCAAAAAGGAAACCTCCTGAAGTGAAATGGACACTATGGGAAACGGTGACTTGATCAGCATAGCCCTGACTGTTAATGAACAACTTAATACATTATCCCTCTTAGTAGTTTTTTTGTCTGTTCTACTTAATATGACTAATACACAGTTATTCTTAAGTGTTAAAAATTAACTGAAATGTGATCCCTGTTAAACATAAGAGTGGGAATAAGAGAGGGAAGAGATGTATAATTTGGGACATGCTCAAGCTGACTTGCCCCAAATGATAGAGTTAAAAACATACCAGGGGATTCCAATTCAATCCCATCAAGGTGGCATGTACCAATGCCATCTCACTAGTCCAAGTGATCAATTTCAGTTCACAATTGATCATAATGAAAGGACTAAGAGTCAAAGGGAGCACATAAACAAGTCTAGTCCCTGCTAACACTAACCGATGGAATAAATAAAGGGGAGAGTGATCCAACATGGGAAGTGAGATACTCAGCAGACTCGTAGAATGGCAGATGTCCTAAATAGCACTCTGGCCTCATAATCAGCCCTAAAGGCAATCGTATCTGGCTGAAAAGCCCATGAGAGTATTTCAGGCATGGAAAGCCAAGACACTCTGGCAAAAGATCTCTGTGAGTGAGATCCCAGTGGAAAGAACAGGTCTTCAAAGAAGGAGGTCCCTTTCTCTGAAGGGAGGAGAGAACCTCCACTTTGACTATGACTTTGTCTAAACAAGATAAGAGTCGGAGAACTCAGAGGGCTTCCATAGCCTTGGAAACTCATGACTGGAGCATAGGGAGACTACTGATGCCATAGACAGGAGTGTCAATTGGTAAAGTCAACAACAGGAGTCACTGTGCACTTACTCCTCATGTAGGATCTCTGTCCTTAATGTGCTGTGTATTGAGATTTAATGCTATAACGAGTACTCAAACAATATATTTCACTTTGTGTTTCTATGGGGGTGCAAACTGTTGAAATCTTTACTCAATGTATACTAAACTGATCCTCTGTAAAAAAAAAAAAAAAAGAAATTATCAACTCCCAACTTGACTCTCACTGGGATTAAACATGACAATAGGTCTGATCTGATTTCATCATCATTTAAAAAAAATCATCTATTATTTTTCACTTTATGTTTCTGTGTGGGAGCAAACTGTTGAAATCCTTACTTAATGTATACTAAGCTGATCTTCTGTATATTAAGATAATCGAAAATGAATCTTGATGTGAATGGAAAGGGAGAGGGAGTGGGAAAGGGGAGGGTTGTGGGTGGGAGGGACGGTATGTGGGGGAAGCCATTGTAATCCATAAATCGTACTTTGGAAATTTATATTCATTAAATAAAAGTTAAAAAAAAAAAGAATGTGATTTTTCTTTGAGTTTGTCTCCAATTTCAGTGTATTCTTTATAGCTTGTTTTGGAGGAGAAAACTTCCCTTATTCTCTGAATTATTTTGTGTTTTTTTTTTTTTCCCCTGGAGTTAAAGTTAGCAGGTCTCACGTGGGCATGGCCTGATATTCTGAACACATTTTGACAACTGGATCATCCTACGAATCTCAAAACAGGCTGCTTGTTTTGGTGTTTAAGACGATAGCAGGGTGATGCCTCTCCCTGTGATGTCATCCACTGGTTAAGAAGTTGAAAACTGCAGCATTTAAAATGTGTCACCTCTCTTATGTCACATCAAATAAATACTATTTTTAAAAATTGAATTAATGGAAGTAGGGAGTAGAACTGTAGTTACCAGTGGTGGGTGAGGTTAGAGTTAGAATGGAAGAATGTTCTGGTATCTATTATATAGCATGATGATTATAGGTAATAACCATGTATTGTGTATTTCAGAAAAACAAGGAAGATTGTAAATGTTCTTGCCACAAAGATATGCTAAATATTTGAGGTAATTGGAAAAACATTTTAAATACCATATAGAGTGTGATCATCGTGTACCTCATATTTTCATAAAACTTTAAAATGCACAAAATGCTGACATGCAAAAGTTATTTTTAGATAACTCTTAAAACTACATATGCAAAGCACTGTTTTGTAATTCAAGGTACTAAAGCTAAGAGAGATTGTGGATGGCAGAGTGGAAACTTGGCTTAGGTCTTCTGTGTTGAGTGGTTTTTGCATCATACCATAGCGGCTCTCAACCAAGGTAACTCTCCAAATGTTACTTCTAACTTGGATGCCTTTTGTCACTCTGAAGGTCTCTACTGAAAGCCCAGGGAAATAAAAATGTAAAAACGGAGGGTTTTTCAAATATACAATGGAACTTCAAAAAGTTCATGGAAAATGGAATTAAAAGATAGATGTTTTGGTGTGGAAGAATTTGAAATCCATGCCTCATTTAATATAGTCAACGATTCCATGAACTTTGTGAAGACTCCTTCCATGGGCTAATTTTCTATCTCAACACCCTTTGATTTCCAAACTGGTAAAATGGCTTCATTCAAGAGTTAGGGTTGACCGGCGCTGTGGCTCAACAGGCTAATCCTCCGCCTTGCGGTGCCGGCACACCGGGTTCTAGTCCTGGTTGGGGCACCGGATTCTGTCCCGGTTGCCCCTCTTCCAGGCCAGCTCTCTGCTATGGCCAGGGAGTGCAGTGGAGGATGGCCCAAGTGTTTGGGCCCTGCACCCCATGGGAGACCAGGAGAAGCACCTGGCTCCTGGCTTCGGATCAGCACGGTGCACCCGCCGCAGTGCGCCGGCCATGGCGGCCATTGGAGGGTGAACCAACGGCAAAAGAAGACCTTTCTCTCTGTCTCTCTCTCACTGTCCACTCTGCCTGTTAAAAAAAAAAAAAATAAGAGTTAGGATTGTTGGTCCACTTTGTGGGTCTACTCAAGGATATTTGTCTACCCAGAGAATCCACAGAAATTGTTACTAAATCTGGGCTCCTTTTAACCCATGTGGCACCTTTCATCTTTTCTTAGGCTGTCTCAAACTTGGGCAGAGCACAGGGCTCCGTGAGTGAGATCGGGATGCACACTCTCTTCCTAGCCATTGTTCGGGTATCTCCAGACCAACCACAAAAACTAGATCAACCTTTGGGCGAAGTTAAAGAGGAAAACAATTCTTTTATTGCCAGGCAAGTTTGCTCTCTGAGAACTGCTTCCAGTAGGCTCTGGAGGCTGACTCAGGGTGGAGTTAGCATTCTCTTTATTGACAGCATTGCAGGAGCTATCTTATCTAATGAGATGTATAAATTAGAAACCATCTAGGCCCATTTATAGGAGTCTTGTAGATGTTTAAAAAATGTCTTGGAGACTTCCAGGTTAATATATAAACTTACTACTATTTTCTGTTTGCCAAGAGGAGTCACATATATACAACTGATTGCCCATTTCAAGCCTCACTCTGTTAGTAAGAAAATTCTGCCTGGGGATTCCAGACTGGGTCTACTGAAATTAATATATCTGGAAAAACTCATAGAAGTCTGTTTGCAGGAGGGCAGAGGAGTTTCTCAGGAAAATTAATCCCTGGGGGAAACATTTGTGCAGGGCATGGGTCCTTGCTTCTTGAATAAGAAAGACCTTGTCACATGGATGACAGTGGCGATTTGAGTTTGATGCATCGACTGTCACTTACGTCTACCTTGAGCCCACCTCTAGAGAAATGTCTGATTCTAGGCAGAAACAGAATAAGTAAAATTAAAGAGAGTATTTCACTAAGACTTTGTGAGTTTGGAGTGTCAGTTTAAACGATTTGACGATGGGCTTTTCTGACAGAGTCTGAGCTGCAGAGGAAAAGGGCCCGAGTGCTCCCAGGCTTCAGTGCCGTATCTGAATGTTTCTCCAGGCCGCGCCTGCATGTAGCTGAAGGACGGAGTTGCTGCGCTTCACATGACTATGAGTAAGCACTCGCACAGTTAAGCACACAGTAAGTTGTCTTTGCCTTTTCAGGCTGTTATAACAAGATATCAGAAACTGTGTGGTTCACAAACAAATTTATTTCTCCTGGTTCTGGAGGCTGTGAGCTCCAAGATCAAGGGGCCAGCAGACCTGGTGTCTGGTGAGAGCGCTCTTTCTGGTTCACAGATGGGGCCTTCACCTGTGTCCTCACATTGGAGACGGTGCAAAGGATGTCTTTTATAAGAGCATGAATCCCATTTATGAGGACCCTGCCCTTAACAACATAATCAACTTCCAAAGGCCCTGCTTGTAAAACCATTCCAAACATAGCGGTTGGGACATCAACATATGGATCTTGAGGAAGATAGAAACATTGGGATAATAGCACACTTCATTCTGGATGAATATGATAAGGTATAAGGGAGAGGCAGCACAGCTTCTCAGCTGAGCTAGTGTTTCGGTCAGTAAGTTTGAGGAACAGATGAAACTGCCTGGCCAGCTACAAAAACTGCTTACTTATCTCAAGAAATGAAATTTGTTTCTAGTTCATGTCAACATATGCCCCTAATAAAGATGTATTAAATACAAGGCATTGTGTGCCCTTCTCTCTGACATGCCATGGGAGAAAACACATGAAACTGTTCCCAGAGCCAGAACATGGCCCGAGAAGTCTCTTTATCACAGTGCTCCAAGAACTGACTAGAAGCGAATCTGCAACCCCTGCTCTAATATATTTTGGGACACAAACATGCTGTCTGGAACATGAGGTCCCTCATTGGAAAGGAAAGTTAAGTCCCAGGCCATGCTCTGTTTGTGCAGATGACCCACTTAAGGTGGTTGTTATTTACAATTGGGGGATTCTTGCAGGAGGAGGATTCTTAACTGATCCCAGGGCTCCTATCTAAATAAAGGCAGAATTTGAAAGGCCCCAGCCTGAACTTTTAGTTCTGCAGTTCTCAAGACTCAGACAAGCCTCTTTTATTCTGTAGTTGATAAACAGAAATGTTTTGCGATGAAACAAGTTACCTTTGGCTTCCAGGACACATAGATTAAAAAGCACTTAACATAAACACATGCCAGATGTAGTAGGGCTACAAATAAGGGGATGCTCCATCCTCCTTGGGTGCTGCTTAGCTGAGATCCTTCTAAAGGATACCCCATCACTGCGTCCAACACATATGCATATCTTAGAACGCAACCAGATCAAAGGGAGCAGTTCTCTGTTCATGGTGGGGTGGGGGTAGAGCTGTTAAACCACCCTCTCTAAGTGGATGACTTCAAGTAGGGGGGTTATTTTCATAATTTCTTTAGTGTGGAGTATAGTTTCTACTTTTGATTCAACAGGGCCACAAGTGATGGCTGGTCCAGGCAAACAGTTGGTCTATTGGTCTATTTTTGAAAAAGAAGGGAAAAAAGTTCTCTAACTAGCAGCTGAGTCATCCTTGGGCAGAAAGAGAGAAGACAGCAAGAGGTCAGTAGCAACAGAAGGTGAGATGATTTATTGGTTAATCAATATCCTGGCCAAGCAAGGCAACGTGTGAAGTATGTGGAATTCAGACCTTAAGATATTGGGGGAGGGGGGTTTTGATTGAATCGGAGGAGGGAGAAAGGTCCCAATTTTGATGCATATTTTTCTTTTAAATAAAGAAAAATAAAATAAATATAAATATTTTTGACACTCAGGTAAGCTGGTTTCCCTGGCAACTAGAATCTTCCTAACTTAGCTGTACAATCTATAGAAAAGACAAATAAATGATTAACAGACGAATAGTTGATAGACAGATAAATGATAGAGTTAGGCAGCTAGTTAGCTAGCTAGCTAGATGATAGAAAGTTATTTTTGGACCAAAGTTTTGTTACCAATGGATTTCTATTTTTTTGCACTGAAATAAACTTATGCTTCAATTCCATTTTTTTCATGAACTTTTTGTAGTACCCTCATAATTCAATTGGGTTATCTGGTAAAATTTAGAATATCCAGTTAAATTTGAAGTTCAGGGAGTGCATGTTTGGCACCATGGCTAGGGTGCTCCTCAGGACACTTGCATTCTCAATCAGAGTACCCGGGTGCACGTCCTGGGTCCACTTCAGATTTCAGCTTTCTGCTAATGCACATTCTGGGAGGCAGCAGGTGATGAGTCAAGTACACAGATCCCTGCAACCCACATGTGAGACAAAGATTATATTGTGAGCTCCTGGTCTTTGGCCTTGTCTAACTGTGAATATTGTGGGTGTTTGGGGACTGAACCAGCAGATGGATCTAGACAAGTCTAGTCTTAGAGGTTAAACCTCCAACGTGACTGGCACTGCATAACTTTGGTGGACAACAGCTATAAAGAGTGCCTTAGCCAGGGCAGCAATGGTAAGTTGTTCCCATGAAGTCTTGAAGAATTTAATGATCTTGACCACAGATAAGTAAGTATGGATCCAAAGGAGAGTGAAAGAGTGGAAAGATGGAAGAATCTGTTTAATAGCTAAAAATCTGTATGTATGATACATGGTCATGGAGATAGATACTCAATGGAGACTTTCAAGATTGGGATGCTGGAAAGGGCATGGAGATTCCACCAAAATCAATTCAGGAACCAAGATGAGAGAAAATATTATTAGGAAACTTAAAAAAGAATCTCCAGTTGATGATGTAGCCCGGGGAAACACTGATATGCAGGAACCAGTTTCCTCTGTGTTGCTCATAGACAAGTTGTATTCCAGAGAGAACATGATAAAAATCAAAGTGTTGGACGAAAATTTGCAACAGAAGTGCAAAACAACCCTGAGCTTAACGTGCCTAATTCATTGTTTCTCCCTGATGAGGAGGGAAGATTTAAAAATTAGGCTGTAGCATGCTCTTTCCCTGGTACTGTCCTTGTGGAAGGCGGTCTGCAGCTTGGCTCCCTCCTGGGTAATGTTTGAATTTAATTATATTCAGTGACTACACAGAATGCATCAATTCATTAACCTTGTTTACTTCAAGATGCTAAATTGATGTGCTATTTCAAATAGAGTGATTTGATATATTCATCCTAAGCCTTTTGATTTCAAAAGAAAAATGTCATCTTTAGCAAATAATTATAGCCCAAAAGGCCACAACTAGGTAATGAGGCTTTAGAACAGAAGCTGTAAAGATGACATTAGCAACCTGTCCTGAAGAATGGGGATCGGGGGGAACATTTAGCAAGATGACTAACTCTAGAGCTCAGTCGATATGACCCACTCTGCCAGTCAACCTCAATATGACCCATATGGCTTAGATTGTAAAAACTGTAATTTCTACCTAGGAGAGATGGATGGTCAGCCTGCTAGACTCCTAATAATGCTATTATTTTACAAAATTACAGCAATCTCAACAGAATAAAAATCACATCCTCATGAGGTACTATTTTTCCTTATCATTTTGCTTATTCTAGAAAATTTACCAAGTGCATAAAATCTCTACTTCATGCTCCTATGATGATTGTCACTTTAGGGAAGCTACACCAATTCCTGCCCTATCTCACTCCTTTTTCTACACAAACCCATCTTAATTGGGTTCCTTGACCCAGCCAAAATTTTAGGACATCTAAATTTGCTCTAAGTCTACTGACTCCAGACCTCTGGGGCTTCTTGGAAGAACTGCTTAGATCATAGTTTTGTGCATTGCTTAATATTGAATCTGCTTTTATCCCTCCACTGGAGTTTCTGCAAAAGTTCACAGCTGCACAACTCCATGGAGAAACCCCAGCAGGGGAAATGAAGGCTTCCTGTGGAGAGAATGCCAGGCATAGTAAGTGGCGCTTGTCAAGGCACACGCAACATCTCCAACCCAGATTGTTCCTTCTGCAACTTCTTCCTGAATTTCTTCTCTTGCTTGCTTTCTGGAAGTTGACATTGTGCAGCTATCGAAGTTCTGTTGGAGCCGAATGGGCAAATCAGCCCTGAGACTCCACAAACCTCCAGTTGAAAATTAGCCAATGAAAGGAGGGATATGATTTTTCTCTACTTTCTCCCATCAATGATAGGTGGCACACTGGACACAAAGACGTGGCTCAATACCCATGTTCCCATTTCCTAGCACCTAGCCCAGAGTGGAGACTATTTAGACTTGACATTTCTGCTGTCTTTCTAAGGGTATTTCCATTTCTACCCTTATGACAATTATTTTCTTGCTGAGAAGCTTCAGAATTCTCCCCACAGCACTCGAGACATTCACTAAGAAATAGAATTTCCTGGCTACATGTAATAGATTATGGCATCAGAAAAATATCCTGTGAGAAAATCACTCAAGCCATCTTCTTTTAATGCTGAATTCTTATTTTCAGATCCACTCGCAATGGACCCGCATGAAAATAATAATGCACGAAAATAATGTCAGGCATTGTGCTGGGCACATCACATACATTCTCTCTGATCCTTCAGTTAGTCTCAAAAGCATTTCTAAAGAAGAGCATGAGGCCTGTAAAGACTGAACGACTTGGCCAAGGGCATGCAAGGGCAATGCGAGACTCACACTTAGGAAATGTCTGGGCTCAACATTGATGCTTTTTCTTTCTTAAAATTTCTTTTAATAATTTATGTATTTATTTGAAAGGCAGAGTTGAGAGGGAGAGAGAGAGAGAGAGATCTTCCATCAGATGGTTTATTCCCCAGATGGCTGCAAAGGGCAGGGATGTGCCAGGCCATAACCAGAAGCCAGGAGCTTTCATCTGGGTCTCTCATGGTGGGTAGCAGGTGCCCAAACACTTGGGCCATCCTTTGCTTCTTTTCCCAGGACATTCGCAGGAAGCTGGATTGGAAGCAGAGCAGCTGGGAAGCAAACAGGCGGCCGTATGGGATGCCGGTGTCACAGGCAGTGGCTTTACCTGCTATGCCAGAAAGCCTGCTGCGATGCTTCTTCTTTTTTTTTTTTTTTTTTTTTTTTTTTTTTTTTTTATTATTTTTGACAGGCAGAGTGGACAGTGAGAGAGAGACAGAGAGAAAGGTCTTCCTTTGCCGTTGGTTCACCCTCCAATGGCCGCCGCTGCAGCCGGCGCACCGCGCTGATCCGATGGCAGGAGCCAGGATCCAGGTGCTTTTCCTGGTCTCCCATGGGGTGCAGGGCCCAAGCACCTGGGCCATCCTCCACTGCACTCCCTGGCCATAGCAGAGAGCTGGCCTGGAAGAGGGGCAACCGGGACAGAATCCGGCGCCCCGACCGGGACTAGAACCCGGTGTGCCGGCGCCGCAAGGTGGAGGATTAGCCTAGTGAGCCACGGCGCCGGCCCTCTTCTTTTAAACCATTCTGTCGCATCAAACTACAGTGAGTGTTGTCTTAGAGAGCATTTGCCATTCATTTGTGAAATGGAGTTTATTTACTTTTTTTCCTCCTCAAATAAAAAAAATCACAGATTAGGTTCACACCCCAGTCTGGCACATTTTCAGTGCCCTTGCTCAGTGAAAACTTCCTGATTTGAATTAAAAATATAAAAAATTACTCTCCTTGATGTAGCATTTTGTTTCTTTTTGGCTTGCTCCTCTACTGATAGAACGCTCAGCTGATTCTGCCCTTGGAAACTACATCTAATACAGGAAAATGATTTTGTAGTGTTCATCTTGGAGAAAATAAAGGCGTGCTGTCCTGTGCTTGACTGGCCTTAAGGCACTCTATGGCCAAGCGTTTTGGTGGAATTCATGCATGGACCTTGATCTCGTATGTTGATCATCATTTCCTCAGTGGCCCATTCCTCTTAGCAGGTTTTTAGCATTGGGTTACTGTATTGCTGAACATCACAGACATATGTATTTCATAGAAAGGAATATACTCCAACAATTTGCTCATTATGGAAAGAAAAGAAACTGTGTGGTAGGTTGCCTCGAAGTCTCAGTTTCTTCATTTAGAAAATACGGGAGTTTTCAAAACTGTAAAAACTGTAAGTTTCTTTTATGAGATAAAATCTATGCAGAAACACCAGGATATAAAACTGATCATAGGGGCAGGTGTTGTAGTGGCACAGGTTATGCTACTGTTTGGGATGCCATATCCCCTGTTAGAGTGCCAAGTCCAGTCCCAGTTACCCTGTACGTCGGATTCAGCTCCCTGCTAATGCATGTGGAAAAGCAGTGGATGATGACCCAAGTACTTGGGCCCCTGTCACGCATGAGGGAAATCCAGATGGAGTTCCTGGTTCCCACCTTCAACCTGGCTTAACCCTGGCTGTTGCAGCCATTTGGGAAATGAACCAGCAGATGGAAGAGCTCTCTATGTCTCTATCTCTCCTGCTCTCTGTGATTCTGCCTTTCAAATACTAAAGGAATGAATCTTTAAAAGTACTGGCAAAATTGTAGACAGTGTAATTGAAAGGCAGGGTTAGGGTGCACAGCCAGAAGCTTCACCCAAGAGGTCCCCTGGCCAACTCTCTGTGGTTGCCTTTGGGACAGCTGCCCAAGAAGCACTCCAAGATACTGTCTGGTATGCTCTTGAAGGTCACCCTCAGCCCTGGCATTCAAGGACCTGTGGATTTCTCAGCAGAACACATGCTGATCACATCAGTGTCACAGCAGAGTGTCCTTGTCTCTTCACAGAGAGCAAACTGCAGTTCTCCAGGCACCTCAACCCAGGGAGCCCGTGCTCCCACCATTGTCACATGGCTTCTACCCACTGCTGTGCTATCGCACGGGGTGAGGCCAGAGCAGGGGCCTCTCCTCCCTCACTGCCTCCATTTTTCAGGCCCTGCTGTTGGCACCTTGCTCCAAGGAAATCCTGCACAGCTGTGCTATCTTCCTTCTCATTTCGTGCAGATGCCAGGACAGCTCAAGTCCTTAAACAGCTCTCAAAAAGTATTTCAGCACAATTGAGTTTTTAAGGACTGGGGAAGGAAGGAAGCGTTATACAAAGGTGCTTTAAAAAGTTTGTGGGAAATGGAATTAAAAGATAAACATATTTTGGTGCCACCATTTTTTTTTTTTGAAACCCATACATAAGAAGAGGCTTCAAACATTTCATGGAAACTGCATACTAATTTTTCCCATTTTCTGTGAACTTTTGAAGTGCTTTGCGTAGTCCCTTCTTGGCAGAGATGGAGACATCCACTCAGAGCAAGGGAGTGATACCTTGAGTTCTGTGGTCGGTTCAGACCATTACTGCCTCCCAGTGGTCCTCTTGGCGGATCACAGCAATGATCCTCCTGCAGAGAGATGCTTTTTAAAGAAAAGTTGTACCAAATCCAACTTAGTGGAGTGCAGATGAACCCCGGTCAGCTGATACTCAGTAGCAGCAACTTTAGACCTGGAGTATCTTCTGAGCACTACAGTTCTGGAATCTACTTTTGCACCTTGTCTTTGCTCATTTATATACTGTGTAAGACAGGGAAAATAACTCGGCTACTCTGAGCATTCATTTTCTTTTCTGCCCTTGGAAAATTAGGTGACATGGCACCCTGAATTTCCCACCAAGTTCCTGATGCATAATTGGGACTCAATCATTGGTAGTAGTTTCCCTTTAAACAGAGGGGCCCATCTACAGACACCGGCTAAACTGTGTGAACACATCCTGTAAAGAAATGCACAAGGATAATTTCACTGGTATTGAGTAGGGCAAAATATCATGATCCATGGTCCTTCTTTTCACCTACTACTCACTAACACTGTAAATTTTATGCTGTTTTAGTATCAAAAATTAAGGTAGTCCTGAAAATTGGAAAATAGCAGAAAAAATTGTATGATATTTAATTTCCTTCTCAGAAAAAAAAATCCCCCAGGCCACAGAAAGGAATAGCAGATTGATAAACACAAAGAATTGCATGCTTTTTCCAGTGTCTTTTAATGGAGCTGAAATGGTAAATCATTTTCTTTTAGATAAATCTTCAAGTAAGAATGATTTAAAAAATGCTGAAGGTATCTCTTGATTTTGATACCATGTTGTGGCAACATTCTTTCTTTTTCAAAGTTCTTTTAATTTGCATAAGTTGTTTTCTTAGTAATTTTATCATAAGGAGGAGTCAGTGGGAGTGGAAATGCTATTTGGGGATAATCTTTCAAGAAAAATGATCCAAAATACCCCATAAGGATGAGTCAAATAAAATAGCATTTGAAAGGTAAGAAGCTAAAGTGGTAGGTTATACAATTCATATTCCATGTACTTAGAACTTACTGACAAAAGTCAGCAAGCATAAACAAATTATTCTTTTCACATGTTGATTACCACCTGAAATTTTATGTGTGATATTGTTTCCAGGATCATAGCAATTGAAGAGATTAGAGACAAACTACCTAGAAAGGAAAATTTTAAAGAAACAATACTTGTTTACAAACATGAGCTTAAATATCTCACTTCAGAAAATGAGGCTGATTTTATATAAGCTCCAGGAATATGGTATGTGCATCTCTCTTCTGTAGCTAATTTGGACTGTACGTACTTGCAGAGCTATGTTTAAGCAAAACCAGTTACCATGGTGACACAGTACCCCTTCTAAATGCAGGATGTGATATCTAATTTTGTGTGTTAACTATGTGGCTGAAAAATGGGAAGCACTTTGTAAGCCACAGACAGATTGATCAAGAGTATCTCTCTAGGTTTCTTTATTTTTGTCCTATCTCCATCCTTGTCAGTCTCTTCTTTTAGAGCAAATAATAACTTTTTCTCTACATGATTAAGTACACTTTTTTTTTTCTGAATCTGACTATACAACTTTAAAAATAATGCAGAAAACCCACCTACTTCTACTGTTTAGCACAGGACAGAACTTCAATGTACTAAACAAGGAAATTCATTTTTAGAGAATTTCTTTGATAGTTCTCATTAGACATGACAGTTTTCAAAAATAAATCCCTAATATTAGAGCTTGTTGGTTTCCCTAATTTTAGTCTTTCCCGTCCCCTAACCGACTCCTCAGTTTTTCATTTTAGAGTTATGCTCAGTGGCTAAAGCATGGGGAAATGGTTTTACATTAATAAAAGGTACAGAAGCACATGGTAAAATGAAGAGGCATGTCTAAATTCTGGTCTGCTGAAAGAGCTTTGCAAGAAACCCACTATCTGATAAGAGTTCTTTCACTGTTTATGAGAGCGGTTAATACCCATGAAGCACAGTTTCCAAGACTCTTGCTTATGTGTTAGATCCATGGCGGGGACATTTCCAGGTGAATTTACCAAAGGAGACTGAAGAGAACAAATAAGATACTGACTGTAACCTAGTCTCCATTGATTGTGGCCTAACAAACTTCCTCCAGTTTCTTTTTATAAGAACCCAATCCTGTTTGCTTTGTTTTTTCTTCTTCTCTGTTTTTCTACATTGTAGTAGATGATCAAATAAATTCAACTTAGAAAAAGCAGGTACTGAGAAGCGGAATGATTGAACTATTATCCCTCATCAGTGCACATGCCAAAAAATTGTGGCCAAGAAGGATGTGAAATAACAGTTGTCGGTCACTTACATGTGGTGAATTTCATGTTCTCTGATTCAAGCAACTGTTTTTGACATTGGATCTCTTAGCTCTATGGGACATTTTTTTTAAAAGACGCCTCCATTTGGCCTTCCAAATATCCACAATCCAAAATAATAGTATGCATTTTGTAACTAGAATCTGTGAGTTATTAACTGGTACTCTTTGTGACTCTAAAGTTTAAAACCCTGAGAGCTGAGAGTCCATTTGTATAAAAGATGTAATTTGTTCCGTACATAGCTCACAGTCTCTCTCTCTCTCTCTCTCTCTCTCTCACTGTGTGTGTGTGTGTGTGTGTGTGTGAGAGAGAGAGAGAGAGAGAGAGAGAGAGAAAGAGGACAGCAAGTCTTTGTATACCACAGGTAATCACATAATTTCTTATTTTGAAATAATTCAGTCCACTTAAATTTATTGATAACAGAAAGTATAAAATTTAGGGCTGTGTCGCTGTGTCAACAAGCAGAGCTGGTCTACTGAATGTTAGATGTGGAAGATGGTGCTGATTTCCCTGCATATCCCTTGTCCACGCTGCGTTGGTGGTCATTAAAATTCAGGAAATATGTATTGATGTCATTTGTTTACATTGCTATATGATCACTTCCAAGAAGACTGAACACTTGCTGTTCTGATAAGATTGTAGAATCATTTTGCTCCACATCTTGGGGCGACTCTACTGACAGAGTAAAACATTCTCAGGAAAGCGAAACCAATGCTGAGGCGTCTTTCTCCTGCGAAGGCCTATTTATTATGCAAGGGAACTGAGGTTTGTTTGAACTCATAGGAAAAAATTCCTCTTCATTTGAAATTGCAGAGCATGATCGTCGTAAACTATGCATGATTAGAGAGACTTATAAAGCTCCCTTCTTTCCTATCTTCATTCACTTACAACATGAAGCCAACTAACATGTGTGCCTCCCCCACTGTGGCTAAACTATCCTCTCCAAAAGCAATCACTGCTAATAGTTTGATTTATATCTGAATATATCCTCTCTGCGTGTGTAGTCCTATACGTACACAAACACATATTACATGATACTAGGAGCACCTGGAAGAGTGGATCAGTCTTGGCATATTTATCTCTGGAGTCTGGGAGGTTGTACAGAGTTTTTCTACTTTTCCATCATGCTACCTGTCAGTTCATGTAGATCTGGTTATAATCCACCTTGAATATCATCCCAGAAATGGTTTCCTTCTCATTCCAGCATCCTCCTTCCCTTCTTACCAAACCCTTGGTCATCTCTGTGTGTCTGTTTTCTCATCAAAGCCTTAATGTTCTATTACCTGGGCTTTCCCTAGAGAAAGGGGACAGGGCTGGCTCCCTGGCTTCTGCGCTGGGGACACTGAAAGGCCTGACAATCTTCAGAGGGAAATGTTCATGAACCAAACCAACTTTTTTTTTCCTAGTTAGTACTGATGTCTTCTTTTAGAAAACATTTCTCTGTTATGCTAGGAAGCTGCAATCTTGATAATGAACACTGCCCCATAATTGACCCCAGGAGAACAGGAAGAGAGGGAAAAGAATAAGTGAGGAAGAAAACCCTAAGTGTTATCCAGAACATTTTTATCTCTATGTCTCTGTCCTTGTTGCTGTGTCTGACTCTCATTCTCTCTCTCTATTTCTCTCTCTCTCTCTCTCTTAAAACACACACATACATAGTTTTAAAATGGGGCAACTTTAGGGCTGGTGTAGCTGGTAAAGCCACTGCCTGCAGTACCAGCATCCCATATGGGCACTGGTTTGAGTCCTCACTGCTCCTTTTCTGATCCAGCTCTCTGCTATGGTCTGGGAAAGCAGTAGAGGATGACCCAAGTGTTTGGGCCCCTGTACCCACATGGGAGACCTGGAGGAGGCTCTAAGCTCCTGGCTTCAGATTGGTCCAACTCCGGCCAATTAGGGAAGTGAACCAGCAGATGGAAGACCTCTCTCCTTCTCTCTCTGCTTCTGCCTCTCTGTAGCTCTGCCTTTCAAACAAATAAATCAAATCTTTAAAAATGGAGTAATCTTATATAGATTATTATTTGCATATTTTTATTTAATAGAATATCATGTACCTATTTACAGGTCAGAATATATTTTTAAAAATCTTATTTTTTATTTGATAGAGAGTGAGGCAAGTGGGAAAGAACTCCCACTTACTGGTTCATTCCTCCAATTCTCACAACTGCCAGGGTTGGGCCGAAGCTTAAGTCAGGACACAATCCATGTCTTTCCTATGTGTGGCAGAAATCCAGCCGAGCTAGCATCACTGCTTCCCAGAGTCTGCATTGGAAGGAAGCTGGAGACAGGGATCAGATCTGGGTATTAGACCCAGGTATTCCAATGTAAGATGTGTACATCTTAACCAACATCATAATCAGTAGGCTAAATGCCCACACCAGGGTATGTTAAATATTGCATGAAATTCAATTTTATGACTGTATTATTTATTTTACAAATTTCTAATTTTTACACTTCAGCATTGTTCATTTTTTTCAGTATTATAAACAGTGTTGCCAAGAAAATTTTTGAATGCATTTCATACGTAGTTGATTGAATATGTATGTAGGACAAATTTCTAGAAATGGAAGTATTGGCTCAAAGTCATACTCGATTTTAATTACTACATATATTGTCACATCATTAAATGATGCTCAGAAATTCTAGGTAGTGCAATAAGAAGGTTTACTCTAGTTATGAATTTTCAAAGAAGCTTATGACTCCAGGGAAGAAGAGATGAAAGAGACTTAGATGGATAGACAGATACAGGCAACACTTCTGTCTCCTTATGCACTCCCCAAATGCCCACAACAGCTGAAGCTGCGATGCACATGTTTTAACAGTCCTCTTAACTGTTAGGCTAAACATCTGTGCCAGGATATCTAACTGGTAAGGAAGAAAATGAGTAACACATGCCTAAGAAATCCTGGTTTCTCAGGTAAAATTTTATTCTTCAGATGCTCATCCTGTTGACCTTATTCTGAAAGCTTTTGATATAGATTTCATTTATTTTTAATACTGTCTTATTAATTAATTTAGTAGCTCATCCATCCATGCATCCATCCATCCATCCATGCATCCATCATTCCATCCATTCACCTCTGTATTTTACAAGCAATTAGGACCGTTTTGAAACAAGATATAGTTGGCCCCAATTCAAGAAGCTCAGTGTCTCACAGGGAGATAGATGTATGTTAGTAAACAAGTAAGTTGAATTAATTACATTTTAGAGTGTCACAAAGGAAAAATACTGGGTGCTAAGTGTTCCTATAATATAAAGAATCTAACTAAAGAACACTTATTTTTTGAGTCATTAGCTGACTTCACATTTTCACATTTTAATAATCTTAGCACTTCTCTCCTAATATCATCATCCTTATTGTATTCAAAAATTAATTCAGCTTCTTGACTACTACACTCCTCTCTTCTTTTTTGCTTAACTTCAACAACTTACCATGATAGCCTCATCTTAAAATTCTGAAATCTGCAATGGTTTCAAATCAAGATACTCTTTTTCTGTGACCTATTTTCTCACTCTGTTGAACATACTTTTTGTCCTCAGTAGAATTGCATAACATTAATGACTTATCAATGTAAATATTTTATATGCAATTGTCTTATGAAATCTTCCTCTAAATTGTATGAAGTAGTTACTACTACAATCTCATTTAGCCTGATAGCTGAGTGACTGGAAGTGGGTTGTTTGACCTCAAAGCTGAGGCTGTTAGCCCAGACATTATTCTGAGTCAAGCATTATGATGGTTAGAGTATTTAAAAAAAATAAACTCACAGTGGGGAAAAGGAAGGAATAGCAAATGACAAAGCAGGAGTAAAATTTTTGTTGTGAAGCCTTCTGAGAGTTACCCAATGCTCTTAGAGTTAAAATTTTCTTCCTTAATGTCTGGGAATACAGGGAGGTAGATAGCACGTATTACATGCTAATGAAACAAAGTCAACATGCCTACTACATCCTGACATGCTCCGTCAAAGGAAGCATGGCAAAGTAAAAGCTCTTAGCACAGGAGCCTATTGAGTATTGCCAGTACAATAGAGATTGTCCCTCAATTTTCTACTTTTTTAAAAAGTTTATTTATTTATTTGAAAGTCAGAGTTACACAGAGAGGGGAGAGGCAGAGAGAGAGAGAGAGAGAGAGAGAGAGGTCTCCCATCTGAGGGTTCACTCCCCAATTGGCCGCAATGGCCAGAGCTGCGCCGATCTAAAGCCAGGAGCCAGAAGCTTCCTCTGGGTCTCCCATGCAGGTGGCAGGGGCCCAAGGACTTGGGTCATCTTCTGCTGCTTTCCCAGGCCATAGCAGAGAGCTGGATCGGAAGAGGAGCAGCTGGTACTAGAACCAGCGCCCATATGGGATGCTGGCACTTCAGGCCAGGGTGTTAACCCACTACACCACAGCGCTGGCCCCATTCCCTTCATTTTCTATACCAGAAACAGCTTGTGCAGTATTTTTGTCTATGTCAAGTATCTTCGATAACACCATCCTATTTAAATCTTCTGGATGAATTTACTATTCTCTGTTACTAGTTTTGGTTCTGTTTGATTGTATTGCATTTGAAGATAAACATTTCCTTGTTTGTGTCTGTTTTACCATTGGGATACAAACTACTTAAGAGTAGAGACCTTGACTCTCTGGCTCACTGTTTTTCGCTTTGTTTTATTTTTTTTTTTAACCCACTGTTGGAATAGTGCCTGGAACACATTAAAGGAATATTTGTTGAACACATCTGTGGGGCTTATTGAATCCTAATCTCTGGCAGTCAACACAACTAAATTAAATAATAGAGCCATTTGCCCATTTTTCTCATGCTTCTTTCTGTGGCTGTTTGTATTACAAAAATTTTTGTGACTATCGACCATATGTCAGTCATTGTGTTAGGCACCACAAAGGTGAAGATAAATAAGACACAGCACTGTCTTGGGGGTCTCGCATAATGATATGGACGGATGAAAAACTAGACAGAACCAAATTTGTTGTTGCTCTCAGAAATATTAGTACATAGATATGTTGTTGAAACTCCCGGGGAGATGAGCACTGAAAAATATAACAAAACACAGTAAAAATAGAAATCAATTATTTCGCATTTAAAATGTATAAACTGTCATTTTTAAAAAGATTTAATTATTTATTTGAAAGACTTGCAGAGAGAGGAGAGGCAGAGAGAGAGATCTTCTATCCACTGGTTCATTTCCCAGATGGCAATGGTGGGCCAAGCTGAAGTCAGGAGCCATGAGCTTCATTTAGGTCTCCCACGTGGAGACTCAGAGAGTGATTGGAAAAAAAATTTACCTGCATTTGTAAGGTCTTGATTCAAAAGTCATGTTAATTATTTTCTCCATATTTTTTTTTTTATCTAAAATTCAATACCTGGCCACAGAGTTCTTCCAGAGAAGTCTTAAATGCAAATTCACCTAGTGTATAGAATTATGTGTTGAGGATGAAATGTTGGCTTGGTGGAATGTTCTGGGACATTACACTCAGGATTGTGCTGCAGAAGATCTGGTGTTTATTCTGGTGTCTCTAATAAAATTTAATCGATACAGGCAAGATATTGGGGTAGACAAAATTTTTCCAGGATTTTAATGATCTCTGGTGGGAGAGTAAATTAGATTGGAATAATGTCGTGTAAAGTGGTTAGTAGGGACTCTGACTCCAATATGAAGAATAATTCTCTAAAAATCAAGGAACAGGAAGAACAACTTACAGCAGCAACATGAGAGACCCAGGCCAGTTATTTTTCGGAGGTGCAGAAGAGGATGGGAAACCAAAGAGAAATAACTTGGAGGTGGCTGAGAGTCATCAAGAGGGCTCGTCACTTGGTCCCATCCCCAGGTTTTGACTCAGTGGGTCTTGGATGGAGCGTTTGTCACTCACTCCCAGGTAATGCCCATGTTGCAGTTCAGGTGGTACACTTGCAGCACCACTGATTCAACCTTGTATAAGGAGTTTTCAGATAAAACCTGAATTTAGGGGAAATCCTCTTTACCCTGGGGCTTTTGACAAATGTTTGTGAAATGTGAGCCAGACGGGGTTTTTTTTTTTTTTTTTCTTTTTCTGGCAAATTTTTAAGTGTGTCGCTCTCTTGAGGACTGCAGGGTAGGTGCTGGCTGCTCTCTAAAGGTGGGGAGAAATAAAACTTTACACCTTTAGGGAATGTTTATGAATCCTCATTATTTCAGCAATTCCTCCTGTGATGGGACAAAGAAGCTAAAAGTGTACCTCATGTCATTAGTTGCACAAATAATCTTTTTCGGTTGCAAAATATTTTATTATAGCTTCTTCCTCTCTTACTCTACTTATCAATACTTTTTGTCATTTTCAGGTACCTACCAAGATATACACACAGAGACATACACTTAGACACACACACATATACACAGACATTTCCAATTGTTTTACCTTCTGAAAAGATTTAGTTTTACGTAGCTTTTGAGATGTCAACCTTTAAGTAAATAAAATAAATATATGAGTGTCACAAAATTATTCTGCTTCATTTAGTTGTATCCTATAAGAGAACTTCCCTGCATTTTAAGCCAAAATTTGCAAATTCAATGAATCCAATCACTCTTGCTACTTTCTGGACTTTCTTGCTACTGTTGATTCTGAAATTAAATTCCATACTGGCTGAAATTCAGTATTTCAGCAAACTGCAAAAAGTATATATTTTCTTTGTGTGTTATTGTCATTATGGTATTAATTATAATATACATTAGCAACTGAATGTTAGCAATGACCCAGGAATTGTACTGAGTAATTTGACAAAAATCCCTGCTTAAGGATTATGCAAAAGCCATTCAAGTAGAATTGAATTAACATATGACTTAGTTTAGCCTGGCTGAACTTGAAATATTGATTGGATTTTGTATATGAAGTGAGTTTGTAGAGAGGAAAAGAAATAAAGTCTAGAAATATTAGAATGTGAGGCCGGTGCCGTGGCTCAATAGGCTAATCCTCTGCCTTGCGGCGCCGGCACACCAGGTTCTAGTCCCGGTCGGGGCTCTGGATTCTGTCCCGGTTGCCCCTCTTCCAGGCCAGCTCTCTGCTGTGGCCAGGGAGTGCAGTGGAGGATGGCCCAAGTGCTTGGGCCCTGCACCCCATGGGAGACCAGGAGAAGTACCTGGCTTCTGCCATCGGATCAGCGCGGTGTGCCGGCCGCGGCGGCCATTAGAGGGTGAACCAACGGCAAAGGAAGACCTTTCTCTCTGTCTCTCTCTCTCACTGTCCACTCTGCCTGTCAAAAAAAAAAAAAAAAAAAAAAAAAAAAAAGAAATATTAGAACGTGAAACACGCCCTGATTTCAAACAAAAACTGTAGACGACAACCCTTGTTTATCATTTTATTTCCTTTAGTTGAAATAATATGGTTGATGGACTCAGTTTAGCAGCAAATAAGAATAAATGTCTGATATTTGAATCAGCCCTCCTTTCTCCACATCAGTATGACTGCTCTGCTATGTGGCTTTACAGTCCTCTTTGTCCTCTTTGTACTACAGGTAAACAAGGTTTAGCCTTTTGTTTCATACTGAAAGAGGTTTGAAAATGTTGCTATTTCTTGGGTGTACTTTCCTGTTTATTTCCAGTCAATTCCTCTTTGAAAAGTAATCTCTACTCTGATTTGTAATGCCATGGGTTAGTTTTGAATGCTCTTGAATTTTATAGAAATGGAGTTTTGTGGTGTGTACTCCTTTGCTTCTTCTTCTTCTTTTTTTTTTTTTTTTTTTTGACAGGCAGAGTGGACAGTGAGAGAGAGAGACAGAGAGAAAGGTCTTCCTTTTGCCGTTGGTTCACCCTCCAATGGCCGCCCCGGCCAGTGCACTGCAGCCAGCACACCGCGCTGATCTGAAGGCAGGAGCCAGGTACTTCTCCTGGTCTCCCATGGGGTGCAGGGCCCAAGCACTTGGGCCATCCTCCACTGCACTCCCTGGCCACAGCAGAGAGCTGGCCTGGAAGAGGGGCAACCGGGACAGAATTCGGCACCCCAACCGGGACTAGAACCTTGTGTGCTGGTGCCGCAAGGCGGAGGATTAGCCTATTGAGCCGCGGCACCGGCCCCTCCTTTGCTTCTGATTTTCTTTCTCATCCTAAATATCTGCAAGAATAACCTATGTTCTACATGTATCTGTAGTCTGCTTTTTATTTTATTTTTTTGTTGGGTTGTATGTGTTTTGAACACACAAAATTTATTTACCTGTTTTCTTATATGAGAGCAAGAAAAGAGGTAAATTGATTCTAGTTTCAGCCATTGTGGCTAAAGTTGCTGTCAATTGTTTCACACATTTTTTTGGATGAATTAATTACTCTTGAGTTGTAGACAAGGCTTTTTATTAGTTCTAATTTATAATACCAATATGCCAAGTGATTTTTCTAATTTATATTTTGTCTAGCAGTACATCAGAGTTCCAGTTGCTCCACACCCTTATTAACATTTGGTATTGTCAATTTAAAAATGTTAACTATACTTGTGGATATGTTGTTGGACCTAGTTTTATTTTTAATCAGTTAATGAAATCCTTATTATTGTTCATGAAAGATTAATTTAATAATTTCTCAACATATTATTAACCAAGTCTGTGACAGTTGATAAGCTAGAATTTCCCCAAGCAAATAATAATTATTTGTAAATGCTTATCACATCACAAATAACCTGCTACATCATTTATTTATAGTGAATCAGTTAAGATGTCAAATTTTTTTTAATTTGAAGTTACTGTCGCTGTTTCTAAACACCTTATGAGATTTTAGACACTTTTGGACATTATAAAATAATTAAGATTTCCTCATTTGCTCTAAATACATTTTCCTGAAAACAGTGAGTTCATAGTCTTCAGATACCCAAGAACAGAATGGCAACTGGAATAGATACAATTTTTTGAAAAAGCTACAACCAGTATTTTTATATGCTTTGATGATTATTTATTTTCAAATAAATGCATATAGAAAAAGTTACATATGCACTGTAGTGACAAAGTTGAAAAATGGTTTCTTTTTTCTCATTTAATTGTTTTTGGGAAAGGGCTTTTATTTAGTTTCCAGTGGTTCTTTGGGCCTTTTCCTGCTTACTTCTCTTCTGGATGCTAGAGTAGGCTGATCTACTAGAAACAATACAGCACCATTTTTAAAGTGTGGTATTTGGAAATCAAGATTTCTGTGCAGGATTAGAGAGACAAGCAGAAGCCTTGAAGCTTGCAGGAAGGTGAACACATGTCAATTCAGGCACTTTGTGGTTTCTTTTTTCAAGTCTCCTGAAAATTGCCTTTGATCAACAAATGTAAATATTGAGTAGGGAAGAGCAATAGGGCATTGAATGAAAAAGCCTTTGAAATACCTTTTGAGACATTCTTAGTAATTAGCAGAATGACTTCCAATTGTGATTGGACTCAAATGCTAAGGTCAGAGAATAAAGTATATGCAGACATAGAACAGAAAATTGTCCCAGCAGTATGAAGTATTAATAACATCCAGTAGATCCGGAGGAAACTCCTGGCTTCAGATCAGCGCAGCTCCGGCCATTGCTTTCTGTGAACCAGCAGATGGAAGACGTCTCTCTCTCTCTGCCTTTCCTTCTTTCTCTGTGTAACTTTGACTTTCAAATGAATAAATAAATCTTTTAAAAAAATGAATAAGAGACCTAAATGTTAAGAACTAAGAAGAAAATAATCTTGTGACTCTGAATTAAATAATTTCTTGGATCTGACACAAAAATACAAGCAACTAAAACAAAAATAGATGAAGTTGACTTAATCAAAATTTTAAACTTTAATATTTCAAAGAACACTATCAAAAAAGTGGAAAGCAACCCAAAAGAATAGGGAACATATTTGCAAGCATGTTTCCCATCATGACCTAATTCAGAGCTTATAACATACTTTCACAATTCAATAAAATATATATATATAATCTATTTAAAAATTGGTGAGTAATTTGAATAGATATTTCTCTGAAGAGTATATATACATAGATTTCCAATAAAAAGATGCTCAACATGGAAAGACGTTTAACACTATTATTCAATAGAGAAACATAAAACCACCTTGAGATACTGCGTCACACACAGTAGGACTGTTAGGATAAATATGTCAATGGTAGCTGGAATTGGTTAGGTTTCATAGACATGGGAATCTTCATGTTGCTGACAGGGATGTATAATTGTATAATCACTTTCGAAAACAGTTTGGCATTTTCTCAGATATTAAATATAGAATTTCCATATGCTCTAGCAACTTCATTTCTGGATATAATTCTGTCTTTTCACACAAAAACTTATATACTTAATGTTCATAGCATCATTATTTATAATAACCCAAACACACAAACAATAAAATGTCCATCAGTTGACGAATGGAAAAACAAACTGTGGTACAGCAATGTAGAAGAGTATTATTTAGCCTTAAAAGCAATAAAGTGCTTTCATACACAATATGGATGCTGTTTGAAAGCATCATGGTAAGTGAAAGAACCCAGATACAAAAGGCCAACTAATATTCCATTTATATGAAATATTTTGAAAAGGTAAGCCTAAGGGAATTATTGCTGATGGATACAAGATTTAATTTGGAAAGATAAAAGTGTTCTGCAATTATATTTTTTGTGGATTGTTTTTAAAAAAGTAATTTATCCATTTATTTGAGAGATGGAATGATAGAAAGTCCGAGAAAGATAGAGACAGAGAGAGGAGGGTGAAGAAGATAGGGGGAGGAGGTGAGAGAGGTGATACAAATTTTTAATTTCTGAACAGATCTTTTAAGCAAAGGTAATAACTTAACTCACCCCTCATCTACTTCTGTCCCATTGCAGGTTTTCTAAGTTCTCAATCATCTACAAAAGTATTAATTATAAATCGGACTAGTGCTAAAGCCAGCCTTCTAATGTGTACTTCCTGGTACACTGGGACCTATATGTGAACATTGCATATTATATGCTTAAGACCAGTTTTTAGGGCTTACAACATAATTTGACAAGTACATTGTGATAAATGGTTTATTGTTGTTATATCTCTGCTTCTATGGCATACTATCAGATGTATATATGATTTATTTGGATACCATGTAAGAAATAAAACCTCAGACATCTAAAGCAAAATATGATTTGTATTTAACCTGATTTCCAGGAGTGCAGTGTGGTGAAACTTAAATGCAAATGAAATGAAAATGAAGCTGGGATGAATTGAAAATGCAGGCAAGTCCCTGCTTTTAGATTCAGGAAGTTCCTTACGTCGAAACTTCATGTTTCAGGCCAGGAGGAAAGATAATGGTCCCCATGGGCCAATGCTAGATGAGCAAGGGCTGGGAGTTTGTGCAGTAAGGTAACTCGGAAGCAGGGAACATGCTGGTAGACAGACAGATATTTTGCTATGGAGGCAAATGAGTAATGATTAAACCAAAATGGCATCTCTCTATGTTAATGATTTTCTGATAGGAAAATCCAAACTGGTCTTGTGAATTTTAACTGCCATTTTCAATTACTGACAAATATGGAGGAGGATTAATATTATATAAATCATTTTATTGGCAGTGAGAAATTTGAATTCTAAGCCTATAACTGTTCTGCATTCCTGGTGGGCTCCATGTATGAATGTTCACATCCTTCTTGGCCAAGGATTGACCAGTTCCTTGGGAGTAACCTAGTTTCTTTGCTGGGACAAGATCCTGTGTGTGTTGTGAGAAATCTAGCACATGTCTCTATATTTCCCAGAGCGTGAATTTAGCAACATAACCCTGGGAGTTCATGATGTGTCCTAAATCTTTCTGGAATACGCTTTTATGAAGTACACAAATGATGCTGTGATCTTTTTCTGAAATATATCTATGATTGCACTATGTTGGTTTCTTCTTCAGTGATTACAAAATGCCCTCTACATTTTCCCAGATATGAAATTACGTGACCATTGTCAGTGCTGGTAAAATGTGAAATGGCAGTGCTGGGAAGAAGCAGGGAGGGGTTTCTCTGGAGAAACAGAGTAGTCCTGAAAATTAGTTCAGATATCCCAAGGAAGAACAGCCAACCACCACAAAAAGGTTAATAGTGTGGTAAAAGTGAAAACACCACAGGAACCCTGTACTTGATATCAACTTAATATTTTATTTTGCTCATGCAATTTCTAGCTTCCAGTAAATGTGCAGACCCCAGATTATGTAGTCTTTAAAAAAAGCACACAGGGGCCGGTGCTGTGTCATTGAGGGTAAAAGGTGCTGCCTGCAGCGCTGGCATCCCATATGGGTGCAAGCTTGAGTCCTGGCTGCTCCACTTCTAATCCAGCTCTCTGCTATGACCTGGGAAAGCAGCAGAAGATGTCCCAAGTCCTTGGGCCACTGCACCCTCGTGGGAAGACCCGGAAGAAGCTCCTGGCTCCTGGCTTTGGATCGGCACAGCTCTGGCCATTGCGGCCAACTGGGGAGTAAACTGATGGATTGAAGACCTTTCTCTCTGCCTTTCCTTCTCTCTCTGTGGAATTCTTTCAAATAAATAAATAAATCTTTTTTTTTTGAAAAAGCACACAAACATATATGTGTACTGTAAAGTATCAGAAAATGTGATCAATCAAAGAAATAATGGAGGTGGGGAAGGAAAGAGCTAACCGAAAAAAATTTGGAAAGTAGTTTCTCAAGGTCAAAGACCAAAGGAACTATACACAGACACCATATTCTAATTAGTATATTTTTTACAGCATTAGAGGTTAGCAACTATGAACCAGATTTTTGTATATATTATGCAATAATAATGATAATATGTAGAACATATTTTTTAACTTTTATTTAGTAAATATAAATTTCCAAAGTACAGTTTATGGATTACAATGGCTTTCCCCCCCCATAATTTCCCTCCCACTCGCACCCCTCCCATCTCCTGCTCCATCTCCAATTCCATTCACATCAAGATTCATTTTCAATTATCTTTATATACAGAAGATCAATTTAGTATATATTAAGTAAAGATTTCATCAGTTTGCACCCACACAGAAACACAAAGTGTAAAATACTGTTTCAGTACTAGTTATAGCATTACTTCACATTGGACAACACATTAAGGACAGATCCCACATGAGAAGTTAAGTACACAGTGACTCCTGTTGTTGACTTAACAATTTGACACTCTTGTTTATGGCGTCAGTAATCTCCCTAGGCTCTAGTCATGAGATGCCAAGGCTATGGAAGCCTCTTGAGTTCGCTGACTTTGATCTTATTCTGACAGGGTCATAGTCAAAGTGGAAGTTCTCTCCTCCCTTCAGAGAAAGGTACTTCCTTCTTTGATGGCCCCATTCTTTCCACTGGGATCTCACTTGCAGATATCTTTCATTTAGGTCTTCTTCTTCTTTTTTTTTTTTTTTCAGAGTGTCTTGGCTTTCCATGCCTAAAATACTCTCATGGGCTCTTCAGCCAGATCAGAATGCCTTAAGGGCTGATTCTGAGGCCAGAGTGCTATTTAGGACATCTGCCATTCTACGAGTCTGCTGTGTATCCCGCTTCCCATGTTGGATTTTTCTCTCTCTTTTTGAATCTATCAGTTAGTATTAGCAGACACTAGTCTTGTTTGTGTGATCCCTTTGACTCTTAGACCTATCAGTGTGATCAATTGTGAACTGAAATTGATCACTTGGACTAGTGAGATGGCATTGGTACATGCCATCTTGATGGGATTGTATTGGAATCCCCTGGCATGTTATGTAGAACATATTGTAGATAATAAGACCCAGAGTTATTAGAGTTGGAGAAAAATGTTACAAATAAGGAAAAGAATAATAGCATGAACCCTGAGGTATTGGATATGTAAGGGAAGTATCATTGTGAACACGTGGTTTTTGTTATATCTGGTGACAGAAGTAAACGTGGAGGTGTGAGTATGCGCAGGTTACTACACATCATTTGTCCACTGAGAAGGCCTAATGGAAAGGAAAGCCCAGGAGAACACCTAATGACCCCTTGGTTTCTCATTATCTGGGTTTCTGGAGAAATGGCTGATTCCAGGCTGACTTGGGGAAAATGAAAGGAGATGTGAGAACATCTTTCTCAAGGAGAAAATAAGAGAGTAAGTGGAAAGTAAAAGGTCATGTTGAAAGGACGCAGACACCAAACTCAGAGAGCTTCCTGAGGTCACACCTGTAACAATATGTTCAAGGACATAAAAGCAAGGATTGGATTATAACCAACAGAACAGAAGCAATATCCAATAATCCATGTTGGCATAAATAAACTATCAGAGAAATAAAAAAAATGAGGAAGGGGAGGCAGCCAGAAGCATTCCAACTCATCTACTGTAGATGAGTTGTATTGTAGATACAATGAAGGAAATGCAAGAATCATTAGACAAACATTTCAGCATATTCTTTGCAGGCAAGATCCACGGATGGCTACTAAACCAGTAGATGAAAACCAGTAGAAGAAACAAGATATTGCACAAGTCTTGAAGGGTAGAACAAGTTAGGAAGCATCAACTTTAAAAAATGATCAGTATTATTGTTATAATTAATATCTCAAAATTCAGGGTACTATGATAGTAAGCAGAATGCATAAGCTCAGTATACCTGTGAGAAAACACGCGCTAAACTCAACTCAACAAGTATTCTTCAAAAAAATGCTTATCAGAAGTCTCCAGTAAACTTCAACATTATGAAAGACAAGGAAAGACAGAGAAACTGTCAGACTGGAGGAAATTAGGGAGACATGACAACTAAGTGCAGGGTAGAATACTAGTTTGATCCTGGAACAGAAAAAGGACATAAGTGAGAAATATTGTTAGAATTTAAATCAGGTTAGTAGTTTGGCTAATAGTAGGCCTTAGTAATAATTTCTGGTTTCAAAAATTGTACTCTGTGTCAGATAGCATCATCAAACGAGGTGTGATAAAGAGTATATGAGTAGTCTTCAATATTTTTTCAACATTTTTATAAATTTGAAGTTACCTCAACATCAAATGAGAAAAACAATTATAACTTGTGAAATCTCACTACAAAAACATTTTAATGAACCTGTTCATGACTTTCTATATGTGCATCCATATTTTCTTTTTTATTTATTTGCTTTCTAACACATTAAAAAATTCATTGATAATAATTATGCATATTTTGGGGTATAGTGTGACATTTAAATACCTACATACTAGGAATACTGATCAAATTAGTATAATTAATATTTCCCTTTCTTTGTCATTACTTAATGATTGGAGTTCCTCTCTTCTTTTTGTTCAAAAAGTATTCAGCAAATTATTGTGCTCTATAGTCAACCCATTTGCTCTGTATTTTTAAAGCAACAATAGTACAACAGTGGAATATTCTTGGTGGTTCAGAACACAGATGCTGGAGCAAGGACACGTTCAACCTGAGTTGAAACCCCAGTTCTCTTCCTACCTACTGGCTTCGTTACTTTGGAAACTGCCTTGTATCTGTAGCTCATTTGAAAAATAGGAAGAGTATGAAGACTAGCTCTCTCACCAAGCTTGTGTAAGGATTATGAGTTACTACCTTTAAAGCACTTGAAATAATGACTTGCACATAATAAGTTCTTGAATGTTGGTCGTTGTCACGATTGTTTATTGTCTTGTAATGCTATATTAAGTAAGTATTTAAGGATTCTGGGTATTTAACCATATGACTTGGGGAGGAAAGAGATAATCTAAGACTGATGGGGGCACAATTCTAAGTGTGAAACTCCAGAATTTCAACTGATACCATGAACATATTTATCGCATCCTTTGCTTAAAGAGAAAGTGTTGAGTTTGAATTTCTTTTGTGTTGTCAGTTCAGACACTAAATGTAATTACACAACTGCAGTTGATTTGTGTCTTACATGTTTATTTTGCATTTTGATGACATGGTGATTATATTTAAACAACTATAGAGAAAGACTATATGAAAATAGTGTGGTAAAATACCAACTATGCTTGTCTCCCCTAAACAACAGGCAATCACAATACTAATGGGGGAAGGGAGAACAAGTCCTACTACTGTCCATGACACTGGTGCCAGAACTTATAGTTCAATCAGTCTGGAAATTCTCTCATTGCAAGCTTGAATTAACTGCTCCCTAAAGGGTATCATCTCTAATAGGATGATCGTGTTTTAAGAATCTGGTCAGCATTTTAAAGTTAGTGACCATAGAGCCAATACTAGAAACTTGTCCAGGTAACTTTACCAAATCTTCAAGTAGTGAAGATCATTTCTTTTGCGGGGTGAAGACTAGATTCTGTGCACCAAGATGAATGGGAACATGAGACCCTCATATTTAAGCATAATAAACATTGAAACAGCAACCACACCAAATTGCTGACATTTTCCCTGGTCATTCCTCCTATGCCTATTGTTCAGGCTAAAGCATTATTGAATAGATGGACTGGGTGCTGAAAATCAGGGGAAATGTGGCAACTCAGTTGAAGGCCAAACAGGTGGAGAAACACCCTGTGTTGAAAATACCTTACTTTGAAAGAGACTGTATTTATAAAGTCTATTGATATTTTAGGAAAATAGTAGCTGATTTCGCTAAATTATTCTTTCAGGGAAATATAGATTAGTGAATTTGGAGCTGATAAAATAAGTGTAGGATTACCCATAATTAACATGGGACCATGAGGTTTTTGCCACAATAAATTGCCTCTTGCCATTTTTTTCCCCACTTAGAATTTTCATGCTCCTGCGTAACAGCAATTATGGAGATTTTATCACCAAATTTCAATAACTGGCAGTGTTATAGAAACATGGAAAACCTACCCTAACCATTTCTTAGGAATTTCTCCAAAGTACAGAGAGTGTACTGTTCTAGCTCTGAAATACTTGTTTTACTCTACTTTTTCTTTTATTAATTTTCTCATCTTCTGCACTAGTGCAATGTGCCTTAACTAGTCATTTCTCCCCCATAAATTCATAACTAATTATGTGATTTCCTCAAATCAAATCCTTTGATAGCTCCCCATTTTCTACAGATTGAATTCTAAGTTTCTTAGGATGACTTATAAGTATTTTCACAATCTGGTCTCCACATGCTTCTCTAATAGCACCTACAAAATTATCTTTCATGTCCTGTGTGTATGAGATACACATATATTAATCTCTCACCCTCTGTGCTTTGTTATTGCTGTTTCATGTGCATGAATGGCTTTCTCTAGGAATGCACAATAATAATTTGCTAATTCTCTAATTGTCCTTCCATCTCAACTCAAATGTTTTCTCTGATACTCTCCTCTCTATTCTTCCTCAGTTTGAATTAATCTCTGCCTTATATTCTATTTACACAAATACTACAACATATATCATAAATTTTTTTATTTTGTCATGTGAATACCTGCCTCTATATATTATGGGTTATTTGAAGGCAAATTTCATGTCTTACTTATGTTGGTTCATCTCAGTTTTTCTATATATAATAGGAATGCAATAAATATGTATATGACTAAATTCATAAATAGCAACATGTCATAATCCAGGGCCTCCTTTTACACTTAGGCAAACTGACTAAACTTACTGATGTTTGGATAAGACTTTTCATAAATTTTTGGGGCTGTCTTTTACATTGTGGATACAGAGCATGGGTACTATGGAGTGCTTGTTTTAATCCCAAGCATTGTCACACATTTTCAAATGTTGTCTACCTCCAGAAATGATGGTATTACCCTGATGATGAGCAAGTACCCACTTATCTCCTTCCTGAGTTTCTACGAAATCCAAGTAGATCTTTTGTGATCTGTTGAGCTAAGAGTGTGGGATGGAAAATGTCAAGCACTGCCTACTTTCTCTCATTTCACTAGGTCAATTTCTTGGCTTTCTCCCGCAAACTTGTTACTCCCACAATGTGATCCTCCTGCTGCCCTTTGTTGCACAAGAGCTATTATCCAATCTCTATCCTACCAACTCTTTCTTGCTAGAAAAATTGGTTCAACCTGAATGGTCTTGCTATTGATTAAAATCTTACCAACTTATCATTAAAACAAAGATTTTATATTACGCTAGTAGTCCAATCAGAGTTCTACGTTTCTTGTGAACATTCTCAAATATTGTTTATAAGTTCCTTAGAAAGTTCATTCCTGGTCTGCCATTGTGGCAAAGCAGGTAAAGCCAGTGGCTGTGACACTGGCATTATATATGGGCACCAGTTTGTGTCCCGGAGGCTCTACTTCTTATCCAGCTCCCTGCTAATGGCCTGGGAAAAGCAGCAGAAGATGGCCCACGTGCTTGGACCCCTGCCACCATGGCCAAGATCTGAATAAAGCTCCTGGCTCCTGAATTCAGATTGGCTCAGTGTGGCCATTTCAGCCAACTGGGGAGTGAACCAGCAGATGGAACATTCTCTCTCTCTCTCTCTCTCGCTCTCGCTCTCTCTCGCTCTCTAATACTGGCTTTCAAATAAATAAATTAATCTTAAAAGAGAAAGTTCATTCTATTCAGGGACTTGTTACAAGCTGAATATATCTCTTTTCTCCCCTACCCCAGATTCATACATTGAACTCCCAAGCTTTTCTGGGTGGTGTATTTGGAGACTGGGCCTCTAAGGATGCAGCTAAGTTTCAATGAAGTCCTAAGAGTAAGTCTGAGATCTAACAGAAGCAACGTCCTTATTAGAAGGCATGAAGCTAATCTCTTTTCCTTTCTATCCCAACATAAACAGCAAGGGAAGGCCAAGTGAGCACTCACAAGAAGGTTTCTGTCTACAAGGCAAGAGAAAGAAGCATCCAGATGACATGTGACTTGCCAGCACCTTGGTTTGGAATTCCCAGCCTCCAGAACATGGAAAGCAGGTTTCTGTTGTTTAAGCCTCCCAGTCTATGTACTTTGTTAGGGCAACCACAGAAGGCTGCGTTCCTTAGCTTCAGGCTTTGGCTAGCTGGTGAGCTTCTGAGTTAATTTCTGTTAATTAGCGTGTAATATTGTGGAAGACTAAAACACTTTCCATTGTCACCTAAGGCCTGACTCTTTGGAGTCACTTCATGCCCTGAGTTTCTCTGTAAGTCACTACTTGGTCTGTAAAAACACCCTTCCCATACTATTATTCTGCAGAATGTCTCTTGGCTGTGCCTCAGTTGAGGTTTTTCTGATGTTGGTATTTTTCTGCCACATACAATTTTGTTGAGAGTTTTTGTTTGCGTAACTTGAGACTGGGGCTCACTCCTGTGGGTATTCACTTACTTTCCTTCTTCTTGTCTCCTCTCCAAGCCATTCATGACTGTTCAATGAAAGATTTGTTATATTGAAGTAGATAAGGTCAACCAATGGCTTCAAAGAGTGCTTGTGAGGTTATTCAGATGGGTTCCCAGTGTCTAGGCTCATGCTGGCCCAGACAAGATTTGGTGTATTGAGGACTACACCCAACACCAGGTTGTGAGTAATCCTGTGTTCTTCCTTTGACTGAACGATACCCTCAAGATGCAGATTGCCTGACACAGGAAAAAGATGCCAATATCCTGAAAACAGAAGTAGGAGTCATGAGTTGTAAGCGGGGGAATTATCATAGAGGAAGTTGGGACACAAGCTGTGCTCTGTAGCAGAAAGTCATAGAACATTGCATGAGTACTCTGATGACCAAGAATGGAAGCAAAAATAAGGGACCAGACTTAAGAGAACCAACAGACCTTGGCCACCAGATTGTTAATGACTGTGCTGTTGTCATAGGTGGTAGATCACAAAATCTCTGTCCATGGTACTGCACATGATGGCATAAACCTGAAATCTCTTGTAAGTATCAAGTGCAGAAATTTGCATTCACTACTTAGGCCTTCCCAGGGGGCCCACTCTGAGAAAGCAGAAAGAGCTGGCAATGAGGCCCTACAGGTCCACTCATGGAGTTTTGCAGTGAGCATGTGCTCAGGGCAGCGTGTTCCCATGTTGCTGCCATTCCCATGAGCAATTTTTTTTTATTTTTTTATTTTTTATTTATTTATTTTTTTGACCGGCAGAGTGGACAGTGAGAGAGAGAGACAGAGAGAAAGGTCTTCCTTTTGCCGTTGGTTCACCCTCCAATGGCCGCTGTGGCCAGTGCATAGCGCTGATCTGAAGCCAGGAGCCAGGTGCTTATCCTGGTCTCCCATGTGGGTGCAGGGCCCAAGTACTTGGGCCATCCTCCACTGCACTCCCGGACCATAGCAGAGAGCTGGCCTGGAAGAGGAGCAACTGGGACAGAATCCGGCGCCCCGACCGGGACTAGAACCTGGGGTGCAGGCACCGCAGGCGGAGGATTAGCCTATTGAGCCATGGCTCTGGCCCCCATGAGCAATTTGGAGGTAAAGAGTAGCTGAGTCATTTATTTTGACCATCACATAAGTAAAGACCCAGTGACTGGGGTATTTTATACAAGGCACAGCAGTACTCCACCGCTTGTTGGTAACAAAATCTGTAAATAACATGTATTTCTTTCCCTTCCTTGTGCCTTTCTTCTGTGTGGCTTTATACAACCTCTCCCATTGCCTGCTTAATTCTTTTTGAGAGAAGATTCTGACATGTTCTGTAACAGAATGTGGACTTAGATATGTTGGCATCATTAGGTCTTTTGTCTCTCACCTGTTTTTATGATTGTCATGCCTTGTCTCACTGACAACCCACATCTCCTCCCACCCGCAGAATTCTGTTCAATCTGCGTCATCTCCATGGAGCCTTTGCAGGTGGACTCCATCCTGCCTAAAACGTGTCAGTCACTTCACAGTCTTCTCAGTACTTGTGTTTAAATTTAGCTTATTTATGTTCCTAAGTGCACTTTTGCTTTTATTTTCCTGAAGCTGTGTTCTTACGAATTGTGTGAATGTTTGCCTTTTCTTCTCTATCCACAGAAACAGTGACATAATCAGCACTATCATTTGCTGAGGTCTAGCTTGTGACTCCCTCCGTGTTACACACGGTGGAAACAAACATTATTTTGTTGAAACCTCATGAGAATCCTCTGAGTTGGGTATTTTGCAGTCTACTTTCCCTGAAAATTCGCATATGAATGCATGCACATTGTAAAATATTTAAAGAAACAGAACTGTGCATAATAAAACTGACAGTGTTCCCTCCCATTCTTTTCTGCATGGTTACCATTGACAACGATGGAATGTGTTTTCTTCCAGATTCTCTGAATGACTGGGTGTTTGTGAATGTTCATATGTGATTTTATTTTTCACTTAATGATATATCTGTGAGCTAGCATGAGGAAAGAATACTTGTCCCATGTTACAGGCAGGCAAGGAAAGGGAGTCTTGGTGAGATAAAGGCACATTATCATATTACATAGTGGTACCCATAATGTGAAAGGTGCCTTGAAGACAGTAAATCTTTCTACTGCATATTCAGTTATCATCCCTTCTACTTCAGTTTTCACAATTGCCTTATTACAGACGTTTAATGATTTCCTTGCATTCACATTTTTGAAACTGAATCCTGCATCCCACCACGTGAAGGAACTCAAGCACTTTCCATCAGCTATTGGAATTCCTGATGCCACTTGCCTGCTTTTGGAATTTTACTAGCGCCTGAATTTGCCGATGCTACATTTCACTGTCTTGACATTTGCTTATGAGAGTACTCTTTTTATGATCTTGCCTGTCTTCAACAGTGCTGCTTTTGTTGTACTGAACTTTCTCCTTGTTCTTGAAGTTGGGACCCCTGTCCTCACTGCTCAATTTCTTCTATCTGCCCCACTTCACAGGCTGAATCCTGTTGCAAATCCCTTGCACCATGCTTGATCTCAGCCAAGTTCTGCCTGCTTATCTTTGAGGTGAAATTTAATTTGTCATGGTTTTAGCAGAACATTGGATCTGCCCTTCCCATAAAATGAGATAATGGTACATTCCATTGATAGAAAAGTAGAATTAAGTCTTTGGAAAAACATGGAGCAGGTAAAGTGAACCAGTGGTTAACATTTTAATGTCTCAGTTCTCTAACACGTATTCCTGTATTTGGACCAGCCAGAATCTTCTCCTCTACTATCCTGAGCTTGACAGTATTTGTTTTTTTCTTTCTTTTTTTATGGTTTATTTGATAATCAATAATACTTCTTCTTGTTTTAAAAAACAACCTTCTTATCTAGAGATTGAAGGATTATTTTCTCGTAGAACTTGAGAACACTTAGGAGACTTTGCTAGGTTAGTAAATAGTCTTTTTTTTTTTTTTTTTTTTTTGACAGGCAGAGTGGACAGTGAGAGAGAGAGACAGAGAGAAAGGTCTTCCTTTGCCGTTGGTTCACCCTCCAATGGCCGCCACGGCTGGGGCGCTGCGGCCGGCGCACTGCGCTGATCCGATGGCAGGAGCCAGGTACTTCTCCTGGTCTCCCATGGGGTGCAGGGCCCAAGTACTCGGGCCATCCTCCACTGCACTCCCTGGCCACAGCAGAGAGCTGGCCTGGAAGAGGGGCAACCGGGACAGAATCCGGCGCCCCAAACGGGACTAGAACCCGGTGTGCCGGCGCCGCAAGGCGGAGGATTAGCCTAGTGAGCCGCGGCGCCGGCGTAAATAGTCTTCATTTGTCAGTAACTTTCATTTGTCTTGCTTCCATGGATTTCTTATTAGTGATGCTGTGATTTCCTCATCACCAAGAATGGGAATGATGATGTACACCCCTTTCCTTCTGCACCTCAGGAATAAACCCTTGTTGATCTTCTGGACTGCATTTTGACCTTTGTCATTATTCCCTTACCACTGTGCTGTGGCATGATTTTCTAATAAAGCCTAAACTGCTTTTTTATGGTTTATCAGAATTTGGTTCAAGTAGATAAGACTTGCTTACTCTTCTTCAATGTGATTAGCCTGTGTTACTGTGAGGATACTAAATTTGACCAAATTCCATTTTCTGGTCTTCATTTGCAGTTTGAATAATTATTTATAAGGGCAAATCAGAGCCTTGATTTCAGGCTTCAATCTATTGCCCTCAGAGTATTGGTCTTCAAGACACTTCATGATCTAACTCCAATGTGCCATCCAATCTTAGCCATTTCTTTTCCCCAACAACTTTTTTTTTCCTGTTCAGTGAATTATGCATACATCTGACTGCTGCTAAGTCTTTACATGTTCTACTCATCCCTACAACAACTTTCATTTTCTCTCACTAGATGGATGATTGACTGTAATCTATGTCTTCAATGGCTTCTACCAGAACATTTTACACCTTATAGAAATTGCAAAAGTGTACACCCACTGGATCAATCAATTATAGAAAGGCACAGGGACTAGTTTCTTGTTCGGTGGTTAAGAAATCAGTTAAGGTAACTTCATATCATATTGAGTGCCTGCAGTTGGGTTCCGGCTCTGCTCCTGATTTCAGTTTTCTGCTAATGTATACCCTTAGAGGAAGCAGCTGCTGGCTCATGTAGTCAGGTCCTTGCCACCCATATGGGAAAGCTGGATTGAATTCCCACCTCTTGCCTTTGACTTGACCTAAGCCTCTCTCCATTTCTCTGCTTTTCCAATAAAAAATAAAACAAATGATTGAATCTACCTGCTATGATGTTTTGTCTGATAATTCAATAGAAGTTGCAAACAGTCCTCTCTCCTGTCCTCACTCAGTCAGGTGCCTTTGTGCACGTTACACCCTGTATAATGATGCATAAGCATTGCTGCTCAACCTGCCATCCCAGAGTCAATTTTGTTGACTTGACTAGTGAAGAAAATTTATTTTATCCTACAATCTTTTGTCAACCTATTGAAATCCAGTAAAAGTTTCCTATACCAGTGGTTTCCTGCAAGAAGACATCAGCCCTCAAAATGTTCTCTTTGCTGAATAGAATATACTAAATATTATTATAGAATGTAATTGTTGGTAATGATCTGCCACAGTTAATAGGGATTTGTTGGGTTGGATTTATCTTTTCTAATTGGGAGATGTGTTTAAGATTCTGAGTATGGCTTAGATCTTTTCTCCAGTCAATAATGTGTACCACATAAAGCTAAACACACTCATTATTTCATTAAACTCAAGTTGTCATTAATTGTAAAATATATTATTGTTTTGTGTACCAATAAAAAAGAAATAATTCACTGAAAATTGAGCTATAATTTAGAATTTTCATTGGAAATTTATTCAGATTTTAATTAATTAAACAACACTCATATACATGTGGAATAGGATACATAAGCTAAATATATTGGTCTTCACAGTTTCAAAATATTTTTTCTTTTTCTTTTTTTTTTTACAGTTTCTAAATATTCTGAATACTTTTCCAACTCAGTTGTTGACATCTGTGCTGCCCAGCATTTTCAATCCTGGTGCCATCAAGAACAGCAGCTATGGAGCAGTTCTTTAAAGAGTACCAGTCTTGCATGCTTTGATTAGGATCTTGCTTAATCTTAACAGAAAAAGTCAATTAAACTCAACATCTAAGACTTATACTAATCCATCAAAAGTTCTTAAAGGACTTTTCTAACCAAATGTCAGGAGACAGTATTTGTCCAGCCATGCTCGCAGAATATCAACCAAGATCGTGACTGAGTACGTAATTATACTTATGCTATCATGGACATTCAGCTAACAACAACAAGATTCCATTTTTTCTTAGACTTGTCTTTATTTCAGAAGGGTTAATAAGTAGAAAAATACATTTAGTACTGATGAAATATTGAGCATTTGTACAGCTAGTGAATTTCAGTGGATTAAAAGTGACTAATCAATGCCATCTCACTAGTCCAAGTGATCAATTTCAGTTCACAATTGATCATACTGATAGGTCTAAGAGTCAAAGGGATCACACAAACAAGACTAGTGTCTGCTAATATTAACTGATAAAATTAAAAAGGGAGAGAACGATCCAACATGGAAAGTGGGATACACAGCAGACTCATAGAATGGCAGATGTCCTAAATAGCACTCTGGCCTCAGAATCAGCTCTTAAGGCATTTGGATCTGGCTGAAGAGCCCGTGAGAGTATTTTAGGCATGGAAAGCCAAGACACTCTGACAAAAACAAAAACAAAAACAAAAACAAAAAAACAAAAACAAAAAAACACCTAAATGAAAGATCTCTGCGAGTGAGATCCCAGTAGAAAGAACAGGTCATCAAAGAAGGAGGTACCTTTCTCTGAAGGGAGGAGTGAACTTCCACTTTGACTATGACCTTGTCTAAATAAGATAGAAGTTGGTGAACTCAAAAGGCTTCCATGGCCTTGGTAACTCATGACAAGAGCCTAGGGAGGCCAGCGCTGCAGATCACTTGGCTAATCCTCCACCTGTGGTGCCTGAACCCCGGGTTCTAGTCTCAGTCAGGGCGCCGGATTCTGTCCCAGTTGCTCCTCTTCCAGGCCAGCTCTCTGCTATGGCCTGGGAGTGCAGTGGAGGATGGCCCAAGTGCTTGGGCCCTGGACCCCATGGGAGACCAGGAGAAGCACCTGGCTCCTGCCTTCGGATCAGCATGATGCGCCGGCTGCAGCGGCCATTGGAGGGTGAACCAACGGCAAAAGGAAGACCTTTCTCTGTCTCTCTCTCTCTCACTGTTCACTCTGCCTGTCAAAAAAAATAAATAAAATAAAAACTAAAAAAATTAAAAAGAGCCTAGGGAGATTACTGACGCCATAAAGAAGAGTGTCAATTTGTTAAGTCAATAACAGGAGTCACTGTGCACTTACTCCTCATGTAGGATCTCTGTCCTTAATGTGCTGTTCAATGTGAATTAATGCTATAACTAGTACTGAAACAGTATTTTACACTTTATGTTCTGTGTGGGTGCAAACTGTTGAAATCTTTACTTAATATATACTAAATTGATATTCTGTATATAAAAATAATTGAAAATGAATCTTGATGTGAATGGGTGAGGGAGCAGGATAGGGGAGGCTTGCGGGTGGGAGGGAAGTTATGGGGGGGAAGCCATTGTAATCCATAAGCTGTACTTTGGAAATTTATATTTATTAAATAAAACTTTAAAAAAAAAAAGTGAATAATCAGGCCCATGCTGTGGCTCACTAGGCTAATCCTCTGCTTGTGGTGCCAGCACCCCAGGTTCTAGTACCAGTTGGGGCACCGGATTCTGTCCCAGTTTCTCCTCTTCCAGTCCATCTCTCTGCTGTGGCCTGGGAAGGCAGTAGAGGATGGCCCAAGTCCTTGGGCCCTGCACCTGCACCTGGCTCCTGGCTTCAGATCAGCTCAGCGTGCTGGCCGTAGCGGCCACTGGGGGGTGAACCAATGGAAGGAAGACCTGTATGAGACCTGTCTCTCTCTCTCACTAACTCTCTGTCAAAAATAATAAATAAAAAAATTTAAAAAGTGAATAATCAAAGTTTTACAAATGAGAAAAGTCATGTGCATGAGGCATTACTGCTATGTTGAAAAATCACTGGGCATGTATGACAAGAGAGATGGTCTCGGTTTTACCATTAAATCACTTGTGATATTTTCATTTTGCCTATCTGGATTTCAGTTTTATTTTCTGAAGAATGAGAACATTGACCTAAATGATTTTTAAGGGCTCTCCAACACTAGCAGTCAAGGCATCCAAAGCAATAAGATCAAAGCTTGAAATCATTAACCCAGATTCTTGTTCAAGAGAAAAATCCGTTGATCTACACTCTGTCATAGAGATTTGAATTTATTTGATGAAATACAGCAGAAGCCAAGTGTAGTAAAGACTCAACTAAAGGGGATGACAGTATGCCTTCTCTTATCCATTTCAGGAGTAATTGTATGCAGTCTCTCCTGAGAGTGGAGGAGAAACATAATCAAGAAGATTAATTTGAGAGTTCATTTGCATGAAAAGAACTAGACCCTTGGAGATATCAATTTTTTCCCCTGAATATTGACAAGGAACCCAAGACTTTCTGGTGGAAGGAAATTAGATTGCAAAATGGTTAATCCTCCCCAAATGGAAATCTGGTAAGGAATTTACACGTGAAACCTGAAATATACTCAATAGAGCCAGGTGACTCAGTCAGTTTAGTTAAGATCATATTTTAATTAAATGCAACAGCAGACAGAAAAGAGGAGAAATGTTATCCTGCTTCTCAAAGATACACAGAACCAATGTAGATATGAGAAAAAAGTAATGTTATTGGCTTCATTATTTTGCAGTCAATTCAATTAATGTATATTTAAAAGGATTTATTTTTTATTATTCTGACCCTTTAGTCCCTTTACTTTGAATTAGTATTCCGAAAAAAGCAACCATTTTTAAAGTACATTATGTGCAAAAAAAGATGGTTTTAAAAATGAACTAGAGCTACTAAGAGAATTTAATGTTATGTTACTTTTTTCTCTTTTGTACCATGCAAACAAATGCAAATCTTTGTGTGATCCATAGGTGCAGATTGGGGATCTCTTGTTTGAATCCACAGAATGGGAATTGTAATTATATATAGTATATTTCACTTAAGGAGGACAAATAGGTAATCTGAGAGGGTATTACAATCTTTCTAAAAATTTCAAGTTTTAAAAAAAGGCATTTATCGATCTCCTTAAATTCCAGTCGTTTAAGTGAGAAATTTTAATTACCTTACTTCATTATCTGCAGAAACAGAGATCTCACCACCTAGTACTTTTGGCAGTTTAATAAAAAGAAATGAAAAGAGCATGAATTTTAAATATAGTTGAAACCAGTGTCAGTTTCTAGATCAGCTCACATGCAGATAGTTTTGACCTCAAGTAGGTTACTTAACCCTCCTGAATCTTGGTTTGCTCATCTTTACAATGAATAGGACCTACCACAAAAGACTTGTTGTGTGCTTAAATTTGATAATAGATGAGACGTCATAAATACAATTCTCTCAATAAGTGATAGCTCTTACAATAAACTGATAGACACATTGAGAAAATATATACACCTAGTAATTGAATAGTGAGATGAGGAGATGCAAAGCAGACAGGTAAGATTTTATGCCAAACGTGTGATAAGGTATAGTTACAAGTTAGAAGTTTTTAACCCTAACAAAAAAAAGTCAAGTATATGCAATTTCTCTCTCCACATCATGGGCATAGTTTGAATCAAGTGATCATGTGTGAAAGAGCACACATTATGTAGAATATTCAGTTGAGAAATTTTAAAAACACATGTAATTTGGCACTTTGTAGTCACCACAAAAGCATGCATACTTGTCTGAAGAGCAACTGGTTTGCAAAGGTCATATATCTATCCTCAGGGCATAACCATTTTAAGCCATTTGGCAAAACTACATCTACTGAGAACATACATTTTCTATTTTGGGGGTTATAAAGAGAGAAATAGAAAGTTATTTTTGAAATAAGTGTCTCAGGCTTTTCCCAGTATCTGCACTTATTAGCAATAGGTATTTTTACCATTGTGCTGATATATATGTATATGGATCACTACTCATGAATCTGATATTCAATCTAGGTCATAAAGGAGTTAAATCTTGTTTAAAAGTTTCGCAGAATCCGAGCTTGCTATCTCCTTCTCCCTTTGCTTTCTGGCAAGTTCTCTGGAATTAACTGTACTTCTAGGACAGATCCTTTCTCTATTTGACTCCTGTGTGGTTCTCACTAAAGTTTTAAATGTCTCTGCTTTCAGGCTATCCAAGAGTTGAGATGCCATTTATAATATATTTACTAGAACAGTTCTGAAAAACAAGTCATTAGTCAGCTACTTGGATATGGGTCTCTTAATCAAAGATTTATTGGGAGAATTTGGAAATAGTCAGATAAATGTTCTCCCTACCTGGGAGATGGGAGGCGTAAGCAGCGCTCTGTGGAAGATTTATGCTGAATTGCTTTATGCCATCTTGCATTTGATTAACTTTTATCAACCAGAACAAAAAATCCTTTCCCAATGCATCATTTATATGAACTTTATAAATGAACCATCTTTCTATTGCCTGCATAATTCACCATGATATAGTCATTTTAAAAGCCTCCAAAGGATACGTAATTAGCACAGGAGATTTTTTTTGCATGGTACCTCTGCAAAAAATTTTTTGAAAAATCTGAGTATATTACTATTCAATCTGAAATTCTAAAGGAGTCACATCAAGTTCTAACTTTCCTGAGAACAGGTAGGAAAGGTCTCATTCCACCATCTTCTCAGAACTACAAATAATATTTGATCAGGGTAAATCAAGTCAAAGTTTGAATACAAGTTTTGAGTTACAGGATTCACAGTGAGTCTCAGTTTCTAAAAGTCAATATACAGGTCTACCTGTCATTTGTACATCCTGGATTTCATCCATCTGGGATTTAAACAAGTATGACAGTGACAGTTTGAGGTTTGAACGGCAAGACTTAGGTAAGTTGTGCTGAGTGTTCAATTCTGAAACTTTGAATCAAATTTTAATTACATCAAAAAGACACTTTTTAATAAATTAATATATTCTTTCTGGTGAATGTAAAATGTCAACTCTCTCTACATTGCATTCATTTTGCTTCATTACCCACATCTTCTTAATAAAAAAACTAACATGGGTATTTCTTTTGTGGTAAAAACTTGATAAAGTTAAAAACACAGTAAAGTATTTATGAAAACAAGGTAGAAATGGTTTCCAGAACTATTTCAAATGTCCCCAAATGATTGATTGGTATTTTCCATCTTCTTGATATTTCTGTGGGCAAAAATTGTTTTCAGATTCTTATGTAAAAGAAAATTGCATGCAGTGTTTGGTCTCCTTGTTCCTCCAGATTTATGATCTTCTTTCCTCTCCCCTCCTCTGCATCCCAGGCTTCTTTATGGACTCTGCTGTCTTCTGGTTTTTCTCTTCTCTTCTAATTCTGTTTCCTCTTGGGACCCTACTGGATACTCCTGACATATTACCTAGGATGTGCAACCTACTAATGTATGACAGAAACACGATGCGAGTGAAAAGAATTTTGTAGAGTAAAATACTAAATTAGCAGTTAGTACTAATGCTCTTTTAGAAGTCAATCAATAGTTAGCTGGGGGTCCTTGAGAGGGTCACTTAACTTTTACAAATCTCATATTCCTTATTAGCAAAACAAAGGACTAGACTTATTGCTTGCACAATTTTTACTTGTAGAGTAATATCACAAACCAATGTTTTATTTAAACTCATAGAAAACAGGAACCCTGTACGTTTGTTTGACCCTGAACTTTAAGTCGGACTCTAAGGACTTGATGAAGGATATTATTATTCCAAATATTCACATTCACTGGCATGTGACTAGATTATGTTTACACATTTCCATTTAGAATTTGCAATTCATAACATTTTGTGAGTTTAAACTGCATAGCCCTTCAAGATGGACCTTGAGGGAATGATTGAGTGGAATCAAGACTCACTTTTCCAGAAGTGAAAATACATAGAGAGGAAAGGTGTCAAAGATAGGAAAATAGAGGCCAGCACTGTGTTGTAGTGTGTAAAACCACTGACTGCAGTGTCAGCATCCCATATGGGTGCTGGTTTGAGTCTTGACTGCTCCACTTCCAATCCACCTCCCTTCTTCTTCTTCTTCTTCTTCTTCTTCTTCTTCTTCTTCTTCTTCTTCTTCTTCTTCTTCTTCTTCTTCTTCTTCTTCCTCTTCTTCCTCTTCTTCCTCTTCTTCCTCTTCTTCCTCTTCTTCCTCCTCCTCCTCCTCTTCTTCTTCTTCTTCTTCTTCTTCTTCCTCCTCCTCTTCTTCCTCCTCTTCTTCTTCTTCTTCTTCTTCTTCTTCTTCTTCTTCTTCTTCTTCTTCTTGACAGGCAGAGTTAGACAGTGAGAGAGAGAGACAGAGAGAAAGGTCTTCCTTCCATTGGTTTACCCCCAAAATGGCCACTACAGCCAGCGTGGCCTGAAGCCAGGAGCCAGGTGCTTCTCCTGGTCTCCCCTGTGGGTCCAGGGCCCAGCACTTGGGCCATCCTCCACTGCACTCCTGGGCCACAGCAGAGAGCTGGACTGGCAGAGGAGCAATAAGGACAGAATCCGACACCCCACCGGGACTAGAACCCGGGGTGCCGGCGCCGCAGGCAGAGGATTAGTCAAGTGAGCTGCAGCGCTGGCCCCATCTTCCTTCTAATGCACCTGAAAAAGCATCAGAAGATGGCCTCTGCATCTACATGGGAGATCTGGATGAAGCTCCTGGTGCCTGACTTCAGATTGGCTCAGGTCCAGCCATTGTGGCCATTTTGGGAGTGAACCAGTGGTTGGAAGAGTCTCTCTCTTTCTCTCTCTCTCTCTCTGAAATTGTTCCCTTCAAATAAATAAATTATTTTTTAAAAGATGGAAAAACAAGGACCAGATTTAATCTCACCTGTGAAAAAACTGAAAAACGGGGTCTGTTATATGAAGACACAGTTGTGAAACACCAGATATCAGCAACAGAAGAGAATGCTACCTGAGTGATAAGAAGCCAATGGAGTGAAAATTATGATTGTTCCTATGTGAGCGAGTCAGAGTTGGAAATTGGAGAGGCCAGAAACTGCTAGGGTTAGCAGTTCAGAAGAGTTGGTCCTCTGTATCTGTGGGTTCTGCATCTGTGAAAAGTGATCCCTGTTAGGAATTTGGAAAACATTATGCTGAGTGAAATAAGCCAATCCCAAAGGGACAAATACCACATGTTCTCCCTGATCAGTGACAACTAACTGAGCACCAAAAAGGAAACCTGTTGAAGTGAAATGAACACTATGAGAAACGGTGACTTGATCAGCCCTTGCCCTGACTGTTGATGAAGAACTTAATATGTTATCCCTCTTAGTATTTTTTTTTGTTTGTTCTACTTAATACTTTTGGTTGAATACTGTAATCAATACACAGTTATTCTTAAGTGCTGAAACTTAACTGAAAAGTGATCGCTGTTAAAAATAAGAGTGGGAATAAGAGAGGGAAGAGATGTGCAATTCGGGACATGCTCAAGCTGACTTACCTCAAACGGTAGAGTTAGAAACATACCAGGGGATTCCAATTCAATCCCATCAAGGTGGCATGTACCAATGCCATCTCACTATTCCAAGTGATCAATTTCTGTTCACAATTGATCATAATGAATTGACTAAGAGTCTAAGGGAGCACATAAACAAGTCTAGTACCTGCTAACACTAACCAATAGAATAAATAAAGGGGAGAGTGATCCAACATGGGAAGCGAGATACACAGCAGACCCATAGAATGGCAGATGTCCTAAACAGCACTCTGGCCTCAGAATCAGCCCTTAAGGCATGCGGATCCAGCTGAAAAGCCCATGAGAGTATTTCAGGCATGGAAAGCCAAGACACTCTGGGGAAACAAACAAACAAACAAAAACCTAAATGAAAGATCTCCACAAGTGAGATCCCAGTGGAAAGAACGGGTCATCAAAGAAGGAGGTATCTTTCTCTGAAGGGAGGAGAGAACTTACACTTTGACCATGGCCTTGTCTAAATATGGTCAGAGTCGGTGAACTCAGGGGGCTTCCATAGCCTTGGCAGCTCATGACAAGAGCCTAGGGTGATTACTGATGCCATAAACAAGAGTGTCAATGTGTTAAGTCAACAACAGGAGTCACTGTGCACTTACTCCTCATGTAGGATCTCTGTCCTTAGTGTGCTGTACATTGAGATTTAATGCTATAATGAATACTCAAACAGTATTTTTCACTTTATGTTTCTGTGTGGGAGCAAGCTGTTGAAATCTTTACTTAATGTATGCTCAACTGATCTTCTGTATATAAAGAGAATCGAAAATGAATCTTGATGTGTATGGAAGGGGAGAGGGAGCGGGAAAGGGGAGGGTTGCGGGTTGGAGGGACGTTATGGGGGGGAAGCCATTGTAATCCATAAGTTGTACTTTGGAAATTTATATTCATTAAATAAAAGTTAAAAAAATAAATTAAGGAGTAAAATATTTAACAAATTATATCTGTACCGAACATGTATAGACTCCTTTCTTGTCATTATTTGCTAAACAATACAGCATAACAACTACTTACACAGCATTTATACTGTATTATATATTCTAAGAAATCTAGAGATCTAGAGATGATTTAGTGTTCTTTTTTTAAAATTTATTTTATTTATTTGCAAGAGAGAGAGAGAGAGAGAGGTAGATCGATTTTACTCAGTGGTTCACTTCCCAGAAGTGCTGGTTCAAGCTGAAGCCAGAGCCAGGAACTCTATTGTCATCTTCTAAGTGGGTGACAGGGGTTCAAATACTTTGGCTATCTTTGCTGCCTTTCCAGGCACATCAGCAGGGAGCTACAGACCCAAGTACTGCTGGCTACTGGCTTCAACTTGGTCCAGCCTTGAACCTTGCAGCCATCTTCGGGGGCGGGGTTAACCAGTAGAAAGGTTTCTCTCTCTTTCTCTCTCTCTCTCTCTCTCTCTCTCGCTGTCTCTCACTCTCTATCTTACCCTCTCTGTCACTCTTTCAAATAAATCTTTAAAAATAGACAATTATTATAATATAATATTTATATAAAGTAATACACTGGAGGATGTGCATAGATTGTATGTAAATACTATACCAATTTATATAAGGGATTTGTGTACCCAGATTTTGGTAACTGCTAGGAGTCCAAGAAACAAATGCCCATGGATACTGAGGGATGACTGTGCCATGAAAAGAGAGTTACATAGAAAGAGAGATCTAGAGATTTGGAGATGTGTTTCAGTAGTGGAACAAAATTGGCAAAAATTTCATAGAATTCACAATATCCCATAGGTATACTTAAACTTTGTTCTTAGCACATATATCAGCTAGTTTAATCCTTAAGATTCTTGCTTTAAAGCTTTACCTAACACAGATTAAAAGCTTAAAAGCAAGACTTGAAAGGATCAAATTATTTCTAAGTTACTTAACTGCATCCCAGAACAAAGTGTAAGAATATTGCTGGGAATACAAATAAATCAACTCCCCCACCACACCTTCCTGAGACATAATTCACAATATCTAATATCTAATTTAAAATTCCAAATTTATGAAGGAATAGGAAAATGCACTCTGATTGCGGTGAAAAATCAACCAATGGTAACATATCCAGACATGACATAGATGATAGAATTAGTATAAAAAAATAAGTAATTATAACTAGATTGCATATATTTAACAAAGTAGAGGAAAACTTGAGTATCTTAAAGAATTAGATATGAAAATTTCCTGAATCAAACATATAGAGATGAAAATTTCAGATCGATAAGATGATGTCTGAGATGAAAAATACTTTAACAGATTATTTTTGTAATTCTTAGTAGTTGTGATCACTGAGTCCGTAAATACTGAATAATTCCTCCTAGGGAAATATTGGTTGTCTTATCCCATTTGTGCAAGTCAAACAAAATATCTGAGGGTGGAAAACTCATACAGGACAGAAATGCATTTCCTTACAGTTCAGAAGGCTGAAAAGTCCATGATCAAGGCACTGGGAGGTTTGATGTTTGAGAAGGGCACCTGTCTCTTCCAAGATGCTTCGTGAATGCGGAGTTCTCAGATGGAGGAAGGGACAAGTGGGCCAAGGAGGCTGCACTCACTGTTCAATCCCTTTTTTAAGGCACAAGCTCTTCCTCAGTGATGGAACGCTTATGCTATTCAACTCCTAAAGCCTTGCTTCTTAATACTATCAAACTGGGCCTGAGGTCACACATGAGAATTTTTGGAGGATCTATAAATTCAAACCATAGCATGTGTTATGAGATTCTGGTTACAAAATTTTCATCAACAAATCAACACATAATCTGGTTTTTAAAGTGTCTCTGTTGAAAGACACTTAATATATATTATTGAGTCATTGGCATAGAACACACAGTCAATGGCACTCTAACTTGTGGCTGAATGCAACCTGTCTAACACATACATTTTCTCTACAAGTTGCATTACAGAAACACTAAGCAGCATTGTGACATATGTCAACAATGAGTGCTAAATTGTAAGGACTGTGTTGCCAAATATGAGAGGTACAACAGGAAGATCGAGTGTTGTCTCATTTGACTTCAGTTGGGAATGGGTGTAGTAGGTAGTAGATTGCTCTGCTCATGACTGTGAATGATTGTAAAAGAATAGCACATACTGATTTGGAGGTAGGAATAAATAAGTAAATGGATTTTATCAATAGACGAATTGCAAATACAAAATTTGCAAATAATGAATGTTGGCTGTAGCTTGGTAGGATTAAAGGAAAATTAGGAGACAATTAATGAACTTGAAGAGAGAAATAGCACCATTCAAAATGAAGCACTAGAAAGCGAAACAAACAATTTCAGGCAAAATAGTATAACTACAATATCCAAAGGCAGGAAGCAGAAAAGCTTTTTGAGAAAATTATGGCTGAAAAGTTTCCCCATTTGATGAAAACTTAAATCCACAGGTGCATGAAGCTCAAAACAACTGCAAACCCGTAACAAGAAATATGTACAAATTACGCCCAGGTGTATTATAATAAAATTGCTCTTACATCATTATGTTCTCAGAATTAGATCTACAAAGCACATTCAATCTGTTAAAAACTAATTAAAATTAAAATAAAAAAAAATCATTAAAGCAGCCAGAGAATGGGAAGGAAGGAGGCATACACATTATATACAGAATAAAAGTCAAGGATGAGAGCATATTTCATCTTAGAAATAATTCAATCCATAGATAGTAGAGGTCAACTTTTAAAGTAATAAATGGTAAAACTATTAACCTTGAATTCTGTACCCACGTAAATTGAACACAATATAGACATAGAAGTGCTGGAATAATTCACCACCATCAGGCTTGAAATGTTAAAAGAAGTCCTCCAGGCCAAAGGGAAATGATACCAGAGGGAATCTAGATCTACACAAAGATGAACAGAGCACAAATACTAAGTACATATGTAAATATAACATATTTTTCTTACTTATATATCTTTAAAAATGCCTGGCTATCTAAACTAAAACTAATAACCACTCATATTTACTATGTATGTAAGCATAAAGTGTGTGTCAATAATAACAAAAACATTGTAAGGGAAGAATTATTTTGTGTTCTTTTAGAATAGGTGAGTACTACAATATTATTTGAGCCTTGACTAGAATAAATTAAAGATTTGTACTCTAAACCCTACAGCAATCACTAAAATAAGACAAAAAGGAGTCACAACTGACTAGCTAAGGAGTTGAAATGGAATCGCTAATAAAATAATCTTTAGATAAACAATCTAAAGGAGGACCAAAAAATGAAATAGTGAGTAGTATGATAAAACTCATAAGATGATAGATTTAAATCCAGTCATCTAACTGAACACACTAAATGTAAATGGTTTACACTTATGTGGAAAAATTTCTTCTGTATTTTAGGCTTTTTGTGCCACAGATGGACTTTATCCCATATTCTTTATTCTGTTTTATAAATGCTTCAAAATAACGACATCTATTCTTCATTAATGGGCCATACAAAACCTTGTGATGGGCTACAGTGAACCACAGTTTATTGAGCCTTTTTTCTAAGCATACCAACCATTTGTAGAGATAATCAGCTTTGATTAAAAAAAACCAAGAACTAATTAATTACATGCTTCTTACAACAACCCTACTTTAAATATAAAAATACTAATAAACATAAAAGCATTAAAAAGATATAATAAGTCACTGCACTTAAAAACTAAAGCTGGAGTGGTTTTATTAATATCAAAGTGGATTTCATAGAAAATGATGTGATTAAGATAGAGAAGCTCATTTCATAATGATAAAATGGTCAACTTACTAAGAGATCCTAACAAACTTAAGTACTGATTAATTAGTAGAAGAGTTTTGAAATCAATTAAGCCCAGCTTGGAAGAACTGCAAATACAAATAATGGACACATCCATTACTATAAAAAGAGATTTCTGTATAATTTTCTCAATAATTGACAGAATAAAAAAATCATTAAGGATATGGGAGACTCAAATAACACCATCAACCAGGTTGATCTAATTGGCATTTACAGAATATTCCAACATGACCAAAACAGTAATGTATTTTTTTTCAAGTGTTCATGGTATAATTACCAAAGCATGTTGTATCTGGGCCACAAAACCATTCTCAAAAACTTTAAAGGATCCAAGTTGTAGAAAGTTTTCTGGTCACATAGGGTTAATATGAAATCAGTAATAGACATCTGAAAATCCCTGAAAGACTGAAACTTGAATAAAGTAAATCTAAATTGTGAATCAAAGAAAAAATAAAAATGGAAATGGGAGCATTTTGAATAGAGGGAAAACAAAACACAAACCATGTCAATGTATTGACAATATATCATTAACTAGCAGGAAATTTAGAGAACAAAATGCCTGCTCTAAAAGAGACAAAATATTTTCTTTTTTTATAAACTTTTATTTAATGAATATAAATTTCTAAAGTATGACTTATGGATTACAATGGCTTCCCCCCCATACCGTCCCTCCCACCCACAACCCTCCCCTTTCCACTCCCTCTCCCCTTCCATTCACATCAAGATTCATTTTCAATTATCTTAATATACAGAAGATCAGCTTAGTATACATTAAGTAAGGATTTCAACAGTTTGCTCCCACACAGAAACATAAAGTGAAAAATAATAGATGATTTTTTTTTAAATGATGATGAAATCAGATCAGACCTATTGTCATGTTTAATCCCAGTGAGAGTCAAGTTGGGAATTGATAATTTCTTTTTTTTTTTTTTTTTTTTTTTTTTTTACAGAGGATCAGTTTAGTATGCATTAAGTAAAGATTTCAACAGTTTGCACCCCCATAGAAACACCAAATGAAATATATTGTTTGAGTACTCGTTATAGCATTAAATCTCAATGCACTGCACATTAAGGACAGAGATCCTACATGAGGAGTAAGTGCACAGTGACTCCTGTTGTTGACTTTACCAATTGACACTCCTGTTTATGGCATCAGTAATCTCCCTATGCTCCAGTCATGAGTTTCCAAGGCTATGGAAGCCCTCTGAGTTCTCCGACTCTTATCTTGTTTAGACAAGGTCATAGTCAAAGTGGAGGTTCTCTCCTCCCTTCAGAGAAAGGTACCTCCTTCTTTGATGACCTGTTCTTTCCACTGGGATCTCACTCACAGAGATCTTTTGCCAGAGTGTCTTGGCTTTCCATGCCTGAAATACTCTCATGGGCTTATCAGCCAGATCCGAATGCCTTTAGGGCTGATTCTGAGGCCAGAGTGCTATTTAGGACATCTGCCATTCTATGGGTCTGCTGTGTATCTCGCTTCCCATGTTGGATCACTCTCCCCTTTATTTATTCTATCGGTTAGTGTTAGCAGGTACTAGACTTGTTTATGTGCTCCCTTAGACTCTTAGTCAATTCATTATGATCAATTGTGAACAGAAATTGATCACTTGGAATAGTGAGATGGCATTGGTACATGCCACCTTGATGGGATTGAATTGGAATCCCCTGGTATGTTTCTAACTCTACCATTTGGGGCAAGTCAGCTTGAGCATGTCCCAAATTGTACATCTCTTTCCTCTCTTATTCCCACTCTTATGTTTAACAGGGATCACATTTCAGTTAATTTTCAATGCTTAAGAATAACTGTGTATTAACTACAGAATTAAACGAGTCATACCAAGCAGAGCAGACAAAAAAACTACCAAGAGGGACAACGTACCAAGTCGCCCACCAACAGTCAGGGCCATGCTGATCAAGTCACTGTTTCTCATGGTGTCCATTTCACTTCAGGAGGTTTCCTTTTTGGTGTTCAGTCAGTTGTCACCGATCAGGGAGAACATATGGTATTTGTCCTTTTGGGACTGGCTTACTTCACTCAGCATGATGTGTTCCAGATTCCTCCATTTTGTTGCAAATGACTGGATTTCGTTGTTTCTTACCGCAGTATAGTATTCTAAAGAGTACATATCCCATAATTTCTTTATCCAGTCTACCGTTGATGGGCATTTAGGTTGGTTCCAGGTCTTAGCTATTGTGAATTGAGCTGCAATAAACATTAGGGTGCAGACCTCTTTTTTGTTTGCCAATTTAAATTCCTTTGGGTAAATTCCAAGGAGTGGGATGGCTGGGTCGAACGGTAGGGTTATCTTCAGGTTTCTGAGGAATCTCCAGAGTGACTTCCATAGTGGCTTGACCAGTTTGCATTCCCACCAACAGTGGGTTAGTGTCCCTTTTTCCCCACATCCTCGCCAGCATCTGTTGTTAGATTTCTGAATGTGAGCCATTCTAACCGGTGTGAGGTGAAACCTCATTGTGGTTTTGATTTGCATTTCCCTGATTGCTAATGACCTTGAACATTTTTTCATGTGCCTGTTGGCCATTTGGATTTCCTCTTTTGAAAAGTGTCTATTGAGGTCCTTGGCCCATCTCTTAAGTGGGTTGTTTGTTTTGATCTTGTGGAGTTTCTTGATCTCTTTGTAGATTCTGGTTATTAACCCTTTATCTGTTGCATAGTTTGCAAATATTTTTTCCCATTCTGTCGGTTGTCTCTTCACTCTCCTGACTGTTTCTTTTGCAGTACAGAAACTTCTCAATTTGATGCAATCCCAATAGTTGATTTTGGCTTTGACTGCCTGTGCCTCCCGGGTCTTTTCCAGAAATTCTTTGCCTGTGCCAATATCTTGAAGGGTTTCTCCAATGTTCTCTAATAACTTGATGGTGTCAGGTTGTAGATTTAGGTCTTTAATCCATGTTGAGTGGATTTTTGTGTAAGGTGTAAGGTAGGGGTCTTGCTTCATGCTTCTGCACGTGGAAATCCAATTTTCCCAGCACCATTTATTGAATAGACTGTCCTTGCTCCAGGAATTAGTTTTAGATCCTTGATCAAATATAAGTTGGCTATAGATGTTTGGGTTGATTTCTGGTGTTTCAATTCTGTTCCGTTGGTCTATCCATCTGTTTCTGTACCAGTACCATGCTGTTTTAATTACAACTGCCCTGTAGTATGTCCTGAAGTCTGGTATTGTGATGCCTCCGGCTTTGTTTTTGTTGTACAAGATTGCTTTAGCTATTCGAGGTCTCTTGTGCCTCCATATGAATTTCAGCACCATTTTTTCCAGTTCTGAGAAGAAGGTCTTCAGTATCTTGATTGATATTGCATTGAATCTATAAATTGCTTTTGGGAGAATGGACATTTTGATGATATTGATTCTTCCAATCCATGAGCATGGAAGATTTTTCCATTTCTTGGTATCCTCTTCTATTTCTTTCTTTAGGGTTTTGTAATTTTCATCGTAGAGATCTTTAACGTCTTTGGTTAAGTTAATTTCAAGGAATTTGATTGTTTTTGTAGCTATTGTGAGTAGGATTGATCTTAGAAGTTCTTCCTCAGCCATGGCATTGTCTGTGTATACAAAGGCTGTTGATTTTTGTGCATTGATTTTATACCCTGCTACTTTGCCAAACTCTTCAATGAGTTCCAATAGTCTCTTAGTAGAGTTCTTTGGGTCCCCTAAATAAAGAATCATGTCATCTGCAAAGAGGGATAGTTTGAGTTCTTCCTTCCCAATTTGTATCCCTTTAATTTCTTTTTCTTGCCTAATAGCTCTGGCTAGAACCTCCAGAACCATATTGAATAGCAGTGGTGAGAGTGGACATCCCTGTCTGGTACCAGATCTCAGTGGAAATGCTTCCAACTTTTCCCCATTCAATAGGATGTTGGCTGTGGGTTTTTCATAGATTGCTTTGATTGTATTGAGGAATGTTCCTTCCAAACCCAGTTTGCTAAGAGTTTTCATCATGAACCGGTGTTGTATTTTATCAAATGCTTTCTCGGCGTCTATTGAGATAATCATATGGTTTTTCTTCTGCAGTCTGTTAATGTGGTGTATCACATTGATTGTCTTGCGCACATTAAACCATCCCTGCATACCAGGGATAAATCCCACTTGGTCTGGGTGGATGATCTTTCTGATGTGTTGTTGCATTCTATTGGCCAGAATTTTATTGAGGATTTTTGCATCTATGTTCATCAGGGATATTGGTCTGTAATTCTCTTTCAGTGCTGCATCTTTTTCTGGCTTAGGAATTAAGGTGATGCTGGCTTCATAGAAAGAATTTGGGAGGATTCCCTCTTCTTCGATTGTTCTGAATAGTTTGAGAAGAATTGGAGTTAGTTCTTCTTTCAATGTCTGGTAGAATTCAGCAGTGAATCCATCTGGTCCTGGGCTTTTCTTTGTTGGGAGGGCCTTTATTACTGTTTCAATTTCTGTCTCAGTTATGGGTCTGTTTAGGTTTTCGATGTCTTCCTGGTTCAATTTAGGTAGGTTGCATGTGTCCAGGAATCTATCCATTTCTGATAGGTTTCCCTGTTTGCTGGCATACAAGTCCTTGTAGTAATTTCTGATGATTCTTTTTATTTCTGTGGTGTCTGTCGTTACATTTCCTTTTTCATCTCTGATTTTATTGATTTGGGTCTTTTCTCTTCTTTTTTTAGTTAGTTGGGCCAATGGGGTGTCAATTTTGTTTATTTTTTCAAAAAACCAGCTCCTCGTTTGGCTGATTTTTTGTAATGTTTTTCTTGATTCAATCCTGTTGATTTCTTCTCTGATTTTAATTATTTCTCTTCTCCTACTAGATTTGGGTCTGGTTTGCTGCATATTTTCTAGATCCTTGAGGTGAATTGAAAGCTCATCTATTTGGTGCCTTTCCAATTTCTTGATGTAGGCACCTATTGATATAAACTTTCCTCTTAACACTGCTTTTTCTGCATCCCATAAGTTTTGGTATGTTGTGCTGTTATCCTCATTTACTTCCAGAAAGTTTTTGATTTCTCTTTTGATTTCTTCTATGACCCATTGTTCATTCAGGAGCATGTTGTTCAATCGCCATGTGTTTGCGTATGCTCTAGGGATTCCTGAGTTGCTAATTTCCAACTTCATTCCTTTATGGTCTGAGAAGCTGCATGGTATGATTCTAATTCTTTTGAATTTGCTGAGACTTGCTTTATGGCCTAGTATGTGGTCAATCCTAGAGAAGGTTCCATGTACTGCTGAGAAGAATGTAAAATCTTTAGCTGTAGGATTGAAAGTTCTGTATATATCTGTTAGATCCATTTGGGCTATAGTGTCGTTTAAATCTACTGTCTCCTTGTTGATCTTCTGTCCGGATGATCTGTCTATTTCTGAGAGTGGAGTATTGAAGTCCCCCAGTACTATTGTATTGGGGTCTAAGTCTCCCTTTAAGTCCGTTAACAAATCTTTTAGATAAACTGGTGCCCTGTAGTTAGGTGCATATACATTGATATTGTTATATCTTCCTGTTGAATTGATCCCTTAATCATTATATAGTGTCCCTCTTTGTCACTCTTAACGGTTTTTGTGGTAAAGTTTATGTTGTCTGATATTAAGATGGCTACACCCGCTCTTTTTTCATTTCTGTTGGCATGGTATATCTTTTTCCAGCCTTTCACTTTCAGTCTGTATGGATCTTTTTGTTCCTTAACCCAATCAGCCAATTGGTGTCTTTTAACTGGACAGTTCAGGCCATTCACGTTCAATGTGACTAATGATAAGTGGTAACTTGCCCTGCCATTTGCCAAAGATAAGTTCTAATATATGCTTTGAATTCCCTGTGATCTTTTGCAGTGAGGTTTCCTTCCTTTACCTTCGTTCATATTGATGACCGTGTTTCTGTGTGTAACACATCTTTAAGCATCTTTTGCAGGGCTGGACGAGTGGCAACAAATTCTTTAAATTTCTGTTTGCTATGGAAAGTCTTTATTTCACCTTCATTCACAAATGATAGCTTTGCAGGATATAATATTCTGGGCTGGCAGTTTTTCTCCCTTAGTACCTGGGCTATATCTCGCCATTCCCTTCTAGCTTGTAGGGTTTCTGATGAGAAGTCAGCTGTGAGTCTGATTGGAGATCCTCTGATAGTAATCTGACGTTTCTCTCTTGCACATTTTAGAATCTTTTCTTTCTGTTTCACTGTGGTGAGTTTAATTACAACGTGTCGTGGTGAGGATCTCTTTTGGTCGTGTTTATTAGGGGTTCTGTGAGCTTCCTGTACTAGGATTTCTCTGTCCTTCTCCAAACCTGGGAAATTTTCTGCTAATATCTCACTAAAAAGGCCTTCTAATCCTTTCTCCCTCTCCATGCCTTCAGGAACTCCTAGAACCCGAATGTTGGGTTTTTTAATAGTATCCTGAAGATTCCCGACAATATGTTTTAGATTTCTAATTTCCTCTTCTTTTCTTTGGTCTGACTGTATCCTTTCCTGTTCTCTGTCTTCTAAGTCCGATATTCTCTCTTCTGCTTCACCCATTCTGTTTGTAAGGCTCTCTATTGTGTTTTTCATTTGATCTATTGAATTCTTCACTTCAGTCACTATCACAGTTTCCTGTTGTACTAGTTGTTTCGTTTCATTTTGATTCCTCCTTAATATTGCATTTTCACGAGAGAGATTTTCTGTCTTGTCCATTAAGGATTTCTGTAGTTCAAGAATTTGTTTTTGAGAACTTCTTAATGTTCTTATCAATTTTTTGAGATCTGCTTCTTGCATTTCTTCTATGTCATCATCCTCATAATCTTGAATTGGGGTGTCTTTTTCATTTGAGGGCGTCATGGTGACTTCCTTGTTTTTATTACCTCGGTTTTTGCGTTTGTTATTTGGCATATTGGAGATATTTGGTTTCTTCACTGTGGTGCTTTTTCTTGTTATACTATGACTCTAGATTAAGTGGACTATCTGTTTTTGATGGAGCCTTAGGGCTTGAGATGGGTGTGGCCTGAGAGCTCTGTTTGGTGTGCCAAAGGTGACACTCCCAGGTTAGGCATGGTAAATCTCTCTCTCTCTCTCTTTCTTTGTTTTTTTTTTTTTTTTTTTTTTTTTTTTTTTTTTTTTTTGATTCAAAAGGGAAGTTATTCTGCACAGCTGAACGAAGTTGGAGGTAGTTAGCAGGCAAATGATATACCCACAGGAGCCAGAGATCAGAAGCTCTTTCCCAAGGGCCACACAGGGAATCTGTTCGGCCCTCAGAGTGGGCTCAAATCCTCCTTCAGTCTCCCACTGGGTTGCCAAAGTTATGGAATTGTAGCGTCTCTGGAGAGTGCTCACGTGAATTCCGTGAGTTTTCTCCCCCACCGTCTCTTTTTTCACAGTCTCAGTTCAGTAGCACCACAAATTTACTAGGTCCTAATCTCCTGTTAATTCGCCCCACCCAGAGTCAGGTTTTTCTGCTAGGCTCAGGGCCGGTGCAGACCTGAGGTCACTCTGCTTATGACGTATGTCCAAGATGGCGCCTGCTCTTTGTCTTGCTCGCCCTTGAGAGGTGAGCGGAGAGAGAGAAACCCATGTCCCTACCAGTCACCTTTTTTTTTTCTCTCTCTCTCTCTTCCAGCTAGCCTGGTGAACTCCCCCCCCCCCCCGGGGGTCGTTCCCTCTAGTCTCCTCTCTCCGTTTGCCTGCCGGTGTCTCTGGCTATTGAGGTTCGGCTCACCTCGTGTTCCAGTGCTGGTGTGTTGAGTCTGCCGCTGGTGTCCCGAATTGTGGGCTCCCACGCTCTCCACGCAGGTCCGCTCCCCTTCCAGCGCTGATGTGTGGACTCGGAGCCCTGTACGTCCCAAGCCTGCCTGCTGTTGTCTGTGTGGCACGCACTCCCCTTCGAGCACTGGCTCGCAGACCCTGCGGCTTCCTGCAGCTCGGTCCCGTGGCTCGGTCCCGCGGCTCGGCTTCCGCGTGGTGGGCGACCTTGTTGTCCCAGTAGGTCCTCCGATTCACGGCCACTCGATCCAGAAGAATTTCCTCTGCAATATTTTCCTGGTTCTTTTTTCTGAGGCTACTGTAACTCTCCTTTTATTAAACTAAATTTTCCCAGACTATTGGTGTGCGCCCTCACTATTCTACCATCTTGGCTCCGCCAAGGTATATCGAGACAAAATATTTTAAATAAGTACTTTTCTTCCATCTTGATAAAATAGTAAGAGAAAATCAAATGGAACCCTCAAAAGGCATAAAAATAAACAATAAAAGTTAGAATAGAAACAAATGGAATAGAAACAGAGAAAATCTATGTAACCAACAACTAGTCCTTTGAGAACATCAATAAAATTAATAAACTTCTGGCCAGACAAGCCAAGAAAAATAGAGGATATATAAATCACCAAAGTCGTGAATTAGAGAGATGACATTACTACAGATTTTACAGATATTTGAGGGGAATGGGGAATCAAAGGCTCAACTTTATGCCAATATATTCTACAACTTAGATGAAATTAATAACTTCCTTGAAATATACTAGCTATTAAAGCTTATTGAAGAACAAATATTAAATACAAATAGTCCTAGATCCATTTAATAATTTGAAATTAAAGTTGAAATACTTCATGTGAACAAAACACCAAACCTATATATCTTCAGTGAAGAAATCTGTCAAATATTTATGGAAGAAATAATAATAACTTTACAGATCTTTTAGAAAATTGAAGGGAAAGCAATAAATTTCCTAACTCTTGTGAAGAGTGTGTTACCCTACACTAAAACCAGAAAAATGCATTGCAAGAAAAGTAAAAACAATAAACTTAACAGAACGCAAAAATTTTTAACAAAATGTTAGCAAATCAAATCCAGGATTATATGAAAATGATAATACATTATAATCATGTAGCATTTATCCCAGGAATGCAAGATTATTTTTTTCTCAATGTGACTACTGATTTCTTTTTTTAATTATTATTATTTTTTATTTATTTATTTGACGGATAGAGTTAGACAGTGAGAAAGAGAGACAGAGAGAAAGGTCATCCTTCCATTGGTTCACCCTCAAAATGGCTGCCACAGCCAGAGCTACGCCGACCTGAAGTCAGGAGCCAGGTGCTTCCTCCTTGTCTCCCAAGCACTTGGGCCATCATCCACTGCCCTCCTGGGCCACAGCAGAGAGCTGGACTGGAAGATGAGCAACCGGGACTAGAACCTGGTGCCTACATGGGATGCCAGTGCTGCAGGCAGAGGATTAACCTAGTGAGCCACGGCACCAGCCCGCAAGATTATTTTAACGTTTGAAAATCAATATAATTCATAATCCTAAATTACACACACACACACACACACAATCAACTCAAATAGATGTTGGAAAGCCAGTAGCTAAAATTCAAAATCTAACCAAGCTAGGAATAGGAAGGGAATTCCTCAATCCGATATAGGACATTTAAGAAAAACCTACATTCAATTTCCTAATTAAGTAGTAGACCAGCAGATTTTTTTTTCCTAAGGTCATCTTCTCTCATCACTTGTATTTATTTATTTAAAGATTTATTTATTTGTTTGATAGTCAGAGTTACACAGAGAGAGAAGGAGAGGCAGAGAGAGAGAGAGAGAGGTCTTCCAACTGCTGGTTCACTCCCCAGTTGGCTGAAACAACCAGAGCTGTGCCGGTCCAAAGCCAGGAGCCAGGAGCTTCTTATGGTTCTCCCATGCGGGTTCAGGGGCCCAAGGCCTGCTTTCCCAGGCCACAGCAGAGAGCTGGATTGGAAGTGGAGCAGCCGGGACTCGAACCAGCACCCAAATGGGACACCAGCACTGCAGGCAGTGGCTTTACCTGCTAAGCCACAGCGCCAGCCCCTCATCACCTGTATTTAACATTACACAATAGGTTCTCCAGTAAAGATGTAAAAGGAATTCATATTAGTCTCAAATAATTAAATAAATAGAATGGTATTTATTCATAGACTACATGATCGCCAATGTAGAAAGTCATGAAATCTACAAGAAAGTTTCTAGATGCGATACATGAGTTCAGTACTGCTGCAGTGTACAAGATGAGCATTCAAAAGTAAGTTGCACTTTGGTACACTAGCAATGAACAGCCATAAATTCAAATTCAAAAACATAATTGATAGTAATATGAAAATATGACATATTTAGGCATGAATGTGACAAACGATGTGCAAGATCTGTACAACAAAACCATAAAATGTTGCTAAGAGAAATGAGTACAGACATAAGTGGAGAAATGTGTTGTGTTCCTGAATCACAAGAATTAACCTTGTTATCAATTCTCATCAGTTTATAGATTCAATGCAATTATAATCAAAATCCTAGAACAATATTTGCATAATATCCTCCTATAGGCTGATTTTAAAATTCATGTAGAAATGCAAAAGCCTAGAATAGCCAAACAAATTTGAAAAGGACAAAGTTGAAGGACTTAAATTATTGGATTCAAAGACTTTTGTAATGTTACAGTAATCAAGACAATATCTCATGTGTCTGAAGATAGACAAATTGGTCATTGGAACAGAATACAGAGTCCAGAAATAGATGAGCACATACATGGTGTGGGATCTGAGCTTGGTTGCATAGGGCTGGAAACTGGAACACTTGTAGAGCTATAGGTAGATGGGAGACTATTTATTCAGCCAGTGCAGCATCAACAACCCAACAGACAGTGTATGCACTGTTTTCACAGTAGTGGCCACTAGCCAAGTAGTTACCCAGCAGAAAATGTATCAGCCACTGGGCCAGCCATAGAAACACAGATAACAGTTTAGAACTTAACACACATTATTAAACATATTTACTTGTATTTTCTTATGTTCCGACACATTGTCAACTGATTTCCAAGAATGTACAAAAGCATGTCTATGGGGAAGAACTATTCTTTCCAAATTGGGTATCCATATGCACCCATTCTCAATGTCATCCACTCACATTTCACATAATATATAAAAACAACTCAATTTGGATCATAGATTGATATGTAAATTTCTTCAACTAACAAATATCACATAGAAAACAAAGGAGACAATTTTTTTTGACCTTGGGTTTGTAAAAAATTTCTTAGATACAATGAAAAAATCACAATTCTTAAAAGAAAAAAGTGAATAAATTGAACTTCATCAAAAATAAGAAGTTACTCTTTGAAAGACACTGTTAAAAAATAGAAAGCTAAGTCAGAGACTAAGATGTGAAAATTACCCATGGGATGAAAGACTTGAATCAGAATATATTAAGAGCACTGAAAATTCCAGTAAGAAATCAAAAAATACAATCAGGACCTCATGAACAACTTGAATGGATAGTTCACCCAAAGAAGACATAGGGATGGCAAATAAACACAGGACTAGATGCTCTGCCATTCGTAGAGAATTGAACATTAAAATGACAATGTCTAAAATTAAAAAGTATAATTATAAATATTTCTAAAAGCTAAAAATCTGATCACTCCAAGTGTTGCTGAGTAGAAGGTGGAGCAGCAACTGGAATTCTTACAATCTGCTGTGGGAATGTAAAATCGTACAACCGTTTTGGAAAACAGTTTGTCATTTTTAATAAGATAAAAGTACACTTACCATCTAATTCAACCATTTCAGTTGGAATTATTTGACTTCAAGCAAAATGAAAACAAAATATTTACCCAAATATTTGTACAGGAGTGTTTACAACAGCTTTATCATTAAGAGTCCAAGTCTAGAAGCAATCGAAACGGACCTGATATCGTGGTGAATGAACAAATTGTGGTGCATCCATCCAAAAGGATGCTGCTCTGCAATGAAAAGAATGAACAGTGTCATGCATGAATTTCAAAACATCTACACTCAGTGAAATAGGCCAGATGGCTAAAAAAGTACACGTTGTATGTTATAGTTACATAACACTCTGAAAAATATAAAATAGCTTATAATGACAGAAAGTAAATTGATGCTTGCCTGAGAAGAGTGGAAAGGGAAGGAAGGAGGTGTTACAAATGAGCATGAAAAGAATTTTGCTAGTGATGTATATGTTCATTAACTTTATTGGAGTGAAAATCAATCTTGATTGTGTACACAGTTCAAAAGTCACCAAACATTGCCTTTTAAATGCATGTCATTTATTGCATGCCAATTATACCAAAAAGAGCTGTGTGTGTGTGTGTGTGTGTGTGTATACACAGAAGAGAGAGAGAGAGAGAGAGAGAGAGAGAGAGAGAGAGACCTGGATACTGCAATGCATTTTTATTCCAGGACTTAATTTTCCTTCCTGAAATGACCTTGATTTAAAGCAGAAAAAGACAAGTAATCCTGTTAGTACTTATTTTAAAGAGCTTATGATTCCCTGAATTCAGAAGGATTTATATATTCTTTGTGTCACTTTAGGTAATATTGTTATTTGAGGATCGCTATTTTTACTTTATAGGTTGATTGCCTGAGACATTGAGCCATTTATTAACTTCCACAAGCTCATTACTGATGTGACTGGAAACCACGTAATCCCTTGCTCCTTGGATCACGCTCACTCTACTGTTCCAAGCTCACCTCAGGGATCAGGTAGTTTCAAAGATGTGTTCTGGTGTCCTCTTTCTCTCAGCATCTTTTGCAGTCCAAGAAGACTTCTAAAACCCATTCAATAAACATGAATTCAAAATTGCACTGCTAGGCTGCCATATTTACCCAGTGAAAATAGGCCCTCCCTACTTTTTTTTTTTTTTTTCTTTTTGGTCAAGGAAACAAAGATCAGTCATTTTTATTTCTTTGACCTGTAGTGGATAATGATTGGCTTTTCCTATTGAGTGAGGCAAGATTTGCCCTGTGCTCTCAATAAAAATACAGCCACAATTCCAGATGTTAACACCTGACGGTCAAGAGCATGAACATGAGGCAGAGATCTTTATTAGAAAGACTGAAAAGAGCCTTGGAAACTCATGACTGGAGCATAGGGAGATTACTGATGCCATAGACAGGAGTGTCAATTGGTAAAGTCAACAACAGGAGTCACTGTGCACTTACTCCTCATGTAGGATCTCTATCCTTAATGTGCTGTACATTGAGATTTAATGCTATAACGAGTACTCAAACAATATATTTCACTTTGTGTTTCTATGGGGGTGCAAACTGTTGAAATCCTTACTTAATGCATACTAAACTGATCCTCTGTAAAAAAAAAAAAAAGAAAAGAAAAAAAAAAGAAATTATCAATTCCCAACTTGACTCTCACTGGAATTAAACATGACAATAGGTCTGATCTGATTTCATCATCATTTAAAAAAATCATCTATTATTTTTCACTTTATGTTTCTGTGTGGGAGCAAACTGTTGAAATCCATACTTAATGTATACTAAGCTGATCTTCTGTATATTAAGATAATCGAAGATGAATCATGATGTGAATGGAAGGGGAGAGGGAGTGGGAAAGGGGAGGGTTGTGGGTGGGAGGGACGGTATGGGGGGGAAGCCATTGTAATCCATAAGTCGTACTTTGGAAAATTATATGCATTAAATAAAAGTTTAAAAAAAAAAAGACTGAAAAGAAGTCATCGCCAATCCTTTAGGATTTCAGACTTCCATCAGTTAAAAGCTTCAAGCTTTCAGCTACACTACATGTGTGTGTGTATATATATATTATGTCTAAGTACTAAAATATGTATTACAAAACTTCAAAATGCATTTCAAGTACAGAATTAAGACAGAATAAGCACTAATTAAAATAATGTCTTTCACTAGTGTTACTAATGCTAGTGTTTTCAGAGTGATATGAGTGAATGTCTTCATTACTTTAAAAATTTTGATTTAATCCATTGTGATACATAAAATGATGATTTAGTTTAGTTTCTGGCAACAATGATTCAAATGACTTTCATAGCCAAAATTATCACTGCAAAGAAAGCATAGACGCAAATGCAAGTGGTGCAAACACACTGGTTGTGCTCATTAAGTTAGTACCTTTCACTGATCATGCAGAAGTTGGTTACATAAAAGTTACTTCTAGTAAATTTCCATCTCAGGGATATAACTCAGTTATTCTTGCAGGCTAATTGGATGAGGTGTTGTATTCAAAAAATTTTTTTTAAACAAATGAGTTAAAAACCTTTCAAAACTTCATTTGAAAGATTCTGTTGTTTTTATGGAGTGTACTGTGGTTTTTATGTGACACTCATTACCTTCAGGAAAATAATGAGAGAAATAATTTTGAATATCCATGCAAATGTTCTTTCTGCAGGTATGCTTTCTTTCATAAAAGTTATTTTCTCAGTCATTGTAAAAATGTCACTTTTTCCTTTAAAGGACAAGATAAACACCTTTGCTTTAAATATCTACATTTTAACAACAGCTTCTCTGTATCATAGAAGGAAAGTAAACCCAGAATACTTCTCTCTCTCTCTGAAGAAAAATCATCTGAGTTATGAAGTTCTGCAGCTCTTCTATGTACTTTGCTACATAACAGGGAAACCTCTCTGTAGAACAACAGATTTTCTTAGTCGTTCCACATTTCATTACAATTATTGTAAAGATCTGTTTTTATGGAACACTCTCATTTTAAAAAATAAGTTTAACCTGATGAGTGACAAACTGTAGCATTTTTCTCATTAGGGCTTCAATTTATTGTTGCAATGGCTTATCCACAAATGGTTGTTGATTGAACTGCATGTGTGTGTTTGGCTATTTCTTTTCTCTTTTCCCTGAATACTTTTTAGAATCATAGACTAGGTGGCTAGTATATCAATGTTTAACTAAAGCAGTAACCACTCATGAATGAAAGTTGTGTATGCATTTTATCTCTGAAAGAATCTAGCAAATGCAAGAAGCTGAGCATGGCAGAAACTTGTGTGGTTTACCCCAGCTGTATGACAAACATCTGCACTGCTTCACTGATACTAATACTCATTTCTTTAAATGTTAACAGTGTTTCTCTGTGTCTCCAAATACTTTTTCTCATTACAGGAGTGAGTATTGATTTGTCACTATATTGGTTTGCTTATATTGCTTTAATCATTTTGTGACAGCAGAAATTTCCCCAATGGTAGGTGGCTGTTGTATTTCAATAATAAATAAATCCCCAAAGATGTATTTCAAATATACTATTTTAGTGGCTATTCATAAATTACTGGGTGAAGATGTTGCATGGTTCTCAATATTGTTAAAAAGCTATTGAGATGTGCTTCAGTTGGGGTTTGCAATGTTAGTATTTTTTCAATCAATTTTTTTTCTTTGCAAGAATCTTTTTAAAGCACTCATCTATTGTGCAAGAGCGAGTTCAGGTTAAATCAGGAGTGATCTGTAGGTGTACTTGTCTGAGCACTCACTGTTGAACACCCCAGGGTTGTCAATCCTGCCTCTAGCTCGTTCCTCTTATTTCTGTCTCTGGACTGTCACTAATGCTAAACACACAAAAGAATTTCTATAAGTTTGTCTTCCATTTCACTAATTATTTTTGTTGTATCTAGTCAGATATTTAAAAACAAATTTGTCTTTCTTAATCTCCTTTATTTCCATTTCAGGAATTTTTTTTAAAGATTTTATTTATTCATTTGAGAGGTAGAGTTACAGAGAAAGGTCTTCCACTCGTTTCACTCCCCAAATGGCTGCAACAGCCAGAATTGGGCCGATCTGACGCCAGGAACCAGAAGATTCTTCTGGGTCTCCCATGCAGGTGCAGGGGCCCAAGCACGTGGGCCATCACCCACTGTTTTCCCAGGCCATAGTAGAGAGCTGGATCAGAAGTGGAGCAGCTGGACACAAACTGGCACTTCTATGGGGTGCCGGCACTGCAGGTGCCACACCACACCACAGCGCCAGCCCCTCAAGAATTTTTTTAAAATATTTATTTATCTTCATGTTATTTGAAACAGAGAGAGTGAGAGAGCGAGCGAGAGAGAGATCAATCTTCTGTACATTGGCCCACTCCCCAAAATGTCAAAGCAACCAGGGCTTGTCTAGGAACTCCAAACTCCATCTGGGTCTCTCATGTAGGTGACAGGGACCCAGGTACTTGAGCCATCCACTATTGCCTCACAGGGTGTATGTCAGCAGAAAAGACAGGTCAGAAGCAGAGTATCCGGAACTGAAAGGAGGCTGTGACAGGAAATGCAGGCATCCTAAGTGATAGCTTAAGTCACTGTTGAAAATGCCCACTTCTCAAGAATGTGCTTTTAGTTGTATTCGAATGAAGTCTGTCTGTTGTTTTTCTATATCTTATTCATGTTTTAAATTTCTGTTGCTATTTTTATCCATTGGACTTTAAACATGTTTATTTTAGGATCTCTTCCAGATTTCTCTGTTGTTTGTTTTTCTGTGAAATGACTTCTCCATTGTATTGCATTTGTGACTATAATTTCTGACAGTTTCTTCCTCGGCTCTTAGTGTTTGTTTGTGCATCATCCTTTGAAGAATGTTTTTCTGAGTGTCAGAGTCCCACCAGTACTGGATCGGTTTTGTTTTAATTGCTCAATTTTGAATTTATGAGCTTTACATATGGAAGAATTGGGTTTCAGATTTCTCAGTTCTCTTTCCCACCCACTGCTTGTGATACTTGGCTTCCATGCCATTTCCTTAGCGTGGTGGTAGAGTTTCATGAATCTCTGTTTCAAGAATGCATCACTATTTCTTGGTTCACATCTTTGTTTAAAGATTAGCACAGGAACAGCATTCAACCCCTGGGAGTGTGGCTGTAATTCTTGTATCTGCCAAGCATGAAATTCAGCCTTTCAGGCTTCTATCTGATTCTGTCATCCACATGAAGAAACAGAAGGGTAGAACTCACTTAGTGCTCTGGTTTTGAGTTCTTAATTTCTAACATCAGACAATTATTTTCAGCTTAGGCTGTAACTGTTTGAAAGTGCTTTATTATATTTTTATAGCATTTTCAATATATTTGGAGTGAAAAGATTCCTTTGGTAACTCAATCTATTGCTTAGATTAGAAGTCTGAACTTCTTTTATTATATTATTTTGTTTACATTGTAAAATTTGTTGGAGGAGGAGACTTTTGAAATTTGTGGGAATTTTTTATAAGTTTTTAAATTTATGTAAGGTGAACAAATTTCATGTATTTCATACACACAGAATTAAGAACATAATGATACTTCTCACCTTACCCTCCCTCCTGCCCACATTTCCACCCTCCCTCCTCTTTCCTTTATTTTTTCTTTTAATTTTTACAATTACTTACTTTATTTTTTTAAACATTTATTTATTTACTCCAAAGAGTTTCACAGAGAGAGAAAGAGAGGGAGAGAGAGAGAGAGAGAGAGATAGAGGTCTTCCCTCCACTGGTTCACTCCCCAAACGGCTGCAATGGCCGGAGCTGCACCAATCTGAAGTCAGGAGCCAGGAGCTTCTTCCAGGTCTCCCACGTGCGTGCAGGGGCCCAAGGACTTGGGCCATCTTCTACTGTTTTCCCAGGCCATAGCAGAGAGCTGGATCAGAAGTAGAGCAGCCGGGACTCAAACTGGTGCCCATATGGGATGCTAGCACTGTAGGCAGCGGCTTTACTCATTATGCCAAAGCGCCGGCCCCCGTACTTTATTTTATAATCACAAGCTTAACCCTCCACTAAATAAAGAATTCAATAAGTAGTAAGCAGGAAAGCTACCATTCTTCAAGTGTATAGACAAGGACTATAAACAATAATCAAATCTCAAAATGTCAATTTTGCTCCTATATATTACATTTTTTGTACTCTATTAGTTACCACAAATCAGGGAAAACATGATATTTGAGTGAGGTGAAATCTAGAGGGATTCTTAGATTTCATATCTAATTTAATTTTAAAAACTGGATTACATTCTTCCTTCAATGTGTCATTACAGGAGCAGAGTGAAAATAAAGTCTGAAATTAGAGGCACCTACCGATCAGACTTATCCATTATGTGACTGTAGCCAAATAAGCACATTTGCTTACTTCCAATATACTCTTATTTATTTAGTTAGACGTTATGCTGTCTGGAAAACTATACACATAGAATATTTTCCTTTAAGGTGATCCATGACCATGATGAATTGCTTGATAAAGTAGCTGAAAGATGCCCAAGAGTTCATCTGGCAGTCTGACCCACAAACCTCTATGAAATGAATACTGTTCCGTGTGGCCAAAGTCCCTATTCAAGACTAACGGATTTTCTTTCAGCTGCTAGGAACATTATTGTTGTCCCAACTAATAGCCTTCTTTGGGAACTAACTGCCTTGTTGAAGAGGGCCACATCATCTACGTTTAGAGCTTCCTTCTAAGGTAGCCCCAATATCTCATCAATGCGCACGTTCAAAATTGTGTTGTCCACAGTATTGTAAGTACTCTGCAGGAAATTTTATGCACTCTGAAGACCTCTATCTATGCTTTAGTACAAAGTAGTCCAGTGAGAAAACGCTGTTGCAAACTGGTACCCCAGTCTTTAGTCATTTATTTCATCTTTCTCATGATTCCTTTCCTCATTTGTAAAATAGTCTTGACTTATTGATAAGCTGCTATGAAAATAAATATGATACTGGATATGAAATTTCCCAGAAAAATGCCTGGTAAAGAGCTAGTGCTGGGGCCAGCGTCGTGGCACAGTGAATTAAGACATGTCCCACAATGCCTGCGGCATATACAGGCACTGGTTTGAGCTCTGGCTAGTCCATTTCTGATCAAATCTCTGCTAATGTGCTTGCAAAAGCAGCAGAAAATGGTGCAAGTGCTTGGGCTGCTGCAAACTTGTGGAAGATCCACAGGAAACTCAGGAAACTCCTGGCTCCTGGCTTCTGCCTGGCCTCGCCCTGGCCATTGCAGACATTTGAGTAGTGAACCAACGGATGGATATCTCTCTCCTCCTCACCGTCTCTGTCTCCATAACCCTGTGTTGTAAATAAATAAATACATTTTAACAAGAGAGCAAGTGCTCACAACAGACTCAATGGCATTGTACAGAAGACATGAATGTTTGAAAACTGGACCTCAGTATGTATGTGCAAACTTCAGGGAAGAGACAAAATGTCATATATTGTGTTAAAGGGTAGTCTTTGGCTTAGGGGAAGAGGGAAAGTCTGTGCATAAGACTAGGAACACTGATGAGCAGAAAGGCCATATATTTCTCCCACAGCCTATAGTAGTCATCATGAATTCTTGTGCTGACTTTTGAATCACATTTTGTGTTTATTAAAACCAAGAACATATCATCTTCCATTTTTTTCCTATTTCCAATTTTTATTGAGTAAAGTGATTTGAAAACAGTAGTTGCTCACTAAGTGCTTCTTATATGACGAAATTCATCTATTCCTATGGAGGGCAAAGAATTTCATAGAGAAATGCAGAAGCCTGCATAATCCATTTCTTAGATTTTTTTTCCCCAGAGAGAATTGAAATCCTTGAACTTGTTCTTGTTAGACCCTCGGAGTGAGGATGCTAACACGTCGAGAGGCACACTCCAGAGACTCAGACTCCAGACCAGCTGATGCAAAAGCAAGAGGATTTATCCGGCGTCTGTGCAGATGGGCCTCCTGAACTCGAAGTCCAGAGAGCGCCCCCAGTACAAGCCACACGGTTTATATATCAGCAGCGACCAATCAAAAGCACTATAGAGTCCACACACACAGCAGTCCAATCAGCGAGCTGATCATGTGAAGGGCATGCGTCTTCTATCCAATCAGCTACGAGATCACATGGGAGATATGCACTTCGTTGCCATTTTGTTGTTTACTTCTTTAGTAGTTCCTTTCCCTGCCAGCACCATCTTGTTCACCCTGAGGGGGGACGACTTCTCGCTCCCTTTGTTCCCCTTGTGGGAGAGCGGCGTCCCGCTTCCCACACCGTTATTTGAGTATTAGGAGGCATACAAACTGGGTTAGGTCTTAGCACAGCCAGGCACAAGTGTCGCAGCTAGCTAAGCATAGGGTCCCTTATTTTATAGCTGCACCTAATTTTAGCTTTGGGGGAAAAAGTTTAGGGCTGTAATTTTAAACTTTAATTTTTATTTGGGGCAAAGGTAACTTCTTGTTTTTAAAGGTATTGGCTTAGGTCACTCCATCTTGGTTTGATTTTTAAGGTTCTTCAGTTCTCAGAAAGGAAATGTGAGAATATGGTATGAGTTGTTCACGAGCTCATAATTGCATGTGAAAAGACGCTATTAGAAAATATGCTGTGAAATAATTAAAAAATGTAACTATTGCAGTTAGAAACATCTTGACAGGAAACACATTAGCAATTCTCTGTCTTGCCTTGACAACTGAGAGTCTGAAAACAGAGAAAACATCTTGTTTTCTCATGGTTTACAAGCTAATTTCCCATCCCCTTCTCTTGTTCCTCAACCCATTATGAGCAAATACTGGGAAATTTGCTGGCACATGTGAGTGTGTGGCAGCGACTTCTTGAAGAAATACCTTATTGTATAAAATCTTGTGTTCTTCTTGATGGAATGTGGATGTGGTTTTCATTCATGGGTTCCTTATTCTTGAGGGAGAAAACATAGTAAGATGGGGAGAGGACTTGAATTTTCAAGTTAGATGGACCTGGATTTTTTTTTTTTTTTTTTTTTTTGCCTCTGACATTTACGAACCATAGAACCTTGAGCAGAAGACTTAACCTCTATGAGCTCTAACTTCTTCATCTGTATGAAAGAAACAATACCTTGCAGAGTTCTGGGGCAATTAGATGAGCTTATGGAGGTGAGCCACTTGACACAAACTAAATGATCTTTGTAAGTCCTTGGAGCCAGGTGAGTTTTTGTCAAAGAGAGCAGTGGCAGCAGAATCGGGTCTCTCCCTGAGAAGGACCCCGTTACACTGCCAGCCACAATGCCATTTTTGCCGAGATTTTTCCCTAGCACTCATCTTTGTATCTGTTCTTAAGCTCCTCCACGAAAGTATATGCCTTCATTCCAGCCCAAATGGCATTATAATTTTTGTGCTTATAATTTCTTACTTTCTTGATTGTTCCCTTTCCATTTCAATACTCAGGTGGACTGGGTCATAATTCTAGGATTGGCTCTAAGCAAATTTAGTAAAACAGAGTTCTTATAGGAAATAAGATGGAAGCCCTTAAACCCAAGAGCTATTAATGCAAAGAAAAGAGAAAAATAGCTTCTGAATATCTATTTCATAAATCTGGTAACACTATATATATAGTTGATAACAGAACAGAGAAATGTGTTGTATAACCCTTATGTTCATAATTACCATTTTATTCTAAGCACTTTGATGGAGAAAGGCAGGTTGATAATTGCTGGCCAATTTAATAGCTCTTATAACAGGTGGCTGCATAATATCCTCATGTGATCTCACAGAGGGGCCAGCTCCCTGTCAAAAACAGTAGGCTCACTTTTCTCCACGTAAACATGGAACTGACTGTGCTCAGTTAAATTGCTACCAAGTGCAGAGAAGCCTGTGATTTTCTGTGTTTGGAAAAAGTGACTTTGCACGGTACCATAAAACAAACGCTGTGCAACGTGAAACAGGGGTGCTGTCATCTCAATTGCTGTTTATGAGCTCTGTGTTTTCAACAGCCAAATAAACTCCAAAGTTTATTTTTCCAACTAGCTTTTCATTAAAGGTATTACACATTGTTTTAATTGTATTTTCCTAATAAGGCTCACGTGTACCTATGCGGAGCACCAAGATGAGCAGAAGGAGAAATGAATAGCATAAAATAATCATGACTTCTGAAAGAGTGTTCCAGTATGGTCCCAGGGCCAGTTTGGCTGGGGTATCAGCCAAGTCATGAGAGGCTAGGATTAGGGTAGGCTATACTATCTGAGGCAATCTGTCCAGCAGAGTCAGAATTTGACCAAAATCTCTTAGGCAGAGTGGAGAAACTAATCCCAGTGAGACCAATTACAGTTACCACGTCTAAATTGCCAGAGGTGGGATCAGACACAGCCTGCCAAGAGTGCAGGGTCAAATAGGGATGAAGTGAGATGTAGCACAGGCCTGATATGGGAGAAGGGTCCAGGGCAATTTTCTAGAGTACTCTGGCAGATTTGTACATATCTGCAGTCATTCTTCAGTCTGTGCAGCATATGAGATGTAAGTCTGGCTGAAAGAAAGGCAGAAGGCATACTTTGTCCTTATCTATAAGAGCTGTATACAAGCAACTTCTTGTAAGACGCAGCTGAAAGAACATGTGGTCAGAGGTGTCATCTTTTCTTATGGTCCCTTCCTGTGAAAACATAACAACCCTCTTCTTGTCTTACTACACTGTGTTAGGTACAGAAGAGTTAACTCCTTAAGTATCCCCAGCAACTTCAAAGCCCCTTCGGAATACAATTGAAGAGAAAGAGAGAGAGAGGTAGAGAGAGAGATAGGAGCAAGAGAGGCTCTATACCTTAAAATCATAGGGCTAGGAGATAGAAAAAATGATTAACTCTAAAAAGTTAATTTCCAATAGTAGGTAACTGGAATTTATTGAGTAGCACCATACACCCTCTCAATTTCCAGCCTGCACCTAATCCTGTCACTGCAGTGTTAGGAAGACTCAAAATCAAGTGCAATTGTCACTGTCAATCAATCACATATTTGTTCTACTTTAATACACTGTCAAGATTGATTAATGTGGAATGTGGCTTTGGAGACAGGAAATATCAGATAAGTCATATATGCAAAAAAGTCATTTGAACTATGTTCTAAGAGGTTTCTTGGTAAATGGAGAATAAATTTTGACCATTGACCATTCAATGAAAAACAAATAGACTGAAAGGTGGGTCTCAAGCTTTACAATACTCTAAGACTCTGAAGGAATGATAATTATAATTTTTTTAAAATTTTTATATAGTTTTAAAAAAATTTCTTTAAATAATAACACATCACTGAAAACAATCGTGAAGTTTTAAATTCAAAATTGTGACAGCGGTTGTAACAACACTTTCACTATTTTCTCCAGATTGTATCTTGAGTAGCAGTTCTGTGACATTAACAATCCTGGGAAAATGATTTCATAAAAACAGGAAAAAGGTATACCCAATCGGTAGAAAAGAAACATTTCAATTAAAGAACAAGACTGTGAACATTAATTTTACACTTACATAGAGAATGTCCACTTCACAAAAGTCTTAATATAGGTAGGAAATGCCTTAGTTTTTTAAATGATAAAGAACAATATTCAATAAAATTCAGTTTAATTTATAGTTAATAAAAATGTAAAAATTGGGTAGTCACATTCAGGTCAATTGATCAAGCTATACGGAATACAAAAAGAAATGCGGAGAAAAAACCAGATCTATAAAAACTTTGTTATTATAAAAATATTCAACCACATTAAATGAAAGTTCATTTTTGAAGGAAGTGCCTGTCACGGTATAGGGGAATGGAAGTGATTAGGATAATTCCCGTGCAAAACATTCAGAATCAAGGTATGAACACTACACAAGTATGTGGTTATCACCTTTAGCAAAGTAAACAACATATTCAAAATGTTAAATTGGTTTGTTAGTATAAAAATATTTAGTGGCAGTGATTATGGCTCAGGTCAGTTATCCCAATATCTAGCTGAGATTAGGGAATTCTAAGATCAATTACAGCAATCACCTTTAGGATGAACTAAAACAGAATGTTATATCATCGAAACAATTAACGTGATCAGGATTACACGTGATCAGGATTATACAACAATTCTAATTTAAGTAGGAATTCGGTCTCTCAAATATTCCAGTATAGCTGCTGTTCCCTTCATTAATAAGGCGGCATCTAGAAGTAATGTTCTTAAGTTCACACAGTTACCAACCTCTGGTGGAATTTGAAGAAGGTCATTATTTTGAAGGTCTAACTTGGTCAGATTTTCCATTGTCTTCATTTTCTGAGGATCCACAAATCCAACTTGATTGTTACTAATCAGAATTGTTTCAAGTGTGGGGATAAGGGACAGAACTTCAGGCGATATTTTGAACCTATTAAAGGAAAGATTGATCATTTGTAGTCTTATCAATGATTTCATTTCTTCAGGTAAAGAATTTAGAAAATTGATCCTGAGATATAAAAAAGTTAATTTTTGAAGCAAACATAACTCCAAGGATATGCAGGAAAGCTTACTAAAACTGAGGTTGACTTCAGAAACCATTTCCTTCAGTTCTATAATTCTTTTTGGAATCTCACATAGCTGATTCTTACTGAAGTTAACAGAAATGATGATGGTGCTTTTTATTGCATCAAACATTTCATCAGCAAAGTTGTTTGCTTATCATTATAGTCTAATAATTTTAATGTGATGATGGCATGAACATTGACTTTGGATTCATTGAGTAGTGTCATGACAGTCTTAGTAACAGAGTCACTCTAGCTAGGTCCATGATCTTTGATCTTGCTTTGTAGATATTTTAGGACTTCTCGGGTTCCTCTCTTTATTATTTTTCTTTGAATGGTTCTCAAAAGATTTCCTTCTAGGTCTAGGAATTTTGAATGAAGGTTTCCCAGTGAATAAATATGGGTGACTACTAATATCATTGTTGCTTAGGCCAAGCCTTTCCAAAGACTGTAGCAGTGAAATTTCATCTGGAACAGATTTTCACTTGTTATCCCTCAGTTCTAGCCACAGGATAGAACTCAGGTGTTTAAGATAGTCTGCTGCTAACATTTCAATCTGGTTTTCATCTACATGTAGTTCCTTTAAGAGTTTACAAGAAGGAAATTCTGGTAGAAAATGTGGTTTATTCCTCTGCAAATAAAGCAGTTCTAGTGATTCCATGCCAGCCCATTCAGGAGGTATACTTTCCAAGAGATTTGAACTACAATCCAGATGGCTTAATTCTGACATTAAGTTTCTGAAGGTTTTCTAACTCCTGTAGCAGAAGGCAGGGATGTCAACTGATTATCATGTATATCAAGAACAGTCAATGCAAGCAGAAGTCGGAGGTCATCTGCAAGTGACCTGACAATTATAATTTATCGTACTTTACACCTCTAGTCATTAGATCACATTGTGCAATGCTCCAATGGACTCCAGGAATTTTCATTTTAAACCTTTTCCTTCATTTGTAAACATTAACCTTTCCCACTCAAAGGTACAGACACCAAGTAAGTGAATCCACTGGCAAGATGAGTCCTAGTGAGGGTCTTGAGAGTAATGTGGATATTTATTTCTTTTTATTATATCAAAAATGCCCCCAGTTCAATGAATAAGCATTATTCTTATAACCAGAAGAAAAAAATTGATGCTATAAAAAGATTACAAGAGAAATGAGGTTTTATGTGGATTTGTTAAAATAACTCTATCTTCTTGCAACTCCCACATTCCCCTCAAAATGAGGAGCCATGAGAGTGAGTGGAAGCAGTGGGGTTGGAATACTGTGAACCATGAGAAACACACAGAGAATTTCAAAGTGGTGGACTGAGGAAGGAGCTTGAGTTTCCAGCCTGAGACAAGAGTTCGTGTACTAGGGACGCAGTGGGAGGAAGTTTCCAACTAGTAGTAGAAGATTGCCAGCTACTCTTCTAATTCTACAGCTAGAGGTAAAATACAGATACCTAGTAAAATTTGAATTTCAAGTACATCAATGAAGACTTTATAGTGTAAATAGTCTTATGTATTATATAGTATGAGGTATACTTAGAGTAAAAATGTTTGTGTTCAAGTTTAATTGTGTGTCTTGTGTTTTTCTTTGGTGAATCTGGCATCTCTAATTAGGAAGATGGCTTGGAACAAAGCTGCTGAATGGGATGTGTCGCTCCCCCTCTTCGCGGAGGAACGACACAGGACCCTGCGCTGTTCTTTTGTCTGCTCGGCCCTTCCCGGGTTTACTGCTGGTCCTTCCCGGGTTGGCTGGCAACCCTTCCACCTCCCCTGCCACTTTCCCTACTTCCACGGGGGAGCGGCACACCGCCGGCCGGCTCTCTCAGGGGCTGCTCAGATGTTATCCGGATGTTCCCCTTAGATGTTCCTGGTGCATGTTGTCTCTCTCCTCCTTTATAGTCCTCTTCCACCAATCCCAACTCTGCTACCCACACGCCGAGCACGCTGCTCTCCTCCAATCAGGAGCAGGATCAGCTCCTGCAGGTTATTGGTCGAACTGGAGGCAGCTGTGTAGAATTTGTTTCCTCCTCTCCCAGCGCCATATTGTGGGAGAGCAGATGCATAGAATAAGTCTTAATTCCAGTAACCTAGTCTAGTCCGAGTTGCGCCCCATAGGATGGACTAATGGTGTGAACATCTGAGGGATATTTTAAAGAGTAGAGAAATCATGGTCCCATCATAGAATGGAAGAATGTTAGTTTGGTTGTATCTTGGTTTGAACATAGGAGGCAAAATGACAAGAAATAAGTTGGAATGAGAATAAACAATATCTTATTTTAATTCTATCCAGGCTGAAGATTTGGATTCTGTAACCACTCAAAAACTCACATTGAATAAGTGATAAATTAAGAGATAAAGAGAGGTATGTTGTTTTCAGGAATGAAAGAGATGACTGAATAAGGATTGATTACTTACCAATACAGTCTTTGTTGTTTTAAAAGTATAGTTGGGTGTTTGAACAAAAATGTTTTAGTTGCTGTAACAACATTTTAATGCTTTATTATGTCACTTTACAGCACATTGTTTATAACCTGATTACATAATTTTAAACTATGATTACCAGGACAGCCAAAATGCTTCTCACATTTAGATAATACAGTGCTCATTCAGACAAATTAAAATTGTGGTTTGGGGCTGCTACACAAGTTTGTGATATGGGGAAAAATACTGTAAGCATAAATGGATGTTATTGAATAAAAACACTGAGATTCTGTTACTTGAAATTCAAAACACTCAATATTGGAAAAAATTCTGTGGATTTGATACAAAGTTCTTGAACATCCTACTTCTCCCTAGAACTGTTCTTGTCCCCTTTCTATTTCTTGCTGATCATGTCTAGTGTCCTATGCTTGTCTCCAGGCCCTTTCTCATGAACCCTTTGGTTGTGGTTGGTATATTCCAATCATTTCACAAACCAAGTAGTAGGGAGACCATTTTCAGAGCAAAATCATTTTCCTTTTTCCATATTAATGTAATTTATTATTATTTTTACTTCAAGAATTGATTGTTATTTTTAAGTCATTTCTTTTAAAAATTTTTAGTTACTCATTTTCAAATTATTTGAAAAGTCAAACACACAGAGAGGCACAGGCATAGCCAGAGCCAGAAAAACATAGAGAGAGAGGTCTTCCACCCTCTGGTCCACTACCTACCTACCTACAGGCCCTCAATAACTTGTGTTAGGCCAGACCAAAGCTGCGAAGTCAGAACTCAATCAGGTCTACCACATGGTGGCAGGAACTCAAGTACTTGAGCCATCACTTACTATCTCTCCCACTGTGCATTTGAACGAAGCTGTATTAGAAGTATTAGAATCAAGGACTCAAACTCAGGTACTCTGATATTATATGTGGTCCTCCCAAGCAGTATCTGCAACACTGTGCTAAATGCTTGCCCCACATCAATTATTTGAATGAAAATGTTGCTTGAATATGATTGGGCATATAAATTGGCATATTAAAAACAATGTAAATTTATAAATTATAAACAAACTTTAAAAATATATTTAAAATTAATATCAGTAACCTAATGTGGTAGATTATATTGTTTTCAAGATTGTTATACCCCTACTCAAAAAATAATTTTTGTGAGGTCAGCTAAGACAAGCACCCCTCAAGTTGTGTGATACTCTACTACAATGGAAGTTATAGCCACTCATTGTTGCAACCCAGTTTCTCTTCTTGAACTGCTAGAGAACTTTTACTTGTTTAGGGCAATGTAATCTCATTTGTAGTTACCTGACACACACCCAATATTATTATAATTAGTTTTGTACTTCCTCCCTCTCTAGAGACCACAACAATTAGAGCAGCATTCTCGGGGTGTAACATGAGAGAAAATTCGGCAATAAAATCATGTGAATAACATTTAGCATATGGCAATCATAGAAACAATCCATTATATGTTTATGCAAATATTTAATATTTATTCATTAAAATAAAGACCATGTAGACCTATTTTATAGAGGTGTATCAATAAAAAATAACCTCTAGCTCAAAGGTAATTCAAATTCTTCAATAATTAAATAACTTCTCAATGAAGTGGGTAAACTAGTATCATTCTTCATGAACAGCAAACGTTGCAGTGTTGACCCCACTTTTAAAGCTGTGAGGATTCTGTAGTAGAGAGCCATTGCTCCTGAACCACTCCACTTCCATTCTTGAGTCTAAACTCTCAACCCTGTCCCTCAACACTCAGCTCACCTTGTGTCTGTCTTACTCTGCAAGCTTGTTCTGATGGAGATAACACACTTCCTTGTTCTATGCTGTGTTCTCTGGGTTCACTCACTATCCGGGTCCTGAACCTAAGAGAGCATCCGAGCAAGCATGAAAAAATCCTTCCCCACACAAGAGGAGGAGGAACAAAATAGGAAATATTCGGGCATGATTAATTTTTACTACCGTTGAAGGCCTCTCTTGAGTTTCAAACTTACACTTCCATTTGAATTCCCAGAATTCAAACTCATTCCATATTGGGATGGAATGAATCTTATCCCCATAGATTTCCTTGGATTCTAAATTCCCTGAGAGCATCAGATGAGGTGGGTGAAAGACAATTCATTCCAGTTCTGATCATGAGGCATATTTCTGACACCAGGCTCGTCTCTGCTCCCACCAGAAATGTGACAGCTCATCAAACCAGTGAAAAAAACAATGAAGGACAATTTGAGTTGAGCTTTTGATAGATGAAAATGAATAGGAATAAAAGAATGAAAAGCTGATAAGAGGTGAAGATAGTAATAGCTCCTGTGTATATCCTAAAACTATTGTGTTCCCTAAGCCTGTGCCCTTAACAGCATTTCATCCTTCTTTGGTCTGATATATGGTATTCTGAAAGACAACGCTGTGAGCAAAGGTAACAATGTTTTCCAAATCAACTTCAGCTTGTTACCTTGTTTTTGAACATAACTTGCTCTATTCCTCTTGGTATTGGGTTTTAGAACTGTTCCTGTTAAATATACTGCATCCGTTTTCCACATTCATTTCCCAATTCTAGCTGGTAATAGGCTAGTCCTATTTCCATGACAAATAAGAACTCAACTCCTTTGGACACCGCTGGCTGCTTTGGGAAAGTCCAAGTCTTGGGGCCGGCACTGTGGCATAGTGGATAAAGCCGCTGCCTGCAGTGCCGGCATCCCATATGGGGGCCCGTTCGAGACCTGGCCGCTCCACTTTCCAATCCAGCTCTCTGCTATGGCCTGGGAAAGCAGTAGAGGATGGCCCAAGTGCTTGGGTCCCTGCACCCGCATGGGAGACCCAGAAGAATCTCCTGGCTCCTGGCTTCAGATTGGCGCAGCTCCGGCCCTTGCGGCCTTCTGAGGAGTGAACCAGTGGAGGGAAGACCTCTCTCTCTCTCTCTCTCTCTCTCTCTCTCTTTCTGCCTCTCCTCTCTCTGTGTAACTGTGACTTTCAAGTAAAATAAATAAATAATTTGTTTTATTTTTTAAGCTTTTTAAAATTTTTTAATTATTTATTTATTTATTATTATTATTATTATTTTGACAGGCAGAGTGGACAGTGAGAGAGAGAGACAGAGAGAAAGGTCTTCCTTTGCTGTTGGTTCACCCTCCAATGGTGGCCTCCAATGGCCACCACGGCTGGCGCGCTGCGGCCAGCGCACCTCGCTGATCCGAAGGCAGGAGCCAGGTGCTTCTCCTGGGCTCCCATGGGGTGCAGGGCCCAAGCACTTGGGCCATCCTCCACTGCACTCCCTGGCCACAGCAGAGAGCTGTCCTGGAAGAGGGGCAACTGGGAAAGAATCCGGCGCCCTGACTGGGACTAGAACCCGATGTGCCGGCGCCGCAAGGCGGAGGATTAGTCTATTGAGCCACGGCGCCGGCCCAATAAATAAATCTTAAAAAAAAAAAAAAAAGGAAAGTCTAATTCTCTCCCACATCCCTTTTAGCCCCTGAGATCCATGGACCTGATTCTGGATTGTCCAGACAATTTTGTATTCAAACCAAATAGGCTACAACAACAACAACAACAACAACAAAAACCATCATTTTATTCTTTCAGATTTCCAAATCATAAGGGTTTTCCATATCTATTTTTTAAAGATTTATTTATGTATTTGAAAGGTAGAGTTACAGAGAGGCAGACGCAGAAAGAGTGAGAGAGAGAGAGAGAGAGAGAATGTCTTCCATCCTCTGGTTCACTCTCTAGATGGCCGCAATGGCTGGAGCTGTGCCAATCCAAAGTCAGGCGCTTCCCCTGGGTCTCCTACATGGGTGCAGGGGCCCAAGGACGTGGGCCATTCCCCACTGCTTTTCCAGGCCACAGCAGAGAGCTGAATCAGAAGTGGAGCAGCCAGGACTCGAACCAGCACCCATATGTGATGCCAGCACTGTAGGCGGTGTCTTTACCCACTACGCCACAGCGCCAGCCCCTTTCATATCTATTTTTAATCTTATTAATGATATTAACACATATTTAATCAAAGTAGCTAGAGACTCGGATCTTTTTCTTTACTTTCCCTTAAAATCAATATTAAAATCTACTCTTCTGCTCCTGTAGCAAATGCCCTAAAAGAAGTTGCCTACGCTTATTCTTTCTTGGACCACTTGCAGTGAGACTGTTCTTTCCATAATTTCTTTGAAATTGCTCCTACCAGGGTGATCAATAGGCTTCATGTTGACCATCATTCCCGTGTTCAAGTTGTTCAGGGTGAAACTAATCTCTGCCATTTTTCATGGATGTAGTCGTGTTTTTATTTACTCTCTTCCTTGGCAAAGGCTCTAGAGGCTTTTACTTGGCTTTGCTATATAAGAACAGCTTGCATACTACAGGTCCATGACCCAGCCAAAGTACCAGTTCTGATGTAGAAAAAAAACATTCCATTTATACGTGCAGGAACCATCAGGTGTAGTCTGTGGATCCTCTGTATCCACTATGAGCAAAACTCATTTGCTCTTGGCCAGAACTCCATTTACTTAACCTCTTTTATTCCTTATTCTGACAGGGGACCACAGTGGCATCTTGCTTCTCCTAGAATCAGTGTTAATATAATATCATGTTAATTTAGTGTTCATTAGTCTCTGAAAGGTGCAGATATTCCCTTGTTCCTAATGCATGGTTTTCTGAACAAATAGCTACAAGTTCCTTTGGTGGTAAAAACAGGAGAATGACTACCTCATCTGCTTGTTGTGGTGTTGCTGTGGTATCCTTTTATCATAGAAATTTAGCCTCTACTTCAGTCAGTGGGTTCAAGGTCTGAGAATATGTAAATACTGGGCAAAGCATCATGGCCTAATTCACCTTTAGACTTATATTCATCCATCCTGGACTTCCTTTTACTGTCGATTACACAATTCCTTATCAGCTTCCTATATGTCTTGCCTCTGGGCACAATGTTCTATAAACTGTCTCAGAGTTCTGTGTCTCAGGGGCCCTGGCTGCCACCCTTCCCTTGCTGTTGCTTGTGGTCAATGTACTCACTTTGCTTCTCACTGTTAAGTGCTACCACCTGATGTCTGTTCGTCCAGGTCCTAGCATCCTGATTGTTTCCAGGTAGCCTGATCTCATAGCAGCACCTTCTTCCATGAGCCCGAGTCCATTTATGCCAATCATGCTGATCTTCTCAGTGCTGCTAGTACTCTGCTCACCAACATTCTCTTTATCTACTGGGTGCATGGAGTGCCCCCCGGCTCTCCTAAGGAATACAGGCATCTGGAGTTTCTAATGTAGCGTGCCAGTTTCTATGAGGCTTCGGGTTCTTTACTGCATTAACTCCATAGTAAGTCTGGTGAGTCTACTTAGTGGCATCCAACACTTTTTTGAAGCCTCTACGTGTCACACTTTGTCCTGAAGTCCTCTCCAGAATATAACATTCTACATCGTGAGAGAGTGTTCCTTAGGACAAACTCTCAATTATGTAATTTTCTATATTGTCCAGAACACTCAGGTTCCCATCCATAAAGTAATCTGTGTCTTCTCTACAACGTATGGTATCTCACACTCAGGGTCCAGCCCACAGGAAGTAGTCCACATTCAGGACCCAGTTCCATGTGCAGTATCTGGCACCCTGGCCCAGTATAATGTCCTGACCCCCAGGGGCTAGGTTCATACATAGTATCCAGTTCTTGGTAGTGAAACTAACCAAAGTTTTGCATCTCCTTTCCCTCTGGTAGCAGGTGCAGAGCATATGTGCCAGAATTTTACCTTTCTTACTTTCTATTTGTCAGCCTACAAGATATAACCTGAAAAAAAAGAAGCAGTGTTTTGTAATTCTTATTATTCACTTGCCTTGCTGGAATATGTACTCTATCAAATACTATACATCAGTAAAAACAATGAAATCCGGTCATTTGCAAGACTGGATTTGGAAGAATCTGGAAAACATCATGCTGAGTGAATTAAACCAGTTCCAAAGGGACAAATATCATATGTGCTCACTGATCAGTGACAACTAACTGAGCACCTAAAAGGAAATCTGTTGAAGTGAAATGGACACTATCCAAAGGGATCACATAAACAAGAACAGTGTCTGTAAATACTAGCTGATAGAATAAAAAAGGGAGAGAATGATCCAACATGGGAAGTGAGATACACAGCAGACCCATAGAATGGCAGATGTCCTAAACAGCACTCTGGCCTCAGAATCAGCCCTTATGGCATGCGGATCCCGCTGAAAAGCCCATGAGAGTATTTCAGGCATGGAAAGCCAAGACACTCTTGGGGGGGGAGGACAAAAACCTAAATGAAAGATCTCCACAAGTGAGATCCCAGTGGAAAGAACGGGTCATCAAAGAAGGAAGTACCTTTCTCTGAAGGGAGGAGAGAACTTCCACTTTGACCATGGCCTTGTCTAAAAATGATCAGTCAGTGAACTCAGGGGGCTTCCATAGCCTTGGCAGCTCATGACAAGAGCCTAGGTTGATTACTGATGCCATAAACAAGAGTGTCAATTTGTTAAGTCAACAACAGGAGTCACTGCGCACTTTCTCCTCATGTAGGATCTTTGTCCTTAGTGTGCTGTACATTGTGATTTAATGCTATAACTAGTACTCAAACAGTATTTTTCACTTTATGTTTCTGTGTGGGAGCAAACTGTTGAAATCTTTACTTAATGTATGCTAAACTGATCTTCTGTATATAAAGAGAAACGAAAATGAAAAAAAAAAAAGACTTGATCAGCCCTTCTCCTGACTATTGAAGAACAACTTAATACTTTATCCCTTTTAGTAATTTTTGTTCTACTTAATACTATTGGTTGAACTCTTTAATTACACACAATTATTCTTAGGTGTTTAAATTTTAACTGAAAAGTGATCCCTGTTAGGAATTTGGAAAACATTATGCTGAGTGAAATAAGCCAATCCCAAAGGGACAAATACCACTTGTTCTCCTTGATAGGTGACAACTAACTGAGCACCAAAAGGAAACCTGTTAAAGTGAAATGAACACTATGAGAAACGGTGACTTGATCAGCCCTCACCCTGACTGTTGATGAGCAACTTGATATGTTATCCCTCTTAGTATTTTTTTTTGTTTGTTCTACTTAATACCTTTGGTTGAATACTGTAATCAATACACAATTCTTCTTAAGTGATGAAACTTAACTGAAAAGTGATCGCTGTTAAATATAAGAGTGGGAATAAGAGAGGGAAGAGATGAGCAATTCGGGACATGCTCAAGCTGACTTACCTCAAACGGTAGAGTTAGAAACATACCAGGGGATTCCAATTCAATCCCATCAAGGTGGCATGTACCAATGCCATCTCACTAGTCCCAGTGATCAACTTCTGTTCACAATTGATCATAATGATAGAACTGAGAATGACTTTTAAGTAAGGAAAATCTGTGGCCCATTAAGAGAGGTTAGTGGCCACTGCCTCAGACTCTGTGTTCTGGAGAGTGGCTGTTCCCCCTGAATTCTTATGTATATATATATATATATATATATATATATATATATGTACACACACACATATATATATATACATACATATATATGTATATATATACACACACATATATATATATTCCTCTTCTGAACTGTACGTATTACTGTCTCAGTGACAGGCTCATAGCCTTGGAGTAAGAAACTTAGCAGACTAAGAGTCTTCCCTTCACAGAAGTTCTGCAACACTTTAAGTCCTATAGTTGGTTTTCAGCTCTGTTTGAGCTCCATCTTCAGGGAGTTAGGGACTTTAAATGCCACTAAGGAGGTACCCTGGCTTTCACATTTTGTTGTGCACTGATGATTAATCATACTCATCCTGCTGAATCTCTCCACTGAATCAGTGATGTTGAGCAAGTTACCTACTTTCACTGTCCTTACAGTGTGCTTCTCATATCTCTCAAGTGCCAGATTTATTTTATCAGCTAGGTGCCCCTTCCACTTGTGTCTCATTCCTTATTACCACTGGTGATAGTTTTGAAATTGCACTGTCACAGCAGGCCAGGGGCTATCCATACTCCACCTTCCACCAGCAGGAGAATTGCATTGCTGTGTTCTGACAAGTGATCTCTTTCCCACATCCTATTTTAAAGTCTGCTTTCTAAGACTTCTCCTGGCCCTGCCTAACTTTGATGAGGTTCCCTGGAAATAGACTTTAAGGAGGCAGATTGTGTGCAGATTGTTTGTGGGTGATGGCTTTTGAGATACAAGCATAAGGGAGTGAAGGAGGCAGGGTTGGGTGAAGAGAGAAATTAACCTGCAGTGTGGTTGCATTGGAGGTATCCTGTAGGATCTCTAGAGCATGTGGCGTTGTCCCAAACTGTGGTAAAAGAGAAATTTTGGACTCCTAGATCCCTTCACAGGCTGTAGGTCTTCCCTTACCTTCTCTTTAGATGAAAGCAGTTCATAATGAGAGCCAAAATTGTATCCTACCAGCAGCAAGTGTTCTGAGAAGATGGGATTTGGATGGGTAAGACCCTAAAGATGAAACTAAGGGGAGACCAGAGAACTCATTATACCTTTCTATTGCCCTAAGGTATGAGTTTCACACAAGCATGGAATACTGTCATTTTAATTTTGTTTTATATCCTGAGCCTAGAATTAAGCCCACCACTTACTGACTGAACCAATGCTGGAAATTTCTAAGGAGTCTCCTTCCTTTTTTTTTTTTTTCTTAAAGATTTATTTAATTTATTTGAAAGTCAGAGTTACACAGAGAGAGAGAGGAGAAGCAGAGAGAAAGAGAGAGGTCTTCCATCCAATGGTTCACTCTCCAATTGGCCACAATGACTGGAGCTGTATCAATCTGAAGCCAGGAGCCAGGAGCTTCTTCCGGGTCTCTCATGCGGGTGCAGGGACCCAAGCACCTGGGCCATCCTCTACTGCTTTCCCAGGCCATAGCAGAGAGCTGGATCGGAAGTGGAGCAGCTGGATCTCTAACCAGTGCCCATATGGGATGCCAGTGCTTCAGGCCAGGGCGTTAACCCGCTGCGCCACAGCTCCAGCCCCAGGAGTCTCCTTCTTGAGCTACTTTTTTTTTTTTTTTTTTGACAGGCACAGTGGACAGTGAGAGAGAGAGACAGAGAGAAAGGTCTTCCTTTGCCGTTGGTTCACCCTCCAATGGCCACCGCAGCCAGCGCGCTGCGGCCGGCACACCGTGCTGATCCGATGGCAGGAGCCAGGTGCTTGTCCTGGTCTCCCATGGGGTGCAGGGCCCAAGCACTTGGGCCATCCTCCACTGCACTCCCTGGCCACAGCAGAGAGCTGGCCTGGAAGAGGGGCAACTGGGACAGAATCCGGCGCCCTGACTGGGACTAGAACCTGGTGTGCCGGCGCCACAAGGCAGAGGATTAGCCTAGTGAGCCGCGGCGCCGGCCCTTGAGCTACTTTCTAAACCAAGCCGTTCAATGCCAAGATCATGTTTCCATATAATAATTATGATTTTGTTAAAAGATTAATTAATTTATTTGAAAGGCAGAGAGATGGAGAGATTGATAGAGAAAAAGGGAGAGAGAGAGAGAGAGAGAGAATCGTCCTGATCTTCCATCTACTGATTCATCCCCCAAATGCCTGTAACAGGAAGGGCTTGGCCAAGCTGGAGCCAGGAGCTTACAAATCCATCTGGGACTCTCATGTGTGCCGAGTACACTGAGTACTCCAGTCATTATCTGCTGCCTTCCCAGGCACAATCAAAGGAAGCTGGATCAGGACTTGAACAGGCACTCTGATATGCAATGCAGGTGTCCCAGATGGCAGCCCGACCAGCTGCACCAAAATGCCCATCTCTTCATAAGAGCTTTCTATGAGTTCTAATCACCTGTAAAATAAACATCAGACTTCTTGGTGTAATATACAAAGCCTTTTCAATTTGGTCTCCTGCTACCTCGCCTGGATGTTCTATTATTCTTCCTCCACACATGATGCTACAAAATGCTATTCAGATGGCGTGCGAGCATGAGAATCTCTTTTATTTCTCATTACTTAGTATGCTCTTTGTTCCATCTGTTAAATTCCTTTTCTTCTCCATTTGGTAAATTCTGGTTATTCTTTAGGACCTTCATTGGGTGTGCATCCCAATTCTTTTAGACAGCAGTAGTGGCTCGCTTCTCAGTGTTTCCCTGGCATTTGGGACACATCTATAGTATGTAATCAATTACTGACCTTTACCCTTCCTTCTGGCTCTGCTTTCTAAGAAGATGGTGACTCTGGTGATGTGTAGCTCACCTTTGTCCCTACATACCCAGAACAGATTATATGTTTGTTAAATGAATGAGTGAGTGGTTTAATGACCATTGATTAAGGGCCACTTTATGTGCTGAATTTTTGGTATTAAATAGAGCATAAGAGACATGAGATAGCCTTTCATTACTCAGGCTCATTGAATATGCTGTTTTCTCCATCTGTTAAATTCTTTGTGTTCTTCTCTATTTGGTGAATTTGGTCCCAACCTTTACAGAGCCCACATTCTTGGGATGATTATTATTATGGGTAGAGAAAATTAAAGCAGAAAGTCTTTAATGATTGGCAGCCTGGGGAACTGATTCAAACCCTCATGCTTGGTTGGCGTAATAACAACTTATCAAAGAAAGTTTCTCTGTGGATTAATTTGTTATTTTTTGTGAAATAAGACTGAAAGGCTCATAACTGAACCACCTTTTATTCATATTTTCCAACTCTGACTTTCCTGTGTGTTCTGATACTGCATGTGCTTAACCCATTTAGAACAGAACAGTGTATTCTCGCATGACAAATGATTATCCTTTCAGTTGTCTCTGAGAGGATCGTGCCAGGGACTGAAGCAGATGTTTGAATTATTTTTGTGCATAATATTTTCCCTTGATGGTCTCCTGAAAATAAGAGACAGATAGCTCATGGTGATAACTGCAACCTTTAAACCCAACAGGTCATGCTCTACATATCCTGGTGAAATATTTCATGCTCAGTTGCAAATTCATTCTCTTGGGGTATGCAGTTGGTGATATTAAAGAGGGTGAGTCTGAACAGAATATGATATCAAGATATCAGCTGTTAGCTAATTTTAAGGAAAATTACAGGCTATAATTAGATTCTAGAAGGAGAGTGTTAGGTTGATGTAAGGTTTGTATATTTCATGCATGAGATCAGACATTACAGTATTGAACTGAGATTTATACTAAAACAAGACAAAAGAAAAGTAAAGAAATAAACACATGGGAATAAAATAGCTCTTGTCTAACACAACCATGACTTTTTGGAAGATGTCTGCAGTTTGCTTGCGTTATTGATTTTGTTTATCTGAGCTCAACAGAAAAGTTGTGCTTGAAGAGAATGCTATGTAAAGAAGCTATATCTGCCAACTTTGTCATATCTATGTTTCTAGTGAAAGACAACTCAGACCTTGTAAATAACTAATACAAAGCAGAATGAACTTATAATTAGATGATGTAATATCTTTAAAGAAGCAATGTAAAAGAAAATATTAGAGTTATAGCTTAAATAAGCCTTGGTTCTAATCTTCCTACTTAAATTCCTCCAATTTCTTACTAAACTAAGAAATGTACACCAGTCCTGAAAACTAACACTCTCTGTTGTCAAAACATATGAGGAGATTTCCATTGAAAATAAAGCCAATTCACTGAGATGGAGAAAAATCAAGAAATGAAATATTACTCATTTTTGAAAGAAGGTAGCATGACGTCATGGGTCTCTCCCATTGACTGCCTAATGATTCAGTCACCCAGGATCTGTGTCAACCAAGGAAACAAGGAAATTTACCTCTTCCCAAGAAGATACAATTATAGTTTGCTATCCCTTTTTAGGGGAGATGTGGGACCCCAAAATTTGGTCCTTTCTTCATTTGGTGTTGCAAAGCAATAACAAAATGGAAACTAAGTATCTACTGCGTAAGATTGATTCATTGGCCAAAGAATGGAGAAGTGCAAGCCTTGCTCAGAAATAGACTTCTTAGGCCGGCGCCGCGGCTCACTAGGCTAATCCTCCGCCTTGCGGCGCCAGCACACCGGGTTCTAGTCCCGGTCGGGGCGCCAGATTCTGTCCCGGTTGCCCCTCTTCCAGGCCAGCTCTCTGCTGTGGCCCGGGAGTGCGGTGGAGGATGGCCCAAGTGCTTGGGCCCTGCACCCCATGGGAGACCAGGATAAGTACCTGGCTCCTGCCTTCGGATCAGCACGGTGCGCCAGCTGCAGTGCACCAGCTGTGCCAGCCATAGGAGGGCGAGCCAATGGCAAAGGAAGACCTTTCTCTCTGTCTCTCTCTCTCACTGTCCACTCTGCCTGTAAAAAAAAAAAAAAGAGAGAGAGACTTCTTAACCTGCTGGGAGCTGAGATGTCATAGATACAGGGAAACTGGCATGAGGGGGTGAAAATGCTAATAAGAGGGAGGAATAGTCATGGATTCTCTGGGAAAGGTTCATTATTATTCTCAAAATTAGAAAGTTGTATTATTTTTGTCATTTTATGGTCTCTTCCACTGGTTGTCTTGATTTCAACTGTCATAGCATCAACAGGAGTGATTTTTGGCATGGAAATGAGATTATACTGAGGCTTGAGATAATGCCTGTAGTCTTGTTTGCAGCCATATTGGATTTCATTGATTCAAGCCTGTTGGCTGGGGAGACACATTTGCCCTTAATTCATTCTCTTCTCCAAGTATAGCAGTGTTAGAGTGGGAGTAGAAGCTGAGCTATGCTTGCGAAAACAGAGCCTTAGGTAACAGTTTGCACAAAGTTTGGCTCCCCAAACTCATGTAACTCTGACTTTCAAATAAATAAATAAATCTTTAAAAAAAGAGAAAGATATTTAGATTCAAACCCTAATGCCACAAGTCTAGCCTGAGAAAAAGTGATAGGATGCATAGGAATAAATTTATAATTGAATAGGAGATTTAAAGCTAGAAACAATCCTAGTTGTTTTTTAATACTGAAATTAAAATTTCTAGAATAAGTGAGATTATTGAGTCAAACTGAGATGTCAACTAGGAAACTGGATACCTAGTAGGAACAGAGGGTAGCACTGTGCATGGAAGATGACAATGATGGCATCAAAATAATTTTGCTTTGTTGAGGTGCAAAAAAATTGAGACCTCAAAGTTAACCAGGCACATAGATCTTAAATGTGTTGCAATTTCCATAAGCATTATTTGGGCTACTGACTCTAAATACATGCTTGCAAATATTTAAAATCACACATATCAAAACAAATTGCCTATGAGTACATGGCTTTAATTCCATGTTCCCCTATACCCAGTAAAATAGGTATGTACAAAAGAACAAATTCTGGCATATTCCCAACTATCATGCATTAGTACACAGTGGTTTTAGGGTGTAACTTGAATACTTGAAGATTTTGTAAATAGCCAAGGTGAACATTATAACATCAGCTAACAGGAAAAAAAGTATTTCTGTGTATTGGGTGGGATCAGAAAATATTTTAACTGTGGGGTTTTTCTTTATTTTTTTGAGAGACAGAAAGAAAGATACAACCAGAGAGACACAGTGATAGCTCACCTGCTGGTTCACTCCCCAAAGGGCCAACCTGGAGCTAGGAACTGGGAGCCAATCCCAGTCTCACATGTGGCTAGCAGGGACCCAAACACTTGAGCCATCTCTTCCTGGGGTGCACATTAGCAGGAAGCTGGTATTCAGAGTAGATCTGGTACCCACATTCAGACACTCCAATATCGGATGTAGGCATTCTTACAGAAGCCTTAACTGCTAGGCAAATGCCTACTGGTAGGAAATGTACTATCTATGAATGATTCTTGGAGACTTGTTTTAAAAAATGATTCTGAAGGCCAAACCATGCATCCCTATTACAAGCCTCAGGGTGTTGTAAAGAGGCTGATGAATAAAAATGCAATCAAATACTAAGTTAAATTGCAAATAATTATAATAAACTTGAGCATTTTTAATTTAAAAGAAATGTATGTAAAAAATTAAACATTTATTGTCTGTGGGTTGGATTTAAAACTAAATCAATGTTCCTCAAATTATGTTCTGCAGGAAATGAGTCTCATGAGATGCTTCGTGAAGGTTCTAGTGGTTATGTAATTTTCAGAGGCGGTATCTGCTCTGCCGCCTCTGGGATATTCATACTGCATACTCCGGGTTTCATAAAGCTTGCATCAAGGCAGCCAGCTTAAATCCGAGTAAAGAGGAGCTGGCATTCGCTCAGGGACAGACACTGTTCAAGATGTCCGCATCCTGTATTCAAATGTCTGGTTTTCAGGACTCTTCTGCTTCTGATCTAGCTAATGTGCACCTTGTGCGGCAGCAGACGATCGCTCATGTACTTGGGTCAGTGCCGCCCACATGGGAAGCCCAAAGGGAATCCTTGCCCCTGCGCTTTGGTCTGGCCCTGCCCTGGCTATTGCAGGCATTCAGGGAGTGAACAATAGGTGGAATATTTCTGTCTGTCTCTCAAAGAAATGGAAAATAAATCAATTTTAAAAATAAAAAACATTGTGTTAAAGATTGCTTCCAACATTTACTTGACCTTATGAAACTTTCTTGAAAAACACTCACTAAAACGCTAGGACATCCTATCTGAAATAAAACATTTTTGCAGATCAGAAAGATTATATTAGGAAAGAATGCTTGTGCTTAATTAATCATTTATTTTGTGTCAGCCAAAAGTTGTTTGTGGGGAGCAATCCGGACTGGACTAAGTTACTGGAATTAAGACTTATTCTATGCATCTGCTCTCCCACAATATGGCGCTGGGAGAGAAGAAAACAGCTTCTACACAGCTGCCTCCAGTTCAACCAATAAACAGCAGGACCTGCTCCTGATTGGAGGAGAGCAGCGTACTTGGCGTGTGGGCAGCCGAGTTGGGATTGGCAGAGGAGGACTATATAGGAGGAGAGAGACGGCATGCACCAGGAACATCTAAGGGGAACATCTAAGGGGAACACCTGTGCAGCCCCCGAGAGAGCCGGCCGGCAGTGTGCCGCTCCCCTGCGGAAGTGGGGAAAGCAGCCAGGGGGAACCGCCCTTCCACGGAGGTGGAAGGGACAGTAGCCAACCCGGGAAGAACCAGCAGCAAACCCGGGGAGGGCCGAGCAGACAAAAGAACAGCGCAGGGTCCTGTGTCGTTCCTCCACGAAGACGGGGAGCGACATAATGGTGCCGTGACTCGGATATGAAGCCTAGGCAGGGTTTTGTGTCGTTCCTCCATGAAGAGGGGGAGCGACATAATGGTGCCGTGACTCGGATATGAAGCCTAGGCAGGGTTTAGTGTCGTTCCCCCATGAAGACGGGGAGCGACATAATGGTGCCGTGACTCGGATATGAAGCCTAGGCAGGGTTTTGTGTCGTTCCTCCATGAAGAGGGGGAGCGACATTGTTTAATTCTTGATGTTAATATTTAAGAAAATATTTATACACCCTTTTCAATAATGTGTGAGTACTAATGCATTTATTCACTCATTCATTTATATTTAATGCTTTGACTTTCACAAGTTCTACTGAAAAGAGGTTCCTTAACTCTTTCAGGTTTCCCCAATCCCAATTTGCCCAAGAGTGTATCCTTTTGCTCATACTACCTAAGTGAGTTAGCATAGGGGATGCAAATACTTCCAAATACAAAACACAAGCACGGAGTGATTATCTGCTAACCTCACCGCTGCCAGTACTTACTTCCATGTCCCACAGGGCTTGATAGATTTGACATGTGGCTCTAGTATGTGCTGGCTTGTTATTATCTCTTTGTATTAACACTGAGGTTTCCAGACTCCATGCTGAACTATTGTTTCCTAAATCCCAATCACAGATACTGGAATCCACAGGGCTTTCAGCCTGAATCATACTTACTCCTAGATCAGGAACCTTGCCTCACTGTGGTTAAGTAATTTTATTGTATGTGTCTACTGCCACATTAGTATAAATCGATTATTCTCCTTAATTTTGGACCATTTATATATTTAGTTTCACTTCATTTGAAAGAGAGACAGAAAGGCACACAGAGATCTTTTATCCACTGGTTAATCCCCAAATGCCCGCAACAGCGAGGACTGGGCCTGGCCACCGTCAGGAGTGTAGAACTAAATCTGGGTCTCCCACATGTGTAGCAAGGACTCAGTCACTTGAGTTATAATGCATTACGTTCATGCATGCTTGTTCATGCATACTGTTCACGCACACCTGTATGTGGTATAAGTACCAGAGACTTATGTATTTATTATTTTAAAGGTTGTGAGAAAGAGTGAGCTAGCTTCCATCTACTGGTTACTCCACACATGCCTACAATGTCCAGGGCTGGGCTGAAGCTAGAATAAGGAACTGGAAATAGAATCTGGTTCTCCTATGAAGGTATCAGGAACTCAACTATATGATTGATCACTTCTGCCTCATAGGGTCTGTAGTAGTGGCCACTTGAGTCAGGTTCTGGATCCAAGAATCAAACCCAGACACTTGGATGACACAGGTGTCTTAACCACTCAGCTAAAACCCCACACTATTATTTGTGGTTGCCTTCAAGAAGAACCGAGGGATAGGAGGCTAAGTGTTGTCGTACTTGCAGAAGATGGCTTCAAAGTTCTATGCACTACTCATTTTTCTGCCATTGTCAGTGGATGAAATGTCTGCTATTATGTAAGTCTATTCAAAGCAAGAAGACAAAGGGGTAGGCTCAGCAGTAAGGAGTCTTTCCCCATATCCTTCTTTATATGGAAAGGGACTTTCCTTGGAGTTCTCCAGCAGATATCATTTAGACTTCATTGTTCAAAGACTTTTCACTTGGTCATCACCCGTGTCACGTCGTCGCCCCAGGTTTGTGGCCCATGACCATCCCAAGAACGTTTCACATGGATGTTCCAAAGCCATGTCACATTGCCCTTCCCCAGAGCAGTATTCTGTGGCCACCAGAGACCTGTGTTACATTGCCACCTTAGTACTGTATCACAAGGTCACCCAGAAATGCCATTCTACTGCTTTGTTACTTCATCATCTACAAATTTTGTCACACAGCTACCTTAGAAATGTGCCACGTGACAACATTTCTGGTGTAGCAGTCTGTCACATTGCACCCCACAACTGTGTCACATTTCCATCTAATAATTCTGTTATGTGGCTACTTGACACTGCATCACATCACCACTGCTAGAATCAAGAAAGCTGGGAATGCAGATAACTTACATTTTAACTTCTATGAGCAGCAAGCTCCCCTAGTGAAGAAGAAAGGGGAAGAAAATGGCCAATTAATGAATTTACAATCATCCTAGTATTGTCCACTATTAAAATTCATGCAAGTGCATGTATGTGCATGATATTAAGAGCAAGAGCCAGAGAGGGGGGAAAAAGGAATTACCTCAAGGTTAAGGAATCTATTATGACACAGATTGAGTTGAATTATGGAATGTGCAGAGAATAAACTATTATTACAAGAAGAAACACATGAGAGAGGCAACTGATATAGCTGGACAACAAACAAGCTGTGCATTGCATGTTGCATGTTCTAGTTTCTCTGTGCACAGATGTACTTCTGGTGCTATCAGAAAAGGCTTCTCAGGGCTGCTCCCCCACCCAGTGTGAACTACTGGAGTGCATTCTAGTGCTTGGGCATTGCACTAAGAGAGGAGCAATCAGGCTCCACCAGTGCAGCTGGCAGGGGAGCACAGTGAAGGGACATGTGTCTGCCTGCCCACCTCACACCACCCTCACTGCTGATGCACCATGACACAGGTTCTTCTCTTGAAATTTTTTTTCTTACAAACTCTTCCTTCTTCATTTAATAAACTTTATTTTTAAGAGTAGTTTTAAATTTTCAATAAAACTGAGAGAAAGATACAGAGATTTCCCAAATGTCCCTTGGGCCCACACACGTATACCCTCTCCCCTGATCAAGATCTGCCATCAGAATGGTACATCAGGGCTGGAATCTTAGAGCAGAAGCCAGGAAAGGCATCCAGCTGAGGAGAGTTAAGAAGTCAAGCTTATTGGTAGCTCAATGGCGACATTGAAGACATAACATTTTGCTTGTCTGGGGCTGACACTGGTAAGCATGGTATCCTTAATCTTCTTGTAAAAAAGGGGGGGTTAATAGAAACCACAAGTTTTAATAATTTCTTGGAATCCTTCCTAATTAATTGACCTGACTGGTATTTTGACTCAAAGTAATTGATTTTTTAAAAGTTCTTAAACTCATTTCTCTTTTTGTGACTTTTTAATATTTACACAAAATATTTGGGGTTGTTTGCCGCTGGAATTGTCTAATGATGTAAAATCAAACACTGTCAGTTAACTACATAGAAAATGTAGACATCTGTTTTGAAAGTGACTAAAAGGGCCTGATGTGTTTTTCTCAGTTGTGTAGCGAATCCGGGGGACCTTGGAAGCGGCCACAGAGCTCTCCTGGTGTGGGTAGCAGGGGCTAAGGTGAAGTCTGCAGCTGCACCAGACTCGGTGCTTTGCAAGGCAGCTGAGTACAGCATCTGAGAAAATTACAGAGCAATGTTCCCATGCGGAGCAGGAACCAACCTCCCTCCCACCGCCTACTTCCAGGCTGCAGCGCCCACCGTGTTCTCCTTCGTTTCTCTTCAATGACAACCTGACTCTCAAAAGTGTCACTAATGAGCCGGTTCCCAATTAGCTGTGGAGGTTTTTCAGGGCTCTTGGCAATGTTCCCATAGCTTCTGGAGGCTGTTGCTGCCTACAAACGGAGAGGCATTTCTGCTTTGCACGATTCAAAGGCAAGGGCTGCTGGGAAGGCAACATTCTGGTTTCATTATTCCTTGCTAGCGGGAGAGCAGAATACATTGCTTTAAATGCTCAAATATGTTATTTGTGAGGAAAAAAAAACTGTAATTCCTCCTGCCTGATCCAGCTCTTCATTACTGATTTGTGCAACTGCACGCACACATCCAGCAGCCCACGATGTTCTCACAGACGAGGCCTCGGAGAATCCTGCACAGCAATTTAGAGACTGCAGGGTGGAATGAGACTGTAAGAGAGGCAGCAAAGGGTCTGCCATTTGGCTGTCGGAGAAGCAGTGACAGTAGGTCCACTCTTTGGGTGCCTTTGAGTTGGCCTGAGCTCTAGGTGGGAGGGCAGCTCCATTTGGGCATTTTTAACAGGTGCCATACCAACAGCCCCCGTCCTTCCCTGAACCACTCTACTAGTAGAAAGCGAATCACTGGGTTGTGTCTGAGCTTAGAATGTATTTGGGCAAAGAAAAAGCGTCTGTCCTTGAAAGACATCAGAGCACAGCTAGTTTGGCATATGCAGCCTTTAAACATAGGATGAAAACTGCCGGTGACGGTGGGGTCCTTTTCTATGCACTCAGATGTCAGGATCATAGAAGTTGTGTGCACGAAGTACCAATACTTCTGCTTCACAATGACTTAGGAGCACAAGGCCCAATCAATGGCAACACATAGCTAGACCCGAGTTGAGTTCACTCTAACTCTCATGCTCTTGCTATTATATCATCCATTATAAACCAGGGAATTAAGCCTTCAGAGACCTTGCACAGGTGGGTAGTGAGAAGGAACAGAAGTGCTGTTCCCATCGGAATTCAGAACCGTTAACAGTTTGTACACCACCTTTTTAGGGCTGTATACCAACACCGTAGAAGCAGAATGACTTACACTCCTTAGTTTCATCTGAGCGAAATGAGAAGTAGATTTCACAAGTGGAAATATATAATTCCTTAGCCAAGGGGGAATCTCCTCGGTGGCCTGTCGTTGATGGAACATTGGGGATGTAGCTCCAGGAAGGGCCTTTAATATCGCCAGTATGTACTACCGAATATGTGCTCAGTGCTGCCATTTTTGCCTGGGGCCACTCACACATAAGTGGTGAAGATTGACTGCGATACCAGTGCATAATATTTTCCTTAAATAACACCTTACACATTTCTGGTTCTTTATTTGCAGGAAGTCTGTTTGCAATGTTAACAGTGAAAGTTCTACAAGAGCAGTAACCTTTTGTTTGGTTTTCTTTTATATCCTTAAGGGTATTCAAATTTCTCAATATTCAGTATAACAGGTGGATGGATTCTTAGTGACTTCCTGACTCATTTACCCAAGACATGGTATTCACTCACATGCACGGCACTGTGTATGTGTGTCTGGTAGAATCCAGAAGGTCACTGATCCATTGGACCTGGAGTAACTTCAGACAAAGAAACACAACAGGAAGAAAGAGTTCTGCCTGCTCCCCTGCTTGCTATTCAACTGATCTTCCACTACTCGTCTGGGGAGCAGAGGACAAACTTCAATCTGCCCTTAAGAAGGTGAATAGCTACAGAAAATGAAGAACAACATAAATTATAGAACAAGAATGCATGAAAAGTGGTAGTTTTCCCTTTTCTTGCAATCTTATATAGTAAATCTCAATTTTTCTCTTCACAAAGTGCCACTCAAGTTTACTTTTCTTCTTCCTATAAAGCAGCGTGTTATACAGATACAGAATACGTTAGCAGATAAGGAAAATAGACTTTTGGCCTGCAGACATTTCCTGCTTTTCTTTTTTTTAACATTTTTTTTCTTTTTTTATTTGACAGGTAGAGTTATAGACAGTGAGAGAGAGAGAGAGAGACAAAGAGAAAGGTCTTCCTTCCATTGGTTCACTCCCCAAATGGCAGCTATGGCCGGCGCTGCGCTGATCCAAAGCCAGGAGCCAGGTGCTTCCTCCTGGTTTCCCATGTGGATGCAGGGGCCCAAGCACTTGGGCCATCCTCCACTGCACTCCTAGGCCACAGCAGAGAGCTGGACTGGAAGAGAAGCAACCAGGACTAGAACCGGGCACCCATATGGGATGCTGGTGCCGCAGGCGGAGGATTGACCAAGTGAGCCACGGTGCCGGCCCACCCTGCCTTTCTTAATCTGTACTCTCTCCTTCCATGTCATTTTGTCATTTGCAGAATCGCAATGAGAAAACAGTTAAGGAGAAACTTAAATTACTTTCTCGGTACTAATGAGGCACATATTCTAGATGAGGCATGCTGCTTGCAAAGGATTAGTTCTAGTAAAGTTGTGCTGGGTAGAAACACAATAATCACGGTGCCAATCTGAATCTAGAACTATCAAAGTATCTAGAACTATCAAAGTATTGCAAAGACGGTGGTGATGATGCGGGAGGGGGAGGCAGGGATAGAGCGGGGAGAGGGAGAGAGATCGGGGAGAGAAAGGGGTGGGAAAGATCTGAGAGACTGTTCCTTGAATGCTGGAAAGCACTTTTATTGTAGTACTTAATTTTATTCCTGAAGTGCCCTTGATCCAAAGCAGAAAAAGGCACATAATCCTGCTAGTCCTTGTTTTAAGGGTGCTTACTGTTTTCTAAATTCAATGAGTACGAAACTTCAGAATGATGAGGACATTCTTTGTGCCACGTTCTGTAATCCTAATAATAATTCTGTGATTTGGGCATCATTATATTCCTTTGTAGATTGATTGCCTGAGATATTGAGCTATCAATTTACTTGTACAACTTCACTACTGCTACTGTGGGAAAACAAGTGTACTTGCTCTCAACCATGCTCATTCCACAGCAGTAGCCTACTTCAGGAATCTGGTAGTTTCAAAGTCAGGTGTTCTGGTGTCTCCTTTCTCTCAGCATCTCCTGAAGTTCAATACCATTCCTGTTCTTCTTCAAGCCCACTGAAATAATTAGGGGAGGAGCTGGCACTGTGGCAGAGTGGGTGAAGACACTGCTTGCCATGCAGGCATCTCATAGGAGCACCAGTTTGTGTCCAGGCTGCTCCATTCCTGATTCAACTCCCTGCTAGTGTGCCTGGGAAAGCAGCAGTGAATGGCTGGAGTGCTTGAGCCCCTGCACCCATATGGGGGACCTGGATGAGGCTCCTAGTTCCTGGATTCAGACCAGCCCCGCTGTAGCCACTGAGGCCGTTTGAGGGGTGAGCCAGCAGATGGAAGCTCTCCCTCTCTGTCTCTCTGCCTCTCCCTCTCTCTCTCTCTGTAGTGTTGGCTTTCAAATAAATAAATAAATCTTCTTTAAAAAAGGAAAAAGGAAGTACTTTATATGAGCTCGATTGTTTAACATTAAAAAAATTGGGGGGCATTTGCTGCTTGCAGGGGTGATGCCAGAGCAGAGAAGAGGAAGGAAGCCTCGGTTACAAGCTCAAGCAGAAGCTTGCTTCTCACCTGGAGTGGAAGGGCTCATGAGCTTCATCCGCTCTTGCCCTTGCTCCTTGCTAGGTACTGTTGAGTGGGGAGCAGTGGGGACAGGGGATCTGTCTGTATGGGCACTCAGTGTTTAAGGCCAGGAAGGGTGTCTGTGGGACACAAACAAGGGTGACAGAAGGTGGCTGGTACCCAAAAGTCTCATATGGAAGCCCACCACAGACAAAACCCATTATGTTCAAATAAAAGTTGAGTTCAAATCATAAAAATAAAACAAAATAAATATGGCCTTTAGGGTAACATTTTTCATTTAGGAATAGAATTTCTTTCATGCATCCTATTTTATGGAGGCCCATCATCTCAGCAATGTATACCAATGAATTCTCTTTTCAATTTGCTAGTTATGTATTATATCTCAATTGCTTATTTAGTATGTTCTACCTCTTTCTTTTTCATAATGAACAATATGCCAAATATACAATTCTATTGGACTGAATTACTGAGAGAAATTTCCAGACCTTTTATTCTAAAGATTTATGTATTTGAAAGTCAGAGTTACTAAGAAAGAGAGGGAGGCCGCGCCGTGGCTCAACAGGCTAATCCTCCACCTTGCGGCGCCAGCACACCGGGTTCTAGTCCCGGTCGAGGCGCCGGATTCTGTCCGGTTGCCCCTCTTCCAGGCCAGCTCTCTGCTGTGGCCAGGGAGTGCAGTGGAGGATGGCCCAAGTGCTTGGGCCCTGCACCCTATGGGAGACCAGGAGAAACACCTGGCTCCTGCCTTGGGATCAGCGCGGTGTGCCGGCTGCAGTGCGCTGGCCGCGGCGGCCATTGGAGGGTGAAGCAACGGCAAAGGAAGACCTTTCTCTCTCTCTCTCACTATCCACTTTGCCTGTCAAAAAAAAAAAAAAAAAAGGAGAGAGAGAACGAGAGAGCGCCAGCACTGGAGATGGAAGACAGGAGCCTGGATCTTCATCCAGCTCTCTCACGTAGGTGGCAAGGGCCAAACACTTACTCCATCTTCTTCTACTTTTCCCAAGCCATTAGCAGGGAGTTGGATTGCAAAGCGGGGCAGGCAGGGCCTGAACTGGCACCCATATGGGATGCTGGCATGGCAGGCAGTGGCTTCACCTGCTATGCCACAAGGCTGACCCCACAAGTAACTTCAAAATTGAGAATATTTTTACTTAGAATGCAGGTAGTGTGCTGAAGGTTCATGATATTCTCATATAGTTTTGTGGGAAAGTCAAGATTTCTTTAATAGGTTAGGAAAAATCTTCTGTTCATGCAACTCCTGTCTCTAAGGAAAGGTGCCTTTTAAACTTCCTGAATCCTGTGAGGACTGCATGGGTGAGGGATTTCTTTATCGATGAGGCCTATGAGGCAATGCATATGATTAAGGGTGTGGTTTTGTGACCATAAAATCAGTTTCTCAATGCAGCTTGACATTTATATTGTTGGCCGGCGCCGTGGCTCAATAGGCTAATCCTCTGCCTAGCGGTGCCAGCACACCAGGTTCTAGTCCCAGTCAGGGTGCCGGATTCTGTCTCGGTTGTCCCTCTTCCAGGCCAGCTCTCTGCTATGGTCAGGGAGTGCAGTGGAGGATGGCCCAATTCCTTGGGCCCTGCACCCGCATGGGAGACCAGGAAAAAGCACTTGGCTCCTGGCTTTGGATCAGCGCGGTGTACCGGCCGCAGCGCACCGGCCGTGGCAGCCATTGGAGGGTGAACCAACGGCAAAAGGAAGACCTTTCTCTCTGTCTCTCTCTCTCACTCTCCTCTAACAATTTACAATAGGCAGTGCGATGCTGGCATGGACTCGTCTCTGATCATCTGTCTGTCACTCCTCTCTCTGGCACCTGTGTCCACCAGGCTGCCTTCCCTTGTGTCCCTTTTCTGGCGTTTCTGTTACAACTGGAGGAAGAGACTCTGTTTTTTCTCTTTCTCCTACCTGCAGTCCATCTGTAAAGAGAAAGAAATAAGGCAGGAAAGGAAATTTCATTTGTCAAACTGATCTACTTTCAGCCTGCCTACTTGGAGATTGGTTTTCATTATTTAACTCCAAACAGAAGTAAGATGTCCCCCAAATCCATTTGATCCAAATATAGCTAAGATCAGTGCCTTAGACTCTTCAGAGACTTTGAAAATGTCCCAATGAAAATGTGTGTTCAGTTATTGCCCTAGAGAGGACACTGTTCTGGTTGTATATTCAATGAGCTTGAAGTAGTACCAGCTCCTGGGGTATCTCATCAGTCACTTCGAATATTGGTTTATTGCTATTCATTTTTATAGCCTGTCAGCCAATTTCCAAACAAACTCAAATAAATTGAATACAATCTTAGAGACTTATTTTATGAGACTGTCACCTGTTCATTGAATTCAGAATTCATCACATAGGTTATTCTTTTCCCCAAAAAAGCAATTGAGTTTATCACAAACCTCTCTTTGTTTTTTAAGATTTATTTATTTATTTGAAAGGCAGAGTTACATAGAGAGAGGCAGAGACAGAGAGAATGAAATCTTCCGTTCGCTGGTTCACTTCCCAAATTGCTGCAGTGGCCACAGCTGGGCCATCTTGAAGTCAGGAACCTGGAGTTCCATTCTCCCAGTGGGAACAGGGATCCAAGCATTTGTGCCATTTTCTATTGCTTTCCCAGGTGCACTAGCAGGGAGCTGGATTGGAAGTAGAGCAGCTGGGACTCCAATAGGCTCTCATAAAGTATGTCAGTGTTGTAGGCAGTGGCTTTGCAACCAGCCTGGATCACAAATCTTTATTCATAATTCCCCAAAACTGAGAATTTGGTAAAAGTGATAGTTTTGTTTTTATAATCTGTATTAAGTATGTTTTGTTTGAGAATTGATCGTGGTTGACTCTATTATTAAAAACAATATTTTATGTATTTTTGATGAATAATAAAATTTCTGATTTTTAGGATGATTTCCCTTGAATTTTTAAAATTTAATATATTTAAGATATACAACATGGTGTTTCTATACAAATATACACAAATACACACTATAGTGAAATAATCACTGCAGTTAAGCAAATTAACTTGTCCATCATCTTTGTGTGTGTATGTGTTGTGTGAAAAGAACACCTAAAAAGTTTACTTTCTTGGCAAATTTTCATTGTGCAATACATCACTAACTGTGAACTTCATGCTTTCTATAACATCTTCAGAACTCTTCTTCATAGAGAGCTGCAAGCTTGCACCTTTGGACCTACATCTCCTCCATCCCCTTCCTTTCTCCCCAAACTGCACCTCTGATAACCATTATTCTACTCTATTTCTACATATTCAGCCTTTTTAAAAAGAAGATTTGACTTATAAGCGAAATCATGCAGTATTTTTCTCCATGTATTTGGATTATTTCACTGAACATAATTTCCTCATTTCTTTTGCACTAATACGAATAGCAGGATCTCATTTTTTTAAGGCCAAATAATATTCCAGTGGACAAAGTGACTTCAAAAATGTTGTGAAAAATGGAATTAAAAAGTAGATTTATTTCGGTTTAGAGCAATTTTGAAATACATGCATAGTTTTTCATAATATGCATTTTATGAACTTTTTGAAATCATATGCATGGTTTTCAAAACATTTTGCTCCCAAATGGACTTTATTTATTTATTATTTATTTATTTTTATTTTATTTTTTTTAACAGGCAGAGTGGACAGGGAGAGAGAGAGACAGAGAGAAAGGTCTTCCTTTGCCGTTGGTTCACCCTCCAATGGCCGGCGTGGCCGGTGCGCTGCAGCCGGTGCGCTGCAGCCGGCGCGCTGCAGCCGGCGCACCGCGCTGATCCGATGGCAGGAGCCAGGTACTTATCCTGGACTCCCATGGGGTGCAGGTACCAAGCACCTGGGCCACCTCCACTGCACTCCCTGGCCACAGCAGAGAGCTGGCCTGGAAGAGGGGCAACTGGGACAGAATCCAGCGCCCCGACCGGGACTAGAACCCGGTGTGCCGGCACCACTAGGCGGAGGATTAGCCTAGTGAGCCGCGGCGCTGGCCCCAAATGGACTTTAAATATATTTCCCTTGAATTTTTGAAGTACCCTTCATACATACCACAATTTCTTTCTTTATTCATTGACAGAAGCTTAGGTTTCTTCTATAATTGCCTGTTGTGGATAATGCTGCAATAGACAGGGGAGGGCAGATGTCTCTTACACATATGGACTTCCTTTTTTTTGGAAATGTACCCAGCAGAAGGACTGCTAGATCATATGATAGTTCTATTGTCAGTGTTCAAGGAACCTCCATACTTTTTTCCATAATGGCTGCTCCAATTTATATTCCCACCTGCAGGATACAAGTGTTCCCCTTTCTCTACAACCTCCTATTTCTCAGATTTGTTAGCATCTAATTTCATGCACCTTTTTCTCTTCCTTTCATTATAAACTTTGGAATTCTAATTTTAAAATATTGAGGGTTTGTAAAGTGTTATCTATCTCCCTTGTTGTCAAATCTCCCCAACCAAGCTGACATCACCTGTATTCTTCCTTTATTAGTGGCAGGTTTGAGGTGGTTCAGCAGCTGCTTCCTTTAGTCTCCTTTTATAATTGCAATTTAAATCCTTCCTCCCTGTTTGATGGATTTAGAATTTGCTTTCTTTAGATGCACTACCTTCTCATTCTGTTCTACACATCCTGATAACTGCCCTTCCTCCTCCCAATTTGCTTATTTTACTTGCTTGTCTTTTCATCATGATTTGTCTCCTAGCGCTCGTCTTTGTAAAACAGTTATAGCTTACGTGATTCTATGGAAAGCTTAGTTTCTTTCTCTCTGTTGGTTTCTACTGTATTTAGCTTTAAGAGATGTTTTAAAAAATGTATTCATCTGAGGACATTTGGTCTAGTGATTAAGATGCCGATTAAGACACCTACGTCGCATATCAGAGTACCTGGGTTTGATCCTTAGCTTTGACTCTTGATTCCATCTTCCTGCTAACACACCCAGGAGAGAAGAGTGACAGCTCAAGTAATTTGGGTTCATGCCACTCACCTGAGAGACTTGGAAGTAGTTCCTGGCTCTTAGTTTTAGCCTCAAGGCCATTGCATATATTTGGGGGGTAAATTGGCAGATAGAATCTCTCCCTCTCTCTATTCCTCTCGCTCTCTCTCTCTGTCTCTCAAATAAATTTTTAAAAATGTTTTTACCCACCGTGTTTCAGATCACACTTCTATAACTCAGTTTAAAACCATTGTTGTGATGTGACGAGTTACAACAGTGGATTTGTTATTTGAGATTTGTTCATTTGCCATAATTTGTAAGCAAAATGTGTTTACTTCATTGTCTAGAATAATGTAATTCCCATGTTTCACTCATTCTGAAATTCTGATTATTACGTGAAAAATCACACAAAATCCTGGGTGTTCCCAAGAAAGAACTCCTTGCTTATTCCTTTATGCATTTCAGCCCTTCATAGAAAGACGCATGGATTTCATCTGTCGTCATCCACAGGGGAGGAAATGAAACTGTCTTTTCCTCCTTTGCTTTTCATATATGAAATATCATCTTGATGTTATTGATAATACTATCCTCCATTTGATTAAGTTTCTGTCAGTAAATATATATCAGTCTAAGCTAGGGACCTCGTTAGGTTTCTTTGCTTTTAGTAGCCAGAGCTAGCTTGGTCAAGACTACTTGGTCTCCCAGGATCGATGGTAGCTGGAGGCTCAATCTTAGAAATAGACAAACCTCAAGAGGCCTGAAATCCAGGTGGCAGGAGCCATCATGGAACTGTCTTGTAGGAGCAGTCTGAACTTAAATAAGCTGGCTATGCTAGACCTGGGTAAGCTAGCCACTCTTGCTAGGTTTTATCTGGTTGGGTTTTATGGAAATAGCTCCCTACTGACAGACCTTGTATCATGGACCTGACCTTTGACGAGGGATGGTTGGCCTCGCCCAACTGGGAGGAAATAACTTTATTAACAGAAGTTATTTGGACAGGAAAATAGATAGTAAATGACTAAAAATAATTTACTGAACTTAGCATCTCCAAACAGAAATTTCATTCACACTTGGGGAGACATTGTGGATGCACATTTGAACTTCCAGGACTATGGTGACCTTGGGCTTCAGCAAAGCCCTAGAATAGAAACACCAATAATGCGGAGAACACTGGAGGGCTTCAGTGGAAAGGAGATGAACAAATGATTGGTTGTGATTATTCTGTAGCTCTTCATAGGCCCTGGGTGTGCCGAGATAGGGTGGGTGGTTCTATATCTCAGCATGTTTGGGTTTTACATGAAGCTACTCAGGCAATTTGGCAAAATCTCTGGATTTGCTGCTTTTCAGGTTGGTGGAGGTCAAATGAATGTACAAGAATGTAGTTTATTGCCCAAGTCAATCCAGTTGTTTTTAATGATATCAGTTACTCTAATGGTATAGGGTCAGAAAATAGCACCCCCAAAATTAAAAAGTTGATAGTGCAATCTGTGGAAAACAGATCCTATTAGAATTGTAATACATTTAATTTTTTGTGTGTGTGTAACCACGAAGAAGCTACAGTCCAAAGGGTTATAGATAAATTTTTGATTTGAAGTTATATTTTTATCAGACTTAGTCTAGAATAATAATTTGTTCAATCCATACTTATTAAGAAATTACTATGCTCATTTTATAATAACTTTTTCTTCTTTAAGTTAGCTTTTATTAGAATAATCTGTACTTGTGAAAAAGCCATTTTAACCAAGATTTAGGAAGTATAACAAGCATCCCCTGTGCCCTTCTTTCTAGGACAGACCTGCTGCTTGTGGCCACAGCTTTTAACTCATTTGACTTTGACTGATTCTTCTGGTGTTTGCTTTCAAGATGTTAGTAAGTATGCTTATATTACTGTTTCTTTAGATTCGTTTTTTGACAAATGAGGATTTGTCCAACATACCACCATTCTACTTCTCCTTCTGCATTCCTCTATGGGGGTTATATAGCTAGATTTCATATTCTTTATATTGTTCACTTTGTAATTTGGAGTATTTAATAATACTGTTATTTCATCAAATTCATCAAATTCTTTAGAATTCCACTTTGCAGGTTGATGATATTATTGCCCCTATTATTATGATTTCCTATGGCTCTTTATCTTTCCCACCTATAGAATTTGCCATATCAATTTTAATTTTAACATTGTCTAGGTTGAAAATATTTATAATTTGTAACTTAGATTGATGTTTCCCATAGTTTATTTCCAATAGAAATTAAAAAAAGATGTTTACAGTATTTATATCAGGATATAGCTATTGTACTTAAATTATATTTGCTTTACATAATATCTAATTTCTTATGTCTTACAATACTTGAATTTATCAAAGAGACTCATTTTCAATTATGTGTTTCAGCCAGGTATTCTACTGACTTTTTATTTTTTATTTTCCTTCTTTTGGGTCACATTTACCTTTTTTCTGGTTTGGGCTGGCTTTCTTGTGTAGTGCCAATATTTCTTAGGTTATAAATCATCCTTTATCTTGATTTATTCCATTGTTTTACTTTGCACACCCTCTAGTAATTTCTTAGAAAAGTGTATCTAAGGAAAAAATTCCTGTGTCTGTGAACGTTTGAAAATGTTTTTTCTTCCCTTCTACCTGTGAATGAACAGGTGTTGTCAGCTGGTGGCAGGCTTGACTTCACAGAATACCAGCATCAGACAAGGTAACTGTGGTCGTGATAAAGTAAACAAAGTCAGGATCAGTCCACAATCAGTCCATATAAATGTCCAACATCCTCTCTCCCAGCCAACATGAATGACAACATGAATGACTCTTGCTTCTATACTGACTAAACTTTAGATGCAACGTCTCAATTTTTCTTCATTCCTACATGAAATCATTCAGAAAACGAATCGTGCTATCATTTCTACCTCTTGACAGTGTTACAGGGAAAACAGCAGTGAAGAAAGTTGAACCTAGTTATAGTCTCACGTAGAAAATTTCCAATGCAGACAAGGCAGTGAGCAAAGCAAGATTTATCTAAGTCAGAAACCTGCCACAGCAGCCAGGAGGGAGGCTCCAAGAGAGGAGACCTGAGAAGCTGTGACAGTTGAGTCTTTTTTTTTTTTAAGATTTATTTATTTATTTGAAAGTTAAAGTTACAGAGAGAGAGAGAGGAGACACAGAGGGAGAGATTTTCCATCCTCCGGTTTGCTTTCTAAATGATCACAGTGGCTAGGGCTGTGCCAGGCCGGAGCTAGGAGTCAAGAACTTCTTCTGGTTCTTCTATGCGAGTGCAGGGGCCCAGGGACTTGATCATATTCTGTTGCTTTCCCAGGCACATTAGCAGGGAGCTGGATCAGAAGTGGAATAGCCAGGACTTGAGCCAGTGCCCATATGAGATGCTGGCACTGTAGCACATGGCTTAACCTGCTGTGCCACAGCACCAGCCCTAAGAGTCGAGTCTTTTAAGTGAAATATTTTTGGGAAAAAAACAGAACAGCAGCTAACAATCAGAGTGGAGACAAAAACCCATCAAAAGGCCAGAACTGTAATCCTGTCTATCTTGCCCCTGATGAAACAAAAAAGCCATCCTAAGGGTGTGATTGGCAACTTGTTTCTAATCTCATGATAAACTAAAAACTCAGAGGGGTAGACTCACTACTTCCTTCCTATTCTTGAGATAAAACTGGAAACTCCGAGGAGTGGAAGTTGCAGTTTTATCTTGCTAAATGCAGCTGCTGGAAAGAAACATGTATTTTGTACCCTGTTAAAGAGACTTTCCCTTTCCTTCTTCTGACTGGGACCCAATCTAACTGCCTATTAGTCCATCTACCTCCTCACAATAGTACACAAACCCCCAACTTCCTTCAGTTGTCAATATAAGCCTAAATCCTATCATAAGAACTATCTTAGACCCTCTTACAGATTGCCCATGGCTCCACATTAGGTCTTTCTTGCTGCAGCATATATCAATTCACCCACTATTGTTTGACTACAAGTGCATTCTTGGTGGCCTTTGACAGCTGCAAATTGACATATTTGTTGAGTAATTTGACCAGGTATAGAATCCTAGGCTAAAAATCCCACTATCTCTCTGTTCCAAAAACTTGAAAGTATTGCTCTTCTGTCTGCTTACTTCAATCTTTCTGATGAAGAGTCTGGTGCTAATCTGGTTTTTGTTCAATGATGTGTGTTCAATTTCTTTGGAATTATGAGGGAGGATGGATAACATTAGGTAAAATTTATTGAGTACTCATCATGTTTCATGTATGAGACAATGCATTCTTCACGTGTATTTAATCCTCTCAAAAGTCAAATGAGAGAGCTACTATCTGAGGCTCATATAAGTGAAATAACTGGTTCAAGGACACATATATAGTTAGTGGCAGAACTTGGACCTCAGCCCAGACCTGTCCTACTCTTAATCCCTAGGGCTGCACAATTATGCTAATGACACTTCGGGGTTGTCTCCTGAGCACTTGGGCATAAAGATTTATTTAGTGAAAAAGTTGAAACTACTGATTAAAATCCAGATTTGAAATTACATATGGGTTTCATTGGCAGGCAATTCCCAACTTAAAATTTCCTCATGTTTGGCTGAATGTAATTCAAACTTAGGAAAAGAATGCCAGCAGCAAGTCCAGGGAGATTAGACTATGATGAGCTTCTCTATGCAAAGGAAAGCTGGAATCATGTGAAGCACTGACATTCCTGACCAACATACTGAACCACAAGAAAAATTTGCATTATAAAAACCTAGAAATTTCATTTAGAATGACCTAAGAATCTCTTTGGTTTCTTTCTCTCTCTCTTTTTGTATTTGAAATGCAAATATCTGGTTATAACAAAGGAAAATGCAAAACTGTAAAATAAATCAAAATGGATCATTTACAATTAAAATAAAAGAGGTTCATGTAAGTGAAGGTGGAATTGGAAAATGAGTGGTTGCCCAAACCCAATCTTCGATGGTGAAACTCTGCATCTGAAGCGCTCATCAGGGTTTCCAGCCACAAACCAGATCATGCACAGCCTGAAAAACTACCCAACTCTCATCAAAGTCTTAGCAACCTTAATTTATCTCTCCTCAAGTTCCTTAGATAGATGCTAGTTTTCTGTGAATCCATCAGAAGGAAGGACAAATGACCAGAACAGCTTTAGTGAAACTGAATTGCTGCAGTTTTTGGCCAAAGGGACACTTCTGTGGCACCCTTTGTTTCAAAGTGTAATGACTTTCCAGCAGAAGTAATCAATGTTATACTTGACCTAGCTATGGCCAAACAGAAGGACACAGCATATGGAATATGAATCCTGGTACAAAACAAAACAAAACAAAACAAATCAAAAATAAAACATGGGACACTCATGACAGTTTAGGTCATCTCTAAGAGTGGGTTCCTCAGAATTGGCCCAACCATTATACCTTGCCATCATACCTTGGTCTCCAGATCAACAACATATATATATATATATATATATATATATATATATGTTATTTATATATATATGTTACTTCTCTCTCTCTCTCTCTCTATATATATATATATATATATTAATAAACAAAGACACAACTCCTGCTACCACCTTAGGTAGGTCAACCCACCCCATTTTACATAACACACATTTTTAATGGAGAAATGAAGTTCCTGGAGAAGTCAGGGAATTGGAGAGAGTGAGCCATCACAGTCTTACATTGTTTTGTTCTGTAGGAGGAACACTCACAAGAATTTTTCTTACCCAGCAAGATAAAGCACCATTATCATTTCTGCTTAGCCTGTTAGATCTTTCCACTACCAAGTTTTCTTTTTCTTTCCTGCAGGTATCTTGGGATTTAGAAAGGAGAAAACGTAGTTTCTCTGAAGGCAACAGCTCTGGATGTTTCTAATCTGTTCCAGCTCATTTTCCCAGCAATTTCTGGAGCAACGTGATTAGAGACGAGAATATCTGGATGTGTGGGGCCAGTCATCCCCTCCAGCAGTGTGGTGGTAGAGGGAGGAGAGGAAAAGAATAAAGGGAAGGGCATGGAAGGATGGAAGGGAGAGGAAAGTCTTGTTCTTTCCTCCTAACTAAGGTGCTTATGTGCCAGAATGAGAACAACCTATCACACACACAGCGGTAGTCCTACTATTAATTAAACTTCAGACTTCTGCTAATTTTATCTGCTGTTATTAACATGTCGTCTCTTATCCAGAAATAAGACCAACAAGCCAGCCAACAACATGAACAGAATGTTGTGTGACCTACTCTTTCAAGCAATACCTGCATTTTTTTTTGCAAAATTTAACAAAAGTTATTATGCTCCGAGGAAAATTATAGGTTAAAATATCCTTTGCTGGCATTCAACACTGTTGTCCCTGCAGTGAGGAATGATTATTTTATTACTCATGCTGCAGTATCACTGCTAGTGGAAGATGGTACGTTTTAGCCAGTTCTTGTTCAAACTATCGTGATGAGTTTGATCACAAATGCCTAGAAAATTTTCTTAATACACACCTTGATTCAGTGCCCTTTATTTTCCAGAGCAATCCATTGGTAATCTTACCTTTACTGTCTTTATAGAATTTCTTAATTATCTTGTTAATGTAGGTGATTTTTACAATGAACTCTACCAGTAGTAGGTTAGCAAAGTGTCCAATGTCACGTACAGGAAGGGCAACTGTTAACAAATCACTGCAGGATTCAAATTCTATTACATACTAACTGTTGGACTATGGCCTTACTTTTCATATCAACATGGCATACATATTAATCATATGTACCTCATAGGGTTATTTTGAAGATTTACTGAGATTATAAAACATGGTTAAATTGTGTCAGACATAGTAAGTCTGAATAAATAAATTTAGGTTCTTTCCTCAATCTAGGAGAGTGAGCATTAGGTACAATACAGAGAAAAGTTGAGAATTTTATTAATACTCAGCCATGCTAAAACAGGCAATAGAACCTTAATGAACTTACCCCATATCTGTAATTAATTAATATGGAGGTTCCTGAAAGTGACTCATTTACATCTATGACCTACCTTCACGTATTTCCTAATCTCAAGGTTTAAAGCAAGGTACCCTTACCTCTTGACTACCAAGTGAAGCTGTTTATTCTGAACAGAGGATCTTGTTTTTTTTAGGGAGATTTGAGTTCTTCCAAATTCTCACCATATTTAAAATGCGTTTGACTTTCTGTCAATTGCTATGCCAACTCACACATATGTCCAAGGGGATTTGAAATGCCCAACCTCCCTCTTTTTTTGAGCCACCGCTCAGATTTTAAAAAGGGCCTGGAGCCAGCACTGTGGTATAGCATGTTAAGCCACTGCTTGTAGTGCCAGCATCCCATATGTGTGCAGGTTCAAGTCCCAGCTGCTCCACATGCAATCCATCTCCCTGCTAATGCCCTTGGGAGAAGCAGTGGAAGATGGTCTAAATGCTTACGCCTCTGCATCTATATGGGAGACTTGGAAGAACCTCCTGGCTCCTGGCTTCGACCCAGTCCAGTCCTGGCTGTTGCAGCCATTTGGGGAGTGAACCAACAGATGGAAGATCTGTCTCTTTGTCGCTTCCTCTCTGTAATTTTTTTCAAGAATAAAAAATAGATAAATTTTTTTAAAAAAGCAAATGGGTCTTGCTGATGGTAGCAGGTTACAGAATGTACCACTGAGATGCCTCAACGACAGTAAACAATATTCTTTTTGTTTGATTTTCTTCCTACCATTTCAATGATCTAACAGAAAAGCTACAGTAATTATAACCCTATTACCCCAGATAGGCTAAGGGACTTTAATTACTAGGTAGGGTACTAGTTGAAGACTTTATATACAATAGGTACACATTAAATATTTCTTGAATCTGTGATGTTTCTGGAACCTTGTAATGTTTCTCTATCAGAAAATATCCATATTTGCAATCTCATATGGCATAGAAACTTCCCTTCTCTACCATTTAATCATTTGCTGTAAAATATTATCCAGTCTGCCAGCAAATCCCTGGCAGTGTGCTTACATAAAACCCAGAGGGGTAGGACATGATGAATATGTAAAACTACTGGTAACATAATTCTCTACAAATCATTAGAAGTTTGAGGTCTTGTGTCAGTGGTTAGAATTCACTGGAACTGGACAAGATGAAAGCACATTTGCAAGTAATGAAAAACCTAAACATATCACCGACTGTCTTTTCTCTTTTATGGACACACTTAGAATCTAAGCATTGCAGTATGAGTACCTTCTTGCTACTGAGTGAAACCTGTAAGAGAAAATTGGATTTCATTGAAGTATGAGGTGTTCCAAACACTCATTGCTTCTGTCTCACTTGAAAAACAATTCCCTCACTGCTCAGAGACATATTAATATCCCTCCCCTGTCAGTTCTTTGGGTTGCAACTAAGCCAAGAATGAAATTCACTGGAAGTTGTAAGTAACAGAGGATCTTTGTCATAAATGCCAGAAAATTATTATGGGGAAAAGTTACATTTCATCAGCATTTTTCAAAGGTTGTTTCTTTTCATATTTTTTCTCTTAAAGTGAAAAGAGTTTCATTTCAAGATTGCAATAAGTTCTGTACTTCCTTGGCCCAGGCTGAAACGTGGAGTTGGGCCAAGAAGTTGGCAAAATCCTTGAAACTGTGTACCTGGGAGGGTGACATCCAAATGATCTGAGATTTAGAGATGTTATGTAACAAGAAATTATGACTATCTAGCTTTTAGGGTTTTTATTGCTTTGTCACTTTATGAGATGGGACAAATTCTAAAATACATTCATAATCTTGATGTTTACAATCCTGTGAATGATTTTTGCCATGGATAAGTCTGTTTCCCCTTTTAAAAATCCTCGATTGCCCTTGATATTTGGGTTGCATTTTCTTTTTTTTTGTGTGTGTGTGTGTGTGAATCTATTTTTTTTAAACTTTTATTTAATGAATATAAATTTCCAAAGTACGATTTATGGATTACAATGGCTTCCCCCCCATACCGTCCCTCCCACCCACAACCCTCCCCTTTCCCACTCCCTCTCCCCTTCCATTCACATCAAGATTCATTTTTGATTATCTTAATATACAGAAGATCAGCTTAGTATACATTAAGTAAGGATTTCAACAGTTTGCTCCCACACAGAAACATAAAGTGAAAAATAATAGATGATTTTTTTTAAATGATGATGAAATCAGGTCAGACCTATTGTCATGTTTAATCCCAGTGAGAGTCAAGTTGGGAGTTGATAATTTCTTTTCTTTTTTTTTTTTTTTTTTTTTTTTTACAGAGGATCAGTTTAGTATGCATTAAGTAAAGATTTCAACAGTTTGCACCCCCATAGAAACACCAAGTGAAATATATTGTTTGAGTACTCGTTATAGCATTAAATCTCAATGCACAGCACATTAAGGACAGAGATCCTACATGAGGAGTAAGTGCACAGTGACTCCTGTTGTTGACTTTACCAATTGACACTCCTGTCTATGGCATCAGTAATCTCCCTATGCTCCAGTCATGAGTTTCCAAGGCTTTCTTGCTTTCTTTAGTTGTCATTTACTCATCTACATTTTCTTTGCACCAAATGAGTCCAAGGGAAGGAATGATAGAAAATGATTAAGGACTTATCTAGTTCTCAACGAAGTTAATATTACTGGTTTAAGTGTCATATAAGCACATTAACACTGATTTGAACCCTGGGAACTTGTTCTATCAACATCGAAGTATGAAGCTGATGAATGAGAAGACAATCTTAGCGTAGTTCATTGGAAAAAGTAAAGAAATCCCTGCACATGATAGACCAAGCAGGCTTCTCAGCAAACAGCCCAGTCTGTGTTCAGACTGGGGGTTTCATGGACATGAGTATGGGTCCCCTGTCTCTTCTCTCCTCCCTCTTCTGGGAAAGTGTGGGTGGGTGAATTTCACTTGTGGAACTCTCCTAAACAGACCCTTCTGGACAATACTGGCTATCAAATTTCTTATCTATTGGAGAAGCAAATGACCCCTTCAGTGTAGTGATTATGACCTTGTTGGACCAGCTGTTTTGCTCCCTCAATTCACTGAATTTCTTCTGATAAAGGACAGGCAAGGATACCCTGGGCTGGGGGAGAGAGACAGACAAGAGGCTGTGTCTTGCTTTCAAGACCTGTCTCTTCATTCCATCGCACATAAATTTATTTTCTTTAAAGCTTGTCATGGCCCATCTTACACACATAGACTAACATATCTACCATGCTGCATTAATAAGCAGTCCTTTTACTGTAACTCTGACCTTGTTCCTCATGTTTTTCTGCATTAAGGCAACCTAGCCAATGTTTAATTTGATTCTTCAGACATCCTCATAACTCAGGTGAATGGCTATTATTTAGGTTATATTTTAACATTGGTAAGCTTCAGGGAATCCCTGAAAAATATTGAAGTGAGTCATTTATAATACAGTTCCAGGAAGCCTTATAGGATCATGTGTGGATGTGAGCACGCATGTGAATATATGTATATATGCACTCTGGTTGCCTGGAGGAATCTGTTGTCAGTCAACACAAAGCAAGCACAGTCAGGTTTTTCTCATGACATAAAGAAATGCTCCATTGCTTTCTGAGGAAAACAGTGATGCTTCCTCTCAAAATAGATTAAATTCTTTTCATATAAATTTAAACAACAAGAGCCCAACATGTAATCAACACTCCAAATTATATTGAACTTCCGGAATTTTGTATCTAAGGAACGACTTCTAAAATACACCTAGTAAATAGAAATGTTTATTATTAACTGCTAATGCTTTCTTATTGAAACCTGCTGAAATAGCATAAAACACATACGTTGTGCAGAGTAAGCTGTTTATTATGTATTTTTTCCTTTTGCTACCAGGTGAATTAACTTTATTCTGCAAATTAGAGAACTCAAAGTTATTTTACATTCTGGTAAGACTTGTTGATTCTTCATAGGATTTTTTTTTAAAAGATTTATTTTATGTATTTGAAAGGCAGAATGACAGAGAAAATGAAACAAAAGGGGGTAGAGAGAGAGAGAGAGAGAGATTGTCTCCATCTACTGGTTTACTCCCCACATGGGTGCAACAGCTGAGGCTGAGCCAGACAGAAGCCATAGCCAGAAACTTCACTAGGGTCTCCCAGATGGATGACAGAAATACAAGTATTTTAGCCATTTTTGCTGCCTTCCCAGTCACATGAGGGAGCTGGATGGGAAGGGGAACAGCTGGGCCTTGAAAAAGCACTCTGATATAGGATGCCGGAGTTGCAAGCAGCAACTTAACCTATTGTGCCACAACATGGGCCCCTTTTCATCACATACATTGTTGAACATAAATCTCTTCTTCCGATTCCTACTGCATCATTACTGTTGAAGTGTTAATACTGTAGTCTCTGTTTTTATAACCTCCTTCTTATCTCCATGACTGATCCTTTTTCCAATCTATGTCCTAAAACTCTAGCCAAATGCATTTTCTTAAGAGACTCCATCCATTATTACACTCATACCAAACAAAAGAAGATAACAGGAAAATCTCTTCATTTATCCTCATGGCTGCAGAATAAAGTTCAAACTTCTCCAAAGTTTCTTCAAAAATATGTCCACATTGATTTTTTCCCCTAATTTGCTTCTTTGGGGTGTGAATTTTCTAGTCAATTCAACCTGGGTTGCTTATTGATTCCCAGGTGTTTCTAGTACATTCAAATTTGCATATCTTTCCTTGTTACTGTTCTCTGATGTTAGCTGATGGTTGTCAGGATATGCTGCAAGCCTTTTTCCTATGGGAATCCAGTGATCTGACCCTAGAATAACTACTGACAACCACAGGTAAATGAACATTAGGAAAAGCACAAAGGGAAGGAAGGAATAAATCTTTCCATGCAGAGAAGGCTGAAGTTGTAGTCTACTTGAGGAGGAAATGGAGAGAGTCACCTGAAGAATGAGTGCAATCGCTTGGCAGACAAAGGACGTGCAGAGTAGAAGTTGAGGGGTGCGTTAATTTGTTAGGGCTGTTTTAATGCAGTACCACAAACTGAGTGGCTTGAACAGCAGAATTTACTGTCTCACAGTTGTGAAAGCAAGAAGTTCAATACCAAGAGGAGGGCAGACTGGCAATTTCTGAAGGATATGAGGGAAGGGTCTAGTCTAGGCCTCTCTCCTTGGCTTATCAATGTGTGCCTTCTCTCTGCATCTTTTCACATCAACCCCTTTCTGTGTGTGTTTACCGTTGTGTCCAAAATCCCCCTTTTATAAGTGTATCAGTCTTCTTGGATTGGGACTCACCCTAATGACTTGATTAGCTGTGTAAAGATCCAATCTCCAAAATAAGGAGACTGAAGTTAGGCAGTCAGGATTTCAACGTACTATTTTTGGAGAATGCAATTCAACCTATAACAGAAGGAGAACTAACTGTGGCTGGGGGATCTAGTAAGAATTGGCATAATTAGTTCATTGTGAATGCTGTGTGAGCTTGTGAGTAGGGCTAGTGTAAATATTTATTATGAAGTAATCGCAGTCATTTGATGAGAACTATGATTAATTAGGGTCTATGAAATAGCTATAGCTATGAGTGCTAGAGCTCCACTTAATGGCTATATGACATTCATATCTCTTTCAGTTGGTTTCATCTTCTATAGAAGGGAAATAATAAGTTTCAGCAATATTGTATGGGTACAAATGAAGGGTTTTCAAAAGATTTATGAATAATGCATATTATGAAAAAACTACCATAATTTCACTTTTTGTATTCAAATAAACTAGTACTAACTTGTTAGAATACGTGTAAATGAGATCTAGCTTTGGGCAGTCACAAGGATAAGACATCAGTTTGAAAACAGCCTCTATCAGAGCAACATGAATTCTCCTGAAATTGAAGCAGGAACAAATATCCAATTTATGCTGAATCTTGGGAGGAAGACTAGAATAATAATGGATGTTCTATGAAAAGTTTATGGAGACAATGCTCCAAAGAAACCAGCAGTTTACAAGTGAATAGCTCATTTTCAGAAAGGATAAGACAATGTAGAAGAGAAAGTATACAGTGGCAGATCATGCCCATTTAGGAAGAAATAATTAATCTTGTGAATGCCGTAACTGAGGAAGGCCACTGATGAACACCCCAGAAGTTATCCAAAACCACAGATATCTCAACTGATTCATCTCACACAATTTTGGCTGAAAAAATTAAAGCTGAGCAAGCTTTCTGCTTCATAGTTGCCAAAACTGTTGTGCCTTGACCAGCTGCAGACCAGGTCAAAGCTTCCAGTGGAAATTTTATACCAGTGGAATCAAGATTTTGAAGCATTTTAAAAAAGAATTGGAAAAAGATAGGAAGCATGGCTTTTCCAGTAATAAACCAAAGACAAAGCACAATGAAAGCACTGGTTTCCAAGATGTGGAAGTGGTCCAGTCAAAGTCAAAGTTAACAGGTCAAGAGCAAAGATCATGGCAACAATTTTGGGGGATGTTCAAAGGATTTTGCTTATGAACTTTCTGGAAGGCCAAAGAATGATAATAACTGCTTACCAGGAAGTGTTTTGAGAAAGTAGGCCAAAGATTTAGCAGAAAAATTCATGGGAAATCTTCACCAGAGAGTTTTCCTCCCTCATGACAATGCTCCAGCTTGTTCCTCTCATTACACATGGGTAATTTTGTAAGAATTTCTGTGAAAATCAATAGGTATCCACTGTACAGTCATGATTTGGCTCCTGATGACTTCTTTGTCTCTTAATCTTAAAAAAGTTATGTAAACAGCACCTGTTTCTCTTCAGCTACTAATGTAAAAGGACTTCATTAACGTGGCTGAATTCTAGGACCCTCAGTTCTTTAGGATGGCTGTAAGGAAAAACAGGCAGAACACAGAGGAGACAGGATACCAGCTCACAGCCAAAAGGAGTTTATTCAAGGGAAAATAAGTTTGCAGAGGTGGCTGACTGCCAGTGTGCATTCAGGGCGAACACGTGGCAGAGAGCAAGAAGGTAGTTATAGGCTGGATTTATGTAGCATAAGCCAAGTAAGGGCCATGATGGGGAGCTGAGCTGAGCTGGCTTTTCTCTGGTTTTTCAAACTCAGTGGGTCTTCCTCTCTGCAGGCCAGTTAGTTGGAAAAAAAATGCAAAGAGCTGAATGGAGAAGAATTCATGGCCTGGGACCAAGCTGGCCCAAGAATGCAGGAGCTAGGGAGTCCCCTGGGGGACTGGGTCTGTACCTCAGGCAAGGAGCCAAAATGGCTCTGAGACCTATGTCCCTGCTCCATCAATTGCTATCATAACTTACAAAACAGTCTTAAATTTTATGTTGATGAATAGAGTATATATTTTAATCTTTTAATTCTACTTTTCCACGAATCTTTTGGCATTCCCCTCACATATAATAAACATCTTTGGATTGCACCTGGCAAATAGCAGTTGCTTACTAAATGTTCATTCTGTACCACTGCATGTGTGAAAGAATCTTCCTATAACATTAAATAGAAATTACCAGAATTGACTTGCTTCAGTTTGGCAGGAGTCTTTCCTCTCCTTTGGAAAAAGTAATGAACTTCTGGAACACAATTAACTGACTTGTTGGAATTCCTGTCCTCTGTGAGTAGAGTAGCGCTGCTCAATAGACATTACTTCATTTAATTCCGAAAACAAACATGTGATCTAGGTATTACCACCACCACCGCCGCCACCACCATCATCACCATCATCATCATAGCCTTAGGTTTACAAGTGAGAAATGAAAGGTCAGAAAAGTGGAGTAATTTTCTGAAGTAGGTTGCCAAGTCTGCTTCTAACACTGGTGGCCCGTTTGTTATTCTACATGGGCAATACTGTGTGTCTACTCACCTCTCTAGATGGGAAAGCAACCATGGCTCTTAGTTGTAAAATATTCCAGGGAAATATGTCACAAACCAAAAACAGGTAGGCACATAAATAACAGTGCATACCTTAAATACCATATACAGAGACCTTGGCTCCTTTTATAATGATTTATGAAATCAACTCTTGTTGCAAATATCAAAGTTATCATTGCTTGCGCCTTTAAATTAAACCAACAGCTGATTTCACGGTCACTTTGTTTTCTGCTGATGACTGAAGTAGCACAGACCCAGCAGAGAAGCCATGGAAGTGGAGATAGGTTCCTCCCAACAGCACTTCCAAGGCCAAAGTGATTAGAATTCTTGGCCATCCTTGTAACCACAGACAGCTGTGCAAAGAAAGGGATATGAGCATGGTAATTGGGAGCTACAGGGCACAGGAAATGGGGCAGGGAAGGTTTCTAATAATTACCTGGCACAAGCAGCACATTTCATATCTATGAGTAGCATAAACATTGTCTTTGTTCCTGTTATTCTTCTCATTGAAATACACAGATGTTGAATGTCTACTGTATCAGTTTACAGGTATCTAGGTACGTGAAAACACAGAATGAAATACTGAAAGACTGTCCAACCTCCAGATATACTATAGTTTCATAAATAATAATTTGAAAATATATACATAATGTGGTTAAATCTGTGTTATAGCAACTAGAAAATAAAACTCAGAAGAGGAATAAAAGAGAGCTTCATGAAATTTTTAATGGAGTATAACAAGATACCCCATTAATTAGTGGTTTAAAACAACACTTATTTATTATTTACATTTTCTGTAAGTAAGAAGCCAGTCACTACATTAATGGATTCTCTATTCAGGATGGAATAAAGATGTCTGCTGAGGTCTCTCATTTGAGAGAAATATTTAAGCAATGTTTCTAAGTACATGTGCTCTTGTCTTCAAATTAAAAAAAAATCCTGTATATATATATATAAGGACCAAGAGAAATTCTGGCTGTTCCCCATAAGAAAGTGAAATTGCAGGTTGAGTGATACAGTATACTGCTCTTTTCTGGAGATTTATCACACAGTATAGCCACCCTTGGTGTCACCTTGTTGAGTAGTGAAAAATCACTTTTTTATAGTTAAAAATATTTATTTGAGAGGGAAGAAACAGAGAGACCTTCCATCCACTGGTTTACTATCCAAATGCCTGTAACAGCTGGGGTTGACCTTGACCACAGCTGGGAGGCAGGAACTTAAAACAGGTCTCCCATGTGGGTAGCAGGGGCCCATGTACTTGAGCCATTATTGCTGCCTCCCAGGGTATGCACTGGTGGGAAACTGGAGTTGGAAACCAAGTACTCTGCTGTGGGATGCAGGATCTTAAGTACTAGGTCAAATATCCATTCCAGGAAACCACTTTCAAGTGGTTCTGGCAATGTTATATCTCTGAGACCTACTCTGGAAGGTGTACATGGAGCAGCTGTGTTCATGTTGAGATGAGTAGAACGCCCTTATTTTGTTTTCTCTCCCAATAATGACAAGTACTTAATCTTCATGGTCTCACTTCACTGCTGGTACTGCCACTTCAGGTGTCGGGAGATTTTTCTATATTCAAGTGTTGCCTCTGAGCCCCATTGTTTCTGTTCCACCACTTTCAGATTAACCTGTCCTTTGGAAGGAACTTTTCTAGCACTTCTCAGTCCCCAGGGATTAGACTCTACTTCCAATGGGTCTAATTATTTCACCTCCCAAGAGGTCCAGCCCTTTAAGTTATAACTGATGAAGAAATAGGAAGTAATGTCTCCCAGGAAGTAAACTCCTTCGTTAAATGATGTCATATGATCAATTATATGGTGAAAGATCATTATTTGGGGTTAAGGATACCCTACTTAAATATGTTTTTATTTTCTTGAAATTGTCAGTCCTAAGTATGGCCCTAGGTTCTGTGAATGTATGTATTTGCATCACTTCATTTACTTTTCAGTCTAGGAGAAAAAAGCCTTATTCTCAACGTTAGACATATAGGAACCATGACTGAGAATTTCAAAATCTTGGCCATCACCATATAACCTATAAAGGGGCAAAGGGATTTGAAATTTAGGTCTTCCTGACCTTCGTTGACCCTTTCCACTAATGCATGATGAAGGGGAAGCCACACAACTGCTAAACACTCTTTTTTTTCCTCTTCTAAAATTGATGAAACCTGACTATTTTTAATTCATGAGACATCCTTATCTACAGATCTGAGCAGCTTTTTTTCCTTAAAAGTTATCTTTGCACACATTTTTTAAAGATGTTAAATCTCTATCTGCAGTTATATTTTATGTGTGGAAAAGTAAATTCTCATGTATTAACATAGCCTTTTCCTCCACTGCATTTAATGTTCAACGAAGGCAATTAACTCATCAGGACATGACTGGTTGTGTAGAATGTTGGCTTTGTCTTTCCCATGAATGTCACCCATGTGCTCAGCCTTCTCACAGAAGCACTGGAGTTGGCTCAGGTATTTTTAGCCCATCTGTGGATGTGTTTGTCACCATAAACTGTGGTAAGGTGGGAAGACAGATTCATAGTTTGGTTCTGTGGAGATGGAGCTGGTGGTAATGAGAGTTTTGAAAATCACGATCCTGATTCTGCCTTTTGCATGTGGAAATATCCCTGGGCTATGCCTTGGGGAAGGGTTGCAGAGTAGAGAAAATGATCCTGCCCTCTGCCTTCTCCAGGGTTCCTTCCCTTGGCCTTAGTCCAGGCCAGGCCTAAGCAGAGGGGAAGCTCAAAGCCTGGAAGAATTCTGCTTCCTGACTTTGGAGCCAGAAAAGTGAATTCTACAAGCCATATTGGCCATTCCAAAAGTCAAAGGATTTAGAAAAGCAGGGGCATCTGCCAGGTGTGAAGGCACCCCAAGTCTGGCAGAGGCAGGCAGGGTACAGTGCTTCTGAGTGCTCTGGCAAATAGGGGAGGGGGTGATCCCTGAACAGACACTCACTGACAGGCTACAATTATTTTGTTGTTGGGTCAGCTTCCATCATTTGAAAGCGTGACAGTCAGCTCCATTGATTTTATTGCTGCAACCTTGCTAGGATCTTTGAGAATTCAGGCACGGAGAGTTGCAATAGCTTCATGATTGATTTGGAGTTAAAAGGCCAATGTTTATATCTCATTTTATTCTGCTCTTCCCTAGTCACTTAATCACTGATTCGTAGGAATCTCATCAATACGGTGGTGATCATTCTGATGCCTGTGTTCCGGGGACACTGAGATTATACATTTGACAATGCTTTACTATTTGTAATGTGCCATGCAAATGCTTATACTTATCATTATAGATGTTGTTTTTTTGCTTCATTGTGTTGTTATTCAATCAAGTGGCAATAAGCGTGTCCAGTGAAGCTCAGGCAGAGAGAAGATCCTGGGAGCCTTCTGAGCAAGCAGTTGCCATGATGAGCATGCACTGTGGCAATATTTCCTGGGCTCTGCCCCGTCTCCAGCTCGATTCTCATTTAGAGTTGTGAGAGCGCCGTGGTGAGTTTATAAGACCATTACCAACCTTAGTAGAAGGTCCAAACATACAAGTCATCGGTTCCATACCTCATGGAGAAAGAACTAGAACTACCTACACACACAGAAACAGAGACAGTAGTTATCAGTGCAAAAGAATGTGAAGGCAGAAAATCTTGTAAAAGTACAAAAGAAATCCAAAGCAAATAAAAGGAATATTTATGGGGAAATAGTAGGACCAAATCGTTACTTATCGATAATAACCTTGAGTGTTAGTAGCCTGAACTCACCAATTAAAAGATGCAGATTGGCTGAATGGATTAAAAGACAAGACCCCTCTATTTTCTGCTTGCAAGAAACACACCTTGGGGCCAGTGCTGTGGTGCAGTGGGTTAAACCGCTGCCTGTAGCACTGGCATCTCAGATGGGCACTGATTCAAATCCTGGCTGTTCCACTTCTGATCCAGCTCCCTCATAATGTGCCTGGGAAAGCAGTAGAATTTGGCCCATGTCCTTAGGTCCCTACAAACATGTGGGAAACCTGGAGAAAAGTCCCGGCTCCTGGCTTCAGCCTGGCCCAGCTCCAGCTGTCATGGCTATTTGGGGAGTGAACCAGCAAATGGAAGATCTCTCTCTTTTTCTCTGCCTCTGCCTCTCCCTCTCTGTAACTCTACCTTTTAAGTAAAATAAATAAATCTTAAGAAAAAAAGAAAGAAGCACATATCACCAACATAGATATGTGCAGACTGAGAGTGAAAGTGAAAAAGAAAAAGATACTCCATGCTAATGGAAAGAAAAATTAGATGCAGTCCTAATATCAGACAAAATATCCTTTAAACCAAAACTGTCAAAAAAGAAAAAGAAGGGAAATATGTAATGGGATCAATTCAGCAGGAAGTTGTGACTATAATAAACATTTATAAACACAATGCCAGGGCACCTATTTCAAGCAAATGTTAATGGAACTAAAGGGAGACATGACTCCAATACAATCATAAGGGGACACTTCAACACAACACTTTCATCAGTGGACAGATCAACTAGACAGAAAACCAACAAAGAAACAACAGAGCTAATCTACACTCTGAACCAAATGGACCTAACAATTAAAGAATACACATTCTTTTTACCAGTGCATGAGAATTTCTCTAGGATAGACCATATGCTAGGCCATAAAACAAGTCTCAAAAAATTCAAAAAAATTGAAAGACACATACCATATATCTTTGCTGACCACAAAGGAATGAAGCTCAAAATTACCAATTTAAGACACTCTAGAAAATATGCAAACACGTGGAGACATGCTCCTAAATGAACAGTGAGTCATAGAAGAAATCAAAAGAGAAATAAAAAAATTCCTGGAAATAAATGAAGATGACAATGCAACATATCAAAACTTATGGGATACTGTAAAACCAGTGTCAAGAGGAAAGTTTACAGCAATCAGTGCCTACATCAAGAAATCAGAAGGGAATCAAATAAATGAGCTGTCAATGTATTTCAAGGACCTAGAAAAACAACAAACCCAAACCCAAATTCTTAGGAGGAAAGAAATAATTAAAATTAGAGAAGAAATTAAAAAATGGAAACAAAAAATACAAAAGATCAGTGCAATGAAAAGCTGTTTTTTGGAAAAAAGAACTAAAAATGAATAAAATTGACACACCTTTGGCCCAAGTGACCAAAAGAAAAGAGGAAGAGGGCCAAATCAATAGAATCAGAGATTAAAAAGGAGATATAACAATGGATATCATAGAAATAAAAATAATCACCAGGAATTACTATGAACAGCTATATGCCAACAAATTGAAAAATCTAGAAGAAATAGATTTCTGGACACATACAATCTACCAAAATTGAGTCACAAGACAGAGAAAACCTGAACAGACCAATAACCAAGATGAAGACAGAATCAGTAATAAAGGTCCTCTCAACAAAGAAAAGCCCAGGACTGTATGGCTTCACTGCTGAATTCTACCAGACATTTCAAGAAAAACTAATTCTAATTTTTCTCAAGATATTCAAAACAATTGAAAAGAAGGGAATCCTCCCAAATTCCTTCTATGGGGTCAGCATCAGCTTAATTTCAAAATAAGAAAAAGATACAACAAATAATGAGAATTATAGACCAAAATTTTGAAGAACATAGATGCAAAAATCCACAGCAAAATACCAGCTACACGTATCAGAAAGATCATTCACCCAGACCAAGTGATATTGATCCCTGGTGTGCAGGTATAGTTCAACACCCACAAATTAATAAATGCGATACATCACATTAACAAATTGAGGAATAAACATCTTATGATTATGTTAGTAGCTGTAGAGAAAATAGGTCATCAGACACAGCATGCTTTCATGATAAAAACCATAAGCAAATGGGTAATAGAAGGAACTTTTTTCAACATAATCAAATAAATATATGACAAACCCACAGCCAGCATCATATTGAATGAGGAATTGTTGAAAGAATTTCCACTAATATTTGGAACCAGACAAGGAAGCCCAATTTTACCATTGATATTCAAAACAGTTCTGGAAGTTTCAGCCAGAACCATTAGATAAAGAATTCAGAAGTATTAATAATAGAAAGAAGGAAGTCAGATTACCCCTGGTTGTAGATAAAATGATTCTATATAGAGAGGACTGAAAAGACTCCATGAAGAAACTATTGGAACTCATAAGAGAGTTGGGTAAAGTTGCAGGATACAGAATCAACACACAAAGATAAAAAGGTTTTGCATCACAGACAACGCTATTGCTGAGAGAACTATAAGATCAGTTACATTCACAATAGTTACAGAAAATTTTAAATATCTTGGAATAAATTGAACCAAGGAAGTCAAAATTCTCTACAATTAAAATTACAAAGCATTAAAGAGGAAATATAAGGAGACACAAAAAATGGAAAATTCTTCTATGTTTGTGGATTGGAAGAACTGATATCATCAAAATGTCCATATTATCAAAAGCATTTTACAGATTCAATGTGATCCCAATCAAAACACCAACTACAATCTTCATAGATCTAAAAAAAAAAAGATGCTAAAGTTTATATGAACTGTTAAAGCATTCTTAAACAATAAAAGCAAAGTTGCTGGCATCACAATTCCAAACTTAAAGAAATATTACCGGTCAGTTATAATCAAAGTAGCCTAGTAGTGGCACAAAAATAGACATATAGACCAATGGAACAGAATAGAAAACCCATAAATTAATCCACACATCTACAACCAACTGATTTTTGACAAATAAGCTGAAATAAATCCCTGGAGAAGGGACAGTCTCTTCATCAAATTGTGCTGGGAAAATGGATGTATGTGTGCAAAAGTATGAAAAAAGACCCTTACCTTAAAACTTATACAAAAATCAGGTCAAAGTGGATTTAGGATCAAAATCTATGACCTGATACCATCAAATTACTAGAGGAAAAGATTGGGGAAACTGTAAAATATTAGTTTAGGCAAAGACTTCCTGGGAAAGACCTCACAAGCATAAGCAATTAAAGCAAAAATAGACAAATGGGATTACATCAAACTAAGAAGCCTCTATACTGCAAAGGAAACACTCAACGAAGTGAAGAGGTTACCAACAGACTGGGAGAAAATATTTGCAAACCTTGCACCTGACAAAGGATTAATATCTAGATTCTATGAAGAGCTCAAGAAACTCAACAAAAATAGAATAAACAATCCAGTGAAGAAATGGGCAAAGGACACAAACAGGCATTTTTCAAAGGATGAAATTCAAATGGCCAATAGACACATGAAAAAATGCTCAGAATCATTAGCCATCAGGAAAATGCAAATCAAAATGACAATGAAGTTTCATTTCACCCCAGTTAGACTAACATCCAAAAATGAAAAGACCATAAACCTGGCAAAGATTTGGGGAAGAAGGTACCCTAAAACACTGCTGGGAATTTAAACTAGTAGAACCATTATGGAAGACAGTATGGAGATTCCTTAAAGATCTGAAAATAAATACACCATATGACCCAGGCTTTCCACTCCAGGAAATTCACACAAAAGAAATGAACTATACCCCTATGTTTATTGCAGCTCAATTCACAATAGCTAAGATATGGAATCAACCCAGGTGGATAAAGAAAATGTGATATATATATATATATATACACACACACACACACACACACACACACACACACTATGGAAATACTACTCAGTCGTAAAAAGCAATGAAATTCTTTTGCAACGGAATGGAGGCAACTGGAAGCCATTATGCTTAATGAAACAAGCCAGTCTCAAAAATCAAATATCATATGCTTTCCCTGATATGTGGTTACTAATATAGAACACAAAAATATAGAGGAATGAAATGGTCACTTTGGGATATTATTGTCCTTTTTAGGTTGTGTTTATTCTCCCGCGGAACTACGGTCTTTCTACTTTTTATTTGTTAATATTATGGTTAGTGGTGAATCAACCTGTGAATATAGAGTGGATTTAAATAAAAAAAGAATCCTATATGTATTGCCTTTTTACTATGCATGCATGTAGAAGACAAAATTTAATTTTTAAATTAGGCACAGTAAGAAATTAAAAATACTACTAATAAAATAGAACAATGTGTTTTTGAAAGTAGAACTAACTGCATATTTCAGAAAATCAGTGGCAGGTTCTGGAGGTAGAATTGTTTTCCTTAATAAATTGCCACTGCCTGAGAGTGTCTGATGACAGCTGGGGAGAATTCCAAGAGCCTGTGAATTGGCTGTTTCATATACTTTCTCTCCCCAAAACAATGCTGTTCGGGCATTTATATATTTTGGATTCATCCCCTTCTAATGTTTGCTACTCTGCAATAGCTTGGTAGGTAGCTAAATCCAAGCCTCCTTTGGTTTTCTTGTGGATCAGCTTGATGCTAGTACAGGTGAATGAATGGGAGCATGGGCTTTGGGACTTCGAATACAGGTCCTGGGTTGTAAGTGGCATGCCCTTAGGGAAACTACTTAGCCCTCTTCAGTGAATTAATTAAGGTCACAGTAACTATTCTAATAAACTTGAACCAGAAACTCAAAAGAATAAGGATTTATTTCTCACTCTGTACAAAATTCAAAATAGTTTTTCCTGTTCTGCTAAAGGAGCTGAGGAACTCAGCCACCTTCCAACTTGTAGCTCCTATTTATTTATTTTTATAACATGAGAGTCAGAGACAGAGATAGAATGAGTCAGAGGGAGCACTTCCATCAACTGACTCACTCCCCAAATGTCTGCAATGGCCTAAGCTGGACCAAGCCAAAGCTGGGAGTTAGGAACTCAGTCCAGGTCTTTCACATGGGAAGCAGGGGCCCGGCTACTTGCGCCATCACCTGCTGCCTCCCAGGGTGCCCATTAGCAGGAAGCTGGTATTAGGAGCACAACCTAGACACTGAGATATGTGATGCAGGTGCACAATTTGTAGCTTAATGTGTGGGCCAAATGCTTGCCCCAGCTCACTGGTCATTAACACACAATACACTTCTCAGGTGGCCATAGAAGATGAAAGAGCATGAGAGATGGCATATGATGGGCATTAATGAGCCACGTTTGGAAGTAGCTTTATATGTGGCTCAGGCATTCCATTCCACTCAGTTACACAGTCATACAAAGGTGCAGGAGTAGTGCCCATCTAGTATCCTGCAAGGTGCCTTGGAAAGATAATAGGTTTCCTGGTTAGTAGTTTTACTGGTTAGTAGGTTTACTGGTTAGGTGAAAGAGAAAGATAAACTTAGAAACTGTCTCCTAAGAGTTGTGAGGAAAACACATGATAACGTGTGAGAATATGGAATATAATTAATGTCCAATAAACACTGTATGAAGAGTATGGTTATAACTAATTTTTTTATATAGTAATTTTCAATACTAGGAGTCTAGAGATAAACCTCTCACAGTGTTTGGTTGCCATGAGTGAATATCAGCATTTCATGGAGAGTAATTCAGAAATCATAAGCTCACCCTTATTTGGCACACTGTGTACTAGATACTGTATCAACATTTACATGCAGTTGCTCATTTAATCCTCACCAAAAATTCTTGAGTTAGGCATCCTAGTATTCTACTCACCCATATGAAGAAGGTTAGTGAGGTTAAGGAGCTTGCTAAGAGCCACCCATCCAGTAAGCCACAAAGTTAGGTGCTGGTATTCATTGCTAACCATTAGACTGGACTGCTTCCCCATGTGCTCAGAGTGTGAGGAATTGTGCTCACTTCCTAGTTGAGAAATCACAAAACCAGAGAGGTTGTAAGACAATCATATGTACCCGGATATATTTCTAACATCTATGCGGATACAAGGTGGAAAGCTGACACAGGACTTGGTTTCAAGAATCTACAAGCTGTAATGACGTTAAAAGAACAGAGAACATGCCTCCAACATATACATCCTATGAAAATATGCTAGAAAATTCTTTCCTGATAAAGATGAATAATTTTTCTCATCATCCTCTGCCACACTCCACCATTTTGTTTTCTTTTCTCCTAATTCCAGTAGAGAGCTGGATCTGTTTAATTGCTTCAACAAAATGCTGAGGCAAAGAAGAAAGCAGAGATAGTGTTTAGTCACTTTTTCTTTCTTTCTTTCTTTTTCTTTTTCTTTTTCTTTTTTTTTTTTTTTTTGACAGGCAGAGTAGACAGTGAGAGAGAGAGACAGAGAGAAAGGTCTTCCTTTTGCCGTTGGTTCACTCTCCAATGGCCACCGCAGCCGGCGCGCTGCGGCTGGCACACCGCGCTGATCCAAAGGCAGGAGCCAGGTGCTTCTCCTGGTCTCCCATGTGGGTGCAGGGCCCAAGCACTTGGGCCATCCTCCACTGCACTCCCTGGCCACAGCAGAGAGCTGGCCTGGAAGAGGGGCAACCGGGACAGAATCCAGCACCCGACCAGGACTAGAATCCAGTGTGCCGGCACCGCAAGATTAGCCTAGTGAGCCGCGGCGCCGGCCCTCTTTTTCTTTCTAAAAGCATGTAAGCCCTCAGTGGACCTAAGAAAAAATAGATAAAAATATTCGCCACAAAGTTTAAAAAGAGGCTGTGGTGCACTCAGACTAGAAAAACCACTTCTGGGCTCTGGAAGAAGAGACAGGGTGCAGTGGTGCATATAGAGAACTTGGCGATTTCCAAGGTAAGGAAGGAACTCTGGGTTCTGTTTACCAGGCAGATTTCCTGGGGGGTGGCTGGATTGAGAGCATTGTCAGGAGACCCATATGGACTAGATGATGGACACCTCACACAGATTTCTTCTGTTTCAAGCTAGGTATAGGAATAACACACCTGGATGCGTCTTAAACCCTAATGGGCATAGCAATTACCTGGGGATCTGAGTAAAATGCAAATTCTGGGGCCTGTGTCATGGCAGTGAGTAAAGCCAATGCCACAATGCTGGCATCCCATATAGGTGCTGGTTGCTGTCCCTGCTGCTCCACTTCTGGTCCAGCTCCCTGCTAATGACCTGGGAAAAGCAGTGCAAGATGGCCCAAGCATTTGGGCCCCTTTCACCCATGTGGGAGACCTGGAAGAAGCTCCTGACTCCTGGTTTCTGCCTGGCCCAGTGCTGGCCATTTTGACCATCTGGGGAGTGAATCAGTAAATGGATGATCTCTCTCGCTCTGTTTCTTTCCTTCTGTCTTTGTAACTCTGACTTTCAAATAAATAAAGATAAATCTTAAAAAAGAAAATGCTGATTAAGAGTTCTGATATGAAGCCTAAGAGTTTACATTTCTACCAAGCTCCCAGGTGGTAGCAAACATGTACACTTAGGATGATAATGACATAGAATCTTGAAGGGGCCACTTGGGTAAGAATGAGCTCCAGTGAGCAGTGAACGAGTAGGGTCATTCTCTGCAGACTGTTTGAATGTCCTCGGACCAAATGGCTTCTGTCACGTCATTTAAGAGTATAGCACAGGTTGCCTTTCCCTTTGGTCCACTCTTCCCTTGGTGAGCAACAGCCTCAAGATTTGACCTCAGACATATGTTTAGGCAGTTTAGTTCCCTCGACATAGAGCACCTCTCATGCCTGATGATGCCCAGAGACATTTGGTACAAATGCCTTAAAGGAGGCCTACTGCAAGCTACCAGTGGTCCACCAGTGATCCATTAGTTTCTCATCCTACCTCTGCCTTTAGGCCACTTATCTGTGAAACAAATTAACTTCCACTTCTACTATGTAGTTCAAAGACAAGGCTATCAACCTAGTGACCTTGATCCACAAAATGTAATTACTTGATACCAAGACTCTTTTACAATTCAGATATAAACCAAATGATGTAGGCAGAATTGCCAATAAATAGTGTTCGTGGAGTCTCTGGAACACGTGTCCTCATTCTGGCTCCTCCTCTCTCTGTACAAGCAGCACTTTGCTTAGAAGACTGGATCGAAATTGGCTTAACAAAGACACATTTTTGCCATAGATGCACACATTGGCATTTTAAAGAAAAATATTCAAATTTTTCTTATTACATGGTTAGGCTAAACAGCTGAAAAGATAGTGAAGATGGCTGTGATGGAGAGAACGGTGGTGAAGTATTTCCAATGAAGCATTAAATCTCCTTCTCCATTGGAGTCTAAGACACTTGTGACAACAAAATGAGGGATTAAGCAAATTGAACTCGCTCCTACCATGCCAGAGATGGGAATCCTTTGACTATTTCATGTACAACAACAGCAACAGCTGTTGTAAATATTAGTTACTAAGTAGTTAACTGTGGTCCAGGCACTGTGATAAGTCCTTTCAATGCAGCAACATCTAGTTCAATCCTCACAAAATTCTTGTAGAGGCAGCCCTAAAAATCATGTTACATTTTCTGCATTTAGCGCTTACTAATTTCCTCAAGTTACTATAAAATTTTAGCCCAACAATATTCTTAGTGACTAATATTTATTTAGTGCTTACCATGTGAGAAACTCTGTGGTAAGATAGTTCACTTATTCTTCCTTAAATTCACTAAACCCTAAGATATTAGGTATTTTTTATTTCTGTTGTATAGTAAGCAGTGGTAGCAATTTGCAACAAGATATAGATGCTCAAATACATTTGTTGAGTGAATGAATGACTGTCATGATACAATTCTTATTTTAGAAATGATAATAAAATTGGATAAATTAAATATTTAGACTAAGTGCTATTGTTTTGGACAGCATGTTGGGCTGCTGCCTGCAATGATGGCAACTGATGTTAGCATTGTTCACCTCTCTGTTGCTCCACTTCTGATCTGCTCCCGGGTAATGTATCTGGCAAAGCAGCAGAAGATGGCCCAAGTACTTGGGTCTTTACTACTCACGTGAGAAACTCAGAAGCAGTTCCAGTCCCTTGGCTTTGGCCTGGCCCAGCCCTGGCCATTGCAGCCATTTGAGGAGTGAACCGGTGGATGCAAGAACTCTCTCTGTCTCTGTCTCTGTCTCTTTCTTTATCTCTGTCTCTCCCTCTCTCTGTACAATTCTGCCTTTCAACTAAGTAAATAAATCTTTTAAAAAAATTTAACCTAAGGCCCCATAGTTAGTAAGGAGTAAAAGTATCACCCCGACTGAGTCGAATTTCTACATGTTCACTCACTATTCCCAGCTTCCATTCTTATAATCCCAGTAATTATGTGCATAACTATGAAGCATAAAAATCCTTATGTCATGAAGGCCGAGATGCAGCCTGCATGACTGATGAAACCAAAATCTTTACAGCATGTCAGATTTCTCCTTTAAAGTTGAAGTTTTGAGTGCTGTTTTGAAGGAGCAAGGGGCATAGTTTTATGAAAAGGAAATAAGAAAGAAACTCCTGGGAGAAGAGAATGGGGACAAGATGAACTAAAATTCAGCAACTAGGGTTGGTGTCTGGGGTAATAAGCAAGCTAGCTTAACACAAGAGATGAGCTCAAATGAGAGCAATAGATAAGGAAGCTTAATTGAAATTAGATGTGCTAATAAGGAGCTTTTGTCACATTATTATGAATTTAGAGTGAGAATAAGGAGGGATTCCAGTCCCCTGTAGGTTATTAGGCAGGTAAACAATGTTATTACAGTATATTTAAGATGATGGGTTCTTTGGTTGTGTCGGGGTTTTGAAGGTAGAGATAACAGAAGTCTTTTGTAATAGAATGAAACCCAAGGTGATTAAAATTGTTGCTATGACTGTATCTGAAAAACTGAATTGATTGTTTCTGAAAAAAAAATACAACAGGCTTTTCACTAGTTTGGATAGTGGATGTGAAAAGGAAAAGCAGAGAACTTTCTTATCATTAAAGTAACATCAACACTTGTTATCTAAGATGCAATAGAAAGAACACAAAGTTGCTTCATAAATTTAAGAAAAAGTGGAGGTTAACATTATTTTGATATAGACAATTACTGAGATCTGTGCATTTTTTGATAATTGCATTTATCCTGCACTTTAAATTAAAAATAAAAAAAATTAAGAGGCAGAGAGACAAAGACTAAGAGCTCTCATTTGCTGGTTCACTCTCCAAGTACTCCCAATGGCCTGTGCTGGTATGTGGGCCAGGCTCCAAGCTGGGAATACAAAACAAGTCTTCCATGTGAGTTGCAGGAACCCAACCATCCAGACCATCTCTGCTGCCTCATAAGACCCACATGAATAGGAAACTGGAATCAAGCGTAAGAACTGGGGCCAGTGCTGTGGCATAGCAAAAAGTTGCTGCCTGCAGCGCTGGAATCCCATAAGGGCGCCAGTTTGAGTCCCAGCTGCTCCACTTCTGATCCAGCTCTCAGCTGTAGCCTGGGGAAGCAGTAGAAGTTGGCCCAAGTCCTTGGGCCCCTGCACCCACATGGGAGACCCAGAAGAAGCTCCTGGTTCCTGACTCTGGATGGGTGCAGATCTGGCTACTGTGGCCATCTGGGGAGTAAACCAGTGGATGGAAGACTCCTCTCTCACCCTCTCTTCCTCTGCCTTTCTAACTCTGCCGTTCAAATAAATAAATAAATCTTAAAAAAAAGGGTAGGAACTGAGATTCAAACCCAGATAGATACTCTGATGTGAGAAATGGGTGCCTAACTGGCATCTTAGCTGGTTAGGCCAGATGTCCACCCCTCCATAAACTTTTAAAGACATTTTAAAAAGACATATGATGTATTTCAAAACCTCTTTCACCAAAATAAATATTTTAATTCCACTTTCCATGAATAATTTGAAGTCACCTCACAATACCTTTCAAGAGGATTAAACGAGGAGGAGGAGGTGGAAGGAGAGAACAGTTTGACCAGTAATGGGGTCGTGAAGCTGGCATGCACTGCGGGCAGAAAATGGCTCATTTCCTGGGTTTGTTTGGATAGCACAGTTTCGTTGAATTTCAGCAACTGCTGTCAATTTCCCAGAGCCCCACCACTCTGTGGCTTTACCTATACTCATCTAGCATAATAAGATTACCTATGTGGGCTCAGGATGTCCTTGAATTTGTAACCATTGTCTTACATGTTCTCTGAGGGCCTGCAGTTTTACCATGCAGTGCTTCTAAATGGTAGCCAAATTACAAAAATTGCTGTTGCCTTTCACCGTGTAGCAGCATGGTTACACAGCTCCCACACACAGCTCTTGCAATTATGCAAACTTTTGGAAGCAGAAGAAAATAGTGTTGTTTCTATGTCAGTGTGTGGGCTAGAGATGGAGCATGAGGCCTCTCTTGAAATGCAAGCTGGTAAAGAAGGTGCAGAAACGTGATCAATTGTTGGTGCTGGGATCTCAGCCAACAGCAGTCTTTAAAGAAAATCAACCCCAGGGAAGAGCAGGGCATGCAAATAGGTGAAGTTAGAGAATGTGAATTGATGTGGTTTTGTGGGGAAAGCGGTCATGTTAATGACAGGCTGTGGCTTGTAGGCCTCTCAGGAAATCTTACTGAAGTACCAGAGGGGAGACTTGCTTCCAGGAGAGGGTCAAGACGAGTTGTATTTTTTTTCTTTCCATCTTGGTCCTGTCTTGCTCAGTTTTTCAATAGTGTGAACCTGGCCCGTCCTGCTCAATCGAATGGTAGACAACAGAAAACTGTTGATGACTTAACAAAACGTGGAAGGCATAAAGATACAGTCAGGAAGAAGAAAGGTGCAGAGAAACCAACATGAATACAAAATCAACCCCCCACCCCAGAAAAAAAAAGGTCTGGCCAATCAGCGTAACGTGACCAATATTTTCTCTCAGCAAATAATACAGACTTAGTTGTAAAAAGGAATAGTCATGGGCATTTGGTACAATGTTGACGCAGTCCTTGTGAGTCCATATTAGACTGCCTGGGTTTGAGACCTAGCTTTGCTTTTGATCCAAGCTTCCAGTTAATACGTACTCTGGGAAGCAGCAGGAGATGGTTCAAGTTGTTCAGCCAGGCTCAACAATGGCTGTTGTAGACATCTGGAGAGTGGACCAATAGTTGGAAGACCTCTGTCTGCTATCTCTCTCTCTCTCTCTCTCTCTCTCTCTCTGTCTACCTTTCAAACAAATATAAATAAATAAATAATATTTATAAGATTTGTTGAAATTCATCTTTATAAGAAAGTCTTTAATGCTGATTTTTTGTCTTCTCTACATGCTGATAGTAGAACATTTACTTCTCTTTCCAAGAAAACAAATATAAAAGCTACTCATTGTTTGTTTGTGCTAGATAAAAATCAGCACATCTTTAAATGTATTTTGTAATATTTAAACCACCCTCACCTCACCCAGTCCTCCTCTGAGTTGCATTATCTGCTATGGCATGCTACTTGAATTCCTGATTTTTTTTTTTTTTTTTTTTTGACAGGCAGAGTGGACAGTGAGAGAGAGAGACAGAGAGAAAGGTCTTCCTTTGCCGTTGGTTCACCCTCCAATGGCCGCCGCGGCCGGCGCGCTGCGGCCGGCGCACCGCGCTGATCCGATGGCAGGAGCCAGGATCCAGGTGCTTTTCCTGGTCTCCCATGGGGTGCAGGGCCCAAGCACCTGGGCCATCCTCCACTGCACTCCCGGGCCACAGCAGAGGGCTGGCCTGGAAGAGGGGCAACCGGGACAGAATCCGGTGCCCCAACCGGGACTAGAACCCGGTGTGCCGGCGCCGCTAGGTGGAGGATTAGCCTAGTGAGCCGCGGCGCCGGCCAAATTCCTGATTTTAACTATTGTTTTTGTGACCAAGAGAACAAGGTGAAACTGGATTTCACACCATCAAGCTCCATCTTCACTGAGCATACACAGCCTAAGTCATGCTGGGCTTGTGCTTGGAAGCCTAGTGTTGAAGAGTATAATTATTTTGTACCAAGGCAATAAGATGGGAGTATACAATGTAATCAAAATTACTTCAAAGTACTCTATTTAGATACTCAACTTTCGAATGCTCTCAGTGCTTAACTGTTGTAAACTCAGTATTGTCTCAGGATCAGAAAAATTTTATGGGGAGCCAAATTATAGCTTTCTCTGTAAAACAACAAACATGATTTATTCAGGAAGGAAAGGGGAATATGGGAGGCCTTTCATTTGAAGATGATTTTAAATGATAGCATCTTAATTAGTGGATCCAGGACACTCTTACCTTTGAAATACAATCAACACTTATTGATTGCTTACAATGCATTCAATACTGCATTTAGTTTATCTGCATATATGGAATAATTATTCTTCCTGTAGCCCAGAGGGTGAAAGGTATCATTAGTACAGTCTACATTTTTTTTTAAATGACAAGCGCTGATGCTTAAGGAAATGTCTAAGATTACACAGAAAACTAATGACAGAGTGGGAATTTAAATTCACTCTTTTTTTAAGATTTATTTTATTCATATGAAAGAGCTACAGAGAGAGAGAGAGTGAAAGGCACAGAGAGAGGTCTTCAATCTGCTGGTTCACTCCTCAAACATCCCCAACGGCCAGGGCTGGGCCAGGTCAAAGCCAGGAGCCAGGAGCTTCTTCCAGATCTCCCATGTGGGTACAGGGTGCAAGCACTTAGGCCATCTTGCACTGCTTTCACAGTCGCAGGGAGCTGAATCAGAAGTGAAGCAGCTAGGACTTGAGCCAGCACTCATATTGAATGCCTTACCTGCTCTGCCACAATGCAGGCCCCTAAACTCCAACTCTAATATTTGTTCTGTGACATACAGATAAACCAATTGTTAAAATGCCTAGATTTGGGGTAAATTTTCTAGCAGTATCCTAAACTAATAATAATTTCCATGCACTATATTTTTAACAAATCCACCAGTTTATCTAGTTATGTCTGCTTCTTAATGTGTGTGTGTATGTGTGTGTGTGTGTGTGTGTGTGTGTGTGTGTCTTGCAGAGTTTGGATGACAACATATTTTTTTTAAGAAGATTTACTTATTCATTTGAAAGGCAGAGATAGAGAGGGAAAGGGGCGGGGGGGAGAGGTATTTTCCAACCGCTGGTTCACTCCCAAATGGCCACAATGGCTGGGGCTGGGCCAGGCTGAAGCTAGGAGCCTAGAGCTTGTGGGTTTCCCATCTGAGTTCAGCCCAAGCACCTGCTCTCCCAGGTTCATTAGTAGGGAGCTGGATTGAAAGTGGAGCAGGAGGGTCTTGAACTGGCACCCATATATATGGGATGCTAGCATCGCAGGTGGTGTTTTTACCCAGTACACCACAACACCAGCTGTGATGAAAACGTATTTTGCAAAACAAAATATTTTATACTCTTGGGAAATATTTCCTTAATCATCATCGATCTCTAATTTAAGGATGTCAGCCAATTAAAAACTTTCTGAATTCAAGTAATATCTGTTATTTCCAAATCTAATGCAACCAATGTAGTTTGCCTCATACATTGATTATAATCAAATCTTTTGACTAGTTTATTTGTATCATCCTTTTTCTAATATATTTTGTATACTGCTGTCATATTGATCTATATAAAACCATATTGCCATAATTTTACTTCTCTATTCAAAATTTTAATGGTAAAATATTATTTCCAGTTGAGAATTCTTAGCCTTCCCCATTTTCCTAACCTATTAAACAGATTTTTTTTTTGTTTTTGCTTGTTTAATGTCTCCTCCTTCATCCTCTGAAGGAGTTCTCAACTTAGATTTAATGGAGATGATAAAAAACTCCAACGTTGTTTTCATGAACTCTAATTAAAATTAATTATTTTCAGTTGTTAATGTAAGTGGCAACAAAACACAAAAATATTAATAATTTCTGAGGATTTTCATCAAGAACAATTATAGATTTTATATATGATATTGTGGTTATTGCAGATAACTCAAAATATCATTTACATCCATCATCTCTTTATAATTATAGAAATTATTAATCAAGGTATTAATGTCATTATTCAATGACCAGATCTTATTTAATGTGTTAATAAAAATAAATATTGCCATAATGTAATTTTTGCTTTTAACTTTTTTCTCACTCTTTTTCAATACATTTGGTTTTCTTTCTGGTCTTAGGTATTTTGTTTCAGGTACTTTGTTCTGAGAGAACATCCAGAGATTTCGCCAGACTGACAAAGGATTCAATGGCATTAAAAAGGTCCCAAGTCCTTGACATAGGAAGACTGCAGTCTCTTCTAGGGTCTCCACGGTGGTGTGAGTCATGATTGATGTAGAGGGGGATGCAGGAAATGGGGCTGGGAGATAGACTGGGGGCAGATGAGTTCGAGTGTGTGACAGTTGAGGTGGTGAGGAGGGTTAGAAATAGGAAGAAAGTAGGAGAGACGGAGATTGGAGAGGAATGGAAAGGGGATTTTTAGAAGTGTTGGTTTTCTAGCAAATTGGATCCCTTTTAGTGTTCTTTTAAAATTACAAAGAATAATTAATTAATTAATTAATTTTATAAATTTTTGTTTTGGGATTATATTCTTTTAATATACTGAATTCAGAACTGGTATTCAAAGTCACTGGGATTTAGTTGGCTTACACCTTTAGTGGCTTGTATCAACCTGCATTTCAGGTGTCTCCCATTTGAGGCAACTAATACTTTCTACTAACCATTAACTATAAATTAAATATCCATTTCTATTATCCATGAACCCAGTCCTGCCTACTGACATGTCTCTGTCCTTTCTGATTCTCTGTTAGAATTGCCCCATTTCAATCCTTTTCACATATGCCCAGTGATCCATAGCTCTTGTTAGGACCTGTGAAAGCTACAGCAATTACTATACATTAGTAGTCTGTGAAGATTGCCTGTTAAATGGTAGACTGTGTGCACCTAAATAAATCTCTGTTGCAACTATTAAAGTCTACTTCCAACTCAAGAGAATCCACAGAAAATCTGTAACTGGATGAGTGTGACTTTGTTTCTTTTTTTTCACATTTTTTTATTTTATTTTATTTAATGAACATAAATTTCCAAAGTACAGCTTATGGATTACAATAGCTTCACCCCTCCCCATAACGTCCCTCCCACCCGCAACCCTCCCCTTTCCCACTCCCTCTCCCCTTCCATTCACATCAAGATTAATTTTCAATTATCTTTATATACAGAAGATCAATTTAGGATATATTAAGTAAAGATTTCAACAGTTTGCACCCACACAGAAACACAAAGTATAAAATACTATTTGAGTACTAGTTATAGCATTAATTAAACACCTAAGAGTAATTGTGTATTAATTACAGAGTTCAACCAATAGTTTTAAGTAGAACATAAAAAATACTAAAAGGGTAAAGTATTAAGTTTTTTTTTCTTTTTCTTTTTTTGTTTGTTATATAGTTATTTTTTTATTTAATAAATGTGAATTTACAAAGTGCAACTTTTGTATTGTTGTGGCTTCCCCCCCCAACCTCCCTCCCTCCCGTGGCCCTCCCCTCTCCCACTCCCTCTCCCATCCCGCCCTTCATCACGTTTCATTTTCAATTACCTTCATATACTGAAGATCAACTTAGTATATACTAAGCAAGGATTTCAACAGGCTGCACTCACACAACCGCACAAGGTATAGGGTATTGTTCGACTAGTAGTGTTGTTTTTAAGTTTCATAGCAGAACACATTAAGGACAGAGATCCTACATGGGGAGCATGTACCCAATGACTCCCGTTGTTGATTTAACAATTGGCACACTTATTTATGACGTCAGCAATCACCCGAGACTCTTGCTATGAGCTGTCTAGGCTATGGAAGCCCCTTGAGTTCACCGACTCTGAACTTGTTTAGTCAAGGCCGTATCACAGTGGAGGTTCCTTCCTCCCTTCAGGGAAAGGCACCTCTCTCCTTGATGGCCTGTTCCTTCTGCTGGGGTCTTGTTCACCAGGATCTTCCATTTAGATTGCTTTTTGCCACCGTGTCATGGCTTTCCATGCCTGTGAGACTCTCATGGACCTTTTAGCCAGATTCAAATGTCCCAAGGGTTGATTCTGAGGCAGGAATGCTGCCATTCTATGAGTCTGTTGTTTGTCCTGTTTCCCCCGCAGGATCATTCTCTCCCTTTTAATTCTATCCTTCATTATTTGCTTACACTGGTCTTATTTGTGAAATCTCATTGACACATACCCTATCTTTTTGATCAGTTGTGTATTTATACTTATAACTTTACCAAGTGTGCTGGCATTGGTACCTGCTTCCTTGGTAAGATTGAGTTGAAATCCCCTGGCACATTTCTAGTCTCACCATTGGAGGTAAGTCTGAGTGAGCATGTGCCAACCTATATATCTCCTCCCTCTCTTATTCCCACTCCTATGTTTAACAGAGATCACTTTTCTGTTAATTTTAAATGCTTAAGAATGATTGTGCATTGATTACAGAGTTCAACCAGTGGTCTTATGTAGAACAAACAGAGCAACAACAACAACAACAACAACAACAATACTAAAAGGAATAAAATAGTAAGTTGTTCCTCAACAGTCTAGACAATGGCTGATCATGTCATTGTCTCTCATATTGTCCATTTCACTTCAATGGGTATCATTTTAGATGCTCATTTAGTTGCCATCGATCAGGGAGAACATATGATATTTGTCCCTTTTGGAATGGCTTATTTCACTCAGCATGATGTTTTCCAGCTTCCTCCGTTTTGTTGTAAATGCCTGGATTTCATTGTTTTTTACTGCTGTATAGTGTTCCATAGAGTACATATCCCATAGTTTCTTTATCCAGTCATCTGTTGATGGACATTTAGGTTGATTCCATGTCTTAGCTATTGTGAATTGAGCTGCAAAAAATATTGAGGTGCAAATGGCTCTTTTTTTCTCCTCTTTAATTCCATTTCGGTAAATTCCAGGGAGTGGGATGGCTGGGTCCTGTGGTAGTGCTATATTCAGGTTTCTGAGGATTCTCCAAACTGTCTTCCATAGTGGCTTTACCAGTTTGCATTCCCACCAACAGTGGATTAGTGTCCCTTTTTCCCCACATCCTCACCAGCATCTGTTGTTGGTTGATTTCTGTATGTAAGCCAATCTAACTGGAGTGAGGTAAAACCTCATTGTGGTTTTGATCTGCATTTCCCTGATGGCTAGGGATCCTGAGCATTTTTTCATGTGTCTGTTGGCCATTTGGATTTCCTCTTTTGAAAAATGTCTGTTAAGGTCCTTGGCCCATTTTTTTATTGGGTTGTTTGTTTTGATTTTGTGGTGTTTTTTGATCATTTTATAGATTCTAGTTGTTAATCTTTTATCTGTTGTGTAGTTTGTGAATAACGTCTCCCATTCTGTTGGTTGCCTCTTCACTTTACTGACTGTTTCCTTTGCTGTAAAGAAACTCTTCAATTTGAGGTAATCCCATTTGTTTATTTTATCTTTGATTACTCATGCCTCTGGGGTCTTCTCCAGGAATTCTTCACCTGTTCCAATATCTTGAAGAGTTTCCCCTATGCTCTCAATTAGTTTCATGGTGTCATGGCTCATCTCTAGTTCTTTGATCCATGTTGAGTAGATTTTTGTATAAGGTGTGAGGTAGGGGTCTTGCTTCATACTTCGACATGTGGACATCCAGTTTTCCCAGCACCATTTGTTAAAGAGGCTGTCCTTGTTTCAGGGGTTGGTTTTAGGTCCTTTGTCAAATATGAGTTGGTTATAGATGTTTGGATTGATGTCCAGTGTTTCTATTCTGTTCCATTGGTCTATCCATCTGTTTTTGTACCAGTACCAGGCTGTTTTGATTATAACTGCCCTGTAGTATGTCTTGAAGTCTGGAATTGTGATGCCTCCGGCCTTGCTTTTATCGTAAAGGATTGCTTTAGCTATTCTCGATCTCCTGTTTCTCCATATGAATTTCAGCATCGTTTTTTCTAGGTATTTGAAGAATGACTTTGGTATTTTGATTGGTATTGCATTGAGCTTGTAAATTGCTTTTGGGAGAATGGACATTTTGATAATATTGATTCTTCCAATCCATGAGCATGGCAGGTTTTTCCATTTTTTTGTGTGTTTTCTATTTATTTCTTTAGTGCTTTGTAATTTTCATCATAGAGGTCTTTGACATCCTTGGTTAAATTTATTCCAAGGTACTTTATTGTTTTTGTGGCTATCGTAAATGGAATTGATCTTAGAAGTTCTTCCTCGGCCCTGGCATTATCTGTGTATACAAATGCTGTTGATTTCAGAGTGTTGACTTTGTATCCTGCTACTTTACCAAACTCTTATATGAGTTCCAATAGTCTCTTATAGAAGTTTATCGGGTCCCCTATATATAGTATCATGTCATCTGCAAATAGGGATAGTTTAACTTCCTCCTTTCCCATTTGTATCCCTTTAATTTCTTTTTCTTGCCTGATGGCCCTGGCTAACACTTCTAGGACTATATTGAATAGCAATGGTGAGAGTGGGCATCCCTTTCTGGTGCCAGTTTTCAATGGAAATGCCTCCAACTTTTCCCCATTCAATATGATGCTGGCCTTTGGTTTATCATAGACTGCCTTAATTGTGTTGAAGAATGTTCCTTCTAACCCCAATTTGCTTAGGGTTTTCATCATGAAAGGGTGTTGTATTTTGTCAAATGCTTTCTCTGCATCTATTGAGATAATCATATGATTTTTGTTTCTCAACTTATTAATGTGATGTATTACATTGATTGACTTTCGAATATTGAACCATCCCTGCATACCAGGGATAAATCCCACTTGGTCTGGGTGAATGATCTTTCTGATGTGCAGTTGGATTCGGTTTTCCAGAATTTTGTTGAATATTTTTACATCTATGTTCATCAGGGAGATAGGTCTGTAGTTTTCTTTCTCTGTGTGTCTTTTCCGGGCTTAGGAATTATGGTGATATTGGCTTCGTAGAAAGAATTTGGGAGGATTCCCTCCCTTCCAATTGTTTTGAATAACTTGAGAAGAACGGGGGTTAATTGTTCTCTAAATGTCTGGTAAAATTCAGTGGTGAAGCCATCTGGTCTTGGGCTCTTCTTTTTTGGTAGTGCGTTTATTACTGATTCGATTTCTTCCATGGTTATGGGTCTGTTTAGATTTTCTATATCTTCACAGCTCAGTTTAGGAAGGTTGTATGTGTCCAGAAATCTATCCATTTCTTCCAGGTTCCCCAATTTGTTAGCATACATCTCTTTGTATTGATTTCTGATGATTCTTTTTTATTTCTGCTGTGTCTGTTGTTACATTTCCATTACTATCTTTGATTTTACAGATTTGGGTCTTCTCTCTCCTTTTTTCGGATAGTTGGACCAATGGTGTGTCGATTTTGTTTATTTTTTCAAAGAACCAGCTCCCGGTTTTGTTGATCTTTTGTGTTTTGTGTTTTTTTTGTTTGTTTGTTTGTTTCAAATCTGTTTATTTCTTCTCTGATCTTTAGTATTTCTTTCCTCCTTCTGGATTTGGGCTTGATTTGCTGCTGTTTTTCTAAATCCTTGAGGTGCATGGAGAGTTCATTTGTTTGGTTCCTTTCGAGCTTCTTGATGTAGGCACCAATTGCTATTAACTTTCTTCTTAGCACTGCTTTTGCTGTGTCCCACAGGTTTTGATAGGTTGTTATCATTTTCATTTGTTTCTAGAAATCTTTTGATTTCTCTTTTAATTTCTTCGATGACCCACTGTTCATTTAGGATCATGTTGTCCATTCTCCATATATTTGCATATGGTGTAGAGATTCTTGGGTTGTTGATTTCAAGTTTCACTGCATTATGGTCTGAGAAGCTGCATGGTATAGTTTCAATTTTTTGAATTTGTTGAGGCTCCCTTTATGGCCTAGCATATGGTCAAGCCTAGAGAACGTTCCATGTACTGGGGAGAAATACGTGAACTCTTTGGCTGTGGGGTGGAAGGTTCTGAAGATATCTATTAGGTCTATTTGGTCTATAGCGTCAATTAACTCTGTTGTTTCCTTGTTGAATTTCTGACTGGTTGATCTGTCCATTGGTGAGAGTGGGGTGTTGAAGTCCCCTGTTACTATTGTATTTGAATCTATATCTCCCTTTAAATCCTTTAGTAATTCTTTCAGGTAGCCAGGCGCCCTGTAATTAGGTGCGTATACATTTATAATAGTAATGTCTTCCTGTTGGATAGACCCTTTAATCATTATATAGTGCCCTTCTCTGTCTCTTTTAATAGTTTTTATGTTAAAGTCTATTTTGTCTGATATCAGGATGGCCACACCAGCTCTTTTTTGATTTCCGTTAGCTTGGAGTATCTTTCTATACTTTCACTTTCAGTTTGCGTGCATCTTTGCTGATCAGGTGTGTCTCCTGAAGGCAACATATAGATGGATTCTCTTTCTTGATCCAATCAGCTAGTCTATGTCTTTTGGTAGTAGAATTAAGACCATTCACATTCAGTGTGATTACTGTTAAGTACTGTCTTTTCCCATTCATGTTTCCTGAAACGAGCTGTTTATGTATTTTGAACTTTGTTTGTGGGTTACTCTAGATTCGCTTTTTTTTTTTTTTTTTGTAGTGAAGTTCTTGTTTTTGTATTTCTGTGTGCAGCACGTCTTTGAGCAAGTGTTGTAGGGTTGGACATGTGGATACAAATTCTTTCAGTTTCTGTTTGTCTTGGAAGATTTTTATTTCCCCTTCATTCATAAATGATAGCTTTGCAGGGTATAGTATTCTAGGTTGGCATTGTTTGTCTTTTAAAACTTGAAATATATCATGCCATTGTCTCCTTGCCTGTAGTGTTTCCAATGAGAAGTCTGGGGTGAGTCTGATTAACTTACCCCTGAATGTGATTTGTCGTTTTTCTCTGGCACATTTTAGGATTTGTTTTTTGTGTGTCACTGAGCTGAGTGTTGCCACAATGTGTCGTGGTGAATTTCTCTTCTGGTCTACCCTGTTCGGAGTCCTGGCTATCTGTTGAATTTGCCTGTTGTTATCCAGCTGCTTTTGTTTGAAGTTTTCTGATATTATTTCACTGAAAACACCTTCCAATCCATTCTCTCTTTCCACCCCCTCAGGGACTCCTATTATCCGAACATTACACTGTTTGATTGAATCTTGTAGGTCTCCAACCATATTTTTTAATTTTTTCATTTCTTCTTCCTACGTTTGAACTGACTGTATTATTTCTGGAAGTTTGTCTTCGAATTCTGATATTCGGTCTTCTATTTCATCTATTCGATTTCCGAGGTATTACACGGTGTTTTTCATTTGGTCAATTGAGTTTTTCATTTCCAATATTTCATTCTGGCTTCTCTTTAGGATCTCTAATCCTTGGGCTTGTTTTTCGTTCAGCTCTTGACACTGTTTCTCATTATTTCTAATAATTCTGATTATTAATTTTCTGAATTCTTCTTCTGGCATAGTTTCAAATTCTTCTTCTTCTTCAGCCTCTGTTATGGTTTGTTTAGCTTGCTCCATTGGCAAGTTTATATGTTCTTCTATATTCTTAATGTGGGTGTTTGTTTTTCTTTTTTTTGGCATTCCATCTGGGTGGTTTTTCAGGTTGATTTCCCTCTGCTATGGGCTGCTGTGAGTCTGTACCAATATCCAGTGTAAGCAGGCTGCTCTGCCTTCTAGAGTTTGTTTGTTTATTTTTTACTTATTTATTTATTTATTTATTTATTTTTTGTAACTTGAGTGGGCTGGTGTCAGGGCTTTGAGGTGCCAATCTCCACCCCTTGGGGGCCTGTTTCCTTGTTCCTATGTTCGCCCTTGTGTGTCTGTGCCTGGGGTTCGTTGGTTAGCCACTCTCTTTCACTGCACCTCCTGCATGAGGAGTGTCAAGTAGCCCCAGATCACCTTTGGACTCCACCCCTGCTGCTTCCTCCTTTGGAGCAGAAGCCAGCCTCTTTTAAGCCCGAATGTAAACAAACAAGATGGCTGCACTCTGCCCACTGCAGCTCTGATTGTGGGTTGGGCCATCCTAAGGATCCTGGCGTTATTGATCCCTCATTTTGTCTCCCTGGATCCTGCCCTCTTCCTGTGGGCGCTATTCAATTTTTTTTTTCTGGTAACTTGAGTAGACTGGTGTCAGGGCTTTGAGCTGCCCTCCCTCGCTGCCCGCCCCTGTGCAAGGAGTGTCATGTCACTCTACTCCACCTTTGGGCTCCGCCTCCAAAGGTTAGTGCAGAGGCAGAGGCAGTTCTCCTTTAAGCCCAAATGTAAACAAACAAGATGGCTGCTTCCCGCCCGCTGCAGCTCCGACTTGGGGGAGGGATCCTCGCTTGTTTAGTCCCTCAATTTGTCCTCCTGAATTGCGCACTCTTTCTGCAGGCGCTACTCACTCTGTTCCATTTTCTATTTCCTCCCCCACTCAGTCGTGCGTGTCTCAGTGTCCGTCCCAGGGTGGGTTGGGGGAGGGGCGGCAGCGGCTGCTACAACGGTGCTGGGCAAGCGCCCTGTCTCACCTCGGCTTCCAGCGCTGGTGCGTACACACTCCTGCTGGTGTCCCGCTCCTCAGGCATCCACGTCCTCCTCGCAGGTCCACCCTGTCTCCCCCATTTCGGAAGAGCTTCTCTTTCCCCAAAACTACAAATTCTCACCCCTCTTTGAACCTTCCCTTCCCGGACCATTGGTGTGCTCCCTCCCTATTCCGCCATCTTGGAACAAGTCCTCTATAGCATTAGTTTGTGACTTTGTTTCAATACATTTTTACTTACAGAAACATGTGGTGGCCCATATTTGGCCCATGGATTATAGGTTTGCAGAGGGCTGCTCCAGGTCACAGTAGGTCCTTCCTTTCTCTGAACTCTACCCGCCACACACTCAGTTCTGTTCTAGCCTTAGATTGTGAGTTATAGTTTGTGAGGGTCCTATTGTTGGAGAAAGAAATGAATAAATTATTGCATGTCAGAGAGAAAGAATGTGTTAGACCTATACACATTCATAGAAATATTTCTGGTCTCCTGTCTGTCAGTAATTTAGCTTCAATCATGTGTAATTGCAGATTTAGAAAAACCAGCCTCAAACTGTCTAGAAACATTTAGAGCTTTTCAAAAACAACAATGTTCTTGTCTTGCCCTTCAGAGAAAAATTAATAACTTTTTATCTATGATGAAATTTTGTCCTGCTCTTCATATCTGATTTTTAAAACGCATTAAGGTTGAATTGTCAGAAATGGAGTGTTTCACTAATATGTTTGAATGAATTTCTCCAGGTAAGGTTTATTTCACTGAAGAGGGTTTATTATACTTGTCATAAATACTGATTACTTTTCAGGAGGAGGCAGATTGGGACCAAAAAGTTTAAAAGTTTGAGGCCCAGCTCCATCAATTAAGTGTGCATCATGTGTACATCATGGAATAAATCCTTTGGTATTTTGGAAACTTACTAATATTTTATCCTTCTGCAATAGAAAAACAATATCCATATTTACTACCTTACAGTGAACAATGCACAATAAGTGTGAAAGCACTTTGTAATAAGTGAGGTAATACAAATGTTGCTTGCTAATGGTGATGTAACTGCCTTGCACATTTCTTCATTTAGTGTATATATATATATGTACATATATACACTTTATATATATTATATAAGCATGTACACTTATAATATATAAATTTGCATGCATGAAATTTGGAATTTTTAAATAGTGGCTTTTTTTCCATTTTTTTAAACTTTTATTTAATGAATATAAATTTGCAAAGTACAGCTTATGGATTACAATGGCTTCCCCCCCATAACGTCCCTCCCACCGCAACCCTCCCCTTTTTAAAAGCAGTAGAGTACTAGGCCCATTGGTTTGGTATTCTGGAAGCACTTTGTCTTAGTGGAAGGAAATTGTTGGAGATAAAAAACAAAATCAAGGTCAATTCATGAACTCTCCCTGTTCCTCAAAATTGAAGAAGATTCAAGAAAGAGTGAAAGATCTAACTCAAGGTCTATGGGATCTGTGTTGAATAGACTAGGTGGGAATTGCAGAAAGGACATGGAGTGTTGGGGAGAGAACTCAGATTGATTCAGCAGATCATTCTGAGAGCAATTAGCAAATATTTTTAAATACACTCAGCCCTGGCAGAACTAAACCATGAGGGACAAACCTCAGCTGGAAAACGAGTCACAGAACTAGCATTTCCTGGCCTGATCAATTGTTGGCTACAAAGAGTACTCTAGGGTGAGCAAGGTCTGGTCAGAAGCACATCAGTTGGCAGGGATTAGAGGCTGCTGCTCCAGGATCCCACGTTGAGACAGAAGTGGGGTGATAATGGTGGAGAGAAGAGGGCCAGGCAATGAGTTGTTTAAATCTCAAGTTTGTCCCCTGACTAATTATGTGGTGTCAATTTTCTTTAACTATCCTGTTCTTCCTCTGTAGGATACTGTGTGGAAGTACCTCATGCAGGGTTGGACATGCAGATTACACTAAATAATAATACAATAATTTAATTGTACTAAATAAATGTTAGCTCTCTGTAAGACAATCTGCATTTGAAATTAAGAGAGCAAAAACATTCTTTCCAACCTGATTTGCTGGTTTGGTAAAATTTCTCAGCTTTGGCTAGTTTGGTATGTCATTTTTGGGCAAATTTCAGATGGCTGGCTGAGCATTACATATATAACTGGAAGGAATTAGATACAAAGGAATTAGATTTTTAAAAGTGCTTAATGTTTTCTGTTTCTTATCATAGTTGAGGAACAGTGATTTCTTGTTTTTAGGTAAGTATACCTATTGGAAAATGTGGTAATTTATGCATACCGGTTGCAACATCAGATTCTCTTCACATACTTTACAAAATGGGCTTTGCTAAGGCAGTAATTTCCTGGCTTTGATGAAAATTGAAAATTTGAAAAATCTAGGGTGAATGTTATGCAATAATTTTCCATCTGTTAACTTAGGATTTTATATATATAGCTTTTATCTCCATTTTCTTTTCTGTCTCCTAGACACTGATTATATAAATAGACTTATTAGGATTAGCTTCTATATTTATTGCCTCCAGTTTTTTGAAATTTATTTTCTTTTTTTGCAGCACTCTTGCACATTCTATGAACTTAATTATCAAATTAAAATTAGCAGGTTATTTTCTAAAAAGTATCTGTATGTGATATTTTCATGCCTTGGGGTATATATGTTCAATGTATTAAAAACTGTACTAATTGTTAGTCTATATATTAATCAGATGGAGTTGTTTTAGTTGAAGTCAGTAACTATTTTAAACAGAATGAGAGTTCCAGGGAGTATTACACGGCATCATTGGGAGAGCTGGAGAAACATGCTACAAGCTTTGAGGAGCTATTAGATAACCTCACTTCTGAACTGGTTTATATGGCTGATGCTACCACCAACAGCTTCAATTATAATGTCCTCACACCAGAAAAGCTGACTCACAGCCCTCTGATTTCAATAGCTCACTTCCAAATCAAAGCCTCAGCAGGCACATGTGATTGATGCAATTTAAAGCACATGCCTGTACAGTTGCTTCTCAATTTACAATGGGCTTAGGCCATAATAAACCCACCCATGGTAAATTGAAGATACCTGAAGTTGAAAATGCATTTGCTATACATATAAAACCTACCAAATAACGAAGTTGAGCCTAACCTATTTTAATAGTGCTGAGAACACCTACATTAGTCAGTTGTTGGAAAAAAGTATCTAACACAAAGCCTATTTTATAATAAAGTATTAAATATGTCACATAATTCACTTATTTTAATGGTAGAGAGACAGAGCAACACACACACACACACACACACACACACACACACTGAGGGAAGAGAGCTCCCATCTGTGGGTTACTCCCCAAATACTCAGAACATCTGAGGTTGAGCCAGGCCAAAAGCAGGCCCCAGGAACTCCATTTGGGTTTCCTCGATGGTGGCAAGAACATAACTACCTGAGCCATCATCTGATTCCTCCCAGTATATTCATGAGTAGGAAGCTGGAATCAGGCTAGTGTGAGGAAGTACCTATTGCAGGGTTGGAAGTGAGCATTGCATTAAATAACAGAGCTGGGAGCATTTCACAGTTTTATTTGTCTACACTTGTAACTTAATGTTTACTTAGAAACATTTTATTGAAATACAGTATGTATACCAGGAAATATACATAACTGTACAGATAAATGACTTTTTTGTCCTCTTATCACACTCATAAACAATATCAAAATTATGAACAAAACATTACTAGCACTCTGACAATTCCTTAGCCTCTCCATTTCTTTTTTTTATATCATGGGAAAGTACAATATATTGTCATATACGTTGTGTGATTTGGTGGGACACTACTTATAACTTTACACCAAATAAGTTAATATCCACTCAATTTTTGAATGCTCTCTCTATATTAATTACCACAAAAAAGATAAATATGTGCTATTTGTCTTTATGGGCTTGGTTTATTTCACTTGGCATAATAATCTCCAGTTCAATACATTTTCTTGCAAATGTGAAGATTTCATTCTTTTTTATGGCTGAGTAATATTCTATCATATCTATCTATCTAACTATACACATCACATTTTCTCTCTCTAATCATCAGTTGATGGATCCCTAAGATATGTCCATATCTTATGTATTGTGAATTGAGCTGCTATAAACATGGGGATGCAATTAACTCTTTTATATGCTGATATCATTACATTTGGATATGTTCCCAGGAGTGGGATAGCTATAGTAAATCTATTTGTAGTTTTCTGAGGAATCTCTACGATGTTTTCTGTAATGGTTGTACCAGTTTGCATTTCCACCAACAGTATATTAGGGTACTTTTTTTTGACAGGCAGAGTTAGACAGAAAGAGAGAGAGAGACAGACAGAAAGGTCTTCCTTTTCCATTGGTTCACCGCCCCCCAAATGGCCACTACAGCTGGTGCACTATCTGAAGCCAGGAGCCAGGTGCTTCCTCCTGGTCTCCCATGCAGGTGCAGGGCCCAAGCACTTGGGCCATCCTCCACTGCACTCCAGGGCCACAGCAGAGAGCTGGACTGGAAGAGGAGTAACCAGGACAGAATCCAGCGCCCCAACCAGGACTAGAACCCAGAGTGCCAGTGCCGCAGGCAGAGGATTAGCCAAGTGAGCTGCAGTGCTGGCCTAGGGTACCTTTATCTTCATATCCTTTCCAGAATTTGTCATTTATTTTTTATTTCTGGATAACAGCCATTCCAGCTGTAGTTTTTATTTGCATTTTCCTGTTGGCCTGTGATCCTGAACACTTTTTCATGTGTCTGTTGGCCATTTGTTTTTCATTCTTTAAAAAACATCTGTTCAAATACTTTGCCCACTTCTTAATTGGACTCTTTGATTTGCTGTTGTTAAGTTTCCTGAGCTCTTTATATATTCTGTATTTTAATCCTTTATCAGATGAATAGTTTGCTAATATTTTCTCCCATTCTGCTGTTTGCCTCTTCACTTTGTTGAGTGTTTTATTTTTCATGCAGAATCTTCTTAGCTGTAATCCCATTTGTCTATTTTTGTTTTTGTTGCCCGTTCTTCTGGAGTCTTATCCAAGAAGTCTTTGTCTTTGATAATGTTTTGCAGTGATCCTCCTATGCTTTCCTCTAGTAATTTGATGGTTTTAGGTCTTAGATTTAAATCCTTGAGCTATTGTGATTTGATAGTTTTTTGTGTAGGATATAAGGTAGGGGTCTTGTTTCAAAATTTTGCATGCAGAGATCCAATATTCCCAATGCTATTTGTTGTCCTTTCTCCAAAGAAAAATTTTAGCTCATCTATCAAATATTAGTAATTTGTAGATGTATGGATTAATTTCTAGAGTTTATATTCTGATCCAGTGGACTCCATGTCAATTTTTGTGTACCAGGATATTTTGATTATAACTTTCCTGTAGTGTGTTTTGAAATCTGGTATTGTGATGCTTCCGGATTTGTCTTTTTTTTCCTTAGTTTAAAATTGCTTTTGGTATTAATGGTCTTTTGTGTTTCTGTATGAACTTAAGGATTTTTTTCCTAGATCTGACAAGAATATTCTTGGTATTTTGATTGGGATTGCACTGGGTCTGTAAATTTCTTTAGGTAGTATGTATATTTTGATAGCATTAATTCTTCCAGTCTGTGAAAATGAAAGATTTTTCTAATTTTTGTGTGTCTTATTTTATTTCCTTCACTAATGTTTTGCAATTTTCATTGTAGAGATTTTTCACAACCTTGGTAAAGTTTATTCCAAAGTACTTACATTTTTGTAGCAATTGTGAATGGGATTATTCTTACAAGTTGTTTCTCAGCCACAGCATTATCATTGTGTAAGAATGCTATTGATTTTATATCCTGCACTTTGCTGAATTCTCTTATGAATTCCAATAATCTCTTAGTAGAGTGTCATATTTCCTCTAGATAAAGGATCATGCCATTTACAAATAGGTACAATTTGACTTCCTCCTTTCAAATTTGTATTCTTTTGATTTCTTTTTATGGCTTAATGGCTCTGGCTAAAACTTCCATAAGTATTTTGAATAATAGAGGTAAGAATGAGTATTCTTTTCTGGTTCTGGATCTTAGTGGAAATGCTTCCAGTTTTCCCAATTCAATGTTGTTGGCTATGGGTTTGTCATATACTGCTTTGATTGTGTTGAGGTATGTTCCTTTTATACCCAATTTGCTTAATATTTTTATTATGAAAGACTGCTGTTTTGTCAAATGCTTCCTATCGTTTTAATCTTTAATTTTTTTAATGTGATGCATCACATTTACTGCCTTACATTTGTTGAACTATCTCAGTGTCCTAGGGATAAATTCCTCTTGGTCTGGGTGATTGATCTTTTTGTTGTTGCATTTGATTTACTAGTGTTTTGTTGAGGATTTTTGCATCTATGTTCATCAGGATATTGTTCTATGGCATTCTTTTTCTTGTATCTTTGTCTGTTTTTTAAATGAGGTAATGCTAGCCTCATAGAATAAGTCTGGATGTGTTCTCTCTCTGTCAATTGTTTAGAATAGTTTAAGAAGAAATGGGATTTGTTCTTCCTTAAAATTTGGTAGAATTCAGCAGGAAGCCATCCAGTCCTGAGCTTTTTTTTTTTGGGGGGGGGAGGCTATTTATTTACTGATTCAGTCTCAGTCTCTTTGGTTTATTCAGGTTTTCTATGTATTTGTGTCTCATTTTTGGTAATTTATCCATTTCTTCTACATTTTCTCAATTTGTTTCTAATAATTCTTAATGATTATTTCTGTAGTATCAGATGTAGCATTTGCTTTTTCATCACTGATTTTATTAATTAGTGTCTTCTCACTTTTTTTTAGTAAGTTGGACCAATGCTTTATCAATTTTGTTTACTTTTTCAAACAACCAGCACTTCATTTCACTGATATTTTGTATTCTATTTATTTATTCTCTAATTTTTGTTACCTCTTTCCTCCTACTAATTTTGGGTTTGGATTTTTCTTGTTCTTCTAGGTACTTGATATACATTGCTAGATCATTTATTTATATCTTTTGAGGTTTTTGATATGGGCACTTATTGATATAAACCTTCCTCTTAGTACTACTTTTGCTGTATCTTATAATTCTTGACATTTCATATTTTATCTTAATTAATTTCAAGGAATTTTTTTATTTCTCTTTTGATTTTTTCTGTGACCCACTGTTCATTTAGGAGCATGATGTTCATTCTCCAAGTGTTTGTATATTTTCTAGAATTTCTTTTGTTGTCAATTTCTAGCTTCATTCCATTGTGGTCAGAAAAGATATATGACATGATTTCTGTTGTTTTGAATTTGCTGATACTTATTTTGCAGGCTAGTATATGGTGTATCCTCAAAAATGTTCCATGTGCTATTGGAAAGAATTTGTATTCTAGAGCTGTGGAATGAAATGTTCTGCAGTTACCTGTTTTGTCCATTTTGTCTACAGTATAGATTATCCCCATTGTTTCTTTGTTGATTCTTTGTCTGGTTGCTCTGTCCATTGATGAAAGTGGAGTGCTGGAGTCCTATGGTATTACTGTATGAAGTTTATATCCCCCTTTAGCTCCATTAACATTTGTTTTATGAAAGCTGGTGCCATAGTATTGGGTGCATATGCATTTAATATAGCTACATCTTCTTGTTGAATTGATTCCTTAATTACCGCCTAGTAATTTTGTATCTTTTAACAGTTTTTATTTTTTTTTAAAGATTTTATTTATTTATTTGACAGGTAGAGTTACAGACAGTGAGAGAGAGAGACAGAGAGAAAGGTCTTCCTTTTCCGTTGGTTCACTCTCCAAATGGCCGCCATTGTCGGAACTATACCAATCCGAAGCCAGGAGCCAGGTGCCTCCTCCTGGTCTCCCATGGGGGTGCAGGCACCCAAGCACTTGGGCCATACTCCACTGCCTTCCTGGGCCACAGCAGAGAGCTGGACTGGAAGAGGAGCAGCCGGGACTAGAACCCGGCGCCCATATGGGATGCTGGCATTGCAGGCAGAGGATTAACCAAGTGAGCCATGGCGCCAGTCCCCAGTTTTTATCTTAAAGTCTATTTTATCTGATATGAATTTAGCTACTCCTGCATGAAATAACTTTTTCCATCCTTTCATTTTCAGTCTGTGTCTATCTTTATTTGAGATGTGTATTAATGGTAGGCAGTTTATAGGGTTATTTCAAAATCCATTTAGCCAAAGTATATCTTTTAATTGGAGAATATAGTCCGTTTACATTGAAGGCTATTAATGATAATATGTAATGACTTTGTCCTGCCATTTCAATAAATTTTCCTGCTATTTATCTTGAATCTCCTTTGTTCTTTTACTAGGTGATTTTCTGTCTTCACATTCTTTTGTGATGCTGATTGTCTTTCTCCATTTCTGTGTGCAGTATACTCTTAAATATCATTTGCAAGGCTGGACGGATGGTGACATATTCTTTCAATTTTTGCTTGTCTTGGAAGGTCTTTATTTCACCTGCCTTTTTGAATGAGATTTTCACTAGTAAAGACTTCTGGGTTAGCATTTTTTTTTCTTCTAGGACTTAGACTATATATCTCTATTCTTTCTAGACCTATAGGGTTTCTTTTGAGAAGTCTGCTGTCAATCTGACGGGAGATCCTTTAAAGGTTATTTGCCATCTCTCTTTCAAATTTCAAGATATTCTCTTTATGTTTTATTTTTGAAAGTTTGACTACATCTCCTCTTTTAGCTGTTTTACTAAACTGAAAATGAATGATAATCTTGGTTGCAACTTGGCCATATGATCACTTGTAGCTGCTGGGGCAAACGTGCACATATTGGGGTTAGAATCTGATTCATGCTTCCAAGCTTCCCTTACAGTCACAGCAACTCTATTATAACTCAAATAATCCACCCCATCCCAAAGCTATTGCTACTACCTGCTATGTTAAGACAATCTGAGCTGTGCTCTAATGCTTATCATGACCTCACTGTTCTTGGGTCTACCTGACTTTGAAAATTCCAAGTGCTGTGGAAAAAGCCTCACAACCACAGATGTAAGTCTCTGAAAGTGACTGAGCTTATAAGATTCCAAGATTGCAGAATATGGAACAGTGTACAGCACTAGGCTAGCGATAAATAGTAAAAAAAAAATGTAGGAAGTACATTCTGAGGGGAGAGTTAGAAAGAAAGCTACAGTGGAAATTCTATGGAAGGAAGAGGAATGCCATGACCCTGTAGGGAAGATGCAGATGTGCAGCATGAACATGGACACAACACACAACTCCACCAAGAGCCAAAGCACCAGCTTTGGTGACTGAGGTGAGATCAGGCTGCAGCAACCCATGTCTCTGTTGATATAGCTGGAAGGAGAGTGGCGTGAGTCTGGCCTGGAGCCCTAAGGGGGAAAGGATACCTGTCATCCTAGTTAAAAACGGGGAGGGGGTGTGCACATTTCTCTCACCCCATCTCCTACAATGGCAACTGGCAACTGTCAGAGAGAGGGTGGGTGCCATTTATACCATCTTCTCATCCCTACTGACAGCGGTAGCTCTGGTGCAACTGGCGGGGAGAAGGCCACATTTGGACAGTGGCTCTTGGGTCCTCGTGTAATCCAGTAATTCAAACAGAGGGAAAAATCCATGTTCCCCACTGATTTTGAGTCTGGCTTGGAGGATTAGCAGGGATCTGGGCACTTTGTTAGATGATGAGGTGCCCCCAGCCTCCCAACATACCACAGGCTCTGGGGCTCAAGCTGTCTAGGCAGAGCACCCACAGGCAGCTGGCTCTGGGAATGCCTGCCTCTCTGTGGATCACACAGGCTGGTAGGGCAGAGCAGACCCTCTGCACCCCGTGACTGTAGGAGCCTTTTGTGCCGAGACTGTGTGGACTCTGTGACTGCATGAGAGGGTGCAGGGTGTAGCTGGGTCTCCGGACAATCACTGCATGCAGCTCCACTTGCTCGGAGCTCCCTGGTGGCCTGGAGTGGGTCATGGCAGTGGGAACTGTGCTCACAATGAGGATGGCATAGATCCTTTGTGCAAATTCACTTGGCAGTGCGGATGAGGCTTGCACCCCCTGGGGTTAACACCCAGGCATTGATCGCTCGGGGGAGAGGAGGTGAGGGTGCAATCACACCAACAGAGTTGACCATACTCTCTTCTGTCAGTAAGAGGAGATCTACCCTGCCCAACTGGAGTGTCACCCTGGATACTCACCCTACCCTGAAGCACTGACCCGAGCTCCCTGGCCACACCCAGCACACACTTCTGGGTATTTACTGCAAGTGCAGACATGCCACTAAGTGACTGAGCTTTCAATCAGCAACAGTAACACTAAGGATGCAGATGTAGTCACTGAGTGGCAAAGGTCTGTTTTCTATAACATGCAAATATCAGTCCATAAATGACATTTATATACACACCTTCTTACTCCTTCCCCAAATTCCTTATACTGCAGCTGCTAATTATTATAGTGCACCCAACTCACCCCCATAAATGTAAATGTAAGAAAACAAAGAAAAGTGCCCTCTCAGGAATCCTTTTCAGAGTAATTCCTTTGTCTCCTCCCTGTACCCTCAAGCTCTCCCACTTCCCATTCTCCAGTTGTGAGGAAGGAAAGCCAAACCTTGCCCATTCCTTTTGAGGTTTTTATTCTGACTGCCAGGCACCTGCTTCCTGCTGTTCCTTTTGTGTAGAAAGCATTAAGCCTTTCTTCCATTTCTTTAAGATGCTTTAAGAGTCATGTCAGTAGGATGTAATTAAAAAAGACAAGAACAGCAGGGAAAATGCCAGACAATTACTAGGAGACACAGGGTAAAAACAAGGTTGAGACAAACTAGTTTATATGAAAAGAAATTCTGATTACCACCATAGTTATTATTGGTATTTAACATTTATTGAGCACCAACATGGAGTTACACACTGTACAGAACATGGAATTAGACCCTTTGCCAGCCAGGCAGTAATACTTAAGTAGCTGCGGGATTCTTCTAAAGCTTCTAGTCTCAGACAGTACTCTCCTGTGCAGAGGGTTGGAGCTTTTTGATCCCATACAGATCTTGTAGTTTTATGAGGACATAAATAAGATAATGAACTTGAAGTTGAGACATGCTCCTAGTGAGTACTCAAAATAAATTAGTTACATAGTGGGAGAAGGCAGACTGAATAATTCCTGATGGCATCAGACACTCAAGGAAGCTGTAGATCTATGTGAGAACATGGTTTTCCAATATATAAAGCTGAACTTTCCAATTGTGCCTTAACTTCCTGAAGTTTGTGCAAACTACTGTTTTTGTTTTTCTTGAGAGAACGTTGAGTAATTTTTCAAAGCACTTGAATAATATGATCAAAAGTAAGTATTTTATTCTGGGTTGATAAAATAATATAAGAAGTCCCTTTAAAGCAAAAGTTATTTTCATAAAACTCTGTTTGGAGTCCTAAATGGTATGAGCAAATAATTACCTGGTAAATAATAGGTACTGAAAGAATGAATTAAGAATAAAAGAATGAAAACAATAAAAAAATTTAAAACAAACTAAGGAAAAATGTGCCCTGTGTATTTTCCATACAGAAAGTTACTTAGAAAAAAATAGCTTTGTAGCCAACAATACCAGAGAATAAAAACAATACTTCCATGTGACAAAGATAAGATGTAGGAAAGCCAAGGAATGGTCTTTCTATTATGCTTGCTGTTAGCCCAAAAACTTGTCAAATCCAGCTAATTCACATTTATCTGGTTACTTTCAGGCATGAGCTGACTCTTCTAAGTTCATTCTCAGGCAGACAGGATAAAAAAAAAAACTTACTTTTTTAAGTGCTGAAACTATTTTGGATAGATATCTTTCCAAAGTATGCATACACCTCCTTTCCTTCCAAAGCAGAACAAATTCTGTTCAGTTTTGATCTGCACATTTTTGGAGTCATTTTGGAAAATTGGAGCAGATTTAGAAAATAACTTTCCACAAGCTTCACAGTCCAGGACACGGAATCTGAGCCTGTTGCCTTCCCAGCATGCAATTGACACATCTGAGAGCTCAAAATTCCAATCTAGTTTTTCAGGTGGTTTTGAAGGATGTTTATTTAGGTAGGATGATAGACTATCTTTTTTTAAACAAATGTTTTATTTTAAACCTTGATTTATGTGTTTAAAATAATTGGCCTCTGTATTTCTATCTTAGGATTTTGGCACAAGATAGGCGAACTTGTAGTGAAGTTCTCAGTGTAGGTGTCCTCAGGATGACACAGTAGAAAATGTGTGCTTATCCATCCACAGCATGCCAAGAAATTATCTTCCTCTCTACATCTTCTAATGAGTCAAAAATGAAAGAAAAGGCCGGAGATTCATCTAGCACAAACCATCTTTATACTGGAAGTAGAACTCTACTTCTTTTTAAATATTCACTTATTTGAAGGCTGAGAGAAAGAGAGAGAAAGAGATAGAGAGCTCCCATTTGTTGATTCACTCCCCCAAATGCCTACAACAGCCCTGGGCTGGACCAGACTGGAGCTGGCAGCCAGGACCTCAGTGTAGGTCTACCCAGTGGGTAGCAGGGGCTCAGCTACTGGAGTCATCACATGCTGCCTCCCAGATCTGCATGAGCAGGAAACTGGAATTGGGAGAAAAGGTGGGAAATGAATCTAGTTACTCCGGTATGGGATGCAGGTGTCTTAACTAACAGGTCAAACATCTGTCCCAAAGGGAAATTCTTTAATGTCACCATGCCTGTAACCAACGGTGTAGGATTTAAGCAAGAAGGATGCGCTGGAACATAAGTAGAAAGTCTGAAACTCTTTACACTTTTGAGCTTCGTCACCCACCCAGAGGCTGTTCCAGGAAAGCTTGTTGTCGATATTGTACTTAGAGGGGGCCAGAGCAGCACAGATAAGGAAAGTTGCAAGGGACCAGTCTGAGTCAGACTTTTGAACATACAGCATATGGACATGTATGTTATCGGGGTAGGAAGAGCCCTCCTACTCATCCTTTTCTATCCTGGATGTGCATTCTAAGCAGAAAGGGCCCTTCTCCTCCTTTTCTCCAGCCTGGACACTCCCTAACCCTTGCTATGAGAGCCCTGGCAAACCTCTAAGGGAGGCAGTCTGTTTAGGAAGTTACACCTTCCCACTGTATCCTTGTCACAAGTAAATAAAGCTTTCCCGGCCGGCGCCGCGGCTCACTAGGCTAATCCTCCGCCTTGCGGCACCTGCACACCGGGTTCTAGTACCGGCCAGGGCGCCGGATTCTGTCCCGGTTGCCCCTCTTCCAGGCCAGCTCTCTGCTGTGGCCAGGGAGTGCAGTGGAGGATGGCCCAAGTGCTTGGGCCCTGCACCCCATGGGAGACCAGGATAAGTGCCTGGCTCCTGCCATCGGATCAGCGCGGTGCGCCGGCCGCGGTGGCCATTGGAGGGTGAACCAACAGCAAAGGAAGACTTTTCTCTCTGTCTCTCTTTCTCTCTCTCACTGTCCACTCTGCCTGTCAAAAAAAAAAAAAAAAAAAAAAAAGCTTTCTTCTTGGCAGCTCCCTCTGGAGGCTGATTATTGGGTGACATCCTGAGTGAACAGGTCACTTGTGTTTGCTAACATGTCTATTTCTGCAGTGTACCTTCTGGTGGCCATAACTGCACAGCCTTTGGGCAATCGTCATCAGGAAAGGCATGCCTTAGGAAAGATTATTTATTAGGGAGAAATCCACATTATTGTAAACCGTGAAGATTTATTTGAGAAGATTTTCCTTATCTGTGTGCTTGTTTACTTATTTTAGGGCAAACTTGGTTGGTATGCTTGCTAGTCTCAGAAAAACAGGGTAGAGTGGTTGATTTCTTTCTCAGTTTTTGTATAAAAATGAAGATGAGGCCTCATTTTTTCAGCTAATTGAGGAGATGGAACTGAATACCTCTACCAGTGATTGTGACATAATATACCTGAGCTTCCACTCCTTCCTTCTCTTCCCACACTCACCATAATATTCATAGGTAAATGTAAATGTGGACTTCGCCAAGGAGTAGGTTTCTCCCACTGATGTCCTATCATTATATCTTCTCTATTATGTTCCCAAGACTCAAACCAAGCAATCCAGTATTCCAAAAGGAGTAAACCAATTGGACAATGCTCCTCTCTTTCTTTACTTCTCGACATCTTCTTGAGTTGTTATTTATCAATGATGCAATAGAAAAGAATAGAAAATAGAGTGTTGTGGAGAGTAAACATTTTTTATGAACTCTAATGTAAACAATTAGAATGAGAATTGGGAGAACAATTTCACAGAATGTGAAAGTGTGTGAAAATTATTTTTATTGCATTAGTTTTTATTACTGCAATATTTTGAATATTTGCCAACCAGGGGGATAATTACTGCAGTTCAAAAGTCAAATATGTAGAACAGTTATGTGTGGGAAATAAATTTACTGTGTATGCCTTATGCCTTTTTGCATTCTTACATAATGTAAACACAACCCAAGCAAATGAAATATTGCTGTGTGATTTACCATGACTCATAGAACCATAGATCATCAGGCCTACATTCATAGAACCATAGATCAGCTTTGGTTTTCAGTCCATAGCTAATTAACAACTGAGCTAGACTGTTGTGACAGCCTGCCTTGAAGCAGAGAAGTCTAGGTGGTGTTCATGAAACAAAAGGCACTTTAAAAAAAAGAAAGTCTGAATTTGATACAAGTAGGACATCATAGGGTTTGTGTTCCACTTGCTTTGGCAAATGTGGAAGTGAGGTTGATTCAAGACCCATAGCTATAATTATACTGAAGACCACTTAGACAGCCTAAAGATTTGTTGACTTTCACATCATTGCATTGTGCTCACACATGGATGCCGCTGGTGAACTCTTCAGTCTTCCTTCAGCCGAATTACTAGACTGAGCATTTCTGTGGGGTGCTGTCATGCTTATTTGCTGGTTGGTTCTCAATAAATCCTATTGGACTTAGTAAAACAGAGGCTGAACACTCCTGTGGCACCTGTGTCCATGTCCTGGGCATGAACACTTTTTTGATTTGCTTGGCCATGTGTTCCCATTCTGCCATGAAGATGAGTTTTGAGGTGGGAAACTCTATTTCAGAGTTAGTCATATGATTATTAACTGCAGAAGAGGCTGCAGAAAGAAAGAATGATTTTACAACCCGTGTTTCTTTTTCCTCCAGATAATTCTATGGTTAGACACAAACTTTAGGAACGCATAAAGCAAACACCATGTAAGGATGGGACTTGACAGATTAGAAAATAATTATGTCATCATAAGAAGTAGCATTCTCTCATTTAGAGATGGATGTGAGACCCAGAGGTCAATGCTGCATGTGCTACATAACAGAGTGTTGCGGTCAGGCATACCTGTGCCCGAATGCACGGTCTGCTAACAATTAACTAGTTGACCTTGCTCAAGTCACATAACATCTCTGCATCTTAGTGTCTTCCATATGCACAATCAAATGTGCACGATTACAATAACCAGGCAGATTTATTGTGAGGATTAAATGAAATGAAGTCCAGCATTTAGGTTAGACTAGATACTCAAACAGCTAAAAGTATTTTTCAACTAGCATTAATGACAGTGAAAAGTTAAGAAAATAAACCGCTATCAAATTTTTAAAAATCTCATCTCACTAAATCTGAGAAGGCTGTCCAAATGAATATAAAGTCAAGAATATCTATTATTTCCAATGGGAACATCGTATTTCAAAGCTGATAACATTACATAGGAGGGTAATCCAATGGGAGCTTAGTTTAGCCCAAAAGTCTTTTATGTGAGTATTTTAATCTTTAAAGTTGGTAATCATCTCTGTGGATAGGAAGCTTGCTAGAATTTCATTATCTTAATGGGCATGTTTTGTTTATCCAAGCAATCTAAGGCAGTTTCAATGGACAATGAGATTTTAGAAATCATGGAAAATAATAAAATACACCTGTATGGGAACCCCAACGAGTAGTCTTTAATAAAAATCCAGGCAACAGCCTGCAAACACAGCTTGAAATCCTGTCAGAGGACAGGAGACACAAGCTCTGCATCTTATTTCCCTTGTGACTCAGCCAAATGCATGATTCGTGGTTGTCTAAGAGCAAGCACACCACACGAACACGGCCTTTGTCGGCTCTACATCTGGTGACGTGTTTTTTTCCCTCAAGGGCTCGGGTATCTCCCATCTTTGCCCCTTTAGAGTCTTTCCTACCCGTGAGCAGCTTACACTTGTCCTCGCTTCCAGCTCCATCTGCTGCTCTCCTGCCTTATCATGTCTAAAAACCCGTGACCCTGTGTGGCCAGCAAACAAGCGAAATTGGGATTTGAGATTTATTATCCCACAGTAATAGCTTAAATTTCATCCAGCAATAGCTTATTACAGTGAAATACAGAAGAAAAAATACTGGCTACTGCCTTATCCTAACTCCCCATGGTATTATTTACGTTTGGAATCTCAGTCGTGTAAGTATTCAGAAGAATAAATGACATATCCAACTATCTTGCTAATATTATCCCAAGGAACTGCAGGTTAAGAGGAGGGCATAGAAAAATGGAAGGCTTACTTTTCTAAATCACACGATGTCTAACTGACATTTATTTTCCTGCAACATGACCACAAATAGATTTCTTGCAAAGGCAAAACTGGAGGCATTGTAGTATCTCAAGGTCCGTTTCTGGATTTTATGCATGCATGTCTTCTCTGTAATTTTGGTTGACTGTTAGAATTCTTAGTATACAAAGCACAAAATTGCTAACTTGGAACAACGCAGAAGGTGCTAGCAAAAGAACCCAGGACTTTCATTTTTTTTTTGCCCTAATTATTAAGTATACATCCTCTCTATTATCTACACCAAAGGCATGTCTGGTGTTGCTAAGTAAACCATATGTTTCTCAGGCAGCAAATGTGCAGCACAGTTTGTCTGCTCCTGCTGTCAGTGAGCTCAGTGGTTCAGGCTACAATTTTGGAAAAGAAAAGATTCCGAATGCTGTGAGGCTTTTGCAGCTACACCGGGCTGGGAGCCCTGGAGGGCTGAAGAAAGGAAACTGCTATGGTTACAGGAATTCACTAAGCAGCACAAGCTGATAGCTCACCCCTTGCTTCCTGGCATGCCCTATGGAAATAATGATCACCCGGACATACAAATAATTTAAAAGTTTGTCTATTATTATGATTGATTTTGTAATTCTATCATTCATTTCCTATTCAACTCATCCTTTTTAGTTAAAATAAAATAATGAATGGCGGTGAGGCTGTGAGAAGCCACTGATTACAGGGCACTGTAACAATAATACCCCAGTTAGAGTCTACTGGTTTGTTAGAGCAGGGAACACCCTCAGCTTTGCTTTGAGCTATTAATTAGCCAACCAGTCATTAACTGCTGCTAACAATTGATTTAGAAGGAATTATTGCTTAAATAGCAGGAGATATTTAAGAGGAAAATAAATTAAAACAAAGAACTGCTGAATCCTGAGGGTGGTGGTGGTGGGGAGAGCAGAGTTCTTGAAATATGGAGAATGGCTGCGAGGGCTCTGTAATTAACAAGTGATAAACAATCAGTGAGAAGCGCATTCCTTTATTTTCCTTTATTTTTTCTAGAAATAGTGGTGGTATGTCTTATAATTGAGGACTCCATGGTCTTTTCCAATTGAATGATCCAAAATCAGTGAAGTTACCCGAAGCATAACTGCAGTAATAAATTGTCAGTTTACTAGGTCAACCACAAATATTGACATGGGTCACAACTATACTTTTTGATGATATATTATGGGAATTCAGATTGAAAAAGCTTATAGATGAATGAAGCCAAGCAACACCATATCTGTTGTCCATTTCCTGAATCACTCAGTGCGTTTAATGCCTGATTGCAAGGCCATCGTTTTACGTCTGTGTCTTTGGATTGGTTTGTAGCAAAGGCAATACCCTCTCCTAAAGAGTCTCCTGTGCTTTGTTACCTTGACAAAAGAGTTTTCTGGAATTTCTAGGACTTAAGAAAATTTTATTTACTTATTTCAAAGCAGAGAGATAGTGAGAGAGAGAGCAAGAGCGAGAGAAAGAGAGAGAGAAGGAGTTCACAACTGATGATTCACTCTCTAAATGCCCACAACAGCTGGACCTGGGCCAGGCCAAGGCCTTGGGGTGGGAACTCAATCCAGGTCTCCTTCGTGAGTGCCAGGAACTCACCTGCTTGAGTCATCACTTGCTGTCTCCGCGGCTCTGCATTGGATCAGCAGCAGAGGCAGGACTAACCCAGGTGTGCCAGCTAGGCCAAATGCCTGCCCCTGGTTACTGGTTTTGATGTAAGGCAGCGATGAGAAATTACCAATAAGCCAAGAAATTAATGACTATCTGCGGTTTTAAATGGAGTATTTCCCTTATACTAATTTTAGCTGAAAAGTTGCCATTGCTATAATCTCAATCTTTTTGTTAACCAAAATCAAGTTTACTTGGTCCAGATTTCACCTAAATTTATTGAACACCTACTGTATAAAATGAGCCAAAGACATCTTTCTTCCTATCTGAATTGCTTATGGACCAAGAACCTATAAGCAACTTTAACTTCCTGATTAAATGCCAGGACTTCATAAATTTTTAGATCCTTATTTTGCTATGTCACTACATAACAATACTACATCTTCTCAAATTCAACTATAATATAACTGTAATTGGGTAATCCTTATGATAAGTTTTTTTTTTCTTAAAGTGTGTTTATTTTCATCTTCTTGGAAGGCAGAGAGAGTGAGAACGAGAGCAAGAGTGCTGTGGATTCCACTTGCTGGTTCATTCCCTAAATGTCTACAACATCCAGGGAAGAAGCCAGATCAGGAACTCCATTCAGGCCATCTCCCGGAGGTAGGAGCCCAAGCACTTGGGCCATTATAAGTGGAGTAGCTGGTGCTTGAACTGGCATGATGATAATGGGTCAAGGGCATCTCAAGCAACAGCTTCACCCACTGTATCACAGCTCCTGCCCCAGTTCTTAAAAAGGTAGCTGGTGATTCCATTGGAGTGCATCATTCCCCAGAAACATTTTGGAAATTTGTGAGATGATTTTTATATATTACAATATGACAAGGTGAGTGGAGTGGGGGTTGTACTGTCATTTAGCAGATAGGAATCCAGGAATGCACATATAAATGTAATAAAACTTTTTCTTTGTATATTTTAATACGTTCCAAAATTTCCAGGAATGCAAATAACATGAAAACCAAGAAAAGATTGTTCTTTGTTATGTCTGGAAGTTTACCATGAGTGATTTACAATTTTGGAAACTCACATCCCCGACAACAATGCTATTTATGGTGTTGGAGCTGCTAATACCTACACCTGTTTCAGTTTGCATTTTTAGCTGTCACAGTCAAATATGTACAGGCTGTTTTAGTTGTGCATGGCTCTGTACTAATTGAAACATGCATGTATCCGAGCTGTGTCTTTGCTTTGCAGAATTCCAATATGCAGTTTCTGACAACACAGAACTCTCCAAAGTGAGGACCACCTGTAATGAAGGAGATTTGAGAATCTGATCATTTTTGAGGTTGATTTAAAACTAAATAGTATTAAATGAATGGAGAAACAATACAAGAAATATCACTTACTTTCCATAAAGTCTATTTAAAAATATTTTGCTTTCATTATGTGCTCTCTAAGTGTTGAAATCAAAGGTAATAAATGTAAAAATTATATTGAAATCTATTTACTTATGTTTGGGGTTACTTATACTTTCTTCTTCCCAATCTACCATCAATTTCTTCTTGCCTATTAAAGGATGTGGAATCCACAGTTTGGTGGAGGATTTTATGTTTCAGTTTGGAGGGTGTTTTGGATGAGTTTAGCAAAAGCTAGTGAATTCTGTGTAAAGTAGACAACCCTTCATAATGTGAGTGGTCGTCATCCAATTGATGCAAAGCTGAAAAGAACTAAAAGACTGGCTTCCCCGATTATGGGGAAACAGACTGCCTTTGACCTTCAGTGTACCATTGGTTCCCTTGGTCACCAGTTTTCTGGCTCACACTGAAGATTTTGTATAATGAGATCCAACTCTTTACAATAAATGCATGTAATTATTACATATGACCAAATATACATACATATATACATATATATATATTATATGCCACATCCTATTGGTTCCATTTCTCTTGAGAATCCTGACCCCCAACTAATGTGATTACAATTATCTTAATTGACACACAGTAGAGCTGACTCTTTTTGTTTGTTTGGTTTTTGCATAGCAGAATGAGTTCAAATATATATGTAGATTTCATACAAGCACCTCATCAATCAGCATGCAGAGTAGTTCTTGAGCTCTAAAAATCTTCTTCAGGTTGTACTCAGGAAGTCATACTCTTCACTCTGAACCCTTAGAAACAAGTGATTTTTTCACTGTCAAGGTCAATACAGTTGTGTCTTTTATAAGAATGTCATGTTGCCACTAAATTGCCACTTAGCTGTCTTTATCTCATCTAGGGGTACCTTGTTCAAGTCCCAATTACCTTGCTTCTGATACAGCTTCCTGCTAATGCCCACCCTGGGAGGAAGCTTATGGTGGCTCAAGTGACTGTTAGCGTGCTGGACTGAGTTCCATACTCCTGGCTTCAGCCTGGCCAGCCCTGGTGTTGAGAGCATGGGGGGATGAATCAGAGGATGAAAGCTCTCTCTTTGTGTCTTTCAAAATAAAATGAAAATAAATAAATAGTTTTTTAAAAAGCATGTAAATTGGATCACACAGTATATAACCTTTTGAGATGGTTTTCTTTTACTCAGGATAATGCTTTTGAGATTCAACTAAGTTCTAATCTCTATCATTAGTATTTTCCTTTCTATTGCTAAGTAGAGAAGCATTCCATGGTATGCCCAAATTCTTGTATGTAAAAGAAATTTATTTATTAATTGCTATATATTGAAATTTAAATATATGTCTCCTGTTATCCTTTCTTCATTTACTACCTAGAATATGTTACATATTAAGAGTGAATTATTTTAACATAAGGCTTATAAGTAAGGCCAAATTTGTGAAAAATACACTTTTACATTTTCATTTAAAAATTGTATTTATTTTCATTTCATTTGAAAGGCTAAGAGAAAGAGAGACAAACAAAGAGAGCTCTTTCATACACTGGTGTGCTACCCAAATGCTCAAAACAGCCTAGGCTAGACCAAGCCAAAGCCAGGACCCAAATCTCCAGCTGGGCCTCCCTTGTGGGTGGGAGGGACTCCTGTCCTTGAGCCATCACCTGCTGCTTTCCCAGTATGTGCACTAACAAGAAGCTGGGTCAGGTGCAGAGTAGCCTGGACTTGAACCAGGCACTCACACATGCGAAATGGATGTCTCAAGCTGTGACTTAACCACTCTATCAAAACGCCAGCACCTGCATCCTCTTTAATTTGACACCTTTTAAGTTATCTTTGGATCATTACTTCAACTAAGGTTATTTTTCTCTTTATCAATTGAGAAGTCTACTGCATTGGTGAAGATCTTAACATTGACTTTGATTTCAGCAGTGTCCGGGACATCTGCACATTTATTTCCTTGTAGTGACTTCAAGTACACTTATGTCTTTATTTACATATTGAAATACATGTTATTTTACTATAATTATATTGAAATACATGCTGCGTTATAAGTGGCTTTCTTTTAGGATATTGTTTTGAATTTTCTGAAAGCTATTGCTGTTATTGGGTAACAAAATGTATGAATTTCATTTCAATATATTAAGAAACTAATTTTTCTATATATATGGCATTACCATAGAAGATTTTAGAAACTATTGCTTATACCTTATGCTTAAAGCTACTTAAATGTGTCTTGTTTTTCTTCTTCTCCTGAGACAAACTTGTGGTTTGACCAGATGATACTTTTGTATTTAGAGAATTTGCAACATATATTTATAGGAAGGAGTACACTTTTTTTTACTCATCATCAATCACTGAGCTGAGGCTGAGTTATGCTGCAAAAATAAACACCCTTTAAGTTTTAGTGACATTTAATAATAGAGGTTTATTTCTCATTCATTTTCCCTCTACGTGATAGGCCAGCTTGATGTCCAATTTCATCTACATACTGAAACCTAGGATGGAAGATTGAGCAGCATCTATTTGAGACATGTTGGTGTTGATGCAGAGAGAAAAGAGAAATGGTAGGATCTGGCACTGTCGCATAGCAGGTAAAGACACTGCCTGTGGTGCTAGCATCCCTTGTGGGCACTGGTTCAAGTCCTGGCTGCTCCTTTTCAAATCCAGCTCTCTGTTATGGCCTGTGAAAGCAGTAGAAGATGGCCAAAGTGCTTGGGACCCTGGACTGGTGGGAGACCCAGAAGAAGCTCCTGGCTCCTGGCTTCCGATCAGCCCAGCTCCAGCCATTGTGGCCACTTGGTGAGTGAGCCAGTGGATAGAAGACCTTTCTCCCTCTCTCCCTTTCTCGGTCTGTACCTCTACCTCTCAAATAAACTTTTTTTTTTAAAAGAGAAATGGTAGACTAAATGATCTTTCTTAATGCCTTTTTTGAAAGTGTTTAGTGTCTGTTTTACTCACATTTTATTGACCAAAGCAATCACATGGCCAAGGTTAAAATATTGTCCTTTTATTATAAAGCATAAACAAATATTTTTGAATGATGATATAATCTCCTAGCATGTATTATCTTTGCTACTTTATTACTTAATGACAATGATGGAACTTACACTTTATGAGCACATACTGCGTGTTTACAAGTATTTTAAATTTTAAACATTTTAATATCTATTTAACTTAATCATTAAAACTGCTATAAAACATAGCTAATATTCACAATGGCTAAGAATTCACTTATATGATTGATTTCATCTTAACAAACATTATGTGATCCTGGCCCACAAACTCTCAATAAACTGTTGAAGTAGCTATTGACATTGTTCACCTCTTGGTTGTAATTTTATAATAGTGCCTAGGTAATTTATTAAGTATTATTCAGAATATATCACATGCAAAGATCTACTGCATATATTTTTTTCTTTTTAAATTTTTCTAGAGAGGGGTTTTATTTTATGCTTACCACTTGTTGAATTCTTTATCTCATGGAGGGTTAAACTTCTAAATAAAAAGTAAAGTTCAAGTATATTATGAAAATTAAAAGAAAAATAAAAAAAGAAAGGAAGAGGGATGGTGGGAGTGAGAAAGGGGGGTAGGCTAGAAAGTATCATTATGCTCTCAAAACTGTATATATGAAACACATGAAATTTGTTCCTTTTATATATAAATAAAAATTTGGAAAAGAGAGAAGCTATCTTTGAATCCCCATCGTAGCAGGTGCTACAATTGTCCTCTGTAGATCTTCCCTGAGGACTTCTGATGGACAGCACTATTCACTCTTGGACTACGGCTTTCCCTGGTCACTGGTGTCCACTGGACAGGGTGTTGTATAGCCCTGAATTGCCAGGAAGCAACACCTCCCATAAGTAGTAGCCTTGCCTTTGGTTGAAGTGACTCTGAGACATGTTCTGTACCCTGGTTTCCAAAGTTCTTAGTGAGGATTGAACACTAATTGTCCATAGCAGTAATTTGTGTAATAGATATCTTTTACTAGTTTTCTTTCTTTGCTACCTCACTTTCCAAATCCCATTTTGATGTTTTCTGAAACTACTTACATAAACCAGAAATTATTTGCACTTCTCATTCTAATGTCAGAATGCACCCAACCAACTGGACTGGAAAATGCCTATCTCATGGTTTAAGGACTTGGCCGTGTGTTTGTAATTGGCTGTAGATGGTCCTTGGGGAAATTTTCTGTCTGTGCTTTCCAGTAGGTCATCCATGCTAAAGCAGTTATATGAAGCAAGAGAGCAGGAACATCATTTTTATCTGATTGAAGGTAAATGTAAGAATCATTTTTGTTATGATAAACATTGATGCATGATGAAGTAGAAAGCAGAAGTGGCACCTATTTATAAACCTATATCATAAGGTTCATAAGAAAATCATATTGGCGTGCCTAGGTTCGTGGTTCAGTTCTCTTGGCCATGTGGGAAGGAGTTGACCTTACTGTTTTAGAGCAAGCCTTAATCAGGCTCCCATGGGTTGGGTCCTGGTTTCCTTACTATGAGACTGTAGACAAACTACTGAATCTCCCTATGTCTGACTTACCATCTCCTCAAAATGGGGATTGTACTAGGATCTGCCCTCTAATCCTGAAATGAGGATTGTACAAGTTCATATTGGTAACGTGCTGAAAACCTTCCCTGGAACATAGTAAATGCTATATAAGTGTTTGCTAAATTAGTTAAGTTATCTTAAACTGGACCAAAGTAGTACATTTTGAGACAATTTCATTGCTTTCACCATGGGCAGGATTTTCTCTGACAATGGTTGGGTGAGACTGGAGAGCCCATTTCTGCCATTCCTACTTTGTTTTCCTTTCTCTTCCTTACCTGGGGAAGTTATCTGTGACTGTATTTATGCCATCATCTCTCAGAGCTTAGGAGCCCATCTTTCAACTTATAACCCTTTGTTCTTTCAATTGTTCCACGTGTTCCAAAAGGTATATATGTGTCACGGGGTACTGGTTCTTAAACTTTATGTGTATATAAATAAGTGAGGGTGTGGCTAAATCAATAAATCTGGACCAAGGCTTCAGATTCTTCATTTCCAACAAATGCTCAGGAGATGCCTTTGCCTTGTTGGCTGCAGGACCACACATTCAGCAGCACTGCCCTAGTGTATTTTGTCAGCTTTTCAATAAATCATCTATCCATCTATCTGCCTATCTATTGACACCAATTTGAAAACATGCTTCCACTCTGGGTTCCAGGCCCATATACAGTCAACACGGAGTAATGTGGTTAGGAGAATACTCTCTTCAGCCCTTGAATGTCTCTTGATTATGAAGAAACTGGGCAGAATACAGCACTGACAGTTATAAAGGCCCGCCCATCTGTTCCCCTCCTGATACACTCTGCTGAGAGGTGAGCAGAGAATTTTGGAAAGCCTTGCTGGCAAGTCGACATGCTGTGAAAATTTGACCACCAGCTCTTCCAAAAACTTGTGCTCATCGTTGGAGGCAGGAAACATTTCCCAGTCCCAGCAGCATATGGCGTCCCTGTGGGTGGTGCCCCTGGTGAGTGGGGAAAGTGTGATTCTCTGACAGTGAGGCCCTGGCTTTGCCAACCTGAAGCAGGGCCCTCAGCAGGAGCCATCAGCATGGAGATGAGCATGGGAGGAGAACAGAAGCAGGAACTCCCTTCAAGTATGGTGCCAGCATTTCAGGGCTCTGCCCAGAGCTGAGTTATTAACACAATTCAACGGGAAATGTTCGCAGAGATTTCCTTGTGGGAGACATAGAGACACTCTTTCCAGCCCCTCCCAGAACTCGGTGAGAACACATTGGCATTGCTACGAGGTTAATGACCCCATAAAATCATCATTTGTTTTTCAACCTTTACAATTAACACAATGTTATTGTCTCTTCAGATGTTTGTCAAGGGACCAGCTGCCAAAAACTTCTTCCCAGGAAATGTTTTCTTCTTCCTAAGAAAAAATTGAGATCTCAACTTCAAAATAATAGTTTAATTCAAGGGCTGAATTGGACATTATAAGGCATTTGGACATTATAAGGCAATGTTACACTGTATCCTTTTTTAGGAAAAGCAGAGACAAAAATAAAATACACATTTGGAAAACCTACAGCAGAGGATTCTGTACCTTCTATGCCCTGGGCAGACCCTACAAACCTTGATATGTTTTCCTGATTTGGGGGCTTGCAGGATTCTAGAGTAGCTGAGCAAAAGGAGGAATGATGAGCACTGCCAGGTTATTCTTTCTGAGTAGGCATCCAGGCTAATCAGCAGTTATGTCCAGAAAATGCCATCTGCTTCTCCTGGCAGTGACCAAGGCTGTGAGGTGAAGTCCTGTGCAATACCGTGCCACCTGGGCTCACACTGCAGGATGCTGACACACATGGCCAAGCCACAGTTTGCTCTCTTGCACCTACAGTCTTATTAAGTCCTGGAAACACTTGATGTATACTTCACTGTCTTTAACTACTTATGCTTATCATCAGTGTGGCTTTAAAATCATCTAGAATGCCATTAAAAGCACAAGAGGCCATGCCTGAATAAGACCACAGCAACTCACCCATTCTGCCACTTTGTCATACTAACCTAGGAGCCAGGGCTTCTTCCTTGTTGGTTGTTTGTCTTGGGACTGCAATCTCTCTTCTTCATCTTTTCTTATTCTACACCCTTCTGTGTTTTTTTAATTGCTTATTTATTTGAAAGTTAGAACAACAGGGTGTGGGGGGGAGAGAAAGAGAGTGAGAGAGAGAGAGAGAGAGATTGAGATTCTTCTATTCACTGGTTCACTTCCCAAATGCTCATACAACTAGACCAGGTTGAAGTCAGGACCCTAGGATTCTATCTGGGTGTCCCATATGGGTGACAGAGACCCATGTCCTTGAGCCATCATCTGCTGCCTCTCAGGGTCCATACTAGCGGGAAGCTGGATCAGAAGTGCAGAAGCTGGGACTTGAACCAGGCACTCTGGTGTGGGATGTGGGTGTCCCAAGTGGCATCTTAACCATTGCACCAAACACCCAGCTGTCACGACCACCTGCATTCCTCTATACCATGAGCCAATTCTCCGCTAGATCACTGAGTGGTAGAGTAGCTTCTCACTGCTCTTCAAAGGTTCACAGATTTTTGTGTTTATAAAATGGGAATAATAGTAACAGTCCTATAGGATGATATCAGTGAAATCACTTTGGAAGTAAATGTTCAAATGTGAATTTTTGATGCTATTATTTGATTAGGAAACAGTAAACAAAAAAGCTCATTTAAGAACTTTAGTGATTCTAGAAATTTCTGGCAGATTATAATCTTTAATAGTTCTATAACTGTCTGCATATTTGCTTTTGATGATGATATCCCCGAATAATTGTATTTTCTTTGATTTGCTCTTTTCCTTCGTCCTGTGTTTCTTCCATAATTGTCTTGTTTCTGTCTATCTTCTCTCCTCTCCCTCTTTCCTCATTTTGCGTAACCATCTCTCTCCCTAATTCCTTGCTTCTCTTTGTCTTCAAATTAAACACAGGGAGATTTTGCTTGGTTTGAAAAAGATTTCTCAGTGATTGACTAAGTTAAGTGTGGGGTAAGGGAGGGTTAAGATTGTCTAAAGCAATCACATTTCCTGACTTCCTGCGGCTTGACAAGGATTTCTGGTTTTCTGTGTTCTGGGAATGGAAGGCTTGTCTTTCCAGGCCACTTATCACTGGCCATGTGACTAGTTCTGACCAATGTGTTGGGAGCAGATGAGATGCATGCCAGTTTTGGGCAGCAACACTTAACTGCTGATATAAGACCCTCTGCAAATACATCACACTGGTATAGCAATTATCAATGTTTAATATGCAACCTGAATCTAGACCCATGAATAAGCACAAGGGGTACAGTTCCTGAGAAATTGTAAGAACAAAAATCATAAAGGAGAATGGAAAATTTTAATTGCTTTAGATGACAGAGATTTTGCAGTTATTTTTCACCACAGTAGAAGCTGCCTTGACCTTACTTAAAAGCATCCACTAAATTGTGAACTTTAGGGACCATGGCACAGTAGGTTAATCCTCCACCTGTGGTGCTGGCATCCCATATGGGCTCTGGTTCCAGTCCCGGCTGCTCCACTTCCAGTCCAGCTCTCCGCTATGGCCTGGGAAAGCAGTAGAAGATGGCCCAACCTTGGGCCCCTGCACCCACGTGGGAGACCAGGAAGAAGTGCCTGGCTCCTGGCTTCAGATCAGCACAGGTCAGGTCATTTGGCCATTTGAGGAGTGAACCAAAGGAGAGAAGACCTTTCTCACAGAGAAAGGTCTGTAACTCCACTCTAAATAATAACTCTAAATAATAACTCCAAATAAAATAAATAAAATCCTTAAAAAAATTGTGAACTCTAGGGAAAGAAAGCCAGAAAGTGGTCATTGTGCATTTCTGTTGTGCACTGTACTAACAACAGGAAAATATTAGGATTGGTTTTCTATGCCAGCTATTGGTATTTTGATGGAAATTTCATTGAATCTATAAATCACTTTTTTGTGATATGGGCATTTTAATAATGTTAATTCTTCCAGTCAGTGTACATGGTGTGTCCTTTACTTTTGTAAGTGTCCTCTTCAATTTTGTTTTGCATCTGTTTTGTAATTTCAATTGTGGTGATTATTTACTTCCTTGTTTAAGTTTATTCCTATGTATATTTTATTTTATTTTTTAAAAGATTTTATGTATTTTATTTGAGAGGTAGAGTTTTAGACAGTGAGAGGGAGAGACAGAGAAAAAGGTCTTCCTTCCGTTGGTTCACTCCCCAGATGGCCACATCGGCTGGAGCTGCGCCAATCCAAAGCCAGGAGCCAGGAGCTTCCTCCAGGTCTTCTCATGTGGGTGCAGGGGCCCAAACACTTGGGCCATCTTCTTGGCCATAGCAGAGAGCTGGATTGGAAGAGGAGCAGCTGGGACTAGAACTGGTGCCCATGTGGGATGTCGGCACCACAGATGGAGGATTAACCTACTGACCCATGGCGCCGGCCCCTAGGTCTATTTGATTTATTTGGGGAAGAGTAACTCTGGTTGATTGGATTGTTTGCTTGATTTATTTTCCAGAAAGTTGCCTATTGGTGTGTAAAATGCTACTGAATTTGGTACGTTGGTTCCATTTACTGCAACTTTACTGACAGTTTTGCATGAAGCCTTTAGGTTTTACATATCTGGGCAATTTTACTTTCTCATTTTTTATTTAGATGCACTTTATTTTATTCTCTTGATTAACTGCCCTGGCTAAGACTTTTGGTATTATGTTGAATCAGAATAGTAAAAGTGGACATCCCTGTCTTGTTTGAGATCTTAGAGCAAATGTTTCAATTTCCCCCATTCATTACAACACTGGCTGTGGGTTCGTCATATTCAGCCTTCACTGTGATGAGGTGGTACAGTGCTTCTGCATCTAATTTGTGCAGGAATTTTATCAGGAAGTGAGATTTTACCAAAGCTCTTTCAGTATCTTTTAAGATAATCATATGGCTTAGTTTTTCATTCTGTTGTAATATACCCAATTTGTTGAATTTTGCTTGCTTTACCATTTCAAATCTCTGAGATAAATTCCACTTTGTTATAGTGGATGTGTTGTCAAATTTTTGCATCTATGTTCAACATGTATATTAATGTGTGTGTAACCTTGTCTAGCTTTTGTGTCAAGATAATATTGGTGGGGTTGGCACTGCAGTGCAGAGGGTTAAAGCCCTGGCTGGCAGTGCTGGCATCCCATATGGGCACCTATTTCTCCACTTCTGATCCAGCTCCCTGCTAATGCACCTGGGAAAGCAGGGGAGGACGCCCCAAGTCCTTGGTCCCCTGCATCCACGTAGGAGACCTGGAAGAATCTCTCAGCTCCTAGCTTCAGATGGCTCAGCTCTTGCTGTTGTGGCCATTTGGGGAGTGAACCAGTGGATGGAAGATCTCTCTCTCTCTCTCCTTGTCTGTCTCTACCTCTCTCTATAACTCTGCCCTTCAAATAAATATAATAAATCTTAAAAAATGATAATATTGGCCTCATAGCATGAGTTTGAATTTTTTAATTGAATTGAATTTTTAATCTTTAAAAATAACTTGAAAAGAATATGTGTTAGTTCTTAAAAAGTTCAGTAAGATTCAGCAGAGGAGCCATTAGTTCTGGAATTTTCTTTGTTAGAGGACTTATATTTACTGATTTAGTCTCTTTACTTTTTATTTGCCTCTTTAGATTTTCCATGTCTTCACAGTTCAATTTTGGTATGATTTATGTTCCCAGAAGTATATCCATTTCTTTGAAGTTTTCCAATTTCTTGAAATATTTGTTGGTATAGTTGTTAATTATAGTCCCTTATGATCATTGGCATTTCTATGGTATCAGGTATAATGTCCACTTTTTCTTGTTAGATTTTATTTATTGGGATCTTCTCTATTTTTATAGGTTAGTGTAGCTAGAGGTTTTGCAACTATGTTTATTTTTTCATAAAAACATTTTGTCTTTGATTTTTATTGCCTTTTAAGGTTTTTAAAAATTTATTTTCATTTATTTCTACTATGATTTTTGTTATTCCTTTCCTTCCTGAATTTTGGGTTTCACTTGTTGCTTTTCTTGTTCCTCTAGTTGCACAATTAGATCGTTTATCTGAATTTTCTGTTGTTTGGATGAAGGTGCAGATCACTATGAATATGTCTCTGAATACAGCTTTTGTTTGTAGCTTCTAGGTTTCAGTAAATAGCATTTTCATTTTTATTTGTTTAAATGAAAACTTTAATTTTCCATTAGATTTCTTCATTGAACAACTGGTAGTTCTAGACCATCCTGTTTAATTTCCATATATTTGCATATTGTTTCTATTTTTGATTTCTAGTTTTATTCCATTGTGATAAGATAATATATATGACATAATTTGCTCTTTTTGGCTTTTTAGGACTTGATTTGTGACCTAAACCATGATCTATCATGGAGAATGTGACAAGCACTGTCGAGAAGAATGTGTATTCTGTGGTTGTTGGATGAAATGTTCTGTAAATGTCTGTTAGATAAATTTGACCTATACTAGACTTCATATATGATGATTCTTTATTGATTTATTTGGTCTGAACAAGCTGTCCACAGGTAAAGGTGAGGTGCTGAAATTCTCATCTATTTTTGTATTGGAGTCCATTCCTGTAGATTTAATATGTTGGCTTTATATTATAAGGTACTCCAGCATTGTGGCATATAGGCTCACAAATTTTTTGTCCTTTTTTTTTGTGTTTACCCTTTTGTCAATATTGAGCTCTGCTTTATTTCTTTCTTCAATTTTTGACTTAAAGTCTATTTTATCTGTTATAAGTATCACTATGCCTATTTGCTTTTGATTTCCATTTATTTGAAATTGTTTCCTATCCCCTCACCTGGTCTTTACCAGTGACTGAATTTCTTTCAGGCAGCATGTCATTGACTTCCTGTTTGCCAGTTCAAATTGTATTTTTTAGATTTATTTATTTAAAAGGGAGAGTATGAAAGGGAGAGAGAAACAGAGAGATCTTCCATCTCCCTGTTCATTCTTTAAGTAGCCACAACAGTAAGGGCAGGACCAGGGCAGTACAAGAATGAGGCTAGGAGCTTAGAGGTCCATCCTGGTCTCCCATGTAGGTGGAAAGAGCTGAAGCACTTGGACCATCTTCAATAGGTTTCCCAGGTTCATTAAGAGGAAGCTGTATTGAAAGTGGAGCAACTGAGACTCACACGGGCACTCAGACACAGGATGTGGTGTCTCAAGTAGTGGCTTAACTCACTGTGCCATGCTGCTGGTCCCAATCCTAATCCTTTAATTGAGAGATTTTTATCCATTTATATTCAAGCTTATTATTGGTATTTCAGTACATATTCCTGTCATTTTGTTCTTTTTTTCCACCATTTTTTCCTGTATATTCATTGTTTCTTTCTTTTTTGCTTTATTTGGCGGTTTTCTCTATTGATATTGTTTAGTCATTTTCTCCTAAACTTTTGTGAATCTGATCTATTAGTGAGCTTTATGCTTTCATATGTTATTGTTACGGTAGCAATTATCTTTTCATTCCTTTAATATTAATTTCTTGTATGGCCTGTCTGGCACTGATAAATTCCCTCAGATTTGCTTGTAAGATTTCTGTCGAGAGATCTGCTGTTAGTGTATTGGACATTCACTCATATGTAGCTTAATGTTTTTTTCTTCTTCCTTCAATAACTCTAATTGAAGTTTTTGACAATTTGACTACAATATGCCTAGGAGAAGACCTTTTTTGGAAAAACTGAATTGAGATCCTTTGAGTTTCTTGGACCTGTATCCAGTATTTTCCCTACGAATTGATAAAATTTTGGTTGTTAGTTCAATAAATGTTTTTTATGCCTTTTCCCTTTTCTTGTCCTTCTGAAACACCTATAATGCATAAATTTGCTTGCTTAATGTCAAATGTCTCATTGAAAGCTAATAGGTTCTCTTCATTATTTCTTCATTTTCCTTCTCCTTTTTCCCATTTCTTGTCTCACTGAGTTATTTCAAAAAACCTGTCTAAACCTCAGAAATTCTTTCTTCTTGATCTAGTCTATTGTTGAAACTCTCATATATATATATATATACATATATATATATATATATGTATTTCTAGTTGAGCTGACTGTAGCTCCAAGATTTCGTTTTTTTTTTAAATCTTTATCTCTTTGTTGAATTTCTCATTCAAATCATGCCTTGTTTTTCTAATTTCATTGAATTGTTTGTGTTCCCTTGTAGCTTGTTAAGTTTCCTTCAAATAATTCCTTTGAATTATTTTTTGGGCTGTTCATCTCATAATTTCTTTCTCTTTGGAATCTGTTGATAGAAAGACATCATGTTACATTGGTTTTTCATGTCCTTATGTTGATATTTACACATCTGGCGAGTGCATTGCCTCTATACATTTTATAAGGTGGATTTCATAGTAAAATATTTCTCTCCTGACACTGTATTCTGGAGTATTGGTATTTATTTCAAGGGGGCCCAGTAGTGTATTCTCCATGTAGATTCTTCAGCTGTAATTATTGTCAATGATGCTTGTGTCTCTGGAACCTAGGTTTCGGGGTTTTTTGGCATGATCTGCCAGCTGGCAGAGTGGATTCTCTGGTGGTCCTGAACATGGCAAAAGTAGCAGGGTGCTTGCCAGTTCCAAGAGTCATATGGAACAAAGCTACTATCACAGGGGAAGAAGTTGTGATACAGTTTGCCTGGCAGCAGGGGCAGGGTTCTTATCAGTATCCAAGATCTGTGCAGGGTCAGGCTGATTTGGCAGGCCTGGGCAGGCATGACGCAGCCCCTCAGGAGGCTCCTCAGTGCCCAAAGGTCACTGGGCAGGGTGGCAGCAGTGTCTCTTCAGTGTCCAAGGACTGTGTGGATATCTTTAAATAGTGCATCACTAAACTTTAAAATATTTTGCCACACATGGAACTACAGGAGAAAATGTGACAATTTAGGTATTTGGACTATTAAAAAGTGTTCCATTTGAAGTAGAGAAATAAGATTAACATTAGCACAGCAAAAATTAACATGAGAATAACAAAATCCTCTGCTCTATGTTATAAGTGGCTATTTGCTTTTTTTTTAATTTAGTAAATATAAATTTCCAAAGTTGGCTTCCCCCCCATAATTTCCCTCCCACTTGCACCCTCCCATCTCCCGTTCTCTCTCCCATTCCATTCACATCAAGATTCATTTTCAATTATCTTTATATATAGAAGATCGATTCAGTATATATTAAGTAAAGATTTCATCAGTTTGTACCCACAGAGAAACACAAAGTGTAAAAACACTGTTTCAGTACTAGTTATAGCATTACTTCACATTGGACAACACATTAAGGACAGATCCCACATGAGAAATAAGTACACAGTGACTCCTGTTGTTGACTTAACAATTTGACACTCTTGTTTATGGCGTCAGGAATCTCCCTAGGCTCTAGTCATGAGTTGCCAAGGCTATGGAAGCCTTTTGGGTTTGCTGACTTTGATCTTGTTCCGACAGGGTCATAGTCAAAGTGGAAGTTCTCTCCTCCCTTCAGAGAAAGGTACCTCCTTCTTTGATGACCCGTTCTTTCCACTGGGATCTCACTCGCAGAGATCTTTCATTTAGGTCTTCTTCTTTTTTTTTTTTTCTTTTTTTTTTTTCTTTTTTTTTTTTTTCCCCAGAGTGTCTTGGCTTTCTATGCCTAAAATACTCTCATGGGCTCCTCAGCCAGATCCGCATGCCTTAATGGCTGATTCTGAGGCCAGAGTGCTATTTAGGACATCTGCCATTCTATGAGTCTGCTGTGTATCCCGCTTCCCATGTTGGATCATTCTCTCCATTTTTGATTCTATCAGTTAGTATTAGCAGACACTAGTCTTGTTTGTGTGATCCCTTTGACTCTTAGACCTATCATTATGATCAATTGTGAACTGAAGTTGATCACTTGGACTAGTGAGATGGCATTGGTACATGCCACCTTGATGGGATTGTATTGGAATCCCCTGGCACGTTTCTAACTCCACCATTTGGGGCAAGTCCGATTGAGCATGTCCTATCTGCTTTTATATATACACGAAGTCCATATCCATACAAATAAAGACGTGAAAAATTAATTTGCAATAACATTTGCACTGCAATCTGATTACATACCTTAGTTTACTCTGCCTTTTACATATGGAATGGAACAGAGGAAGGATCGTATGATGAGCCAGAGAGTAGAGGGAGTGGCTGGGCCCAACATGGATTTTTAAAAATCATTTATTAATTTCTTTGAGAGGGAGAGAAAAAGAGTAAGAGAGAGAAACAAAGAGAGAGGGAGAGACAGTCTTCCTTCTACTGCTTTATTTCCCTTCCAAATGCCTGCTACAGCTGGGGATGGGTGAGGCTGATGCCAGGAGCTGGCAACTCAATGCAGGCATCCATATGGGTAGCAGAGAATCAACTTCTTGAGCCATCACTGCAACTTCCGATGGTATACATTAGCAGAAAGCTGGAACTGGGAGTGGAGCTGGGATTTGCAACAATGAACTCCAATATGAGATGTAGGTGTTCCCAGTGGTGTCTTGATCATTATGCTAAATGCCTGCCTCTGGACTCTTTATAATAATACTTCCAGCAAGAACTGTTTTTCAAGCCCCACCCTTACTCCAGTGACCTAAGGACCTCCCACTAAGCCTATCTCCTAAACACCATATTTTGATTAAGTTTCTACTCTCTTAGTACACATTTATATGAGATTGGGAGGCAAACTCTTTTCAAAACATAGCAACTCCTTAATCCTTTCCCCTTTACAATTTAGTTCATAAAGCAATGTTTATCTTGACACACATTCTTAATTCTATTTTATTTATAATCCAGCCACCATTTCTAAAACTTCTATAAAGCTAATAATTAAAAAATACCTTTACTAAGATAGGAAATTAGACACCTTTGGAATTTAGAGTTGTAAAAATAGCAAAGGTGGGTGGTATTCATTCAGATTAGATTAGGAGTTTTTCAGGTTTCATATGCAATGTGGAACTAGGCTAAAGTTGTATCAAATTTTGGGTGATGCATTTTGTGCATACTAGTAGGTGGCATGCATAAACACCATCTAGCACAGCACCCATCTGCCTAGGATCCCTTTTTCTGAAAGGTTCCTGCAGGGAGCAGCCCTGGTTCCAACAAAGGCAGGTTTTGCAAAGAAGTGTGTTTATCTCTTCTTTGATTCTACTCCCTGCTAAGATTTCTCCTGAACACAGTGTCACTATTAGCAGGTCACACAAGACTCTTCTGCCAAGTAGGGTGCCACAAAGAAAATGTAGCTTTGAGTGTGAGCCAAAATATTCAAAGTAGAACCATAAATGTCAGAGGAATAGAGAGCAAATGCCAGGAGTCTCCAAAGCTATCATTAGCATCAGTCTTTCACATGCATTGGCTTTATTCAAGCCCACACAAGATAGAAAAGTCATTGTCAAAAACACGAAGACCGATACAGAACAAATGCCACCTTGTCCCTGGATCAGCTCCAGAAAGGTTTACACAATCAGAATAATTTCTTTATTGTATGATTTTGAAAAGGATTATTACTGATTTATGGAGACAGAAATTGCATTTGCACCCTCAGAGGGAAAAGGGTAGAGCTCTAGTTTTAATAAGCACACTGCAGTTGGTCTCAGGACCGTGCAATTCAGACTGCCTCTGATTTCCCCTAGTGATGATAGACAGTCAACTTACTCTATACGAATCTCATGATTTGACTTGCACTTGACGGATGCAACTTAGCTCATGCTTGGGGCTTTTGATTCTCAGGAGAACTAGAAGCATTTGTGGCCTCCACAGATAATATGCTAGGCACTCTTGTTCCCATTCTTACATAAGATAGATGTTTTCCTTACTGTGAAGAGAGAGGAATAATTATTGTTTCATGTTTGTGTCTTTTAAACATAGGTTGAGAATGGAAGGGAGAGAAAGAGAGACAGAGAAAGAGAAACTCCATTCACTGGATCAACCCCCAAATAATGCCCACAATGGCCAGTGCTGAGCTGGGGCTAGAGTTAGGAGTCGGGAACACAAACCAGATCTCCTACATGAGTGGCAGGAACCCAACTTCCTGAACCCTCACTGCTGCCTCCCAGGATCTGCATTGGCAGAAGCTGGATCTAGGAGCTAGAGCTGGGAATCTTTCCCAGGTACCCCAGTGTGCGATGTGGCACCTTGACTACTACGCTAAACACGCATTTCCCATGTCAGTATATTTATTATTATTATTATTATTATTTTACTTGACAGGCAGAGTTAGAAAGTGAGAGAGAAAGACAGAGAGAAAGGTCTTCCTTCCATTGGTTCACCCCCCAGATGGCCGCTACGGCTGGTGCACTGCGCCGATCCGAAGCCAGGAGCCAGGTGCTTCTCCTGGTCTCCCATGGGGTGCAGGGCCCAAGGACCTGGGCCATCCTCCACTGCACTCCCTGGCCACAGCAGAGAGCTGGCATGGAAGTGGAGCAACTGGGACTAGAACCCAACGCCCATAAGGGATGCCGGCGCCTCAGGAGGAGGATTAACCAAGTGAGCCACGGCGCTGGCCCCCCATGTCAGTATTTTTAAAGGAGGTTTTGCATTAAAAAAGTTCCTATCTAAAATGAGTACAGAATCATTTACTTTTTCTCTACTTCCTTCCCTAAGCAATGGTCAGTAGCAGATCATCTTAGAGGTAGACCATTAAATCAAATAACAGTTAGGGAAAATATCTAAATCTGCAGTTTTAAGTGAGGATACTCTCACTCCCACTGTCAGATGGATAAGCAGGCAGTCGTGAGTACAGCATCATCCAGTCGAGAAATGCAACCTTGTATTATGGGATATTCTCTCTATTTCTGTTGGCTTGATTTCCACCTTCCACCTCCTTCTCTTGCCCTGCATATTTTCTTCAGCTCTGTTCTCCTAGTTTTTCTCGTACTTTATCTTTGCCAGAGATAGTTTTCTCTAGTCTTTCATTCATCTCTGTCTCACTCCTTTGAAAATTCAATTCAAGCTCCTTCACATTCATTTGCATTTTTCTGAACACTGCGAACCATTGACTCTTAGAATTCTGTTTTGACTTTTAGTAGCACTAAAATATTCCATAATACTTTTGGATACTCTTACATTATTTCCTGAAGTAGACAGAAAACAGCATGATACCTAGGTATACACCTATATTATTTTTGTATCTACTATGGGAGGTAGCCCAGTGCAAAGCACGCATACATGCTGTGTGCACATACTATTTATTTTTTTCCTATCAGACTCTCTTTCCAGAATTCCCCCATGTTTCATTATTTCTCCATAGTATCATCCACATGTTGACTCATTTTTATTATTCTAATAACTAACAGTTCCTTTTGCCTCAGTGCTATTTGCAAGAACAATGGAGAATAAATGAATCAGAGAAGTAGATTTCTTTTTTAGCCCCTCTGTGGGAATGTGTGTGTGTTTGTGTGTATGTATGTGTGTCTTTGTATTTGGTCAGAGTGTGAAGAATGAGAGAAATTGAGAGATCGCCTGAATAGCTGTTATTTGGATGAGGAAAGTATATATTTCAGAGAAGAAAGAGTTAAAGCTTTGAGCATATTCCATTTGCAGACAGAACAAAATAAAATAAAACTTTTTTTTTTCTATCAAAGAAGAAAAATCAAATTTTGGATAATGAAATGGGGACATTTTTACTAAGTGTAATATTTTTCAGTTTTGGAGCAGAATCTAGTAAATGAAGCAGTGGAAAATTAGAAAATGGAAAAATGAAAAGGTCTCTTGCTGGACAGTCTTGACATATCCACATTTTATAACTGCAGAAGCTGCACAAGCTCTCTGAGGACACAGACGGGTAACTGGGATGTTTTTAGGATTAGATTATTTCTCCTTATTAAAGATATATTGTGACATTCAGATTTAATGAATTCAAAACACTTGTCACAAACACATGTTGAAAGGACTGGGTTAAATTTGCATTTTAAAGGGATAATTTTGTGTGGGTCATAAAATCCAAACGTTGGATCCTAGTGATGATGCTCACAGGGTATCCAAGGAAATCATAGAATCCGAAGAGGCTATCTTTTCTCTGACTCTGGGGTCCTTCCAAGTTATAGGATGAAATGTCTTATCCTGGAACAGGGCACTTAAGATCAGTTCTCTGACCTAGGTAAAACACATTTTTCCTGTGTCAGAATCTGTTCTCTATTTTTTTCTCCTAAACATATAGATTTGTAATGTGTGTGTGTGTGTGTGTGTGAGAAGCTACACAATTTTCTCTGGGCATTCTGAAAGCAAATTTGGAATATTTTAAAATCACATAACTAATCATCTATAATTGAATATGTAGGTTGTTGAGAATATTTCTCCTTAGCCTTACATTTTCAGATCCAAACAGAAAAATATCTGTTTATTTTAATACAATGAACAGGCTTGCCATTATCCACTGTAGTATCATTTGCTAGTTATGAAAAGGTACTCCTTCCGGGGCGGAGCCAAGATGGCGGAATAGGGAGGGCGCGCACCGATAGTCCGGGAAAATTTAGTTTAATAAAAGGGGAGTTACGGTAGCCGCAGAAAATAGAACCAAACAAAAATTGCAGGGGAAACCCTTCTGAATGGAACAGGCCTGAATCGGACGACCTACTGGGAGAACAAGGTCGCCCACCGCACGGAAGCAAAGTCGCGGGACCCAGCCGCAGAAGCCCCAGGGTCTGCGCGACAGTGCTCCAAGGAGAGTGCACGCCACACAGAAAACAGCGGGGAGACTTGAGACGCTCAGGGCTCCGAGTCCACACATCGGCGCTGGAAGGGGAGGTGAGCTCAATAACCCGAGACATTGGTGGGGAAACGGGGGTCAGAATCTAGAGGGGGGCCGGAAAGTGCAGCAAACTCACTACCGGAAAGAAGGGAAAAAAAAAGCTTCGGGGTTTCTCTTCCCCCTAACCTAGCAAAGGTTACAAGCCTGCAAGACTTGAAGAATTCCCAAGAGACAAAGAGCAGGCCTCCTCTTTGGATTTACATATCAGTGGGGGAGAGTTAAGGAACTGAGTCACTACAATTCAGTAGCCTAGGCAACCCAGTGGGAGTCCAGAGGAGCCAAAGACTGGAAGCTAAATACCATCAATTCTGCACAGCCCTGCCCTGCAGTGTTACTTACCCCCTGAATAAATAAAATAAATAAATAAATAAAAAGAGAGAGATTTACCACGCATAACCTGAGGGTGTCACCTTTGCACACCCTTAACCTGGAAGAACCAGGCAGAGCTCTCAGGCCCCACCCATCTCAAGCCTCCAAGGCTCCTCCAACAGCAGGCAGTCCACTTAACACGGACACAGTATAAAAAAAAAAAAAAAAAAAGAAAAAAAAAAGCGCACAGTGACGCAAGAAGAATTAACTATGCCGAGTAACAAACACAGAAATAGAGGGAGCAAGATCAACGATGACACTATGATGCCTCCAAATAAGCAAAACACCCCAAGCCAAGAGTATGAAGATGATGAGATAGAAGAAATGCAAGATACGGATTTCAAAAAATTTATGATAAGAACATTTAGAAGTTTTCAAAAGCAAATCCTTGAACTACAGAAATCCTTAATGGACAAGATTGAAAATCTTTCTCGTGAAAATGAAATTTTAAGGAAGAGTCAAAATGAAACTCAGAAACTAGTAGAACAGGAAAGTGTAATAGTCAAGAGAAATCAAAATGAAATGAAGAGCTCAATAGGTCAAATGACAAACACATTAGAAAGCCTTAAAAACAGAATGGGTGAAGCAGAAGAGAGAATATCGGACTTAGAAGATAGAGCACAGGAAAACATACAGTCAAACCAAAGAAAAGAAGAGGAAATTAGAAACCTGAAAAATATTGTTGGGAATCTACAGGATACTATTAAAAAAACCAACATTCGAGTTCTAGGAGTTCCTGAAGGCATGGAGAGAGAGAAAGGATTGGAAGGCCTTTTTAGTGAGATACTAGCAGAGAACTTTCCAGGTTTGGAGAAGGACAGAGATATCCTAGTACAGGAAGCTCATAGAACCCCCAATAAACATGACCAAAAGAGATCCTCACCACGACACGTGGTAATTAAACTTACCACAGTGAAACATAAAGAAAAGATCCTAAAATGTGCAAGAGAGAAACGTCAGATTACTCTCAGAGGATCTCCAATCAGACTCACAGCTGACTTCTCATCAGAAACCCTACAAGCTAGGAGGGAATGGCGAGACATAGCACAGGTGCTAAGAGAGAAAAATTGCCAGCCCAGAATATTATATCCTGCCAAGCTCTCATTTGTGAATGAAGGTGAAATAAAGACCTTTCATAGCAAACAGAAATTGAAAGACTTTGTGGCCACTCGTCCGGCCCTGCAAAAGATACTTAAAGATGTGCTACACTCAGAAACACAGAAACACGGCCATCAATATGAAAGAAGGGAAAGGAAGAACACCTACCAGTAAAAGAGCATGGGAAGCTCAAAGCATATACTAGAAAATATTTCCGGGAAAATGGCAGGGCAAAGTCACTACGTATCAATTGTCACATTGAACATTAATGGTCTGAATTCTTCAGTTAAAAGACACCGTTTAGCTGACTGGCTCACAGAACACAACCCAACTATTTGTTGCCTACAAGAAACACATCTCTCTAACAAAGAGGCATGCAGACTGAAAGTGAAAGGTTGGAAAAAGATATTCCATGCCAACAGAAACCAAAAAAAAGCAGGTGTAGCCATATTAATATCAGACAAAATAAACTTTAATACAAAAACTGTTAAGAGAGACAAAGAGGGACACTATATAATGATTAAGGGTTCAATTCAACAGGAAGATGTAACTATTATAAATGTATATGCACCTAATTACAGGGCACCGGTCTATTTAAAAGATATGTTAAGGGACTTAAAGGGAGATTTAGATTCCAATACAATAGTACTGGGGGACTTCAATACTCCACTCTCAGAAATAGACAGATCATCCGGACAGAAGATCAACAAGGAAACAGCAGATTTAATTGACACTATTGCCCAAATGGATCTAACAGATATCTACAGAACTTTTAACCCTACATCTACAGACTTCACATTCTTCTCAGCAGCGCATGGAACCTTCTCTAGGATTGATCACATACTAGGACATAAAGCAAATCTCAGCAAATTTAAAAGAATTAGAATCATACCATGCAGCTTCTCAGACCACAGCGGGATGAAGCTGGAAATTAGCAACTCAGGAAACCCCAGAAAGTATGCAAACACATGGAGACTGAACAACATGCTCCTGAATGAACACTGGGTCATTCAAGAAATCAAAAGAGAAATCAAAAACTTTCTGGAAGTAAATGAAGACAACAACACAACATATCAAAACTTATGGGATACAGCAAAAGCAGTATTGAGAGGCAAATTTATAGCAATAGGTGCCTATATCAAGAAATTGGAAAGGTACCAAATAAATGAGCTTTCAGCGCACCTCAAGGACCTAGAAAAACTGCAGCAAACCAAACCCAAATCTAGTAGGAGAAGAGAAATAATTAAAACCAGAGAAGAAATTAACAGGATTGAATCCAAAAAAACATTACAAAAAATCAGCCAAGCGAGAAGCTGGTTTTTTGAAAAAATAAACAAAATTGACACCCCATTGGCCCAACTAACTAAAAAAAGAAGAGAAAAGACCCAAATCAATAAAATCAGAGATGAAAAAGGAAACGTAACAACAGACACCACAGAAATAAAAAGAATCATCAGAAATTACTACAAGGACCTGTATGCCAGCAAACAGGAAAACCTATCAGAAATGGATAGATTCCTGGACACATGCAATCTACCAAAATTGAACCATGAAGACATCGAAAACCTAAATAGACCCATAACTGAAACAGAAATTGAAACAGTAATAAAGGCCCTCCCAACAAAGAAAAGCCCAGGACCAGATGGATTCACTGCTGAATTCTACCAGACATTTAAAGAAGAACTAATCCCATTTCTTCTCAAACTATTCAGAACAATCGAAGAAGAGGGAATCCTCCCAAATTCTTTCTATGAAGCCAGCATCACCTTAATCCCTAAGCCAGAGAAAGATGCAGCACTGAAAGAAAATTACAGACCAATATCCCTGATGAACATAGATGCAAAAATCCTCAATAAAATTCTGGCCAACAGAATACAACAACACATCAGGAAAATCATCCACCCAGACCAAGTGGGATTCATCCCTGGTATGCAGGGATGGTTCAACATTCGCAAATCAATCAATGTGATTCACCACATTAACAGACTGCAGAAGAAAAACCATATGATTATCTCAATTGATGCAGAGAAAGCATTTGATAAAATTCAACACCCTTTCATGATGAAAACTCTAAGCAAATTGGGTATAGAAGGAACATTCCTCAATATAATCAAAGCAATTTATAAAAAACCCACAGCCAGCATCCTATTGAATGGGGAAAAGTTGGAAGCATTTCCACTGAAATCTGGCACCAGGCAGGGATGCCCACTCTCACCACTGCTATTTAACATAGTTCTGGAAGTTTTAGCCAGAGCCATCAGACAAGAAAAAGAAATCAAAGGAATACAAATCAAGAAGGAAGAAGTCAAACTATCCCTCTTTGCAGACGATATGATTCTGTACTTAGAGGATCCAAAGAACTCTACTAAGAGACTATTGGAACTCATAGAGGAGTTTGGCAAAGTGGCAGGATATAAAATCAATGCACAAAAATCAACAGCCTTTGTATACACAAGTAATGCCATGACTGAGAAAGAACTGCTAAGATCAATCCCATTCACAATAGCTACAAAAACAATCAAATACCTTGGAATAAACTTAACCAAGGACGTTAAAGATCTCTACGATGAAAACTACAAAACCTTAAAGAAAGAAATAGAAGAGGATACCAAAAAATGGAAAAATCTTCCATGCTCATGGATTGGAAGAATCAACATCATCAAAATGTCCATTCTCCCAAAAGCAATTTATAGATTCAATGCAATCCCAATCAAGATACCAAAGACATTCTTCGCAGATCTAGAAAAAATGATGCTGAAATTCATATGGAGGCACAAGAGACCTCGAATAGCTAAAGCAATCTTGTACAACAAAAACAAAGCCGGAGGCATCACAATACCAGACTTCAGGACATACTACAGGGCAGTTGTAATCAAAACAGCATGGTACTGGTACAGAAACAGATGGATAGACCAATGGAACAGAATTGAAACACCAGAAATCAACCCAAACATCTACAGCCAACTTATATTTGATCAAGGATCTAAAACTAATTCCTGGAGCAAGGACAGTCTATTCAATAAATGGTGCTGGGAAAACTGGATTTCCACGTGCAGAAGCATGAAGCAAGACCCCTACCTTACACCTTACACAAAAATCCACTCAACGTGGATTAAAGACCTAAATCTACGTCCTGACACCATTAAGTTATTAGAGAACATTGGAGAAACCCTTCAAGATATTGGCACAGGCAAAGAATTTCTGGAAAAGACCCGGGAGGCACAGACAGTCAAAGCCAAAATCAACTATTGGGATTGCATCAAATTGAGAAGTTTCTGTACTGCAAAAGAAACAGTCAGGAGAGTGAAGAGACAACCGACAGAATGGGAAAAAATATTTGCAAACTATGCAACAGATAAAGGGTTAATAACCAGAATCTACAAAGAGATCAAGAAACTCCACAAAAACAAAACCAACAACCCACTTAAGAGATGGGCCAAGGACCTCAATAGACATTTTTCAAAAGAGGAAATCCAAATGGCCAACAGGCACATGAAAAAATGCTCAAGGTCACTAGCAATCAGGGAAATGCAAATCAAAAGCACAATGAGGTTTCACCTCACCCCGGTTAGAATGGCTCACATACAGAAATCTACCAACAACAGATGCTGGCGAGGATGTGGGGAAAAAGGGACACTAACCCACTGTTGGTGGGAATGCAAACTGGTTAAGCCACTATGGAAATCAGTCTGGAGATTCCTCAGAAACCTGAATATAACCCTACCGTTCGACCCAGCCATCCCACTCCTTGGAATTTACCCAAAGGAGTTTAAATTGATAAAGAAAAAAGCGGTCTGCACCCTAATGTTTATTGCAGCACAATTCACAATAGCCAAGACCTGGAACCAACCTAAATGCCCATCAATGGTAGACTGGATAAAGAAATTATGGGATATGTATTCTTTAGAATACTATACCGCAGTAAGAAACAACGAAATCCAGTCATTTGCAACAAAATGGAGGAATCTGGAACACATCATGCTGAGTGAAGTAAGCCAGTCCCAAAGGGACAAATACCATATGTTCTCCCTGATCGGTGACAACTGACTGAACACCAAAAAGGAAACCTCCTGAAGTGAAAGGGACACTATGAGAAATGGTGACTTGATCAGCATAGCCCTGACTGCTAATGGACAACTTAATACATTATCCCTCATAGTATTTTTTTTTGTCTGTTCTACTTAATATGACTGGTTTAATTCTGTAATTATCACACAGTTATTCTTAAGTGTTGAAAATTAACTGAAATGTGATCCCTGTTAAACATAAAAGTGGGAATAAGAGAGGGAAGAGATGTATAATTTGGGGCATGCTCGGGCTGACTTGCCCCAATTGGTAGAGTTGGAAACATACTAGGGGATTCCAATTCAATCCCATCAAGGTGGCATGTGCCAATGCCATCTCACTATTCCAGGTGATCAGTTTCAGTTCACAATTGATCATAATGAAAGGACTAAGAGTCAAAGGGAGCACATAAACAAGTCTAGTATCTGCTAACACTAACCGATAGAATAAATAAAGGGGAGAGTGATCCAACATGGGAAGTGAGATACTCAGCAGACTCATAGAATGGCAGATGTCCTAAATAGCACTCTGGCCTCAGAATCAGCCCTAAAGGCACTCGGATCTGGCTGAAAAGCCCATGAGAGTATTTCAGGCATGGAAAGCCAAGACACTCTGGCAAAAAGATCTCTGTGAGTGAGATCCCAGTGGAAAGAACAGGTCTTCAAAGAGGGAGGTGCCTTTCTCTGAAGGGAGGAGAGAACCTCCACTTTGACTATGACCTTGTCTAAACAAGATAAGAGTCGGAGAACTCAAGGGGCTTCCATAGCCTTGGAAACTCATGACTGGTGCATAGGGAGATTACTGATGCCATAAACAGGAGTGTCAATTTGTAAAGTCAACAACAGGAGTCACTGTGCACTTACTCCTCATGTAGGATCTCTGTCCTTAATGTGCTGTACACTGAGGCTTAATGCTATAACGAGTACTCAAACAGTATATTTCACTTTGTGTTTCTATGGGGGTGCAAACTGTTGAAATCTTTACTTAATGTACACTAAACTGATCTTCTGTTAAAAAAAAAAAAAAGAAAAGAAAAGAAACTATCAATTCCCAACTTGACTCTCACTGGGATTAAACATGACAATAGGTCTGATCTGATTTCATCATCATTTAAAAAAAAAATCATCTATTATTTTTCACTTTATGTTTCTGTGTGGGAACAAACTGTTGAAATCCTTACTTAAGGTATACTAAGCTGATCTTCTGTATACTAAGATAATCGAAAATGAATCTTGATGTGAATGGAAGGGGAGAGGGAGTGGGAAAGGGGAGGGTGGTGGGTGGGAGGGACGGTATGGGGGGGAAAGCCATTGTAACCCATGAGACGTACTTTGGAAATTTATATTCATTAAATAAAAGATAAAAAAAAAATAAAATAAAAAAAAAAATAAAAAAAAAATAAAAAAAAAGAAAAGGTACTCCTTCCATGTAGGCCACAGCTTGGCCTCAAGGTGTGGGTAGATTTCAACCCCCATGCACCCCTGCAGCCTGGCACCATTGTGCAATACACAAGCTTTTCAGCACGATGTAGGAGTGCGAGTATTAAGATGTTAAGTGGCTAGCAGCACTTGAATAAATCTATAGGAGGTTTTGCTTACATTTTACATCTAGAGACTAGCATTAAATGTGATAATCATTCCTAGATACTTCAACTACCCTTGAGATGAGTAGTAGGAGACAGAGGAAGAAGTTCTCAACCTTTTCCACCTACAATGTCTCCCCTGTTTTATGCTTTGTTCAGAGGATCTATGTTTTGAGCTAACTGGTTTAATCAAATAAAGTTAATGTATTAGTAACCATTTGTTTTCATATTTTAATACTAAAATTTATTTATTTGCTTATTTATTTTCATCTGTTTGAAAGGTACACACACAGAGAGAGAGAGAGAGAGAGAGAGAGAGATCTTCCAAGTGGAGCCAGGACTTGAACAAAGGTACTGTAATATGGGATTCATGCAACTCAAATGTCATCTTAATGCATATTTTGCTTTTTTAATAAGGCATATATAACTGCCAACAGATCCTGTGTTCAGTGTATTGCCATATGGGTATAGTCATATGGAGTTTATAGGATTTTTATTGCAAACAAACTAAACATTGTCCTTTTATTAAATTCTTATTTCTATGCCCCAAGTAAATATCTGATATTTACATGGATTTTTACTTTTGATATTTATTTATTTAATTATTTTCAAAGATATATTTATTTATTTGAAAGGCAGAGTTACAGAGAGAAAGGGAGTGGAAGCAGGAAAGAAGACAGAGAGAGAAAGAGAGAGAGATATAATCCATCCACTGGTTCACTCCCTAAACTCCCAGGGCTGGGCCTGGCTGAAGCCAGAAGCCAGGAGCTTCACCAAGTCTCCAATGTGGGTTTAGGGCACCAAAGACTTGGGCCATCTTCAGCTACTTTCCCAGGTGCATTAGCAGGGAGCTGAATCAGGAGCAGAGCAGCTGGACACTGAGACTCTAACTGCACACACATATGGGATGCTGGCACTCAAGTAGATGGCTTAACCCACAGTGACGTGGCATTGGCCACATGCTTTTGATATGTATTTATATGCCTTGAAGTTATGAAATCTTAAGTTATATATGACTACTCTAAACTATGCAACAAGTGATCTCTACCCGCTTTTCTAGTTTCATTATTGATAAGCCTAAGCTACAGTGTAAGCAGGATAAGAAGGGCAAACATTGGAAATACATTAATCAAGAAATAAGGAGCCATCCTAATATTTACTTGTTTTTGAGGATAAAAAACCTTTTAACTACAGGCCGTAGGGTAGACAGATAGAACAAGCCTTGAATAATTCTTGCCTGAGAAAGGAGAAAGCTGGTTATTCCATTGATTCATCCTTTATAAATTGGAAGGTATATAAAATAAGAGTCCCATTGTGTTTTAGCAAAGCCATCAGAGCCTTGAATGACTTGATGCGATTTTAAATCTCCATTAAGGCAGAGAAAGGAATCCCTAGAGAAAATTTTGGAGGCATAAAATATGGCTGTGAAAAAGTAATGTTTTATGTATGAAATCCCACTTTAAATTTTTATTTATTTGAGAAGCACTGAGACAGAGAGTCAGGGAGGAAGAGAGGAAGAAAGACAGACAGACAGAAATCTCCCACCTCACACAGGGCTGGGCCACGCTGGAACCAGGGTCCTAGAATGAATCTAGGTCTCCCACGTGGGTGATTACAGTCCAGTGATTAGACCCTTCATCCGCTGCCTCCCCGATTGTGGATTATAAGCAGGAATTTGAATTGGTATAAGAGCCAGAACTCAATCCTAGGTGCTTTGACATGGAGTGTGGTTGTCCCGAGTGGCATCTTTATCACTAGATCAAATATGTGCCTTCCAAACGCACTTTTAAACAAATATATGAAATTGCAGGAGCTGTATATCTGTGCTTATACATCTATATTTGTGCATCTAGGAATACAAGTGGGCTTGAAATAGTTACAGGACAATGAAACTAAAAAGATAATGTGCATTTTTGACGGCCTTTTGAAGTCCCTTCATATATATATACACACACACACATATATATATGTGAGCATGTATTTTAGAAAAAATATATGTACATACACCACATTTAGTGTATTATACCTGTACTTTAAATAGTAAACACAGACTTTGCTCTGATAACAGACTTTATAGATGATATTTTGCCTATTCCATTTAGGACAAGCCATATAACAATGTTTAAAGCAGTTGCTGTCAGTACTCTATCAGATCCTGTCAGATTCTTCTGACTCTTCCTGTGCCTGGTGACTTCAGCCTGCTCTGGTCCCTAGAGGTCTGCACCTGTGATTCTCTGGAGGGCTGTCCATAGGCTACTGGTGCCATGGGGTCTGCATGCACAGATAGCAGTTTCCCTGGGGCTAACTGTCCTCAAGCTTGGCCCTTGCAAAGGACATGGAGGTACAGATTATGAAATGCCAGCCTCAGCAAGCTTAGCTTCAGGAACCCTGCTCCAAACTGGGACACAACCTGAAGCTTAGTTTAGAACCCAGCAGTCCTTTGCAAGATGAGCTTAATGTGGAAGTGTTGCTCTAGACAGTGACCCTGCTGGTTCTCTCCCTGCTCTCCTGACTCATTCACAGGCTCTCCTGGGAGCACTTCGGTTATGAGTCAGTTGCATGCAACCCTTGTTTCATTGTCTTCTTCTGGGGAACCTAATGCAAGACAATATTCAACAGCCATTAAGCTAAAAATTATTCACAGTCAATGGAAGGTTTATTGTCTTATAGATGACATACTAATTTCAGGGTAATATAATGAAGGTAATCCCTTTTAATCTCCACCCATCTACACATACACACAAGGATTGGGAATCATGGCTGACGTCTAACAAAGCATGAATCAAGCTAACTTTTCCTCAGTTAGAACTGTGGGAAATAGTGGTGTTGTTTTTTATTACAGACTTCCCTTTACATTGCCAAGTGGATTAACCCATAGAGACATACCTGATCAAATTATTAAATGAGGTGGTTCATAGACATACAAGTTCAAAAGAACTGGCAGGGCCTTATGTTTCCTGTGAGAAGAATGCAACGGCATTTGCAGGTGCTTGGTGAGGCTGGGAGTTGACCTTTGTCTGAAAGCCATTGAACTGGTAGTGACATTGGATTCTAGCCCAGGCTAAGCTCCTAGCTGTGAGTTCCTTTACACTACTTGAGTTTGTTCTCTAAGCTTCAGTTTACCCATCTGAGGTCTTGTACTGAATGATGGATAATGGTCAGTCAGGATTTTAGGTTTGTGGTTCTGGTTGCACATTCATAAACAGCCAAAACAAAAGCCTACCATGCAGCTTAATAAGCCGAGAAGTTAAAGTGAACATCAGTTCCTAGCGAGTCATACTTCCTTATATCTGAGACAAAGGAAGGGAGAATGAGGAATGCAGTATTAAATGGCTAAGAAAAAAAGAAACCAGGCATTTTACTAGTGAAGCAAAGCGAAATTTCACAACTACCTCACATTAAAAATAGAAAACTCTTACAGATTCAAGACTTTGAATGAATGCAAAGGCAAGAAGTATGAGAATAAGTGAAAAGGGGAGCAAGTTATTTTCAGAGGAAAAGGGGAAAAAACAAAAAGAACAAAATGTGGAGATTGTTTGGCTGTAGTGAGAACAGTTTTTAAATATTGTTATTTATATAAGGTGAATGAATTTTATGAATTACGTATTACACAGATTTAGGAGCATACTGACACTTTGCACACCACCCTCCCTCCTGTCCATGCTCCCAAACACCCTTCCTCTTCTCTATTCCAATTTTTTACAGTGACATACTTTCAGCTCATCCCATAACCCTCCACCAAGTAAAGGATTAAACAAATAGCAAGAAGAAAAAATACTGCTCAACAGTGGAGATAAGAGCTGCAAACCGTAATCAAATCTCAAAATGTCAATTCTGCACATAAACACTATTTTTTCTTGGTACTCTATTAGTACCATGGGTCAGGGAAAACAAAGCACATTCTTAAGCCTGTGGACTCTTCTTTCCTCAGCTTGCAATCACTGTGGAAATCCAAGAGGATTTTAAGTTCTCTGAGCTCTAGTTAAGGGGAGACACATGTCCTGTGGCAGCACTGAAGCCTGTATTTTCATTTCATCAATTCCCCGAATCCTGAAATGTATCATTCCAGAGGCTGGGCCATTAAAATACCAAACCCTGAAATGTAGCATTCCATAGGCTGGGCCATTAAAATACCAAATTGTCTTCAAACTGCTAATGGCAATGCTGACTCAAGTCATCCTGGGTATTCAGCAAAGTGTTTTGGGAAAAAAAAATTATGCAGAATGTCCTCACTCTGACCTTTGACCTCATTCTCAGACCGTCTAGAACAGAGGTCAGGCTGGGTTAAGCCATTAACAGAATAGATTTCCAGAAATATGATTCTCTTTAATTATCAGAATATTTACACTGATAAATATTTACCAAAACCTGTGAACCATTCATATTTCCCAAGACTTTAAAGTGACTTTGCTAAATTTAGGACATTAGCAGTATATGTACCACAACGGTTTATGTGCTATGTGCAGTGCCGGCCTCCCAGTGGGCTCAGGTTTGAGTCCTGGCTGCTCCTCTTCTGATACAGCTCCCTGCTAATGTGCCTGGGAGAGTGGTGGATGATGGCCCAAGTGCTTGGGCCCCTGAAACCACTTGGGAGATCTGGAAGAAGTTCTGAGCTCCTGGCTTTAGCCTGGCCCAGTTCTGGCCATTGTGACCATTTGGAGAGTAAATTAGCTGATGGAAGATTTCTCTTTTTCTGTTTCTCCTCTCTCACTGAAACTCTGACTTTCAAATAAATAAATAAATCCTTTAAAAAAGTATATGGAAATTCAAGCTTTTTTTGTATGAACTCTTTACTTTGCACGATAAATACTTTAACGTGGTACAAAGTTCAAAAAGCATAAAATGTGATCTTCTGCCTGCCTCCATGGAGACAGCCAACATCACCAGTTTCTTTTTCTTTCTTTTTTTTTTTTGACAGGCAGAGTGGACAGTGAGAGAGAGAGACAGAGAGAAAGGTCTTCCTTTGCCCTTGGTTCACCCTGCAATGGCCGCCGCGGCCGGCACGCTGCGGCCGGCGCACCGCGCTGATCCGATGGCAGGAGCCAGGAGCCAGGTGCTTTTCCTGGTCTCCCACGGGGTGCAGGGCCCAAGCACCTGGGCCATCCTCCACTGCACTCCCTGGCCACAGCAGAGAGCTGGCCTGGAAGAGGGGCAACCGGGACAGAATCCGGCGCCCCAACCGGGATTAGAACCTGATGTGCCGGCGCCGCTAGGCGGAGGATTAGCCTAGTGAGCCGCGGCGCCGGCCAACATCGCCAGTTTCTTGTTCTCTCAGAGATACATGCAGATACTCTGTAAAGGTATCTAGGTGTATTTTCTACATACTGTTAGGTACTTTCCTTTTCTCACTATAAATTAGAAATGATACCGTATTAGTGTTAGAAACCTCTTCTTTTTTGATGTATAAGAAATCAATACCCATACTCCCTATCTCCTTATCTTTCTTTAAAAGTGACAGAATCAACCACCATCATGCGTTTATTGTCTCCAACCCCAAACTGGAATGTTAATTACATGACAGTAAATTTTTTGACTATTTTATTCACTGCAGTCATCTCTAAAGCTTAGTATTCTGCTTGATCCATAACATGATGTAAATATTTGAATTTACCTACTGAATCTGTTACATTTTATAATCAACTTATTCTATTGCATGTGTTTAACAAAATTTATTTAGCAATATTCTACTGATAGTCTTTTGCTATTATAGACCTTGCTGAGATAAACACCTTGGTATATACATCAATTAACCCATGAGCCAGTGTAACTTTAGAAAAAATTCCAAAAAGTAAAATTCAAAAGGATTCAATTGTTAGAATTTTTTTTCACTGACTGATTTTTATTACTGAGTTTCAGAAACCTTTCCCAAGAAGGTGGGGGAAAAAAAAGAAAAGAAAAACATCAAAGCACTTTACAATAGTTAATTTAGTTTTTTCATTTTTCCCAGTCAGCTCCAAACCTGTTGTGTACAAAGCCCATTTTCCATGCATCTAACTTATAGATAAGGCTACGAAATTCTTCATCCTAGTTCTTAAAAGATTTATTTTATTTATTTGAAATGCAGAATGACAGAGAGAGGGAGAAATAGAGAGAGAAAAAGAGATTTTCCAACGAGTCAGTTCACTCTATTAAAAATTGTTTTAAAAATAAATGTGTGTGTTTCAACCATAAAATTATATCATAAAATATCTGAGCCAGGAAAAGCTAGTGTTTGCTTATTTATTAGATTGGTTAAAGAAAAAAAATCTAAAAATTTAAACTTCCTTCTGTATTTAAATGTTATTTGTGAAAAAAATTAGGTTTCACTATAATCAAAATTCAACTGAATGAATTTCATCTCTATTGATTATTGTGAAAATGTGGTTAACTGCAATGTTAGAGGCTATTAAGAGTTTATAGCAACAGGGGAGATTGAAATCTTATAATCATGATATGTTAAGAAAAGGAGTAAGTATCTTTTACTGAAGCTGTTTGTTTAGTTTGTAATTTGATAGATTCAGTATTTGACAAACTGTTTCAAAGAGAGGAAATAGCATTAGAAATCTTTGTTAAGAAATCATTATTAAAAGAAATTTATTGAGCATAGTTACCCTCCTCTCCCCACATCTCCAAAGGAGATAGATCTTGTTTTTAAGCTGGAAACAAGGATTAAACATCTTATTCTCCCCCTGAATCATGTTGGAAAACTGTAAAACAAAACACAGTTGCTCATACTGCTTTGCATAGCATTACTCCCTTTTGAGTGGCATACTGTCAGGCTGCCTAAAGAGAGAACTAGCTTTTGCTTTGGGTACAAGCAATGAAGACACACAAAAACATGTTTACACAGAGAACCTGCAACTAGTTTGAAACCTACTTATGTAAAATATTAAAGCAGATGTTTAGTGTGAAGACTTGTTTAATGGATACTAATGTTTACTTTTAGTGGTAGAACATTTAAAATAAATTAAAACCTAATTTTTAAAAAAATCTAAAAAACAATGAAGGAAATGTTTTATTAATTGAGTTCCTTTTTTAAAGATTTATTTATTTCATTGAGAGGCAGATTTACAGACACAGAGAGGGAAAGACAGAGGGTTCTCCATGCATTGGTTCACTCCCCAAATGGCCACAACTGCTGGAGCTGGGCCAATCTTAAGTCAGGGACCAGAAGCTCCCACCAGATCTCCCATGTGGGTGCAGGGGCCCAAGCACTTGGGCCATCTTCCTCTGTTTTCTCAGGCCGCAATTAGAGAACTGGATCAGAAGAGGAGCAGCCAGGATATAAACTGGTGCCAAATGGGATGCTCATGCTGCAGGTGAAGGCTTAGTCTACTATGCCACATTACTGACCCCTAATTGAGTTCTTGATGCTGCTTTAATTTTGTATGAAGTATTTTCCATAAAGAGGGGATTTCCCAAACATTAGCAAAGACAAGATCAGGAATTGAATGGCAGTGTAACTAGGCAGACATTGAAAGTCTAATATAAACCAAATAGCATATTCAAGGGTAATAAATTAGATGTTGGAATAGAGGACAAATGGAGTTTTAGGGAGTGGCACGCTTCACAAGGCTACGAAGAAACAGCAAGGAGAAGCATAAGAGATTTAAACCTGGTATGCGGGGATAGTTCAACATTTGCAAATAAATCAATGTGATACATCAAAACAAATTGAAGAACAAAAACCATATGAATCTCAATAGGCACAGAGATAGCATTTGATAAAATACAATGCCCTGCGTGATGAAAACTCTAAGCAAATTAGGTATAGAAGAACATTCCTGAACACAATCTGCCTCCTACTGAATGGGGAAAAGTTGGACGTATTCTCACTGAGATCCAGTACCAGACAAGGATGCCCACTATCACCATTGCTATTCAATATAGAACTAGACATTTTAGCCAAAGCCATTAGCCAAGAAAAAGAAATCAAAAGGATACAAATTGGGAAGGAGGAAGTCAAACTATCCCTGTTTGCTGAAGCCATGATCATATATATATGGGATCCAAAAAATTCCACTAAGAGATTATTGGAACTCATAGAAGAGTTTGGCAAAGTAGCAGGATATATTATCACCACACAAAAATCAACAGCCTTTGTATACATATTCAGTGCCATGGCTGAGAAAGAACTTCTAAGATCAATCTCATTCACAATAGCTATAAAAATCAAATACCTTGGAATAAATTTAACCAAGGACATCAAAGATCTCTACTTTGAGAATTACAGAACATTAAAGAAAGAAAGAAATAGAAGATACAAAAAATGGAAAAATCTTCTATGTTCATGGATTGGAAGAATCAATATCATCAAAATGTCCCTATTACTGAAAGCAATCTACAGATTTAATGCAATACCAATCAAAATACAAAGGACATTCTTCTTAGACATAGAAAAATGATGCTAAAATTCATATGAAAACACAGGAGACCCTGAATAGCTAAAGCAATCTTATACAACAAAAAATGTTGGAGGCATCACAATACCACATTTCAGGACATTCTACAGGGCAGTTATAATCAAAACAACCTGGTACTGGTACAAAAACAGATGGACAGATCAATGGAACAGAATAGAAACACCAGAAATGAAAGCAAACACCTACAGATCTCAGTAAAACATGAGTGGGAATAAGAGAGGGAGGAGGAAACATGGTAGGAGTGTGAGTGGAGGGGGCATGGTAGGAAGAATCTCATGTTTCTAAAGTTGTAATTATGAAATGTATGATGCTTGTAACTATAAAGCTGTATGGTTCTGCATCCGTTCCTATGAACTTACCTCTAAGGGTAGTTCAAAAACTTGCTATGGGATGCCAAATCCCCACAAGCAGGTCAGGGGGTTGGGAACCATTTTAATTGTTGAAGTGATCAAAGTGATAGGCTTATGAGTCAAAGTGAACATATAGATAAGATTAAGTGTTAATACGATCACACAAATAGGATTAAGTGTTTGGTAATAAAAATAGAATTGAAAAGGCATGAAAGCTCCAACATGGGAAGCAGGTCATACAGCCACCTCATAGAGTGACAATCACTTAAAGTAGCACTCTGATATCAAAATCAGCCCTTAAGGTATTCTGGTCTGGCTGGAAAGCCCATGAGAGCATTTCAGGTATGGAAAGACAAGATACTGTGGCAAAAAAAATGTTCTACATGAAGGATCTCTCTGAGTGAGACCCCAGTGGAAGGAAGTGGTCATCAAGAAGGAGGTACTTTTCTCTGAAGGGAGGAGAGAACTTCCACTTTGCTTATGGCCTTGTCTAAATAATGACAGAGTTTGTGGATTCAAAAGGTTTCCATAGCCTAGATAGCTCATGTCAAAAGCATCAGGTGATCACTGATATCATACAAAGGAGTGTTAATTTTTAAATTAACGACAGAGAGTCACTGTGCACTAACTTACCATGCAGGTCCTCTGTCCTCAAAGAGTTGTATTATGAGAGTTATTAGTAAAAATTTGTTCTCAAATATATACTTCATTTTAGTGTATTAAGTGGAGGATATTCTTATGTCTCATAAATTTTAGATAAGCTTAAGTGCCCAACTCCATTGCTTATTTCCTTAGGTGCTTCTTCAGTTAATGATAAAACTTGTTTTCAAAGAAAAATGGTATATTATTACAAAAATTAAAAGAAAAATAAGAAAGGAAGTAGGAGGAAGTGTAGGAGTGAGGGAGGGAGGAAGGATGGAATGGGAAGTGTCATTTGTTCTTAAAAGTATATGTACAAGATACATAAAATTTGTTCCACTTATATAAATAAAAATTTTAACAAAACAGTAGATGTTGGAAATAAATTATGGTGCATAATTAGAGGTGAAACAATGGATGAGAGGAACACATGGGTGATGGATTAAAAATGACAAGTTATATTCCAGGAACGTAATGGGCCCCAGAGAGATGAGGCAGTTTTAAAGGAAAACATCTTAGAGATTGAAGTAGATAGGATCACTGATAAGAAAAAGGTGGGACCTAATGGAGGAATAGGAAAACAGACCCAAGCAGAGGTTTTCAAAAGTGAGAGTATAACATACCAAATATGAATAAAAGGCAGTTCCAGAACAATAATTTCTAATCCTGAACAAGTCTTAACTTCCTACCTGTTGATAGTGCTGCTGCTGGTCAATCATCCCAATTTTGTTTGTTCTACTCACTCGGACTACTGGGAAAACCTCATGAGGTCTCTACATTTTTGCATGTTTGACCTAACCTGGTCACAGGTTGTCTTTCTCTTGATTCTGTCTAATCATGAGAAAGCTGATCTGTAAGTGTAATTAGCCGTAGAAATAATATATAGAGAAGGAAGATGATAGTGACCCAAGATAAGATTATTCTATAGCTTTTCATACACAAAAAGCCCAGGCTCAGCAATGATTGGTTGAATATTAGAGCCTAACTATGATATCTTGGTTTGGCACTGCAGAACTCTTCTCTACACTCATTCTTGTCCATTGGCTTTTGGCTTAAACAGCTCAAGATTGGGGTTGGTGGCACACTTCACTCACAATTTCTTCTGGTCTTACTCTCTAGACTATAACTTTTTTCCCTCCCTCCCTGCTTATAGCTAGAGAATGCCTTTCCCCAGATATACCCAAAGGTCAAGACTGAATATTGGCAGTCATTCAGACTCCAAGAAAATAAGGTACCCCCATGCTTGTGTAAACCAATATTGGGAAATGATGATGATGATAATGATAGCTCAGATGCAAGACACTGTATTAAGTGCTTTTCATAGAGTTTACAATGTATTCCTTACAAAGTTGCAGTAAGTGTAATGTTATTTCAATTTTACACAGAAAGAAAAGTAGGTAACTTCCCCAAAGTCACATAAATAGCAATACAGGATTCAAACCAAGCAGTCTGTTCCCAGGGCTCATTGCTTTAAACTGGGGCACAGGATCACAGCAGTAGTAGGAAAAAAAAACTTCACTTCTTGCAGATAACTTACTTAATAACCTAGATTGCTAAAATTAACTTGAGAGGAAAAGAAATTACCGTAAGAACACTGGGTTAGGTGCAACTTTAGGCAACAGCTAGATGTAGTTAACTTTAGATTTAGTCCAGAAGGAGGTTCCTGTATTTGTTGACTTGAAATACTGAGAAGCTGCTAGTCAGTTTACCAGGAACTTCTATGGCAGTATTAGCCATATGGAAACATCTCGTTTGATTTCAAAGAAGGTAGTTTGTCTGAGTTTTGCTAGATATGCAACAATCTTGCTTCCTCTTATGTAAAAAAGCTACATCTCACAACCACTATTTTTTTTATCTTTTATTTAATGAATATAAATTTCCAAAGTACGACTCATGGGTTACAATGGCTTCCCCCCCCCATACCGTCCCTCCCACCCACAACCCTCCCCTTTCCCACTCCCTCTCCCCTTCCATTCACATCAAGATTCATTTTCGATTCTCTTTATATACAGAAGATCAGCTTAGTATACCTTAAGTAAGGATTTCAACAGTTTGCTCCCACACAGAATCATAAAGTGAAAAATAATAGATGATTTTTTTTAAAATGATGATGAAATCAGATCAGACCTATTGTCATGTTTAATCCCAGTGAGAGTCAAGTTGGGAATTGATAATTTCTTTCTTTTTTTTTTTTTTTTTTTTTTTTTTTTACAGAAGATCAGTTTAGTGTACATTAAGTAAAGATTTCAATCGTTTGCACCCCCATAGAAACACAAAGTGAAATATACTGTTTGAGTACTCGTTATAGCATTAAGCCTCAATGTACAGCACATTAAGGACAGAGATCCTACATGAGGAGTAAGTGCACAGTGACTCCTGTTGTTGACTTTACAAATTGACACTCCTGTTTATGGCATCAGTAATCTCCCTATGCACCAGTCATGAGTTTCCAAGGCTATGGAAGCCCCTTGAGTTCTCCGACTCTTCTCTTGTTTAGACACGGTCATAGTCAAAGTGGAGGTTCTCTCCTCCCTTCAGAGAAAGGCACCTCCCTCTTTGAAGACCTGTTCTTTCCACTGGGATCTTACTCACAGAGATCTTTTTGCCAGAGTGTCTTGGCTTTCCATGCCTGAAATACTCTCATGGGCTTTTCAGCCAGATCCGAGTGCCTTTAGGGCTGATTCTGAGGCCAGAGTGCTATTTAGGACATCTGCCATTCTATGAGTCTGCTGAGTATCTCACTTCCCATGTCACAACCACTGTTGTGGTTAGGCTGAGCTGTATGATTGTGCTCTGGTCCATAAACATGAATGAAAGCAATATATACTATGTACAAGTCTGGCCTTTCAAACAACTGGCCTACTCTTGACCCATTCTCTCTTTGTCTCCTCTCACTCCTTCCCTCAATATATTCTTCCTTCCCTCCATGCCTCCATGTTTCTCCCGGTCCCTTTCCTTTTCTCTCGTTTTCTCCCTGTACCCTCCTAAATTCACACGACTGGAAGAATAGAATTCAGGGCTGAATGGAGGACTCAGTGGAAGGAGACAGGTTCCCCGAGTCAGGGCCTGATCTCTATAAAGCTGTATTAACAGCAAGAAAAGTTTACCTTTTCACATGGCTTAAGTACTGAGGTCAGGGTTGTTCACTGCATGACTCCATGTTAATTTGCCCTAACTGATGCAGACACCATGGAAGGAATGGCCTCAATGTAAAAGGACAGTATAACTCCTTAGAGAATCTATCCCTTTCTGACTGTATCACTTTCTGCTTGGGATTTAAGGACATGGATGCTTAAAGGTTTAAAACCCAACAGACACCAAAGATTCTACTTTCTGTTTTGCTCCCACTGGATGCATTTTCCAGGAACTGGGTCCTATTCCTACTCTATGACACCTTATTTGCGAATAGAATTATGAAAATTACTAAGATCAAAGTAGTTTATGCAACACTTTTTTGTGTATGAAAAGCTATAGAATAATCTTATCTTGGGTCACTATCATCTTCCTTCTCCATATATTATTTCTACGGCTAATTACACTTATAGATCAGCTTTGAAAGCTTGGTTGATCTGAAAAAGAGCTGAGTCAGGGCACTGATGAATAAGTGCTTTATTGCATTATTACATTCATCCTAAAATTAAAGGAATAAATGTGCAGGACAAATGTTTTATGGATAGAGACATAAACTCTGGGTTTTAGAATAGGGTAAAGAGGCACAAAAAGCTTCTTATCTTTTATTCATGGAATTACTTTTGCAAGTAATATGCTTCTAGAAGCATAGAAATCGTGACCAATAGACACTTAGGAAAAAAAGAGGAAACCACATTATTCAGCCTGATGAAGGAAACTTATCCTGAGATCCTTATGGTATTGTAAGTGTCACACCTAGATTTTTCCCATGTCAAGAGCATGAGAGACAGAGAGAGAGGGAGGAAGAGAAAGAATATATCCACAAAGTTTCCTGTAAAAGATTTCTAGTTAACATTTTTAGTATATTTTCAGATGATTTATTTACGAAGGAAATAAAATGAGCTATTTTCTCTATTTTCTTTTAGTCACAAAGGAAAAAGGGTTATCTATGTCTAAATTTAGGAATGAATGCAAGTCCATTGTATGATGTAAGTCCTTTCCCAGGCATAGAAGTGACTGTAACTGGAATAAAGTCTTTCATATTCCTTGATGAGTGCATTTCCTTCTTCCAATATTAGAATCAATGACGGGGTCAACAGTATTACAAAGCAATATGTCTGTGAACAGGAGATGTATTGTCTATGCTTGATGGTATTATAAAAGAGGATATTAGGAGGAATAAGGAACATAATGAATTGGAATTTTAAAAACAATGAAGTCAAAGTCTTGAGAAGGCAGAACAAATGTTAAACTCTTTAATTCGCAATCATGCCTTAAGCTGGAGCACTTATATGAGAGATCCAGAAATGCTGACTTGACATTTGCTTTAATCATTGTGACACATCCACAGGTGCCCTTGGAAGAACACATTTCAAACATCACAAGGGCAGATGTGATCAGCAAGTTTGAGGGTTTTATTGACTTACTCTTGATATTTGCTAACTCAGGTTTAGCTGTCAAAAGAAAAATTTACTTATTCTTTCTGACTCTTAACCTTTACGCTGTACTTTGGTCATATAGAATTATTTTCTTTTTTAAAAAAGATTATTTATTTGAGAGGCAGAGTTACAGACAGAGAAGGAGAGACAGAGAGAGAGGCCTTCCATCTGCTCGTTCACTCACCAAATGACCACAATGGCTGGAGCTGGGCCAGATGGAAACCAGGAGTCAGGAGTTTCTTCTGGATCTCCCACATAGATGCAGGGGCCCAAGCACTTGGGGTATCTTCTACTACTTTCCCAGGCCATTAACAGAGACCTGGATTGGAAGAGGAGCAGCTGAGACATGTGTCTTCTAACAGTTTTATTATTTCAAGTCTTATATTTAGGTCTTACCACATTTTGAGTTGATTTGTATATAAGGTGTGAGATATGGGTTCAATTTTGTATATCTAAATAGGAATATTCAACTTTTCCAACACTGTTTATTAAAGAAACTGTCCTTTACCCATTGTGTGTTCTTGTCACCTTTGTCAAAGTTCAGTTGACCATGGAGCAGGCATTTCGACACAGCAGTTAAGTCACCACTTGTAAGCCTATATCCTATTTTGAAGTGATTGGTTCAAGTACTAGGTGCTCTGCTTCCACCAGCTTCCTGCCAGTGTGCACTTTCCATATGCAGCAGATAATTACTTATATCTGTGCTACCCATGTGGGAGATGTGGGAGACCTGGATTGAACTCTATACTCCTGTCTTCAGCCCAGTTCAGTCTTGGCTAATGAAAGCATTTGGGGAGTGAACCAATGAATGGAAGATATCTCTCTGTCTTTAAAATAACATGAAAATAAATAAAATTTTAAAATTTGAAGAAATATCAATTGGCCATAGCACCCAGATTTATTTCTGGGTTCCTTATTCTATTCTGTTCAAAATATGTACATATATACATATATATATATTTATGACAGTAACATCTTATTTCGACTACTACAGTTTCATAGTGTTTTCTAAAATTATGTGATGTGATTATTTTGCCTAAGAAGAACCTTTCATATGAATTTTAGAATTATTTTCCTATTTCTGTGAAAAATGGCCATTGAAATTTTGATAGAGATTGCACTGAATATTTAAGTATGGACATTTTAATAACATTTATACTCAAATCCATGAACACAGGATATCTTTTCATTTACTTGTATATTTAATTTATTTAATCAACATTGTATAATTTTCAGCATATAAATCTTTAACCTTCTTGATGAATTTATTGCTAAGTTTTCAAGTTTTTGATGCTATTGTAACTGGTATTGTTCTATTGATTTATTTTTATTATAGTTCATTGTTAATATATGGAAAAGTTACTGGTTTTTGATTTTATAGTCTATGATTTTCTTGAATTTATAAGATTTAGTAATTTCTTTGGTAGAGTCTTTAGGCTTTTCAATATACAAGACCATGTTTTCTAAAAACAGAAATGATCTTATTTATTTTTGAGTTGGATGCTCTTTTAAAAAATGTTGTATTTACCATGACTAAGACTTCCACAATTTTATTGGACAAAAGTGCTGGGAGTATACATCCTTTTTCTTGATCTCAGGGGAAAGTCTTTTCAGCCTTTCTCCATTGAGTATGATGGTAGTGGTGGGATTATCATATTTGGCTTTCTAATATTCAGGTACATTCTTCTACGACTAACTTGTTGAGAAATTTTTCATTAAAGAGTATGGAATGTTGTCAAGTACTTTTTTATGCATCAGAAGAGAGTCATTTGCAAAAATAGATGAATGGATTATATTAAACTAAAAAGCAAGCATGCAGAAAAAAGAAATAATCAATCAAGGAAATATGTCACTTATGGAATAGTGCAAGCTATACATCTGATAAGGGGTTGATATTCAAAATATATAACAGACTCAAGTAGCTTGATAGCAAAAAATCAAATAACCTGATTACAAAATCGACAAAGAACCTGAAAAGCACTTCTTCACAGAAAACATATGAACAGCCAACAGGTATGTGAAACAAATGCTCAACATCACTCATTATCATAGAAATTCAAACTAAACCTCCATGAGATATCATCTCCCTCTAGTTAGATTGGATATTATCAAAAAGATGAAAGAAAGCAAGTGTTGTTAAGGATTTGGGGCAAAAGGAGCATTTGTGTATTATTAGTGGGAAAGTGAATTAGTGCAATCATTATAGAAACAGTATGGAGGTTCCTCAAAAATTAAAAGTAGAACTACCATTTGATTCATCTATCCCACTACGAGTATGATATCCAAAGAAAATGAAAGCAGTGTCTTAAAAAGATATCTTTCATTTTTGTGGCAGCACTGATTACAGTCATCATAACTGAGAAGTAACCTAAGTGTCCATCAATGGATAAATGTATAAATATGTATACACATTTTTTTTTCTAATGGAATACTACTTAGCCATAGAGAGAATGAAATCCTATTACTTATTATGAACATATGGATGAACTTGGAGAACATTTTGGTAAGTCAAATCAGCCAAGAACAATCAGTACTATATTAATCACTAATATGTAAAATGTAAAAAGGTAGAAACATAAGGTAGAATGGTGGTTGCAAAAGAACATTGGTAGAATGAAATGGGAAGATATTGGTCAAAGTCTACATGATTTAATTTAAACAGGATGAATAAGTTCTAGAAATCTTTTATATAACATGATATCTATAATTAATAATACTGCAAGGGGATCTGTGTTATGGCAAACAGGTTAAGCATCAGGTTGAGACACCCACATGCCCTAGAACAGCGGCTGGGATTGAATCCTGCCTTGGTTTCCTATCAAGCATCCTGTTAATGAACCCCCTGAGAGGCAGCAAATGATGGCTCAAGTACTTGGTTCACAGATATCCATGTAGGAGACCCAGACGGAGTTCCTGGATTCTGTCATTCACTTGGCCCTGAATGCTGTAGACATTTGGGGAATGAATCAGTAGATAGAAGAATTCACTGTCTATATCTTTAGCTCTTTGTTTCTATGCTTTTGAATAAAAAGAATATATCATTTAATTGAGAAATGCTAAGAAATTCTTTCTTAAATATTCTCACCACAAAAATATTAACTATGTTTTGTGCTTGTTAAATAGATGGATTTAAACATTTCATGATATAAGTGAAAATATCAAATTGTATACCATAAGTATTTGTCAATTATAACTAATGTTAGTCTACTTTCACTATCACATTTAAAATACCAGAGAGGTGATTCTTGAGAAAGAAAGTTCATTCCAACTTACAGTATGGAGGTTACCGTGCAGGAAGAGGTGGTCCCACAGTCTGGTGTCTGGTGGAAGCTTGTTATGGTGGATGCAGAACGATAACCTGTTGAACCAGGGAAAGAGAGAGAAAATCTAGAGGGAACTTAACTCAAAATAATCCACTCTCAAGGGAATCACCCTCTGAAGGCATACCACAATGACATGGAAACCTCCCACCAGACCCACATTTCAGATGTCATAATTAGATCGAGGCCTCCATGCTTAATCAATCAACACTTAACATTAAGAAAACAAAGTTTGGGGGGCAGTGTTGCAGAACAGTGGGTTAGGCTGCTGCCTGCGATACAGGCATCCCATGTGGGTGCCAGTTCAAGTCTCGGTTGTTCCACTTCCAATCCAGCTCACTGTTAATGGCCTGCAAAAAGCAGTGGAAGATGGCCCAAGGACTTGGGATATTGCCACCTACAATGGCAGACCTGGATGAATCTCCCAGCTTCAGCTTGGCTTCGGCCTGGTCACTGTAGCCTTTTGGGGAGTGGACCAGGGGACGGAAGATCTCTATCTCAGTCTCTCCCTCTCACTGTAACTCTGACTTTCAGAAAAATAAATAAATCTTTTATTTAAAAAAGAAAGCGGAGTTAAAATATCTTGCATGAGTTTTGGGATGACAAGTCCTACTGTCCTGCTGTACTTACAACATACATTAGTTTTGTATAAGGAAAAAGCCTTTCAATTTATTAAGTGAAATTTGCAGGCTCCTTTACTTCGTGAGAAATACTTAGGTTAAGGAGATAGGGTCAGAATGCATGTGAACTCTATCATTTATGGAAAGCTGCTCTCCAGAAATAGATAGACTGCATGGGAGAGGGACACTTTTTTGTTCTGAGCTCAGTGGAAAAATGATCCTTTATTACAATAGATACCTAATGTCATTAGGACATTACCTTAATATCAAATATTGCCTTACTGTTATACTATGTAATACAGGACTTATTGGTGGTTGTATGGAAATAGAAGTGAATAGCAATTACTGTCATGAAAGGGTATTTGAAAAACTATTTGATAAAATTATCTTAAAAATGAATTGGTCTGACGAGAAAATAAATTTTACTTCAATACCATTAGATAAGAAATTCGATGTATGATTTAATACTTATTAAAAGGTATACATGATATTTGATATAGGGAGAATTATAGGTTAACAATAGGTTTATTAAAATAGGTTATATAGGAGTAATATATATCAGCAATATCAAAATTATAGATTAACAGTATTAAAAACCATGTGAAGGATTCAGGTAAGGGATGTCCAGTCTAGTTGAAGACATACCAACATAGAATAGACAAGTTTTGTTATATATTAACTTAATAATTTTCCTCTTTCTTTGGTTGAAATTTTTGAAATGTGTCTACTAAAATCGATACACAAGGATAACAGAAGAATATGTGATAAGAAGGTATTAATCCAGAATTATGGAAATAAAAATATAATTACAATGTTAACAGCTATGTTGAACTCTGCAGATGCACAGGAAGGGTTGCAAGCTGCCATGTTCACCTAGAGGAGCTGTGTATAAAGCACAGTATAGAGGTGTGTAAGGAGAGACCCAGGATGGTGCAGTAGAGAAAGAAGATGCTAATTTTGGCCATGGGAAGATCACAAAATAAAAAGGGAGGAAATGCATTCCCAGAAAACAGTTGGAAATAAGTTTTCAGTGGAAATCCTAAAGAAAGAAGAGAGACATCGTGGAGCAGTGGGCATGGTACAACCAAGCACTAGCAACCAGACATGACTGGTGACTCCTGCTGCTGATGGTCAGAGGGATGCCATCTTCTTGGAGTGAGGCATGTGGACTCAACTTGCAAAGGCAGAATACCAACCAACTTCTAGTGGGCAAGTGGTTGACTCTGAGAATGCGGTGGCTTTCTGCATGGATGAGGGAGGCTTGCAGGGCTCAGGGTAGATACATTGCTCCTAGTAACTGTGGGAGCCCCGCATATTATGACTGTGGGAATTTTGTGACTGTGAAATAGGATGTGGGGTATTCTGGGTCTTTGGGCATCACTGTGTCTGGCTTCAGAAGTTCAGAGTTCCCTGAGTACCCAGGATGGGTGATCAGAGAGGGTTCCACACTCACACTGAGGAGCATGGAGATCCTTTATATGGTGGGGGCACCTGTGTGGGCAGGGTATGTAGTCATGTTGGCTCCCCTGGGCCATTGGTTCACTTTGGCAGAGCAATGCTGTGATCACAATCGTGCCCTACCCCCTCCTGACAACACAGGGAATGTACCACACCCATTTTGGTGTTACTCTTGACTTTTGCCCCACACTCCAGCACTGGCCTGTGGTCACATACCTCTAGGTATCCACTGAAGGAGCAAACACTCTAGAGTCATATTCCAAAGATAGAAGCCATCAGTGGAGAAAAATTAAAAATAGAAATAAAAGAAACATGAACAAAGAAGGCAATATGACTTGGCAAAAGGAAAACAATAACACCTTAATATCAGAATGTGACGATGAAGAGATTGATAAAGTGCTTGCAAAGGAATTCAAAAGAATAATAATAAGATTATTCAAAAACACACAGAAGCAAATACATGAGTTAAAGAAACCCAAGGGGCTGGCGTTGTGATGCAGTAGTTTAATCTTCTGCCTGCGGCGCCAGCATCCCTTTATGGGCACCAGTTCAGGTCCTGGCTGCTCCTCTTCCAATCCAGCTCTCTGCTGTGGCCTGGGAAAGCAGTAGAAGATGGTCCAAGTCCTTGGGCCCCTGCACCCACGCGGGAGACCTGGAGGAAGCTCCTGGCTCCTGGCTTCAGATTGGCGCAGCTCCAGCTATTGTGGCCATTTGGGGAGTGAGTCAACACAAGGAAGAACTTTCTCTCTCTCTCTCTCTCTCTCTCTCTCTCTCACTGTCTGTAACTCTACCTCTCAAATAAAAAAATAAAATATTTAAGCCGAACCTCAATAGCCCGAGACACCGGCAGGCAAGCGGAGAGAGGAGACTAGAGGGAACGACCCCGGGGATAAAAGTTCACCAGGCTAACTGGAAGAGAGAGAGAGAGGAAAAAAAAAAGGTGACTGGTACAGACACGGGTTTCTCTCTCTCCGCTCACCTCTCAAGGGCGAGCAAGACAAAGAGCAGGCGCCATCTTGGACATATGTCATAAGCAGAGCCACCTCAGGTCTGCACCGGCCCTGAGCCTAGCAGAAAAACCTGACTCTGGGTGGGGCGAATTAACAGGAGATTAGGACCTAGTAAATTTGTGGTGCTACTGAACTGAGACTGTGAAAAAAGAGACGGTGGGGGAGAGAACTCACAGAATTCACCTGAGTACTCTCCAGAGATGCTACAATTCCGTAACTTTGGCAACCCAGTGGGAGACTGAAGGAGAATTTGAGCCCACTCTGAGGGCCAAACAGATTCCCTGTGTGGTCCTTGGGAAAGAGCTTCCGATCTCTGGCTCCTGCGGGTATATCATTTGCCTGCTAACTAACTCCAACTTCGTTCAGCTGTGCAGAATTACTTCCCTTTTGAATCAAAAAAAGAAAGAGAGAGAGAGAGAGATTTACCACGCCTAACCTGGGAGTGTCACCTTTGGCACACCAAACAGAGCTCTCAGGCCACACCCATCTCAAGCCCTAAGGCTCCATCAAAAACAGATAGTCCACTTAATCTAGAGTCATAGTATAACAAGAAAAAGCACCACAGTGAAGAAACCAAATATCTCCAATATGCCAAATAACAAACGCAAAAACCGAGGTAATAAAAACAAGGAAGTCACCATGACGCCCTCAAATGAAAAAGACACCCCAATTCAAGATTATGAAGATGATGACATAGAAGAAATGCAAGAAGCAGATCTCAAAAAATTGATAAGAACATTAAGAAGTTCTCAAAAACAAATTCTTGAACTACATAAAGCCTTAATGGACAAGATAGAAAATCTCTCTCGTGAAAATGAAATATTAAGGAGGAATCAAAATGAAACGAAACAACTAGTACAACAGGAAACTGTGATAGTGACTGAAGTGAAGAATTCAATAGATCAAATGAAAAACACAATAGAGAGCCTTACAAACAGAATGGGTGAAGCAGAAGAGAGAATATTGGACTTAGAAGACAGAGAACAGGAAAGGACACAGTCAGACCAAAGAAAAGAAGAGGAAATTAGAAATCTAAAACATATTGTCAGGAATCTTCAGGATACTATTAAAAAACCCAACATTCGGGTTCTAGGAGTTCCTGAAGGCATGGAGAGGGAGAAAGGATTAGAAGGCCTTTTTAGTGAGATATTAGCAGAAAATTTCCCAGGTTTGGAGAAGGACAGAGAAATCCTAGTACAGGAAGCTCACAGAACCCCTAATAAACACGACCAAAAGAGATCCTCACCACGACACGTTGTAATTAAACTCTCCACAGTGAAACATAAAGAAAAGATCCTAAAATGTGCAAGAGAGAAACATCAGATTACTCTCAGAGGATCTCCAATCAGACTCACAGCTGACTTCTCATCAGAAACTCTACAAGCTAGGAGGGAATGGCGAGATATAGCCCAGGTACTAAGAGAGAAAAACTGCCAGCCCAGAATATTATATCCTGCAAAGCTCTCATTTGTGAATGAAGGTGAAATAAAGACTTTTCATAGCAAACAGAAATTGAAAGAATTTGTCGCCACTTGTCCAGCCCTGCAACAGATGCTTAAAGATGTGTTACACACAGAAACACAGAAACACAGTCATCAATATGAAAGAAGGTAAAGGAAGGAAACCTCACAGCAAAAGATCACAGGGAATTCAAAGCATATATTAGAACTTATCTTTGGCAAATGGCAGGGCAAAGTTACCACTTATCATTAGTCACATTGAACGTTAATGGCCTGAACTGTCCAGTTAAAAGACACCGATTGGGATTTGCTTCTTAACCTGATGCAATTTTAAATGATGCTTAATTTTGTTTTTAAATTTCAAATCCTAGCTCTTACCCATACATGGATCAACAGTGAAATTGTACATGTAATTCGCCACTTTGCTACACTAACATTGTTCCAGGGGTACTTATGATGTACTTTTGAATTTTCTATACATGCAATAATGACATTTGCTAGCAGTTTTATGTCTTCCTTCCCAATATGTATGCATTTTGTATCCTTTCTTTGTGTTACTGCACTGTCTAGTAATTCCACCATAATATTGAAAAGTAGTGGTGAGAAAAAGACACTTCCCCCTTTCTCCAACTTAAGGGAAAACTGTCCAATTTCACTATTAAAGATGGTTTTGGTAGATATTCTTTATCTAGATGAGGAATTTCTCTTCTGTTCCTTGTTTGCTCAGTTTTTTTATGCCAAATATCTTCTACAAAAGTTGATGTAATCATTTAACATTTTTGCAGTTTGTGTAGTATGTCCAATTTATTGATTTTTTTAAATGCTGACAGGCTTGCTTACGTGGGATAAATACCACTTGCTTGTACTACATAAAATTGTTGGATTTTACCTATTATTATTTTGCTTTCTATTTTTATTTTGCATCTTTGTTCATGTGAAATGTTTTTCTATAGTTTTCCTTTCTTAGAAGTTTAACAAGTTTTTTATTAAGGTAATGCTGATTTCACCAATTGAGTTATAAATTATTATCTACACTTCAGATCTCAAGAGGAAATGGTAGAGAGTTGTCCTTTTTTGTACTTGGAATGTATGGTAGAATTCAACTATGAGTTACCCTTGCCTGATATTTTCATTCCTTTTTTTTTTTTTTGGTGGTGGTGGGAAGAAGTATGCATCTTTGATTCAATTCTTTTAAAGGAAATGGGCCTCGACTGATTATATTTCTTTTTGTGTAAGTATTGGCAATTTATGTTTCAAGCAATTGTTCTGTTCATTTAAATTATCAAATTTTTGTGCATAGTGATTTTAGTAGCCCCTTATTATCCTTAAGTTTCCATGGAACATTAATGTTCATTTCCAATGATGACCACTCTTTGATTTCTGATACTGGTAATTTCTGTCTTTCTCTTTTCTTAATGAGCATGGAGAGAGGTTTATGAATTTGTTATTTCACTGAAGTATCTTTTGGTTTTGCTGATTTTCATATATTATTTTCCTATTTTTCAATATTATTCATTTATACTTCAATTTTCATTCCTTTTCTTTTTCATGCTTCAATTGTTCTTCTTGCTACAGTTTCTTAAAATTTATTATCTGGGAACATTCTTCATGTGTTTTGTGAACATTCACAGTTTCAGGTGCATTTTGTTGTCCAGACTGTTGTCCATCCATGGAAGCTTGATCTTGTTGGACAAAGAATTCTGTAAATATTATTAGACCAAAGTAATTGATAAGGCTATTAAAGCCAAATTTATGCTTCTGTTTTTTTGCATTTTTGAACAGCCAATTAATGGAAGATTGATGTTCCCAAATATAATAGTGGAACTTTCTCTCTCTCCTTGAAATTTTGTCAATTTTTAAAAAATATATATTTATTTGAAAGTTAGGGTATCTGGGTAGAGCAGGAGTGGGGAGAGACATAGAGAGCACACGCGCGCGCGCAGGAGTGAGAGAGAGAAAGAGAGAGAGAAACAGAAAGAGAGAGAGATCTTCCATTCACTGTTTCACACTTGAAATGGCTGCAATACCTGAAGCTGGGCAGGCTTAAGCCAGGAATTCCATCCTGGTCAACCATGCAGCAGAAAGACAGAGAGATGGATTGAGAGGGGAGCATCTAGAATTCCAAACAGCACTCCAAAATGGAATACAGGTGTCCCAAGCAGTGGCGTACCCTGCTTTGCCAGAATGCCCACCCTCATTCTGTAGGTTTTTGAAGTGTATTTTGCAGTTCTGAATTTAGGTGTATACACAAATTTGCTAGGTTTTAAAGCAATGGCTGCCTAATCATTAAGTAATCTTCCTGTTTGTCTCTGATAATTTTCCTTGTTCTGAATTCCATTTATCTGAAATTAGTGTAGTACCTCCAGCTTCCTTTCAATTAGTTTTAACATATCTTTTGCTATCGCTTTATTTGAACTTGTCTGAATCAGTATATTTAGTGAATGTCCAAAAGACAAGATGTAGCCGAATATTGTTATTATACTCACTTTGTCAATCTTTATCTTTTAATGAATATATTTAAACGATTCACATTTAAGCCTTTAAATAAGAAGATGGTTTTCATCCTATTTCACAATGGTTACTGTTCCTCTTCCCTGTCATAGCTAATAAATGATGTTTCTAAGCCCTCTACTGTGAAAAGTTGGTGGGATTCCTCAAGATAAAGCAAAGTATTGGATCCCTAAGTCCATGTTGCCTGGGAGTTTCCCATTCATGGTAGGAATGGCCTCCAGCCACTGGGTAAAATTGCCTTCACACAAAGTTACCCTCTAAGTGCTTCAGCCAGGGCTCTGTTCCAGATAAGCAGGTCCCAGCTGTGATTCCAGCTTTACGACCTTTGATGATTCCTGGGTGCTCATTGCATTGTAACTGCAACTCCTTAGTGTGCCCAGAGAAGCTGTTGATATTTGTTTTGTTTAGCTTATTATTGTTGTAATGAGGAGAGTAATGACTTTCAAGTCTTTTCATTTTGGAAATGATACTTGAAAGAACTTCCACTTTGACTATGACATTGTCTAAATAAGATCGGCGTTGGAGCCTCGGGTGATTACTGACGCCATAAACAAGAGTGTCAATCGTTAAATCAACAACAGGAGTCACTGTGCATCTACTCCCCATGTAGGATCTCTGTCCTTAATGTGTTGTACTATGTGAATTAGCGGTATAACTAATACTCAAACAGTACTTTACACTTTGTGTTTCTGTGTGGGTGCAAACTGTTGAAAACCTTACTTAGTATATACTAAATTGATCTTCTGTATATAAAGATAATTAAAAATGAAAAAAAAAAAAAACAAAGAAATCCAAGGGGCTGGCACTCTGGTGTGGCAGGTAAAGCTGCCGCTTGCAGTGCTGGCACCCTGGTTTGAGTTTCAGCTGCTCCTTTTCTGATCCAGCTCCCTGTTAATGTGCCTGGGAAAGTGGTGGAAGATGGTCTGGGGCCTTGGGCCCTTGTGCCCACATGGAAGACTTGGGAGAATCTCCTGATTTCTGGCTTCAGATCGGTCCAGACCCTGCTGTTGTGGCCATTTGGGGAGTGAAACAGTGGATGAAAGATCTCTCTCTTTGCCTCTGCCTCTCTGTGATTTTGCATTTCAAACAAATAAATAAATCTTAAAAAAAAAAAAACATGACATGGTGAGAAAATTTACCAGGAGATAGAGATAGTGAAGAAAAATCAAATGGAAATATTAGAAATGAAGAATACAATTGTCAAATAAAAAATACAGTGGAAAGCCTTAATAACACATTCAGTGAGACAGAATAAAGAATATCCAAGCTGCAAGGCAAATCCTTGGAAATATTTCAGTCAGAAAAAAAGAAGAAAGATTAGAAAAAATAAAAATAATGTCGGAGATTTATGGAAAACAATTAAATGGCCAAACATATGTGCCTTAGGAGTTACTGAAGATGTGAAAAGTGAGATTGGATTAGAAGACTTACTTAGGGGAATAATAACAGGAAGCTTCCCTAATTTGGAGAAAGAGAGGGACATCCAAGCACAGGAAGCACATAGAAATCCTAATAGACATGACCAGAAAAGATCCTCACCATGACATATTATTAGGTTTTACCATAAGGAAAAGATCCTAAAATGTGCATAACAAAAACACCAGATCACCTTCAAAAGGTGTTTAGTTGGACTGACAGCTGATTTCTCCTCAGAAACCTTGCAGACTAGAAGAAAATGGAGACATATTCCAAGTCCTAAAAGAAAAAATAGAACTGTCAATCCAATACTGTGCCTAGGAAAGCTCTCATTTATAAAGGAAGATGAAATAAAGACCTTCCAAAGCATATTTTTAAAGCATTGCTGACCACTTGTTCAGCCTTACAAATGATGCTTAAGGATTTGCTACACACAGAAACAGAGAAAGATAGTCATCATTATGAAAGAATATGAAGGCAGAAAATCTAGTAAAAATACAAAGGAAATCCAAAACAAACAATAGGAATATTTAGGGGAAAATGGCAGGACCAAATCAATATTTATCAATAATAATCCAGAATGTAAATGACTGAAATTCTCTAATTAAAAGATACAGACTGGATAAATGGGTTTAAAAAAAATGAGACCCACCTCACCTCTTTGCTGCCTACAAGAAATACACCTCACCAACAAAGATACACAAAAACTGAAAGTGAAAGGATAAAAAAAGTTATTCCATGCTATCAGGAAGCAAAAATGATCAGGAGTAGCCATCCTAATATCAGACAAAATAGACTTTAACACCAAAACTGTTAAAAGAGAGACAGAGAAGGGTATTATGTAATGATTAAGGGATCATTTCAACAGGAAGATGTGACTATAGTAAACATATAACCACCCAATGCCAGGGCACCTGGCTATTAAAAATATATATTCCCATACAATAATAATCAGGGATTCAACACCTTACCATCTATCAATGGACAGATTAACTAGACAAAATCAACAAAGAAATGACAGAGCTAATCTACAGTATTGACCAAATGGACCATAATTGATATCCACAGAACATTTCATCCCACAGTTGAAGAATACATATTCTTTCCATCAGTGCATGAAATGTTCTCTAGGATAGACCATATGCTAGGACGTAAAGCACTCTCAAAATTCAAAAAAAAATTGAAATCGTGCCGTGTATCTTTTCTGACCACAGCAGAATGAAGCTGGATATTAACACCTTAATAAACCTTAGAACATATGCAAACACACGGAGACAGACCAAAATGCTCCTGAATGAACAGTGGGTTATGAAGCAAATTAAAAAGATAATTCAAAATTCCAGGAAAAGAATGAAGATGACACTACGGCATATCAAAACTTATTGGATACAGCAAAAGCAGCTTTAAGAGAAAAGTTTATATCAATTAATATTTTCATTAGGAAAATGAAAAGTCTTTAAATTTTTGATACAACAATGTATCTTGGGAATCTAGCAAAACAAAAACAGAAACAAACCAAATTCAAATTTAGTGGAAAAAAATACTAAAAATTGGACAAGAAATAAAATTGAAATCAAAACATAATTCAAAAGATCAGCGATGGGGCCAGCGCTCTGGTGTAGCAGGTAAAGCTGCTGTCTACAGTGCCGGCATCCCATACAGGCACTGGTTTGAGAGCCAGCTGCTCCACTTCTGATCCAGCTTTCTGCTATGTCTGGGGAAAGCAGTAGAAGATGGCCCAAGTACTTGGGTCCCTGCACCAGCACGGGAGACCTGGAGGAAGCTCCTGGCTCCTGGCTTTGGATCAGTGCAGCTCTGGCTGTTTTGGCCACTTGGGGAGTGAACCTGCAGTTGGAAGACCTTTCTCTCTCTCTCTGCCTCTCCTTCTCTCTCTGTATAATTCAGACTTTCAAATAAATAAATAAATAAATAAATCTTTTAAAATAAAGATCAGCGAAACAAAAAGCTGATTTTTTGAAAAAAAAAAAAAAATCAACAAAGTTGCTGTACCATTGGCCCAGGTGACCAAAAGAAAAGAGGAAGAATACCCAAATCAATAAAATCAGAGATGAAAAATGAGATTTAACAACAGATACCACAGAAATGAAAAGAATCATCAGGAATTACTACAAACAGCTATATGCCATCAAAATGGAAAATGTAAAGAAATGGATAAATTATTGGACACACAGTCTGCCAAAATTGAATCATGAAGACACAGAAAACCTAAACAAACCATTTACCAAGATGGAGATAGAATCAGTAATAAAGACCATCCCCTTCCCTCAGGACTGGATGGCACTGATGAATTCTACCAGACTTTAAAAGAACTACTTCTAATTCTTCTGAAGCTATTCAAAAACAATTGAAAGGGAGGGAATCTTTGCAAATTCCTTCTATGAGGCCATCATCTCTTTAATTCCAAAACCTAAAAAGATACAACAATGAGAGAATTTTAGACTAATATCCTGATGCGCATAGATGCAAAAATCCTAAAAAAAAAACTAGCTAAACACATACAACAACACATCATAAAAATATTCACCCAGATCAAATGAGCTTTATCCCTGATGTGCAGGGATTGTTCAACAAATGCAAATCAATAAATGTGATACAATTTGTTAAGTCAACAACAGGAGTCACTGTGCACTTACTCCTCATGTAGGATCTCTGTCCTTAATGTGTTGTACAATGTGAATTAATGCTATAACTAGTACTCAAACAGTATTTTACACTTTGTGTTTCGGTGTGTGTGCAAACTGCTGAAATCTTTACTTAATATATACTAAATTGACCTTATCTATATAAAGATAATTGAAAATGAATCTTGATGTGAATGGAATGGGAGAGGGAGTGAGAGATGGGAGGGTTGTGGGTGAGAGGGAAGTTATGGGGGGGGAAGCCATTGTAATCCATAAACTTACTTTGGAAATTTATATTTATTAAATAAAAGTTAAAAAAACTAAACGTGATACAACACATTAAAAAACTGAACAATAATAACCATATAATCACCTCATAGATGCAGAGAAGGCATTTGATAAAATACAGCATCTTTCATCATAAAAAGTGTAAGCAAACTGGGTATAGAAGGAACATTCCTCAATACAATCAAGTTAACATATGACAGAACCACAGCCAGCATAATATTGAATAGAGAAAATGTGGAAGCATTTCCACTAAGATTTGAAACCAGACAATGACGCTTACTTTCATCATTACTATTCAACATAGTTCTTAAAGCTGAAGTTGTCTTCCCCTACTCTAGCCTCCTTTCTTGTAGCTGAGTACTCCCTGTAGAGTGGATGCATCTGGAAACCACACCAGAAATACTGACAGATGTTCCCCCACCACATAAGACTTCTCTTTGGCTGTATGTTATAGTCACTAGTCACTACTGATGAGAATATTTTGTATCTTTTGAGTCTTTGATTATTTAGGACTTTGGAGAAACTTAAAATTAGTTTATGGTTTAATCGCATGTTTTTGAAGACACAATGCACACGTCTATGGAAAGTATACATGTATAGAGTATTTGTATACATGTATGTTTATGCACTTACACATATATAAGCACATACTCATATATTCCTATTGTAAATTATATCTTTTATTTGTTTTATTCTATTGCATTTTCTAAGATGTAATTAATGAATACAACAACACTACTGAGTTCTGGATTTTATTCACTTTCTTAGCAAACTATAAATTCTCTTACTTCTAATATTGATTTTATAGATTTACCAGTAATTTCTTCATGGAAAACAAAATATTTTGCATTTTAAACAAGCTTTATCTCTTCATATTCAAAATTTTCAATTGTTTTTGTTCTGTTTTTATTTTACATTATTTAGAATCTCATGAAGATGTGGAATGAATTCAGCGAACATACCATTCTCTTAAATTTATTTAGAATATTCTTAAAACTTCATCATTAAATACACATTTGGGTAGGTTTTTTTTTTTAAAGATCTATTCATTTATCTAAGAGACAGGGTTACAGACAGAGATAGGCAGAGAGACAGAGAGAGAAAGAGACAGAGACAGAGAGACAGAGAATGTCTTCCATCTGTTGGTTCACTTCCCATTGGTTGCAATGGCTGGAGCTGGGCAGATCTGAAGCCAGGAGCCAGGAGCTTCTTCCAGTTTTCCCACATAGGTGCAGGGGCCCAAGCCTGGGCTACCTTCTGCTGCCTTCCCAGGAGCACTATCAGAAAGCTGGGTTATAAGTGGAGCAGTCAGGGACGCAACCAGTGCATATATGGGATACCAGTGCCACAGGCAGAGTCTTAACCTACTACACCACAGCATTAGCTATGGTAGGTTTTTGACAGATACCATGTATAAGGCTATTTAAGTTCCTTTCCCTATCTGTTTTTATAACATTAATATGACTTTTTATCATAATTGAATTTTGTGGGAAGTTTTTCTAGAATCTTTGAAATCTTAATATATCTCTTAAACCAGCTTAATACATGAGTGGATTTTCTGATACTGAACCATGCTGAAATAGTTGATGAAGGCATATCATTTATTAAATATATTTTAAAATTCACTTTAAGATTCTGTATATATGCTCATAACTTGGATTACTTTGTAATAGCATACTTTATCTATAAAGCTTCAGTAACAAAACCATTCTAAATTTGTAATATAAGTAAAGGCTTTATTGATATCTCTATTCTCATGTTTTCTGAAAAAGTTGTAAAATATAGGGCAAAGTAAAACTTTGGTGAAAATCACTTGTAAAAATATATTGGCTTGTTTTCTCTTAAAAGTAAAAATTTATCCAGTCTACTGTTGATGGACATTTGGGTTGGTTCCAGGTCTTAGCTATTGTGAATTGAGCTGCAATAAACATTAATGTGCAGACAGCTTGTTTGTTTGCCAATTTAATTTCCTTTGGGTAAATTCCAAGTAGTGGGATGGCTGGGTTATATAGCAGGGTTATATTCAGGTTTCTGAGGAATCTCTAAACTGACTTCCATAGTGGCTTAACCAGTTTGCATTCCCACCAACAGTGGGTTAGTGTCCCCTTTCCCCACATCCTCTCTGGCATCTATTGTTGGTAGATTTCTGAATGTGAGCCATTCTAACTGGGGTGAGGTGAAACCTCATTGTGGTTTTGATTTGCATTTCCCTGATTGCTAGTGATCTTGAACATTTTTTCATGTGCCTGTTGGCCATTTGGATTTCCTCTTTTGTAAAATGTCTATTGAGGTCCTTGGCCCATCTCTTAAGTGGGTTGTTTGTTTTGATCTTGTGGAGTTTCTTGATTTCTTTGTAGATTCTGGTTATCAACCCTTCATCAGTTGCATAGTTTGCAAATATATTTTCCCATTCTGTCGGTTGCCTCTTCACTTTCCTGACTGTTTCTTTTGCAGTACAGAAACTTCTCAATTTTATGCAATCCCAAATGTTAATTTTGGCTTTGACTGCCTGTGCTTCTGGGGTGTTTTCCAAGAAGTCATTGCCGGTATCTATATCTTGCAGGGTTTCTCCAATGCTCTCTAATAATTTGATGGTGTCAGGTCGTAGATTTAAGTCTTTAATCCATGTTGAGTGAATTTTTGTGTAAGGTGAAAGGTAGGGGTCTTGCTTCATGATTCTGCACGTGGAAATCCAATTTTCCCAGCACCATTTATTGAATAGACTGTCCTTACTCCAGGGATTGGTTTTGGATCCTTGATCAAATATGAGTTGGCTGTAGATGTTAGGAATTTGGAAAACATTATGCTGAGTGAAATAAGCCAATCCCAACGGGACAAATACCACTTGTTCTCTTTGATAGGTGGCAACTAACTGAGCACCAAAAAGGAAACCTGTTAAAGTGAAATGAACACTATGAGAAACGGTGACTTGATCAGCCCTCACCCTGACTGTTGATGAGCAACTTGATATGTTATCCCTCTTAGTATTTTTTTGTTTGTTCTACTTAATACTTTTGGTTGAATACTGTAATCAATGCACAGTTCTTCTTAAGTGCTGAAACTTAACTGAGGAGTGATTGCTGTTGAATATAAGAGTGGGAATAAGAGAGGGAAGAGATGTGCAATTCGGGACATGCTCAAGTTGACTTGCCTCAAACGGTAGATTTGGAAACATACCGGGGGATTACAATTCAGTCCCATCGGGGTGGCATGTACCAATGCCATCTCACTAGTCCCAGTGATCAATTTCTGTTCACAATTGATCATAATGATAGGACTATGAACCAAGGGGATCACGTAAACAAGACTAGTGTCTGCAAATACTAGCTGATAGAGTGGAAAAGGGAGAGAATGATCCAACATGGGAAGTGAGATGCACAGCAGACCCATAGAATGGCAGATGTCCTAAACAGCACTCTGGCCTCAGAATCAGCCATTAAGGCATGCGGATCCAGCTGAAAAGCCCATGAGAGTATTTCAGGCATGGAAAGCCAAGACACTCGGGGGGAAAAAAAAAACCTAAATGAAAGATCTCTGCAAGTGAGATCCCAGTGGAAAGAATGGGTCATCAAAGAAGGAGGTACCTTTCTCTGAAGGGAGGAGAGAACTTCCACTTTGACCATGGCCTTGTCTAAAAATTATCAGAGTCAGTGAACTCAGGGGGCTTCCATAGCCTTGGCAGCTCATGACAAGAGCCTAGGGTGATTACTGAGGCCATAAACAAGAGTGTCAATTTGTTAAGTCAACAACAGGAGTCACTGTGCACTTACTCCTCATGTAGGATCCTTGTCCTTAGTGTGCTGTACATTGAGATTTAATGCTATAACTAGTACTCAAACAGTATGTTTCACTTTATGTTTCTGTGTGGGAGCAAACTGTTGAAATCTTTACTTAATGTATGCTAAACTAATCTTCTGTATATAAAGAGAAACGAAAATGAATCTTGATGTGAATGGAAGGGGAGAGGGAGTGGGAAAGGGGAGGGTTGCGTGTGGGAGGAACGTTATGGGGGGGAAACCATTGTAATCCATGGGCTGTACTTTGGAAATCTGTATTCATTAAATAAAAGTTAAAAACATTTTCAAAAAAAGTAAAAATTTATATACTAGTTTGATTGATTGAATATATACAAATTTTTCTGTATTTAAATAGTTGTTTAATATTCTTATCTTTATTCTAAATCATATAAAGAAATTATCTTATATTGGTTTTTTGTGTAGAGTTCTAATTTCCTAGTTTTTTTCTTTCTTAAAGCAGAATTTGTTTTTAGAGTATTTTTAGGTCCACAACAAGAATGATTGAAACTACAGAGTTCCTCAATGCCTACTATCTCCACATTTGTGTAACTTCCCTTATGATCAATATTTTCCAGCAGAGTAATACATTTGTTATAACTCAGAAACCTACACTGACAAATCATTATCACCCAATGACTATAGCAAAATTCACTCTTGGTGTTGAACATTCTATGGTTATGGAAAAATGTATGATAACATGTATGCACTATTGTACTATCATCATGTACAGTACCTATACATTATGGTATCATAATTTCACTGAACTAAAATTCCTTTGTGTTCTGCCTATTCATCTCTCTCCTACCTGAATCCCAAGAAATCATAGATCTTCTTACTGTCTCTAAAGTTTTAACTTTTTCAGGACACCATATAGGTGAGATCATACTGTTTGTAGTCCTTTTTTTTTTTTTTTTTTTTTTTTTGACAGGCAGAGTTAGACAGTGAGAGAGAGGCAGAGAGAAAAGTCTTCCTTCTGTTGGTTCCCTCCCCAAGTGGCCGCTGCAGCTGGCACGCTGCGCCCATCCAAAGCCAGGAGCCAGGTGCTTCCTCCAGGTCTCCGATGCGGGTGCACGGACCCAAGCACCTGGGCCATCCTCTGCTGCCCTCCCGGGCCACAGCAGAAAGCTAAACTGGAAGAGGAGCAACCAGGACTAGTACCCGGTGCCCCAACCAGGACCAGAACCCAGGGTGTTGGCACTGCAGGCAGAGGATTAGCCAAGTGAGCCAGGGTGCCGCCACCCCCCCCCCCCAGTTCTATTTTATGGAGAAATTCTATCATGAATAAATATGATGTCAAATGTTTTTTTTAATCTATTGATATTATCATATGATTTTTCTTCCTCAGTTTGTGCTATGATAAATTACATAAAGTGATTTTCAAATGTTAAAGCAACTTTGTGTATCTGGAAAAAGTGCCATTTCGTGATGGAGTATAATTATTTTTATACATTGCTGGATTCAATTTGTCAATATTTTGTTGGGGATTTTTGCATCTACATTTGTGAGAGTATTTATTTATAGTTTTTGTTTCTTGTAAGATCTTCTGTTTTTCATTAGGGTAATCCTAGCTAGCCTCACAGAATGAATTAGGATATATTCCTTCTGTTTCTATCTTATACAGTTATATGATTTCTTTCCTCAATATTTGATAAAGTTCACCTGTGCATTAACCTTGGTCTGACACTATTTATTTCCAAGTGTATTTACTAATTTGATTTATTTAATATATTGGGCTATTCCTATTGTTTATTTCTTCTTGTATGTATTTTTCAGGTAGTGTCTTTCAAGACATTGGTCCATGCCATGTAGGTTTCCTTTTAATGTCCATTGGATCTGTACTGATGACCCTCTTTTCATTTTAGTATTTTTATTATTTATATGTAATTATATATATTTTATTTATTATCTTCTCACATTAGTAATTTTTTCTTTTTTTAAATCCAGATAAAAAGCTTATTAATATTATTTTTTAAAAGACACCATGCTTATTTTTATTGATGTTCTCTATTGATTCCTTCTTTTTAGTTTTATTGACTTCTGATAGTTTTAATATTATTTTCTTTTGCTTCCTTTGGACTTAATTTGCTTTTTTCTCCCATCCACAATAACCACAAAAAAAAACCCACAAAATATTTAGGACTAAATTTAATCAAATATATGAATGATTTTTTACAATGAAAATTATCAAACATGGATGAAAGAAATCATCAAGGACAAAAGAAATGGAAAGATATTCCATGCTCATCGATCAGAATAATCAATATCGTTTAAATATCTATAGTACCTAAAGCAATCTGCAGATTCAATGCAATCCCTATCAAAATACCAATGATGTTCCCTACAGAATTAGAAAAAGCAATCTTAAAATTTGTGTTTCACATGGAAGCACAAAATAGCTTGAATAATTGAAGTGATTCTGAACAAGAAAAATCAAGCTGGAAGCATCATAATACTTGACTTCAATGCATAATACAAAGCTATAGCAGTCAAAACAGCATGGTACTGGCAAAAAGCCAATACACAGATCAATGTAATGAATAGAAAGCCCATAAATTAATCCACATACATACAGCCAACTGATTTCTGACAGAAGTGCTCAAAATGTAAAATGGAGTATGGATAGCATCTTCAAAAATGGTTCTAGCAAAACAAGATGGTTGTATGTAGAAGAATAAAATTAGATCCATATCTCTCATCATATAAAAAATCAATTCAAGATGGATCAAAGACATAAATTTAAGACCTGAGACTATGAAGCTGTTGGGAGAAAATGTAGGGGAAACACTCCAAGACAATGGTGCAGGGGATGACGTCTTGGATAAGATACCCAAAACACAGGTAACAAAAGCAAAGCTAAACAAATGGGACTATATCGAACTCAGAATATTTTACACAGCAAAGTAAACAATCAATAGAGTGAAGAGGCATCCAACAGAATGGAAAAAATACTTGCAAACCAACTTTCTGACAAAGATTTAATGTCCCAAATATATCAGCAACTTAAAAAAATTCAGCAAAAAACCCACAACCAATCCAGTCAAAATATGAGCAGAGAACTTCAATAGATAAGTCTCAACTCAGAATGAGCCCTTAAGGCATGCAGATCCGGCTGAAAAGCCCATGAGAGTATTTCAGGTATGGAAAGCCAAGACACTCTGGGGAAACAAACAAACAAAAAACCTAAATGAAAGATCTCCACGAGTGAGATCCCAGTGGAAAGAACGGGTCATCAAAGAAGGAGGTACCTTTCTCTGAAGGGAGGAGAGAACTTCCACTTTGACCATGGCCTTGTCTAAAAATTATCAGAGTCAGTGAACTCAGGGGGCTTCCATAGCCTTGGCAGCTCATGACAAGAGCCTAGGGTGATTACTGATGCCATAAACAAGAGTGTCAATTTGTTAAGTCAACAACAGGAGTCACTTACTTGCTGTGTCCTCAATGTATGCTAAACTGATCTTCTGTATATAAAGAGAATCGAAAATGATGTGAATGGAAGGGGAGAGGGAGTGGGAAAGGGGAGGGTTGCATGTGGGAGGGACATTATGGGGGGGAAGCCATTGTAATCCATAAGCTGTACTTTGGAAATTTATATTCATTAAATAAAAGTTAAAAAAAAGATTAAAAAAGAAGAAATACAAATGGCCAACAAATATATGAAAAAATGCTCAACAACAGTACCTATCAGAGAAATGCAAATCAAAACCACAATGAGATTTCGCCTCATTCCTGACAGAATGGCTAAAATCTGGGGCTGGCACTGTGGCCTAGTAAGTTTAGCCTCCACCTGCAGTGCCAGCAATACATATGGGTGCTAGTTCTAGTCTCAGATGCTTCACTTCTGACCCAGCTCCCTGATAATAGCCTTGGGAAGTAGCCGATGGCCCAATCCCTTGGGTACCTGCACCCACATGGGAAACCCAGAAGAAACTCATGGCTTCTGGTTTCGGATCCATCCAGCTCTGTTGTGGCCATCTAGGGAGTGAATCAGCAGATGGAAGGCATCTCTCTCTGTCTCTCCCTCTGTCTGTAACTCTGCTTCTCAAATAAATAAATAAATAAATCTTTTAAAAATGTCTAAAATCTAAAACATAGAGACCAACAAACACTGGTGAGGATATGGACAAAGGAGAACACTTAGACACTGTAGGTTGGAATGTAAATTAGTGAAGTCACTGTGGAAAACAGTATAGGGATTTATTTAAAAACTAGAAATAGAGTTGTCATATGATCAGCAATCCCACTGCTGGTTATATACCCAAAAGACTTTAACACAGTGTACCAAAGAGATACCTGCACCACCATGTTTACTGCAGCACTGTTCGCAACAGCCAAAATTTTGAATTAACAAAGATGTCCATCATCAGATGAATGGATAAATAAAAGGTGGTATATATACACGCTGGAATATTATTCAGCTGTAAAAAAGAACAAAATTCTACCATTTGCAGCAAAATGGATGCACCTAGAGGACATGATATTGAGTGAAATAAGCTGGACCCAGAAACACAAATATCACACATCTCCCCTATTTGTGGTAGGTAAAATTAAACAAAAAGAAAGGAAAAAAGGAAATGTCTTTGTGTATCCATATTGTTGAAAATCTAGTTTTGTATAACCTTGATTTGTACCTTTGTGAAACCAATGGTTAAAAATGTTCCATACTGGGACGGCGCCATGGCTCACTTGGCTAATCCTCTGCCTGTGGTGCCGGCATTCCGGGTTCTAGTCCCGGGTATTAGTCCCGGTTGCTCCTCTTCCAGTCCAGCTCTCTGCTGTGGCCCAGGAAGGCAGTGGAGGATGGCCCAAGTGGTTGGATTCCTGCACCCGCATGGGAGACCGGGAGGAAGCACCTGGCTCCTGGCTTCGGATCAGTGCAGCGCCGGCCGTGGCGACCATTAGGGGAGTGAACCAATGGAAGGAAGACCTTTCTCTCTGTCTCTCTCTCTCACTGTCTATAACTCTCTCTCTTTCTCTCTCTTTCACTGTCTAATTCTGCCTGGCCAAAAAAAAAAAAAAAAATAGTCACATTACTGAAAACCTGACTGAGGCAGATGGTAGATTAGGGAAGGATATAATGCAGTAGGCTAAACAGTAAAAAAACAAAAAACAAAACAAAACACCAAAAAATGTGTAGAAAGTGCACTCTCAGGAGAGAACTGTAGAGAAAACTGCACTGGAAATCCTACAGAGGAAGAGTACTATCGTGGACCTGTGTGCAGTGTGTGTATGCACAGCATGAACATGGACACAAGCAAAACAGCTGAACCAAGAGCTGGAGCAGGCGGCAGCTTGGAGACAGGTGAGACGAGACTGCAGCAGCCCATGGTGATATAGCTGGAAGCAGAGCATGGTGTGAGTTCAGACTGGCGTCCTGGGGGCTAGCGGTCGCTAGTGGTTGCCCACAGACTCAGTGCAAGTAGAGGGGACACATTTATTTCCCCCCAACTTCCCCACAACAACATCCACTGCATGGCTGAGAAAGCACGGATCCCATTTTGGGTTTGGGCAGGAGCTGGGAAGCCTTTGTGCTCATGTATGGCAACTGGCTGAGACAGGACGATATCTTCTTGGCAGTATCGGCAGTGGTGGGGAGAGAGCAACATTTGGCCAGCGGCACTTGTGTAGGCATGTGCTACAGATTTCAGCAAGGGGAAAAATCCGGAGTCTCTACTGACTCTGAGCCTGGCTGGGAGATGGCTGAGCAACCACGTAGGACAGTGAGGTGCCTGCAGCCTCTCAGGATCAAGATGCCTAGGTGGAGCTGTCTCGGGGAACATCTGCTTCTCTGTAGACTGGACAGGCTGGCAGGACAGAATTAAATCTTTGTACACAGCGACTCTGAGAGCCATGTGTGCTGAGGCTGTGAAGATTCAGTATTTACATGAGAGAGTGCAGGGTGTAGTTGGCGGTCTGGGAAATCACTGGGTGTGGTTCCATACACCTGGAGCCTCCTGGTTGCCTAGGGCATCTCTTTGCACTGGGATCTATGCTCACTGTGAGGACTGCATAGATCATTTGTGTGGCTCATTCGGTGGCATGTGGATGAGTGTTGAACACACTGGGGGCATTGAGGTCTATCATACCCAACTTGGGTGTGACCGTGGATACTCACTCCACCCTGGAGCACTGATCAGAGCTCCCTGCCTACACCCACCACACACCTCTTGGTATTCACTGAACGTGCAGATATTCCAATAAGCCACAGAGGCATATATCAAAGATAAAAGCCATCAGAGGCAAAAAAACAAAAATCAACTCTACAAATGCCTACAAAAAAACACAGAAATTCAAGAAACAAGAATAAGGAAGACACCATGATACCCTCTGCCCCACCCTGAAAGGAATGTGAAGATGAAGAGATTGAGAAAATGCTGGAAATGGAATTTAAAAAAATAATCATTGGATTACTCAAAAGCAATCAGAAGCACATCCAAGAACCAAAGAAAACCATACATAACATGAATGAAAATTCTTCCCATGAAATTGAGATTTTTAGAGAGAAATAAAAAGGTAATATTAGAAATGTAGAATGTAATAGATCAAATGAAAATCCGCTGGAAAGCTCTAATAGCAGACTTGGTGAGGAGGAAGAAAGAATATCTTTACTAGAAGATGAATCTTTGGAAATCTTACAGTCAGACCAAAAAATATAAAAAAGAAAAATTTTAAAGATTTATTTATTTATTTGAAAGTCAGAGTTACACAAAGAGAGGAGAGGCAGAGAGAGAGAGAAAGGTCTTCCATCCGATGCTTCACTCCCCACTTGGGCACAATGGCTGGAGCTACACTGATCTGAAGCCAGGAGCCAGGAGCCTTCTCTGGGTCTCCCACATGGGTGCAGGGGCCCAAGAACTTGGGCCATCTTCCAATGCTATCCCAGACCATAGCAGAGACCTGGATTGGAAGAGGAGCAGCCAGGACTAGAACCAGCTCCCATATGGGATGCTGGCGTTTCAGGCCAGGGTGTTAACCCGCTGCACCACAGCACCAGCCCTAAACAGAAAATTTTAAAACAGTGGTGGAGATTTATGGGATACTATCAAACGATATGAATATTAGGAGTTCCTGAAGGTGTGTAAAGAGAGAATGGACTACAAGTTCTATTTAGTGAAATAATTACAGAAAACTTCCCCAATTTGGAGAATGAAAGCATCATCCAAGTACAGGAAGCATATAAAACTACTAACAGACATGACCATAAAAGGTCTTTACCACAACACATTGTAGTCAAACTCTCCACAGCAAAACATTAAAAAAAATTCTAAAATGTGCACAAGAAAAGTGTCAAATTTGTTTCAGAGGACCTCCAGTTAGAGTCACAGCTGACTTCTCATCAGAAACCTTACAGACTAGAAGAAAATGATTAAATATATTCCAAGTCTTAAGAGGGAAAAACTGTCAGCCAGAGTACTACACCTTGCAAAGCTCTCATTTATGAATGAAGGTGGAATAATGACCTTCCAAAATAAACAGTAATTGAAAGAACTTGTCCAGCCTTACAAAAGATGCTTAAGGATGTGCTACACACAGAAACACAGAAAGATAGACATCATTATGAAAGAATGTGAGGACAGAAAATCCCACAGTAAAATACAAAAGAGATCCAAAGCAAACAATAAGAATATTGTTGCTATTATGATGTTTTTACTTATCTTTACATCTTGAATGTAGATAACCTCAGTTCTTCAGTTAAAAGACACAGAATGGCTGAATGGGTTAAAAAACAAGATCCATATATTTGCTGCCCACAAGAAACACACCTCAAAACAATGGTACACACAGACTGAAAGTGAAAGGATGGAAAAAGATGTTCCATGCTAATGGAAAGGGAAAAAGAGCAGATGCTGCCATCCTAATATCAGATAAAACAGATTTTTAACATAAGAACTGTTAAAAGAGACAAAAAAGGGCACTATGTAATGATTAAGGGAGACACAGACTCCAATATAATAGTAATGGGGAATTTCATTATCCCACTTTCATCAATGGACAGATCAACTAGACAGAAAATCAACAAAGAAACAACTGAGCTAATTGACACTATAGACCAAATGGACCTAACAGATATCTACAGAACTTTGCACTCCACAGTTGCACCCCACAGTTGCTGAATTCTGACACTTAAAGAAGTAATTCCAAATCTTCTTAAGTTATTCAAAAAATTGAAAGGGAGGGAATCCTCTCAAACTCCTTCAATGAATCCTGCATCTCTTTAATTACTAATCCAGAAAAAGATGCAACAGAGAAACAGAATTATAGACCAATACTCTGATGAACATAGTTGAAAAAATCCTAAACCAAATATTAGCTAATCTAATCCAAGAGATCATGCACCTTGACCAAGTGGAACTTACCTCTGGTATATAGGGATGTTTTAACATTCGCAAAACAATCAATGTTATATATTACATTAACAAACCGAAGGACAAAACATGTGGTTATCTCAATGGATGCAAAGAAAGCATTTGATGAAACACAACGTCCTTTCATGATGAAAATCTTAAGCAAATTGGGTATTGAAGGAAAATTCCTCAATACAATCAAGGCAGTTTTATGACAAACCCATGGCCAGCATTCTAATGAATGGAGAAAAGCAAGAAGCAGTCTCCCTAAGATCTAGACCAGACAAGGGTGCCAAGCCTCACTAATGCTATTTAATATTGTCCTTGCCATTAGGCAAGAAAAAAATCAAAGGGAGACAAATTCGAAAGGAAAAAATCAAACTATCCCTATTTGCAGATGAAATGATTCTATACATAGGGGATCCAAAAGACTCCAATGAGAGACTATTGGAACTCATAATAGAGTTTGTTAAATTTGCAGGATATAAAATCAACATGGAAAAGTCAATAGTCTTTGTGTGCACAGACGATGTCATGGCTGGGAGAGGACTTTTAATATCAGTCCCATTCACAATAGCTACAAAAATATCAAATAACTTGGAGTAAATTTAACCAACAATGTTAAATATCTCTATGATGAAAATTATAAAACACTAAAAAAAGAAATAGAAGACTACATTAAAAATGGAAAAATATTCCATGTTCATGGATTAAAGGAATCAAAATCATCAAAATGTCCATACTACCAAAGAAATTTACAGATTCAATGTGATCCCAATTAAAATACCAGATTCTTTGCATATCTGTAAAAAATGATGCTAAAATTCATATGGAAACACAAGAGACCCCAAATAACTAAAGCAATCTTTTATAACAAAAACAAAACCGGAGGTATCACAATACCAGATTTCAAGACATACTACAGGGAATTTATAATCAAAATAGCCTGGTACTGGTTCAAAAACAGACATGTGGACCAGTGGTATAGAATAGAAACTCCAAAAATCAACCCACACATCTACAAACAACTTAACTTTGACAAAGGAGCTAAAATCAATCACTCTCTGGAGCAAGGACAGTCTCTTTAAGAAATGGCGCTGGAGAAACTGGATCTACGCATGCAGAAGTATGAAACTAGATTCATACCTTACACCTTATATGAAAGTCCACTCAAATTGGACCAAAGACCTAAATCTATGACCTAATACCATCAAATTACTAGAGAACATTGGGGAAAGTCTGCAAGACATTGGCATAGGCAGACTTCTTGGAAAAGACCCCAGAAGTGCAATCAAAGCCAAATTTTACAAATGGGATTACATTGAACTGAGAAGCTTTTTCACTGCAAAAGAAACACTCAGCAAAGGGTAGAGGCAACTGACAGAATGGGAGAAAATATTTGCGAACTTAGAACTGATAAATGGTTATCAAGCAGAATCTATGAAGAGCTCAAGAAATTCAACACCAGCAAAACAAAAATTCTATTCAATAGAATTTCATGTAATGATATAAGTGTTTTCTATCTTCCCCATCCAATATTATCCAATATCCAATCTTACTACATGTGGCTATCAAGCATTTAAAATAGGTATAGTGCTACTGAGAAATTACATTTACAAAGTTTTTACTATCATTTGACTTAGTTAAAATACTGGCATGTGGTTAGCAGCTACCATATGGGAAAGCATAGATAAAACTTCTGAACTGTTTTGGGAGCAGAGATGTGTTGATGTCTTTCTTATGTGCCCAGTAGTGAGGCCACAGAGAACACTCATTTCACAGATTTTTAAAGGAATGAGTGAATGCTAGAAGAATGAAGATTTAATGATTTGGCAGAGGACCTGAATAAATAACTGGAGTCATTTGCTGCTTTAGCAGAAAACATCCTCTTATTTGCAGTTGGATCCAAACTACGTCGTTGATTTAGTTTTTCCAGTAGTGATTTAGTTTTTCCCTGTGATTTTTTTTCTGAAGAGAAAAAAAAGCACAGGGATTAAAGAATGGGTTGGTTTGGAAAGTCCTCATAAATGTGGCTGAGACAGTTTAGAGATTATTTCATGTTGACTTTTCTCCTCTTATGATTTTAAAAAGGGTCAGTACCAAATGGAAGAGTAAACTGACCTTGTGAAGTGTTCTTTATTTAGAAACCTGATCCCTCATCAGAAAGTTGTTTTATATCCTCACACAGAGCATCCATTTTCCCTTCCTTTAGCCCATGAAAAATGAAGGCATTTTCTTCTAGATTATTCAATAGAGAGATTAGAACTCCTGTTTGGGACTGCAGCAACAATAAATAAATAACTAAAAAATAAAATAAATTAAAATAAAATAGACTCAGCCTTTTCATCAATGTCCAGAAAGCAAATGAAAAGAACTAGCTTTTCAGGGAAAACAGTAAAAACATTAAATTACTTTTTCATCAAGCTCCTGGAATGAATTACACAGCATGAACTTTTCAGCCTATGAGGATGCAAGAGCAGTGTGGAGTTGCTCTGATGGGGTTGATGCAGAGGGGAACACTCTTGGGAGGTGAGCCAATAGGGTGTGTAATTACTGCTCCATTGTTTTTGGTTGGTTGCAAGAACTTTACAGTCTTCAGCCCCATTATGAGTGAAGGTCTTCTGACTTGATGATAATTTCACCCAGTGAACATTCTTGATGTACCAGCTTTCTTTATTAAAATGGCTCAGGTTTATTAAAAGGCAAGGCTGCTATAGAAAACCCAGAAAAATTCATTTCTGGTACTATGACTTATATTGAGAAGGTTATGCATCCTTTGATGCTTATAGGAGTTTTGCTAAATAGTGCAATGTAATATTCAGAATAATCCAAATTATACTAGCAACACCCAGATTGCAGAGGCCAAATGCTTCCAAGGTTATTTCATGCTCTCCCTTCATTCCTGTAGGTTGGTGGGAGCTGTGCTCATTAAAGTCACTCACTGCCACAAGAAGCATGGACTCCAATTTGACAAACTTTGTTTTCCTAACACAGTAATCCTGAAGCCTTCTGCCTAGAAGTGACCAGGCCATGCCTGCTACATTTATTTACAGAAATAAGGGTGATTTGGTGATGACTAACTATAAAAGATGGCTGTAGAAGATGAGAAGTGTACATCTGAGGCTAGTGTTCTGCCGTAGCATGAAAAGCCGTTGCCTGCGACACCGGCATCCCATTTGGGTTCTGGTTATTGTCCTAGCTGCTCCATTTCTGATCCAGCTCACTGTTAATGTGCCTGGGCAAGGCAGCAGAAGATGGTCCGAGTATTTGGGCTCCTGCAATCCACATGGAGACCTGGATGAAGCTCCTGGCTCATGGCTTTGCTTGGTCCTTCCCTGGCCATTGTTGCCATTTGGGGAGTGAACCAGTGGATGGAAGATCTCTCTCTCCCTCTGTCTCTCTGTCTCTCTCTGTCTCTCCCTCTCACTGTATAACTCTGACTTTCAAATATATAAATAAATTTTTTAAAAAATGTGTAAGTCAGCATGGTCCTCAAAAGAGAGGAGACACAAATACAAGGATTTAATGGAAAAATGGAAGCCAAAGGCATGTTTATTTTGATGCCAAAAAAAAATTGAAATCCATGTTTATGAGAGCTCTTCTAAAAGTTCATGGCTGGGGTCGGAGCTGTGGCTCAGTAGGTTAATCCTCCATCTGCCATGCCAGCATCCCATATGGGCACAGGTTTTAGTCCCAGCTGCTCCTCTTATGATGTAGTTCTCTGCTATGGCCTAGGAAAGCAGTAGAAAATGGCCCAAGTGGTTGGGCCTCTGCACCCACATGGGAGACATGGAAGAAGCTCCTGTCTCCTGACTTTGGATGGCTCAGCTCCAACCATTGTGGCCATTTGGGGAATGAACCAACAGATGGAAGACCTTTCTCTCTGTCTGTAATTCTACTTCTCAAAGAAATAAATAAAATCTTTAAAAGTTCATGGCAAATGTATACTGTGAAAAATTACCCACGAATTCCAAAATTTTTAACCAAATTGTTTAATTCCATTTTCCCTAGAGCTTTTTGAAGATCCCTCATATGTGTGAATACCCCCATGGTGCCAAGAGTGTGTACCAGGGTTGGCAGGTTAGTTGACATTAAAGAGGTAGGGTGGAAAGTATCGCTATGTTCCTAATGCAATTTGTTTATCCTAAAAAAAATGTTTTAAGGAAGGCATTCAGAGAGGAAAGGATGCCATGATCCAGTTAATTCAGGAAATTTGAGTCAAACAAAATGGCACATATTTCTTCGCTGTGGAATTTTTATATTTAATGTAATACTGTAAAAATGAATCACGAATAACTAAGAGGAGTTATAAATATGAGGAGTTTCCCAAAATCATTAAACTGGAATTTTTTTCCTTCAAAGAGTTACCAAACATTTTGTGCCCAGTGCTCTTCCAAGATAGGTTATCTGGTGTATTTTCTGATCTCTCTCCTCTCAGTTCATCTAATCTCTCTCTATGGATTTTATCTGTATTCATTTAAAATAATAACATGAATATTTGATAAAAGGAATGAAAAATAATTTTTCCAAGTAACTGTCACAGATTCTAAAGGCAAACTACACTCTCCCCAACCAGAAATTCTAGTTAGAAATCAGAATATTACTGATGAGTATTAAAGCCTATAGTCTAATATAAACTAAAGTCTACTGTAAATTTCTTTGAAGCTCTAAAGTAGTGTCAAGGCCTTGTGCAAACTACCTGACTAGTGGTACTTTCAAGTTAAAAGTTTGGGATTTAGTTGTTCTGAGCCTGCCAGATATCAATCTTTATTCATTTAAGATTTTAATGAATTAAGCATTAGTAAACAATGTTTTATATAATATCTGCTTGATTTAAGTTTAGATGTTGTTTTGCTCAGAATAATTTATTCTGCTAATTTAGAAAAATAAAAACACATGTTTAGTAGCAGTTCCATAGCACACTGAAACTGAAATTGAAAGATTTAGGGATGGCAGATTTTCAAGTTTTTTTACATATTAGGGCTCCAGAATCATCTTTTGGACCCAAATTTGAGTAATTTTTAAAATTTTTTTAACAATTTGTATTTGCATAAGGTGAACAAATTTCATGTATTTTACATACAGATTTAGGAGCATAGTGAGTCTATTAAAACTTGATGCTTTATTTCAAGTCTAAACAGTTATCATAAATAAAACAAAATAAAGTGAAAATATGAGAAAATTAATTAGTAATGATAAATAACTAGAATAATTAAATAATAAAAATAATAATAATAAGTCATTCAAACAATGAAAGTCATTTAATAATTGTCTATACAGAACAATCATACAGAATTCTCATTCAGTAGTCTCAAATGCTAAGACCACATCTACATACCGGGAGACACATCACAAACATTTTATGTGAGGAAACAAAATTAGTCAAAACACACATGAAATAAGATTTATAAATTCTTTGGGCATACGCCTGGTTCCAAATTCCCCCCTTTTTTTGCAAATAACTTTAACTCAGTAGGTTAATGGTGTCTAATCCCTGAGAACTGTAAGCAACATGAAAGAATGGGAATATTCAAAGGGAAATGTACCCCATGAATGGTGAACCATGAATGAAATGTCCAGATAGGTGAATGATCTACTAAATGAAGTACCAAAAGGAGATGATATTTTGGCTTGATTCTGCATAGCACCAAATTAAACTTGAAAAATACCCTTTAAATAGAATAGTAATTCATATAAATGGTTGTCATCCTTAGATATTAAGTTTTTAAATTATTTTTCAGGGTAGTATCTTAGAAGTCAGGGACTTGCATTGTATCTTTGGAAAAGCACTGCAATGAAAATTACTAAAAAAGAAACAAAAGATGAAAAAAAATACATCCTACATATCTGTCAAACTCACTCATAAAGAATGATCTATGATCCATTTTCCAAAGTACTTTAATTCTTTCTCATCTTCATTAGGAAAAACAATCCTAAAAATCATTTTGACCTATAGGTGGCAATATTGGTATAACTCAATACAAGTGCAGAAAGATGGGGTGAGTAAGAGAACATAATCCAAGGGCCCAATGAAGAAAATGATTGAAATTGAAAGCCATTTTTGATTTATATTAAATAACTTGAAAGAAGAGGTAAATTTACCCAACCTATGAAATTTAGTCTTTTTTTTTCTAACTTTTATTTAATGAATACAAATTTCCAAAGTACAGCTTATGGATTACAATGGCTTCCCTCACACAACGTCCCTCCCACCCGCAACCCTCCCCTTTCCCACTCCCTCTCCCCTTCCATTCACATCAAGATTCATTTTTGTTTCTCTTTATATACAGAAGATCAGTTTAGCATACATTAAGTAAAGATTTCAACAGTTTGCTCCCACACAGAAACATAAAGTGAAAAATACTGTTTGAGTACTAGTTATAGCATTAAATCAAACGTACAGCACACTAAGGACAGAGATCCTACATGAGGAGTAAGTGCACAGTGACTCCTGTTGTTGACTTAACAAATTGACACTCTTGTTTATGGCATCAGTAATCACCCTAGGCTCTTGTCCTGAGCAGCCAAAGCTATGGAAGCCCCCTGAGTTCACCGACTCTGATCATATGTAGACAAGGCCGTGGTCAAAGTGTAAGTTCTCTCCTCCCTTCAGAGAAAGGTACCTCCTTCTTTGATGACCCGTTCTTTCCACTGGGATCTCACTCACAGAGATCTTTCATTTAGGTTTTTGTCCTCCCCCCCCAAGAGTGTCTTGGCTTTCCATGCCTGAAATACTCTCATGGGCTTTTCAGCCGGATCCGCATGCCTTAATGGCTGATTCTGAGGCCAGAGTGCTGTTTAGGACATCTGCCATTCTGTGGGTCTGCTGTGTATCTCACTTCCCATGTTGGATCATTCTCTCCCTTTTCCACTCTATCAGCTAGTATTTGCAGACACTATTCTTGTTTACGTGATCCCCTTGGTTCATAGTCCTATCATTATGATCAATTGTGAACAGAAATTGATCACTGGGACTAGTGAGATGGCATTGGTACATGCCACCCCGATGGGACTGAATTGTAATCCCCCGGTATGTTTCCAAATCTACCGTTTGAGGCAAGTCAACTTGAGCATGTCCTGAATTGCACATCTCTTCCCTCTCTTATTCCCACTCTTATATTCAACAGCAATCACTCCTCAGTTAAGTTTCAGCACTTAAGAAGAATTGTGCATTGATTACAGTATTCAACCAAAAGTATTAAGTAGAACAAACAAAAAAAATACTAAGAGGGATAACATATTAAATTGCTCATCAACAGTCAGGGTGAGGGCTGATCAAGTTACCGTTTCTCATAGTGTTCATTTCACTTTAACAGGTTTCCATTTTGGTGCTCAGTTAGTTGTCACCTATCAGGGAGAACAAGTGGTATTTGTCCCGTTGGGATTGGCTTATTTCACTCAACATAATGTTTTCCAAATTCCTAACAGGGATCACTTTTCAGTTAAAATTTAAACACCCAAGAATAATTGTGTGTTAATTACAGAGTTCAACCAATGGTACTAGAACAAAAAAATACTAAAATGGATAAAGTATTACATTGTACATCAACCGTCAGTACAATAGCTGATCAAGTCACTGTTTCTCATAGTGTCCATTTCACTTCAACAGGTTTCCCCTATGGTGCTCAGTTAGTTGTCGCCGATCAGGGAGAACATATGATATTTGTCCCTTTGGGACTGGCTTAATTCACTCAGCATGATGCTTTCCAAATTCCTCCATCTTGTTGCAAATGACCGGGTTTTGAAATTTAGTCTTTACTTGCTAAGCACTTCCATTGAATAATAGATTTGAATTTGGAAAAAAACAAACAAATTACAATCCCTTAACACTATTTCTTGAAAAATGAGTCCCAAAATTATTGTACTTTGAATGCATTTTTCTTATTCATAGTGGTTTTTAAACCAACAAAATCCATTTTTACAGTTACAGTCCTAGAACATTTTACTTTTAAGAATAGAGTGAAATCCAGATTATAATGAATGATATACATAAACAATTATGTCAGCGATTGAACCAGTGGCTCTGGAGGCTCAGGGACCACCTCAATATCTATTAAAAGTATTAGCCCCCAGAAGGCTCAGTGAATTCCTGATGTCCATCAAGATAATGATTACATATGACTTACGTAGTGAATGGGCCCTTCCACCTCTCAGTGCAGTGTGTTTTACCTTAAGCTAAGTTACTATGCCTTAAAGTTTATAAAACTCCAGGAACATTCTGGTTCAATATAAACATTTTGTGATCTCTCTCCTACTTCTTCCTAGATTCCCCCTCTTGTGGATAGATACAGGTTTCTATTGTGAACTACTTTTGCTCTCTAAATCCTCTCTTCAGTTTCTTTTCTTTTCTTTAAAGATTTATTTTATTGATTTGAAAGACAGTGTTACAGAGAGAGGTAGAGCCAGACAGAGAGAGAGAGAGAGAGAGAGGTCTTCCATTCCACTGGTTCGCTCCTCAAATGGCCACGAAGGCCAGAGCTGAGCTGATCCCAAGCCAGGAGCCAGGAGCTTTTTCTGGGTCTTCCATGTAGGTACAGGTCCCAAAGATTTGAGCCATCTTCCACTGCTTTCCTAGGCCATAGCAGAGAGCTGGATCAGAAGTGGAGCAGCCAGGGCTCGAACCAGAGCCCATATGGGATGCTGGCATTGCAGGCCAGAGCTTTAACCCACTGTGCCACGGTGCTAGCCCCTCAATTTATTTTCTAACATTGACAACTTTTACAAAAATTTTAAGTAATAAAAATAAAAAGCATGGTGTTTCACCTTGACCTGAGAAATTCAATATGATAATCACTAATTGCATGTGACCATTTAAATTTATATTAAGTTCAATGACAAATTTAGTTTCTCAACTACATGAGCTTCATTTTGAGTGTTGACTATCCACATGTAGCTAGCAATACTGGATAGTGCAGCTAGAATAGGTTTCCATCATCATAGAAGTCCTCTTGGGCAGCGCTACTCTGTGCTGTAAATTCTTTGGATTGTAACACTCTTACCTTTGTGTTGCCCTCAGTATCTACATAAAACCCCGTAATACAAGGCATTCAGAAAATGTTTGCTGATTAAAATATAAAATGGAATTTCTAGAAAAAATGTGAAAAACTTCAGAGTGATTTCTTATTGCCAAGAAATGTAATATCATACTGGTAATACAGGCAATAAACAGATTTATAGTGTCTGTCTTCAGTGCTACTTCTAACCTTACATCTGGCTTCCCTTCCTCCTTCTTGTCAAGGCCACCAGGGCTCTGCCTTTTGTCCAGAGCTATCTGCTGCAAAGGGACAACTTGGTCCCAATGATGATTTTCCAAGCACACTCCAAAGGTTGACCTGGCATCTGCTTCGTGCTGTACTCTTTAATTAACGTTAATTAATTCACTCCTTTTTGGGTTTTCAATTTGCTTAGATGAGCCATTATAAATTAGACAATGTAACACATTCAGGTTATAATTTAAAGGGCTCTCAGATGATAGTTAATTAGCTTGATTCAGGAAGGATAAACCAAAAGAATGAATTTTTAATGCTAATTTAAAGGACATTAGTTGCTATGGGCAAAATGATTTAAATGCCACTGTTTAAAGCAGAAATGTTAGAAGGTAGCTACAGTGACAACATAGATGATCCACAGTTTTCATGTTGTTTCCCAAGATTACAAGATAACTTATCACTTATCTGCAAAAAACCTTCAGGAGTTCTGGAAGGTTATTCTGATGTGATCAAGATACATAGTAGGTGCGCTTGAGTGTTCTTGTCTTTTAGCGTGTTTCCATCCATTTCTCCTCAAGAATGCAAGAAAGCATAGTGATATTTTAAATGAGATGCGTTGACTTAACTTGATGCTTGCAAGACAACAACAGAGGGTGAATACCAGGCTACCCTTCCATCCCTGTTTAACTGCTAATAAGACATTAACTAGATGCTAAGCACTGTCCTTGGAATTTTACAAATACATATTCATTCATTCACATGAAAAAAGTATGAGCTATGTCTTATGATCACCCTCATTTTTGAGACAGAGAACTCAGGCTGAGTGGCTGAGTAATATACCCAAGGTCCCCCAGGTGGTGGGACCCAGATTTGAACCCAGAAAATCTGGCATCTATCCCTGTACTGTTAACTGGTCAACAATTCCAGCTCTGTAGATTATTAGCAATTAAGTACTAGAGCTCCTCAAAATGTTTACGGAAATGTGTATTATAGAAAAAAAAGCATGGATTTCAACATTTTTTGAAACAAAGTAAATGTATCTCTTATTTGCAATTTTTTTCCCCTGAACTTTTTGAAGAGGCTCTTAGTTAACACTAAATGCACTGTTTTCACCATCTGAAGAACATCCTCAAAGATGCCATCATTGCTAAGGAGTGGTGGATCAGAGACAGGGAAAGATAAGCCTTTGACGATGTCTATTCTTTATTTACAATTAGGCTCAGCAAAATGTCTCCAAGGTTGCCAAATGATTAGCAGAAAAACAAAGGCAGAAAGCTTAAAACAAGACAGTTGTTTTTTATTCAATCATCCAAATATTTTCTAGATCCACAATAAGCTAGTGTAGTCTTGGTGATTGACAGACATAGATGAAAAATGCACACCCCATCCCCTGGCCCAATTTTGCTACAGCATGTAAGCCTCAAAGAAAGAACAATCCTATCAGGTAGTAAAGGAGGGAAAACAGAAATAGTTAACTCAGCTCCTACCGTGGGGAGTGGTGTTCACAGACGTTTCAGGGGAGATGAGTTGTGAACTAGGATGTGACGAAGGAGCCCCCGGAGATTGTAGACCTTGCAGATCTTGCATTTTTGACAATTCCTTGCCGGGGAGAACTGGCCCACACATTGGAAAATACTCAGCAGCGGCCTTGGCCTTTATCCATTGGCCACTGCTTGCACCTTTTCCCAGGTTATGGCAATAAAAAAAAATCTGGCAACATTGCCAAATGCCCCCTTGGGGGGCAAATTGCCTCGAGTAGAGAACTACTGAGCTGGGGAAAGATGGTGGGAACTGGCTGTGGAGAGAGGAGGGAAGGGGGCCTGTTAAAAAGAGAGACCGCATTGGGAATAAAGGCTGAAGAAAGAGAACTGGGTGTGTAAAAAGCCACTTCAGCCATGAGTGTCAAGTTCAACGTGGCAGTGAGTGGTTTGTATGATGACAGAGGAGGAAAAATATGTGTGATGACTTGGGGAGTTTAGATGGGAGGAGACAAAGTTAAAGACACTGAATTGTAAGTTTGAAACATACTACCTAAGTTGACTATGGTGGACCAATGCCAGAACACACGCATTTAGAGAGGGCAACCTTTGGTGACTCACTCCTATCAGAGGAGCTGAGCCCTCCTGCAGAGCCAACTAGAGGCTTCCTACAGTGAATCAGCTCTGTCCTAGGGAGCCAGACTTGGTGCAGGATCAGAAGGGAAGGACTATGGAGTTCAGTCCAGTCTTGGATTCTGCAAGCCTTTGTCAGGAGCTAAAACTCTCTGATGAATTAAAGGCTTTATTTAAGTAGATATTCCAAGACAGTTGTTGACAATCCTCTCTACTGCTCATTCCATCCTTTTCCAATTTGAATGTATATATACTACCTTGCCTAAGTTTATTAGCACAGCTGAAACCTAATTGTATTTTTCTTTTATGTTACCGGTTACTGCCATCTTTGGTATGGTGTCTCTAAAGAGTGATCTGATGTATTTCAGATGCTTGAGCAGATTAAATGGGCCAACTCTGGATTGATTTTATTTGATTTTTTCATAGCTAGATTTTAGATGTAGATTCTTACAACATTGTCATTTTGCCTTCTGCCATCAACCAAAAACAGCAGTGGTAATCCTTTTCTTATTTCCTGAGAACCATGATAATATAAATTACTAGATTTATGTATAAAAACACTTGATAAGTTCTTATACTAATATAATTGTAATAAATCCACGCATGAAGATTCAAGCACTTTTCATGAACAAAAATCATAAAATGAAGAACATTATCTGGCATCTATCAAACATTATATGAGCACTTATAGTGTTATATTAGTAGTCTTTTCCTTTTACTTTGAAGTTCATTTCTATTTTCTGAAGAGTTAACTTGCTAGAGTTTTGACATTCAATTCCATGAGATTCGCCAAATGTATTATATAATTCCTCTAGTAACTAGTAAGCTTTGGAAGAATACACATTTAGCAATCCAGAACTCTGTTCAACAAAGTACAAAGCAGCAAAGTGAGATACTGCAAAAAGGAAAAGCTTTTTCCTGAGGCTGTATTAGACCTAAGACGTGCACATAATCCATTGAAGATGCACATCTTCTTGACCTCTTTGAAGCAGGAAGCCACTTAGGCTTGCTTATCAAGTGACTGAAGCATGCTTGCTCACAAACACAGCCTCTGAGTCCAAGCGGGTCAAGCAATCCAATGATTTGAAGAAAAAGACAAGTACTCCAGGACGGATGTGTTCCAAAGGCCAGGAAAGACATTCTGGGAGGGTTGCCCTCTCTTCCTATGACACATCACAACTTCTGGGAGGAAATCAAGACAGGAAACTGGGCAACCATGACGATTAGTCAGAAGGAAGGAGACGACAAGCTGTATGAAGCCAACAGCTGCAGAACAATGGAAACCGTGCAAGGCTATTTTTGTCTGGTTTCAACAATTAACTGAACCTGGTGTAACTGACAATGTACCCTGCCTTCTCTCAATCTACTCTTACTAAAAGTGGAAAGTTCCATGCCAAAGAAAAAAATTAGCTATCTCTTTCCTGCTTAGGAATGATTAAAATGCTACTCTGCTCTTTCATCTTCATGTGCTGGACTCAAAATGACTTTATTACAAATTTAAAGACGTCCAAGCACACAGAAATGACAAGTATCAGTTGCTGAGTTTCCACTGCTACGTTTTGTTGCTCTTTGGAAGACTGAAATTCTTATTCTTGAATTTGCAATTGTGATTCTTAGGGACCTACCTTGGCAGGAGGTATGCAAAAACAGCCCAGGGTTTTCAGTAGCAGATGGATTATATGGCATACTTTATATTTTTTTTCTCTTTTTTTTAATTCAAGATGGAGCCATTGCAAAAATACAAATTTATCTAACAAAAATTTGATTAACCTCTCATTTTCTTCCAGAGCTCTTCAAACTATCCCAAGGTGGAAAGAGATAGAAATTTTACATTATGAAATCAGAAAATGAAACTTTGCATAGAATTTCAAAACTTATGAAAAAGATGTTGCCAACTTCCTGAGCCTTGGACAAGTTGTTTCTGGATTTGGCAATATCTTCTCATATAACAGTGGTTCTTTGCAACTTGTGGTTCTGAATAGTGTTTCTCTTCACTTACAGAGGTTGAATATCTTTTCTTAAGCTTAGAACAGTTGTTTGAGCTGAAAGTCCCACAACTCCTAGGCAACCTTCAGCTAAATGGTTACAAGTGTCATGGAAGGATAACAGATGGATTTCATAAGTGTATTACTATTTAATACCATGAGAAAGATGGACAGTTTCAGGTGCATTCTCTGAAAGGAACTGTCTCAGAATTCCAGAAAGGTGTCTTAACTAGAACATTTTTATGTTCCTGGGAATGAACCATGATTCACCGGTAGGAGAAAATACGAACACGTATGAGTGAGGGTGAGTACAGAATAGTTACATGGGTGAAGAATTCTGGGGACAAAGATACTGAACTTGAGGTGAAGTTAACCAGGAACAACTCACATAAATTGCTGTTTATTTCTTTTAAAAAGTATATTAGTTTTTATTTTTTTTTAAATTTATTTCTTTTAAGGCAGAGAGAGAGAGATATGTACTGTAGTTCTCTCTCTCTCTCTCTCTCTCTCACACACACACACACACACACAAACACACACAGACACAGACACACACACACACACAGAGTGCAGAATGATGGGGAGAGAGAGGGAACTCATCTGCTGGTTCATTCTCCAATAGACCACAGTGGCTGGGATTTGGTTGAGCTGATGTCTGGAACCAGGAACTCAATCTAGGTCTCCTACATGGGTGGACGGGTCCTGAGTACTTGAGCCATCCCTGCTGTCTCCCAGGGCCTGAGTTAGCAGGAAGTTGGAATAGGAGCCAGTGACTAGTATCAAACCCAGGCACTTTTACATGGGACACAGGCATCTTAACCAGCATCTTCAATGATAGACTAAATACCTACCCCAACTTCAAATTCTTGATTTTTTTTTTGACAGGCAGAGTGGACAGTGAGAGAGAGAGACAGAGAGAAAGGTCTTCCTTTTTCCATTTGTTCACCCACCAGTGGCCACTGCAGTCAGGTGCTTCTCCTGATCTCCCATGCGGGTGCAGGGCCCAAGCACTTGGGCCATCCTCCACTGCACTCCTGGGTCATAGCAGAGAGCTGGACTGGAAGAAGGGCAACCAGGACAGAATCCGGCGCCCCGACCGGGACTAGAACCTTTATCCCAACCCATTATAAGCAAAAAAAAAAAAAACATTACATTTCTAATGGATCTTTGCAGCTTTGAAAATGAGCATTTATTTGAGGCTTTCCTAGTTAAATTTATTCCTTTTGCACCTGCTGTAGCTTACCAAATAAATACAATCTACTGTTATAGTATATGATACATAATCTTTAATGGATTTTACTTTGTGCAGAGCATTAAAAATACTTCAAGAATCAAGAACTCATCCTCCTCAAAGGTAGCACTGTGATAAGACTGTGCATTAGTTCCTGACACATGGTTTCCCCAGAGCTGAATGTTTTTCTTCTATAGCCTCGTTCTTTATCTGAGCTATTCCAATACAACTCGATTATGCTTGCAATTTTGCTGCTATGCTCACCTTGAGATTGCTTTATCGTGTTTGACCACCATTTACATAGCCAAAGCACAATTTTACTTGAAATATTATGACCTCAGACTGATGTAGGTCATGTCAATCTTCAATGGATTGTGTAGAAAATACTGTTTGTTTTGTGTGTGTGTGTATGTATGTATGTGCTCACTCAAGTGAAAGTGCATACAGATGGGGAAGAGGGAGATAGGCAGAGAGAGAGAGAACATAGTGGGAGAAATAGTTTAGGAAGTCAGTTATTCTAGGACCAGCAAGGTTTAAAGTAGCTTGGATAAATGATATACTGTACTGTATCTGATTTGTAAATTGCCTCCATTTTGTTGTTTGTTTATTGCAGCCATTACCGGTACACAGGTTTCTCTGGACAGGTCACTCTATCATTCTACAAAAATCAGAGTTTGACTGAGTAGAGTACCAAGGAAACTACTTAGGATTCATGTGATTTGCCAGTTTTAAACATACAAATAATATGCAAACAGTATCCCTATTTTGAGAGGTAAAAATACAACATGATCCAAATTCTGAAACCTTGAGTCACAACATGATGTCACAAGCAGAGAAACCCACACCTGATTTCATGTGACAGATTATAGTAAAAATGTAAGTATGCTAAAATATTAAATAAAATTACTTCCAGGCTTTGAATGTAAAGTGTTTATGAAACATACAGGAATTTTATGTTTCAACTTTGCTCCACCTCCAAGATTTCTCATTATGTCTAGGTAAGTAATTAGAAAAAAATCTGAAATAGTTCTGATCCCAAGGATTTTGCATTAGATACTCAATCTGAAATTGGATATTTAGGATTATCTTACATAAAGCACCAGTTTGCTGAGGCCACTTACAACTTTCCTTTCCATTTTTGACAACATTTGTGCATTTTCAAACTACATAACATTTTCTTTTATTTTATCACCTTTAACTCTGATTGCATTCATCTTGGATATATCTTTAAAGTGTATTAAAGTCTTTCAACATGTCTTTTCTCTGCTTTTGCCTTTGGGAGGGGTTCCAATTATGTGACTACTAGTTATCTTTTGCCTCTTTCCCTGTTTCATTTTATTTCCAGTACTTCCTTCATTTCTGCTCATTTTTGCATTTTTATTCTAAATTTCTTATTATTTCTATCATATCAGCATTCTGGAATCCTGTAGTCTTTGGGTGTAAAATAACATTTTTTATGCTGTTTTCCCCTGAACTATATCCATTCATTTTATGCCAAATGTCTAGACATTAGCATGTCCAGCTCTGTCACCCAGAGTCCTTCTGTTTCCCTCAATAGCTGTAATTGCTGCTATGTTCATGGTGAAGCTTGTGTTGCAATTTTTGTCTTTGTGGCAACATTTGTCTTGTGAGTTTTCTTTGAAAAAGAAAATGTTTACTGCTGTTTGCTGTTTTTATAGTATCTTTGGAAAGACTATATTAGTTTCCTAGTATTGCCCTTCAAAGGACCACAAAGTGGATGGCTTAAAACAACAGAAATTTAATGTCTCACATTTCTGCAGATGGATGTCCAAAATCAAAACGTTGGGAGGGTCATGTTCCCTCTGATCTGTTGGGGAGAAATCTCTTTACCTGTCCCCAGTTTCCTGTGGGTTTGCAGTAATCCTTAAGTGCCTTTCCTTGAGGTCCACCACTTAGATCTTTATCTCCATTGTCACATGATGTTCTCCCCCTTGTGTCTCTGTCTCTTCTCTTCTTGTATGGATAAAGGTTATGTTGGATTAGGAGTGCATCCTACTCCGCTGTGACCTCATCTGTAATGGAATTATTTCCAGATGAAGTCACATTCGCAGGCATTGTGGGTTAGGATGCCATCAGACATTTTTTGAAAGCACAAATGCATCCCTGATAGGATGTTGTGTGGGGGTATCTCTGTTACTCATATTTGAATGTATTGAATTTTCTAAATAAGACATTATCAGGGGACTTTCTGGGGAATGGGACTGGGGACCTGGGATAGTTTGTCAGAATTCTGAGACTAGACAGATTGGCTCTTGTGTGTAGTCATGTCTACACTGCTTCTCAGATCTAGCCTGTGATCACTCATTTTGCCCTAAACACTGTTAACCAGAAAGCAATCCCGATTTTGACCTTTGATATATGTTGTTTTCTATGATCTGCCACTGCTAGGATCATATGTCATAGTAACCACAGTGATTGGTCCCATTAGAATCCAGCCCTGGGGACTGGTGTTGCGGCATAGCTGGTTAAGCTGCTGTGTGGCCTGCAATGCTGGCATCTCATATGAATGCCAGTTTGAATCCTGGCTGCAACACTTCTGATCCAGCTCCCTGTTAATGCACCTGTGAAAGTAGCAAAAGATGGCCCAATACTCAGGCCCCTGCACCCACATGGGAGACCTGGATGAAGGTCTTGGTTCCCAGCTTTGATCTGGCCCAGTACTGGCCACTACAGGCATTTGAGAGTGAACCAAAAGAGGGAAGATATTTCAATTCGTCACTCCCTCTCTATTTCTCTGTAACTCTGCTTTTCAAATAAATACATATTTTTTTTAATAACTCAGCCTTTTCAAAGTGCTTTCCTCTGAAGAGGGACTTTCATAGGCATTTCTCTTTGATGGTAATTTTTGAGATCTGTCCCCTCCAGTCTAAATGTATCTTTCATGTTTTCCCCTACATGCTTCTGTAGCACACACACAGATTCTGCTGGTTTTATTTTTTCCTGCACGTAACAGTTGGGTTTTTGAATTTTGTGTCCCCAGCTTATAGGTTCTCCTTCCTTCTGCTTCCTCCAGGTGCTCTGCTGATTTCCTGGAGGAGAAGGAAGTAGTCCTACTAGAACAAGGATGTCTTGAACTATTTTCTTCCAAGAGTGGGGTTAGCTTGCCAGATGGATTCCTGCTTCTCCTCTACCCTTTTCCTTTTCATCCTTTTCCTTCTTCCATGTTCTTTCTTTTATGAAAAATGGGATATTATTCTTACAGAGTTCTGCTACTTTAGATCAGCATTGTCCAAGAAAAATCTCCACAAGAATGAAAATGCAGTTTTTTTTATGAACATTTTTATTTAATGAAAACACAGGTATCAACACCTAAAACTAACACTAACACAATGCTATTTGTACTCTACTGACCTTACTTAAAACTTGTCAGTTTTGTGAATGTTTTTATCTGTGCTTGCCCAATGTAACTGCTGAACACTTGAAATGTGGTTAGTGAGCCTAGGAAATTGAATTTTAAACTTTATTTAATTAGCTTAAATTTACATAGATATGTATGGTTAGTGGTCACTCTAATGAACAATACAATTTTATACAACTGGACCAAGTAGCATCCAGAGTAGGAGAGAAAAGGAAGGAAAATAGAGGACATTAAAGTATGTGTGGTGATGAGATAAAAGAGAAATAAAGATACCTAATTTTGATTTTACTGAGTTTTGGCATTTACTTTATGATGAAAAGTCTCCATCCATCTTCCTTATCCATTGGAACTTAAAATTTCTGTTTATTACCAGTGCTTCTTGGAAAACATTTTCCCTTGGAGCATGAAAAGAAGTGCTGAGTTATGCTTCAAAGTTGCTGTGAATTGTACATTTTGGCCTGGTCACATTTGGGCTATCATATTGCCTGGTCATCATTATTAAAATCTTACTGTTTCCCTGGAAACACAATTCTTGCAAGTAGGGAAGTAAGGATTATCCATTAAATTGAGGTTTTCAGGGTTTGAGTTAAGAAAATGTACATCTGTAGAATAGACTTCAGTTCTTTTCAGTTTTGAATAAAGAATCACATCACATAAAAGAAGCAGAGATTAGAAAATAGCAATTATCTCCTAGAACAAGGAAGCTCAGGTAATAAATCTGTTCAGTGTGAAATGCACAAACAGGGATTTCTATCATTCCAATGGGAGCATTTTGGATAGAGAAGCAATATTTACAATTCTGGAGTTATTACAGAATACCATTTCTGGAGTTATTATGATAATTGCATGATGATCTTCAGTCCCATTCTGGTCATGAGTAAGGGGAAAAGAATCTCACCATAGTGGGTGATGAGTTCATCAGAAAAATCAAACTCTTAAAAAAAAAGACCTAAACATATAATTACAGATGTAAATGGTACCCAACTTAAAGACCTGCCAAATATATATAACAACCACATGGTCCATTTCATCAGCTCTTGAAAATTGATGTCAGCCATGTAGTTGCTGTTTGTTTTTGTACTTGAAGGTCTTCATGTACCGAGGTGCATTCGGCATTAGCTTGTCCAATCAGTTGTTGCCCGGAACAAAGGACCCCGATGTAGAGTCAGGGCATGTGGTGAGTCCACACTGCCTCCGTTTACTCTACACAGACATTGTATTTCTTTTCTTTTC